>NC_065451.1:74843586-76277381 GCF_917563875.1 Diabrotica virgifera virgifera
TATAAAACTGCTTAGCCACACCATGAAAATATGGGAAAGAGTAATTGATAGACGGATACGTGAAGAGACCGAAATATCCGAGAATCAATGTGGCTTTATGCAGGGCAGATCAACAACAGATGCAATTTTCATTATAAGGCAGTTGATGGAAAAATACAGGAGTAAAGAAACAAACGCTCATATCCTATTCATTGATCTTGAAAAATCGTATGATATAGTTCCTCGAGAGATTCTGTGGTGGGCACTCAATAAGAAAGGAGTCCCTGGTGAATATGTAAAGATTGTGAGGGATATATATTAGTGAGTAACGACTAGTGTTAGGACAGGTGTGGGAGAGACTGATAAATTTCATGTGAAAATAGGATCAAGTGCACCAAGGCTCTGTGCTTAGTCCGTATTTATTCTCATTAGGTTTGGACCAGATAACATCGAAAATACAGGGTAAAACATTCCATGGTGCTTAATGTATGCTGATGATGTCGTGTTAGTAGGAAATAGTGAAAGAGACTCAGAACAAAAACTTAGAACAGAAACAGTGGAGGCAAGCTCTGGAGGAAAAAGGTTTAAAACTTAGTAGGACAAAAATAGAGTATTTGGAATGTTCATTTAAAGATGGAGTTACTACAAATAAAATGGTATCTTTAGATGGTGAACTGATTGTAAAAAGCAATAGTTTTAAGTACCTGGGATCGGTATTACAGAGTAATGGAGAAATAGATAAAGATGCATGCAGTAGAATTAGGGCTGGATGGATGAAGTGGAAAGAAGCGAGTGGTGTGTTGTGTGACAGAAAAATTCCAATGAAGCTGAAAGGAAAATTCTATAAAGCAGCCATAAGACCAGCTATGATGTACGGAACTGAATGTTGGGCAGTGAAAAAGAAAGAGGAACAACGAATGCATGTGACGGAAATGAGAATGCTTAGATGGATGAGTGGAGTGACAAAGAAGGATAAAATTAGAAATGAGTATATTAGGGGAAGTCTAGGTGTGGCACCAATTGACGCCAAAATGAAAGATAAACATATACAAACACGCGAGTACCACAATAAAATTGACGGACGAACACGCTACAGAACTAATAAAACTGGAAAGAGGAGTCAGGCAAGGAGACACATTATCGTCAAAATTGTTTAATCAGGCTGTGGAGGACATATTTAAAAAATTAGAATGGGAAACATATGGAATAAGAATGAATGGAGAGCTCTTGAACTACTTGAGATATGCGGACGATATAGTCCTGATAACAGATAAGAAGGAAGAGTTCCAGAAGGTGGTTAAGGAACTAGATAAAAAACCGACAGAGGCAGGTCTAACGATGAACTAAGTCTAGTAAATCCAAGACTCTAACAAACCAAGAAGACAATTTAGAAATAGTACTCAAGCAGAATAAATTAGAGCAGGTGGCAGAATACAGATAATAAAGCTGAACAGGGACAATCAAACAGAGGAAATAAAAAGAAGAACTAGATTAGCATGAGCATTATTTGGTAAACTATCATATTATATTCTAAAAAATAAAAAGTACCCTCAATATATGCGAACAAAAGTATTCAACCAGTGCGTAGGTATTACCAGTTATCATCTATGGCTCACAAACATGGGCATTTTTCACAAAAGGCAAAAATGACAGGATATCCAAAACACAAAGAGTAATGGCAAGACAGATGCTGGGTATCAGTCTTAAATAAAGGAAAGGCATCGCATGGATCAGAGAACAAACAAAAGTTAAGGATGTATCAAAACAGGTTTCAAAACTTAAATGGAACTTCGCCGGCCACACTCTGCGGCAAAACGATGAAAGATGGAATAAGCGAATTCTACACTGGCGACCATGGGAACAGAAAAGAAAAAGAGGAAGACCACAGATGAGATGGGCAGACGACCTTAAGCCCAGCCGCACACCAAAGAAACATGAAACGAAAAACATGAAACATGAAACGAAAAACATGTTTCATGAACCTAAAACACTGCTAAACAAATCTGAAAGTCCGCCTACCAATGAAACGAGTGTGATTCATGCTCATGACACATTTTTATTTTCGGAGAGTTTCATAAATGGGCGGACGTTTATTTGTTTAGCACTGTTTTATTTCCATGAAACGTAATTTACGTTTCATGTTTCTTTGGTGTGCGGCTGGGCTAAGAGAACGGCAGAAAAGGACTGGGTGCAGATCGCCCAGAATAAAGACCAATGGAGATTAACAGGGGATGCCCAGGAATGGGAGTTTAAGGCTGATTAGATAGATAGATAGATTGTCCATATAACATTTATTTACTTCTCCCAATTAATTTGAACCATACCCTATAATACAGTCCACAAACTCTGCAATTATTTTAATAATTTTTTATATATACAAGCCTTAGTTATACACTAGTTTTTCAAAAACTACATTTCTCACGTCATATCAGTTAACCTGAGATATACAGGGTGCGCCAAAGCTCTGGTTTTCTTTGATTACGGCTAAATTATGGGATATACAAAAAAAAAGAATGTGTGTGTACTTTGTACGCACGTAAGAAGTTATACTTCTACTACATATTATGTGATTTTTAAGACAATACCAAAAATTTAAAAAAATAAAAGAATAAAACGCACACAAACACATTGAAAAATGCCACAAAGAAAAAATGATTTCTGAACAATAATAATTGTTGGCAAAAATTTTAATTACGCATTTTCTGAAAAAAAAAAATTATATAACAAATATACTTACAATCATAAAATGCATAAAAAAATAAAAACTTGCACCGGGAATCGAACCCGTGAATTTCGCGGCGCTTTGATTCGTAATCGAAGCCTAGACTCACTCGTCCAATTCCACATTATTTGTTATGTGGAAAAATAGGGTAACTGAACGTTTTACTGTTTGACAATTGTTTTGAATATAATTAAATTATGTAGTTTAAATTTTGTGGAAGAAAATATTAAAATATAACAAAACAGTAAGAAAACAATATATTAGATGAAGATTGGTAGAACTTTTGTTGGTAATCAAATTAAGTATGTAAATCAAAGCATTACATACCTACTAGATAAATAAATCTACGCCAAAAAATCATAATTTAAAAATAAAAATCGAACCTAATTTGGGATTTCTCTCTAAAATCCCCATTCTTGAGAAAATAAATGTACAGTAGAGCGTCGATTATCCGAACGTCGATCAACCGAACGACCGCTTATTCGAACTATCGACTCCCGCGTCCCGCACTCGAATACCGAGCAAGCGTTAGTAATTGACGCTTAAAATATCTTCAATTTTCTTCAATATTGTATCCAAAAATAATTATGTTGTTGCAAAGACTGCACTTTTTTGTTTAGTTGCTAGTTGTCATTATCAAGATATAAATAAATATGTAGGTATATAAATACGGCTTTTATTCACTTGTGGAAATGTGTATGACTATAAATATGTATCAATATATTGTAGTTCGATTATCCGAACAAATCGGTTTTCCGAACACCTATGTCCCCCAATTAGTTCGGATAATCGACGCTCTACTGTATTTCAACCTAATCCAAATGTATAATTACAATATGATTATAATAAAAACTACTTACCAAATTAGAATGAGTTTTCCTTGTCCAAAATAGTCCAAAAGTCCAAAAATATAGATATATGAAAACTATTTAAAAAGGCAGTATAACTATTAACTAACTTTTGTTTGTTGTTTCTTTTCACACAAATTTTAAAACGCAACAACCATAAATAATCTAACTACAGCTGTGCCACAGCCGCCATATTGAATAATTTTTGACATGTCATTTGAACATCCAATCAGAACAAAGTTATAATGCGCATGCGCCGGGATCATAGGTTTTAACATATAAAAATTCACCCTCATATCACCGGTAAAGAAGTATAACTTCAAAAATGTTTTTAACAAAATATATGTATATCGAAGCCGTCTATAATTTAGAATTATTTTCGATTATACAGGGTGAGTCAGAACGACGGTAAGAACCAAAGTGGTGTTATTTTAAATGAAACACCCTATATATATTAAATCATTTTTAAATATATTTTTTAAAACTATTAAGAATTTATATAAGGTATTATAGGCCTAAAGTTAACAAATTTCGAAATATGTACACTTTTATTGAGAAAAATGGTAATATTTAAAGGGCTGTGAATTAGGCTATCCAGGCAATAAAAATTTAAATGACATGTCAAAGTTTTTTTAGTATACTGTTATTTTTAAATAAATTAACATATTTGACATATAGCCATAAAATATACAGTGTGATCACTATTTGCAAATACAAAATTTTCTCCTTTTTGTTAAATGGGACAACCTGTATGTTAGTATTGCCTTTTGTAGTAAAAATTACAACCTTTCTTTTGGTATCAGGTTGTATGTACCTAGCATGTTTCGTTTTGTAGATATTTAAAGAAAACTATAGATCTACGTTTTTGCGGATTTTTTATTCAAAATTTTTTTTGCAAAAAAAAAATAATTATAATCTGGTTTTAGAAACATACATTAAAATATCAAATAAGAAAATAAAAACGTAATTACAGATTAAAATAAATCGTATCCTAGTACAATTCAATTGATTTAATAACTTAAAATTATTTTACAAAAAATATTTTACCATACTAATGAATGCATAAATTAGTTACTAAATTAAATAAACAACCAAATTTGATATATACCCTAGTAATTTTTCTACCATAGCAACTTTCCTGTACCGAATTAATTGTTAGTTATATTGTATTTTACGAGTAAGATCAGTTAAACTTTTAATTTACCTTTTAAATTTACTTACATCTTGAGAACATAATACCTAATTATAAAGTATGCTTTGAAACAAATGAATGATAAATGTATCAGCCAAATTATTTATTAATATAAATAGTATTAAATGGTGTCACAATAGCTGGTAATACTTTTGTAACAATTTTTTATATTTTCAATTTTAATTTTTCAATCGAACAATTGGTGGATATGACATTTGTTTTGGGCGAAACCATTAGAAATTATTACCAGCTTTTGTGACACGACTACATATATACTATGTACTTATTTACTTCATAATAATATACTTCTATAACGTTCATTTGTTTCAAAGCATACTTATACATAAATACAATTTACCTAACAAAATTGGGTACAATAAAGTTACTAGGGTAGAAAAATTTCTAGCGTAGATTTTAAAATTGTTGTTTAATTTAATAATTAATTTATCCATATTAATTACTTATTAGTATGATAAAATATTGTTTGTAACATAATTTTATATAAGTATAATAATAACTATAATAAGTTATTAAATTCAATTAAGTTGCACTTGCATACGTTTTATTTTCATATTTAATTACGTTTTTATTTTCATCTTTGATATTTTAGTGCATGTTTCTAAAATTCTATTAAATTTTTTTTTGCAAAAAAATTTAATTAAAATTGTCGCGGATATAAAATATCCGCGAAAAGTAAAATCTATAGTCCTTTTTTAAATATTTACAAAACCAGACATGCTATGTACATACAACCTTATACCAAAAGAAAGGTTGTAATATTTACTACAAAATGCAATAATATCATACAGGGTGTTCCATTTAAAAAAAATGAGAAAATTTTGTATTCGCAAATAGTGATCACACTATATATTTTAAGGCTATAAGTAAAAGATATTAAATTATTTAAAAATGACACTATGTATTATATAAAAACTTTGACCTACCACTTAAATTTTTATAACCTTGGAGACATAATCCACAGCCCTATAAATATTAGGTACCATTTTTCTCAATAAAAATGTAAATATTTCAAAAATTATTAACTTAAGGCTTATAAGGCCTAATACAAATTTTTCATATTTTTAAAAGCTATATTTAAAAATGATTTAATATACAGGGTGAGGCAAATAAAGGGCCTATTAGAAATATCTCGAGAACTAAAGGCAACAGAATCATGAAAATTGGAATAAAGGGGTTTTGAAGGATGGTCTATTAAATGAAAATATTTTCATCTCTTTGCAACTTCCGGTTATACCGGAAGTTGCTTATAACTTCGTTTTTTTAAATGGGACACCCTGTATATTTTTACATTTTTGGATTCTCTTTGATGTCTTCTTTCTTAAAATATGAGGTTTTGTAATATTATACAGGGTATTTTAAAAGATAATTACGTTTTTTTATTAATTTTGTAGCAAAATTAACACCCTGTAGAATTGTAGTAGTTTGACATCTAAAACTCTACTTACGTTCAAATGATTTTTAATATACTCTACTATTGTTAAGAATCATTAGTATAGCTAAATTTTTAATTTTAGTATACAGGGTTGGTCGAAACTCGGAATGAGTATTTTCTGAGTTTTCTTAAATGGAACACCCTGTATTTTAGTATTGTAATGAAATGATATTTTATGGTACTCTTTTATTTCTTAAGCATTCCCTATACCTAACTGCTTTAATTTGTGCTTAACTGTTAATCGCACCAACAATCTTAACTAAGTAGGTATTTCGATAGCTAAACCATTATTGGTAATTTTAAGGACCAGTCTGGATTAATAAGTATTTATTTCTGAAACATTCTTTGGGATTGAGTATTTTCACGGGCAACCTAATAAAATTTTACGTATTTTTTGTTGCAATTAATGTTTAGCTTGAATCACCAATAACTCACAAATTAAAGCAGTTAGGTATAGGGAATGCTTAAGAAATAAAAAAGTACTATAAAATATCATTTCACTACAATACAAAAATACAGGGTGTTCCATTTAAGAAAACTCAGAAAATACTCATTCGGAGTTTCGACCAACCCTGTATACTAAAATTAAAAATTTAGCTTTACTAATGATTCTTAACAATAGTAGAGTTCTTAACAAAAATCATTTGAACGTAAGTAGAGTTTTAGATGTCAAACTACTACAATTCTACAGGGTGTGAATATTGCTACGAAATTAATAAAAAAACGTAATTATCTTTGAAAATACCCTGTATAATATTACAAAACCTTATATTTTAAGAAAGAAGATATCGAAGAGAATCCAAAAATGTAAAGATATACAGGGTGTCCCATTTAAAAAAACGAAGTTATAAGCAACTTCCGGTATAACCGGAAGTTGCAAAGAGATGAAAATATTTTCATTTAATAGATCATCCTTCAAAACCCCTTTATTCCAATCTTCATGATTCTGTTGCCTTTAGTTCTCGAGATATTTCTGATAGGCCAGTTATCTGCTTCACCCTATATAGGGTGTTCCATTAAAAAAAAAACACAACTTTGGTTCGTACCGTCGTTCTGACTCACCCTGTATAATCGAAAATAATTTTAAATTATAGACGGTTTTGATATACATATACATTTATGTTTTGTTAAATGTTTTTTTTTTGTATATCCCATAGTTTGGCCGTAATCAAAGAAAACCAGAGGTTTGGCGCACCCTGTATAACCATACATCTGAGATATATAAACATACTACCAATTAATTTGCAGATGATAACTTACGGCATATTCTCCCATTCATTTAGCACAGTTTCCCAGTTGGAGTCGTGCGGCGCGACGTCTAACTATCCGATTAAGTGCATCTCACAGATGCTCTATGGAATTCAGGGCTTTTAGGTGGGTAATATATAACCTAAATATTCACTTCACAAAGGTAGTTCATTTATATAACAATGCATGGCCACGTGTTATCCTACATGAAAAGGTAGATGATGAAGTTAAACGGTACAAACGGCACAACATCACCTTTTAAAATATAGTGTTTATACAGGGTGTCCCGAAAAGATTGGTCATAAATTATACCACAGATTCTGGGGTCAAAAATAAGTTAACTAAACCTGACTTACTTATATACAATAATGCACACAAAAAAAGTTACAGCCCTTTGAAGTTACAAAATGAAAATCGATTTTTTTTCATATATCGAAAACTCTTAGAGATTTTTTATTGAAAATGGACATTTGGGACTCTTATGGTAGCAACATCTTAAAACAAAATTAAAGTGAAATTTTTGCACCCGATAAAAATTTTATGAGGGTTTTGTTCCTTTAAACCCCCCCCCCCCCCCCAAACTTTTGTGTACGTTCCAATTAAATTACTATTGTGCCACCATTAGCTAAACACAATATTTTTAAAACTTTTTTGCCTCTTAGTACTTTTTCGATAAGCCGGTGTTTTTCGAGATATTTTGAATACTTTTCGAATCCACCACATATTTGTATATGGTTAAGTACGATTGTAGCGACCTGTAATAATCTGAAACTTTATTTATAATTTACATTTTTACATCACACATCACATCTCGATAAAAGATGACTTATCAAAAAAAGACTAAGAGGCAAAAATTTTTTAAAAATACTGTGTTTAACTAATGGTACCACAATAATAGTTTAATTAGAACGTACACAAACATTTGGGGGGTTTAAAGGAACAAAATCCCCTTAAAATTTTTATGTAAACATATTAAAAAAGAAGCCGCATCTCGATAAAAACTGGCTTATCGAAAAAGTACTAAGAGGCAAAAAAGTTTTAAAAACGTTGTGTTTAACTAATGGTTCCACAATAATAAATTAGTTGGAACGTACACCAAAATTTGGGGGGGTTTAAGGGAACAAAACCCCCATAAAATTTTTATGGGGTGGACAAATTTCACTATAATTTTGTTTTAAGATGTTCCTGCCATAATAATGATACATGTCCATTTTCAACAAAAATCTATAATAGTTTTCGATATATTGAAAAAAATCGATTTTCATTTAGTAACTTCAAAGGGCTGTAACTTTTTTTATGAGCACATTTGTACAAAGGTAAGTTAGGTTCAATCGAACTATTTTTTACCCCAGAATGTGTGGTATAATTTATGACCAATCTTTTTGGGACACCCTGTATAAATCTGAATTTATTGATAATAAATCTCAATAGATGGTCATAAAACAAACAACCTACGTTTCGCAAATGAACAGCCCTTGCAAATAATCAAGCAGAGCTGATTGATCTTATACGACTGGTCGAAAATAAAAGTAAAATATTTTTTCTGCAATTAAACATATAAAAAATAAAGATCATGATAGTAGATAGACTATAATACCGGGTGTCCACTTATATTTTCCCCCATTTTAACTGCCTATATCTTCTAAACGTTTCAAGGCAGAAATATGCGGTTTTCGCTGAAATGTTTTATTTTAGTAAAAGTTTTGTCTGAATGGATTGAATTTTTTATATCGCTTTCAAATACGAAATAAAAAATGGCGGATTTTAAAAAAAACTTTGTTGACTTTTTTTTAATGGAACACCCAGTATATTTTTTTGTAAATTGAAAGAAAGGTCATTCACCTATCCAGCGATATAAAGTTTTTCAAAATCGGTTGTCAAATCACTGAGTAATTAATTTTTAAAATGAGGAGTGCAATGTGGATATCACATACCTAAATAACGTAACTGAGCAAAATGATATTATGTTATGTGATTTCCACATTGCATCTCTCATTTTAAAAATTAATTGCTCAGTCATTTGGCAACCGATTTTAAAATTTTTTATATCGCTGGATAGGTAAATGACCGTTTTTTCAAGACACAAAAAATATACTGGGTGTTTTAATAAAAAAAGTCAACAACGTTTTTTTTTTCAAAAATCCGCCATTTTTTATTTAAAAGCGATATAAAAAATGGTCATTTACCTAAAAACTTCAAAAAACGGTCATTTATCTATCCAGCGATATAAAAATTTTTTAAATCGGTTGTCAAATGATTAAGCAATTAATTTTTAAAATGAGAAATGCAATGTGGAAATCATATAACTTGCTTGTTATGTTATTAAGTATGTGATATCCACGTTGCACCTCTGATTTTAAAAATTAATTACTCAGTGATTTGACAACCGATTTTGAAAAACTTTATATCGCTAGATAGGCGAATGACCTTTCTTTCAATTTACAAAAGAATATACTGGGTGTTCCATTAAAAAAAAGTCAACAAAGTTCTTTTCAAAAATCCGCCATTTTTTATTTCGTATTTGAAAGCGATATAAAAAATTCCATCCATTCAGACAAAACTTTTACTAAAATAAAACATTTCAGTGAAAACCGCATATTTCTATCTTGAGCGGTTTAGAAGTTATAGGCAGTTAAAATGGGGGAAAATATAAGTGGACACCCGGTATAACAATCATCCACACATAACCACAATTAGTCGGTTAGAGCAGGGCTTCCCAAACTTATTCGTACTGTGACGCCCTTGGGACTTTGCTATTTTTTTTGCGACGCCCCTCAACCCAACCCCCAATAATACTTACAAATTTTAGTACTAACCTAGTAAGTAACAGGTTATAGTTATATTATAACAAAAACACTATTTGAACATTTATAATTTTTATTAGAAATTAAGAACGAAATCAAAACATAGGCACAAAAATAAAAAGGGATATTATAGGTATTTATTTATGTAACTGGCTGGTTAATGTGAGGGATGTGCTTGCTTTTTTGAGCACAGCTTATGCAACCGGGGCTTCAGTTTGTAAATTGCCACTCTCATTTCTTTTTCTACGTTTATGTTTGACCTGTACTTGTTTTTAATTACTACTGCAACCGCAAATGGTAATAAAACCTTTAATGCAGAAATACTGATGGCATGATATTCATGAGAAACTGAGCTCCAAAAGCTTTAGGTTAGAATCATAGGACAATTCTGTCAGTTGTTCTTCTTCCTCTGTTAAAAGTGTCAATTGTGTGGATAACTGGAAAGGGTTTCTGACCCAGTCATATTGCTCCAGATCTTCGGGAAAATATTTCTCAAAGTGTTCGCTCAATGATGACATGTGTTGCGTAAACATATTTTTTAAAGAGGGATCGAGGATTTCTATCGATTTTTCTTGTAGAATTCCTTGTAAAGCAGGGAAATAGTCAATTTCTTGATATTCTAATTTTCTCTTCCATAAGAACAACTTCTTTTGAAACCAAGTAATTTGATCTGCCAATGGCAGGATATGAGTATTGTTTCCCTGCAAAGACTTATTAGGATCATTTAATTTCTTAAATATGTCCAAGAGGTATGCTAATTTTATTATAAACTCTGAATTAATAAATTCTGAATGCAGATACGTGTAAAATTCATTTCTTAATTCGTATACATGTCCGAGTATGTTGTCTTTGGACAGCCAACGAGAGTTGTATTAATAAATTAAAGGCATTTCTGCACAAAGTTCTTGAAAATCTTGATTTCAAGGGTCGTGTGTAGTTCACCACTTTAATAATGCTATCCATCACAACACTTAATTCAGGTCTAATTTCTTTGCTGCTAAGGCCTCTCTATGTATGACAAATGTGTCCATTTTACACTTGGAGCCTTGGTTTTGATGAGAGCTTGTTGTAGTCCTCCATACTGTCCAGGCATCGCTCGGGCACCACCGTACACACGCCTACACAGTTATCCCAGTTAATATTATTTTCAGTCATATATCACTATATCAGTTTAAAATATCGAATAAAAGTCCGCGCTGACACGCGACGCCCCTGGAACAAAGCCGCGACGCCCCAGGGCGTCGCGACGCACAGTTTGGGAAGCCCTGGGTTAGAGGTTATGAGCTTATACTGTTATCTGAGATCATTGATCACAAACACAGGGTGGGGTCCGGACAAACAATCCCCGGACAAAAGTCCCCACAAATTATCCCTGGCCAAATTACCCCGGACAAAAAATCGCCGGACAAAAAATCCCTACAAAAATCCCGGACAAATATTCCCCACAAATTTTTTTGGACAAAATATCCCTACAAAAAATCCCGGACAAAAAATCCCTAAGAAATATTTGCTGCCGAATAGTTATCTAAAAGTTTTCCCGAAATTTTAACAAATTTCGAAGTCCAATTCCATGCTGAAAACTTCAAATTTTCATGACAAAAGAGTGTGAGTTTTTTCAAAAATCGTGGAAGATATAGGGAATGATCTAAGGCCCCGTTTTCATGACAGGAGCTTAACGCGCGATTACAACTACATACATTTTAGCATTGATTATAAATATTCCTCTAGATAGCTCACCTCTTGGTAACCGAAAGACGTATCAACAACTAGATGGCGCTACTCGAAAACCGTATCGAGATTTCTCATTCCCTCTCTGACTTGCGAGGAGGTAGGAGTAGCGTCAGGGCCGAACTTACCCTATAGGTGTATTATCTGTGACAAGTGTTGTGACAAGTTATAGCAAAATTAAAAAAAAGGACTCACATTTTAGATAAAATGGCCTCTGTAACGCATAAGTGTGTTTACGCGGGATGTTTTGAAAGAAACGATGGAACAAATAATAATATATCTTTCTTTAAATTTCCCCTGAAAGACGTATCCATTCTTTCACGGTTTTTGGTCTAAATTTTAAAGAACCGCTTGGATTGACATGAAATTTGGCATACGTATAGCTTACATGTCAAACAGAAGAAGTGATATTGTGCCGATGTGTGCTTTTTCCCTGGGGGTGACTTTCACCCCCTCTTTTGGGTGAAAAAATATATGTCCAAGATAAGTCCGGAAATGGGTAAACTGACTAATTTTAAGTAACTTTTGTTCTATAGAGCTTTATTATTCTATTAGTTCTATTAGAGAATTATGACAGGTGATAAATAGCAGTCTGATTTTTGCATGAGAGTTTAATCTCTGTTCGGAGAGTTTAAGTCTGTTCTGTCGGACAAAATAAATGTGCCGTTTTCGTGGTCTAGACCGTTCCAAATTTTTAAGCTGTTCCACAATTAAAACTGCCCCTGTTCCAGTGTTCCCATATATCAAAGTTTCTCCGACTCGACACCCTTAAGCTATTAACAAATTTTCAGCTTGCTATTAATCAACTTTTTTTTGCATACGTGGGATCCAGACCTATAAGTATTTTGTCGAAAAAAGCGTTCTTAGCAAAAATATAGCCTATAAAAAAGTAAAAAAAAAAATGTTGTACGCGTTAGGTCTCTGGATCTCGTAGAACCAGAGTTATAGCCAATGAAAAATAGATTAATATTCACCAAATTTCAAATAGAATATTTCGACGAGAAATATCCAAAAAATTAAGCACTTTTTGGGAAAACCCATTATAACTTTTTTAAAGTGTTTAAAAAAAGCTTTATTTTTGTTTTTACAAAAAGTTTCTAACATTAAATTTAAGCAAGTTACGCTCAAAATAAAGTTGGTCCCTTGTGTCTTTGCAAAAAACAATCGGGAGGACCACCCCTTAATTAGCAACTTAAATGAAATTAATCGTTACCGCTCCACAAATTATTTTACTTATGTTGTATTTATATGATCTGTAAGTTTCATCGATTCAAAAAGCTTATTTTTGAAAAAATTTGGTTTCAAAGTAAAATTATTAAAAATTTTAATTTTGAAAAATATGCTTTTCTTCAAAATAACTTAAAAATGGTTAGAGATACCAAAAATCTCGAAAAACACAAAAAAGTCAGCATTGCTTTTCTGAATATCACGTATTTTTTGTTTTTCTGTTAGACAAAAATTTATTAAGATTTGGTGTTACTAAATTTGCATACATTCGTGATCAGTGACTCGTTCAACCCCTTTTAACTACAGCCCTTTCAATAATAAGGACTTTGAACCGATGAAACTTACAGATCATATAAACAATACATACACGAGTCAAGAAACTTATGAAGTCGTAACGATTAAGTTCATTTAAGATACTCCGTATCTTAAACTCCGCGTACTAAGTCACCGCTCCAAAAATTATTTTACTTATGTTGTGTTTATATGATCTGTAAAGTAAAATTTTTAAAAATTTAAATTTTGAAAAATATACTTTTTTTCAAAATAACTTACAAAATTGTTAGAGATACCAAAAATCTCGATGTTAGGCGCATGTAAGGATCAGCCTGCAATAGAAATAGGAAATCAGAGGATTTTAACTGTGTTCGATACACCCCACTTATTAAAAAGTCTAAGAAATAATTTTCTTAACAAAAAGTTGACGTTTTTTGCCGAATATAAACAAATATCGTGGCAAGATATTGAATACACATACAACATCGATAAAACCAGTGTGAGAGTACGATGCATGGTGAAAATGACAAACGTTCATATAAACCCTAATAATTTTCAAAAAATGCGTGTAAAATTAGCAGCACAAATTTTTTCCAACTCAATTGCCTCAGCAATATCAACAGCAATGTCTGTAGGGCAGTTACACACCAAAACGGCTTCTCTTACTGCCGAATTTTTGAAAATTATAAATAATATTTTTGATGGTCTTAACAGCAAATATTGTAGTGATAGTAATCCAAACAGAAAGCCAATGTCAACTTTAAGCAAGTCAACTGAAAACTTAAAAGCAGGTTTAGAATATTTTTAAAAAATTTAAGTTTTTGATAATCAAAAAGAGAGAAATAATATTCACTGTCTACACGGCTTTCAGTGGACCATTTTCTCAGTTTTATGTTTGTGGGAGGAACTTCAAAAATAATATAATGTGTCATATCTTTTAACATCTTTTCTGAACCAAAATCCTCTAGAAAATTTTTTCTCTATTGTGCGCAATAGAGTTAGTCTAGTGCGTTCATAAAAAACATGTGTTTTTACTTAATAACAGGCGGTAGCTGGTTTGTCTTTAGTTTCATGCGTGGAAGAGAATGATGCTAGATCAAAAGTATGTGTTTTATCTCGTCAGGTATTAATGACGCACGGGTAAATAATCGTGGACTCAACTGAATGTTAAACTACACTATTAGCTTTAGTTTATATATACAGTAGATATTAACAAGTATTTTATAATATCAGGAAAACAATATCAGTATGTCTTAAAACATTGGAATCATATGGAAACTTTTTTATTCAGTTTAGGGAAAAATGTATTATTGATAAAAACTTGCACGTCCTAAAACTCAAAATGAAAGAATCAGATGTCAAATATTATGAGTCGTATACCAAGTTTGTTAAAAAATATTAATTCTTCTCAAGAGTAATATACCTTCATTTTTAAAGTACTTTCATATAAACATGAACGTGGTTTTTAATTGTTCTCGACTTTTAATAATAAAATGTTTCGATATTGTCAATAATGAAAGTACTTCTTGAGAACAAGAAATAATAAATATCTTTTTTTCTAAAATTTTAATTTTACTATCTTAGTTTGAAAATAATTAACATTCAAATATACTTATTTACTTTGTTTTGAAATATGATCTAATTAGTGATGTTTTAAACTTTCTAATCCTGTCCGTTTATCAGCTTTTACCTATTGTTCCTAGGCAGATGGCCCTCAACTATTTATATGTTGGAAATTCCCTGTCATTTTATCAGTATATGTATACCAAATTTCATGCCAATCCAATGGATTCTTTAAAATTCGGAGGTTTTGCAATATTTTACCTGGGGTGAATGGGTTAGATCTGGAAAGAAATTCTGTATATCAACTTCAAATAGTTTATTTCGCATTAGTTCTGAAAATATCATTATTTTACAAATTGCAAAAAATAATTTACATGTGAATTATCACTGCTAATTTTATTATGTATTTTCTATTTTGTTGTTTTTTTGTAGTGTATTAATAATTAAATAATTTTTAAGAAACCTCTTCACTATTTTTATTAATCAATTTTTAGCGTTTTATCTGAAGTAAAATCGGAATTCCAAAATAGAGATTACAATCGCGTTAAAATTATTTGTTAAAATGCTGAATACTACCCTTATATCGTTGTCTATTACGCCAGCCAAGCGACTCAAATTTATTTTTCAATCTTGGCAAAAATTTCAATAAATGTCGCCACCGTCCAGCCAGTTAGTACTTAGACTTGAGGGGCAAAGAGGTGTAAGTGGGCGGAGTTTAACACTGAATTCGGTTTTACCTAAAGGTGAGGTATCTATGTACTTATTAATCAATGATTTTAGTGAAGACCGTTCACATGCTAACGCGCGTTTTAGGTCATTAAGACGCGCGTTGGCATGTGAACGAACGGTCTCAAGTAAAATGTATGTAGTTGTAATCATCCGTTAAGCGCCTGTCATGAAAACGGGGCCTTAGATCATTCCCCATATTTTCCACGATTTTTGAAAAAACTCACACTTTTTTGTCATGTAAAATTTAAAGTTTTCAGCATGGAATTGGAATTCGAAATTTGTTAAGATTTCAGGAAAACTTTCTAGAGAACTATTCGTCAGCAAATATTTCTTGGGGAGTTTTGGTCCGCGATTTTTTGTGGGGATATTTTGTCCAAAAAAATTTGTGGGGAATATTTGTCCGGTGATTTTCTGTCCGGGGATTTTTTGTCCAGGGATAATTTGCGGGGATTTTATGTCCGGGATTATCTGTCCTTGTCCTAGCTTCGTTCGGGGACGAATGTTACGAATTATTTGGACTGACCCACAGTGTGTCGTTGAGCCTAGTAGCTGGACAAAAGTCATGTTCAAAACTAAAAGAATTATTATTTGAATATTGTAAAGAATACATCAAAACATCCTATTCTAATATTTATTTGTGTCTGACACATCCACCGTGTGAGTACTAATGTCCAAAAGTAAGTATTTTGATTGTAATAGAATAAATCAGTTGAATTCCGGACATCATTTAAATCGCACGAAATTAACGTTTCCTCCAATTTATAAAGATTAATTGTTTAATATGGATAATACTTATATTGGTAAGTGCTAATTTTTATTAATTTAACAAAACTATCTGATAACCAAACACTATTAAAAAAAGTTTTTATGATGAATGAAGGAAATTTTCTTCGTTTTGAAACTTTGGAAGGGTGGGAAATACTTGTACCCTTTTGTACCCGGGCTAAATTTTTTATATGTCGTAGCTGCACCTATCCCATTGATAATAAGGCTTATTATAAACTGCACACGCTTGCACATCATTTTGTTTTTTGAGTAATAGCGTCAAAAGGTACGTATTTTTATTGTAATAGAATAAATCAGTTGAATTCCGTAGATCATAAAAATCACATGAAATTTAAGTTTTCCTTAATTTATAAATATTAATTGTTGAAGGTGGATAATATTTATGATAGTAACTGATAATTTTTTCTAATTTAATAAATCTATCTGATAATCAAAGAATATTAAAAAAAATTTGTATGACGAACGAAGGAAATTTTCTTCGTTTTCAAAGTGTGGAAGGGTGGTAATGACTTGTACCATTTGTATCCAGGTTAAATTTGCTATTTGTCATAGTTGCATCTTTCCCATTAATAATAAGACTTATTATAACCTGCATACTCGAGCACATCATTTTTTTTAGAGCACTGTCTTCCGAGGAGGGAATTTTTTGAAGAATGGGTAAAATGCTCAACAAAAGGAGAACAGAATTGTTTTCTATTTGAGTTTCCTTTCTACAAAATTTAATTTTAGAGACCTAACAGAGGACTCTGACAGGAAAATCAGAATGAGGATAGCAAATTATGCCTCCAAAATTTCTGATAAATGGGTTGCTGCGGGAAGATCAAAACAGCGTTTTTTGGCAACTAATGAAAGTTGGTTGAATGAGCACATCAAATTTGAAGCTCAATGTACTGTGCCGCGATCGTCCATATTATTTCAAGGTTCCGATAGGAAGACCACGGAAAAAATTTGACGAGGCATCGTTTAAAACAAAAAAACGTATAGTTGAGGACCTCGTTGAATCACGCAGTGTGGGGAAGTTGGTAACTGCGTCAGAAGTAGCAGCTCGTGCAGTAGGGAAAAGAAACGTTGCAATTCAATTAGGAGCGTAAGTGAATGCTCAGTAGGTGCTACATCTTCCAATTATAAAAAATCGAATAGCTTGCAGGATGGTAGGCAATTAAGTGGAGATGAAGCATTAGCCTGTTACATAGACTCCAAATCTACAACGCATTCATACAAGCAGACTAGGAAGTGTCTACCATAAAATATGCATTAAATATAGAAAATCTTTTAATTTTTTTATATATTTCCCTGACGAACGCCTCTAATTTAGTCTTTGACTAATAAAAATGATTTATTTTAATATCAAATTACTTAACTGGTCGATACAAATGTAAATAGGATGAAAAATAATTTTGTCCACCTAGTTTGTTATAAGCGACACACTGTGCGACCGTGGGACAAATAATTCAATTTTAAGAGAGCTCAAAGTTAGCCAACGGCTCTCCAGTAAAGTACATCTCTAAAAATTAAAATACTTTGGACATGTCGCTCATTTACCAGAACAACGTGATAACACAAAAAGTACAATTTTACAGGAGAACACTTTTTATGTTTCAAAAAATCATAAACTGGTAATGACTAAATTAATTTGCTTGAAATTGTAATTGGAGTATAGATTAACTATTAGCTTTGAATAAAATTAATCATTTTACCTAGATTTTATCAATATACTTATAGAATTAAGACATGCAAAAAAAATTAACATATATATCACATTCTTTCTGAAAATATAGAAAGAAAGTAATGCAATAAATTAACTTGTAACATTGTAGATGATAAAATTTTCTGATTTTAGGTAACTTAAATAAATAAAACACATGGTTTTTATTCATATGTTTATTGAAAGTTATAAAATATTTTAAAATAAATTGTGATAATGATCATTCATGAATATTCTTTGAACACCAGGAGTAAAAAATTGCTGTAAATGAACAATTAAGTAGATAATAGTATTATGAGTATTAAGTAATTAAGTCAACTTTCGGTATTGCTTTTAGAACTCTCTAACTCCATTCTTTATAAAAAGACTAAGTTTTCAATGTAATGCCATATAAAACAGCATAATGCTACTCTACATCCCACCAGACTGAAAACAATAGGAACCTTCTCTGGTAACACCTCCGAGGCTACTACAATTTGCAAGCCATAACGGATGCTGAGTCTAAGGAAGACGAGGCAATTTTACAATTTATAGTTCACGTCCCATCTGCTCAGCGCAGTAAAGTTCCAACGAGAATGGAATCCATTCTTTATGTTTTCATCTAACTTCTATGATTTTCATGGCTCAAACCTTCATGGAAGAAATATTAGTATTTTTATTCTTTTTCTAAAGCTGTTTCGATTGGACGGTTGTTAATACTGAATGTGTTTTTAAAAAAGGTTTTGCATACTCTGGTTTTCACACCAGACACAGTTAAAAATAGGCATTATTAATTTTACGCTTTGGAACAATACATCCATGAGAGTCAACTTTGATATAAGGATATTTTGGGACAACTGTTTCGACGTTGTTACGACTTTGTTACGACGTTGTTTCGACGCTAAGAATGGACAATAATTATTGTTTTTCAATGTCCCCCGAGCCCAGTATTGTGTTAAAAGTTGTTGCAGCTGACTCACTGTGATTTACTTGACATTTGAATGTGCAGGTATCTTTGCATGGTGACTTTAAAGAGTGTTCCAGAAAAATTTTACTGGATTTTGAGGATTGGTATGCTTTTCCACTGTTTCTTAATATTTTCACAACATTTTTCTTCCATTCACTTTTCTGTTTTATTATCTTCTTTTCCTTTTTCGTTCCTGTTTCATCGATTACTCTCGACTCATGCTGCGTAGTAGTTACACTTTTCTCTACATTAGTTGAATGTACATTTTTTAAGTTGTCCTGTAACGTTTTATCTTGGTAAGTATCTTTGTATGAAGTGTCAATAGTAACCGATGTAGAAGGAGAAATTTATGTGTATTTTGTCGAATATAGAATGTTGTCACAGCAGTTTTCAATATCATCTTACTTTCAGTCTTACGTTCTGGCTCTTCTAGTTCAGAATTGGGATCATTGACAGAATCATCACTATCTACAAAATAAAAAAAATATGTAGACCAGTGAAAACAGTAACAAAAATCTACCTAATTCATATTGTTCTGCAATATAAAAAAAACTAATAACAAACTATACTATATTCACAATCAAGATGCACTAGAAATAAACACACCAAGTCACGTTAACTGCTACAAGAAGCACTCCTGAATCATGATTTACAATGTATAGGTATACATTGTAAATCCCAAATGATGATTTACAAAGTTTATACATTGTAAGTTATGATTCGGGACTTCGGGAGTGCGCCTTGTAACAGTGAACGTGTCTTGGTTTGTTTATTTGTAGTACTCTTGATTGCGATTGTTGTATAACTTTGCTAATAAAGTACTTACCTTCGTGAAATAACGAGATATTCTTTGTAGAACTACTTAATGATCTACTTACTGAATTGCTGCTACTTGCCGATTCGCAGCGATAATGTTTTCTGGGATTAACAACATTAATTATTTACAAAATATTACATTTATATCAATAGCAAATAATAAAATTTATAAAATTCTCATTTACCAAAAACATTATCAAAATCAGAATTATTGTTTAGTATTAACAACCTCATTACCTGACAATCCAGCAACAGCACAATTATGTATTTTCTAATGCTAACTTGAATATTTTCTTAGTCCGCGATCTCATCTGCAAAAATAACTCTCATTGTGAATTTTTATTAGTATGTATAACGTGATATAATGACATAGTAGACTGTGAGATAATATAATTTTTCTGGAAAAAGTGCACAACAACAAATAATCAAAAAAAAATATCCAGTTTATCATCAAAAGTGGTTCTTCTTGTGATATTACCTATGAAAAATAATATTTTTACAACAAGAACGTGATATCAATGATAAGATTATTTCACATGTTACTGAATTTTTTCTGGATTAACGGGTCAAATACCTTTGTTACATTTTAGAAATAAAATTAAATATTAGATTGTAGCTTATCTTTGTAATAACAGGGTGGTATAGTCGTGATGTCGCGTTGTTTGTGAAAACAGAGAGCACTTCACCCTACGCCAAACAGATCACAACTAATACGTCACACTATTGAAAATAACGAGGTGTCCAAAAGAAACAACGCTACAAGATGAGTTGTCACATCATTTCTGTCTCTGTCCCTCCAAAGCATACTTTACTTTTATGTTAAAGATACCACGTTTTTGCAGTATATAGAATGAAATACGGCGGATTTATTTAACAGATAATACAAAAATCAGATATTTTGAAATATCACGTTGTTCTGGTAAATGAGCAATGTTACGAGAACAAACACAGAAAACATGGAAAGACCCATTATACAAGGAAAGGTGGAAGGCCGAAGATCACGAGGAAGATCCTCAACAAGATGGATCGATCAAATTACAGGAATATGTAAAAGACCTATGCATGAGTTAAAAGAAATGACTAGAGACAGAGATCTTTGGAGACGAACAATACACGACATCACGTCGACCACAACACTCTCTCAGAGGAATCAGGATTGAAGAGAAAGAACTTTAGAATGCCAACTATGTGCAAGCGTTGAGAAAATTAGCAGCAAAAAGACCGAAGCCTACCATTTTTTGCAGTTGGATGGATCTTAATGAAACTTACTGCATTCGATTCGTAAGAGCCTTAGGAAATTTTGTGAACTAAAGTGGTGATGTAGAAATTAAATATTCATTGCTGAATAAGGAAAATGCATTTTCAACGTGTATTTCGAAGTTTATTTTTTTTTTATTATTTATTAAATTTACAATGCACCTAATCTTAAGACTAACCAGCATTTTACATTTAACTTAATCTACTACTGTACTGTCCTAGGTATTCCCAACGGTTCACCTTAGAATTTAATAATTATTGTTGCACACATCACTGTTGTGGCTAGGTTCACTGTCCGAATTTAAACTGACACTGACATTTTTATAGATTTATCACTATCACACAAGTTCAAAAGGTTTGGTGCGTTTGAGCCTGCGGACTAGGTTTTGATTATCTAAAAGTTCTAACACTTCCCTGTTTGTATGGTTGTGGAGTCGTTTTTCGTGACCCTTGGCAATCTTCTTTATTTCTTCTTTGATTGTTGCTATACGAAGTTCCCGATGTAGGTCTTTGTTGCGGATATACCATGGAGCGTTGACTATGTTTCTTAGTATTCGGTTTTGGACTCTTTGAAGGCAAGCATAGTTACTCTCACTAGTACAGCCCCATAACTGTAGACCATAGGACCATACTGGTTGGAGCATTTGTTTGTAAACTAATACTTTGTTTTTGATTGTAAGTTGTGAGCTTCTACCTAATAACCAATATAACTTCTTGTACTTCAGTTTTAGTTCTTCGGTTTTCTTTCTGATATGTTCCTGCCACTTTAATTTGCTATCCAAATGTAGCCCTAGATATTTAACTGTTTTCTTGTACGGAACGATTTTATTGTTTATTCTAACTGGGTGACTATTTATTCTTTTGTAGGTGAAATCGATATGGGCAGATTTCCCTTCATTGATTTTTATGCGCCATTTATTATTCCAGGTGTTTATTTTGTTTACTGCATTTTGCAGGTGTCTAGTTGTTTCTTCGAATGTTTCACCGACTGCTAGTATTGCAGTGTCGTCTGCAAATGTTGCCAGTTTAATATTTTCTGTAACAGGTATGTCACAAGTATATAATAAATATAGTATGGGTCCCAGAACACTGCCCTGTGGGATTCCTGCTTTAATTGGCCGTAATTCTGAATATTCGCCTTCCTGTTTAACTCTAAAAGTTCTATCTTCCAAATATGATTGTATTAGATGTACAAATTGGATGGGAAGATATCTTTTTAATTTTAGTAACAAGCCTTTGTGCCACACTTTGTCAAATGCTTTTGCTATGTCTAGAAAAATAGCTGAGCATATTTTATTCTCCTCCAGAGATCTCTCTATAATATCTGTTATTCGATGAATTTGGTCTATTGTTGAATGTTTATTGCGAAATCCAAATTGGTGGGAAGGAACAATTTCCCTGTGGTCGAGTATAGGTTGCATTCGTGCTAGCAATATCCTCTCAAATAGTTTGGATAAAATTGGTAGCAGAGATATTGGTCTGTATGATTCTACCTTGTTGGTTGGTTTCCCTGGTTTGGGAATCATGATTAATTCAGATGTTTTCCACGTTATTGGTACATATTGCAACCTGAATACTGCATTTATAAGGTTTGTGACTTTTACGATGGCCTTTCTAGGTAATTGTTGTAGTATTTCTCCTGTTATTAAGTCAAATCCTGGAGCCTTTTTGGGATTGATATTGTTTTTGATTACGTTGGTAACCTCTTTAGGAGTAGTAGGCTTTATTATGTCTTGATCAGTATTGTTCAAATCAATTTCAGTGCTTTGATCATCTTCGTTTTCGGCTTGATGATTATTTCCCATTTCGTTATTTTGGAATACATTTTCCAAGTATAAAGCGAAAAGATTTGCTTTTTGTTTTCCATCTCTTGCCCATGTTCCATTTTCTTTTCTAATTGGCGGAATCTGTTGCGTTGGTCTATTTATTCTTTTTGTACATTTCCACAACGAGTAGTCAGTGGTTTGGTCATCTGTCAGATCATTTAGGTATTGGTTTACTGATTCATTTTTAATTAAATCTATTTCCCTTCTTAACTGTTGGGTGAGGTTGTTTAATATATTTTTATTTTCTGCAGTTCTGCTTTTTTGCCATGTCTTCCTGGCTTTTCTTTTTCTTTGCACCAGTTCTCGAATTTCTTTGGGATAATTTTGTCCTTTGGTTTTTCTTATAATTTGTTTGGTATTATTCCAAGCTGCTTGTTGTATATTTATGGTTAGTGTCTCTGTTTCTTCATCAAGTTGTTCATTAGTTTTGATTGGTACATTAAGCTCAATTCTGTCACTTAACTCCTGTCTAAAGCTAGACCAGTCCGTTCTCTTATTGGTTAATGTTGGGTTATTTTCTCTTAGTATTATATGCTCACTGATTGTGAGTAGTATTAGAGAGTGATCAGAACTGGGACCATCAACTTCTTCTATTTTCATAAAATTTGTTGCAACTTTTCTTGAAATGAAAAAGTCAATTAAGTCTGGTATTTTATTTTGATCAGTGGGCCAATATGTTGGTTTTCCAGTTGAGTGCCATTTACCGTTTATCTTTTCTATTGCTGCATGTAGTTCTCTACCCTTTGTATTGGTTAACCTTGAACCCCATACAGTGTTTTTAGCATTAAAGTCTGCACCAATAATAAATTTTTCTCCAAGCGTGTTAAGCAAATGGACATAATTTTCTTTTTTTAGATTGTGTTTGGGTGGAAAATATGCAGCTGCTATTGTTACTTCATATTTTTTTGTTTTGACACTTATACTAGCTGCCTGGATGGCTTCAGTCTCTATATTTTCTCTTTCGAGGTGAATTAGATTACTCTTAACGATTATTGCTGCTCCTCCACTAGCTGTGTTTCTAGGGTGAAGAGCTTGATATATTTGATATCCTCTCAGTTTAATATATGTTTGTTTAGTGAAGTGTGTCTCTGATATTAAACATATATCGATTTTTTGGTTATTTAAGGTAAACAGCATCTCCTGCTGATGTTGCAAGAGGCCGTTTGCGTTCCAATGTAAAATTCTTAACTCTTCCGCCATTTTATCGTCTACTAGTTTCTATGCTATTTAATCTTTCTAGGATTTTTTTATTGAATTCTTCTTGATTGTTCATGCGTTCTATTAGTATGTGTAGCATGTTTGATATCGAATTGAGATCATTCTCTACTGGTTGTTTTGGCTGGTTAGAGGCTATTTGGCCATATGTTTGGTTTTGGTTAACCTCTCTTGGATGGATTTGCGTAGGATTCTCCATGTCTGCTGCCTTGTTTTGTAGTTTGGTTGTAGGTCTCTGTTTGTTCCGTAATTTTTGAAGAGATATAGCAGTGGTGCAACCTCTATAACTAGCTGGGTGGGCACCACCACAGTGTATGCATTTGGGTTCTTTATCTTGTGGCTTCTTACAATCTTTTGTTAAATGTTTTCCGATGCATTTTACGCATCTCGGTTCTCTTCTGCAATAATTTTGTGTATGTCCGTACTCTTGACACCGTTTACATTGTGGAATCAAATTCGGTTTTCTGAAAGCTTCTATCGTCACTTTCATGTTTAAAATTTCGGTAATTTCATACACTTTTTTTGTATTTTCCTCTTTACTAAAAGTAAGTGCAAAAAGTGGCAGTGGCGATTTGTCCTTTCCTCTTAGTAATTGGGTTACGTTTTCTATTTTATATCCCTTATTTTTTAGGTCTTCCATTATGTTCTTAACTTGGCAAGTTTGATGCAGTTTTCTTGCAACCACTTTTAGAGGTCTATTTTGTTTATCTTCAAACGAATACCATTCGAGATTTGTGTCATTTAGAGTCTTGGTTAGGTTTCTGTAGCTATTTTCGTCTTTGACATTAATTTTTATATTTCCACCTGCAAGCATGCTAGTTTGATAAGATATTTGCTTACCTGATAAGTGGCTGACTAGGGTGTCGTATTTTTCCAATTTGTTTATAATGACTGGTGGTGGTTTACTTGCCGTTTGTGTCTCATCTGGTTTACTTCTCTGTTGGTGGGAGTGGGGCTGTACTTCCTTTGGGGAGTTGCTTATCTTCCTTTTTTTTGAATTTTGGACTCGAATCCATTCCGTTTCTTTACTCAGTTCTTCGTCGTCTGTGCGATATTCTATATCTTCATTGTGCTGTTGTTTTTCTTCGCCTATCTTCTTTTGTAGGGTATCTATTTGGATTTTCATTTGTTGTATGACGATATGTAGATTTTCTCTTTCTTGTTTTTCCTGTAACCAGGCGTTGTAGAACATCTGCTCATTTTGACTTCTGGCTTGATTCTCAGTAAAGAGCACTTGATTTTGTTGAAAAGGTAATGTTTCACTTGATGTTGTCGGTAGGGAAACCATATTGTCTTTTTCCATTTTTCAGTACACCCATCTCACACTATGGCCCGAGATTGCCTGGACTATTCCAGGCCATATATTCCATGAAATATTTAACAGTGTAACTATTTATTTGTGCAGATAAAACTTTTGTATCTTATCACAGTCGAATTTTAATTTTGCAAATAAAAACTTTCTAACTTTAATAACAATCGGTTTTTAATTATCACCTTAATTACTGTAATTATGGCTTAATTCATTTGCTAACGATACTGCAATATAAAAAAAACTAATAACAAACTATACTATATTCACAATCAAGATGCACTAGAAATAAACACACCAAGTCACGTTAACTGCTACAAGAAGCACTCCTGAATCATGATTTACAATGTATAGGTATACATTGTAAATCCCAAATGATGATTTACAAAGTTTATACATTGTAAGTTATGATTCGGGACTTCGGGAGTGCGCCTTGTAACAGTGAACGTGTCTTGGTTTGTTTATTTGTAGTACTCTTGATTGCGATTGTTGTATAACTTTGCTAATAAAGTACTTACCTTCGTGAAATAACGAGATATTCTTTGTAGAACTACTTAATGATCTACTTACTGAATTGCTGCTACTTGCCGATTCGCAGCGATAATGTTTTCTGGGATTAACAACATTAATTATTTACAAAATATTACATTTATATCAATAGCAAATAATAAAATTTATAAAATTCTCATTTACCAAAAACATTATCAAAATCAGAATTATTGTTTAGTATTAACAACCTCATTACCTGACAATCCAGCAACAGCACAATTATGTATTTTCTAATGCTAACTTGAATATTTTCTTAGTCCGCGATCTCATCTGCAAAAATAACTCTCATTGTGAATTTTTATTAGTATGTATAACGTGATATAATGACATAGTAGACTGTGAGATAATATAATTTTTCTGGAAAAAGTGCACAACAACAAATAATCAAAAAAAAATATCCAGTTTATCATCAAAAGTGGTTCTTCTTGTGATATTACCTATGAAAAATAATATTTTTACAACAAGAACGTGATATCAATGATAAGATTATTTCACATGTTACTGAATTTTTTCTGGATTAACGGGTCAAATACCTTTGTTACATTTTAGAAATAAAATTAAATATTAGATTGTAGCTTATCTTTGTAATAACAGGGTGGTATAGTCGTGATGTCGCGTTGTTTGTGAAAACAGAGAGCACTTCACCCTACGCCAAACAGATCACAACTAATACGTCACACTATTGAAAATAACGAGGTGTCCAAAAGAAACAACGCTACAAGATGAGTTGTCACATCATTTCTGTCTCTGTCCCTCCAAAGCATACTTTACTTTTATGTTAAAGATACCACGTTTTTGCAGTATATAGAATGAAATACGGCGGATTTATTTAACAGATAATACAAAAATCAGATATTTTGAAATATCACGTTGTTCTGGTAAATGAGCAATGTTACGAGAACAAACACAGAAAACATGGAAAGACCCATTATACAAGGAAAGGTGGAAGGCCGAAGATCACGAGGAAGATCCTCAACAAGATGGATCGATCAAATTACAGGAATATGTAAAAGACCTATGCATGAGTTAAAAGAAATGACTAGAGACAGAGATCTTTGGAGACGAACAATACACGACATCACGTCGACCACAACACTCTCTCAGAGGAATCAGGATTGAAGAGAAAGAACTTTAGAATGCCAACTATGTGCAAGCGTTGAGAAAATTAGCAGCAAAAAGACCGAAGCCTACCATTTTTTGCAGTTGGATGGATCTTAATGAAACTTACTGCATTCGATTCGTAAGAGCCTTAGGAAATTTTGTGAACTAAAGTGGTGATGTAGAAATTAAATATTCATTGTTGAATAAGGAAAATGCATTTTCAACGTGTATTTCGAAGTGGTGAAAAGTAATAAATTTGTAATTCGGAAATAATCGGCGGAAACTAATTCAGTATTACTACTGCAGGATTTATGATTTTGTCCATGTTTGCTTTTGTAAACTTCCACGTTTGGGAATCATAAGTGAGAACAAGGAGTACGCATTGATTGTATACCTTGACATGTCGATATTTTTTATTTTTAAGGATGTAGCTTAATTGGCCAAATGCCGCCTATACCAGTCTAACTCGTCTTTCTCTGATGTTTGGTTTTCCTTGATAATTTTTATAATTTGACCCTAAATAATCGTGAATTTGTTCTATTTCATCTTATCCGATTCTCATTGTGATGTCTTCATCTGTTATTGGTTACGATTTTGGTCTTGCTGTATAAACCTATAAGTATGTCTGCCATATTAAGGCCTATCTTTCCAGCTGCTGTGTCCAGTTCTTTTATCATTTTAAACAATTCTTCCTGTTTATCGGTTATCAATACGATGTCATCATCGCACTTTACACGGTTCAAGAGTTGTCCACAAATTTTTATATCTGTTTCTTCCCATTCTAATCTTTTACAAATATCTTCCAGAGCCTGATTGAAAAGTTTCTGCGATATTATGTCTCACGCCTCTATTTATTTGTACAACAATAATAAGAAGATAAAAGACAGTTTTAAATTAGCGTAGAAATAAATAATATTAATTCACACATATCGTTTTTATCACCTTTGGTCGTCGAACGAGAATGCCCCAAAACAAATAAGACATAAATAACAATAACACAATGTCCAAACAAATTAAAACCCCACAATCGGTATGCGCCTACAGAAATGTGTGTACCTGAATCACTAAATAAATTTTACTGAATTGCCATAACGCCGTACATGGTGAGGTCACTCCCAAAATTCTCCACCTACGGAAAGCCATAAATACCCCAGGAGTGAAATATTTAAATAAACAAGACGGTCTTAATTCCAATGTAGACAACGCTGGGAATTATCTAATATTTGGAATGACTACTTGGTGTGTACATTATTTTATATTTGTAGGGATAATACAATGCTCAAAACAAATTAGAGCATACGAATACTAACAAAAGAAAAACGAATAGTCTCTAGTAACTCGAAAGTAGTCTCCTCTTTAGGACAAAGCTGCCTAGATGTCAATCAAGATATATCGCACCCTCAGTAATATAGAGGCACAATTTAAAAAAGTAGATTTTTGGGAAATCGCGTTTAAAGATTCTAGTTTCCAAAATTACAGCTATTGTTTCAAATAACATGCTTATTATTTAAACTATAAATGTGAAATTTGGCAGATTTGTTATTTGATAATTGCACTACAAATAGCAATGAGAAAAAAAATAATATAAACAGATTCCATTAATTACATGTAATTGAAAAAAATATTAAAACTATATGGTCGCCAAAAAGGAAGCGAAAGTAGCAGTAGCAAAAGCTAAAGCAGAAGCGTATTCAAACCTATACGATCAACTTGATACCAGGGAAGGCGAGGCAAAGATATATAAAATAGCCAAACAAAGAGTAAAGAAATCAAGAGATTTTAATCAGATTAGATGTATTCGAGATGAAAATAATAAAATACTAATTCACGAAAATGATGTCAAAAAGAGATGGAGAACGTATTTTGACAGTTTATTAAATGAAGAATTTGACAGTCAGCCTGCGGAGTCAACGGAGACTGTAACAGCAATGGTTACCAGAATAACAAACGAGGAAGTGGCTCAATCGCTTCAAAAAATAAAGAAAGGAAAAGCAGTCGGACCAGATGATATTCCTGGGGAAGTATGGAGAGCATTGGGAGAGACAGGAATAAGTTGGCTAACAGGTCTATTTAATAGCATTATGGAAGTTGGACAAATGCCAGACGAATGGAGAAGCAGTATATTAGTACCTGTCTACAAAAACAAGGGAGACATACAACAATGCACAAACTACAGGGCTATAAAACTACTTAGCCACACCATGAAAATATGGGAGAGAGTAATTGATAGAATGATACGTGAAGAAACCGAAATATCCGATAATCAATTTGGCTTTATGCAGGGCAGATCAACAACAGATGCAATTTTCATTGTAAGGCAACTGATGGAAGAATACAGGAATAAAGAGACCAACGCTCATATGGTATTCATTGATCTTGAGAAAGCATATGATAGAGTTCCTCGAGAGATTCTGTGGTGGGCACTCAATAAGAAAGTAGTCCCTGGCGAATATGTAAAGATCGTGAGAGATATGTATGAGGGAGTAACGACTAGTGTTAGAACAGGTGTGGGAGAGACTAATAAATTTCAGGTCAAAGTAGGATTGCACCAAGGCTCGGTGCTTAGTCCTTATTTATTCCCATTAGTTTTGGACCAGATAACAGTGAAACTACAGGGTAGCATTCCATGGTGTCTAATGTATGCTGATGATGTAGTGTTAATAAGAAATAATGAAAGAGACTTAGAACAAAAACTGGAACAGTGGAGACAAGCTCTGGAGGAAAAAGGTTTAAAAGTTAGTAGGACAAAAACAGAGTATTTGGAATGTTCATTTAAAGATGGAGTTACTACAAATAAAATGGTATCTTTGGATGGTGAAATGATTGTGAAAAGCAATAGTTTTAAGTACCTAGGATCGGTATTACAGAGTAATGGAGAAATAGATGGAGATGCATGCAGTAGAATTAGGGCTGGACAAATGAAGTGGAAAGAAGCGAGTGGTGTGTTGTGTGATAGAAAAATTTCAATGAAGCTGAAGGGAAAATTCTATAAAACAGCCATAAGACCGGCTATGATGTACAGAACTGAATGTTGGGCAGTGAAAAAGAAAGAGGAACAAGAATGCATGTGGCGGAAATGAGAATGCTTAGATGGATGAGTGGAGTGACAAAGAAGGATAAAATTAAAAATGAGTATATTAGGGGAAGTCTAGGTGTGGCACCAATTGATGCCAAAATGAGAGAGCATATGTTAAGATGGTTTGATCATGTTCAACGTCGAGACGTTAATCACCCAATACGAAGAATAGTTGAAGTGCAGATTCCTGGAAGGAGTAGGAGAGGAAGACCAAAGAAGACGTGAGGGGAGACGATAAGGTAGGACATGTTGGTAAAGGGGATTAACATTGATATGACCTAAGATAGAATTGTATGGAGAAATGCAATTAGGGAAGCCGACCCCGCATAGCGATAAGGCAAAGAGAATGATGATGATGAAAAAAATACTTTCAAGTTAGCCCCATATAGTACAAAAAAACGTAACAGAAATAAGGAACTGTTTAAGTCTGATCCCTTATATTATAAATATTAATACCCTGTCACTGTTTATGCAAAATAGCGATCTATTATGAATTATACCCATTTATTTATTATATTTTATATAATATAACGGCTTAACTAAAAACTATTCTCTATACCTAATACAAAATGTTAAAACACAAACTAACCAGGATTTTCGTCATAGAAAGAGATGCTACTGATTCCTCCCTTGTAGCAGTAAAAGCCAGAGGTGGCCCGGGAGAGTGAGAGAGAGGCACAAATATATTTACCGAACCATTCATGTTCTTTTTCTCCCTCTGTCAATACTAACCGGTAGAGTAGATAATTTCATTTTGTGTCCTTATCATTTAAAATCACAGTTAACACAAATTTTGAGTTAAGCCTTTATATTACTGAGGGTGCGATATATGTCTGTTTTATCGACTGTACTAAAGCTTTCGATAAAGTTCGACATGAACAATTAATGAATGTCCTGAAATCAAAGAAGATAGACTACAATGGCATCAGGATCATATCATCTATCTAATTTATATTATAAGCAGCGAGCAAAAGTACGTGTAAACGAACAGTTGTCAGAGGAAATTGAAATTAGACGTGGGGTGAGACAGGGTTGCGTATTGTCCTTAATGCCTACTCGAAAGAGATCCTAAAAAGATCATGTTCCTCTTATGGGTGAAATAGCTGGAATAAAGGTAAACGGAGTTCCCATTAACAATATTAGATAATATGCTGATGACACTGGCATCTTATTTGAAAATCTTGAAGTTCTTCAGAGATTGGTTAACAGAATAGCGATATATAGCCAAGAATATGATCTAACAATGAACATCAAGAAGACAAAATTTATGAGAATATCTAAAACGCAAAGAAATAACGAGAATCTTCTCATAAACGAAACCAATGTCGAACGAGTAGACCAATATGCATATCATGGAACAATAATTATCAACTCCACAAATGATTATTTCCAGGAAATTAAAATTAGAATGGAAAAGGCTAGAGCGAATTTTAACAAAATGAGAAAAGTGCTCTGCTCAAGAGATCTGAAGTTAGAGCTAAGGGTAAGGAATAGAAGCTTGGGCCTTGAATGCGGTATCAATAAAAAAATGGAATCATTCGAGTTGTGGGTGTATAGAATTCTGAAGATATCATGGACAGAACACGTCACAAACAAAGAGGTTCTGAGAAAGGTGAATAAAGAAATTGAAGTCTTAAATACAATCAAAACAGGAAATCAGAATATCTCAGGCATATTACACGTGGAGAGAGATACAACTCATGATATAACTCATTATGCAGGTAAATATTCAAGGAAAAAGAAGCATAGGGAGATACAGAATATCGGAGCTGCGCAACCTGAGAGAATGGTACGGATATACATCAAATAAACTTTTCAGAGCAGCCGTCACTAAAATCCGAATATAGCTATGATGATTGCCGACTTTCGTCGCGGAGATGGCGATTGAGGAAGAGTCTCCTTTTAGCACGATACACTTGACCCAGTGATTCTCCACCTTCTTTACAAGGGCGGATCCAGGGAGGGGGCCATGGGGGCCATGGCCCCCTCCGAGAATTTAAAAAATAGTAGTTTAAATATTTGCAGTTCAAATATTTTTAGTTTTAAACACATACTTATATATGCACACAACAGGGGATACATATTATGTCTTCTGAACTATAATTGAACAAAAGCAGTAACGGAAGCTTTAAGAATGACATAGGATTTTTTGTAAATATAAATGTTAATAATTTTACAAAGTGTCATTTGTTAGAACTTCTTTGGCAGCCATCAATCGTATCAATTTCAATATTCTGTACACACAAAGAATAAAAAAGAAATTAAGTGTTACTTGGGTCACCAGCACTTAGAACAAAGGAGTTGGTTGGTACTTTCGCACATTAAAAAAGGGATTGTTTTGCAAGTATTGCGTTTTATTTTTCTAATAATAAATATGGTTACAATAAAGGGGTGACAGCCCAAAGCCTTGTCACGAAACCTTAATATTTTTCGCCAAACTCATGGGCAAAGATGGAGCCATACAAAACCATGAAGATATCGCAACCCGCAAAAGTCAGATATTAACCAGATAGACCAGATATTAACCAGATAGGTCTTTAAATATTTATTCTTCTTGACATAGTAGTCATGTTGTAAATGGCTGATTGACATAAAGTCCATGCCATTAAAAAAAAACAGATAGACTCTCAGAGGTCTAGACAGCTACAAGCAAATAGAGAAAGACTACGACCAATAGTAGAGTCTATAGTGTTCTTAGGTCGACAAATTATTCCTCTAAGAGGCCATCGTGATGATGTCCTTCTGCTTCTGGAAGAAGATACTGGACCTAACAATGAGGGAATTGTTAAGGTTTAAAACAGCATCAGGGAATAAGACTCTTAAACAACACCTATCCACAGCATCCTCCCGAGCAACATAGGTTAGTGGTACCAATCAAAGTCAATTGATAACATGTTGTGGGGAACAAGTGATGGAACAAATAATGAATCAGGTTCAAAGTGCAAATTTTTACCCTATCATATTTGACAAAACGACCGACGTATCCCACGTGGAACAACTTTTTCTACATTTGAGATACATATTATGTAGGAAAAATGAAAGATTACCCATAAGCGATCATATTAAACACATCTTTTCTATGTTCCACAAAATAATGAACTAGCACCAGTACTATAAGAACAGCTTATATAAGTATTATACATGTACTTGCGTTGGACAATTTTTTTTGTGACACGGTGACAGAAAAATACAGCTTGTTTTATATGTTCGTTCATGGGTAATCTTTTATTTTTCCTACTGTACACAATAACAACATTCGTGAAGCCTTTGTCAAGTTCATTGACGATTATGAGAAGATAAAAATAATTAGTAAAAATCAAGAATGAGGGGAAGAAGAAGGCCTGACAGGGGAAGCATTGGGGAAAATAGTATTAAACTTATTGAAACAACTGCACTTGGATCCGAAAAAATGTGTAGGAATCGGTGCTGACTTTAATAATACTTTAAAAACATAAGTTTTGAATGTCTTTATGGCACTCAATACTGTGTGAAAAGTGCCTTAAAACTCACCATTGTAACCCAAATCTTTAAAAATTACCCCCAGACCTCCGGTCTCCCTCCCAAAAAAAAGTTCATGGCCGCTCCCGAAAATCGGTCCTGGATCCGCCCTTGCTTCTTTAAAGCGTCTGGAAACTACGTTTTTTTCGACGTCTTCAAAGAAGGCTTCCGTGGCGGTTATGAATTCCTAATTCGATTTAAATTTCTGCTCGGTGAATGATTTTTTCAAGTTTGGAAAAAAAGAAGTCCAATTCGACCAATTCAAAGAAGTACGTTGTCCAATTCGACCAATTTGGCCATGGCAACGGCGGAGGTGTGAGCCAGTGCGTTGTCATGGTTTAAGGGTAACCTTTTCTTGGGGCTGTTTTTTCTGCAATTCTGTTTTGCCCTTTTCCAGGAGTTGACATAAATAACAGCCTGTGAATCCCAGAAAATGTTTTAAATGTTCGCCCTCTTCGGAGCACGTTCGCTGGGTGACGTCCACTGTATCGACTATTCTTTGGTGTCTGGTGTATACCAGTAGAACCATGTTTTGTCGACAGTTGTGAAACAACGTACAAATTCCCTTGGATTACGCTTAAACAGCCTCAGACTCTGCTCTAAATTAGTCTCATGGTTGTGCTTATTACCCGGAGTGCGGCACGCATAGTGCCAACTGTTTTCTTATGCCCACAATAGGGATGTTCACTAATTTTTAAATATAGTTAAATTCAATAGATTACAAGGTATATAAAAACGTAACAATCATAAAACTGTTTAAAAATGTATATTTTTTAAGATAAATGAGTTCATAATGTTGATTTTCTTGGAGGCTAGAAAAACGGTACCCTGCAGCGAGGCTACGGTCTGTGACGTCAGCAGTCGTAACGTCTTTGGTCAACGACTAGCTTTGTATACTTATTTACTCAGTGTATTTGAATGTGCGCAGTTTTTTACGTCTTTAATTATTAAAAATAAAGCCAAATAAGTGGTGTTTTGTTCCTGGGTGTGTAAATACATCAAAAAACAGTTCTGACAAGATTTTTATTCCGTTCCAGCCAATTTAAAACAGAAAAAGAAATGGTTTGTTGCAGCTAGAACTTAAAATGACTAACTTAAAGAACTAACTTAATAAAATAAACATTATAGAATTTTTCCAGAGACTTTCGGCCCTTGGTAATAATGTAATTGTTCTTTCTGCATTTACATTTTTCAAAAATACTTATTAGTTTTCTCAGGATTAAAAAAAAATGAATGAATTTAAATAGCATTGGACCAAGATTTTGCACCTACCCCCTTAAAGAGTAAATGAAAAAGTTTCGGGACCTCAAATTTGTATTCCTTAAACTGGGATATTCCTAAAAACGGGATTCTAATAATACATACAGTAAAAGTAAACCTTGAAATAACTACATGTGGATGTAGGTATGACTTTATATTATATTAAAATCATTAATAATTTAGTGAAAAGATTGGTTGAAATGAAAATGTATAATACCCAAGTTCAAAAATATTTTTTATCTTGGAACAGTTGCCAACTCGAAATACGAAACAACCGAAATAAGATCTAGGGTTGAAAAGGACATAGCAACATTTAACAACATGCATGAGAAATATTTTCACCCATTGCGACATAATATCTCTCCCACTAAAAATGCGGCTGCTAAAATGTTATTATTTCCGGTCTTGCTATATGGCGCAGAGGCCTGGACAATAATGGAAACATTAATGAAAAAGCTAGAGGCATTCGAGATGTGGGTGTACCCACGTATCCTCAAAATATCCTGGGCGACCCACACCAACGTACAGGTATTGCGTCGAATGGGAAAAGAAAAAGAAATCTCTTTTACAATTAAGAAACGAAATCTTAAATATTTCGGTCATATCATGAGGCATGATAAATATCGTATACTCCAACTGATAACGCAAGGTAAAATAGAGAGGAAACGCGGACCCGGAAGAAAAGACACTCATGACTTAAAAACTTACGCCAATGATTTGGACAAAAATCGATCGAGTTATTCAGAAACGCCTCAAATGAAATTAAAATTGCCATGATGATAGCCAACGTCCACAACGGACAAGGCACATGAAGAAGAATAAAAATATTTTTAATACACCTAACCAAGGTAAAGTAATAACGAGCCAATGTATGTATACAATATGCATGCGTACAATGCATGCATACAACTTTCTCTATTTTTTTTTTGTGGAGTATTAAGTATTTTTTTTGCTTAAAGAAGACATGGAAAATTATATGGAATATACACTCAGTACAGCTGTGGTAGATTTATTTTTTTACAAGATGCCAATAAATCATACACCATTGTTACATCTACACTACAGTCGGTAGTTTATACGAATCGGATTTCTGAAAACCTTCTTCCATTTTATTTGTTTATTTTTGTAAAATCCAAAATATGTCCTTACAAACAGTCTATCCACTTTAAACTAAACAAATTCACTATAAAACTCCACTTTAACCCTAACAAAACAAGAAGAGAACACATGGGCGTCATTTGGGCGTCCATGGGGGGGGGGCATTTGCCCCCTCCTGGCTCTAAAAATGACTGAAATTTACAAAAAATACATCAATATTCGTCATAACATCATATATAATGTATTGTATTTATAGTGCTTGCCCCCCCCCAAACAAAATTTCAAATGACGCTCCGAGAACAAAATAAAATGACCTGAAACGTCAAACAGGTAAACAGTAACACTATGAGAATGGCGCGCCCTTGGGGTATGCAACTAGTGACGTCAGGCCAATAGTGAAGCGTTCTTGAAATTTAAAATAATGCTAGATTTCTAATAAAGATTTTTTATAGAAAGGCTTTTTCAATTTTGTTGAAATTTTGGACAATTATTCCTAGGGTGTTTCTTAATCGTTTTACATGTTTGAAATGACTTTTTAATTTTTTGTGAACATCCCTATTGCATACAGGATAACACGCGATCATTTGAGATGCCTACTGTCTCAGCTATCTCGCGCATCTTCAGTCGGCGCTCTGCTAATATGAGATCGTGGATTTTATTCACGTTATACTCCGTGATAGCCGATTTCGGGGCACCTGGGCGTGACTTATTAAATACCGACGTGCGACCACGTTGAAACTCGTTAAACCAATTTTTGATGATCGCCATCGAAGGAAAATAGTCATCGTACACATCACCCAAGCGCTCTTTGATTTCGCTGTAGGATTTCCCTTCCAAAAAACAAGAGTCGAATCACCCATGGATCTTTTTTCGTTTTTCTAAAATTCTCAGATACGTCCTCTTAGACACGCGTTCAAAGCTACGAGTCCGATTTGGCTAAAATTTTGACATAGGCAGTCTACAAGAAAGCATTAAGCGATAGTAGATTTCTCTTGCGATAGTGGCGCCATCTGGAGGAGAGGCTAAGTACTTATCGTACCACCCACGTTCTATTGAATTTTCTCGTTTCTTTCATTACGCGTTTGTTCTTCAGATGCTTAGACGTAAAATAAAAAATCGTCAGTACCTAGTAAAAAGAGTACAAGAGATCGGTTGAAAATTGAACAGTATTTAAGTTACGTTCCTCACCGACTTCAAACATGCAAAGGTTCATGAAATGTGTTGGTTTTTTGTTTATTAACGTAATTTTTTTTCTTTAATCACACAGAATCATCAATACCGAGTCCATAAAGTAAAGGCTTTCAACAAGAATTTCGAAAGAATCTTTTTGAATCCTACAGAAGAACTGCCTTTGTACAATGGTATAAAAAGTTTATTAAAAAACTTTTAAAAAGTCATCCAAAAGGATTCGCAAAACGTTTTTGATCTAGATCAGATCATCTTCAGTGCGTTCTGTTTAGTAGATACCTTATAGCAACCTTATAAAAGTGGTAACATTGAGAAATATGGTTTACATGTTAATAATGTGATATTTGATAGTTATTAAAGATTTGCTTTTCGGAATGATGTCAAATTCTGATTTTGATCGAATTATTTTTAGTTTACAAATAATTTATCAAAATTCATATCAGAAACAAAGAAATATACATTTAAATAAATTTAATATTCTTTTAGAACAAAATAGTATACATACTTTTAAGAGGAAACAGTAGCGATCAACAGGTGGCGAAAACGCGTTCCAAGATTGCGGCTGTAATTTTGAATATTTTTTCGAGATATTTGGCTCACGTATTCGTAATATAATAAAGAATGGCGGTACAGAGCCCAATTTGAAAAATATATTAATATGTGGAAATTACTCTGTAATTAAATACAATATTAAAAAACGAGCCTGTATCGCCATTAAGAAGAACAAAAAAATACACTTTCTTCAAATAAACTTTTTTATCCGATGCCTAGATTTTGTGTCATTTTGGAACTACTAAAATTTTTTATTTCATTAGTAGTTCCAAAATGACACAAAATCTAGGCATCGTATAAAAAAGTTTATTTGAAGAAAGTGTATTTTTTTGTACTTCTTAATGGCGGTACAGGCTCGTTTTTTTAATATTGTATTTAATTACAGAGTAATTTCCACATATTAATATATTTTTCAAATTGGGCTCTGTACCGCCATTCTTTATTATATTACGAATAAGTGTGCCAAATATCTCGAAAAAATATTCAAAATTACAGCCGCAATCTTGGAACGCGTTTTGGCTACCTGTTGAGCGCTACTGTATCACCTTAATAACCTAAATAGAAATAATGACATATTAGCGACAGTTGTCAATCTATCAAATAGACAGTTAAATGCAACGGATAATATGGTATTGTCAAAGGGTTTAAACTATGCTGTTACTCATCCATTTATTCCAAAATTAGACATAATTAGTTCAGTGGAAAAAATATCCCAGTGTTGACCAACTCGTGAAAAAGAACAGTATAGGGTACTATGTAAACTTGAATTGGAAAAGACAAATAAAATTGAACAGAACATCAGTAAAGAGGAAATGAAAGCTTTAAAAACTTTAAAAAATGATGACTCCATAACGATCCTACCAGCGGATAAAGGAAATGCAACTGTAATAATGGATAAAATACAATATGAGGACAAAATTACAGATCTAATTAAAAATGGACCTTATACCAAATTAACGAAGGATCCAACGAAAACACTGGAAAACAAAATCTATAGAACTTTATTCAAATTTAAAAATGATCTAACATACTATCAAAGAAAATTAATGACACCTCATTACAGTAAGTCACCACATTTTTATGGAGTGCCGAAAATTCATAAAGCGAACATACCACTTAGACCCATTTGTAGTACCATCAGTTCTCCTTGTAGTGAACTATCAAAATTTTTATTAAACATTATAAAACCATTTGCTAATAATGATGACACATTTATAAAAAATACAAAACATTTTTTAAACAAATTATCAACTATTGAGTTTAATCCAAATAATATTTTAGTAAGTTTTGACATAAACAGTTTATTTACAAATGTGCCATTAGATAAAACTTTAAACATAATCAAAACGAAATTAGAGAATGATGATACATTGGCAACTAGGACAAGACTAAATGTATCAGCTATAATGGAGTTATTGACATTATGTACTAATAATACCTATTTTCAACTAAATAATCAATTTTATAAACAAAATTTTGGTCTAGCAATGGGCTCCTCTTTATCTCCATTATTGGCTAATATATTTATGGAGAATTTCGAAACTAATATCATTTCTAAACAAAATTTAAAACCCACTGTATGGTGGAGATATGTAGATGATGCGTTTTCAATATGGCCTCATAGATCAGAATTGTTGGATACATTCCTGAATATTATAAACGATCAAGAAGAGACAATGGAAAAGGAATATAATAACACCCTACCTTTCCTCGATGTTTTAGTCTCAAAGAAGGATACTGTATATGAGACTCAAGTGTATAGAAAACCAACACATACCAACAGATATCTCAATTACAAATCAAATCACAACATCAACGTTAAAAAGGGAATCATAAAATCCTTATATGATAGAGCCAAAATTACTTGTTCTAACGAAAATTCATTTTTAGAAGAAAAACAATTCCTAACATCTGTTTTACTAAAAAATGATTATCCTTTATCGTTTATAAATAAGGAACTGTCAAGATTGGATCGAATGGAACAGAACAACATAGAACGGGATCCTACAACATTCACAAGAAATAATACGAGGAAAATATCAATACCATACATAAAAGGACTATCCGAGAAACTTAAAACAATAGGAAATAAATTCAACATTTCAACAACATTCAAAACAAACCAACACATTGAGATCTATTTTATCTAAAACTAAACCTAACAATGAACAAGAAAGGACAAAGAATTGTATTTATACAATACCTAGTGAATGCGAACATTTTTATTTAGGTGAAACGTCAAGACCATTAAACGTTAGAATAAGTGAACATCAATCTTATATTAAAAATAGAGAATTTGATAAATCTCAAATATGTCAACACGCATGGGATAATGAACATAGAGTTATAGAGTTCAGTGGAGAGATTCAAGTATAGTCCTGAAAGAAACAGATAGTAAAAAGAGAAAAATCAAAGAAGCGGCTCTAATTATGCTAAACGAAACCAATTGTGTCGCAAATTCCTCGGTGGAATGCAGTAAGATGTGGATACCCATACTGAAAGAGGAAGTCAATAGAAAGAAAATACTACAATTAGTAAGTCAATAGTCGAGTTAGTACATATTTTATATTTTAGTATTACTTATATATCCATGTATTATTGATATTATTTATAATTTAAACAAAATTATAGTAAAATTATAATTATTTCAGAATTTGGTATTAATTTTGAGAGTAAATTAAATGTAAGACCAAATACTTACGATGTCGGGATAGTATCACGAGGTTTTTCCTGGTGTTCCCTCGTGATTTACTATGAGATCTCTAACGCGAGAATTTTAATGTCACCGTTGCATGTGGTTGTCTTTTTAAAGACAGATCACATGCTATGATTTTTTTGTGACGGATATTCTTGAGTTGGGGTTGATTTCATGTAATCGAATGAACTATCTTTCAGTAAAGTCGTCCCAGGAACGCAACTCATAAATATTGGCAATATCATTTTAAAGTCTTCTACTTTAAAATGTATCATATGTATCTGAATTGCCGATATAAATGAGTCAAATTAAATAAATTATTAGAAGAATTTTTTTACTAAGCAACAACATTTTTGTTTATGTTAGTAGTATTTTGTATTTTGACAACGGCACCCAATTTGGGCGTCGAAACGTTAATAAAAATCATTTTTTAATAATATTGTGGCTTATTTCCCATTATAAATAGTTAAAATTTTAGCGACACCAAGTCGATGTTAAAAGATTAAATTTGTTAGAAGTGCTCAAAGGGCAACATGGTTCCCTGCTCGATAAGAACGTGTGGTTCTTGCCAGTTCAATGGACACAGACCCTGGCTCTAGGCACTGAATAATTTAATCTTTTAACATCGACTTAGAGTCGCTACAAATATCACATTATTAACATGTAAACCATATTTCTCGATCTTACCAATTTTATAAGGTTGTAGTTTCATCTACTAAGCAGAACGCACTGAAGTTGATCTGATCTAGATCGAAAACGTTTTACGAATCCTTTTGGATGAATTTTTAATAGTTTTTTAATAAACTTTTTATACCATTGTACAAAGGAAGTTTTTTCTTCTGTATGATTTTTAGTTATGGTATACAGCCAGCTACTGCGATTTTCCCATTGATTTTGTTAGAATCTTTTTGTTCCTTCTGCGGAAAACACGTCCTTCCTTTCGCTCTCTGGGCAGTAAAGCTGTTTAATAATTCTGATTCTATCCAGCATCCACAAATATAGTATCTCATTATAAAAGTTATTTTAATAACAGCTGTTAAACTGAATAATCCCTTGAAAATCTCTATTGTTGTATAATTATCACAGTTACCCAATCTGCCAGGACCGGCTTATAGCCAAGTCAACTGTAGGTACATAATATGTACCTACTATATCACCAGATCAGATAAAATTCCTTAAGCCGGCCTTTTTCACTATTGACCTGAAGAGGCAAATCCCTTTATGGCTTCGACTTTATCAGCGAGATACTCTTAAATTCTGCATAAGTCAGTTACTAATACTGCTAATGAACTTTACTTTCCTAACTGAGTGTTCTAATGCGAAGTTGACTAGTACAGAGGAAAGTGGATCGCTTTGTCTTAGATCCGTTTCGGTTTGAAACTCATCTGACGTACTGCTGCCAATTCTGATACGTGCACATGAATTCTGCACACATATCTGGGCTAATCAGCTTTAAAAAAGAAAATGAAGACATACAATGAAATAAGTAAAATATATAACTAAATAATCCAAATATTATGTTATGCAGACGACGCCGACGCCGCATTAATCGCCAAGACAGAAGACGATCTCCAAAGATTAACATACATCTTCAATACAACAGCCAAGAAATACAATATGATAATATCAGCAGAAAAAACCAAACGTATGACAACATCTAAATACTCATTACGATGTAAAATCGAAATTGATGGGAAAATAATAAAGCAGGAAGCAAGGTTTAGATATCTGGGAATAAAAATAACCAGTTACGGAGATGTTGAAGATGAAGTACGACAACAAAGCTTAAAAGCGGCGGGATCTCTTAATGACACAATCTGGAGGAACAAACACCTAAGACAAGACACAAAAGCAAGAATCTATAAAGCAACAATTATACCTATATTAACATACACGGCGGAGACAAGACCTGACACATCTAAAACGAAACGACTACTAGAAATAACAGAGAAGAAAATACTCCGACGAATATCAGGGAAAAGTCTCTTGGATAGGGAATAGGGAGAGAAGCGAGAACATAAGAAGATCATGCAATATAGAAGACATAAATGGATGGGTGACAAAACGGAAACAGGAGTGGAACGAACACATTAGTAGAAGGGCAGAGGATATGATAGTACGAATAACACGAGATAAGTCACCAAATGGACGAAGAAGTATTGGCAGACCAAGAAAAAGATGGTGCGATAACTTAAACAGGTTAGGAGGCTAATATTGAAGAAGAAACAGGCTTCAAGCCTACATACAAGAAGGAAGAAGAACAAGAAGATAAAACAAAATAAAGTCATATTAATTGATGGATTCGACCGTTACTTGATGGAAGTTCATTTTTTCTCACAATAAAACACTGAAAACCTTTGTTTTCTATACTTCCACAAAATTTATTATTTACAACTATGTGACTACAGCTGTTTCGGCAGAGTGCCTTTCTCAAGTGATATAATTTACAATGTGTTTGCCTTTTTAAGTCTCTAACTGAAGAGGTTGAGGAGTGAGGAGCTGTTTTTCTCGAGTTGGTCATTCAGAATTATATCTGTATTTTTCAGTTTATTAATTTCCATAGATTCTAAAAAAGATAGCTTAAGGCCTTTATTTTGGATATGCAGAATTTGAAACACTTCATTGAAAGAATAATTATGATCTAGAAGGTGAAGTGCGTATGTAGAAGTGTCTGTTTTTCTATTGTTGAAAGCCCTTTTGTGTTCTGCTATCCGTTTGTCAAAAGTTCTGCAATTTGACCGATGGACGTTTTCGGACAGTCACCACAAGTTAGTTTGTACACACCACTCTGTAGTTGCTTTCTCTTTCGGCTTTTATTGTTCTTAATATATTTGCTTAAGTTGTTGTTAGTTCTGAAAGCTGGTATTATTCCTTTCTTTTTTATGTATCTGGCTATTTTTGTTGTTATCTTGCCAGTATATGTGAGAGAGCAGAAGGTACTGGGTTCTTTCTGTGGTGGTGGATACACTAATTTCAGGGCTTTCTTATGGAGTTTTTGATTTAAAATTTTTTTTAACTGTTTGTTCGTTATAGCCGTTGTTTACTGCTATTTGTTTAATGATGTTTAGTTCTATCTCGAAGTTATTTTTTGTCATGGGAATTTCTGTCAGTCTATATATCATGCTATGGTAGGCTGCTAATTTGTGTTGTGTAGGATGGGATGATGAATTGTGTATAGTTGTGTCAGTATGGGTAGGTTTATGATATACGGAGAACTCATGTTTGTTGTGTAGTCTGGTAATCGTTACATCTAGAAAGTTTATGGAATTATTCTGTTCTGTTTCTATTGTAAACTCAATATTACTATGAAGTGAATTAATGTATGATAGAAATTGGTCAAGTTGTCTGTTAGTTCCTGTAAAGCATACTAGTATATCATCCACGTATCTCCACCAATATAAGAACTGTTTAAATACGGGATGTTTAGAAATTGTTGTTTCAAGTTGGTTCATAAATATATCTGATAGTAATGGGCTTAGAGGATTACCCATAATAAGTCCTGCACTGTTGTTTGTGTATATTTGATTATTGAATTCAAAATAGTCTTGATTTATGCAAATTTCAAGAAGGTGTAAAACTCCATAAGAAAGCCCTGAAATTAGTGTATCCACCACCACAGAAAGAACCCAGTACCTTCTGCTCTCTCACATATACTGGCAAGATAACAAAAAAAAAATAGCCAGATACATAAAAAAGAAAGGAATAATACCAGCTTTCAGAACTAACAACAACTTACGCAAATATATTAAGAACAATAAAAGCCGAAAGAGAAAGCAACTACAGAGTGGTGTGTACAAACTAACTTGTGGTGACTGTCCGAAAACGTACATCGGTCAAACTGGCAGAACTTTTGACAAACGGATAGCAGAACACAAAAGGGCTTTCAACAATAGAAAAACAGACACTTCTACATACGCACTTCACCTTCTAGATCATAATCATTCTTTCAATGAAGAGTTTCAAATTCTGCATATCCAAAATAAAGGCCTTAAGCTATCTTTTTTAGAATCTATGGAAATTAATAAACTGAAAAATACAGATATAATTCTGAATGACCAACTCGAGACAAACAGGTCCCCACTCCTCAACCTCTTCAGTTAGAGACTTAAAAAGGCAAACACATTGTAAATTATATCACTTGAGAAAGGCACTCTGCCGAAACAGCTGTAGTCACATAGTTGTAAATAATAAATTTTGTGGAAGTATAGAAAACAAAAGTTTTCAGTGTTTTATTGTGAGAAAGTCATATTATGTTAAAAATACTAGGAATATTAAAAATAAAATACTAAGCCAGCACTAAATAATTTTCCAAATATGTAGTCTCATTGATATAATATGTTTACACTTAAGAAGGTAAGAATATGTGGGTTTTTGAATTAAATGTAGACATAATATTTAGTTTTTAAACGCGTTGATAAAATTGCCTGATATATGCATAATAAAGCTTTATTAACATATTTACGGTTATATTTCTTAAAACGTAATATCGTAGTTTGATCGTAAATAGCCACTCGCTTATCGTAACATACCGAAAACCATTTAAATAATTACCCTACTTGACCCTACTAAAGGAGTCACACTCCCAAACTTTTCTACCTACGGAAAACCATAAAGACCAAAAGGAAACCCACGCGAACTAATCAATTTTACAGCAGTTAAAATTCCAGTGATAAAACGGAAAAATGGTCTGTACATTTTCGTTCGGAATAAAAGAATTGATTGCGACCTTGGACCGGAGCCAAAATATGGAAGTTTGACCAGACTTATTTTATCTGAATGTGAATAATGACGATTTCAACGTAAAAGAATTGTTCATTGTTTTTATTGAATCATAAATGTCTGCTTTGTAAACACGAGGCAGAAGATCTTGTTTAATGTTATTTGAAATAATTTTAATGTGTTTGCAAAAATATAAAATTTTAAAATTTCTAAAAATATAAATCAGAATTTGTAGAACAGGATTTTAGAAGAAAATAGACTTGTGAACGAAGAATGGACAGATTTATATTTTATATCAAGTGTACTGGAAAACCGTTATGTTTGATTTGTCAAAACATTTGTCAAACAGTGCATATAGATTTTCACTTCCGACAAAATCAAACAAGAGCTTTTTGTAATTTCATTAAGAAATGTTTAATAAACAACATATCAAAAAGTTCTACTCGAGAAGTGGGTGTTTCATTTTTATTAAACAAATGAACTGCGAAATTAGATGTTTTTTTAAATAACTCCGAAAATATAAATTTTAGAAAAAACTGACTTGGCCATTGACAAATTCAGAAAATTTTACAAAAAACCTTAGATATATAAAGATTTTTCTAAAATTAAATCTTTTATTTATAACGCTAAAGTCGCCCTTCTCACAGAGATTGGCGCACTGTAAACTAGCGTACGGCGAAGTGCACGGTTGAGTTATTTTAATGTAAATCTTTAACTGACCGATCAAATGAAATTTTAGAAATTGGACATGAAAGAAGAATAATTAAGCTATCTTATGGTTATAATAAAAAGAAATAAAATTTATGGCCATAAGTACGGTGTGGGCTGAAAGTGAGACTTACATGAATTTTGTTTAAAAATGATTTAAAAATGTGTAACTAATACAATTTTTCATTAAAAAAAAATCTCAAAAATTTAATTCAAATGATACGATGTCTTAAAAAATGTAATTTTTGAAAACTTCATAGTTTTACAGAATGAACACCAATTTGAGACGGTATTACCCAAGTTTGAACAGGTTTATTACAGTTCTATAGGTGTTTTTTAAAGCTTAGGATGTAGTCTTTAAAATGCACTAAATTATTTTACTTTAGAAATGAAATACACTATTTCTTTTTGAGAAAATTAAGAGAGATAACAAAAATGTAATACAAAAACCGAAAATTACCGGCTAAAAAATGTTTATACAAAGTGATCAAAACTTTTTTTTGTAAAACTTACCTAAAATGCATTTAATAATAAGCTTCAACAATAATAAATTTTCAACAAACAATTTTTTTAGCTCTTATAGAGCAGCGGTTCTCAAACTTTTTTAGTCGCGGCACCCTTGAAGGGCTAAAAATATTTCGAGGCACACCAACCCTTGAAGCGATTTCGGAAACGACAAAAAATGAAAAAAATACAATTCCGGGGCGCATTTTATTTCAATATAAACTTTATTTCAGATCAATAAAACACAGTACATTTGATATTCAAATATCCTCACTTAATGTGATAAATGAACTCAAAATTAAAAGAAGCAGTAACAATCCTGGCAAAAGAAGCAAGGAAAAGAGGTCTAGAAATTAATGAAGGAAAATAAAATATCTACTCTGCTCTAGAAGAGAAGATAACAGGATGAGAGAAATCAAAAAAGAAAACTACACTTTTGAGAGAATCCAACAATTGAAATATTTGGGAGTAATAGTGAATGACCAAAACAAGAGAAGTGAAGAAGTAACGGAACGAATTCTAGCAGGCAACAAAATATACTGGAGATATCATAAGCTTATGAAGGACAAGAACTTATCCAGAAATACAAAACTGAAAATATACAGAGTTGCAATCAGACCAGTAGTTACGTACGCAGCTGAGACAATGTGCTTCACGGAAAAATATGAAGAAAAATTGAGAATATTCGAAAGAAAAATCTTCAGACGGATTATGGGCCCGATAAGAATGGACAACGGAGAAATGAGAAGAAGAATGAACCATGAACTAAGAGACACAATGAAAGGAGAAGATGTAGTTAGATTTATTAAAACACATAGGCTGAGATGGCTGGGACACATAGCGAGAAGGAAAAACGACCTACTGATTAAGAAGATCACCAGATGGAAACCAGAAACTGAAAGACCAAGGGAAAGACCCAGAGAGAGATGGGAGGACCAGGTCATGAGAGATATCAAAATTGTGGAAGTTAGAAACTGGAGGGAACTATGCACATATCGAAATGAATGGAAGAAAATTGTAACGAAAGCCAAGTCAACAAACTTTGACAACATACAAGTGGAATGCGGAGTGATTCACCGCAATGAGCGAATCAGAGAGCTCTAAGTAAGAGTGGCAAACATTCCACCCGAAATGAAAAACCCTGATGATGATGAATGTGATGAATGAAACTGTTTCGATGATGTTTTCATTATTTCCTTTATAATTATGGGAATCTTTGTAAGTTTAACCCTCAAATCCCTTGATGCTTGAAGTTTGCTTCTGTATTTTTTGTTTTTAATTTATTTATTTATTTATTTATAAAAATCCAAACAGGTCCTAAAACCTTTTTACATGGACAGTTATAATCATAAACTTTATATAGCAAATATAACTAATATATACAGTCATTAGCACAACTATTGATAGGCAGATATAGAAGACTTTAACACAAAAACAGATAGACTAATGATATCTATTATCCATCTACTAGTTTAAAGTGCTCTTGCACTATACGTCTATAGCAACCAACTGACATTGTAAAATCAATGTTTTTTACTAAATTTATATTGTTCGCTAGTTTCAACATGGCCTCTAGAGGAGAGCAAACGGATGTTCTTATTTTTCCAAACAACAACTGATATCTCGTTGCTTTTCGAGGAACATTAAATGGTATCCGCATTCGTAAATCAATTGTACCTGAAATATTATTAATTATTTTATATAAAATCATTGCCATTATAAATTTGCGCCTACTAGTCAAAGACAAAACTTCAAATTCTTCCCTTAGCATGGTTGATCTTATGGTTCCATAATCAGGCCATCGATGATGTTTTTTGAAATACAAATAACGGAGAAACTTATTCTGAACTTTTTCTAGTGCCTCTAAATGTACTTGAGGTTGTTGTCCCCAAATAATGGAACCAAATTCTAATATTGGTCTAACTAAAGTATTATATAATATTTTTATACCCTTAATACTAGTAAAATCACAAGTTTGTCGACATATAAAACCCAGCATACGGTTCGCTCGTTTTGCAGCTTTACCAATATGTGTAGCAAATGACAGTTGATTATTATAAATCAAACCCAAATCCTTGACCTCACTGGTCCTTTTTAAAACATTCAGTCCTATTAAGTAATCAAATACTATTGGTTCTCTTTTACGGGTAATAGACATAACGTAGCACTTATTTATATTGAATTTGATCTTATTATTGTCACCCCATAATAAAATGTTCTCAATATCCCTTTGAATCATTACGCAATCCCTAACAGTTTGAATTATTTTGAATAACTTAAAATCATCTGCAAATAATAAGTAATCTGAATACTGGATGACGTTTGCTAAATCATTTATAAACATTAAGAACAAAAGTGGTCCAAGATTAGACCCTTGTGGTACTCCCGAGTTAGCCTTAAATTTACCAGAAGTATTTCCATTGTGTTTTACAGCAAAACTCCTATTCTGCAAATAACTTTTAAATAACTTTATTAGATTATCAGATAAGCCAAAATTACATAACTTTCTTAAAAGAACATCGTGTTTTACTTTATCAAAGGCTTTTTCGAAATCCGTATACACTACATCCAATTGCAATTGTTTTTCTAACGCATTGTTTGCAGACTCGGTGAATGAAATAAAACTTGTGTTTATCGAGCGACCCGACATAAAACCATGTTGATGATCATTAATACTATTTTTGACGTGATTATATACATGAGCATGCAATATTTGTTCGAAAATTTTTGATGGAGCACACATAATAGCGACTCCTCTATAATTTTTAATATCTCTTTTGTTACCCGCCTTAAATATTGGAGTAATTGAAGATAGTTTCCATTTTTCTGGAAATTTTGAATAAGTTATTATTAGATTAAAAATATGTAATAATGGTAACTTTAACCACTCTTGGCATGCCTTTAAAATATACGGGGGGATGCCATCTATACCGGCAGCTTTCTTTGGTTTCAGCTTTTTGACTGCATTATCATAATCTACGCTTGTTATTGATGGTAAATTCAAAACATTGTTATTACTAATAATATTTGTAAAATTAGTGTTATAGCAGGAAATGTCGGTAGAATAAACAGATTCAAAATCAAAATATTTCGCAAACTCATTAGCAGTATCACTCTGATTTATTTCTTTACCCCCAAAATAAAATATTTCTGTTTGATTAGACTTAGAATTCTTATTATTAATGAAATTCCAGAAATTGTTAAACTCATTTTCTATATTTTCCTCAATTTGCCGTATATATTTCCTGTGCTCTATGTTAATTAATGATTTCAGTTTTTTTCTGGTCTCTATAAATTGATTGTTAAAATAAATTGAAACATGTCTTAACTTTCTAAAATTATTTTTTTGTTTGAGCAACTTTTTGATATCAGGCGTAAACCATTTCGGAAAATTAGAATAATTCTTGTAAATATTATATTGTGGTACAGATCCTTCAAATATATTAAGTACTTTTGAGTAAAAGATATCTAGAGCTTTATCTACCTCTATTTCCTCTGTTACAGCTTCCCACGTCATATTTCTCATCAAATCACACATCAAATCAAAATTTGCTTTTTTAAAATTAAATCTATTACCAACTAACTTATCTGTTTGTCTAAAACTTGATACTGTAAATGAAAGTTGAATTTCCAGAGATGGATGTAATCTATCTTCCTTTACTAACGGTAACTGCTCTTGACATACCTTACAACTATTTATATTATCTGCAGATGCTACTACTTGATCTAAAGTTTTGCCCTGCCAGTTTTTTACATTGTTATAAAGCAAAAATGAATTAAAATTTAAAAACTCAATCATACTTTTAAACTTAGCACTTCCATTAGTAAAATCTAGATTTTCGGTTCCTTTAATTTCTGCAATATTGAAGTCGCCAAAAATAAACGTGTTATTAATATCAGTAATATGTGTTTGTAACAATTCGAAGCAATTCGCATAGTCATGTAATTTACAATCTGGTGGAATATACACTCCAATTAATTTTATATTTAATTTGTTATTAATTTTTAAATCCGCAACCAAAATTTCAAAAGATGAACAATGTTGTGTTACTTTTAAAATCTTATGCTCCTTTTTTATTACCATTAATACTCCTCCTCCCTTAGTTTTGCCAGAAATCTCCAGGTTTCTGTCAGATCTCAATAAGTTAAATACATTTATATCAATTAGTTCTCCATCAACCATATCCTCCCGAAGCCATGTTTCTACAGCTACTACTACATCATAATTACCTTCCAAGCAATTTTTATAGAATTCAGCAGTTTTCGTGTTCAGTCCCCTACAATTCTGAAAGTTTATGTGAATCCCTGTCATGAATTGAGTTGTCCCCTGATATCAAATCCTAATCATATTATATTTATTATTTAATATATATTTTTTTACACCTATTTTATTTCTACTATACCGTAGTAAATTCTTTTCATAAATTTTTGACAAACCAAATAACTTAAAACAATAATTGAAATAATTTAAAACATCCAGGTTTTCTATAAGTAACTCATTAACAACATCAATATTTTTATCCTCTTACACTACAAACCAAAATCAACGAATTTAAGTTCCAAATTAATATATCTAAATTACTATCAACAAAAACTTATCAGTCACTAATATACACATTACAGAAACTTTGAGTATAAAGTAGCCCACACACGTTAATTGTCAAGATACGATTCGCAAGTAATCACTTTAATTTCATCATTCTTCTTTATAAATACTCTACCATCGTAACTCCATGCCTCAGTCTTCCCGAACTTACTCCTTGCCTTCTTCAATAATGAATACCTATGTTTCGTTAGATCTTCATTCACAAATATTTTTGTTTCTCTTAATTGTCTTCTAGCACTTAGAATTTCCTTTTTCTTCAAATAAGAACTAAAGTCTACCACCACTGTTCTCGATTTATTAGTTTGCAAGTTTAATTTACCTTGTCTGTATAAATTAGAAATTTCGCTGGAATTGCATTTTATTTTCAATGTGTTGTTTATAATATTTATGACAACGGACATCAAATTTTCATTATTAGTTTCATTAATGCCATCAAAACGCAGGGTCCTTTTCTTTTGAAGTGCCTCTATGTCATCAATTGTTTTTGCTATGTTGCTAATTTCTGTTGTGTGTGTTTCTGTTTGTTTTCATATTTAATATATTTGTTGTGATACATCATTAAGTGTATCCTGAACTGCATCAAATTTTGTCTCCAAATTATCTAAATTCTGGTCCAGTTTTGTCATAAACTTTTGACATACTTTTGATATTATGACTTCTAAACTGTTTTCGTCCAAAGAAGCACCACTTGATAAGATTACGCTTCTAGTTTTTGTTGCCATTATACGTGTATGGATCCCTTTAGCAGTTATTAATTTAATATTCACCAATACACTGTATTACTGTAATTGCTCAAATTTCTCTATTAATTAGTATATTTCTAACTTACTTGGACCTTCACTAAGTACTGCAACATCAGTTGTCACCACTCAACAAAGATGAGAACTTTATTACTGAAACGAATTACTACTTATTTTAAAAATTTCGGGAGCACTCATACACACGACTATTCACAACGAGTGGCCATGACAATTTAATTTTATGTAAGCATATGCGGAGAAAGAACACTCACAGAAATAAGTCGATGTGAAACACACAAGTTTTTTCACTACAATCTTGCCAACAACATTATTTTCTGAATATACCTGCATCCAGAACTCTTCTTGGCTTCCTTCACGGTATTTGAGTTTTAAACTGCTATCTTCGCTGATCTCAAGTAGATTTTGAAAAACTCCATTTGTCATTCCGACAAGTTTATTTTTTGGATCACACGAAAACGGGTCCATCATCCAGCTATATAAATCATCTGAGTCAATGTCAGGAAAATATTTTATAATACTTTCTTCCAAACCTTGCAAATGAGCAATAACAATTTCAAAGAAGTTCGTTTGAGGATTGATTTCATTTGTTATAACAAATTCCTGTAATCGAGAGAAAGTACAAATAGTCAACATGTTTCGATTGGACACTTGGACAGTGGCGCAGCGGTCAGTTGTTCGACTTTCCTTAAATGTTCCACGTCACCCTTGGCAAATGCTTGAGGCACTCCAGGGTGCCGCGTCACCCACTTTGAGAACCTCTGTTATAGACTATGTCTGGGTAACTTGGAACCTATTGATAACTTTTTTATTATCAGTCTTACGAAAAAAAGTTATTCTTTATAAAATACTCTGCATCATATATAATCTAAAATGCAACCAGCAAGTATAAAATTTTATTAATTTTATAGGTGGTATGTCAAAAAATATGAATTTCACTCAAGAGTAAAGTACCTTTACACAAAAACTTAAAGGTAACCTATTGGCAGTTAATTGGAGGAGAGCAGCGGGAAAGTCTAGATTAGAACATGTGAAAAATGGGGACATCAGGAGACAAATAAAAGTACAAAGATCAATTATAGAAGACATCGAAAAACAACAACTAATATGGTACTGACATGTTAGATGTAGAGCAACTCTCAGCTGAACTTACAACTAAGAATCAAGTTCCTAAAATGTTATGTGTATCCTGTATTACTATATATGGATGTGAAACCTGGATCATGAATGTTAACATGATGAACATATTAGAAGCCTTTGAGATGTGGTCGTATCGTAGAATGCTCAGAATATCTTGGGTTCAACGCATTTCAAACAGAGAAGTCTTAAACAGAGTAGGTCAAGGCGAAGGTGACTTAATGAAGATGATAAAAAAGAGAAAACTTGAATATCTGGGGCATATAATGAGAAGTAGCAGATACAGGATGCTGCAGTTAATACTCAATGGAAAGATCGACGGAAAAAGAGGAATTGGTCGAAAGAAATATTCATGGCTCCGAAACCTTCGTCAATGGACTGGCTTATCAGCAGATCAATTATTACATGCCGCACAAGATCGAGAACGATATCGGCAAATTGTTATGGAAGCTACCCACGCCTAAAAATTTGGGCACGGTACTTAAAGAAGAAGAAGATGTTAGATGTATGGGGGAAGCAGGACTACCCAAAAAGATATTAGAATGGGTACCACCCGAGAAAAGAAAACGAGGACGACCACCAACAACATGGATCCAAGGAATCTCAAAAGCAATGTCAGCAAGAAATCTATCTGAAGATGACTGGCAGAATAGACAGGCTTGGCGAACGGGAACCCAAAGGCGTATTAGGCTGTGAACGGGATATATATATATATAGTAAAGTACCTTTATAATTCACAATATCGAAAATTGTTATTAAGGACAGTTGTTTGGAATTTAAAAACATGTTTCAGTGTTCAATTACATCCTTCTAATTAAAATATTGTAAATAATAAAGTCACTTAACTCTTAAGAAAAATTCCAATTTTTACATACCTCATATAAAACTGAAAAAGTTTGATATCTGATGGTTGTATCTTAGATCTTAGACCAGGTAGACCATTTTATGAAGAATAACTTTTTTTCGTTAAATTGATAATAAAATAGTTACAATAATTGTGAGAAAATGATGATGGATATTCGTAATTTGAGAAAACGTTTAAAATTTTTTTCGATTAGAATGATGTAATTCTATATTAAAATATAGTTTTTAATTTCAAACAACTTTTCATATTAGCATTTTTTGATATTCTGGAATATAAAGGTAGGTATGTACTTTACTCTTTAAAGAAATTCATATTTTTGACATAACTCGTATAAAATTGATAAAATTTAATATCTGATGGTTGAGTTTTAGATCTTTGACTATCCAGAGTATTTTATGAAGAATAACTTTTTTCCGTAAAATTGATAATAAAATTTTTTTCCATGTGGTTCCTAGCTACGCAGACACACTGTATAAGAGCTTCTGTATAAGAATTTTCAAATTGTAATGCCATATTCGGATTCAGTATAACCAAAAACAAAATAGAAATATATTTGATCAAAGTAAAATTATGAATTCAACGATATTTTTAAAATTATTTATACAAAACAATTGTTATTGTTTAAGCAATTAATAAACAATTAGTGGCCAAATCTGCGAGTAGAACTTTTTACTTTAACATGTATATAAACTAACAAAAAAATTTTTAGAAAAATATAAGCTTGTTTGAATTATTCGGAAACAATGCATGTTTTCGTTCTAATTGCACTCCCCTACAGTATCTCTTCCTGATTTGTCAAAAGGCAAACAAACCCCGGCGTGCAGTCACGGATTGCAACGAACGAAATGGCATAGATGCCCTAGCGGTAACTGCTAGCAAAAGACCGAAACTAATAAGTTTCGAAACCGGTAGAGGTGCTTGCTGCACTCTCTGATTGGACTAGAATATGATGCGGCTGTATTTTCGTTTTGCAACGAAATTGAAAATGGTTATTCATTTTTGATTAATCATCGAATATAATAATTAGTACTGTATATAACTGGGTATATTCACCAACATAGTAACTTAAACAAAATGTAAGTGAACGACTGTAATTCTTAATACCTACCTCAAAAAATGAACTGAATAGGTAATAAAAAAAATGAAAAGTTGATAGTCTAAAAATCTTAACGTTCACTTACAAACAATAAAAAAAGCTTTTTTTGTTTCTATAATAATAAATATTGTAATTACACCAAAAAAATTAGCATAACGAAAATGTCTATGATCACCGATTTAAAAAAAATAATCAATAATGACATAAACTTCACACTAAAAGAATGACCTACTTTTCAGAATGTCAGTGAACTTTTTCAGCAAAATAAACACAAAACAGGTGTTTCTCTGGACCGCACGCGACAACCAGAGGTGTAACCAGGATGATCCTAAGGGGGGGGCTACATCTACTTGAAGGCTCTGGGGGGAGTATGGAATAATAATGGTGTTAAGCGTATAGAGCTCAAAGTACATCCAAAAGGGGGGTTTATTACATTTTTAACCCCCAAATCCACCCCCTGGTTACGCCTATGGCGACAAGAAAAGCATATTGCCTGTTCACAGTAAGCAGATAATAATTAGTAACTTACTAGGGAAAGTGAGGGCATCTGGCAAGCTCCATGTGGCCCCTCAAATATGGGCAGTACGGTTGAATTGGCCCCAAAGAATAAGGCCGGTACGGTAGAATAGGCCCTTAAAAATCAGGCCGGGCGGTAGAATTGACCGTGCGGTAGAACTCTTGAATAGAAAGAAAAATGACTTCTTTAATAACGTTGGAACAATATAATAGAACAATAGAATTGGTTATTTCGACCATAATTTCAATTGTGAGTTCACTCCACTACTTATTACACACGTCCCCTATGGGACAATACTCGACGTAGCAATGCATCTCACTGCATCAAAATTCAACTCACAAATGCCGCAAAATCTTAAGAATTCTTCAACTTATAGGGTTGGTAAGCGTCAGGACGCTACCCAATTAAAATCATGGGAAACTGTGACATATCTTAACAACGGTAGTTAGAATTTACACGTTTACTGAAATGGCTTAGCAGCTTACATTTTTAACCGAAATAAGGGAAATAGAGGATTAAATATTAATGGGTTTTTGCTACTAAGAGCCCTTGTTCCCACGTTGTGTGCGAGAAGAAAAAGGCTTTTAGAGGAAAACATGATCTTTCAAAAACACATGTCAATACACCTGCAAAGTCAAGCTAAGTGTGGACGTAATCGATTTAAGATTCACGCAGAAAAATGAAAACGCTACACCCTTAGTATACAAATAATGGCATATTTATGCTGATAATATTAAGGTGAAGTGAAATAACTGCTAAATAGGCCGGAGGGAAGAAGAAGAAAACTTACTTCCCTGGACTAATAATAATTACCTCTTAAGAAACGTCAATTCATCTTTTCATAGCTGTAACGATATGATACCACGACAATCCATGAGCTGGTCTACCAGAGACGACCGTAGGAGTGTCCGTGTTGGCGCATTCCTTCTTCATAACACCGCTGGGGGAAACTGAAGGAGAAGCGGCATCAAGAGCATATTTAAGACGAGCCAGAAGAATAAGAAAATCAGTTGTTGCTAACGTGTTGAATTAGCAATAGCTCGATTGGCAGAGATGCACCGTATTTGAGGTGGAACTGTGCCTAGTGTACGGCCTAGTACCGTCGTGGCGTTCACCGTAACCGTTACCGCAGTAGGCGGTAGTAGCGAGGAACGAGTGACTGCGTGTCGCTGTTCAACCGTGCCGCATTGAAGTGAAATGCGGTGTCTCCGTGTCGGGATATGTGGCTATGGATATGTTGATTTAACGTAGTGAGATTGTTATTGTATATATTGTATTGTTTATCGTATCATTTTAATATTACTATTATGTTCGGATGGCAGTAAGAAATATAATATTGCTTTTCATTTGCAGAAGATACAAATATATTTTATTTTATTCATTTTAAACTGTATATAATTATCTTAAATAGATTTACTTTATTTTTTAACCTGTGTTTTACTGACTCTGTCGTCTTAAAAGAGCTACCCGTTACATAGCTACAGCTTTACATTTGCAAGTTTCCTAAGAGGTCAATTATTATCCCCTTTCTAAAATAAATAAAATTAGTATTGCAACTGTAAATTCAACAACACCCACAATTACCTTTACGGGATTAATACTTTCTAAAAATATGAAAAAGGCATATAAATAATATATTTTATATGACAACGTAAACACTGTTTACAACAATATTGTGTTAACTTTATTTATATTTCCTTGCCAAATCCACTGATCAATATGTTAGTCCATTTACTCACGGTTTTTGCTGTAAATTTTAAAGAATCGCTTGGATTGACATGAAATTTGGCATACCCATAGCTAACATGTCAAAGACAAAAAGTGATAGTGTACCGCTGTGTGCTTCTGTCCTGGGGGTGAGTTTCACCCCTTCTCTGGGATGAAAAAACACAGTTAAAGTAAGTCCGGAATTGGATAAACTGACTTATCCTAAGCAACTTTTTGTTCTATAGAATTTTTTTCATTCTTTTCAACTTATGCTAGTGAATATTTATTATTTCATTTTTAAACAAAAAAAAACACATTTTAGGAGGTTATTCGCAAATAACTCAAAAAGTAAATATTTTATCGAAAAAAATATTCTTAGCAAAAATATAGCATATAAAAAGTGAAAAAACGGTGTATACATAAAGCCTGTAGGCCCAGTAGAAGCAGAGTTGTACCTTATGAAAATTAGGTTCTTATTTGTTAAATTCCAAATAAATATTTCAACGTGAAATAACAAAAAAATGAAGCAGTTTTCGGGCAAAACTCATCACAACTTTTTTAAAGTGTTAAACAAGCTTTATTTTTATTTTTTTTTTTTATAAAAGTTTCTAGCATCAAAAGTAAGTGAAAGAATCATAAAAATTACCTTCTAATTAAGATCCCAAATGAAGTGAATCATTACCGCTTCACAAGTTACTTTACCTATGTATTGTTTATTTAATCTATAAGTTTCATAGATATCTATGTAGTGCTGATTTTTGAAAAAATTTATTTTTAAAGTACATATTTTTTTTTATTTTGAAAAAAGTGAGAAAAGTTTTTTTCAAAATAACTTAAAAATTCTTAGTAATACCAAAGACGTCAAGGAGTAAAAAATGTAGGTTTTGCTTTTCTGAATGTTTTGGATGTTTTGTTTTCCTGATGTTGATTCTCGTGATTCGTGACTTGTTCAAGCCCTTTCAACTACTTACCTCCTTTTAAACAAGGCAAAAACGGCGGGTTCGTTGGAAAAAATATTACCATGAGATATTTTTGCATAATCACATTCATGAGACATCCCAGAATAAGGTTCAAAAAGTCGCCCACGCGAAAAGTGGTCCAAATTTTTTTAAACAATTTTTTCAATCAAATTGCAAAAACCAATATTTTCGGCCCGACAATTTTTTTAAAGTTTGGACCATTCTGGACAAAAAAGGTCTCCTATAATTTTTCTCTAATGTTGATGGTTTTCGAGTTATAAGCAATTTAAAATTGAAAAAAAAAAAACGAAAAATGGCGATTTTCAAGGCTTAATAACTCGGTTAAAAGTTATTAAATATTATGAATGTCAGAAAGTGAATAAATCAAAGTTTAAAGCCCCTCCTACAAGATCCTGTAGAAATTTTTGTTATTATTTTATTACTAAGCTGTTATTTATAAGTAATAACAATGAGCGCCATGCACGTATTAGGCGACCGTCAATGGTGAGTGCGAAAGAGATGCCATTCTGGCAGTCCAATCGTGCATCTTACTCGCACTCACATTTACAGCCGCTCATCTTACCGCTCATTGTTAATAATTAAAAATAACAGCTTAGTAATAAATTAATGACACAAATTTCTTCAGGATCATGTAGGGGGCCTTAAACTTTCATTTAGTCACTTTCTGACTTTCATAATAATAATTTTTAACCGAGTTATTTTGTTATTAAGTCTTAAAAATGGCCATTTTCGCGTTTTTCAAATTTTAAATTGAAACGAAATATATCTCAAAAACGAGATATCGAGATATATTATATAACTCGAAAACGATCAACTTTCGAGAAAAATTACAACAGACCTTTATTGTCCAGAATGGTCCAAAAAACCTAAAAAAATTTGTTTGGACCGAAAATATTGATTTTTGCAATTTGTTTAAAAAAAAATAAAAAAATTTGGTCCACTTTTCGCGTGGGCGACTTCTTTGGGGTGTCTCACGAATGTGATTATGCAAAAAATCTCATGAGAATATTTTTTCCAACGAACCCGTCGTTTTCGTCTTATCTATTTTCAAAGATAAGCACTTTGAACCGATGAAACTTTCAGATCGTAATAAACAATACATACAGTCGGAAAAATGAAAGAATACCCATGAACGATCACATCAATCACTTATTTTGTATTTGCTGTCTTTTTCTATAACAAACGTTTGTTATTTGTAGAAAAAAACAGCAAATACAAAATAAGTGATTGATGTGATCGTTCATGGGTATTCTTTCATTTTTCCGACTGTAAGTAAAGTGACTTGTGAAGCGGTAACGATTAATTCCATCTGGGATGCTAATTTGGGTGATTTTCACGGTTTTTTTAACAAAAAAAGAACCAACCCAATTATCTTGAGCGTAACTTACGTATTTTTGATTTCGATAAAATACTGACTTATTGAGTTATATGCGAAAAATTGTCCAAAAACGTGTTTTTTATTGAAAAATAAACATATTCACTCGCAAATAACTAGAAAAGTATTCCCCAGTAAAAATTCTCTATAGGACAAAAGTTGCTTAGAATTAGTCAATTTATCCAGTTACAGACTTATTTTGAACGTACCTATGTTTTTGCACCCCCCTGATGGGGTAAAACTCACATCGGCACAATATCACTTTTTTTCTTTGACATGTTAGCTATGTGTATGTCAAATTTCATGTCAATCCAAGCTGTTCTTTAAAATTTGGAGGTTTTGCAATATTTTACCGTGAGTGAATGGACTATGTGTAATACCAGTATTTTTGACTACTGCTAATGTACTAAGTACAGATAAATGTCATTTTATACTTCTTTATATTATAATTATTTACACTCTGTTTTACCTAAGATATTTATTTTATCACTTCGAGTTAATTGATTTTTGGACCATAATATTTAAGTATTATTTTTATTAACCAATTAAAATTATTTAAGATTACTTGCATCACTGGCAATAAAGTACCACGTGCAAAACAAAAAAGCAGTTTGCTGTTACATGCATGGTTACTACATTGTAAGTTAATGAAAAGTTGTTACCAGGTAGGAACATAAAAAAGGTGAATATAGTTGAAAGTGTTGTAGTAGCTATCGATTTAGGTACAAAAACAGTAATAATAAAAATAACAGTTTTGTCTTCATAATCGGTTTAAAAATTTTTTGGAAAGCTCAAAAAAATCCTAGCTTCTTAAAAAGAGCTAACGCAAAACGAGTGGTATTAAAATCGCCACCATTTGCTTTCTTCCACTTGATCCATCCAACCCGAAGTCTACTGCACGCATCTTCATCTATTTCCCCATTACTCTGTACTACCGATCCTAGGCACTTAAAATTGCTACTGTACACAATAATTTCACCATCCAAAGATACAAATATCATTTTATTTACCATAACTCCATTTTTAAATAAACATTTCAAATACCTTGTTTTTGTCCTAGTAAGGTAGGACTTTTTCTTTCAGGAGCTTATCTCGATCGTTCCAGTTTTTGTTCTAAGTCGCTTTCCCTATTACCTACTAACACCACATAATTAGCATATATTAAGCACCAGGGAATGTTACCCTGTAGTTTCGCTGTTATCTTATTAAACACTAATGAAAATAAATGAGGACTAAACACCGAGCCTTAGAGCACCCCTCTTTTCCCAAATTGTATCAATCTCTCCTACTCCGTCCTAACACTAGTTTTTACTCCCCAATACATCTCCCTCATATCCTTTACATATTCACCTGGCACTGGCACTCCTTTCTTATTGAGTTCCAACCACAGAATCTCTTGAGAAACTTTATCGCTTTTTTTTTCGAAATCAATGAATACCATAAGCCTTATGTTTCTTTATTTCTATATTTTTTCATCAACTGCCTTATAATGAAAATTGCACCTGTTGTTTATCTGCTTTATAAAGCCAAACCGGTTATCGGATTTTGGTTTCTCCACATTCCCATATGTATCAATTACTCTCCACAATATTTTCATAGACTAAGCAGTTTTATGGATCTCTAGTTTGTACGTTGTTTGTATATCTTCCTTTTTTGTGATTCTATCACTCCTAAGACTGTCCACATTTCGCCAGGAATATCATGTGGTTCAAGTGCTCTACCTTTCTTTTTATTTTCCGAACTACTTGAACCACTTTCTCGTTTATTGTTTTGGTGGCCATTGCTGTTACTGCCTTCATTACTGATGTTCTTCATATTATTAATTTAATAAATTGTGAAAGTACTTTTTCCATCTTTTTTTCAGATCCTTTTCGTGAAATAGTATTTTTCCTTTTTTCCGCATTTTTAGCTATTTTACCTATCTTTGTTTCTCCTTCCCTGGTATTAACTTAATAGTATAGATTTGTATACGCTTCTTCTTTATGCACTGGATATACAATTTTCTCTTTTCTCCTTTACTTTTTCTTCATCGTCGTTTGACCACCAGGTCTTTTTATTCTTAAAATTATTTCCTGACGTTTTTCCAAGTACAGTAAAACCCCGATATAACGGACTAATTGGGGGGACAAGGTGTCCGTTAAAGGCAAAACTCCGTTATATAAAAATAGGTTTAAAATAAAACAAAAAAATGTTTCTTAAGTTTTGTTTGCACTTTTGAAGATTGCTGTTTTTTTATAATTAGATATGTGTCCTCATTATGCGCATTATAAAAAATTTATTGAAACTCTTTGTAAAATACAGAGACGTTTTTAATTTTTTTTTACATTTGACCCGATTTTCTTCTCCGTTATATTTAAAATCCGTTAAATAGAGGTCCGTTATATCGAGGTTTTACTGTAGTGTAGGTTGTATACCGGGTGGTGAATTGGAAAACGGGCCATAGGAAACTCAATGTAAAATTCTAAACTGTTGAATTTCTGCCTCCCTAATTATTTTACATCAAAAGTTGTAAGAAACTATTTGTAGAGGATTGAAATCTGTATTGAAAACAACTGTTAAAATTGTTCTAGGAACAATAATTATTCAAAAATTTTGTAAAAATATAACACAATTTTCAGAGTAATACGCCAAAGTCAGGCCACACACAGTGCCATAATGTGTATAAGGTTGCATTTGGCGACAATAAAGTTATTATATTAACAATTTGAACTGTCAATTTTTTATTTCTTTTATCATGTATTGTTTAAAACACAATAAAGTTAAGATACCCTCAGTTAAGGAGAAAGTATTAATAATAAAGATATTTTCTTCAGTCAATAGTGTGCGCACTGTCAGTTAAATAGTAACGTGTGTCCTTAAATGCCCACACATACCTACTGCGGTAAATACATTATATTTTTCAAAATTTTGGAATGTGTTTAAATCGTAAAACAATTGTAACTTTTGTCTTTAATACATATTTCTCCTCTACAAATAAGTTCTCATGACTTTTGATGTAAAATAATTAGGGAAGCAGGAATTCAACAGTTTAGAATTTTACATTGAGTTTCCTATGGCCAGTTTTACGATTCCACCTTGGCGGTTATACACTTTTTCCGGATTTACGAAGTGTAAATCGAAACGTCAAATTTATAGGTAAAAATGTCATTTTCAACATTAATATCACAAGAAAGTGAGAATAAATTGAAAATAATGCGACAATTTTTCGAAAACTAGTTGCCTGGCAACAGACATGAGAACCCGCAGTGCTTGAGTGACTATTGCTGAATAGAAACAAGTTTGAGAAACAAATTGGAGCATTAATTTCTTATGTATTCTTACTATCGTGTGATATTCGTAAGATTATTTTTTAATACTTACATACAAAACTTTGTAACTAAGTCTTTGTAAATAAACGTTCAGTGATATTTATCAGAATTAATGTTTTTCAACTTGTCAAAGTGAACAGCGCAGTTTAGCAAATATTCAGGCGAAGACATCAATAACTAATAGCGCGATCAGTGAACATAAAATTTTACGAAGACCTCCAAAAAAATAAAGGAAGGATGATTTGGGAATAGGTAGTTGAAATTGTCTATTATTATATAAGAAAAAGTTTACAATTCCACATCCTCTCCATTTTACAAAAATTGGGAAATACGGGGTGAAAAATATTATCTCGGGGGTGAAAAAATATACGTTCAAACTAGGCTCGGAATTGGATAAAATGACTAATTCTAAGCAACTTTGGATCTAGAGAGTTTTTTCACTAAATTAATACTTTTAGACTTATTTGCGAGTGAATATGTTCATTTTTAACAAAAAAAAATATGTTTTTGGACGGTTTTTCGCAGCTAGCTCAAAAAGTAAGTATTCTAGCTAAAAAAAAATTCTTAGTAAAAATATAGCTAATAAAAAATTGAAAAAAATGGTGTATGCAGACCCAGTAGAGGCACTTTTCGGGGAAAATTATTTATAACATTTTTAAAGTGTTTAAAAAAAGGTTTATTTTTGTTTTTGAAAAAAAACTTCTAACATTAAAAATAAGTGAGCTACGCTCAAAATATTGTTGGTCCCTTTTATTTTTTGGCACAAAAATCGCGAAATAAAATAAAATAAATCGTTACCGCTTCACACGTTACTTTACTTATGTATTATTTATATTATCTATTTCATAGGTTCAATGTGTTCATTTTTGAAAAAAATTGGGTTTAAAATAAAACATTTTGTTATTTTGAAAAAAAATGGAATTGTTCATGGAATTAACTTAAAAATTATTAGTACATAATACCAAAAATCTTAAAGAATAATAAAATGTACGTTTTGCTTTTCTGAATATTTTTGCTTTTTTGTTTTCCTGTTAGACAAAAATGTGTTATGCTATGGCTGTTCAAAATTCGCCTAAACTCGAGATTAGTTACTCGTTCAAGCCATTTTAACTACAGCTTTTTCAAAGATAAGCACTTTGAACCGATGAAGCTTACAGATCATATAAATAATACATAAGCAAAGTAACTTGTGAAGTGGCAATGATAAAATATATTTGTGATGCCTATTAGGGGGTGATTTTCGCGATTTTTTTTACCAAAAGAATATTTTTTTCGCTCAAATACATACTTACGTTTTGAGTTTTCTCCGAAAAACCGTCCAAAAACATGTTTCTTCCTGTTAAAAATGAACATATTCACTTGCAAATAACTCGAAAAGTATTGACTTAGGGAAAAAACTATATAGAACAAAAGTTGCTTAGAATAAGTCATTTTATCCAATTCCGGACTTATTTTGAATGTATATTTTTCACCATCGAGAGGGGGTATTCCCCTCCATTTTTGTAAAATGGAGGGGATGTAGAATTGTAAACTTTTTCTTATATAATAAAAGACAATTTCAACTACCTATTCCCAAATTTTCATCCTTCCTTTATTTTTTTGGGGGTCTGATTGTTCTTTGATCGGGCTATAATAGTATGTATTAGTAAAAATTTGACATTAGATGCAGAACTAAAAGATTATTGTGGTTCATTTTTTTAAATGTGATAATAATTATCAAAACCAGGAAACTCGTTGTAATGAAACAGAAACAAAATACTTAAAATTTATTCTCAGTTTAATAATAAACTGATTGGAGAGAATCAAACAAGTGATGAAAAATCTTACTACATGATTGGAACTTAAAATCATAAAAAAAATAATCATTATAATCAACTGTGGTTAATCCCATGTAAGCACAATATTTAATGTAAGTCGATTAAAGCAATATACAGACTCAAATATTATTTATTTATGTTTATGTAACCAGTACGAATAAAATTAAAAGAAATTTGTGTAGTTACAAAACAAAAAAAGTTCGCAGTCAGTAGGATTCGAACCTACGCTCCCAGAGGGAATCTGATTTCTAGTCAGACGCCTTAACCGCTCGGCCATGACTGCTGTTACAGATTCTGTTTTATACACACTGTAGACAATGTAGATAGTTAATGAAATTTTATTATGTTACAGTTACAACACATCCTTTGAGATTATGAATAATTCTTACTATGTATTTGAATTTTCCAGTGTCGTTAATTTTTCTTGGTCCATTTCCAAGTTTGTTAGTGATTTTTTTTCTGTTGTTAAGTATTCGGTCTTCTAGGTTTATTGCCAGACCATAAGCAAAATCTTTTTCACGAACGGAACAATAGTTATTTATGTAGGTACCCAGTCAGTAAAGTGGTAACAGACGAGTAAAGTAAAGGAGAGTAACAGACGAGTTCGATAAAGAGTCTTTACTGACGTGGTGCATACAAAATTTTATCGCCAATCATAAAAAACATTAACACTTATTTAATTACTAGACCAGGGCGCATCTGTAAAAATATTAGTACATTTGGACGTTGAGAGGTGACTCAAATTTTTTTGCAGAAATTGCTTGAAAATAAATCAAATAATAATATTTGAGTTATCCTCCCTCTCAAAAAGGTCCGGAACATTGTTTAAATAATCAAAATATCAAAAAATTAAGGAAAAATTCGATTTTTTTCTTGGTTTTTTGATTATAACTTTAAAAGTATTCATTTCCGAGAAAAGTTGTACTGACATAAAAGTTGCGTAATTAAATTTCCTACAATATAGAATTGGTTAAAAATTTAAGAAATAGTCACCCTTGTTGCAAAATAGCAATAATTGTGAAAAAAACATACAAAAACAAGTATTCGCATTTTACGTTTTTCAACCATTTGTGCTACACTTAGGACCTTCATATTTCACCCTGAAAAATTTTATGATACAGTAAATCAATATTGTAAATTTCATTAAGATCGGTTCGATAGATTTTGCAAAATAAATTTTGCAATCCAGCTTTCGTAAAAAAAATTCATTTTTTCAAAATGTTACAGGACTGAAAATGAAGCAGATAGCAAATTGAAAATTTTTTTGCATATAGAAGTGTACTGTACCTTTCATTTGCAATTTTTGCAAAATTAAAATCACTTAACACCACGGCGTAAGAAATTTTTGTAAATAAACATTAATTATTGGTGCTACCGATTTTGAACTTTGAGATTACATTTTCTTCAACCTAATTTTTGATTGAAATATTGCTATTTTTGGCACTTTTCGCTCGTAATGTCGATAGTTTTTATTACAATAATATATGTTATCAGTATTTTAAAAATATGACAATTATTGTTCGAAAATTATGAACCTATTTAAATCTTTGCCGTAAATGCCGGCCAACTTTGACCGGTTGTATCTCAGGAACCACACATTTTGGAAATGTGTGGAAAAAACAAACATTCAGGAAAAAACAAAGGTTTTTTCTTTTAAAAGAAGCGTCCTGCCGCTTTTTTCCAATACCGTTTTCATGATTTAATTTAATTTAATATTTCCCGAGATTATTTGTTTATAAGCTAAAAAATTGTTTATAATTTTAAACTATTCCTGAGGCAGGTTAAATAGTCCAATTTCAATTTTGTAAAGTACATTAAATAGGTACAGTTTCTTTTTATGCAAAAAATCATAGTGATTCTTATGTATCATAATTATTTAGGTTATTATTATAGCGACCGTAAATTTTGAATTAACAATTCAATTGTTGCTAAACTGTTCATTTAATTTCCATCGGCTTCTGGAATGATAATCTATACGAAAAGACCTTTTATATTACCAAGTTATTTATTTATTAATGAACAATTACTTATCTAAAATTTTAGTTGAAAATTAAAGATTTTGTTGGAAGAACCCGCATTTTCCGGGGAAAATTTTCGTCGAAGTAAATCCGGAAAAACACGTCTCTATGCAGAATTTAATTACGGTGAATTTTTATTTGGGTGTTTTTGGTGTAAAGTTAAAATCTTTGGAGTTATAGAGCAAAAATTGAAAAAACACAATTTTCGGGCGCCATTTTGTTTATAAAAAAAAGTAGCACACTATCTGCGGACTTTGCATACCTATATGATTAATATATAGAACTATAAGATTCGATTCCAGCAATAAAATTACTCGTAAATAACTTTTCCTTGTATTTTGCTAATTAGCCCAGAGTACTTCTACTAAATCCACATATTTAATAAAATAATTCTTTTAAAAAACGGGGTATACTCTAACCATTCTTCGTTCGTTATCATATTTCACTTGTGTTTCCACACACCTGGCTGCTGGCTGCACTCTACTTATATTTCATTTTGATTTATGTACTCACTATTGCGACAAGTCGCAATTCGGTCGAATGGACTCGCAAAAAAAAATACGGCGACCACGCGTCTCGAAAATTTTTACAAAATGGCTCTCGCAATGGGTCAGTAGATATCGAGTCAAGGAAAACGTGTTTCTGTGTCTTATTCAAATCATGAATTGAAATAAGCGTACTTAAACAGTTTCGTTTGGGATTATTGTTAGTTTATTCGTTTAATTAAACGAATTTTGTGATATTATATTGTTTTATATACTCCGTTTCAAAATTATAGATAGCATCCTTTTTATGGCACTGCTCGTTTGGATGTAGGATGTAGTCCATTCGTTAGATATTTGATCTCTAAAATCGAGACGAATAATGAACATGCTGAATTTTGCTAAGGATGTCAATTTTTGACGGATGTCAAGGATGTCAAGATTTGAATGATTTTTAGTTTGGCTTTGTAATGACTGTCGACGTTAAGTACTTAGTCTTTTAAATACAGTTTTGTGGCGGGAACTCACATTTTGCGGTAATTTTTTCTGTTTGTTGTTTTATTATAAAATATAGAAGGAGTTTATTTTTTTGACGAGCAGATAAGAATGGAATTCGACTTGAGTTCGAAGTTGTTGCCTTTTTTCATCGGGGCTTATAATCTCTAGGGTTGAAAGATATCAGTTCATCCACCGGCTGATTTACTTACTTTTTTTAAGATTATTATGAGTATGAATTTAATTTTTTTGAGATTATTACGAGTATGCATTAATATTTGTTGAGAATATTATGAGTATGATTTAGTTTAGACATTTTATGAATAAATTAATATCACTTCGATTATTAGGAAGTAGTTCGTTCGAGATATTTATTGGCGCCCATAAATATTCCACAATATTCCGCCTATCTTTGGAGCAAACATACTGTTTGCTCTAAAGATTTGGAATGAATACTTTGCTATTTAAAACCCACATTTCTAATTTTGTTTTTCTTTTTCAGGTAAGTTTGTACAAGATGTATACAAGTCTAAATCGTAAGTAACTGTTTATTGCAATGTAAATAAACTTAGAAAGTCTTTTCAGTTTGAGGGAAAACACAAATTTCGAAGCCAATATTCAAGAATGATTCTAAGACAAAATTTATGGTAATCCACGAGAAAATTAAATTTCTGTAGCTGCCTGTATACCAAAAATCACAAAAAAATAGTAAATTCCTTTGTAAAAGGCATATTTATGAGAATCCCTAAAAAGAGATTCTACATCACAAAACGTTTTCGGAATAATAATTTCATCATGGGTGTTTATTACAGGTCACATTACATGTCTGAGCCACACACATTACCTTTTTAACCCTTAAGATCCTGAATTAATTTATTTAGAATTTTTTTTTATTTTGATGTATTCAAGAGAAGGTTTTAACACAAAATACATAAATTTTTTTTCTTAATTATTTTTGATTTTTTAGAAAATCGCCGTTACGTATATGTAACGCTAGGAAGATATAGGAGCAAAAATATTTAAAATATTTCCGATTATAAATTTCAAAATAACAAATAAATTCAAAACTAGATAAATGAAAAATCATAATTAAGTTATTGTAGGTGAAAATCTATGTTGCACTTGATGCACACTCCCACATTGCACTTGCAACCCATGGTACGCACATAAGAACTACAGCATTCATCTGCAAAAGTCTCCTTTTCTTATCAGGAATATAGGTCAGGAGATGATCAGTCTTATCATATCTTATATCTACGACTACTTTGAACGAAGATAGCCTGCCTGCATCTTTTGGTTTGGTATCATACTTCGTAAGATACGATGTTACTAAATACCTTCGAAATTCTAGTTGTGGCATAGGATCATAGCATCTATTATGTCCAGTTATGTCCAGCATCAATGTAAATAGACCATTATGTCCATAGTTATGTCCAGCATTAATGTAAATAGACACCACCACCATTTTTTAGAGCAAATTCCTACTTGGTATCTAGCTACATTCTGGTCCGTAAGATCAACTTCAACTTTTCTTCACTAGTTTTTTAGCTGTTGTTGATGATTTGGAAAGCTGAGCCTCGTTAATATCATCAAATATTTCGGAATCTCTTTCACTCTTTCGTAACACAAGTTCAACAGGTGCTCTAAGAATTCTCTCGGACAGCCTGTTAAAATCATTATATTCCTCATCACCAAACTCCTCGTCTGTAAGCACATTCAATTCTGGGGGTTCAGTACCTATATGTATCTACATAGCATCAACGTCTAAAGTTTCAACGGCATCGATCATCTCCAGCGCTTCTTAAGAGAAACCTCTTTTCTGGAACAAAAAATACGTTACAATTCTAAAAGTTCCGATTTTTGCTCCCATATGTTCCTAGCGTTACATATATGTAACACCAAAAATTAAAGAAATTTTATACAAAACCAGGGTAAAATTTCTAAAAATTTATATTATCAATAAGAAAAGACATCAATTGATTCTCAATTGAAAACACTTTAAACAAAATATAATAACCAAAGAATAGTAAAGATATACTTACTCAAACTTGAGATCCATCTTTACCATAAATAATAAACACCGTCACATAAAACACTTAACTAAATAAACAGTTTATATCAAATCCTCGAACCAACTGCTGAAAACTAGTAAACAAGTGTCCCTTGAAAGTCTTGCATCACCATGTAGTTAAAATTAGAGTCACTTCCCGAATATAAGGCTTAAGATTTTAGTGGTTTCTGCGTTACCTATATTAACGCTAGGAGCTTAAGGGTTGATTAAAAATTTTAATTTTTCGTGAAAGGCGGTTTTAAAGCACTTTTTCATAAATGACTCAAAAACTAAAAGTTTTTACAAAATAGATGCTTCAAATATTAGTCTGCTTAAAGCTGTAGATAGTAAAATTCCACGATATCATTTCATTTCTTAGTTTGTCGTCGAAATGCCAATAATTTTCTACTTATATTTCATTTTGATTTATGCAGTCACCATTGCGACAAGTCGCAATTCGGTCGAATGGACTCGCAAAAAAAATACGGCGACCACGCGTCTTGAAAATTTTTACAAAATGGCTCTCGCAATGGGTCAGTAGATATCGAGTCAAGGAAAACGTGTTTCTGTGTCTTATTCAAATCATGTATGTATTGAAATAAGCGTACTTGAAGAGTTTCGTTTGGGATTATTGTTAGTTTAATCAAACGAATTTTATGATATTGACGGTTGAAAGGTAAAAGGTTGTAACCCACAAATTAATTTTTTTCAGGAAGTAGAAAAAACGTTACATAAGTAACTTTATGAGGTTTATTATAAAATTATTGGGTTAATTCCTCATCAAATTACTTAAATGGAACGTTTTCTCTACTTCATGAAAAAAACTTATTTGTGGGTTACAATAACTTTGTCGTTTATTATTGTCACGGTTTCTTCGGAGTGCGTGACTTTTGCTCTGTTTAAATTCATTTTCAGTCCTATTTTAGAAGATTCGGTATATAGTTCTAAAAACACGGGTTGCAGTTCTTGGAGGTCAGTAGCGATCAGGATTATGTCATCCGCAAATCGTCGATTACTGAGGTAGCGGCCATTGATGTTTATTCCCTTATATTTCCAATTTAGGTTTTTAAAAACATCCTCCAAAACTAAGGTGAACAGTTTGGGTGGATAGAGTGTCTCCCTGTTTGATTCCCCTGTTTAATGGTTTAGGGTTCGTGTATTGTTTGATATTATGAAACCTAAATACTTGTACATGTCTGTTTCTTTGATTTGTTTAGCTTCGTCTATTGCAAATGCAAATGGTATATTCCGGTAGGTGTGTTGCTGGAATTAATTGAAATGAATATAATAAAACGAACGGTAAATATTTATTTATTTTCGTAACAAAAAGTATTTGCGCTTAGGTCTCCCTCGAAAAAGGGCCGAACGATTTGTGTGTGATTCGTTCTCCCGCTGTGTAGTGACTGAATAGAGAAACCACAACGATTACTGTTATCTTTCTTCCCTCTGACCAGATGACTGAGCAATAAATCATTTATTAGGTCTGGTGTATACTTTCGCAGTTACAACAAAAAACACTCTCGAATGCATAGTGGGTTGTTGACATAAACGTCAGATATGGTAACTAATTTATGTGTACTTCAGTTTGTTAAACTGCCACTCCAAAAACATATGGTCAGGGGATGCATTCGTTTCGTAAAACCATGTCTTTCTTAGCGTCTGTTTTGTATATAACCCTCAAACCACACGGACCACGCTGCAGCGCTACGCTGTGGATCCACAAAAGTAGTTTACCGTGGGTTCTTATGCGAGCGACTGTGGCCGGCTACAAACGCTCGTGTGGGGTGCGCCGGCCACTCTACATAAGAGCCCACGGTAAATCATCGTCAGCCACTCTGTGGATCCACAGAGTAGCGCTGCAGCGTGGTCCGTGTGGTTTGGCTCTTAACGGTGACTTTATATGACCCATATTATTTCGTTTTGAGAAAAAATATTAAAATTAAAATTAGCAAAAATAGTAATTAAAGCGTATCGCTGTAGGTATAATGACCAATAAGAGTAAATGCCCCCATTCGGTGGTTGTTTATTTAATGAACGCCAATGGCTTGTGTATAGACCACATATGTAAATTTTATTATAAAATCATTTTCCGTATAAGGCTAACGCTTCAATGAACGATTTATTGTGGTTATTCGTTTTTTAATCAACGGGTTTTTGAGATACGGCTGAGATTTATTTGGAGATACGCCTGTATCTCTTGTGAATTGTTCCTTGTCGGTCGATATCGATACGAAGATATGTTTTATCTTTTGATTACGCCCTTCGATTACGTCTATACGGTATTGGATGTGCAATGCAATCAAAGAGGGTGGTCTTGGAAATATAAATATGCTTTATTCATTATTGGCTTTTAGTAATTATTAGGTGTTCTACTAATTAGAATACATTTATATACACCGGGGCAATATTAACAGAACACCTTAAAAATGGGACATCAGATGTCTCGAATTTCCTAAACCTGTTGTCCTATTTGAGTGATTTTTTAGTATGTTATATGTTATAGCCTTATTATTTAAGAAAATCGATGTATTAATATTGTTGCTAGACAGGTAAATGTCATTTTACACCGGGTGTAACAATCATACTGTGTTTTTTCCTTAAAGTTCGGAACATCCTGTGGAATATTATAGCACAGGGATGGCGAACTAATGGCATGCGTGCCACAAGTGGCACTTTTAAAAATTTTGATGGCCCGCACAAAAGCAAAATAATTTTTTTATAAGTTACTTTTTTAGTAGAATTGAAAAATCTTCGAGTGGTTAAATTTTAATGAATTAGAAATGGAATTAGTTGAATTTCAGTCAAGAACCATATGGAACCAAAATTTGTTGATTTAAGAAATGATTTAGAGGTTATTGAAAATAATCGATTATTAAAAATCCACGAGGAAAATAAAATTCCTGTATCTGGCTGTATACCATAAATCACAAAAAAATACCAAGTTTTTTGTAAAAGGTATATTTTAAAATACCACAAATAAGGGTCACAATACAAAACGTTTTCGGATTAATAGGTAATCCATCATCAGTGTTTAGCCAATAGCATGCATGCGTCAGCCACCAAAAAGTTATGGGTAAGAACCCATTAAAAGTTACAAGATCTTAAATGATACTACATATTTTTAATAAAACAGTTGACACTCAATTTTCAATATGTGAGGTTCATTCCTTGCATATCACATCCACGTGGGTTAGACTCCTGTGTTGCCCTGGGTTACATCCAGGAATATTTGCAACATCCTTCTGTTTTATTAAAAATATGTAGTATCATTAAGGATCTTGTAACTTTTAAAGGGTTCTTACCAATAAATTTTTGGTGGCTCACGCATGCATGCCATTAGCTAAACACTGATGATGGATTACCTATTAATCCGAAAACGTTCTGTTTTGTCATATAAGCCTTATTGGGTTCTTTTCAATATACCTTTTACTAAGGAACTTGAATCGATTATTGGATAAAATAAATAAAATTATTCCAAAAGATGAAATTGTAACTACATGGAATGCAATTCCTGACACGTTTAATTGTTTAAAAATATTAGCAAAGACAATCTTATCAATATTTTCATCAGCGTGGGCATGTGAATCTCTATTTTCCGAATTAATAAATATAGAAATAGAATGACAGGTGAGTCATGCAAAAGATATTCAGAAAAGCAAAGCCGACTTTTTTTATTGTTTGAGATTTTTGGTATCTCTAATAATTTTTCTCTAATTATTTTTAAAAGAAGCATTTTTTTCAAAACTAAAAATTTTTAAAATTTTACTTTAAAACCATTTTTTTTTTAAATAAACACGTTGAATCGATGAGACTTACAGATCTTATAAACACAACATAAATAAAGTAACTGGTGTAACGGTAACGATTAATTTCATTTAAGTTGCTATACATATTAGGGGTGACAATTCCGATTTGTTTTGCCAAAACAAAAGGGACCAACTGTATTTTGAACGTAACTTGCTTAGATTTGATGCTAGAATCTGTTTTTATAAAAAAGAAATAAAGCTTTTTAAACTCTTTAAAAAAGTTGTAATGAGTTTTCTCCAAAAGTGCTTCATTTTTTGGTTATTTCACGTTGAAATATTCGATTTGGAATTTGGCGAATATGAACCTATTTTTCTTTAGCTATAACTCTGCTTCTACTAGGTCTATAGACTTCATGCATACACCATTTTTTCACTTTTTTACAGGCTATATTTTTTCTAAGAATGTTTTTTCGATCAAATATTTTAATGTTTGAATTATTTGCGAAAAATTGCTACACACTACACATTACACTATAATCTGATTTCTTACTCAACTGTACCATGCCAATGGCCTTAGTTGTCGGGACATAATCTAACTAAAATAGTTATTTTCCTAACTAGTGCGGAAAGTGATACTTTCCCGCACGAGACTGTCGTTGACCCGAACGACGCGATAGCGGAATTCGGGCAAGCAGTCGAGTGCGGGGAAGACACTTTCCGCATGAGTTAGGAACAATATTTTTTCTACGGTAGTACGTTTGGAAAAGAGCCACAACAAATAGAGTTATATCATTTTTCATCGAGGAGTGAAAATACACAAATTAATATGTTCTTTTACAAGGTTGTCAAAACCAAACTTTCAGTAAAATTGGTTACCATGACGATGATTTAAAACCACTGTTATTGTTTACTGATTTGACTTTTGAATATAATGTCAAAATAATTATATTTCAACGAATTATCGTGTTAATTTCATTAAAATATGAACACAATCTGCTAAATTTTAAATAAATTTGTAAATAATATCTAAATATTAGTTTATTGCATGTATTATAATGTATTATAATGCCATGGTACAAGGTATTCTACTTTCCCGCACGCGTGCGGGAAAATTTACTTTCGGAAACGAAATGCGTGCGGGAAAGTGGCTGTTTTAGCACTATAAAGTGACCGTAGATAAAAATAAATCCCATTCATTCATTTGTCATACATGTGTACAAAAACATATCAGCCTTTTTCAATCGAATTTAATATTGTTTGTAAACTATATTTCTTTTCTTATAGCTTTATATACTTTTTTTTTCTTGCGGAGTACGTTTTTTTATTGTTTTGTTACGGTTTCGTTCTTGATATATCCAAATTACTTTCATAAATTTTGTATTCGTCAAATCCCAACGTATTACTGACAAGCCCGCAAACTTATTTAAAAAAGAACAGCGAAACCAATCTGTTTGAAAGCAGTTGAACATTTTGGCGAAGTAAAAAAAGAATTGGGTGATTCATGATTGACATAAAATGGCAAAAATAAATCAAGACCGATGTGCTAATACAGACGTTCTCTGGTACAATAGGCCAGTATATACCACCGCATTCTAAAAAGGCGGTAATATAAACTTTTACAAGCATCTAAGTAAATATCATCCAATATAGAGCTTCGTAATAAGGATTCTTTATAAATTTCATTACTTCTTCCTTTTCTTCCTGCTTCCTTAATAGGCTCGCGCCTGTTCCATCTTCGGACGCCTCCTCATCAGATATCCAGGTTATCACCCCATCTCTTCCTTGGCCTTCCTATACTCTTTCGGCCGTTTGGTGATCTGTCTCGTGCTATCTTTACGAGTCTTGCTTCTCCCATTCTGCATATATGGCTATACCTTTCCTTTTTTCTTTTCAGTGTCCAGTCATTTATGTTCTCTATATTACCACTTTACCTGAGGTCTGTGCTACTTTTTCTATCCAATAATGATTTTCCTGTGATATCTCGGACTATTTTCATTTCACACATTTCCATCAGTATTTTTGTCCTTGTGGTGTCAGGTCTTATTTCCGCAGTGTAAGTCATAATTGGCCTAACTATGTTACTCTTCGCCGATGTTACCGGTTTTTATTGAAGGTATGCGAAGGTAAATAACTAGTTTTATTTTCTACCAAACAAAAAAATAATAATAAGAAATCAAAAAAATCGGAGAATTCACAAACTATTTATTCTTATTAACCAAAACTAAAATAATTCATATTAATCTTAATTGAAAATATAAAAAAAACCCAAAAGGAAAAGGTAAAAAGCTCAACTAAAGTTTATATTTGCCTCTAAGAATATTCTTTTCAGCGTACACCCATATTATAATTCTTAAAACTATGTAATATTATATTTAGGTACTATTTACAAGAAAAAAATACAAAACCGAGATATTTGTCAGACTGCTGTATGGTGTGGTGGCTTAGACAGGCAAAACAACGTTCTTTTAAGAGAAGTATTGGTTTGATCCTACCTTATGTTTTTTTCCGTCGATGTTATACACGTGGATGATGTCGTACTGCATTTATATACTTGGATACTTCACAGATATACAGGTTATATAAATATCGACCCTGGACAAGGGTGTTTCAAAAAAAACTCACAACATCAAAATGAATTGGAGAGAAAGAAAAATTGTTGGCCTGAAATGAATAGATACATCAGCATGCAAGCAGAGCAAAAGGTATAAATTAAAATTACTAAAGGTTTCCCTTTAGACAACGAATCAGGTGTTAAAAAAACAAAGCTTACCTTAAAGATAGCGTATGGCCAAAAAGAAAGGTCTTGGGGACCTAAATATCCAGATATTTTAAATCCTTGCTGAGCAAGACAATCGTCAACTTCATCAAATTGAATATTTCTTAATTAGTTATCTGGATTACTTCTGATTAAATATCCTCAAGGAGTTTCATAGGACAATACTAACTTGTCCTCATGAAGTGTAAATCAAAAGTGAGCAAGATATGACACTAGACAGGTAAAGACAAAGAGATGACCCTTACTAGACAGGTAGCAATGTATACCTAAAGCCTACTTCATGCCTGATTTTCTATATGATTTCGGACTTAAAAATGGCTTGATAGCAGCTACTGTTCAAGACAATATAGAAGCCTGATTTTTATAATTGTTTAGGCCAGTACTTGTGACAATAGAGCAAAAATTATGACAATCTTATTTATAAGAATCGTTTCTAGTTGCTTAGCGACTTTTAACCCGTAACAACCCCACCCTTACTTGCAAAAAGTTTCAAAGAAACTTTTAAGTCCTAACGGTACAAAACAAAATAAAAATAAAACAAAAATAAAAAAAAACAAAACCAAAAAAAAATAAAACAAAAACTTGTAACGATAACAAAATCTTACAATAAAATTTTCAACACATTGTAACTCTATACTTCCACATCAGGACGTTTAGACTTAATGTCCTTAACCTCACTGTCCTGAGTAACCGGTTTCAAATCTTTTGCATTCCAGGTTCCTGCATGAGAGCCATTTTCATCAACAAGTTCATAACTCCATGGGGAGACCACTTTCTTAATACTAAATGGTCCTACAAACTTTTGGGCCAATTTTGCGCTGAAATATCTTGTAGCATCAGACTGAACGAAATTTCTTCTCCAAACCATGTCCCCTACTTTATATGTTTCTGTCCTTCTTCGCAGGTTATATGGAACTTTACTTTTTTCATACGCCGACTTAAGTTTCTTCCGAACATCAGAAAACAGTTTATCCAGAGATTCCTTCCTTGTTCCGATATTATACTGACCTTGTTCAGACTCATGTCTATTTCTATTGCCATTCAGATTGATTTCCCTACCAAAATTAATAAGGTTCGGTGAGACTCCGGTGACTTCATGAACCGAACATCGCAAGGCACATGTAATCTTTGGCAAAAGAAGATCCCAGTGTCTTTGATTTTGAGAGACATAGGCCGTCAACATAGTTTTTATTACTCTATGAACTCTTTCCACGGGATTAGCTTGTGGATGGTATAGTGCTGTAAACTTTAATTCAATACCATAGTTTGAGACAAGTTGTTGGAATGTATGGCCACGAAATTGTGCTCCATTATCCAACAAAATTCTCTCTGGTACACCATAGACTAGAAACACCTCATTTTCTAGCAACTTAACTATGTTGGCTGATGTCGCTGCTCTAATCGGGAAAGCTAAAATAAATTTGGAAAAGCAATCTAACACGGTGAAAATATACGAAAATCCTGAAGTGGTCCTAGGTAAAGGTCCAACTAAGTCTATACTGATGAGAGTCCATGGATGAGTGGCAGTCGGCTGCTGAGATAACAATTGACCTCTAGGACGTTGCTGTTCTGGTTTTATCCGTTGACATGTTGTACAGTTCTTTATATAGCGTCCTATATCTGATCGCATCTTTGGCCAATAATATTTTTGACTAAGTCTTCCAAATGTTTTTGAAACGCCAAGGTGTCCATACGTTGGAGGATCATGATGATCTCTTATAAGGTTTAGTCTTTGTTCCCTTGGAACAACCGTTACCCACTCTGATAAAGCTAGTTCAGGGTATCGCGGTTTTATATTCTTCAAAAGTTTTCCTCCCTCTATCCTCCAAAGTGGATAGTTTCTAGGAAATTTGTTGACCTTGGAAATCATACCCAAGTACCATCGGTCTAGACTGACCTGTGTAGAAGTAGAACAGTCTACATCCAAAGCATTTATGCAAGGAACTGCACGAGATAGTGCGTCAGGCACTAGATGATCTTTTCCTTTCCGGTGTATGACTTCAAAGTCATATGCCTGCAAACGCAGAGCCCAACGAGCAATTCTGCCTATGGGGTCTTTAATGGAAAACAACCACTTTAAACTAAAATGGTCTGTAATAACTACAAATTTAGTAGCTTCTAAGTATGGCCTTAGTTTCTCTACAGCAAATAGAACGGCGAGACATTCTTTTTCTGTAGTAGAATACTTCCTCTCGGTTTTTGTCAGTGATCGACTCAAGTAAGCTATGACGTGTTCTTCATCTCCATGTTTTTGAGAAAGAACAGCCCCCAATCCATAGTCACTTGCATCTGTCTCTACTATAAATGGTAAAGAAAAATCTGGACACGCCAAAATGGGTGCCGAAACTAAATATTCTTTAACCTTATTCAGGCCGTCCTCGCATGTCTTATTCCAAACGAATTGTACATTTTTTCGAGTAAGTTGAGTAAGCGGTGAGACAACAGTACTAAATGATGGAATAAATCTCCTATACCATGATGCCATACCTACAATCCGACGAACATCCTGAACAGTTCTCGGTGTCGGTATTCCCAGTATTGCTTCTACCTTTTCTGGATCGACAAGTAATCCAGATTTATTTACTACGTAGCCTAAATACTTCAATTCTGAACGACATATTAAACACTTCTCCCTATTAAGAGTAACACCAGCGTCGGTTAAACGCTGAAATACTGTCTCTAAAACTTTTAAATGCTGCTCAAACGTTGATGTACAAATAATTATATCATCAAGATATACAAAAACATAACTGTCTAATTCGGGACCTAAAATATTGTCAATTGCACGCTGCCATGTAGCAGGAGCTGAATGTAGCCCAAAAGGCATACGACGAAACTGAAATAAACCTCTATTAGGCACTGTGAAAGCAGTTAAAGGTCTAGATTCCATAGCTACATTTATTTGCCAATATGCTGATTTGACATCCAAGGTAGTTAAATATCGTGCATCTCGAAGTTTATCTAGAATAGATGACACATAAGGAATTGGATATGCATCCGGAACGCTTACCGCATTTAACTTTCTATAGTTAACACAAAATCTCCATTTGTCATTCTTTTGTACCATGACTATGGGCGACGACCACGGTGAGGTTGAAGGTTCTACTATGCCTTTTTCTAACATTTGGTCCAGTTCGGTATTAACTACCTTTTGTAGAGCTGGTGACAATGGGTAGTACCTTTGTTTAATGGGTGGTGAATTGGTATGTATCACATGCTCCACGCCCTTTATACATCCTGTCTCTTGAGATGTCATTCCTAAAAACGCTTTATCTACAATATTTTGTAATTGATCACATTGTTCTTTATTTAATGAATCAAAGTCCTGGATTCCAGAAATTAATACACTATTTAACTCTTCTTCACGGTTAAAAAACCATTCTCCCTTAAAAAGGTCTGGGACTATCCCCATAGCTGACCAAAAGTCAATACCTAAAATAAGCGAAGAAACAAGGGATGGGATAACTAGAATATTCAAAACACGAACCCGATCTCTTAACCGTACTGGTACAGTAATAGATCCTATACTTTCACATGAATCACCTGAAGCAACTATACATGATTTCTTGTCATCTTCATTTAATGGGCAAATGTCTTTAAACACATCCCAACCAGATTTTCCAAGAATTGTTCGTGATGCTCCACTATCCAATAATCCAAGTATATCTTTTCCAAGAATTGAGACACTCAAGTATGGTCGTTGATCACCTTCAGCATGGGCTAAAATGTATTCAAGGACCGCTGTATTATCAGTTGTCGGAGTTGATTTACATTCCACTCCACTCGTCCGACTTACCGAGGGAGAGAAGCTGCTTTTTTTTGAACATCTGGGACAGTTTTTCGTTGTCACATTGTTGCATCCACATTTATAACAGAAGAACTTCTTAGGCTGGTTACAATTTTTAAACTTGTGTCCCTCAGATCCACAATTAAAGCATGTACCCTTATTCAAATGTTCAGATTTATCGCTATTTGCAACTTCTTCTGTAAACACAGGTGTTGTAACCGGACTCGTAAAAATAGGAGTTGACGGCTTTCTATAAGCTAATTCAGGTTCTACCAAAAGTCTGGTGCTTGAAGGAGGAGGGCAAAATTGTCGAATCCTTGTTTCCATTGCTTCCATAGCCTTGGCTAATGAACAAAGATCACTGATGTTGCTAATTTTTGTTAAAGCCAAGCCCTGCTGAATATAAGGAAGCAAATTCCTACGAATGATATTCAGTCTTTCTTCTTCGTTAGGGGGGATCAATAGTTTCTTGAATAGATTTTCCATGACTGAGATATAGTTTATAACTCGTTCCTGTGAGCCCTGTGTTCTTCTTCGGATTTCCTCCCATAAGGAATTCTCATAGTCATGGGGCTGGAAAGCAGACCTAAGTTCCTGGACCAGATTATCCCACGATGTAAAATTTCCCATTCTGTACCAGAGTAAGGCGTCTTTGGTAAAAAGTTCTGGAGCCGAACGAAGTAGTCTCTCTTTAGATACTCCTCTTGAAACTCTGAGTTCCTCCACTCTTTCTAGAAAACTAGTAACGCTCGAGATTCCATCATATTGTAATCTCCATCTACTTATATCAACGTTCTGAACATCATGCTTTAAGAAATCTAGCGAATCCATTATTTTACTGTTGAAGTTAGATGAAGGTGTTTCCAGATTAAAATGTCGAGCTAAAGTATTATCAATCTCCCTTGTAGGTACTGTTGCACTACTTCCATTATTAAAATCGTGCCTTGATAATCTTGTATCAGTTTGTGGTTCGGTATGCCTAGTGTGATTTTCAGAAGAATTCATTTCTCTACTTGAATTAAGTGGTCTATTTATAGCACAGGACATATACTCTTGATTCCCATCTGATATTCTGCTTGAAACCCTCAGAGAACTAGAACATCTTTGAGAATGTACTTGTGGTTGTATCGTGCTATCATGTTGATTTTCTTCAAAAACCTGCCTTAAGAATGAAACTCTATTGCCTGCAGTTGGTGAACTGTTAGTAGCTCCAAACAGCGCAGCTTCAATAGGATGCTCTTCAGCTAATGATTCTGAGTTTACCAAACCACATTCATGAGACCCGGAATGAACAATTTCAGGCAATAATGGAACTGAAGTATCCAAAAGTGAGATGTGCTCTACTTGATTATCTTTCCCAAAGCTCTCATAAATCCTGTTGACTTCTAATAGTAACCGTTTGTGCCAATCTAATAGTTGATTCCTTTGAGCTTCCTGTTTTTCGTTGCATTGAAGTCTGTTAAGTCTAAGTTTAACATGTGTTAGACGGGAACTAATTCTTTTAAATTCATTAGTTCTGTTCTGTTCATTAAAATGTTCTATACCTTCTTCCAGATCGCTAAGTTTCCCTGAGCACAACGAAAACTCAAAAGATGGGTCTATATTAACCACCTTAGGAGAATCTCTTTGTCCCTCTCTTTCTGCTTTAAGAGCTTCTCTCAACGTAGCCCTTTTCGTGTGTACATTTGCATCAATTGGTAAACTTCTTATTGATAACTCATAACTGAGTTCATCACCCAAAAGTCTATTAACCTCCATATTAAGTAAACCGAAAAAGAATAAAATAAAACCCTATCTCGGTTAGAGATAAAAAAATATGATAAAATAAGAGATGAAGTATAAAGTAAAGACAAAAAAAAATCTCAACAATATATTATAGTATCCTATTCTTAAATATTTTTGCGTGAAATGGCAACACGCAACCCTTACACAATGTTACAAAAAACAAAAAAAAAATAACTTCAACTACTACTTTAAGTTATGCGAGCTAGTAGTAAGTCAATACACAATAATTGGGTTAAATCCGAACACTAAAACTGATAAAATACTATGCAATATATATTTTATGAGGTGCAATAATTTTGAGCCACCCTGTATATTGGAAATAAAGGAATAAAATTAACTATTTATTTGCAAGAAATCAAGAAAGTGTCCACAAAGCACAAAAATCAAAAATATTGTGCCTAATAATATTTGTGTACAGCAGTGTATATCAAAATATCTGTGTAATATGTAATAATAATTAATATTAAGCCACTATGCCATATCAAAAATCAAAAATTTTATGCCTAATAATATTTATGTACAGCAGTGTATATCTTTATATCTGTTAAATAATAATATGTAATAATACTCAATGCTTTATAAAATAAATAATAACAAAAAATTTTACGTTGGAGCGCCAAATGTTACTCTTCGCCGATGTTACCGGTTTTTATTGAAGGTATGCGAAGGTAAATAACTAGTTTTATTTTCTACCAAACAAAAAAATAATAATAAGAAATCAAAAAAATCGGAGAATTCACAAACTATTTATTCTTATTAACCAAAACTAAAATAATTCATATTAATCTTAATTGAAAATATAAAAAAAACCCAAAAGGAAAAGGTAAAAAGCTCAACTAAAGTTTATATTTGCCTCTAAGAATATTCTTTTCAGCGTACACCCATATTATAATTCTTAAAACTATGTAATATTATATTTAGGTACTATTTACAAGAAAAAAATACAAAACCGAGATATTTGTCAGACTGCTGTATGGTGTGGTGGCTTAGACAGGCAAAACAACGTTCTTTTAAGAGAAGTATTGGTTTGATCCTACCTTATGTTTTTTTCCGTCGATGTTATACACGTGGATGATGTCGTACTGCATTTATATACTTGGATACTTCACAGATATACAGGTTATATAAATATCGACCCTGGACAAGGGTGTTTCAAAAAAAACTCACAACATCAAAATGAATTGGAGAGAAAGAAAAATTGTTGGCCTGAAATGAATAGATACATCAGCATGCAAGCAGAGCAAAAGGTATAAATTAAAATTACTAAAGGTTTCCCTTTAGACAACGAATCAGGTGTTAAAAAAACAAAGCTTACCTTAAAGATAGCGTATGGCCAAAAAGAAAGGTCTTGGGGACCTAAATATCCAGATATTTTAAATCCTTGCTGAGCAAGACAATCGTCAACTTCATCAAATTGAATATTTCTTAATTAGTTATCTGGATTACTTCTGATTAAATATCCTCAAGGAGTTTCATAGGACAATACTAACTTGTCCTCATGAAGTGTAAATCAAAAGTGAGCAAGATATGACACTAGACAGGTAAAGACAAAGAGATGACCCTTACTAGACAGGTAGCAATGTATACCTAAAGCCTACTTCATGCCTGATTTTCTATATGATTTCGGACTTAAAAATGGCTTGATAGCAGCTACTGTTCAAGACAATATAGAAGCCTGATTTTTATAATTGTTTAGGCCAGTACTTGTGACAATAGAGCAAAAATTATGACAATCTTATTTATAAGAATCGTTTCTAGTTGCTTAGCGACTTTTAACCCGTAACAACTACTGTCCTATAAATATTGGCCTTTGTTTCTGTCCGTAGATGTGTGTTGCACCAAATAATGTGTTTAAGACATCCTGCTATTCTGTTGGTTTTGTTTATTTGTTGGGCAACTTCCGCTTCTGTATCTCCATAATATGTATCTCCATAAGTGTGCATTAGTAGGTACTCCCAGGTTTCTTGCTAGATAATTTTTTCACCTATTCTGTACCCTATACTTAGGTTTTTGACTTGATGAATAATTTCATCCATGATGAGGTTAAACAGCAGCGGGCTCAATGAGTCTCCTGGACGTATGCCTATTTCCACTGGTATCGGCTGTGTTACTTCTTCACGTGCCATTCCTATCGGAAATTGGAAATCATCGTGCACCGAGAGAACAATTTCTTTTCTCCTAAAACACCGATTTCTTTGAGCAATATTTCTTAAAAGTTAACATATCCTATTAACTTAAACATACTGGTTCACATATAAAGAAACGAGTTTTTTAAACACAACTCAATAATTTCTTACAGATAATTTCTTCAATACTAAGAAATGCATTAATGGTTACATTTAATTTTCTTATCCTAAAGTTTTTATTTCTTAAATTGAAAACTACAAATATTTTGCAGTATAAGATATACAATGTTAAGTTAATCTTTATTTATATTTGTGAAGAAGAAATTTTGTTGCAATCAAATAAATATTTTAAACCACAAGAAATAATTCTTCAGAAATACCCGCTGTAGTAACTGTGGTTATAAAATAAAAACTTTGTCATTAATGCCGAAATGTTACTTGCAAAGAGATTTTCTTCCACAAAAGAATTGCGCAGATTAACTATTTATGATTTAGTCGTCAGTGTTTGTCAATATGGCGTGATATGTTTATGTTCATATAGATGTATTTTAGATTTATTTGTGTGTTTTTTTTAAATTAACGGATATTTTGAAGGTACGTACATATATAGGTATTAAATAAAAGTAAATTGAGTAATTTAAGATGTAATAATAATATTGTTGCGTATCCGAATGGTTAAAAAAGAAACATAATAGTATCTTTATATGCTTTTAGGTATAATGATGGACGACTCTGAAATAAAGGAGCTTATTATTATAACTGGGAAATATGCCACAATTTAAAGCTGGGACAGAATGATATAATATATAGCTTCAGAACAATATTAAGGAGTTATTAACCAACTGCTGGGCCTTCCAGAAATGGTAGAACTTCATACATGTAAGTACCTTTTTAAAAATGTGTATACGTATGTATCAACTATAATAGGTTTCTTGAATGTATCGTCTTCTATAAATATATACAATACAATGCTATATCAAACATGGCGGATGCAACGCTGAGGATGTTTTCTGTTAATTTATTTGAGATAAAGAAATCAGTTAGTCTAAAAGAAATATATGTTTAAGGTTAAGAAATGTTATTGCCGAAAACCGTGAATTAGTTAATATGTATTAAATGACTTAGATGTAAACTAATAATACTTTCCCGTAATAAAATTTCTTAACGATTAGGTATGCTGTCTCTTTTAGATTATAAAAATTAAAAAAATTACATATTATTATGTCTGCTTCAATCTTTTACATTGGTTGTATTTTCCCCTTTTGTTTTAGCTAAACAGTGTTTATTGTGTGACTTAATATTATACAGATAAATAATTAATATTTTATTAACAAAAAGAAAAAAATAAACAAAGATGTGTAGGTTAAATAATGCCATGTTTGAACTAAATATGATTGATTATTATTAGTATTAATAGTTCTTATGTGGGGCCGTGTATTTGTTCTTTTTTGTGTTTCCTAAATTTGTCAAAATAAACATCTATATCTTTATAAAAAAAAATTTATTAAAGTAAGTTTACTCTTTCTACATAACGATTTTGTTTTAGTGAATTGCTGATATACAAAGTGATATTAACAAAAGAAGGAAAATTTGAGGAAGTTGGATTTGCCTCTCCATCCTTTTATTGTTGTGTAGAAGCCAGTGGTTTAAGAGTGGAGAAAATATTTGTATGTAATAATAACGTTTTATATCTTGTTTTATTAATGAATAATGATTTTACCTTAACACAATGATTTATTTCGCCGTATGTAATATCACTTTATTTTCAAGAAATATTAACTTAACTCTAAATATACGTTTATCTCTGCGAAATATATTTCTTAACATTAAAAACATTAATTATTATTAGTAAAATAATAATATTCCTTACTAAGAAATAGTATTGCTCAGAAAAAATAGTTTTGTAATGTGTAGAAAATATATTTTTATGACTAATAAAATTAATTTAACATCAAGTGTAATTTCTTTCTGATAAATGGGTTTGAAATTTGCCAGAAAGTGATAGTTCAATCATGTTTAAGATATATTTCTTTGGCTATAGTAGAATTTATTTGAAATATTTTAGAAAATTATATCTTACATACAAAGATATATTTCTTAGGCAATATGCCAAGTCGATCTTTCTTAAATATTAATAAAGTTTCTTTACGTCAAGAATTTTTTTCTCTCGGTGTGGCCACTGCGATTTTGTTAGCATAGGGACTAAAATGTTCAATCGGACTACACCCGAACCATTCACGTAGATTTCGAAGCCACGATATTACCAAAGAACGGCAGTTCTCGCCAGTGGCGCACACCAACACCCTCCTACACGCGACACTATATATGTATACACGAAATTTTCGATTTTCTAAATCTGACTGAATTGAAAATTGGACCAACTCCCATCTTAAAGTTCAGGAAAAAACTCACCCATTCATGTGTCAACCATCAATTTTGGTCCAAGGGTATGGATTTTACGGCCCTTCCTATTTAGGGTCTGTTTTTCGTTCTCGTCCTCAAAATCCCAAAAACTTCGAAAATTTAAGACCGGTCTTTGCTTCGTCTAATAGTACTGATCATTACCTTTCCAACGCATGTCTAATTTTGAAAATGGGTTATACCATTCAAAAGTTACCGAGCTCAGAAATATGACTCAATTTCTATTTAAAAAAGGGAAAATGTTTGTGGATATGTATGTATGTATGTGTGTGGAAAAGTTAAACCGATCTGAATTTTTTTTCTGTGTTTCAAGAGGGGTACATGGCCGATTCAGAACCGGTGTAGTTTGTGACTTTTGATCACCCATCCCATAAGCCACCTGTAGGACTTAGTAGGTACAAAACGGTATATTTTTTGGGGGTATATATCTTCGGTTCAAGAAGAGACAGGAGACCCGCAAATACACCAAATCAATAGTGTTGAGTTAAGCTTTCAAATGGTGTCTAAGCCGTCAGGATCAGACATACACACGGCTCAGTATAGCTGAAAAACTGAAAAACTAAACTTTGAAATTTTTGGTTTTTCGCCAATTACTCAAAATTTCAACCTACGAATTGCGCCAATACCTGAGCGTTTGTAGAAGGACTCTAGACGAATCTAACGGTGTATACCCCATATCTGGGAAAATTCGAATTAAGTTATAGGCCTCATAAGTATGATCAAATCTATTTCCTATGAGAAAAACGAGGTTTTCAAGCTCAATAATTCCTGTAATAGCTTCAGTTATCATACTTGACCTTAGATGGATCAGATACTACTTGTCAGTACGTTTAAAGCTCATGTTTAGTGATCAAAATCGGTTAAGCCGTTTAGAAGTTATTAAGCTGCAAAAGTATAATCCAATTAACGATTATTCCCGAAATGGTTTATGTAGTTGTAGTGGTTACGACGCTAAATTTGATCTGGCAACGGGCAATCCGAGTTCATTTACCGGCCATCCCAATATTTTTTTCAATCTATTTCGAATAGAAAAAAATCTAGTGTACATTCGATGGACACTAGATCATTTGGGAGATAATGCGACAAAGGCGGCCATTTATAAAGCTTAACGTGTAATCGAGAAACATTGCATTCTTCAACTTCATACATTTATTTATAACTTTGAAAAACTCTTGATACAAGAATAAAAAACCGCTAAATGCCGTAAAAATGAGTGGCGCATACAATATTCCAGCTACAAAAGATCTGATATGAATATTACGTGGCGCGAAAATGCATTTTCATTTTAATGCAAAATAAAATTTTAATTTTTATTTTAAAAGATTTTTCCATAAAATTTGCTAAATTTGAAGTAAACGCGTCACAAAAGAGTTTCAAAATTCAAACGATATCAAAGTTACTCTTCTGTGGCGCGTTTACTTAAAATTTAGCAAATATTATGGAAAAATATTAAAACTAGAATTTTGTTTTGCATCAACATGAAAATACATTTTCGCTCATTTTTACGGCGTTTAGCGGTTTTTTATTCTTGTTTTTCTTCTTCCCACACTTCTTTTGCCCTGCATGATATTTCTTAAAAGTTCTTACTTTTCACCCCTCATAATGTGCTCCAAGTATTCCATCTTTCTAGTTTTTGTCTCATTTATAATTTCGCATCTTTTGTCTAAAGTTTGGAGTACAGTACCTAATACCTCGACTTACGCTACCCCGACTTACGCGAACCCAGAATTACGCGATTTTAACCCTTAAGTACTAACACCTTAAATCAATGGCGTAAACACTAACTAACCGCCTGACAGACGGGTTTAACATTTTAGTGGTAATTTTTGTTTTTGTTAAATATTTTAATGCAAAAAAATATCTTGATGACTTATTGAAAGTATTGATTATCAAAAAAACACAGGTATTAATCTAGTTTTTCTGTATTTATTATAATAAAAAACATTTATAACAAGAATGGAAGGATTGTTCGTGTACGTTTTTAGTCCTGAAAAAAAGTGTGTTAAAAATTAAACAAATTAAAGAGTCTTAATAAAAATTTATATTCGAGTTAAACAAAGCGTAAAAAAATGAAAATGAAAAGGTTTTTAAAAAATGTTTAAACAAAAAAAAACGGACAGGTACTATAGTTAGTACAGTGTAGCAATGGTAGTCAGTGGCAACATTTTCATCACAAATTGATTCCACTTCGCTTACGTCGTCTTCCACTTCATCAAACCATTTCAAAAGAGGTTCCTCAGGGTCTCTATTCACTTATTTGATGTTTTTTGACGAACTGGGACACATTATGTGTAATGACGAACTGGGCACAAACACTAACACCCCGTCTATTAGACGGAAATCACACTTTGAGCGTAAATATCTTTCGAATAACAACCTGCAGCAAATTGCCGAATTCAGTATTACTAAAGAACAGCCCAACTTGAAAAGTCATAAACGGGTGACCTTCAAAATTTTTTAGGAAGGGAAATATCCCACTTTCGACAAGCGATGCCGTCTGAGAGACGGGGTTAGTACTTAAGGGTTAAAATCTTGTCGATTCAATATTTGAGCGCCACACAATCGTTTAGTTATCGACGAGATAGAATTACCACCCACACACTATTGCTCATCCAATGTATTGTAACGTGATTAGTGTAATTACTTCTAATTACAATAAAACTAGCGGTTCGTAATTTATATACGACTTTATTTATATAAGTTACAGACGAATTTATCTTATACACTAAACTTATTCACAAAATATGCCCGTATTTATACCCAGTTGTTATTCTGGAACAATCGACTCCCATCTCGAGCTATCGGCTTGTTCCGCCTACGTGACGTACCTTCCAGAATTCTCCGGCGAGGCCTAGCACATCCGATTACGTCATTCTCGAGGTGTTTACTGTTATACGGGGATCGGCCAAGATTTCTCTTCCGCTACACTGCTCCCCTCTTAAGATCTGAGCGTCTCGATCAGCAACTCTAAATGAAGGCCCAGGATGGCGGAATCTACACGACTCTCCAGCTCTGCATACACCCTTCAAGAAGAAATAACAGTCTACTGTCTTTGAAGGGTACGACATCTTCGGGTTCATGCAACACACAGTGATTTGTACACCAGTTCCTCTGAAGACCACTTCAAGCATGCTTCTCACAATCTTCCAATCCAGATTTTCTACTGCATGGCCTATTTTTGGTAAAGCCAAATTTTTGATGTCATAATTACACACGATTTTCTTCAAATTAGTTAGAGCACGCCATATGTTCTCGTAGCTTGGCGTGTCCGTATAAGACTTTCTGGTCACCATATACAGCAAAGATCGAGGACCATCTTCCAATCGCAGTACTCTTCCAATTTTAGGCTGCTGATTTCTTAACTCGTCCAGGCGGCCGAACTTTCTATTGAATACGGACGAGATTCCTTTAGTCATCTCGAGGTCTTGGGCAACACAGTGGGCTAGAGAGACGTTTTCTGGAACACCAAACAGATCTTGCTGAACTTCTGTGGTCACGCCGAATCTAGCACTCTTTCTTTCTGCGTAATTTGACATAAATTCCTTAAAACTTGGCTGTGGTGCATCTTTCATCTCCTGTTGGAGGACTCGGGCTTCCTCTGTTTCATTTGAGCCAGCATATGGTGCAAGACGATTTATGTGAATAACTTTTGGTTTACCGTTTGGTAACTTCTTAATTCTGTATATTACGTCATTTATTTTCTTCTTAACTTCATACGGACCTTCCCATTGTCTTTGCAGTTTAGGACACAGGCCTCGACGACGTTGTGGATTATAAAGCCAGACAAGATCACCTACTTCGAAGCTTTCATTCTTGCAGCGAGAATCATATTGATCTTTCATTCTGTCACTGGCTATCTGGATGTGTTGTCGGGCAAGTTCATGAATGTTGTTCATTCGTAACTTCAGGCGGTCTACGTATTCTTCGCCTGCAACATATTCCTCGGAAGGTCTGCAGCCAAACTCTAGGTCGCAGGGCAAACGAACTTCACGACCCAACATCAGGCAGGTTGGTGTTTGACCTGTAGTTTCATTCACGGCCGAGCGGTAGGCCATCAGGAATAAATGAATGTGTTGGTCCCAATCTCGCTGATGTTCAGATACAACTTTGGACAAGTGTTTACCCATCGTTCGGTTCATCCTCTCGACCATTCCATCTGATTGAGGATGCAGGGGTGTTGTTCTGGTCTTATTGGCACCAATAAATTTACAAACGTTTTGGAAAAGAGCTGACTCAAAGTTTCGCCCTTGGTCGGAGTGGATCTCCAAGGGAACACCAAATCGGCTGAAGAATTCTTTAACAAGTACCTCTGCAACGGTAGCAGCTTCTTGATTCGGTAATGCATAGGCCTCGGTCCATTTCGTAAAATAGTCCATGGCTACCAGAATGTATTTATTTCCAGCATCGGTTTCTGGAAATGGACCTGCAATGTCGATTGCTACTCTTTCCATAGGACTTCCAACATTGTACTGTCTCATGGGTGCTCTCTTTTTACCAACTGGACCATTACCGGATGCACACAGTTCACATTTCCGGCACCATCTTCTTACATCATCTTTACAGTTCACCCAATAGAACCGTTCTCGAACCTTTTGCAGAGTCTTCGTAATACCAAAGTGTCCACCTGATGTACCGTCATGCAACTGACGCAATACTTCTGACACTTTACTTTTAGGTACAATCAACTGCAGCTTAGATTCTGTACCATCATCGTTCTCAAAGGTTCTGTACAGAAGATCATCTTTTAGTACCAGGCAATTCCATTGGCTCCAGTAGGCCTTGACTTCTGGACTACATCCACTAATGTTCTGCCAACTAGGTCTCTCACCTTGCTGCATCCAATCCAATACTCTTTTTATACATGGATCATCTTCTTGGGCGTTTTGTAACTGTTGGGGCTGCCATTGCTCATTAACTACGGTGGTTCGTCTCACGGGGCAAAATTGTTCCTCTAATTTGGCACAGTGATTACAATTTGCACTGCATGGTCGTCTCGAAAGGGCATCAGCATTTGAATGAACTCTTCCGGCCCTGTGTTCTATCTCATAATCATATTCTTGCAGTCGTTCTAACCATCTTGCCATCTGGCCCTCTGGATTACGGAATTGTATGAGCCATTTTAGAGCAGCGTGATCTGTTCGAAGAAGGAACTTTCTGCCGTACAAGTATTTATGGAAATGTTCGCAAGCCTTCACTACACCCAGCAGTTCTCTTCTGGTAACGCAATAGTTTCTTTCTGGTTTCGACAGGACTTTGCTGAAATAAGCGATGACTTTTTCCTGTCCATCCTGGATTTGTGAGAGAACAGCTCCTATGGCACTGTTGCTAGCATCGGTATCCAAAACAAATTTTCCTGCCTGTCCCGGGTAGCTTAATATCGGTGCACTGATCAGAGCCCTTTGTAGTTGTTCGAAAGCTTTTTGACACTCCTCACTCCATGTATATTCTTTGCCCTCCTCCGTCAACTTTGTTAGGGGCTTGGAGATATTGGCAAATCCTTTGACAAATCGTCGGTAATATGTACATAGGCCAAGGAAACTTCTAATTTCATGTTTATCTTTTGGTACTGGCCAATCTTTAATTGCTTCAATCTTTTCAGGATCAGCTGTTACACCATTACTCGATACAATATGTCCCAAATACTTAACTTGTCGTCGAAACATGTGACATTTCTTCGGACTTAACTTCAAGTTCGCTGCCCTCAATCGTTGAAAGACTTCTATTAGATTCTTGGCATGTTCATCAAAGGACCTTCCAACCACAATTACATCATCCAAGTAAACCAGGCATGTTTTCCATGTTAGACCTCTTAAAACTGCCTCCATTAATCTTTCAAATGTGGCAGGGGCATTACATAAACCAAACGGCATAGCCGTAAACTGCCAAAGCCCTGATCCTATCGAAAATGCGGTTTTCTCCCGATCGGCTGGCTCCATGTCTACTTGCCAATATCCACTTTTTAAATCGAGTGTGGAAAACCAACGAGAACCGGAGAGAGTATCCAATGTATCGTCTATTCTGGGCAAAGGATAACTATCTTTTTTTGTTACCGCATTGAGCTGGCGGTAGTCGATACAAAAACGCGTTGAACCATCTTTCTTCTTTACCAGAACTACTGGTGATGTCCATGGACTGTTCGATGGTTCAATTACCCCTTGTTTGTCCATATCCTTGATAATCTCTTCGGCTTCATCTCTTTTCGCAAATGGAAGTCGTCTAGGCCGTTGTCTGATTGGCTGAGCGTCTCCGGTATTTATTTTATGCGTTACTATGCTTGTTTTTCCCTTATCCTTCGTGTCAATAGCAAAAACATCTTGATACTCTATCAGCATAGATGTCACTTTTTCCGTTCGTTCATGATCAAGATCTTGGCATCTTTCAATGATCATCTCAACAAGCTCCTTTGGATACTTCGCCTTCGATGATTTCTCATTGGTATTCACAGAGCAAATTGAAGCCACGGGAACACACTGCCCGATCAAAGCTCCTCTACTTAACTTGATAGCAGTTTCCCTTAAATTCATAACTCTTACAGGGATCACATCTCGAACTTTTACCAAAGTTTTCGCCGTTAGGAACTCGACCTTATCCACATCTTCGACCATCCTTAAACTTCCCTCTCGGCAGTGTCCATCAAGCATGGTCATCAGAATTTTCTCACTATTACCGGGTATGGTTACGTCGCATGTAGTAAGTAAGCGGATGACATCTTCTTTGTCGTCGTGAAAGGGCAACTCTTCACCATTGATCTTGAGAACTCCATTTTGAACATCCAATATTGCCCCCACTTTCCTTAGTACGTCCATCCCCAATATGAATTCGTCGGAGATCTCGGCAATTAATACTTGATGTTCAACTGTGGTCTGGCCAATGGATACTGACATATTAGCCTCGCCATATGTATTAATTAGCTCACCAGTCGCTGTTCTAAGCTTTACTGTTGCAGGTGATAATTTATTATGGTCTCGTACTACATCTGGACGTGCGATAGTTCTCGTTGCACCTGTATCCACCAAAAATGATCTACATCTATTACTGATACGACCTTCGATGTATAAGTTGTGGATTCCACCGGAGGACGTAAGGTTGACAGTTACTATGGGGGCTCTAGTTCTCGAGGTCGGCAGTTGCCCCTTGGTGTCGACCCGCTCTAGTTTTCCGACGGCTGTACGATCTTCTTACAATTACGACGAATGTGGCCTACGTCTCCACAATTCCAACATCTAGGCTCGCGTCTCTTTGGCATCTGATTACTTAATACTCTCCGTATCATTTCTTCCAGACGTTCATCGTTGTGTTCGTCACTTTCTTCAATGGTTCTTATTCTATGGCCTCGTGAAGTTTGACTAGCCGTTTCGTGTTCCAATGCAATAGCAAGTGCTTCATCTAAAACTTTCGGCCTTGCTAGTCGTAAAGCTTTCTGTAGTTCATTATCTTTCAGCCCATTGACGAAGGTATCTACTGCAATTTCTTCTAAAACGCTGTCTGGCACCTCTGGATAAGCCAACCGCACCACACGAGCCACATCTGCTTCAAATTCTTGCAGATTCTCACTTGCTCGTTGACTTCTACTTCGCAGTTGTGCTTTGTATACTTGTTGTAGATGGGCATCTCCATAGCGTTTTTCTAGACGAGTGAACAAGGTCTGGTAACAATTTTCTTGACCCTTAGGAATTGATCTTAATATATCTGCAGCATCACCTCGCAAAGCAGCAGTCAAGGAAACAGCCTTTTCCTGTTCGGTCCAATGATTGGCGGTCGCAATAGCTTCAAATTGTCTAAGATATATGGACCAAGAGGACTTTCCATCGAATGGTGGTAATTTGAATCTCATATTATGCGACGTTTCGTCTCTCGGTAGTTCATCTTTCACTACCGGATCTAACGCTGCTGCATTAACTGATGGTTGTACTTTTGTATCGGTTATCATGCTCTCTAGTTGTTTGATCTTTTCTTCTACGGTCTCTACACTTTTCTGCATCTTATCGAATGTTCTAGAAACTTCTTCAAATTTCTCGTCATTCTGTCTACAAACGTCTTTAATTACTTGAGAAACACTTTCAAATTTCTCGTCGCTTTTTCTAGAAGTTTCATCGATCTTTTGAGAAACACTTTCAAATTTCTCGTTGTTCTGTCTACTAACTTCTTCAAGTTTCTCGTCGCTTCTTCTAGAAGTTTCATCGATCTTTTGAGAAACACTTTCAAATTTCTCGTTGTTCTGTCTACTAACTTCTTCAAGTTTTTCGTCGCTTCTTCTAGAAGTTTCATCGATCTTTTGAGAAACACTTTCAAATTTCTCGTTGTTCTGTCTACTAACTTCTTCAAGTTTCTCGTCGCTTCTTCTAGAAGTTTCATCGATCGTTTCAGAAACAGTTTTTAATTTCGATAAGATTACTTGTTCTGCTGACTGGAAGTGGAACGTCTTTGGGTCTTCTCCGTTCTTCGTGAGGACATCCTCGAGTCGTGCTTGTAGGACTATCTTGAGCCCACTGCTGTCCAGATCCCGTTCCTCTAGCTGTTCACGGAGCTGTTTTACTGTAAGTTCTTGTAGCAACATCTTTGGTCGGCACACACGTACTTTCCAAAATGTCTTTTAACAGTCTTTCCGAATACCGAACAATCAACGCACTTTAACTATTCCCGACGAATAAAGTCCAAAAGTCTTTTAAAGTCTTTCCGAATACCGAACAATTAACGCACTCCGGTTATTCCCGACGAATAAAGTTCAAAAGTCTTTTAAAGTCTCTCTGTAATTCACTTATTTATATCGCACTAAGTTAACCGAACACCGACACCAACTGTAATGTGATTAGTGTAATTACTTCTAATTACAATAAAACTAGCGGTTCGTAATTTATATACGACTTTATTTATATAAGTTACAGACGAATTTATCTTATACACTAAACTTATTCACAAAATATGCCCGTATTTATACCCAGTTGTTATTCTGGAACAATCGACTCCCATCTCGAGCTATCGGCTTGTTCCGCCTACGTGACGTACCTTCCAGAATTCTCCGGCGAGGCCTAGCACATCCGATTACGTCATTCTCGAGGTGTTTACTGTTATACGGGGATCGGCCAAGATTTCTCTTCCGCTACAGTATTATAAATGTTTGGGCTTTTCACACGGAATCAGCGATTTTATTTTGTATTAGGTATTTCTTATCTGCAGTTTTGTCTAATGGAGTGGGTGTTTGTTATTTTTATAAAGGGATTTTTTGTTTTATATGTAAGAAGACTTAGAGTTCATTTTTTTAACTTCCGGTCCCAATTAAAATAATTCATATACATAGATATATATATCAATCGGTTTTAAAACGTCTTGCGACGTTGTCCGATGCCTAATTTCCATGACACTCTATCATCCCATTGGTCCTCTCTAAGATCTCTTGCGCTCATCGCCTTCGTTATTCCCTCTCTCCAAGATTTCTTGGGTCTTCCTCTCTTTCTGCAGTTTGGTGGTACCCATTGCATAATTATTTTAGGGAGTCTTGAGTTATCCATCCTCTGGACGTGTCCGTACCATATCAGCTGTTTTCTTTCTATGTCTGTTGTTAGAGAGCCGTCAACCCCCATTCGCTGTCTTATCTCATCATTACGTATTCTCTCTCTGCGTGACACTCCTACTGATCTTCTAAAAGCGTCCATTTCTACTGCCTCCAGTTTTCTTCTGTTGTTTTCGGTTACCCGCCAAGTTTCTGCTCCGTACAATAGACTGCTTTTAATAAGAGATTCGTAGATATTGTGTTTTCTTCTTTTTCCTATTTCATGACTCCATAGTACGCTGTTTAGACAACCTATTGTTTTTCTGGATTGTGTTATTCTTCTCTTTATTTCTTCATCATCTTTCCCCGTTGTGTCAAAAACGATTCCTAGATATGTGTAATGGTCGCAGGGCATGATGATTTCATTATTTTCTAATGTGATGTTCGATAGTTCGGTACCTATTGGCAGGTATTTTGTTTTTTCTGTATTAATTTCTAATCCCCACTTTCTATATTCTTCTTGTAATTTCCTTGCCATGTACTCTAGATCATCTTTATCGTTTGCTATAACAACCTGGTCATCAGCAAACTGCAATGCATATAAGCAAATCTCTCCAAGGTCTACGCCCATGCCTCTGCATTTTTGTTTCCACTCTTTCAATGCTTTTGCAACATATATTTTAAATAAGGTCGGTGATACACAACACCCCTGACGTAGACCTTTATTAACCAGGAAGCTTTGCGATAATCTGTTTCCAGTTTTTATTTGTGATGTTGACCCTTCACACAAATTTCTTAAGGCTTTTATTAAGGTGACACTAATATTCGTCTGTCGTAACACGTTCCAGAGTTTGTTTACAGGAACTGTATCGTACGCCTTCTGCAAGTCAATAAACATGAGGTGGGTTTCTTGATTTGTGCTTAATTTTTTTTCTATTAGTTGTTTGAGGCAGAAGATATTATCAGTACAGCTTCTTCCTGTTCGAAAACCGGATTGTTCTTCTTCCTCTTGGTCTTTGTACTCCTTCTCAATGCGGTCTCTAATTATTCGTCCATACAAACGGCTGAATGTACTAGTCACTGATATCCCTCTATAGTTTTCACATTTAAGCTTATCTCCTTTCTTATGGATCGACGAAATATAAGCAATTTTCCACTCGTCTGGTACGGGAGAACCATTTATAAATTGATTTATGCACCAAGTGACGGTTTCAAACAATTTTTGTGATCCACATTTTATTAGTTCGGCTGGGATATCCCCTGGTCCTGGAGACCTACCGTTTTTCAGTTCTTTTATAGCTTTTCTAATTTCTGTCACTTGTATTGTTATATCTTCTCCTTCAATGTTAACCTCTGTTGGTGATTGAGTTAAGTATTCGTCCCTATTTTCTGTCAGTAGTTCCCCATAGTACTTTTCCCATTTTTGTGTGGATATTAATTGAATGTTTGTGCTCTTCCTATCGTTAGTTCTTATTTTATTTAGGAACTTCCATGTTTCTGTACATTTTCTGCCTCCCAGGTAGGTATTAATTTCCTGGCACTTCTTATCCCACATTTCTCTTTTTGCTTTTACTGTTGTTCTTCTTGTTATTCTTTTGAGTTCCAGGTATTCATCTCTATCTTTTTGTTGTTTATTGCTCAGCCATCTGATATACGCTTGCTTTTTCTCTTCTACGAGTGCTTCTATTTCTTTGTTCCACCATAGTTTTTCACTTTGTCTTTGAGTGTTAAAGCCGAGTGCTTCTTCTGCAGCTTTTTTAACGCTAACGACTACGTTTCTATATACCTCCTCTACTGTTGATGTTTCAGTTATAGTCATTAGTTTGCCATCCAGTCTTTGTTGATATAGTATTCTTGTACTCTCTTGGGTCAAACTATCCAAATTATAACTTCTTTTTTCCAAAGTTTCTTCTTGTTGGGGTTGACAATTTGTTTGATTATGTGTTATTTTATATCTAAATGGACAGGTTACTTTTGATTTTACGACATAATGATCTGAACCGCATGTTATTCCTCTGTATGCTCTCGTGTCCTGTACTTGCATATTAGTATTTTGTTTTATGATGACATAGTCTATAATTGATTTTAAATTTCTTGTAGTTTGGGTCCAGGTGTACTTGTGTACATCCCTATGTTAAAAAAATCCATTGGTTATTTTTAATTGATGGTTTTCACATATTTCAATTAGCCTCTCACCATTATCATTCTGGTTTATTTCTCCGTAGGGACCTACCACCTTATTATCTACTTTACGACCTACTCTAGTCAGTACTCAGGTCAGTCAGGAGACTCAGGTCTCCCATAACTACCAATTCTCTTCTATTTCCAATTTTCGTAATTTCGTCGTTAACTTTAGCAAAGAACTCATCTTTGTTTGTGTAAGGTTCATCATCACTGATTGCATAAATCCCAAGTATCGTAATAGGTGTTTCTTTTATCGTTATGTTTACTCTTATTATATTTTCGTCTATTGCTTCAAAGTCAGTGATTTTATGTTTATGTTTTTTGTGTATTAGAACGGATACTCCTCTTTTCGCTCTCTCGTGTTTTGAAACTCCGCTGAATATATGTACATAATTGTTTACTTTTTCTATACCTATTCCTTTCTTCTTTGTTTCGGTTAAGACAACTATATCCATATCTAGTTTTTTAATTTCTTTAATTATTTCTTCCATCTTTCCGCTGATACTCTGCACATTCCAGGTGCCAATGTTCATAATCCTTTTCCGTCGCCGAAGTCGTTTATTATTTAATCCGTCCGAGATTCCGAGGCAATCTTTAGGCTTTTTGGTATTTTTCTAATTTTTACAAGTGACAGGGAACCGACCTGACGTCTTAACCCCCTACCTGGAGGACCGGGTAATTTGTAATCAAGGTTTTCTTCCTTTAGATTGGTTGTCTTACAGGACTAAAGAGCCCAATCTGCTCCCTTTCTTTCGCCGTCGATGTTTCTTCGCCAACCAGAATCCACAACCGCCCATTTTAGATCCGATTCTGCAGTGGTATGCCGAAAAAACAGGCCTGCCACTTCCGCCATTGACGCCGAACCGAAGATCCTCTTCTACGCCGTCTCCGCCGTTGTGGTCTTCACCCGTATCCCTGGGCAGGGGTCCGCGTTATACCCCACAGAACTGGGTCCCTACCTGAACTTCGCCACCTGTTCACTCCGGCCTACTGAAGTGAGAGGTGCCCACCCCCGCGACATGGACGCGCCAGGTAGGAATTACCCATGTGAGTGTTAGAGAAGATGGCTCTAACTCTCCATGGGCCGAGTTAATGAACATGTGTGATCCCATGCTCAAAGGCTCATATACATAGATACATATACGAAATTATACCCCGATTTACGCGAATTCGACTTACGCGATTATCGCTCGGTCCCACATATCGCGTAAGTTCGGGGTATTACTGTACTTGCGTGTTAGTGACGAGGTCCATCCATGATATTTTGAGAATGCGCCTATAGCACCACATATCGAATGCTTCGATGTTTTTTATGGTCGACTGTTTTATTGTCCAAGTCTCAACTCCATATAACAGGGTGGAAAAGACATAAAACCACAGCATTCGACTGTGTTAGTTTGTTATTAATTCTGGCCTGTATGTATGTTATTTATGCTGTATATTATGGTTTCGGTAGTCTTGATAATATGATGGTATGTTTCGTTTATATAACAGGTCAATTACGTCATTCAGCCCTACACGGTCGAATGCCTTTTGTAGATCTATGAAGCAACGGTAAGCTGGGACGTTGTATTCTAGTGATTTTTCCATGACTTTCCTGATGACAAAAACTGCATCGTTACAGGATCGTCTAGATCTAAAACCTTATTGTTCATCTGCTAAATCTATTTCGTTGGTGATTTTGGTGATTATGACTTTTGTGATCAATTTCAGAGCGGTACTGAGCAGGTTTATTCCTCTGTAGTTTTAGGGTACCGTTTTATCACCCCTTTTAAATATTAAGATCGTTGTGCTAGTGCGCCAGCTGTTGGGTATTGTACTTATGTCCCGAGAGAATTTTTTGTACAAAGTATCCTTAGTTGTTCAGTTAATGTTTTTCCACCGTATTTCAGCATTTCGTTTGGAATCTTGTCCGGTCCTGGAGATTTATGGTTTTCAGTTTTTCTAATGCTTTAGTAATTTCCTCCGTTGTGACTATTACATTTTCGGTTGTTATCTCTGGAGTTTCTGGTAAGGTCTGATCTTCACCTGTCTTAACCCGCCATTACACGTGCTATGAGGGAATACCTCACCATATTTGTTTATAACCCATGAAATCGTCTTAACTAATACGATAACCTTGAGCACAAAGAAATGCCTTTAGCATCGTTCATGAGGGGGTATGAAAAAGTTATAGAATATTTCAGGCGGTCAGTGTGCTCTGTGATACTTGATACTTGAAAGAAGTGACATCTTTCTTCAAGTGAGAGAATTCCTCACTGCGCGTGCAATCACGGTGAAATCACGTTTCTGTTATCTCAAAGAAACTTTTAGGTTTTTGTTTAATATTTGGGTAGGTTTAATTAAAATATTATTGTTTAGGTTAGGTTAAGAACAGTGGCGCACCGAGGGGTTAAAATCCCTCCCAGAGCATATAGAAATATATAAAAGAAAGTAGGAAAATGTAACTTGTCTTTCACAAATAATACAAAAAAACTTTCGGTACCCAAGCCAACCCCCCACTCCCCCCCAAGGAAAATTCTACTAGGTGCGCCACTGGTTAAGAACTCATTTTTAAATTTACCTATTCTAATTGGGAAATAATCCACAATTTAACTTGAAAAATTGATTTAATTGACCTTTCGGATTCCACCTCGGACGTCGTTATCAAAATTCAAAATATTAATAGTTAATTACATAAATCAAACAAAGAAATAGATTCAGAACAGTTGTTAATTTTAATTTGTATTTTTAGTAAAATGAATTCGCGTATGAATTCGTCGGTCTTGACGGTTCAGTTAGCTGAGGCGCAGTCAATCGACAAGTTTAGTGGATTTGCGATCGCTGGTTCGAGCCTCAGCTAGGTCAAGAAATTAATAAAAGGCCAACGCTGTAGTATAAAACTCTCAATAGAGTCTACGACTTGGTCTGGAGTAAACTGGCGTCTGATCGGCCTATGGAGGAGCGGTATGACAAGGGATAAAGGCTTGCGGCTTGGTGATACTCCTCCATAGATCCCTACCGAAGGGCGTTGACGCCTAAGAACGGTGTGTATATATAATTAGCGTAAAGAACGTCAATTACTTCAGTGGCTTGCTGAAATTGAAAATAAAGAAAACTTGCTTTTGATCTATATTATTTTTACTTTTGTTTTGTTAAATTAATAAAAAAAATTGGTTTACGGGACTTTCTATAATATGTGAGTACAACCCATTTTACAGTTATACATGTTGACATTCATTCTTCCTCGAAATAAGTCGAATTGATGTAGGTGAGGGCGACGCTCATACGCGTGCAACCACGTCACAATAGAAGACGCGTGTAACGGCGGGTTAAACAATTGAGTGATATAGGAGGTCCAGGTATCGACATCTATTTTATTGGTTTCTGTTAATTCGCTTATTTCTTTTCTCTGCGTTCTAATAAATCTCCATATTTGCCCTTGCAGTTTGTCCTTGCAGTCCGTAGTAGTCGGCTTCCATTCTTGATAAAAAGAAACCCGCCAGTATTCGTCTTTAGTCTTCTTTACTAATGCTTTAGTCTCGTTTCTTATTATTTTGTAGTTGTTGTAAGCTCCTAGTGTTGTGATCTGTACTTTAACTGGGCTTCTCGAATTTCATTACTTGAAGTAGAATATTACGTATTATTTAGAGACATAACGATGAAGATTTACTATCAAAAGCTATTAAAGTTTATTACTTTAAAATTTGATTTAATAATTAGCATCACTGGCATTACAGCTCGTTATGAATGGCCTTCTTCAGAACAATCCTCCATTCATCCCTCTCTGACCACTCGTCTCCAAGCTCTAACTTCAATAGATTTTAAGTCGTCCCCTAGTTGTCTTAATAGCTAAGACTTGGTTTTCCTTTGGCTCGTTGTCCCATCGGCCCTCTTCGGACAAAAGCATTTCTGACTGTTACTCTTAACTCTTGCCTAAATACATACAAACTTATATACAACCCAAAGTTTTAACGCCTGCACCACAAACCTTGGTCTGATATTCCTCCATATATTCTTCTTATGATTTGGCGCTCAAAACCTTTAAACAGTTCTTGGTCCTTCGGTGTAAGGGATCACGTTGCTGCTCCATATGTTGCACAGATTTGTTAAAGATAGTGCCATTTGTGTTACCTGCGACATTTGAATTATCTTTTATAGAGTAAGGTTAAATAAAAGACGCGATAGTCCATTACCCTGTCTTAGTACATTTTGGCAATTGAAGGGTCTTGGCTGATCTTTCTGGATTCTGACCATGGTCGCTGCTCCTGTTCGTATAAGTTCAGTTAGTTGGATAAGATGAACCGGTATTTGCAATTCCACTATGCCCAGGAGAAGTTTGTATCTATTATATACTCGTATGCGGCTTTGAATTCCACGAATATGTGATGAGTGCCGACACTGATCTGTAGAGTTTTTTTCAAGAATCTGCCTTACTTCCAAATATTTGGTCTGTTCTTGATTTATTAGGTTAAAAGCTGCGCTGATAATTTTCACACAACATCAGTCTCCCTTTTTGTGAAGTGGACACAGTATGCTTAATTTCCAGTCTGTGGGTGTTTCTTTGTTCTGTTGTCGAATTGCAGTTGTTATTAATTGGTGCCTGTGTTTTACAAAGTGCATATGGTGCATCCCCAATGTTTTCTTCGGATGGAGTGAAATTGGCAATGGAATAACAAAAACAATAAACGTAATAAAGGACCTCTAACAGAGATGTGGTCTACCACCTACAATTTTCAACATATACATAGATCAGTCTTTAAAAAGATGGTATAAAAAATGGGGAACAATGAAAATAGCACGGGGAAATCAAATCACTTCATTGTGTCATATCGAACAACACTCTAACTAACGAAAACAAAAAAGGTCCTTTAAGAGCATAGTACTGAATATTGAAAGAGAAGAATCGGTCTTGGGTGGGAAGCATAATATGTATATTGATTGATTATGGAGAACTGAGAGAAACTTGTAGAACTAAACGGCTCACATGACTAAAAATAAAGGTATTTGGTCAGTGCCTCCTTCCAGTCTTGACATACGGAGCAGAAAGACTTACCATAATAAAAGTCTCGGTTACCAAATTGAGAGTCACACAGAGAAGATTGGAGCGGCCCATGTTAGGAATAACTCTGCGAGACAGAATTAAAAACGAAAAGATCAGGAGAAGAACCCAAGTTACTGACGTCATCAAAAGGGTAGCCAGACTAAAACGGAGATGGGCAGGACACATAGCCAGAATGACATATGGGTGATGGACAAAGAAGTTATGGGAATGGAGGCCAAGGGAAGACAAGAGAAGCGTCGTAAGAAGGCTAAAAACTGGATGAGAGTTGGAAACACGAGGAAAAGGCCTATGTCCAACAGTGGCCTTGGTGGAATATTACCCTATGGTCAACAGTGGACTTAGTGAAATATCGTATATGGAGCGGAGGTAAGGCCAATAACAACAATACGAAATAATAAAAGAACAGTTGAATTGGACTTTATGAGAAGATATCTACAAATCACCTGAGAGGATAGGATAAGAACAGAGAAAATATGGAACAGAATTGAAGTAGACTGCTTATTTACAAAGAAGTTGGAAAACTGAACCCTGCAGTGGTACGGACATGCACAAATAATGCCGGAGCACAGGTGGCCGAAACAAATATTGAATAATATAGGAAATGCTATGATAGATAGAGACCTCAGAGAAGGTGACTGGGAGAATAGAGTGCCTTGGAGGACGAAAATGACGAACTTATGCTAGAAAAAGTCGAGGAAGAAGAAGAAGAAGAATTGTTGTTGTTGGAATTTATATACTCAACTATAAATTATTATTTTTGTTAGTGTTAAGAATAAACACATGCAGTCTTCATGGGCGGGCTACTTTTCCGAACCATTAAGTCGTATACACTCTTACCTAAAATTGCATAAAAGTATCATGTTACAAGACATGTGAATGTGAGAACTGTATTTTAGTTTGGTTTTTAGTTTGGTATTTAGTCTGTTAGAATATTTTCTAAAGGAAACATCTTAATTTCTTTGTATATCGGTTCGGTTAAAATAAAAATAGTTTTTATCTTTTATTTGTACGTTTTATTATCTTATATTTCTAATAGTTGTTGCAGAGGCAATTGCTTTCTGTAAGTTTCTATTTCAACGGATTTTGCTTTCAGGTTAGGCTTTGTGTAAAACAACATACACAGAATCTGGAATACTTTATTTCCTACCTTTTTTTTTTTTTTTTTTTTTTTTTTTTTTTGAAAAATGGCTTTGGCAGAGCCAATTAGCCAGACTTGTTTCTGATTGATTGCAGATTCATAGTCATAAATTTCTTATAACATAAGTACATTCTACAATTTTATTTTTATGGATACATTGGTACATTGTGTAGCTTTTTTTTTATTTTGTTTTTTTTTAATTATTTTACTGTTTTTTTTAATATATATTTTAATTTGTGCGAAACACTTTTTTTACTTCTTTATTTTTCTATTCGTTTTTATTTTTGTTCTTTTCTTTTTTTTTTCTTTTTTCTTTTCTTTTTTTTTTGTTTATTATTTTTTTTATTATTTTATTTGTGTTTTTTTTAATATAATTTTTTTTTTATTTTTTCAAACCACATTAACAAATTATGCCTATATATTACATATTGCGTTTACAACTTGTATTTACATAATTTAACATGTTTATAAATGAGATGAAGAATTTCCATATCATTTGTAAATATTAAAGTATTTAGGTTTATTGGGAAAAAACATTTTAAATCTTTTAATTCCTTATAAAGGTCGTTTATGTTATTTATGTTTAAATGACATTCTAATATGACATGTGTTAGATCTCCGATTTTGCCACAAGTACAATTGGGAGTATCTGCCAAGCCGATTCTATGCATGTAAGATGGCGTAAGAGCATGATTGGCTCTCAACCGATTAATGGTCTTTATAAAATGTCTGTTATATTCTGTGTAAAACCATCTTTTTGAGAATATCCTAGGGTTACAATGAGCAAAATTTGAGCCAGTATTACATTCTCTGTAATGCAATTGCGAATTATTTTTAAGTTTTTGTCTGCTAAAAGTATCAATATCTGAAGCTGGAATTAAATTTTTGTTTATTTTTTCTCCTATCACATAAGCTGATTTAGCAAAATTGTCAACTATTTCTTTGCCTTTTATTCCCGAATGACCCTTAATCCAAGCAATTGTTACATTTACTCCTAATTGTATAATTTATTTCCTACCTATTTTTCCGTTTGCGAATATTTTAGTTAAACTTTAAATCCTCGGTTCTGTAACATGGCCTATAAAATACAAAATCTCCCGCAAAAAACATGTACTGTATTTTCGAACAAGGCACGAGACCCGGTTTTTGACAAGTCATTCGTTTGTTGGCGCGAAAGTATATAAATGGCTACAAAGTTCTTTTTTCCATTTTTAAACTCTCCACGTAAGTAATGAGGTCCGCACTAATGATATCGAAGCGAATTGTGAATTCAGAGACGGCTCGGAAATACGTTTTATTACTTTGTAAGTTGTATTGAACGAAACGTTAACTTTATCGGCAACATAGGCAATATAAAGGTAATCTACCTGATAAAAGTAAATTAAAGTATATAGGGGAGTGCATATAGACTTTTACTTCGGAAAAAATCAAACAAGATAGAACTTTTTTAATTTCATTAAGAAATGTTTAATAAACAACATATCAAAAAGTTCTACTCGAGAAGTGGGTGCTTCATTTTTTATTAAACAAATGAACTACGAAATTAGATGTTTTTTTAAATAACTCCGAAAATATACATTTTAGAAAAAAACTGACTGGACCATTGAAAAACTCAGAAAATTTTACAAAAAAAACCTTATATAAAGAATTTTCTAAAATTAAATCTCTATCTTCTATAATTTTTTATTTATAACGCTAAAGTCACCCTTCTCACAAACATTGGCGCACTGTAAACTAGCGTACGGCGAAGTGCATGGTTGAGTTATTTTAATGTAATTATTTAACTAATGGATCAAATGAAATTTTACAAATTGAACATGAAAGAAGAATAATTAAGTTATCTTATGATTATAATAGAAAGAAATAAAATGTATGGTCATAAGTACGGTGTGGGCGGAAAGTGAGCCTTACATGAATTTTGTTTAAAAATTATTTAAAAATGTGTACCTAATAAAATTTTTCTTATAAAACTCTCAATTTTGCACAACTTACCTTTAAAGCATCTTACTAAATGATGTTTCATTCAAAAAAAATCTCAAAAATTTAATTCAAATGATATGACGTCACAAAAAATGTAATTTTTGAAATCTTCGTAGTTTTATAGAATTACCACCACTTTAAGACGATATTACTCAAGTTTGAACAGATCTATTACAGTTTTAGAAGTACTTTTTTAAAGCTTTTAAATCTTTAAAATGCACTAAATTATTTTACTTTAGAAATGAAATAAACTATCTCTTTTTGAGAAAATTAAGAAAGATAACAAAAATGTAATACAAAAACCGAAAATTACCAGCTAAAAAAATGTTTATACAAAGTGATCAAAACTTTTTTCTGTAAAACTTACCTAAAATACATTTAATAATAATCTTGAACAATAATAAATGTTCAGTAGAAAATTTTTTTTTAGCTCTTATACAGTATGTCTGCGTAACTTGAAACCTATTGATATCTTTTTTATTATCAGTTTTATGAAAAAAAGTTATTCTTTATAAAATACTCTGCATCGTATATAATCTAAGATGCAATCATCAAATATCAAATTTAATTAATTTTATACGAGGTATGTCAAAAAATACGCATTTCACTCAAGAGTAAAATACCTTTACATTTTACAATATCGAAAAGTGTTATTAAGAAAAGTTGTTTGGAATTAAAAAATTTGTTTTAATATTCAATTACATCCTTCTAATTAAAATATTGTGAATAATAACGGCACTTAACTCTTAAGAAAAATTCATATATTTTACATACCTCGTATAAAATTAAAAAAGTTTGATATATCATGGTTGTATCTTAGATTTTAGGCCAGGGAGATCATTTTATGAAGAATAACTTTTTTTCGTAAAAGTGATAATAAAATAGTTATCATAATTGTAATAAAATGATGATGAGTATCCGTGATTTGAGAAAAAATTGAATTTTTTTTTCAATTAGAATAATGTAATTGTATATTATTTAAACATAGTTTTTAATTTCAAATATCTTTTCATAATATTAATTTTTGATATTCTGGAATATAAAGGTATTTTACTCTTTAACGTACTTAATTCATAGTCCATTGAAATGTTACATTTACCTTGCATTTCTTAGAGGAATCAATTTTATTTTTTTAATGTGTAGGGGGGTTCAGTAGAAGCTTAAGTTCAAGTTTTTGGGGTCGCCACCCTTGTCCCCCGGCCGCCATATTGGAAAAAGGGGTGCACAGGGCTTTCGCGCTGTATCTCCTAAACTAGCAACTCTACAGAAAATTTAATTACACATAAAATGTAGCAAATTAAATTTTCTACAATTTTACGTCTATTATTTTTTATCGTCAAGTGACCAACAAAAAAGTTATAAACAAAAATAAGAGACAATTTTGTAAGAAGTTTCCTTTTGGAGGTTATAACTTTTTTTCCGTTCATTTCCAAATAAAATAACATCATAGCGATTTTGTAGAGGATTTTTCAATGAACAATTTTCACTATAAAGTTGTTTAATTTTATTTATTATCTAGGTTTTACAGCGCTCCAAACTTCACCAGATTCTGTAATTCTCATAGGAATACAATACTTACTTTCTTTACTTTCCGTGTCCGGAACACCAACAACTTTAAATTCTGTATTTCCAATGGTTGGCCACATAGATGGCCCTGTCATTTGCTATAATTAAGTCTTGTTCTGTGCAGGTCTCTCTCATCTCTGTGCATGATAGTAGATGCCGGCTGGTCTGAACCGCGCCACAGTCGCAGGTATCGTCCTCCTGGTATCCCCATTTTTTCAGGTTACTAGCACAACGTGAAACGCCGGTTCTTAGTCTGTTTAGCGCTTTCCAAGTCGGATACGGTAAATTGTGTCCAGCAGCCATTTCCTCCGAGGGAGGAAAATGTGTCGCAGTAGTTGACGCTTGCCATAGGTGTATTCGGCGCGTCTCTGGCGCTTCGGGGATGGATCTTGATGTTTTCAGGAAGCTTTTCCGAGATCTTAGTCTGCTTGGCTGAGTTTGGTGGTCATATAAGGGGTGTCTTCGGTCCGTCTCCTGCTTTTTCCGTTCTACCTCTGACGTGACCTTTCTCCTGATTGGTGGTGGAGCCATTCCAGCAATGGGGTATACCTCTTCGATAGGTGTCGGTTTCAGGCAACCCGATATTATACGGACCGTTTCATTTAGAGCCACGTCGACGTTCTTTGCGTGAGCAGAGTTTGCCCATACTGGTGCTCCAAACTCCGCGGCCGAAAAACATAATGCCAAGGCAGAAGTGCGGAGAGTGTGTGGTTGTGCTCCCCATTTTGTATTAGTTAGCTTGCGGATGATATTATTTCTGGCACTTACTTTCTTCTTAACATCTTGACAGTGGTATCGGTAAGACAGAGTTCTATCCAGACGGACGCCAAGGTATTTTGGCGTCTTGTTGTGTTCCAGCATCTGACCACGCCATTCCACCTCCAGCGACCTTCGGGCATGCTTGTTTCTCAGGTGGAAAGCACATACCTGGGTTTTTGTGGGATTGGGGACTGGGACAACTGAGTTTGGTGGTCATATAAGGGGTGTCTTCGGTCCGTCTCCTGCTTTTTCCGTTCTACCTCTGACGTGACCTTTCTCCTGATTGGTGGTGGAGCCATTCCAGCAATGGGGTATACCTCTTCGATAGGTGTCGGTTTCAGGCAACCCGATATTATACGGACCGTTTCATTTAGAGCCACGTCGACGTTCTTTGCGTGAGCAGAGTTTGCCCATACTGGTGCTCCAAACTCCGCGGCCGAAAAACATAATGCCAAGGCAGAAGTGCGGAGAGTGTGTGGTTGTGCGCCCCATTTTGTATTAGTTAGCTTGCGGATGATATTATTTCTGGCACTTACTTTCTTCTTAACATCTTGACAGTGGTATCGGTAAGACAGAGTTCTATCCAGACGGACGCCAAGGTATTTTGGCGTCTTGTTGTGTTCCAGCATCTGACCACGCCATTCCACCTCCAGCGACCTTCGGGCATGCTTGTTTCTCAGGTGGAAAGCACATACCTGGGTTTTTGTGGGATTGGGTTTCAGATGGTTTTTATCATAGTATAGAGCTAAGTCTCCCAGGGCATCTGTCAGCTTCACTTCGACTTCATTGAAGGTTCTTCCCTGAGCTGCCACCGCTGTATCATCAGCGTAAATAAATTGCCTTGTTTGTTGGTGTATGGGTTGGTCGTTGGTGTATATGTTGTATAGAAACGGCGCGAGGACACTTCCCTGTGGTAGCCCATTTTTTTGGTCCCTCCACCGACTGTTCTTGGACTGGAGCGTTACGTAGAAGCGTCTATTCTGGAGGAGACATTTCACTAACCTTGTTAGTCGGAAGTCCTTTGTAGTTTCGTAGAGTTTTGCGAGTAGCCGTTGATGGTTAACTGTATCATAGGCGGCAGTTAGGTCTATGAACGCTACTCCTGTTATTTCCTTCCGTTCAAAACCATCTTCAATATGTTGGGTGAGATTAAGAATTTGACTGCAGCAGCACTTTCCGGGTCTGAATCCTGCTTGTTCTGGAATAATAGGAATACAATAAAAACAATACTTTAATTAAAATTACGTTATGCCGACCACGAAAATCAAATTTAAGATAAATGACTAATTTTGGTCATTTTTTATGTTTTTGAGGTTGCTGAATCCGAATATGAAGTTTATTTTTATCTAAAGTTGGTGGAACATATTCAAAAATCAAATTTTATACAAAAATGACAAAAATAAATTTTGATGATTTTTCAAATTTACCTCGCTGTATCTTTGGTCGCTGGAAATATTTTCTTTTGAAAATGTTACTGTGCTATCATTGAAGTACGTAGATAACAATGAAATTTGTCCAAAATTTTTAAACACATTATAAAAGGAGTTGTTAATTTTTAAACATTTTGTCATCATATTCCGTTAGTTTCATATTTACTTAAAAAAGTTGAGTGACAAACTTTTTAATTTATAATTTTAACCAACAAAAATAACATATGATTCATGAAGAAGTTTTTTGGAAAATTTTTAGTCAAAATATACAATAGGAAAAAAGTTATGTTACTTCATAGACAAGCGGCACACCCCAAAAAACGCTTATATCTCGACATCCTGGTCACGGTATGGTGGATGGCTAATTTCGATCATACTTTATGACTTTGATATCAAAAATCGTTTTTTCGCTCTACTTAAGAATTTTGCATTTTGCGGTTGCGTCATTCATCTTCTGGACGGGCGAATTTGTCCTCAAATAACTTCTTGGGCCTTTTCTATATATGCTTAGGGTTATAAGTTTTATAGTGGGGAGAAAGGTCAAAAATAGATTACTAATAGCATAGAAATGTTAAATCATAATAAATTGCATGAATAAGAAATATATATAGATAGAAAAGTAAGCCTAACGTTTTGTTTTTATTGTATTCCTATGAGCATTCGAGCATCTGGTCAAGTTTGGAGCGCTGTAAAACCTATATAAATAAACAGAATTAAATAAACCTTATAGTGGAAATTATTCACTGAAAAACCCTCTACAAAATTGATATACTGTTGTTTTATTTTAAAATGAACTGAAAAAAAGTTATAACCTCCAAAAGAAACTTGTTAAAAAATTTGTACTTATTTTTGTTTATATCTTTTTTGTTGGTCACTTCACGATAGAAAGTAATAGAAACAATATTGTAGAAAATTTAATTTGCTACATTTTATGTTTAATTAGATTTTCCGTAGGGTTTGTAGTTTACGAGGTATAGCGCAAAACCCCTTTGTACCCCATTTCCAAGATGGCGGCCGGGGGACAAGGGTGGCGACCCCAAAAACTTAAACTTAAGCTTCTACTGATCCCCCCTACACATTAAAGAAATAAAATTGACTCCTAGCAAATGCAAGGTATGGCCTAAAAAATGTAACATTTTAACGGCCTATCATATTTTTGACATAACTCGTATAAAATTCATAAAATTTGATATCTGATGGTTAAGTTTTAGATTTTTGACTATCCAGAGGATTTTATGAAGAATAACTTTTTTTCGTAAAATTGATAATAAAAAAGTTTTCCATGTGGTTCCTAGCTACGCATACATACTGAGTATAAGAGCTTATGTATAAGAATTTTCAAATTGCAATGCCATATTCGGATTCAGCATAATAAAAAAAAGAATGTGTGTGTACTTTGTACGCACGTAAGAAGTTATACTTCTATTATATGATTATATGATTATAAACGAAATTAATATACTTTTTATTTATATTTTATTTAAATATTAAATTAATTTATACTTACTACTTCTCAAACATTTTTATTAAAACAGTGCCAAAAATTAAAATAATAAAAAAATAAAACACACACAAACACACTAAAAATGCCACAAATGATTCTTCTTCTTCTTCAGGTGCCATCTCCGCTACGGAGGTTGGCAATCATCATAGCTATTTTAATTTTTGAGGCAGTAGCTCTAAATAGTTGTTTCGAGCTGCATCCAAACCACTCTCTCAGGTTCTTCAACCATGAAATTCGTCTTCTTCCGATGCTTCTTCTGCCATCTATCTTTCCCTGCATTATGAGTCGTAGGATACCATACTTCTCGCCCCGCATCACATGTCCGAGATACTGTAGCTTCTTTTCTTTAATTGTAAGTTCAACTTCCTTTTCTTTACCTATTCTTCTCAGTACTTCATTGTTTGTAACTCTATCTACCCAGGAAACCCTCATAATTTTTCTATAGGTCCACATTTCAAAGGCGTTAAGTCGTCTCATTGTCTCTACATTTAACGTCCATGATTCCACTCCATAGTATAGAACACTGTAGACGTAACATTTTGTTAGGCGTACACAAATGATTTCTGAACATTAATTGTCGGAAAAATTTTTAACTAAATACGTATTTTCTGAAAATAAAATTATAAATAAATATACTTACAATCATAAAATGTATAAAAAAAAAAATAAAAAAATAAAAGTTTCTATTGGGATTCGAACCAACTTACCACGCGGCTGGTATTTGCGTTGTATTGGGATTCTCTCGCATTAAAACTGCGCCACAGAGACAGCTTGTCATTATGTGCGAAGATCGTCTAACTAAACAGATTAACCTTTTGACATTTTTAACTTATGTAAATTAAATTATTTTGATTTTGAATTGAAATGATTTAGAATTGAAAAAATACAACAAAACATAGAGTAAGAAAACAATATATTATGTAAATATAAATATAAATTATGTAAATAAAAGTATTACATACTACTTATGTATTTTGGTAGGTTCAAGGTAGGTATCGGAGCCCGTATAACGACTAATAAATTTCGCAATCACTTGCGTCGTGCAAAGTGGCTATGTTCAAATATCATAACAAAATTTGATCAACTATTTATAAAACACTTACCAGTGAAAGATTCTTTAGCTTTGAATAAGCGAGATCTGCGGCACTCATACTAGGCACAGTTTGATGAGCTTTCACATTGGCATGAAACAATCATCTCTTCTATGTAAATAAGTCCAAAAATATAATATGAAAACTATTTAAAAAGGCAGTATAATCATTAACTAACTTTTTGTTTGTTGTTTCTCTTCCTACAAATTTTAAAACGCAACAAGCATACATTATAACCAAACGCAGTCCCACAGCTGTGCCACAGCTGCCATATTGGATAATTTTTGTCATGTCATTTGAACATCCAATCAGAACAAAGTTATAATGCGCATGCGCCCGGTCGCTAGGTTTTCCCATATAAAATTTCACCGTCATTACGCCCGTAAAGAAGTATAACTTCAAAAACAAAATAGAAACATATTTGATCAAAGTAAAATGATGAATTTAACGATATTTTTAAAATAATTAATACAAAACAATTGTTATTGTTTAAACAATTAGCGGCCAAATCTGCGAGTAGAACTTTTTAGTTTAACAAGTATATAAACTAACAAAAAAAGTTTTAGAAAAATATAAGCTTTTTTTTTCGAAACAATGCATGTTTTCGTTCTAATTGCACTCCCCTAATATGAAAATCTGTTGGCAATAAATTCAATAAACAAATAATTGAACTTTGTAAGTACATACTAGGTTTTGACCCAACGTAACCGGAAGTTAATGTTTGAACTCTTCGTGTAACTTCTCTTTCATTGAAATTCGATTTCACTAATTTTGAGTCATTTTTGTCAAACTTCCGGTCATATAGTCAGGGATCCCAGGCCTATTTTCACCATTTACTATTAGCAAGTTAATATTTCGTGAGTAGCTTTATTTTGACGAGACGCCCAACTTTTTTCCTAACAACAATTTACGTATGTGGTAGATAACAAAAGTGGCAGGAATAGTCCAGTCGGGTTAGACGAATAACAGGCCTAACCTTGCATGCCGAGCTGCCCCAAATTTTATTTTTCTAATCTTTAGGGAGGGTCAATAGTAGTTTAAATTTAAAATCTCGACTGAATTCTGCCGTTGCGTTAGCCGCCATCTTGATTTTAAACGGGAACCGGTTTTATCTCCGACATTTTCAACTTCTCGACAAAAAGTATGACAACTAAAATTGTTTAAAATGTGATTTTCTATAATTTCTTTCATTACAATTTTTTCCGTGCGGTCGATATTTTCAGAGTTATGGGAGAAAATAATAAGTTAGCTTGAGTCCACGGTGGTTAGACGACATCAAAATAAAAGGGTGCGAAAAAACTGAGGATAAAATTGAAAGAGAGGAGGGCGCTTTTGTTTAGGAGTGAATAAAACAAGCTGAAGAAGAAGAACAAGACCTGTGAAAAACGCCCATCGCGGTAGCCCTGAATGAAAATAAATTAGGAAAGACCCATAGCATTTTTATGTAGCACAGCGGCATATTTACTGGTCAGTGGCTTGCAGTGCAAGGTTTTCTCAGATATCTTTTAAACGGAAATATATGCCATCATTCCAGGTGAAGAATGAAGATAGATATTTGCTTGATATCTGAGACACGTTGGAAAGGCCAATGCATTGGCAGGTCACTCACTACAATCCTGACTCTTATCAGGATCTAACAAATCAGGACAAAAAGGAATAGAAATATTAATTTAAAAACGTTTAAAAAACGCATTTTAAAAATTTCGTTGGTGGATCGTATGATTAATGTTAAGGTCCTACATAGAATGGACAAGGAATGCGAGATTATTAAAACAATCAAAGAGTGCAACCTAGATTATCTTGGCTATGTTATGAAAATTGAACAAAGACAGGGTTTGTTTCAACCCAATCTTCAGGACAATTCAGATTTATTATTCAAAAATAATTCAGATTTCTTATTCATGTTAAATATTATCGAAATCCCACCCTGAGAACGATGTAATATCAAAAAAGTTGATTACACACACACACGTAGCAGAATTGCTTGATTACCGTAACCAGTTTGAAGTCCGTACGATGTATGCGCTCGTATAAATTGACATGTCACTTTATTTTGTTTATATCGATAAATTTATTAAATAACGACATGACTTTAATGTATTACCATCGAATAAATGATTAATGTGTTCGGACGAAGATTGCTGGTAGTTATTGGGCAGTGTTTTTGACTTGGGAGGTATGCAATCAATTAGCTTTTGTGGGAGGGCTGAGATGACTGGCTGTGTTGACGGATGCGGTTTGGTACAAGAATTGAAAAATGAGAGAAAATTGAATAACAGATTTAAGTATTATTAGATGGGGCTAACCGTAACAGCATAACATCAGTCAAGACATACCCAGCAGCTGATATCAAGTCAGACCATAACTCACTGATTGGCAAAATTAAGGTTAGACGTAGTGTCAATCCAAAATTCGACATCAGGCTATTAAAAGACCAAAACACAGAACAGAGTGTAAAACGGTATATACACAACAACTTGAATACCGTTATACAATCGGATGTAATGGACCAGGAGATAGAAAAGTTGCATACAGTTTCACAAGACATACGTGAGAAATTCCTCAAACCACCAAAAATAAAGAAGAAATCGTGGATGACAAACGAGATTTTAGATATGATGGAAGAGAGGCGAAAGTGCAAAGATCAGGACATGTCATTATACAAAAGAATAGATAAAGAGATCAAAAAAGCAATTAGAATAGCTAAGGATACACGACTAAGAGAACAGTGTGCGGAAATCCAGCAATTGCAACATAAACACGATTCATTCAATATGCACAAAAAAGCTGTATAAGCTGTAGGGCCTGACCAGTTTTATGTAGAATTCCTAAAACTTATGGATGAACAAGGAATAAAATGGATAACAACTGTATTCAACAAAATATACGTAACTGGAAAAATACCCCAAAGCTGGTTAAAGTAGACCTTCGTAACTTTACCCAAAAAAGTAAATGCCGAAACATGTGAAGACTACAGAACAATTAGCCTAATGAGACACTTATTCAAAACGTTTCTGAAAGTGATACACGGCAGAATATATAAAAAATGCGAAGAACAGGTATCATGGACGCAGTTTGGATTCCGCGATGCCTTAGGCACCCGAGAGGCTCTATTCGCTGTCCAAGTGCTTATGCAAAGATGCAGGGATGTTGACTGTGACGTGTATATTTGTTTTATCGACTACAAAAAGGCGTTTGATAGAGTAAACATGATAAACTCATAAACATCTTGAAAGAAGCGGAAGTAGATGATAGAGACTTGAGAATCATATATAATTTGTATTACAAACAAACTGCCAATATTAAAGTGGATGACCAATTGACAGAGGCAGTCTCCATAGATAGAGGAGTGAGGCAAGGATGCATCCTGTCCCCGGTGCTGTTTAATATATACTCTGAATGTATCTTTCGAGCAAGCGCTGGGAGAACTGCAGGAAGGCGTATTAGTCAATGGAGTGCGTCTGAACAACATTAGATATGCCGACGACGCTGTAGTTTTTGCAGACAGTCTAGATGGTTTGCAAAGAATAATGTCGCGCATATCAGATATAAGTAGAGAATACGGACGAAAAAAACAAAGTACATGGTACTTAGTCAGTAAGCGCGAAATATTAAATACACAGCTTTTGGTTAACCAACAACTAATTGACATGGTCGACAGCTACACATACCTTGGTACCAACATAAACAGCCAGTGGGACCACTCAAGTGAAATAAAACAACGCATAGGAGAAGCGAGATCAGCGTTCATAATGATGAAGTCTCTTTTCAGAAGCCACGATTTACCTCTTGCTACCAAAATCTCTATCATCAGATGCTATGTATTTTCTACGTTATTATACGGCGTAGAGGTTTGGACACTTTCCGAGGCTTCTTTGAGAAAACTCGAGGCATTCGAGATGTGGTGTTACAGGCGCATTTTGAGAATTTCGTGGGTGGATCGTGTGACTAATGTTGAGGTTCTACGTAGAATAGGCAAGGAATGCGAGATTATTAACACAATCAAAAAGCGCAAACTAGAATATCTTGGCCATGTTATGAGGAATGAACAGAGATATGGCTTGTTGCAACTCATTCTTCAAGGCAAGGTATTTTGAAAGAGAGGAGCTGGGAGAAGAAGAATATCTTGGCTTCAAAACCTGAGAAAGTGGTTTAATACATCGACAACCGGACTATTCAGAATAGCAGCAAGCAAAGTTAGGATAGCCATGCTGATCGCCAACATCAGGAACGGATAGGCACCTTAAGAAGAAGAAGATGGGGCTGCCCTAGTAAACTTCAAAACTTTGTACTCTCCAACCCCCTCATCTCTCTCAAGTCTTTCTCCACATCGTCCAGATATCTTAGGCCGCACCTACAATGGATCTGTCTATCTCCGATCCGATATCGGCCGACGTCGGGAGTAGCCAAATTGCATATTCTGCAAATAAAATTCAAAAATGTAAAATTTTGCGTATTTTTATAAAAGTGTGCATATACGTAAGAAATTGAATTTTTTTGTTTTAACTATTTCATGAAATAAATCAACAATAAATAGCTTCCAAATCTTAAGGGTAAACAGTAGCGATCAACAGGTAGCAACAAAATATAACTTCGGGAGATAGTTTCATAAACTTTGGCAACAATGGTAATATTTGACATTATCTAAAATTAATATTTTGACAATATCATAGTCGCGCTAAATGGAAGTAACAGAAAACGATTTTATTATTAATAAATAGATATTTATAAAAATAAACCAAAATGGGTGAAAATTTTATGTTAAGATAGGTATTTAGAAAGGTATTTGCATGAAATATCTAATAATAAAGCAATAATAAATAATCATTTTTTGTTGTGAAGCGAAACAAATTTCGATTTTCGTATAATTTTGGCACGGTTTTTAATGGACTTTTTCTTGGAAGGTTTCACTTTATTTTTCGTTTGATTAACTTTTTCCATTTTGTTAAACTGTTGATAATATTTTTAGAATAAAAAATCCTCCTAAAACTTTATATACTCACATTAGAATTCGAAATATTTTTACGTAAAATATACTTACCTACCTACATATAACTAAAACTCACAAATTAACAACAATCTATTCTTTCACAGAGGCCAACAACTTATACAACAACAACAAATATATAATAAATTAACTATCAATAAACACTACTTTCCTATGAAACAACAAAAACGAATTCTAAAATGAACACACTACTGCACTGAACAGATATCGATAATGGCAGAACAGATTAGAGAAAATCTGTCGCAGGTTTGTCAAAATGACAGTGATAATTTCTCTATGTTGCCTAATTAGTTATTTAGTTATAATATGTTCGATTTATTGTTAGAAATAAAAAATTTTAGTAGTTCCAAGATTACACAAAATCTAGGCATGGGATAAAAAAGTTTATTTGAAGAAAGTTTATTTTTTTTCTTCTTAATGGCGGTACAGCCTCCTTTTTTCAATATTTTATTTAGTTATAGAGTAATTTCCACGTACTAACATATTTCTGAAATTGGGCTCTGTACCGCCATTCTTTATTATATTACGAATATGTGTGCCAAATATCTCGACAAAATATTCAAAATTAGAGCCGCAATCTTGGAACGCGTTTGTTGCTACCTGTTGATTGCTACTGTAGCCTCTTAATATTTAATTTTGTAATATGCATCTCTATAAGATCGATATTTTATAATGTTCTCTTGAATGCAAGGGTTACAAAATCTCTTTATTTTTAGGTATAAAATTTAATACCTCTAGCACAGAATAGGAAACAACTCATTCGTATTCTGTGCCTCTAGGTAAATAGCTTTATTGGGATGGTCCATTTCACTTTGGTTATAAAAGTATAACGGGTATTACGTGTCTTTGAAATTGCCGAAAATAATCTTGGATAAAATCTTAAACAGGCTCCACACTCTCCGGCGAAGCTACTTCGCCAAAGTTGACCGAAGTCCAAAGTGCCTCTCTACACACTCGTTCTACTTCGCGAGGAACACATTCAAGCGGTGCGATGCCGACAAAGATCCCTTTGACTCGGACGCGCCAGACCGACAGATTTCGGAAGTAGAACGAAGTTAGGCAAAGTTACACAAGGTGGCCGTTTACACTCTCGTACTTGTTGAGCCTCGATCGACTTCGGCGAGAGTGTGGACGGCGAAGTTTATTACTGCTCAATTTGTGATAAAACCGGAATTATAATTATACTACCTATTATGTGTTACTATATCTTTTTATGTGACTATATTTTTTAATACGTGCCAATACAAGGCTAGTTTGTAATAAATCAATGTATTTTTTCTTTTCTCATGAATTATTTTACATTCTTGTGATGAAAAAATAGGATCTTAAATTTATCAATCAGGATAGTTACGTAGATTTTTGTTTATATTAAATTCTCCTGAAGATCTGTCTTTATTAAATTTATGCATCAATCTACGTTTTTTTCTACGTCTTTTAGAACGTTGTTTTCCAACAACAGCCAACACATTAACACATCTTCGGAATCATTGTCGGTGGTCGGTGGTCGGAAGTTAACTGAACCAATGTAGGATTAAATGTAGATCGCCGGATTCAAAAATCGGTCTATATCGGATCGGATCGGAGAAAAACGGATCCAATGTAGGTGCGGCCTTAAGCTCAGTCGTCCCAACCTTCTTCTTCCGATAGGCTTGTTTATCACAATCATTACACAGGCCAACAAAAAAATTTGACTGAAAACTTTTTTGACTGTAATACGAGTAGATAATTTTTATCGAATATTATGCACTAAAATAAAATCTAGTTTTTTTTGTATCGCCCAGAGCTTTTGAGCTACCTGCTTTTTGCTGTATAGTTTAAAATCATTATATGTATACAGGGTGTCCAGAAACTCTTTCGACAAATGAGGACCGAAGATTCCTCAGATAAATTTAAGAGATTTAACCCTATTCACATAGTCCGAAAGTGATTCCTAAAGGAGCTAGAGCTCTTTGAAGATGGTGCCTTGTAATAATTTTTACTAATACCTCCAGAACGCTTCTATTTAGAAAAACGAAAACTGGTACACTCATTTACCTTCTAGAGATAAATCGATTCCATTAATTGCGAATTTCTAGTACCGATGATAGGCGTCCGTTTTGGGCAGGGTAACGGTTATTTTATCGCATAACTTTTTTGTCTTTTAAGAAATATAAGACGTTTCTTGGTTTCGTTTTACAGCAAATTCTTTTGTATTAATTTTACTCCTAACTGAGTATCGGTACCAAGTTTTCGTTGGAATTTTGCCACGATGCATAGGCAGGAAGCGAGGTGCAAATTTTAGACCTTTCCGTGCCTTCTTTAATGCATCATTCACTTGGTTTGCAAGTAATAGAAACCACGAAGGCGTAACCAGTACCCTATTCATATATATGGCTATATGCCATCAATTCTGATGGCATATTCGTGTTTAGCGATCCCAAAAACCCATGACTAATCTGTTTATATCAAGTTAATGCCGAAACCCCTCGAAACTCTAGAAGATGACGTCCGTTGAGGTCAAGGTCAAAGTAAAGGTCACCATTGGATAGCCAGGAAAAAATCCTAGACTACTAGTACTTTTCGTTGATCCAAACTTCTACATGTTACCAGATAACCAGTAACTCAGGGAATTGGAATACCCAGTAAATCTTATAATTTTCCGAGTTTGTGCCTCTATATCTTGAAAATCCTTCAGACGATTGAGTTGTGCCCATGAGAACTTTTTATCAAGATGATTCAAAGAGTATTTTCCCAAAGTATGAACGAAATCCACTGGGACCTAATTTCCATAAGGTTTGTGCGAGGTACTTTGGTCTCATTAGAGGTTTTATTTCTCCGGAAAAAAATCTTCGAATTGGTTTAAGCAGATGTCGCTACGGCATCCATGTCGAGTTATTTTGTTGTGATTCAGTATTAAGAGGCTTGATTTGTTTAAGTTCGTTCAGAGATAGCCATATACACCCTCAGAAAATCTCTAATGAGAGTAAAAGGAGTAAGGGCGTTTATGACGCTCTATGAACGAACTGAAATGTAACACGTCTCATGATTTCGTTTTACAGCGAATTCATTTAAAATATAAATGTTTCTTTATGTTTCATTTATTCTTTACTCTTTGAGAAATATTTTACTACGAAAACCTTCGCTATCACTCTTTCATTTTTCGATGCTGTACAAACTTCAATGCAATCGTACTAAATGTATTATGGATTTGCAATGGAAGGCAAAGAAAATTAGAAAAGGCTTTGCTCATTTCATACCAAGCACAATATGGCAGTCTGATTTATTAAAACCATTATGTGCTAGGAAAGAGGCAAAATACTAACGGTGAATGAAATACAAATAAAACACAAGGAGCGTCATTATTTTGAACAAGATCCTCATTAAACTGCACGCTAAGAAGGCAGTACAGGGTGTGTTTGTTAAAAGTGAATATCAATATTGTTATTGGTTTTGTGCAGAGCGCATAGTTAAAAAAAAAATAGTAGAGTATATGCTACACTAAACTAAGCTTTCGAAAGGATAGATAGTCGAAGTTAGTATGCAGTCAATTTGAAATAAAGTAAATAAAGTATAGAATAGGAAAGGAGAAAGGAAGAAGAATATAACAGAGCACCGGCTAAGTAAGCTCGAGAGAAAGAGACACAAAGAATGTAAGATTCGAGAGCCAGAAAAAGGAATAAAATTAAAACAGATTTCTTCCTGAAATAGTTTGGACGTGAAAGAATGAGAGCGATAATAGGTCTGGATCCCGCGTATGAAAAAAAAGTTGATTAATAACAAGCTGAAAATTTGTTAATAGCTTATGGGTGTCTAGTCGGACAGACTTTGATGTCTGGGAACACTGGAACAGGCAGTGGCGTAGCTAGCCCCACGGGGGCCCCATATCAAAGTTTGTCGCGGGGCCCTTTTCCCCCGCGACAAAAGAAGCAAAAACGCTTGTATATAATCGAATAGAAATATGCTTTATTGTCACTGAAAATTTTACAATTTTATGGACAAAGCTTACAAAAAGTCGGAAAAAAACAAAAACAAATACAGTTTACCGAAATTACATAAATCGTCAATATTAGTACAAAATAAAAGATAATGAAATAAAACAAAACACCCAAATATAGATAATAATAATAAACCTAATAAGTTTTAATTAACCAAAGTCGAAAAATAGATTTGAATTGTCGAGACTCATTGTTTGAAAACAGATTCAGCTTTTTCAATCCAAGGATGAATGGGCATTGCAAATGAGCTTAAACAAAGAAGCTCTGTTGTTATGGTATAACGGCGAGCGACAGGCAAATACACTTCTTCAAGAAGTTAACGTATGTACCACCTAAAAATTGGTCATTTTTGATGTCTCGAATTTCCTGAACCTGTTGTATGATTTAAGTGATTTTTTAATATGTTATAGCCTTATTCTTTAACAATGTCATTGTAATAATATTGTTGCTAGACAGATACATTATCATTATATACAGTGTGTACCAATCAAACTGTGATTTTTTCTCTCAAAGTTCGTGTTACCCTGTGGAATATTTTAGCATTTGTAAAATGCTGAAATTAAAACCCGACTACATAATTATAGTCTAGTACTAGTAAAATAAAATTACACTACATGTAAATCAAAATGTAAATTCGTACAGGTTAGAACAAATTTTTTATCAAAGTTTAGGTGAGTACAAAAGATATTTTCAAGAAAGTGTCCAAATCATATAAGGGGATCATTGTTTAAATAATTAAAAAAGGGTCATTTTTGCACTATATTTACTTTTTTAACTGCTGAGTTAATTCACGTTTTAATGAAGGTGTTTAGAATATTTTTCTGCAAAGCTGAAGGGTAAGTCTTTCACCTAAGACGTACTAAATTCAATTTGACTCCCTATTTATTTAAGTAATTGTATATAAAACTTTAAAAACAAATTTGCAAAAAATAGTATTTGCGATTTAAATAAGCACTATAAAAAATTTTGTTTTATAGAAGAAGTTGAGCTATTTTCCAGTATTAAGCAAAAAAATTGGTCGAAAAATATTTAATAATTTATAATTTATGAGATATTGAATTTGTTTATTAAATGTCACTATATTCTCAATTGCAAAAACGCGGTTGTTGCCAAAAGAATTTAAACCTGCAAAAAATCTCATTATTTTTATTTTTATGTATGTTTTCAATAAATGTATTGATAAATTCAAATTTTAATTAAACTCTTCTCTAAAATGGCATTTAAAAATTGTTCTAATTTGTTTATTACTTCTTTTTTAAAGAACGTCGCTGGGGTTAAAAAATTCAATATCTCATAAATTGTTAAATATTTTTCGACCAATTTTTTTTTGCTTTATACTGGTAACATGAACTTCTCGTATAAAAGAAAATATTTTATGGTGCATATTTTATTTGTGTTTTAAATTTTGAATATAATTATTTAAATAAACAGGGGTCAAATTTAATTTAGTAAATCTTAAGTGAAAGATTTATTCTTCAACTTTGTAGAAAAAAAATCGTATAGACCTTCATAAAAGCGTGAATTACTGCAGAGAAGTGAAAAAAGTAAATATTGTGCAAAAATGACCCCTTTTTAATTATTTAAACAGTGATCCCCTTGAAGAATACAAAAGATATTTTCAAGAAAGTATCCAAATCATATTATAATTTGGATACTTTCTTGAAAATATCTTTTGTATTCACCTAAACTTTGATAAAAGGCTGTCCACAATATGTCTGCAACGAATTCTGCAATTCTTTGGTCACGTGGGTCGCAGAGGTGACGACAGTTTGGAGAAATTAATTGTTTCTGGAAACTTTCCGGGAGGAGATCAAGAGGACGATCACCAACAAGATGGTCCGGCCAAATAAAGAATTCAGCTGGAAACTCATTCTGCGAAGCTCTTAGAGCGGCTGAAGATAGAGACCAATGGAGAAACATTGTTAGGAATATTGGGGAAATTACGATCCCTCAGTAATGGGGAAACGACAAGAGAGCGAGAGAGAAATTTTGATAAAAATTTAGTTCCAACCTGTATTTAGTACGGAATTACATTTTGATTTTTCTTATTTTATTAAGCTATTATAGCCAACATTCTGTTGTTTTTATTCATTCGCTTTTGGTTCATTCATTCTTATGTTGGATAATAAAAAAGTTAGGTACTTTAACAACTAGCTTTGTTTTTCGTCAATACAGAGTGTTTTTAAATAAGTATGGCAAACTCTAAGGGGTAATTCTGCATGAAAAAATAATGACAGTTTGCGTTTGTTTTATAAACCTGCTAGTGTGCAAATGCTTCGTCTCCGAGATAGGGTTATTAAAATTTTTCTTACAATCTGACGATTTATTTATTGTCAATTTAATATTCATCATTGGCGCGCATACGATTAATATGACCCATGTGTGCGCCAATGGTAAACACGAAATTCTGTTAAAACTCACCAAATTTCATTTGCATATATCAACCGGTTTTAGAGTAATAAATAAATCGTCAGTTTGTAAGAAAAATGTCAACACCCTCTATCTCCGACATACGTTTATAAAGCAAACTGTCATTATTTTTTCATGCAGAATTAAATTAGCCTTTAAAGTTTGCCATACTTATTTAAAAACACCCTGTATCGATGGAAAATAAGGCTAGTTGTTAAAGTATCACCTAACTTTTTTACTATCCAACATAAGCAAATGAATCGAAAAACAGAACGTTAAGAACACATGAGGCTATAGTTGGGTTTTAATTTCAGTACATATTTTATAAATGCAAGAATATTCCACAGGGTGTGGTGAACTTTGAGAAAAAATTACTGTTTGATTGGTACACCCGGTATACAATGACAATTTACCTGTCTAGCAACAATATTATTACAACGATATTATTCAAAAATACGACTATAACATTTAAAAAAATGTTATATCCCAGGTTTGGGAAATATGAGACATAAAAAATGACCCATTTTTAAGGTGGTACGATAATTTCTTGGAGAAATGTAGATATACATAAATACAATTATAAATAAAGAACAGATTGTAGGAACATACATAATATACCCGAACAATACATACTGTTTCAAATATTCAAAGATAAAGCGATTACAAAAATTGCAATTCGGTATTCTTCAATATATATTATACAATAACTCACACACAGCCAACGGAATTGACAATAAGAGGTACCTTGAAAACAATAAAGCTCTGTTCTTATGGGGCAGAGAATAGATAATAGATAGATATGATTTACATAGGTATATGTATATTATATAAAGAATCCACTACACCAAAATGTTGATATCCAAATAACAATACACTGTTTCAAAGCGTTTTAATAGTGAAATAATTGTAGAATATTTGGTTAAATCTTTGTAAATGGAATTTTGTTTCGACATGCCGCGATGGGGCCCTTAAATGTCGGGGGCCCCGTATAATTGATACGGCTGATACGGCGGTAGCTACGCCCCTGGGAACAGGGGAAGTTTTAATTGTGGAACAGGTTAAAAATTTGGAAGTTCAAAAAGTTCTATAATATATAGAAATAAATATATTGTAATAACCTGCAACCTACATATTTCTACATATCCATATCTAAAATTAAACTAAATGAGACAGTGTCGAAGTGACAGAATTGTGTTTAAATCACAACCATGATGAAATACCTGAAGATGTTCTTAACATACAAACTTTAAGTAATTTAATAAAAATTAAAGCAGTTGAAAATATCTCGGCAAAACCAAGTTGTTTAATCAGAAAGGATGTGAGAGAATCCCAATGTGACACTATTACTACTTTAGACATTCACAAAATTAGGCATAACGTGTATGTTGCTAGGTCTCAAATTGCACTTAAACTTCCTAAAAATATTATAGTCCATGTGGTGAGACCGCTCCTGTCTAGAAAAACTTCTGATTTGGTTTCTTTGTGGATTTCTATTCAAAAATGTCCCCTTTAAACAAATCTGAAGGGTGCCGGGCGGAATTTTTTTGCAGAAATTGTTTAAACAATTTTTTTAAACAAATACAAAAGATCACGTTTTTTGCTCCGGAACATATATTTTTGAGCTTTGTCGGTGATTCTGAACAAGAAAGGTATCTTGTAAATTTTCTCAAAAATTGATAGTTTTCGAGTTATAGGCGATTTAAAATCTGAAAAATGCGAAAATACGCATTTTCGAGACTTAAAAACTCATATTAAAATTAGTATTTTTGAGGTTGCCAGATACTTAAATTGAAGACTGAACATTCAGCTTCCAGATTCTGAAGAGTGATCGCGTCTCACTTTAATTTTTACCGTTGTTTTTTAATTGTTAAATATGCGTGTTTATCCGATTTTTTTGCCGGTGCGGAGCGCTCCGTTTCAAAAATCTCCTATTTTCCTCCGAAACATATTTTTTCTAGATTTTTTGGGACATTCTAAATAAAATAAGTTTCTTGACATTTTTCTCAAAAGTTAATAGTTTTAAAGTTATAAGCGATTTAAAATCCAAAAATGCGTTTTTTGTCATTTTTCGGATTTTCAATCGCTTATAACTTAAAAACTATTAACTTTTGAGAAAAATGTTAAGAAACTTATTTTATTTAGAATGTCCCAAAGAATCTAGAAAAAATATTTTTCGGATGAAAATAGGAGATTTTTGAAATGGAGCGCGCCGCACCGGCAAAAAAATAGGATAAACACGCATATTTAACAATTAAAAAACAACGGTATAAATTAAAGTTAGACACGATCACTGTTCAGAATCTTGAAGCTGAATGTTCAGTCTTCAATCTAAGTATCTGGCAATCTCAAAAATACTAATCTAAATATGAGTTTTTAAGCCTCGAAAATGCGTATTTTCGCATTTTTTAGATTTTAAATCGCCTATAACTCCAAAACTATCAATTTCTGAGAAAAATTACAAGTTACCTTTCTTTAGATTGATCCAAAAAATCTTAAAATATATGTTCCAGAGCAAAAAACATGATATTTTGTATTTGTTTAAAAAAATTGTTTAAACAATTTCTGCCCAAAAATTCCGCCCGGCACCCTTCAGATTTGTTTAAAGGGGACATTTTTGAATAGGAATCCACAAAGAAACCGAATCAGAACATGGACTATTAGTGATTTCCATACGTTATTAAATTCTGAAGAAATAAAAACTTGTAGGGGGAACGTTTTCTTTTAAAAATGACGATAATAATCATATAATCATGTTGTCGTGTGAAAGCAATTTTTTGGATTTTAGACAAATATCGACATGTTATATATTTTTTTTTTTTTTTAACATCCAACGTTTATTGCAATCTGTCTGATCACAAACAATAAGCAATACATAATATTATTGAAAAATAACACAGATGGAAGCCGCCCAGTGGCGAGCACCCAGTAAGACATATAACATTATAATTTTAAAATAAGACATAACAATTACTTGGAACATAATACATAGATAAAATTTAGTATAGTGGACAGTTCAGACAATAAAAATATGATTATTAAAAGTCTAAGGAACATGAATAAAAATACGAAAGAAGTTTAAAAATCACTAAAACTAAACCATGATTATTTCACTGCACTATGACACTGCACTCTGTTGTTGCTCTGATGTCCAGATGTACTAGAGGTCCAAAGGGTCAGGTCTTTTTAATCGTCTTTCATGAGAAATGTTGAGCAGGTCCGTGGCGAGTGGATTTGGATGGCAGGATAGTCTTGTCTTGTATCTAGAATTTACAGCAGATATTGCTTCGCTAACTGTTGGTAGCTGTAGGTCGTGGTGCAATCTCTGGTTCGTAACATACCAAGGGGCATTGCAGATCTGGCGCAACACTTTTGATTGGAACCGTTGAAGTTTTTGAATGTTGGTATTACTAGCTGTTCCCCATATTTGTGCTGCATATAGCCACACCGGTTTTAAAATACATTTATAAATCATAATTTTGTTCTCCAGGCTAAGATTTGATTTCCTACTCATGTACCAATACATTTTCCTGTAGATTAGGCCGAGTTGAAGACGTTTCTTCCAGATGTGGGTGCCCCAATTAAGTTTACTATCTAAATGAATTCCCAGGTATTTTACGGTGGTATTGACTGGTAGTGGAGTGTTATTTATAGAAACCGGAGGCGCGACACCTTTTTTTAAAGTAAATGTTATTTGTGTGGATTTTAAACTGTTGACTTGTACTCGCCACAATTTAAGCCAGCTCTCTAATTCAGTCAGATGATTTTGCAATACCTCGGATGCTTCTGTTGCTATAGGATTTGAAGCCATTATAACTGTGTCATCCGCATATGTAGCAATTGTTGTATTAATGGTGGTTGGAAGATCCGATGTGTATATTAAGTAAAGTGTTGGTCCTAATATGCTTCCTTGTGGAACTCCAGAACATATTGGAAACAGGTTATTAATTTCCCCTCCTCTTTTGACTTGAAAAAATCTATCTGTCAGATAGGATCTTAATAGTGAACTTATGGGATAAGGAAATATGGATTTAATCTTGGAGATAAGACCTACATGCCAGACTTTATCGAATGCCTGTGAGATATCTAGGAATGCAGCTGTACAGTAATTTTTGTGTTCGAGCGAATTTCTGATAGTTTTTACTACCCTATGAATTTGCTCGATGGTACCATGTTGTTTCCTAAAGCCAAACTGATAATTAGGTAAAACATTGTTGCTGTCTAATGTAGGCTCTAGTCTTCTCAGGAAAAGCCGCTCGAACACTTTAGATATAATAGGCAACAAGCTTATTGGACGATATGAAGATACTTCCGCGTGATCTTATTAGGTTTTGGGATTAGAACAATTTGAGCTACTTTCCATTGGAGTGGAAAGTAACCTGTTTTTAATATTGAATTAAATATATAAGTAATTAAGCTTACACCTTCGTTGGGTAGATTTTTTAGGACCAAACTAGATATTATATCATACCCAGGTGACTTCTTATTCTCCAGATTATCAATTACTTCTTCTACTTCAGATTTCTTGAAAATTTTAATAGGCGGAGCCATTTGATATGGTGCGTTTATGACTTCATGAATATCTTCTTCTTCTTCAGCTGAGACTTCCCTCTGATGCGGTTGAAATACCTCGCATAAATAATTTGCGAAAGTAAAGCTTTATCTTTGTCAGTTTTAGCCCATGTGCCATTTAGTTTCCTGATTGGCATATTCATTTGTTCGTTGTCTTTAAGTTTTTTTGTTAGTTTTCACAGAGAATAATTTGTATCATCTGAAGGTGAGAGGTTCTTTAAATAATTGTTGATTCCATTGTCTTTATGTTGGATCAAGTTTCTTTTGAGTAATCTGCAAGCTCTATTAAAATTTGTTTTATCTTCTGGGTGTCTAGTGAGCTGCCACCTCTTTCTTAGTTTTCTTTTTTCCAGTATAAGTGTATTTATGTGAGCAGGATACGACTCGGAGTTGTGTGTGTAGGTAATTTCTGGAGTGGACGACCAAGCAGCTTGCTGAATAACTGTAGTTAAGTGAGTGACTGCATTTTCTATGTCCCTGTCACTTTTAAGAGGCAAGTTTAGGTTAATGGATGATTTTATTTCTTCTCTATACCTATCCCAGTTTGTTCTTTTATTACACAGTGTTAGAAGTTTAGGACAATTGTGAATTTGGCTTAGTAGGTCTATGAAGAAAGGGGAATGATCCGATGATAGGTCAAAAGAAGGAGAAATTTGGATATGGGTGTGTGTTATTCCTTTTAATATAGCGAAATCAATAAGATCAGGAATTTTTTGTCTATCAGTGGGCCAATAAGTAGGCTGTCCAGTAGAGAGAGAAGTTAAATGATTCTCATTAATACTTTTTAATAATTCTCGCCCTCGTGAGGTTATGATTCTGGAGCTCCATTTGTGATGTTTGGCATTGTAATCTCCAGCAGCAATGAAACGGTGTCCGAGTATCTCAAAGTATTCAGTAAAATGATCAGCTTTAATTATTTTATTCGGTGGACAGTAAACAGCAGATAAAATAATCGAGCCTTGTGAATCTTCTACCGACACTGATGTAGCTTGAATGTTGACTCTGCTAATTTTGTTTATTTCATGATGCTTAATATTATTTCTTATAATAATTGCCGTACCTCCATGGGCCTTTCCTAATGGATGTTGAGTTACGTAGGTTGAATATTTGGGAATATTAAAATAACTCTTAATAGTCATGTGTGCTTCGGAAATAAACATAACATCTAGATTATGAGAATAAATAAAAGCTTTTACTTCATGAAAATGATTAGTTAAGCCATTGGCATTCCAACAGCACATCTTAAGTTTAGTGTTGAAGATTAAGCTTAGATATCAGAGACATTATTAGATCAAACATCTTATCCATTCTTTCCATTAGTTTATGTACCACAAGTTCTAAATTGTTTTGTATATGTTGGGGAGTTGCTGTTTCTATTTCATGAGTAGTCTCATTTGTGTTAGTTGTATTTTTATTTTTTTTTCCTGCAGCAATGTTCGCATAACTGATATTTGGTTGAGTGATTGACGAATGTGCAACACGAGGTGGTTGACTTGCGTTTTTTTCTCGAAGCGATGGAAATTTTTTCTTTTGCAGTTCTTTGTATACAGAACATCCCTTGTAGCTTGCAGGATGATTTTCTCGACAATTTACACATTGGACATCTTTTATATTCTTTTCTTTTGGACATTTAGACGATAGGTGATCTCCTACGCATTTTACGCAGCGCGGACTCCTGTGGCAATAATTGTGTGTGTGGCCAAAATGTTGACATCTTTGACATTGAGGTAGTTCCCTCTTCGGATGCGGTGCCTCAACTGTGACAATAGTGTTGAATAATTTCGTGATCTCATATATATCTTTATTATTGCTGTGAATAGCCAGTTCTATATTAAATAGCGGCAGATCTTTTCTTTGTGCCTCTTTGCTTAATATTAGACATGTTCAGTGCAGTATGCCCGAGATCCAGCAATGCCTTTTTAATGTCGTCTGGATCTGTTGAAGGGTGGATATGACGTATAACAACTCGGAATCCTCGGTTTTGTTTTAGTTGGTATGTATGGTACTGAGTATTTTTTTCTGATAGAGATTTTACGATTATTGAGTAGGTTTTTGATGAATCAGCTTGAACTTTAATTTGATTGTTAGCAAGACATTTTAAAGTATATTTACCTGGAGTTATCTTCTGTAGTAATTCCTGTAGTGGTTTGATGCGTTCAACATTTTGTATAAATATGGGTGGTGGCTGATCCTCTCTTCGGTCTTCCAACGTTACAACTTCTTCACGAAATGTATCATCTTCAAGTAACTCGTATCTGTTAGATGTATGAACAGTTTTACTCAGCCAATAATCATTGAGTGTAGCTTGTTTGGTTTTTTTCAAATCAGGACTGTCGTCATTGCGTTGACGTTTATTATGGTGGACTGCTACCCATTCACCATCACTTTTTGCTACATCTGCATCTGGGAGATGTTCTTGCGGTTTATCTATTTGAAAATTTGATAAATGTGATTGTAGATCGTTGTTGTATGTTTTGACAATTTTCTGCTGTTCATCTTGTGGATTGGAACTGTCTTTTTGAGTGCTTACAGGTGGACGAGTTCGTGCTAAGCTGTTTCTTCTAATTGCTGGATTTATGTCCTCACTGAATGGATAACTAGTAGATTGTTCCTGGTTATCGTGTTGCTAACTCATAGTTTTCCCCTAGTTATAGCTAGGAATTTTTAAAACATTCCGACATATTTTGATAATATACTGGCCTATTTTCTCTATATTTAGGTATATTTATGTTGATAAACTTAGTAATTAAATATGTAGTAGAAATTACTTACTGGATAAAACACTAACAATTTTTTGGCTATTGTTTTTCGGTTTCTTGATAACGATGGATTTATACTAATTACAATATGATAAGATAATATTTAGACAAATTGCTTCTTAATTACATGTGTTCAGCTCGAAGGTTCTGAACAGACTGACATTTTATATTGACGGCACTTTTGAATATTGTCTAAGATTTTTTTGCAACTATTTACTGTTCACGGTTTCAAAAACGAGCATTGTATTCCTCTCGCTTTCTTTCTTCGAAAATATAAAAATGCAACTACATTATGTTATAAAGTTACAGCAATTTCATCTTTACTCTAATGTATGTAACTATTCAATGAAACTTAGTGACCAAATATTAACAAGGACATACCTAACAATGAAACTCTGTTTTTTTTAATTATCACAAAGTTGCATTTTTAAAAATCATCCCAATTAGATGTAGATCTGCAAGAACGTCCAATAAGAAATATACTTTTAAACAAATGATTTGTCAACAGTGTTAAGATTTTAAGGTATAATAGTTACTTATACTAATGACGGCTTAAAATCGCCTAGGAGTGAATTCAAACATTACCTTCTACGGAGTCAGATAATATTCATATTTTGGGAGTGAACTCAACTCGTTCCGGCAGAAACACCACCTAACACAGAGAGGATAAAAAGAATGGTACAAACAGCAGAGGTGAAAACACTATGGGGCAAAGAAGACTAGAAGTACAGATATACGATGGAGATGCAAAGTGGAGAACATTAATATCTGAGTGAAAAACAGAAGAGTAGAATGGAAGGACCACATAAGCCGAATGACAACAAATAGAATAGTAAGAACGGCGAGAGACGGTTGCCCAATAGGAAGACGATCAGTGGGAAGACCACGAAAATAATGGAACCATAATTTATTGGAGGCACATTGAAAAAACAGACGTGTCATGTCTACATAAAAAGAAGAAGAATAATAAGAAATTTGCAACTTCAATTACTTTTGGCCTGTTTTTTGATCCACCCTGTTTATTTAACGTAACTTTTACCATTATCTTTTTATGTCGTAATGAACGTTGGAAACGTTCGAATAAAAAAACGTGATTCTCCATTTCTCACACATCGTGAACTGCAATAAGGCAGCAGTAATTAAATTGTAAAACGCATTTTGTAGGATTTTTTTCCCTTCAGCCAGGACTTTTTAATTGATGTCAATCCAAAGGTAGTAAATTTCTACAGATCGTATTTTCTTTTATTTCTTTTCGACGTCACTAGGGAAACTGACAGATTTGTTAGAGGTTTTTAAAAAACGAAATCGATATAAGTATTCTAAGACTTTATTTATTTATTTTTCAAAAGTTTACTTATTTATTCATGCTGGAATGGGAATTTACCTTACGATTCGATATAGTTGTGCAATTGCTTTACTTACCTTGTACAGGGTGTTTGGTAAAGAATAGGCCATAGATTCCTGAGCTTAAAATAAGTCGATTTAAGCTAACTTACCTTAGTACAAAAGTTGATAATAACCTACAAATACAGAGTGTCAAAGTTAAACTTTTATTTTATTTATTTTTTAATATTTCCTGACAGGCATGGGACAACAACACGAAATTTGGTAAGTGTTGCTGGTATTATACGATCTACTAAATTATGTTAAACAAACGTTTCTGGCTACTACCAGAGGCGTACGACGGGGGAATTTGAATGGTTGACCCTTCCCAAGTTCTACGCCACTGGCGGAATTGCTATTTTACTACAATTTTTTTATTCTCCTATACTTTCTATGTGAAAAACATACTCTTCATTCGTAACGATAAAGCCATTAGTTTTCGAGCAATTTGAAGCTAAAAACTAAGGAGCATAATATATTAATCAAAATAAGTGTGCCTTTCCATTTTTACATCAAATAGCTCGAAAACTAATGACTTTATCGTTACGAATGAAGAGTTAATTATTTTCATAGAAAGTACTGGAGAATCTAAAAATTATGCTAAATTAGTAGTTTCATCAGTGGCGTAGAATTTGGGAAGGGTCAACCTTTCACTTTCCCCTGTCGTACGCTTCTGGTATTAACCACAAACGATTATTTAACATAATTTAGTAGGGTGTACAGTACCTAAACTTTCTGCCAAGTATCATAAGGATATGTCAAATAGTTTGATAATACCTGGCACACATGTTTCTTAAAGTTTTAAATAAATAATAAATTATTCAAAAAAAAGAATACTTTAAAATAATTTGACATATCCGTGTGATACTTGGCAAAAAGTGTAGGCACTGTACTGTACACCCTACTAAATTATGTTAAATAATCGTTTCTAGCTACTACCAGAGGCGTACGACAGGGGAATGTGAATGGTTGACCCTTCCAAAATTCTACGCCACTGATGAAACTGCTATTTTAGCATAATTTTTAGATTCTCCAATAGTTTCTATGCAAATAATATACTCTTAATTCGTAACGATAAAGTAATTTGTTTTCGAGATATTTGAAGTTAAAAATGAAAAGGCACACTTATTTTTGATTAATGTATTATGCTCCTTCGTTTTTAGCTTCAAACATCTCGAAAACTAATGGCTTTATCGTTACGAATGAACAGATGTTTTTTACATAGACAGTATTGGAAAATCAAAAAATTGCACTAAAATAGCAATTCCGCCAGTGGCGTAGAATTTGGGAAGGGTCAACCATTCACGTTCCCCCGTCGTACGCCTCTGGTAGTAGCCAGAAACGTTTGTTTCTGGAATATTGAAAAATAAATAAAATAAAAGTTTAACTTTGACACCCTGTATTTCGGTTATCATCAACTTTTGTACTAAGGTAAGTTAGCTTAAATCGACCTATTTTAAGCTCAGGAATATAAGGTTAAGCTATGGCCCATTCTTTACCAAACACCCTGTATACCTTGTACCTTACTAGCTAGCCTAACTCTTAATTCTAATTTTAGTTATTTTCTACAAAGTCATCATCATTTAACCTGAATCTATCCACTGCTGGATATAGATCTCCCTCAGTCTTTCTCATGTATTCTTGTCTTGTGCTGTTTGCCAAATTTTTGTCGATCCGTTTTATGCCATCAGACCATATAATCCGGTCAACTTAGACATCAAAATGCTTGGCAAATAACAAAAATTGCCGGAGAGCCAAATTTTGGTGGAGAGCTAGGGTATAACTTAACAAATAAAGTTTAAAAAGTCCCCATCGATCCCATGTGTGCGTCAAAAGTTATTCGGGGTCAAAGGTCAAAATTTGAGATTTTTTCGAAAACGGTAAGTTTTATCAAAAAAAACCTTAAACCAAAGTTGTAGATCTTAAAATTCTCTACAAAAATAGTTCTTACTATCTTTTTCCTAAGAGTTGCCATTCCTGAGATATCGCGATTCAAAGAGTCACATTATATATGATATGCACACGTTTCCACACCACCTTTGAGGTAGTGTACTCGGCGCGTTTTTTTTACCGTGGTTTCCCCTGTAGGCCTACTCCACTAACTGTTTTGACAACTTTAGGATAATTTAAGGAAACAATACCGGTCAAGTTCTAGATATTACCTTGTTATTGATATTGATTATTGATATTGCGATTGATTATTAGGTTAACTATTGTTTTGATTTCTTTAGATATTTCAATCAGATTCATATTTTTGAAAGTCTACTTCAACAGAAGTCTTCTTCGATTTCATCTTTTTCCTCTTCCTCTTGCTGGATGTTCAAAAATTGTTCAAATGTGACTGAGTCATTGGTCTCTTCATTAAAATCACAGGAGTCTTCCTCTGTTGTACTAAACTGGACATTTGAGCAAGACTGACCTTGGCAGTTGGTACACACTAGAGAACACAGCAACCTGATTTTTTTACATCCACATTTGGCACTACAACCTTTTTTGCAATTGCAAAAAATAGTGTTAAGGAGTTTTTCTGGAGCAGGTAGGAGTAAGGTTTTAATCGGTTCCAGAGTATTATCTATTAATTTCCAACCCCAGTCTTCTGGATTCAGTTCATTGCCTAGCCATGTTTGAACTTGATAATATAGTCGATACAAATGCTGAAAAGCAGATGCTGATGTTGGAGGAAGACATGATAGTTGTACTTTTTTCTTGTTTCGCGTATTTTTTACAAAAGTTAAGTATCGGTATTTATCAAGACAAATAATTTTTTTGTAGCTCCATAAACCGCAAGAAGAAAGCGAATTCCTTCCGTAATTATTGTTTGCGGTGTAGAATCAAGTTCTGTAAAATCTTTACAGCAGTCAGTCAAATCTTTTTTTTTTTCGAATAATTTAAGTACTGACGTTTTGCCCCTTCTGTACATTGCGGACGTAGTGTCGCAGCCGGTTATCGCATGTAAAAATAAAATGTACTTTTGGCATTTGGGATAAGCCGATAAACTGTTCGAAGAATATATCTCTGTTCGCTGTTGAGCCCTTCCAGGTTTCAGAAAATAAATAACTTTATCTACTGGAGTCCTTGCAGTAATCAGTACCAACAAATCAACACCTTCACCAACTACAATTGTTGTGTTTGTTGCCTTAAAATTTTCAATTGCTGTCTCAACTGTAAGGACATCTGCGTCATCTTTAGCTTGTTTCACTTCAATATTCGCAGCTGTTAATTTGTCAGTTAACCTTTCAGCTTTCTTCTTGCGGTTTATGGAGCACCAAAAAAAATTATTTGTCTTGATAAATACCGATACTTAACTGTTGTAAAAAATATGCGAAACAAGAAACAAGTACAACTATCATGTCTTCCTCCAACATCAGCATCTGCTTTTCAACATTTGTATCGAGTATATTATCAAGTTCAAACATGGCTAGGCAGTGAACTGAATCCAGAAGACTGGGGTTGGAAATTAATAGATAATACTCTGGAACCGATTAAAACCTTACTCCCACCTGCTTCAGGAAACCTGCTCCTTAACACTATTTTTTGCAATTGCAAAAAAGGTTGTAGTGCCAAATGTGGATGTAAAAAAGTCGGGTTGCTGTGTTCTCTAGTGTGTACCAACTGCCAAGGTCAGTCTTGCTCAAACGTCCAGTTTAGTACAACAGAGGAAGACTCCTGTGATTTTAATGAAGAGACCAATGACTCAGTCACATTTGAACAATTTTTGAACATCCAGCAAGAGGAAGAGGAAGAAGATGAAATCAAAGAAGACTTGACTGTTGAAGTAGACTTTCAAGAATATGAATCTGATTAAAATATCTAAAGAAATCAAAACAATGGTTAACCTAATAATCAATAGCAATATCAATAATCAATATCAATAATAAGGTAATATCTAGAACTTGATCGGTATTGTTTCCTTAAATTATCCTAAAATTGGCAAAACAGTTAGTGGAGTAGGCCTACAGGGGAAACCACGGTAAAAAAACGCGCCGAGTACACTACCTCACAGGTGGTGTGGAAACGTGTGCATATCATGTATAATGTGACTCTTAGAATCGCGATATCTCAGGAATGGCAACTCTTAGGAAAAAAATAGTAAGGACTATTTTTGTAGAGAATTTTAAGATCTACAACTTTGGTTTAAGGTTTTTTTTTGATAAAACTTACCGTTTTCGAAAAAAATCCAAAAAATCTCAAATTTTGACCTTTGACCCCGAATAACTTTTGACGCACACATGGCATCGATGGGGACTTTTTAAACTTTATTTGTTATGGTATACCCTAGCTCTCCACCAAAATTTGGCTCTCCGGCAATTTTTGTTATTTGAAATGTCTATATAGACCGGGTTAATATTGTTGGCGGACGACTAATTGACAGATAATGACTAGTTGGCGGACTAATATTATGATGATACAGGGTGTTTCATTAAGAATTGTCCATACAGTAACTGGAGAAACCTTAGCACAAAATACGAAGATTTAACCTAAACCACTCAAATAAAATATTCCTCCTTACCGAGATACAGAGTGTTTTATTACAATTGTTAAAGCACCTTTTAATATTTTTTGTTTAAACTTTACACACAGTTTACACATGTTAGGATACCTTAACTCAGTGATACACAACCTGCGGCCCGCGGGCCGCATGCGGCCCTCTTGCGTTTTTTATGTGGCCCGAAGGCTAACTTAAGGGCTCTGTAAACGATCAAATTATTTTGAACTAACTTACTCGTTGGTGGTACCTTTTAGCATTTATTTGCGACATACCAGGAAAACTTGGCGAACTTATTCGTCGTTTACAAATTATTATTTCACAGTTAAAGAAGAAAGTATTTGCTTTCGAGGACAAGCTAAAGATGTGGGTACATCAAGGAAATTAATAAGTATAAAAAATCTGTATAACTTTTCGACATTGGTAAAAGGTCAACAAGATGGAATTTATGTATCTCCAGAAAACTTTGCTACTATTTCTAATTACTTAGTTTTCTTGAGCGATGAATTTCAGGAAAGATTTAACGATTTGCGAAAAATTAGGAAATATTTTCTATTAGTGGGAAATCCCTGGCACTTAGAAGTAGCCGCTACTACACAATTTGCGGCATTGGGATTTAATAGCGCAAAGTTGTCAGATGAACTAATTGATTTTAAAGATGATACAAATCTGGAGGCAATTTTTAAAGAAAAAAGAGAGGCAAATCAATATTGAGAATTCTGGAAATTAACACCGAATAACTATAAAACTCTCAAAAGTTGCGCTTACTTGCTCTTCACGTTGTTTGCTTGGTCATGCCTGTGCGCATCTTCATATATAAAAAAATGAAATATGCAAAAAATGTTTAAATTGCTGAACAGAGCATTGAATAACCTTTCAAATGAGCTAGCACACGAACTTTATTCTTATTTAAAAAAATCATCGATTACCTCATCACACTCAGATAGATGACGTCACTGGTATAACATATGTATGTCAAAAAATCATAATTTAAAAATAAAAAATCGACCTGTTTCATAATTTTTCCTTATAGTCGCCAATTTACGAAATAACGAATTTATTCCTTTCGTTTGTATCATACTGTATAGGGTGAGGCAGATAACTGGCCTATTAGAAATATCTCGAGAACTAAAGGCAACAGAATCATGAAAATTGGACTAAAGGGGTTTTGAAGTATGATATATTAAATGAAAATATTTTCATCTCTTTGCAACTTCCGGTTATACCGGAAGTTGCTTATAACTTTGTTTTTTTAAATGGGACACCCTGTATATTTTTACATTTTTGGATTCTCTTCGATGTCTTCTTTCTTAAAATATAAGGTTTTGTAATATTATACAGGATATTTTAAAAGATAATTACGTTTTTTTTTATTAATTTCGTAGCAACATTCACACCCTGTAGAATTGTAGTAGTTTGACATCTAAAACTCTACTTACGTTCAAATGATTTTTAATATACTCTACTATTGTTAAGAATCATTAGTATAGCTAAATTTTTAATTTTAGTATACAGGGTTGGTCTAAACTCGGAATGAGTATTTTCTGAGTTTTCTTAAATGGAACACCCTGTATTTTTGCATTGTAGTGAAATTATATTTTATAGTACTTTTTTATTTATTAAGCATTCCTTATACCTAACTGCTTTAATTTGTGAGTTATTGGTGATGCAAGCTAAACATTAATTGCAACAAAAAATACGTAAAATTTTATTAGGTTGGCCGTGAAAATACTCAATCCCAAATAATTTTTCAGAAATAAATACATATTAATCCAGACTGGTCCTTAAAATTACCAATAATGGTTTAGCTATCGAAATACCTACTTAGTTAAGATTGTTGATGCGATTAACATTTAGGCACAAATTAAAGCAGTTGGGTAAAGGGAATGCTTAAGAAATAAAAAAGTACCATAAAATATCATTTCATTACAATACTAAAATACAGGGTGTTCCATTTAAGAAAACTCAGAAAATACTCATTCCGAGTTTCGACCAACCCTGTATACTAAAATTAAAAATTTAGCTATACTACAATAGTAGAGTATATTAAAAATCATTTGAACGTAAGTATAGTTTTAGATGTCAAACTACTACAATTCTACAGGGTGTTAATTTTGCTACGAAATTAATAAAAAACGTAATTATCTTTTAAACTACCTTGTATAATATTACAAAACCTCATATTTTAAGAAAGAACATATTGAGGAGAATCCAAAAATGTAAAAATATACAGGGTGTCCCATTTAAAAAACGAAGTTATAAACAACTTCCGGTATAACCGGAAGTTGCAAAGAGATGAAAATATTTTCATTTAATAGATCATCCTTCAAAACCCCTTTATTCCAATTTTCATGATTCTGTTATTAGAAATAGTAGATAATAAAAGGTACAAATAATACTAAACAGACTATTTATTTTATAACCGAAAAACCGTAATATTACAATATACAAAGAAATTAAGATACGTGTTTCTACAACGAGATATTCTTCTAGACTACTGTATCGAACGCAGAACTAACACTAACATACAGTTCTGACATTCACATCCCTTGTAACATGTGCAACCTTAGGTAAGAGTTTATCGCCCTAATGCATTCGGAGAATTGGCCCACCCATGAAGGAAGACCCCACATGTGTATTATAACACTTAACAAAAATAATAAAGTTGAATTCCAACATCCCCTCGCAACTAAAATTATTTTTGAATTAGTCAAACAGACCCCCTTTACTACTTAAGTACTCTAACTTAACCCTATTCAGCGGCTTAGTCAACATATCAGCTATCATATCCTCGGTAGGACAATACTTAAAGTTAACAACCCCTTTTTCATGCAATTCTTTTACGAAATGGTACTTTGTATCGATATGTTTTGTCCGATTACTGAATTTGTGATTTCCTAAAAGTTTTAGACAGCTTTGATTGTCTTCGTATATAACTATTTCCGGCTCTAAACCCACAAATTCCTTTATAACCTGTTTTAACCAAATTGCTTCCTGACAGCCTTCAACCAATGCTATGTACTCTGCTTCAGTTGATGATAGAGACACGCAATTCTGTTTTCTACATCCCCAATTTATAGGCGAACCCCGTAATAAAAATATATACCCGCTATTGGATTTTCTGTTCCCCTTGTCTTCTGCCCAGTCAGCGTCTGCATAGCCGTATAATGCATTATCTGTTCCTTCTTGTCCTAAAATAAGCTTTTTATATTTAGTTTTCTTTAAATATCTTAACACCCTCTTTGCTTCGTTCCAATCTACTTCTTTTGGATTTTTATTCTGTTGACTTAGTATGGTGACGCTTGCCAATATATCCGGTCTAGTATTTACCGCAATATATAATAAACCACCAATCAGTTGTTGGTATATTTCACTGTTTTTCATCGGCTTCTCTCTGCTAAGCTTATAGTATCCAACATCCAGCGGTATATTGGACTCTTTTGCATCTTTCATCTTAAACTTGTTCAGCAATTTGTCAATATAACTGGCTTGATTTAAACTATATATCCCTTGATCGCACCTTTCAATCTTCATACCTAGATAATTTTGTAATAATCCCAAACTCGTTATTTCAAAATTACATTTTAGATTCTCTTCAAATGTATCAATTACCTGTGTATCCTTTGCTGCTATTAAAATGTCATCCACGTATATAAGTACGTAAACCCTTTCATTATTTATTACCTTGATATATAAACATGTATCAATATTGCTTTTACAAAAATTCTCTTTAGATAAAACTTCATCAAGCTTTTTGTTCCAAGTTCTGGCAGATTGTTTCAAACCATATAAACTTTTATTTAATTTGCAAACACAACTTGTATCCTTTTCTTCAAATCCCTCAGGCTGTTTCATAAAAATTTCTTCTGACAGTTCTCCATTTAGAAAGGCTGTTTTTGCATCTATATGCCTTACTATGAGATTTTTTCTCCATGCCTCTGTCAATAAAATTCGAAGAGTAGCTTGCCGCGCAACCGGAGCGAACACTTCATCGTAGTCTACGCCGAACTTTTGGCTAAAACCCCTTGCTACCAGCCGTGCTTTGTACTTCTTCGAGCTTTGATCTTCGCCTGTTTTTAACTTGAATACCCATTTACATGAGACTATATTCTTTCCCTTTGGTGCTTGTATTAAATCCCAAGTTTTATTTTTCCTTAATGACGTGATTTCCTCTTCCATAGCTTGCTTCCATTTTTCACTATCACTTCTTTTAAGCGCTTCTTTAAAGTTTATAGGTTCTACTTCTTCGAGTTCTGTCAACTTTGCTATGTAGCGCTCAGGTGGAATACCTTTATTTATTCTGCTAGATCTACGATCACCTGAATTCTCTATATCGAGATCTGTATCTAATTGATAGTTAGAATCACCGTCATCGTCATGGGATTCTTCCCAACTTAAGCTCTCATACGTGTTAGATGTGTCCGTAGAATTTTCTATTTCCTCCGTGTTTTCAAAATTTGCAACCTCTCTGTCTTCTACGTCGTTTGGCTCTATTTTTTCCCGTTCCATCATGGACCCAATGGATATTTCCTCACTTTTTGCCTCCTTTTTCTCGACGCATATATTTCTCTTGGAAAACACCACACTACGGCTAATTGTAATACGTTCTGTATCTACATCTAACAATCTATACGCTTTTGATTCATCAGAGTAACCTACAAATATCAGTGACTCACCTTTTGGATCAAATTTATCCTTCATTTTTTCTTTGGGAATGTGGCTATAAACCGTAGACCCAAATATTTGCAAATTCGACACATTCGGTGTTACTTTATGCCACAATTCATAGGGCGTTTTTTCTTTCGACTTAGTAGGTAATCGATTTTGCAAATAATTGGCTGTCACTATCGCTTCCCCCCAAAATTTCTTTTCTAAACCCGCATCGATTAACATGCACCTAGCCATTTCAACTAGAGATCGATTCTTTCTTTCTGCAACCCCGTTTTGTTCTGGAGAGTACCCCGCTGTATATTGAATTTTTATACCTTTACCCTTTAAAAATTCCCTTAAATTATTATTTACGTACTCGCCACCCCTATCCGACCTAATTACTTTTGGAACCCTACCTAACTGATTACTCGCAAAATTCTATAAACTCTTTTATACATTTTACCGCTTCATTTTTATGATTTAATAAATATATAGTTGTATATCTAGAAAAATCATCAATTAAAGTCAAAATATAACGTTTACCCCCTGGAGTAACAGTCTTCATGGGCCCGCAAATATCCGAATGTAATAAGTCAAGAATATTAAATGTATTGCTATGAGAAAATTTTGGAAAACTCTTACGTAAAATTTTACCTTTCATACAGCATTCACAAGTTTCCCTAATCCTACAGTCTGTCATATCAATCCCGACTGCCATTTTCTTTTCCATTAAGTGTTTGACTGCATCCATGTCCCTGTGTCCAAACCGTCTATGCCATGCATGTTGACAGTTGCTGGAGTGCTCCACAGCACTCAATCCATGGTTCACAGTTGAAAGTTTGTATAAGTCCGGTGAAGGCACCGCACTCGCGACGACTTTTCCGTGTAAAGCGATTTTACACTCGTTTTTATCGAATTGCACATTATGTCCCGCACTTGTTAGCTTTTTCACCGAAAGCAGATTTGAGTCTAATCCCGGCACATACAACACTTCGTCGATTTTTAAATTTTCCACTCCCGATCCAGTCACGCACTCAATAAGTCCTGTTCCTATACCCTGAACCTCGGAGTATTGCCCTTTCTCCGCCAAACTTACAACGCCTTTTCTGCTACCGTCAAATTGGGTATAGAATCCTTTGTAATTAACCATGTGGCTCGAAGCTCCTGAGTCCACATACCACGAAGCAGAATCCCTTTTTCCGTCCCTTGAGCTATAATTGACCATAAAACATGCATCATCAGTACCTTCAGTGACTTTATTGGCCTTTTCCTTCTTAAACGCTTTGTACTTAAAGCAATCTCGTTTAAAATGGCCCTTCCGATTACAAAAATAACACTGCCTTGCTTCTGCCCTTGCAGTACCATTATTTTTGTTACCCTCGTATACTGACTTCATCACCGACTCCTCCTGATTTCTTCCCAAAGCTCCCTGACGTCTCCTGTATTCATCTATTAATTTACTCGTAACAAATTCTAGAGTAAATTCACTCGATGGCCTACTTTCCAGCGCTGTAATCAAAAAACTGTATGAGTCTGGAAGACTTCCCAGCAAAATTCCTGCTGAGAACCTGTCCTTAATTTCTTCCCCTAAGGCGGCCAGTTTATTCAACGATTCTAGGAATAAACTAATGTGTGCTTCCATATCACCATTCTCCTCTAGCGATAGCCTACAGATTTGCTTTAACAAAAACACCATACTAGACAAACTTGATTTCTGATGATACTCCCTTAGCGCTATCCACGCATCGCGCGCGAATTCCCTGTTCCGGATATGCACCAATTGATTAACGTCAACAAGTAAGGCTATAGTTGACAAAGCCTTATCATTTTGTTTTTTCCAAGAACTGCTTCGATCTGCTTCTAATGGTAACTCACTCGAAACTATTTCCCATAGATCAGCATTGATGAGTAACATTTTCACTAAATAACTCCAAGATTGATAGTTCTTGCCGTTCAACTTTTCGACGTTATATTTCGCACTCTCCGCCATTATGTATTCGGTTAACACGAAAATTTCGCGACTGTACACTTTTAATTATTATCTTAATACAGGTGAGCTAACAACGTAACTGAGCCCAGAACCTATTAGAAATAATAGATAATAAAAGGTACAAATAATAGTAAACAAACTATTTATTTTAACCGAAAAACCGTAATATTACAATATACAATGAAATTAAGATACGTGTTTCTACAACGAGATATTCTTCTAGACTACTTATCGAACGCAGAACTAACACTAACATACAGTTCTGGCATTCACATCCCTTGTAACATGTGCAATTTTAGGTAAAAGTTTATCGCCCTAATGCATTCGGAGAACTGGCCCAGCCATGAAGAGAGACCCCACATGTGTATTCTAACACTTAACAAAAATAATAAAGTTGAATTCCAACATCTGTTGCCTTTAGTACTCGAGATATTTCTAATAGGCCCTTTATTTGCCTCACCCTGTATATTACTTCACCTTGATTGCGACCCGCAGGCTGTGGCAATAGCTACTGTGTGGCCCAGGAAAAAAAAGCCTTAACTAGTCTTAAAAGATAGTTTTCCGCTGTTACCAGAGGTGTCCTGTAGGGATATACAGGGTGTCCAGAAACACTACCGACAAACGAAGACAGGAGATTCCTCAGATAATTATAAGACAATTTAACCCAATTCACCTAGTCCGAAAATGCTTCCTTCGGGAGCTAGAGCTCTTTGAAGATGGCGTCATGTAATTAGTTTTTCTTAAATACCTCCAGAACGCTTCTATTTAGAAAAACGAAAATTGGTATGCTTATTTACTTTTCAAAAACGCATCGATTCCATCCATTGCGAATTTCTAGTACCGGTCATAGGCGTCCGTTTTGGGTAGGGCAACGGTTATTTTATCGTCTAGCTTTTTTGTCTTTAACGTTTAAGCATTTTTGACTCTGAATTATTAAATTATGAGGTATTCTAATACTAAAAGGTGCTCTTACTTTAAGTCAATAGGATACACCGTTTTCTAGAAAAATCGATTTGAAAATTTTTCGTTCTTTGAATTACAAAAAAAAGATTAAAAAAAAAAGAATGTGTGTGTACTATGTACGCACGTAAGAAGATATTCTTCTATTATATAATAGGTAATTTAAACGAAGTAAATATACTTAAAAGGTTATTTGTATTTTATTTAAAAATCAAACTAACTTTCTTATCTACCACTTTCAAAAAATTTTTATTAAAACAACCAAAAATAAAAAAAAATATGAACCGCCCGGGGGAATTGAACCCGCAACCTTCCAATCTCAGTGCTAACGCATTTCTAACTACTCCATCGAGGCACTAGAAATAAACATGTAAGTTTCGGATGTAATTACACAACACGGCGGCATATAGTGTAAAAATGTTATGCTTACATAATATTTTATTAATCCAAAAACACAAGAATTATAATAAATAATACATTTCCTAAAACCACTAATATATTCTTTTAATGACTTATTTGCACGGTTACAGATACATACATACCTATCTTGAAAGATTAGCAACATACTGTCAGAACTACATACTATCAGTGTGCGCAGGCGCGCGGTAAATGTACAATTTTACCCTCGATCGATTCGCCGCTAAAGAAGAATATCTTCAAAAACTATTTAGAAAGATGAAAACTGGTACATTTATTTATATTCCAGAGATTAATCGATTTCATTAATGGCGAATTTCTAGTACCGGTCATAGGCGTCCGTTTTGGGTAGGTCAACAGTTATTTCATAGCATAACTTTATTGTCTTTAATTTTTAAGTATTTTTGACACTAGATTTTTCAATTATGAGATATTCGATTACTAAAAGTTACTCTTGCTTTAAGTTGGTAAAATACATCGTTTTTTTTTAATTTTTTCAATTTTTTTTTAAATTCCCAAAACTAAAAACTTTCAAATCGATTTTTCTAGAAAACGGTGTGTCCTACGGACTTAAAGTAAGAGTACCTTTTAGTACTAGAATACCTCACAATTTAATAATCCAGTATGAAAAATGCTTAAAAGTTGAAGACAAAAAAGTTAAGGGATAAAATAACCGTTGCCCTACCCAAAACGGACGCCTATGACCGGTACTAGAAATTTGCAATGGATGAAATCGATTTATTTCGGGAAAGTAAATACGTATACAAATTTTCGTTTTTCTAAATAGAAGTGTTCTGGAGTTATTTAAGAAAAACTAATTACAAGACGCCATCTTCAAAGAGCTCTAGCTCCCTTAGGAAGCATTTTCGGACTAGGTGAATTGGGTTCAAATACCTTAAAATTATAACATGGGCTCTTATAACATCTCTTTGCATGTTCGTGGTACAAACAATAAACAGACTTACATGTGGTGACTGTATCGGTCAAACTGGCAGAAATTTTAACCAACGTATAAAAGAACATAAAAAGGCTTTCGATAATATCTTTAACTTTCACTTCATCTTCTAGAAATTCTAGATAACAATCATTCTTTTAATAGGCAGTTTTAAATTCTCCATAGTCGAAATAAAGCCCTTACGCCTTAAACTATATTAGAATATACGAAAATTAATAAATTTAAAAAATTCGGACATAATAGGGAACTTACATAAAATTTTAAATTTGAAAAAAATGTTATAAATCACATCAGAAAGATAATTTAAAACATGTGTCAAAGATAAAAAAGTTTTGTTTGGCCCCTAAAGACGATTAAAAATTCAACTTATACCAGCCAGTCCAAAACGCGTCGTGACGTCACGGGGTTATATATTTACATTCGTAAACAAAATTGTATATAATTTTAAATTAAACATTATAAACGTCAGTAGAAAATACAGTTATGTGATGTCCATGAACCTAGCAGAGCAAGGTTAGCAGAATGGAATCAGACCAAGTGCATAATTAGGTGCTAATTAGGTGCTAATTAAGTACCCCAATCGCGAATTTAGTGCTCCTTTGTTTTTAAATTATGACGTGTTCTGCCAGGTACATATGAACTCAGCAGAGCACAACCATAAAAAACATCAAATCGAAAAGTGACCAAGCTTATAATTTAGCACTAATTAGGTGCTAATTTAGTACCCCAATCGCGAATTTAGTGCTCGTTTTTTTTAAATTATGACGTGTTCTGCCAGGTACATATGAACTCAGCAGAGCACAACCATAAAAAACATCAAATCGAAAAGTGACCAAGCTTATAATTAAGTACTAATTAGGTGCTAATTTAGTACTCCAATCGCGAATTTAGTGCTCCTTTTTTTTTAAATTATGACGTGTTCTGCCAGGTACATATGAACTCAGCAGAGCACAACCATAAAAAACATCAAATCGAAAAGTGACCAAGCTTATAATTAAGTACTAATTAGGTGCTAATTTAGTACTCCAATCGCGAATTTAGTGCTCCTTTTTTTTAAATTATGACGTGTTCTGCCAGTTACATATGAACTCAGCAGAGCACAACCATAAAAAACATCAAATCGAAAAGTGACCAAGCTTATAATTAAGTACTAATTAGGTGCTAATTTAGTACCCCAATCGCGAATTTAGTGCTCGTTTTTTTTTTAAATTATGACGTGTTCTGCCAGGTACATATGAACTCAGCAGAGCACAACCATAAAAAACATCAAATCGAAAAGTGACCAAGCTTATAATTAAGTACTAATTAGGTGCTAATTTAGTACCCCAATCGCGAATTTAGTGCTCCTTTATTTTTTAAGTTATGACATGTTCTGCCAGGTACATATGAACTCAGCAGAGCACAACCATAAAAAACATCAAATCGAAAAGTGACCAAGCTTATAATTAAGCACTAATTAGGTGCTAATTTAGTACCCCAAACGTGAATTTAGAGCTCCTTTTATTTCTTGCTTTTATACCGTCATATGTACAGTTTTGTAGTGCGGTTATCGAGATACACTACATTATGTCTTTTCTAGATCTTATTAATAATTGCTTTTATTGCAGGTGTTTTTCCAGCACTTGGATTTCTAGAAAATATCATTCACCTCTATGCATGCGTTTTGAGTAGAATCAAAATAATGTAGACTTTTTCTGTAGCAGTCGAACTAGTCCAGTTTATTGAGGTTCTATAACTAGATAATTGTTATTGATAATGTATTTCATTTTTATATTTTTTACACTTCTAGGCTGTAGATTATAATCTAGAATTTTACATAACACGACACACAATTGAGAATTCTGAATTTTAAAATACTTGTAGACGAAAAAAAATATGAGTTCTTTAATCCGAAATCTCGAAATTTGAAATTTGAGATCCTGAAATCTTTTATCCAAGAATGTGGAACCTCAGACTTGTAATATATGGATTAATAAATGCAGAACTAAGCATTATAGTAGATAGAGTTGAGGAATTCAAATTCCTCAAGCCTGGGATTCCCGCGTTGCAAATAATAATTATTTAATTGCTAATGTCTATGCTGACTGGCGCTTTTAGAGGGTTTCGCTGTCCTTGGATTTCCCTAAACGGTCAGTTGAAAGCTTACAACAGTAGTCATGTAATGTCCAAAATCCGCGCATAAAATGAGTGGTCCCGGAAGGCCTCGGGTGATAGACCGCGAAGAAATAACGGAAAAACTGTTGCTTTACAAATCGGAAATTATTCTCTTAGGAGATAAAGTTTTATCGAAAAATGATCATTTGTGGGAGAAAATTTCGGAAGAACTTGGTGGGAAAAAAACCGCGAAATCTTTACATTTATACGTGTCCTGTAATAAAGATGGGATTCGGGATTTGATGAATGGCCGCGAAAAATCAGAGAAAGTTCCCCGTTTTCGTGAGAGTGATCAGCCGAATTCAAGCGCCTGCGATGCAACTTTCGAAGAAAATCTATATAACGCTGAAGATATCATCGAGACGAAAAATTGCACCATCTCCATGAAGATGAGCAATTTCAAAGCACTTGCTCAAACAAAAAATCACAAAAATCGAAGCGTCGTCAAACTGAAGCCTGGAGTTTGGCAGCAAGAAATCTCGGAGAGGATCTGGAACGCGACAAAACTCAAATGTGGATTCAACTTCAAAAACCACTATTTAAGTGCAGATCTATCAACTGGTTCTGCAAAAGGTATGTATTTATTTGCTTTATATCAATTCTATCTCTAAATATACATATGAGAAGGGGGGAAGGGGGACTTGCAAACGAAGTTGATGAATCACACAAATTGTGTTCATAATTACATATTTACTTTCTTTAATACAACAGAGATCTATTTGCTATTTGGGATTTAACGACTCAAGATCGCTGTACCTCTCGGTAAAAATAAAGTAATCAAAAAGTATGTGTATAAAGTATGTGAGATAGGCCAGCAACTGTATTGATGATTTTTTCAACGGCTTGACTTTGTACTGACCTCGCATGAACTTGAATGCAGTACGCGTCAAAATTTGGAAAAAAAAACTGAGCATGAAATTCGTTATTAGGGCACTTAATTAGCACCTAAATTTAAGATAGGTATGTTTGGATTTTTTTGATTTTTTAAGGTAGTACTCTAATGACTTCATATGTACCTGGCAGAACATGTCATAACTTAAAAATAAAGGAGCTCTAAATTCGCGATTGGGGTACTAAATTAGCACCTAATTAGTACTTAATTATAAGCTTGGTCACTTTTCGATTTAATGTTTTTTATGGTTGTGCTCTGCTGAGTTCATATGTACCTGGCAGAACACGTCATAATTTAAAAAAAAACGAGCACTAAATTCGCGATTGGGGTACTAAATTAGCACCTAATTAGTACTTAATTATAAGCTTGGTCACTTTTCGATTTGATGTTTTTTATGGTTGTGCTCTGCTGAGTTCATATGTACCTGGCAGAACACGTCATAATTTAAAAAAAAAGGAGCACTAAATTCGCGATTGGGATACTTAATTAGCACCTAATTAGCACCTAATTATGCACTTGGTCTGATTCCATTCTGCTAACCTTGCTCTGCTAGGTTCATGGACATAGTTATGTGACGTTACAAGTGTTTTTAATCGTTTGAACTATTCATAGAAAACTTGTACTTTTACAAAATGGTTTTATTTTTCATAGTAAACCTTCTTTCCTTTCCTTAAAAAACTGTATCAAACTCCAATCTCAACAAACTGGTATATCTTATTACAATGACATAGGATAAATGTCATTAGAATATAAATATGTTTCCTTTATTACGCGACGACGAGCTGGCCAAATACCCAAGTAGGTGGAGGCCAATAAACTAAAGAAGAAGAAGAAAAAGAATATACCTAAATATAACCATAAACCATATAGTTAAAGTCTGTGACGTAACGGGTCGTTTGAACTATTTTAAGATACAGAAGACTTTAAATTTGTACTTCTAAGTTATTATGAGTTTTTTCCTACAACCGTGTTAAAAATGCAATTCTTAGCACTCCATACGAGCGTTAAAAATGCTACTTTAAGGCACTAGTGCTATAAAAATTTTATGGCACTGCAATTCGTATTGACCGTATAGACAATTTTGATGTAATGTCAAAAAAATATAAAAATGGAATGTCAGTCAAGTTCAAGTAAAAGTTTTTGTAGATATTGTCCTGTAATTACGTTTGTAGAAAAAATATTGTATGATATGCGGGTTAAAAAGTGCATTTTTAAGGCACTCATGTGAATTGCCAAACTTTCAAATGCGTGCCTTAAACGTGTACTTTTAACACTTATATCATAAATAACTATTGCGTTTTAGTACGAGTCATAGAAAAAAGTGTTGTGTGATTTGGTAGAATGCGATCTTACCCTTCAAAAAATATGTCACGTATTTCAGCACCTGGAAAATTGGAAGGATACTACAAATCTGGCCTCCACATAAGTGGTCTGTAGCTTCGACATGATAGGTGTGAAATTTTAAACGTTCTTGCTGTTGATTGGATAGGAAGGGTAGCGTTATCTAGCCTCCACGCTAGGTACACCATAGCCTCCATACGGTACTTCCAATATTTAATATTATGTTATTCAAGTGGACAATAAAGGTAAAACACAAACAACTTTTGTTTCTTAATTATTTATTTATACAATAATGTGACATTTTACATAGAAATATGAGTATTTAATTTCGATTAAATATATGTTTACTTGTTGAATTTATCGGCTGCACACAACAGCTGATCGGCCATTAGACCCAACAACAAAACGCGAAATAAAATGTGTATTTTAAAACTGTTGGATAAACAGTACCTACAATCAAAAAAGCTTACCTTTAAAAAGGTACTCGATTATGAAATAACAAAAATATCAAAAAACACGACTGAATATCAGCTTTTTATGGTGACACAAACTAAACACAAACACCAAACACATCACATAACCGACCATATAAAATAAGTGAACGACAACGAACGAACGAACACGAACACAGATTTACAGATAGCGCAGGATTTGTCAAGAGTCATGTTCCACCAATCACAATGCCGACATCAGCGCCTCTGACTAAACGGAAGGAAAATAAATACGATTACATGTTTTTTATTAGAGTTAGCGGGGCATGGTACGAGTACTATCAATATTCTTTAATGTGTTGCTGACAAAAGGCTAACCTTATTTTTTTTATTGTATTTAACCAACTTTAAGTAAGCCAATTAAAAAAATCCCAGAAAAAAATAAAACTCAACATTAACTATTTATTTACTTTCGTGGGCAAAATACAGCAGGAATAAACTCACGACCATGCCATTTTCAACAAAACTGTAACAGTAAGCAAGCAAGCAGTTCGTCGACAACTAATTGTTAAGATACACAGAAATTCTCATTACATGTTGTTTTTCTTTTTCCCATCTACCATCATCCAAGTCGTAATGTTCAGCTGAAATGCCCGTTTTTTGCGACCTTTGTTTGTTTTCGTATGCAATTATTTTAAGTGTAGTAAATATACATAATATCAGGTTCATTTAAAATTATTTCGTTTTTTAATCAACATTATGTTCCTGTTAAGCGAAATAACTGAATTAAGGTCAGTAAGGTGTTAAAAACAATTTTGATGAAAAATGTTGTTGAATGAAATCATTTGATCGAGATTCATGATTTTCAATGATGAATTTCTTCAGTATGTAAGTCTTTGTTGCATCTCAATGAATACCCAAATTTTAAATACCGGAAATTTAAATGGTTTAAGGGCTTTAATAAATGTTCTAAAACCCAAAAATTATATTATTAACATAATCGAAAATCAATTATTTTTGCTCTGTTGAAAAAAATTTCTGTGCTGACCAGGTTTTCAGATTTTAGGAGGGAAGATTGTATTTAATAAATTGATTGATCTTATAAATGTATGATGAAGAAAATAAAGAAAAGCTGAAGGATTCTAAAAAAAAGTTTTAAATATCTTATTTTCAGTAGTTTTATGGTGAAAACCTTGAATTATCCATGTCTGTATGTCCGTCCCTCTGTTTGTCCATGAACATAGCTCCTCCGTTGTTAGAATAGATAAAGTGGCAAAGGAGGTGTCGAGTGAGAGCTTATACTTAAAGGAGGGTTGACACGATCAAAGTTGAATCCAAGTGTACCTGGTACAAGTCAACTTAAACGCTGCGCGCTCTTATTTGGAAGCTACCTTGATCGTGTAAATTACTTGGACATCAAATCAAATAACCATTGCAAAGATGGCGAAAGTGATTATGGAGCTGATATGTTAATATATGAGCTTGAAATCCAGAAAAAAGAAATAAAAAAGAAAAAAAGGAAAATTTGGACTCGTAATTGGATACGTGAGGCGCTTGGAGCTTCGTCTAATTTTCTAAGTGAAGTAGTAAATGAAGAATAAAATACATTTAAAAACCATTTAAGAATAACTACCGAACAATTTGAACAACTATTGCAAATGATCAATAAAAAAATACAAACAGTTGATACAAATATGAGAGAAAAAAAATTTTCTACGAGCGTGCAAAAATGTCTACTTTCGCGCACGCATTTTAGTTTAGAAAGTTTCACTTTTCCGCACGCGTGTTACTTTTCCGCACGCGGTTTTTACTTTTCCGCACGCGTGTTAATTTAGATATGTTAATATGGCCTTAAAGTAATTATAATACATGCAATAAACTAATATTTAGATATTATTTACTAATTTATTTCAAATATATCTTATTGTGTTCCTGTTTTAATGAAATTAACGCGACAATTCGATGAAATAAAATTATTTTGACATAATATTCGAAAGTCAAATCGGTAGACAATAACAGTCGTTTTGAATCATCGTCATGGAAACCAAGATCGTCGTCATGCTAACTAATTATATTGAAAGTTTGGTTTTGACAACCTTGTCAAAGAATTAATTTGTGTATGTATTTTCATATTAATTAAATTAATTGATTAAGATTTGGTAATTTTTTAAAGACTCTTAGAAAAAATATTGTTCCTAACTCTTGCAGAAAGTCTTTTTTCCGCACTCGACTGCTTGCCGAACTCCCGCTTCGCGTCGTTCGGCAAATTGTAGTCGCGTGCGGAAAAGAATGACTTTCTGCACTTGTTAGGAAAATAACTATTGTATGAACATGTGCATAAATCATTAAATTATCAACGTCAAGTAACGGATATTTGTATATGCATAACAATACCCAAAGTATAAGTATCGATTCTTCGTTATTAGAAATGCTCCTTACTTTTGGTGTACAGAGTAAAAGAAGTCTGAATAAAACAATAAACTACATAGGTTATTTAGCGAAATAACCAGATGTCCGTAATACCGAACCAAACAACGATTGGCATGTCGGTGTCTGTGAAGAGATGAAAACATGGGAAAAACAGCCTGCCAACAGGTATGGGTGTACGGTTTCTTTGATATTGCACTATTTATAGATTTATTACTGTACTACAACTGTATGTAATAAAAAGAGAAATTTGTTTGCTTTGAGTGGATTACTCTACCTTTTAAGTACCAAAAATTACGAGTATAAAGTACCGGTTATGGATATAGAAATAATCAAAATATGCAAATATAAGTAAGTAATATTTTTGTCAACAGAAAAATGATAAAATGGAAAAAAAGAAAAATGATACCATATACGACAATCTTAATCTATTGAGATGTTACTTCAACAAAAAGAAAACATTAAAAAGATTATCCTCGTGCCAAAAAGAAAAATAACAGTAAAGGTTGCGTTTACGCACCTTTGTAAATGGGTTTTAACACTCTGATAATATATGAACATCATTTAGAAAAAAATATACAAAAAAAAATATATCATAAAAAATTATTTAAAAAAATACAGAAATAATTATTTATTAGTAGAATTGTTTATTAGAGATTAATATTAGTATTAGTTTTAGGATAAGATACGAAAAAATGACTAATAAAATAAAAAATAGTAAAATTGGCGAATGAATTTAGTGTCCGCAGTCATAGTCTATGTGGTGAGACCGCTCCCGTCTGGAAAAATTTCTGATTCGGTTTCTCTATGGATTCCTATTCAAAAATGTCCCCTTTAAACAAATATGAAAGGTGCCGGACGGAATTTTTGGGCAGAAATTGTTTAAACAATTTTTTTAAACAAATACAAAAGATCACGTTTTTTTTTGCTCCATAACATATATTTTTAAGTTTCGTGGGTCATTCTAAACAGGAAAGGTATCTTGTAAATTTTCTCAAAAATTGATAGTTTTCGAGTTATAAGCGATTTAAAATCTTGAAAATGCGAAAATACGCATTTTCGAGCCTTATACTTAAATTGAGGTTTAAACATTCAGCTTCAAAATTCTAAAGAGTGATCGCGTCTAACCTTAATTTAAATCGTTGTTTTTTAATTGTTAAATATGCATGTCCATCCGATTTTTTTGCCGGTGCGGCGCGCTCTATTCCAAAAATCTCCTATTTTCCTCCGAAAAATATTTTTTGTAGATTCTTTGGGACATCTAAATAAAAAAAGCTTCTTGGCATTTTTCTCAAAAGTTAATAGTTTTAAAGTTATAAGCCATTTAAAAACCGAAAATACGTTTTTTTGTAATTTTTCGGGTTTTAAATCGCTTATAACTTTAAAACTATTAACTTTTGAGAAAAATGTCAAGAAACTTATTTTATTTAGCATATCCCAAAGAATCTAGAAAACATATTTTTCGGAAGAAAATGGGAGATTTTTTGGACATCTTGGATATTAGTGCACCCTATGTAACGCACAGCTGAATCTTATGTTTGTGGGTCACAGTGTTGCCATGCCATTTCTTTCATAATTTCAATCAATGTTAAATGTACCTACAAGAATAATAGAATAAGAACGTTTACTTCTCCGTCATTATACTAGGTAGAATGACAAATGAGGTGTCAAATGAAAGCTTATAATCAAGGAATAGTAGTAAAGGTGAGAAATTAGACCTAGATTGTCTGTCCTTCAAAAAATAAGCGTTATATTGGGGATTTCTATTGTCGACATTAAAAGTTGCACTATTTTTTTTTCTATAAAACATTTTGATCTAAAACTTACCATAAAACTTATTTGTACTCTCTACTTTCAAATAAACGTGATTAGGAAGCTAAATTTTAAACTTTGTCACACAACTCTTGCGATTAAACTTTGCAATGCACAAATCCGCACCTTTTTCTTTGAAAAATTCAGAACCTTTATCATGATAAAAATAAAAACTTGAAGCAGGTACCTTTGTCTTCAGAAATGTTAGATCTATATACTGTAAAAATTTCAGAAAAAAATATTAAAATGGAACAGAGTTGTACCGAGGTAAACGCAAAAAAAGTGATTTCTTTTTATTTCATTTTTAGGTTAAAATTGCGATTTTGACAATGTTCCCCCACATAAAATTCAAAATAAATTTCATTTTCGTTTTCAGCACCCTCGAAAATATAAAGTATGAATAAAATTAGCCATTCACCCCTCCGTGGTCAGTATCTCGAAAACTAAGCGCTTATTTGAGGGTGTCCCACTCGTGTATAATATCACAAAAAATTGTAACGTGATAGTATGAAAAAATAGACGATACAGCAACGGTGTTACAAGTGATGGTCGGATCCAATGCCAAAACCTACGCAGACATATTAGGGTGCACTAATATCCAAGATGTCCGATTTTTTAAACAGAGCGCGCCGCACCGGCAAAAAAATCGGATAAACATGCATATTTAACAATTAAAAAACAACGGTATAAATTAAAGTTAGGCGTCATCACTCTTCAGAATCTTGAAGCTGATTGTTTAACCTTCAAATTAAGTATCTGGCAACCTCAAAGATACTAATTTAAATATGAGTTTTTAAGCCTCGAAAATGCGGTATTCGCATTTTTCAGATTTTAAATCGCTTATAACTCGAAAACTATCAATTTTTGAGAAAAATTACAACATACCTTTCTTGTTTAAAATAACCCAAAAAACCTAAAAATATATATTTCAGAGCAAAAAACGTGAGTTTTTGTATTTGTTAAAAAAAATTGTTTAAACAATTTCTGCCCAAAAATTCCGCCAGGCACCCTTCAGATTTGTTAAAAGGGGACATTTTTGAATAGGAATCCGCAAAGAAACGGAATCAGAAATTTTTTCAGGCGGGAGCGGTCTCACCACATGGACTATCATATAAACCCAAATAACCAACAACAATATGAAAAAATATTATTACACGTAATTACTTATCAGATTAAAGAATCTTTTTCTGATGTTCATTACAGCATATAAAAATCGATCTGCGATATCAAACCACGCTATATGGGGCACATAAATGTCTTCAGTTGACGCATCTGTTGTAGTTGATGCTTTTATTTTTTCGGCTTCCTGTTGATACGTAGTTCTCATTGCATTAATTTTTTTAATACGTCGTTTTCTGTGAAACCAGGAATATTCATACGCATTTTTATCCGTTTTAGGGCCGAACTTCTAGCATCCTTATTTTTATATTCATTTATTTTTATATTTTATAATACTTCCTCAGCTTCTTACAATAAATCTAACGCACTCCCTTTCAGCCCATTTTCTATTTGTACCTATATCTCATTTTATATTTTCCGACTGCGACGCCATTGTAACTTTGCACTTTGACACTACTTGGAAGAAAGTTGGCCACCGTCCTAGTCAACTTGGATAAAACCTGTTGATAGAAATATACTTGGACGAGTAGGTTACACGATAAAAGTAGCTTCCAAGCGTTGCGCACGCAGCGTCCAAATAGACTTGGATGGACTTGGATGAAGAACACTTGGAACGTGTCAACCCGCTCACACGATCAAAGTAGCTTCCAAGTGTTGCGCGCGCAGCATTCAAGTAGACTTGGACTAAGTACACTTGGATCGTGTCAACTCGCCTTAAGCCAAATATGGTGTTCATGATCATGAAACTGTACCCGTCCACTATTGGACACATGTCTCCGGTTTTGACATTTCCGGCTAAACAGGTATGACTGGACGTGTGGCAAAAACACCTCAAAATTAATACAATCTTATATCAAACGCCAGAAAGTTATACGAAGAATGCAAGTATCTATTTCCGATCACGTTGGGAACATCTAAGACTTAAGAAGTCTAACTGCATGTTAAAGAAAACGGTAGCTATGATCATTATCGATCACAGTTTCCACAGTTTTGGCGTGTAGGCAAGGTTTGTACATACTTCTTTATGGACGATAGACTTGGGTGGGAAAGTCTATTATAGCTTCAGTTTTAAACGAAAAAAGGCGATGGACAACCCCAGCTAATTGAGATAATATTCGAAAATATTACCTCATTCATCCAAGATAGCCATCGCTACACCCTCAGCTTAGCTCAGTCACTCAGGTGTGTGTTCGTCTTGTCCTAATCTTAGATATGAACTATGAAAGTTTGGAATGAAAGCCAACAAAACAATATTTTTAACCTTTCATGTTTATTGTTCATAAAAATATAATAAAAATATGACTTAGTAAATGCATTAACAAATATATTTAAATTCTTGAAAAAACTAACAATTATGGATTATACTTATGGCTTTTGGTATTTGATGGTAACTTCTTGATGTCGAATGGTACTGCTGCGGGTTCTGCAACGGGCTCTGGGGTTGTAGGTGTTGTATTCCGCCAGGCCTATGGATGTTGTTCGTTGCAGTCTTGGTGATGTGGTTGCAGTATGGATGACATGTCCTCGTTCTTGTATCGCCGGAGAGTTGAGGATTCTTGAAGCTCCCAGAGGGAGGACGGTGATCTTTATCCCAAAAACTAGAAGAATAATGCGTGTATAAATTTTGACATCAAGAAGAAAAGGTACCCTTTGCCAAAAAGTATTCAAAGAGTAGCAGATGGCAAGGGGTAAATTAAATGGAATTAAGATGAGGAGAATAGTTAAAATTTCATTACTAAACGTCCATATATGTAAATTAAAAAGATATATTTAAAACTAAAATATCAGAAACCATGCTTTTGGATGGGAGGTTAGGTTAGATATAAAAAAATTGAAAAACTGCTAGATGCAGAAATGTAATTAAAATATGATAATATGTATTCTTACCCCAAGAGAATGATAAGTCTGGAAATAGATAGCTATAATCAGCTCTGTAATTGCCTTTTATAAGATTACCACCACCATTTTCAGAATTAAAATGACAGCGTGAACTGTAGGAAGTTAGGCATGTTCAGTATTAAGACAGATACTCACAGAGTAAGAATATACGGGGTACGTTCAGTATGATGATTTATATTTTAGATGAAAAGAGGTAGATTAAATAGAAGATAATAAAAGAGGGTAATAAAAGAGGATAATAAAAGAGGGCGCCAACAAGTTTTTAAATAAGAAAACAGGTAAAACACATAGAAGAAAATTATTAATGAAATATTGAAGAAAATAAAGTAAAATAATTATTTAAAAATAAAATATCAAAGATGTGACGTTTCTAACGTTACAAGTTGGATGATCTGTTACATCGGTACCCTTATGTACCTGATGGACTTGTGATCTCTGTAAGGAACCCGTTAACGCCGGCTATTCATAAAGCCGTGAAATAAGTGCATTGTTAGTTGATGATTCAGGTATTGATTACGCTGCTATTGTTGTTGTAGTCGATATCTTCTTCTTAACCTCCTATCATCCACTTTTGGACCTAGGACCGCCTATTCAAATTCCTTCCATTGATTTCTATTTATTTTTTACTGTCCTCTACCCATCTCATCTGTTGGCTTTCTCTTGGTCGTTTATTTTCGTAAGATCTGTAATGTTGTATTGTTGCGTTCCAACGTTAGTTTTTTTGTCTAGCAGTAAGTCATGTGAAGCAGTCAAAGCCTCGACTTTTGTTTTTGATGTTACCCAGTCTTCCCCCTTTCTATCTGACCCTGATCTAACAGTGTCCTTTATGTTGTGACTAGCTTATTCATATTTGACTTGGTTGTCCATATACAAGTGTCAATTTGCGCAGTTCCTAAAATTATACTATTTTTTTAGGTTTCCCATATTTTACACATTGATTTAAAGCCCAATTAAAGTGTATATATCGAGTTTTTTAATATTGCGTTAAAAATTAATCTATTTATAGCATTGCCCCAAGTTTCCATATATCACACAATCGCTTTAAAAATCTGAAATGAAAAATTTACATAAAATCGTGACCAACCATTTTATTGCGTCCATTTTGGAGGTCGATAAAAAATTATCACTCCTAGTTTGTGATGAGAAATTTTGGTCCATTTTGGGAGTCGTTCTGATGGAACAGTGTTAAGTAATCCGGTTCACTCAATCAAAGATTTATTGGTTTTATTTCTTCTTACTTCATAAATTTTAATGATCCCCAACCAAAGCAGTTTCTTAGGTGCTCAGCCATGGCGTTGTCGCAATACCTTGGTAATCTTAGGTTAATAGCCTTGGTTTCTCTCTATACCAGTATACCGGCATTGATCTGCTATTGTGAGATTCGTTTTCTTCTTCTTTAAGTTCCGTCTCCTAATCGGAGACGGTTGATATCATCATCACTATCTTTACTATATCTACCGCTGCTCTAGAAAGTTCTATAGAACTGCATTTAAACCAGTCCCTTAAATTCTTCAACCTTGACACTTTCCTTCTTCCTATACTCCTTCCGCCTCTTGTCTTTCCCTGTATTGTCAGTCTTAGCATTTCATATCGCTGTCCCCTCATTACGTGTCCTAGATATTGTAACTTTCTTATTTTTTGTGTGTTTATTATTTCGCATTCTTTGCCCATTTCTCGCAATAATTCCGTGTTCGTTTTCTTCTATGTCCATGCTATTTTGCTATTTTAAGCATCCTTCTGTAACACCACCTTTCAAATGAGTGTAGCTTATTTATGTGTTCTTGCTTCAATATCAAGCTTTCAAGTCCATATTTCAGTATCGGGGACACTTTGCTGCAGAGAATTGTTTTAATTTTTACAAACGCATTTCTTGCTATTTCTATACTGGTCCTTATTTCTGTTGTTTGATCATTTTTCTCTGTAATCCAGGTTCCTGGGTATTTGTATTTATTAACCCTTTCTATCGGTATATTTCCCAAATGTATGCTTGTTTTTATGTTTGTTTTCTTAGTTATTATCATGTATTTGGTCTTTTTTATATTCATTTTTAGTCCATATTCTTTTCACAGAAACTGTATGTTTTTTTTTAGTAGTAATTGGAGTTGTTCAGTAGAGCTTGCCGTAATCACGGTGTCATCTGCATATCTTATGTTGTTAATAGATCTTCCGTTAATTATTTTAGTCCTTCACTTTGAGATAGTAATGCTTTTTCAAAAATGGCTTCACTATATGCATTAAAGAGTACTTACTTACTTACTTAGTCCTAAGCCTTTCTACCTTTAGGTGTAAGGCTATTAAAGAGTAATGGAGATATAATACATCCCTTCCTAACTCCTCTGCTGATTTCAATTTCTGGACTGGGTTTGTTATCTATTACAATTTGTGCTCTTTGATTCCAGTAAAGGTTTGTTATTATTCGTAAGTCCCTTTTGTCTATATTTTTTGTCTTTAGAATTTGACAAAATTTACGTAACAAACATGCACATCCACATTCATGTCCGTGCATCTTTGAGCTAACACATTAAAAGCAAATAACGCCTCTCTGGTTCCTAGTCCGTTTCTGAACTCAAACTGACCATCATCTATTCCTTCTTCCAGTTTTTTATTTATACGACCATGTATTATTTTCAAGAATAAAATGATAATGTGACTTATTAATCGTATTGTTCTGTATTCGCTGCAATCTTTAGCGTTTGTATTTTTAGGGATAGCACAAAAGGTGAAGAGTAACCATTGTTTTGGTATATTTCCTGTTTTGTACACTGTGTTAAACAAGTCTATGATAATGTCTAAGGTTTCATCATTTATGCATTTTAAGCTTTCTACTGGGATTTGGTCTGATCTGATTTGATTTGATCATTTTCTACTACTTTACCATTTTTGCTGTTATTTAATACCGATTTAATTTCCTCTTTTAATATCTTTAAAACCATATAATCTTCTACTTCGACTTCCATCTGCTTTGTTCTATTGTCTTTGAACAATTCATGTATGTATTCTGTCCATCTCTTTAAATTTTCGTTAGTAGGTACTCAACGTAAGTTTCCCATTTGTATCTTTTAGTATTTCCGGTTTTCATTTTCTGTTGTTCTGAGTTACTTCTTTAATTTTTTTATGTGTGTTAAGAAAACTATCATGTCTTTTCTGGTGTTCTTCTATTTCTGCGTATTGTTCTTTTAACCATTGTTCTTTTTCCTGCTTAATTTTGGATTTTATTTGTTTATCCACATTTTTGTACATCTGATTATCTTTGTTTTTATGTTGACGTCTTTCTTCCATTAAATCTAAGATTTCCTCGGTCATCCATTATTTTTTTTGTATCTGGTTGGTGTCAGAATTTCTTTTTGACTTTTATCTATTTCTGTCTCTATTAATAACCATTTTGTCTCCATTTCAGTATTTTGCAGAATTTGTTCTTTAACTTTTATTAATCGGTTATTGATTTCACCGATTTTGACATCTGTTTTTCTTCGTTTTATTATTTTTATTGTGAGCCTAATTTTGGTCACTACTGGGTTGTGATCTGATCCTATGTCGGCATTTGGATATAATTGCAAGGATGTAATTGGTTTTTGCAGATATAATTGCGTCCTTGTATCTTTGTCTACTCTACATCGTATATAAATTTTTATCTCGAATCAAACATTATTTTTCTGCGATCCGATTCAGTATAATAGAATTCATGCGTCCATCTCTATCGCAGTAATAATAGTAATGATGCTATCGGTCCAGATAAACACTGCAAATAAAAGTCAATCGAGTGATCACATTGCACTTCTGCATGCCAAATATATTTTAAAAAAAGCTCGGAAAAAAGGTGTAAACAAATCCGATAGAGATAAGGCCAACAAATACAAAAAGTGTGTGGTTTTTGCACAGAGATAAGCGAGCTTTAGTGGCGAGAGCGAAATAACGAAAAATAGAGGAAACCCGAAAAATTCAAGCAATTCTGTTTATTTTGAACGTTGGAGGATTACGACCGCCATTAGCAGGATATTTATGATTTAAAATCATTATTAGTACTAAAACGTATTGGTTATTTTAGCATTCATTTAGACATATATTGAGGGACAAAATGCTCGAATGTATTACGAATTTTCATAAATTTTGTCGTATCTCGATGTAAACTTTTGACCCTATAGAAAAATTAAGTGGTGTAAGATCTGTGATCTTGGCGGTGGGGGATATCTACAGTTTTACCGTTCCATGTGAACAGACGGTTGCAGTTGTTTCATCAGAAAAAAGTAAGTCTGCACGAAATGTCAATGTTTCTCTAAATTTATTTTAAATATATATTCCTTTTTTTTAGAATCCTGAAAAGACTAAAAAATACCTATTTTGAAACAATTTAAACGCAGACTGAGAGATTACATTATTACCGAGGGCCGAAAGTCACTGAAAACTTTTATAATGTTTATTTTAATAAGTTACAGTAATGAAAACAAATACAAAACAACAAATACAAAAAGTGTGTTGTTTTTGGACAGAGATAAGCGAGCTTTAGTGGCGAGAGCGTAATAACAAGAAACAGGGGAAACCCGAAAAATTCAAGCAACTCTGTTTATTTTGAACGTTGGAGGATTACGACCGCCATTAGCAGAAAATTTATGATTTAAAATCATTATTAGTACTAAAACGTATTGGTTATTTTAGCATTCATTTAGACATATATTGAGGAACAAAATGCTCGAATGTATTACGAATTTTCATAAATTTTGTCGTATCTCGATGTAAACTTTTGACCCTATAGAAAAATTAAGTGGTGTAAGATCTGTGATCTTGGCGGTGGGGGATATCTACAGTTTTACCGTTCCATGTGAACAGACGGTTGCAGTTGTTTCATCAGAAAAAAGTAAGTCTGCACGAAATGTCAATGTTTCTCTAAATTTATTTTAAATATATATTCCTTTTTTTTAGAATCCTGAAAAGACTAAAAAATACCTATTTTGAAACAATTTAAACGCAGACTGAGAGATTACATTATTACCGAGGGCCGAAAGTCACTGAAAACTTTTATAATGTTTATTTTAATAAGTTACAGTAATGAAAACAAATACAAAACAACAAATACAAAAAGTGTGTTGTTTTTGGACAGAGATAAGCGAGCTTTAGTGGCGAGAGCGTAATAACAAAAAACAGGGGAAACCCGAAAAATTCAAGCAACTCTGTTTATTTTGAACGTTGGAGGATTACGACCGCCATTAGCAGAAAATTTATGATTTAAAATCATTATTAGTACTAAAACGTATTGGTTATTTTAGCATTCATTTAGACATATATTGAGGGACAAAATGATTGAATGTATTACAAATTTTCATAAATTTTGTCATATCTCGATGTAAACTTTTAACCCTATAGAAAAATCAAGTGGTGTAAGATCTGGCGATCTTAGGGGGGGGGGGATATCTGCAGTTTTACCGTTCCATGTGAACAGAAGGTTGCAGTTGCTTCATCAGAAAAAAGTAAGTCTGCAAAAAATGAATGTCAATGTTTCTCTAAATTTATTTTAAATATATTCATTTTTTTTCGAATCCTGAAAATTAGCCCAACACCTTTTCTCTTGAAAACGAAGGAAGGGCTATGCGAGAGGTACATAAGAGATGAAGTTCTGATTCATAATCCACTTCATCCAAATCAACATGCATATACTTCGGGAAGATCTACCGATACTGCACTTTATCAAGTAGTGGGAAGAATTGAAAGATCGCAGGATAATAAAGAATCCACCCTAGGTATATTATATTCATAGACATTGAGGGAGCGTTTGATAAAACAACTTTCCCAACCCTCACCGAACAGCTCAACGTCCGGAATGTCCCCCTGGCCGTGAGCGAATGGATATTCAGTATGCTGTGAAATAGAGCAATAAGCATAAATTTAGAAGACGTTTTGGTTAGAGGGATGGTTACGAGGGGATGTTGACAGGGAGGGGTGCTACCACCACTCCTCTGGAACATAGTTTTGGATACCCTGGTTGACCAACTCAGTAAGAACGGTTTCTACCCAACAGCCTATATAACCGCAGAAGATATAACCGTCTTGCAAAGCGGTAAGTTTGAGAACACACTATGTGAGAGATTACAAGTTGCTCTCAGACTAATAGAAACATGGTGTAAAGAACACTCACTGTCTATAAATCCAAAAAAGACAGAGATGATCCTCTACACCAGAAACACTAGAAAAAGAAGTATCACGGGCTTAATACTCCCTAGGATTCTAAACTACAGTCTGAACTTCTCTGAAGAGGTGAAATACCTTGGTATTACCCTTGACAGGAAGTTAAAATGGAACTCTCACTTAGATAGTAGAGCTAAAAGAGCATATATTGCCTATGAACAGTGTCGGCGAACGCTCGGACGCGCATGGGGCCTTTCGCCCAGGGTGGTCGCTTGGATCTACACTACTGTCAATAGGCCAATGCAAACTTACGGAGCCATTGCTTGGGTACCAAAAGTGCTACAGGCAACATGAGCATCAAGTTAGCTAAACACCTATCACAAATCGATTCGAAAGTAGGTGGATAATTTGCCGCTAATTAGTCGTTAATTAGTTGTGAAAATACCGATTTTGTCGTTTCTTTTTTTTTATTTTTTTAGGTGCTTTGCTAACTTGATATAAAGTTAGCAAAGCACACCTCCGAAAAATGACTTTAGAGCGTTCGTAGGAGAATCGGAATAGGATTAGTTTTTGCCGCTAATTAGTCGCTAATTAGTTGTGAAAAAATTAATTTTCTAAATTAATTTTTTTTTGTTTTTTTTGGGTGCTTTGCTAACTTGATATAAAGTTGGCAAAGCACGCTTCCATAAAATGATTTTAGGGATTTCGTAAAAGAATGAAAATAGAATGAGAATTTGCCGCTAGTTAGTCGCTAATTAGTTGTGAAGAAATGAATTTTCTAAATTAATTTTTTTTTTGTTTTTTTGGGTGCTTTGCTAACTCGATATAAAGTTGGCGAAGCACGCCGCTATAAAATGATTTCAGAGTTTTCGTAAGGGAATGAGAATAAAATGAGAATTTGCCGCTAATTAGTCGCTAATTATTTGTGAAGGAATTTTATTCAAAAAAAATTTTTTTTTTTTGTTTTTCACGGTGCTCCGCTTACTTGATATAAAGTTGGCAAAGCACGACTCCATACAATCATTTTAGGGTTTCCGTAGAAGAATAGCAATGGAATAAGAATTCTTTGCTAATTAGTCGTGCATTAGTTGTGAGAATACCAATTTTGTCGTTTTTTCGTTTTTGACGGTTCTTTGCTGACTTGATATAAAGTTCGCAAAGCATGCATCCATAAAATGATTTAGGTTTTTTTTAAGAAGCATGGAAATAGGATCAGAATTTGCCGCTAATTAGTCGCTAATTAGTTGTGAAGAAATTAATTTTCTAAATTAATTTTTTTTTGTTTTTTCGGGTTCTTTGCTAACTTGATATAAAGTTGGCAAGCACACCTCCGAAAAATCATTTTAGGGTTTTCGTAGAAGAATAGGAATAGAAAAAAAATTTGCCGCTAATTAGTCGTGAATTAGTTGTGAGAATACCGATTTTGTCGTTTATTTTTTATTTTTTATTTTTAGGTGCTTTGCTAACTTGATATAAGGTTAGCAAAGCACACCTGCAAAAAATGACTTTCGAGCGTTCGTAGAAGAATGGGAATAGAATGAGAATTTGCCGCTAATTAGTCGCTAATTAGTTCTGAAAAAAATAATTTTTTTAATTAATTTTTTTTTTGTTTTTTTGGGTGTTCTGCTAACTTGATATAAAGTTGGCAAAGCACGCCTCAATCAAATGATTTAAGGGTTTTCGTAAAAAAATGAGAATAGAATGAGAATTTGCCGCTAATTAGTCGCTAATTAGTTGTGAAAAAATGAATTTTCTAAATGAATTTTTTTTTTCGTTTTTTTGGATGCTTTGCTAACTTGATATAAAGTTGGCAAAGCACGCCCCCATAAAATGATTTTATGGGTTTCGTAAAAGAATGAAAATATAATATGAATTTGCCGCTAATTAGTCGCTACTTAGTTGTGAAGAAATGAATTTTCTAAATTAATTTTTTTTTTTTGTTTTTTTGGGTGCTTCGCTAACTTGATATAAAGTTAGCGAAGCACGCCTCCCTAAAATGATTTTAGTGTTTTCGTAAAAGAATGAAAATAGAATCAGAATTTGCCGCTAATTAATCGCTAATTAGTTGTGAAGGTATTTCATCCATAAATTCTGTTTTTTTTTTGGTTTTTACGGTGCTTCGCTTACTCAACATTAAGTAGGCAAAGCACGCATCTTTAAAATGATTTAAGTTTTTTCGTAAAAGCATGGAAATAGGATGAGAATTTGTCGCTTATTAGTCGCTAATTAGTTGTGGACGAATTTTTTTAGCAATTGTTTTGATATTATTTTTGTTGTTTCAGGTGCTCCGCTAACTCGATGTAAAGTTAGTAAAGTACACGTTCAAAAAATGACTTCAGAGCGTTCGTAGGAGAATGGGAATATGATTAGTTTTTGCCGCTAATTAGTCGCTAATTAGTTGTGAAAAAATTAATTTTCTAAATTAATTTTTTTTTGTTTTTTCGGGTGCTTTGCTAACTTGATATAAAGTTGGCAAAGCACGCTTCCATAAAATGATTTTAGGTATTTTGTAAAAGAATAAAAATAGAATGAGAATTTTCCGCTAAATAGTCGCTAATTAGTTGTGAAGGAATGAATTTTCTAAATGAATTTTTTTTTTTTGGGTGTTTTGCTAACTTGATATAAAGTTGGCAAAGCACGCCTCAATAAAATGATTTAAGGGTTTTCGTAAAAAAATGAGAATAGAATGAGATTTTGCCGCTAATTAGTTGCGAAGGAACTTCATTCAGAACATTTTTTGTTTTGTTTTTTACGGTGCTTCGCTTACTCGATATAAAGTTGGCAAAGCACGCCCTGATACAATCTTTTCAGGGTTTTCGTAAAAGAATATGAATAGAATAAGAATTTGTCGCTAATTAGTCGTGCAATAGTTGTGAGAATACCAATTTTGTCGTTGTTTTTTTGTTTTTTACGGTTCTTTGCTGACTTCATATAAAATTTGCCCGACCGCCCGCCTTTTTACCACTCATATATAAAAGTTATTCTACAGTAGTAATTTTTAAAAATGAATAGATTTTGACTTCGATGGTCATCGACCACCAAATTCTTATTATGTGTAATTTCCAATCTAATCTCAAAGTCCCAAGGAAAAACAAAGAGTAAAATAACAAAATAGTTATAAATGAAATTTAGTGGAACGTATTTCATTATAAACAATTTACCATTTTTGACAATAAAAAGTTAAAAACTTTTATTTTCTCTGATATTGTGTTGTATTTTTTAAAAAAACACGAAATGGTTCAAAAAAAATTTTAGTTGACTGATGTTTAGTATAAGAAAATAGTTGTTTACAACAAAATAAAGTTGTAGACATTGTCTCTACTCAATATAGTAGTCATACGAGTCCTTGGAAGAACACGAATGGATGATTCTCTGAACTATTTTACGTGTAGGATTATATCTGACTATCCCGAACGGAAATTCTGGATTATTCTTTTGTATGTATCTCTGAAAATGCATGGTCAACGACCCAGTGAGCCCGCTGCTCCCTGAGGACCAAGCCGGAAAAGCTAACCATTGGTTGCACCTAAGAAGAATGCATTCTTCTTAGTCGCATCGTTTCCTTGAGACAGTTTGCTTCGTCAAAGGCCTAGCTGTGAGTCTGATTTCACAGAGTTCGACAATTTATTTCTTTCCGTGTTTTCAAAGTGTCCTGCAAAATGAATCCTTTTATATTATTACGTGTGACATTACAAATCAATCACGATTAAAAAGTACATTTTCCATGGTGCAAACGATTTTTTAATCATAATGGGAGAAAAAGCCGATTTTTGTCCGCTAAGCGGGCAAAAAAGGAGGCTTTTTGGACCGCTTTGATAAAAAATAGTTATTTTCATTCCTTGGGGAAAAAAAATTTCTTGCGAAGGAAATATTCACTTGAGGGAAAATAGCTATTTTCGTACGTGTGAGCAAGAAGTCGATTTTGGCGAAGACGTGATTTTTGAGGCGAGGCGAAGCCAAGCCGTAAAATCGTCTGAGCCTAAATCGACGATTGCTCATACGTACGAACATAGTTTTTTCATGTTGAAGGCTCAAAAATCGTGATTTTGCGTTACGCACACGTACAAAAATCACGCTTTTTGTGCCTGAAGCACACTGAGAAAAAAAATGTTCGGTTATTCAGCATAAGTCTTCTACACATTACTACATTGTCCACCAAAAAGATACCAAGACGGTGAATCTTGTATAGGTTCCAATTCATATCGAACATCTTAACAGCCATTTATGAATTTTCGAAACGCTATCCTGTCATAATCGCGATACTCGTATTATGAATAACAGTTTCAATGTTGTATAAATTAGAACGACTAATTCACGACTAATTAGCGGCAAATTTTTTTTCTATTCCTATTCTTCTACGAAAACCCTAAAATGATTTTTCGGAGGTGTGCTTGCCAACTTTATATCAAGTTAGCAAAGCAGCCAAAAAAACAAAAAAAAAAATTAATTTAGAAAATTCATTTCTTCACAACTAATTAGCGACTAATTAGCGGCAAATTCATATTATATTTTCATTCTTTTACGAAACCCATAAAATCATTTCATGGGGGCGTGCTTTGCCAACTTTATGTCAAGTTAGCAAAGCATCCAAAAAAACGAAAAAAAAAATTCATTTAGAAAATTCATTTTTTCACAACTAATTAGCGACTAATTAGCGGCAAATTCTCATTCTATTCTCTTTTTTTCACGAAAACCCTTAAATCATTTGATTGAGGCGTGCTTTGCCAACTTTATATCAAGTTAGCAAAACACCCAAAAAAACAAAAAAAAAATTAATTAAAAAAATTATTTTTTTCAGAACTAATTAGTGACTAATTAGCGGCAAATTCTCATTCTATTCCCATTTTTCTACGAACGCTCGAAAGTCATTTTTTGCAGGTGTGCTTTGCTAACCTTATATCAAGTTAGCAAAGCACCTAAAAAAATAAAAATAAACGACAAAATCGGTATTCTCACAACTAATTCACGACTAATTAGCGGCAAATTTTTTTTCTATTCCTATTCTTCTACGAAAACCCTAAAATGATTTTTCGGAGGTGTGCTTGCCAACTTTATATCAAGTTAGCAAAGCACCCGAAAAAACAAAAAAAAATTAATTTAGAAAAATAATTTCTTCACAACTAAGTAGCGACTAATTAGCGGCAAATTCTGATCCTATTTCCATGCTTTTTCATAAAAACCCAAATCATTTTATGGATGCATGCTTTGCGAACTTTATATCAAGTCAGCAAAGAACCGTCAAAAACGAAAAAACGACAAAATTGGTATTCTCACAACTAATGCACGACTAATTAGCAAAGAATTCTTATTACATTGCTATTCTTCTACGGAAACCCTAAAATGATTGTATGGAGTCGTGCTCTGCCAACTTTATATCGAGCAAGCGGAGCACCGTGAAAAACAAAAAAAAAATTTTTCTGAATAAAATTCCTTCACAAATAATTAGCGACTAATCAGCGGCAAATTCTCATTTTATTCTCATTCCCCTACAAAAACTCTGAAATCATTTTATAGCGGCGTGCTTCGCCAACTTTATATCGAGTTAGCAAAGCAGCCAAAAAAACAAAAAAAAATTAATTTAGAAAATTCATTTCTTCACAACTAATTAGCGACTAATTAGCGACAAATTCTCATTCAATTTTTATTCTTTCACGAAATCCCTAAAATCATTTTATGGAAGCGTGCTTTGCCAACTTTATATCAAGTTACCAAAGCACCTAAAAAACAAAAAAAAAATTCATTTAGAAAATTCATTCCTTCACAACTAATTAGCGACTAATTAGCGGCAAATTCTCATTCTATTTTTATTCTTTCACGAAATCCCTAAAATCATTTTATGGAAGCTTGCTTTGCCAACTTTATATCAAGTTACCAAAGCACCCAAAAAAACAAAAAAAAATTAATTAAAAAAATTAATTTCTTTACAATTAATTAGCGACTAATTAGCGGCAAATTCTCATTCTATTCCCATTCTTCTACGAACGCTCAAAAGTCATTTTTTGGAGTTGTGCTTTGCTAACCTTATATCAATTTAGCAGAGCACCTAAAAAAATAAAAAAAAAAAAAATAAACGACAAAATCGGTATTCTTACAACTTATTCACGACTAATTAGCGGCAAATTTTTTTTCTATTTCCATTCTTTTACGATAACCCTAAAATGATTTTTCGAACTTTATATCAAGTCAGCAAAGAACCGTCAAAAACAAAAAAACGACAAAATTGGTGTGTTCACAACTAATGCACGACTAATTAGCAAAGAATTCTTATTCCATTGCTATTCTTCTCCGGAAACCCTAGAATGATTGTATGGAGTCGTGCTTTGCCAACTTTATATCGAGTAAGCGGAGCACCGTGAAAAACAAAAAAAAAAATTTTTTGTGAATAAAATTCCTTTACAAATAATTAGCGACTAATTAGCGGCAAATTCTCATTTTATTCTCATTCCCTTACGAAAACTCTGAAATCATTTTATAGCGGCGTGCTTCGCCAACTTTATATCGAGTTAGCAAAGCACCCAAAAAAACAAAAAAAAAATTAATTTAGAAAATTCATTTCTTCACAACTAATTAGCGACTAATTAGCGGCAAATTCTCATTCTATTTTCATTCTTTTACGAAATCCCTAAAATCATTTTATGGAAGCGTGCTTTGCCAACTTTATATCAAGTTAGCAAAGCACCCAAAAAAACAAAAAAAAATTAATTTAGAAAATTAATTTTTTCACAACTAATTAGCGACTAATTAGCGGCAAAAACTAATCCTATTCCGATTCTCCTACGAACGCTCTAAAGTCATTTTTCGGAGGTGTGCTTTGCTAACTTTATATCAAGTTAGCAAAGCACCTAAAAAAATAAAAAAAAAAAAAAGAAACGACAAAATCGGTATTTTCACAACTAATTAACGACTAATTAGCGGCAAATTATCCACCTACTTTCGAATCGATTTGTGATAGGTGTTTAGCTAACTTGATGCTCATACAGGCAACAGCGATCAACAAACTAAACCATATTCAACGGATGACTTGCCTAAATATAACAGGTGCCATGGAAACAACACTAACTGCTGCAATGGAGTTGCTCATTGGCATTGCCCCTTTAGACATATATGTCAAAGAGGTGGCGCTGATGACGATGATGAGATTACGCTCAGCGGGTGCAAACCTTGATGTAGGAATGGGAAAATTGAGATGTCGTTTCTAGCGGGGTGAGCTGGAGGCACTGCCCCAGCTACATGCGGGCCATGGATGCAACTCGATTAAACCTACGTTTGTCTTCGACAAGCCCTACAAAATCGAAACAAGACAACATAGGAAGTCAAACGTGGCAAATGCATATTGCATCTACACCGATGACTCCAAAACAGAAGAAGGCTCAGGATGCGGAATATACTCCAGATCACTAAACCTTAGTGTAAAATGGGGTATGGGCAAAAATGCCAGCGTAGTTCAGACTGAACTGGCTGGTATATCCATAGGGGCAAAAGAGATAATCCGGAAAGGTATAGCTGGAAAAACTATAATAATCTGCACAGACAGCAGACAAGCGCTACTAACCCTGAACAGACCACGTGTCATATCAGGGCTAGTAATGGAGTGTCATGAATCACTAGCCCAAGCTTCGGATGGTAACAACATCACCCTGAGGTGGGTTAAAGGACACAACGGAAATAAAGGCAACCACATTGCTGACCAGCTAGCTAGGAAGGCGGCAGGCCTAAAACTCTTAGGACTTGGTGATCTTTTTGGCTGGTCAACTGCAACAATCGCGGAAATTGTCAAATGTCACTCCCACACGCAAACCGTGAAAAGATGGGAAAAAGGGCCAGGATGTAGACTTGCCAAGGTAACACTAAGGAACCTTGGGAAGTCAGCATCAGAAAAGTACTTGAGAATGACCAGGAAAAACCTACGCTTGACAGTTGGTTTTTTAACTGCCCATTGTCAACTAAGAAAACACCTCCACACACTGGGGCTAGTAGACACAACTCTATGCAGGAGGTGTGAACGAGATGACGAAACTGTCGAGCATGTTCTATGTGAATGTCCGGAGTTATCGTCAATACGAGAGTATGCCTTCGGCGAGCCTTGGCCTACACCTGCCGATATAGGGGAGATGTCACCAGCTGATTTTTCCGCCTTCCTGGAAATGGCAGGAAGAGGATTTCCACTTAAAAGTTGTTTGATTTTATTTATTTATCTAGGTTTTACTCAACTTTTACTAGGTTTATCAAAACCTTGGGCTTAATTTTCTATCTATACAGGGTGTTTCATTAATAATTGTCCATATAATAACTGGAGAAACTTTAGCACAAAATACGAAGATTTAACCTAAAACACTTAAATAAAATGTGGTTCCTTACTGAGTTACAGGGTGTTTTATCTAAAAATTTAAAAACTATTTTTGTTCATCATTTTAAAACTATTCGACGTATCCTTTTCATACTTGGCAGGTAGTATAGATACTGTACAAACTACTAAATTATGTTAAACAAACGTTTCTGGCTATTACCAGAGGCGTACGACGGGGGAAAGTGAATGGTTGACCCTTTCCAAATTCTACGCCACTGGCAAAATTGCTATTTTAGTTCAATTTTTGTATTCTCCAATACTTTCTATGCAAATAATATACTCTTCATTCGTAACGATTAAGTCATTAGTTTTCGAGATTTTTGAAGTTAAAAATGAAACGACACGGTTATTTTGATTAATGTATTGTGTCGCTTCATTTTTAATTTCAAATATCTCGAAAACTAATCATTTTATCGTTACGAATGAAGAGTACATTATTTTCATAAAAAGTATTGCAAAATCAAAAAATTACACTAAAATAGCAATTTCGTCAGTGGCGTAGAATTTGGGAAGGGTCAACCAGCCACTATCCCTTGTCGTACGCCTCTGGTAGTAGCTAGAAACGGTAATTTATCTTAATTTAGTACGATTCACAGTACCTGTATTTTCTGCCAAGTATGATAAGGATACGCCAAATAGTTTTAAAGTACTGGGTACAAATAATTTTTAAATTTCAATCATATGAATCATATCCTAAAATAATCAAAATAACTGTGTTGTTTCATATTTAACTTCAAATATCTCGAAAACTAATGACTTTATCGTTACCACTAAAGAGTATATTATTTACGTAGAAAGTATTGGAGAATCTAAAAATGGTACTAAAATAGTAATTCCTCCAGTGGCGTACAATTTGAGAAGGGTCAACCATTCACCATCCCCTGTCGTACGCCTCTGGTAGTAGCTAGAAAAGTTTGTTTATCATAATTTAGTAGGGTGTCTAGTAGTCGCACTTTCTGCCAAGTATGGTAGTGATACGTCGAATAGTTTCAAAATGCTGAGCAAAAATAGTTTTTAAATTTTTAGATAAAACACCCTGTAACTCGGTAAGGAACCACATTTTATTTAAGTGATTTAGGTTAAATCTTCGTATTTTGTGCTAAGGTTTCTCCAGTTACTATATGGACAATTATTAATGAAACACCCTGTATATTTATTTATTATGATTTTAAAATTCGTGTTCTATTATTAAGCTATTTTTGACCCTTTTCCCGGGCACCTATGAGGTAAAGTCTGGAGGCGAGTTTTTTGTGTGGTATCCCCAATAGGCCTAATCCACGGACACTTTCTAGAAAAAATAATATTATTTATTATTATATTTTGAAAAAGATCTATCATAGTTATTATTTTTTCATTTTTTTCGATGGTCCAGGCTGCGAGTCAAGATCTGAATCAGTATCCGAGGTGAATTTTTGTGGCATAATGAGAGTTAGAGTTGGCGTCATTGTCGGTAATTCATCTACCAATTCATTTTCTTCAATAATTAATTTTGATATGTCCACGATGTTGCTGCAACTTTCACCACCACAATAGAGACACACTGCTGAACATTTGAGGTCTGGTTTTCGGCAACTACATGCACTTCCAGTTTCCATTACATCTGCTAAAGATGAATTTCATAAGCTCGGGGTACTGGAGGCTTGGAAGTTTGGATTGGTATCCAAAATTTTCCATGCTTTTTCCAGCCCCAATTTTATGGATCACAATGTTTACTGAGCCATGACTGAATCTGGTGATACACTCGAAGTCTGTGGAAACGGGCTGCGTCTTGTGTTGGAACTGCATTTTTTATCACCGTTTTAGCGAATCGTTTAATCTCAGGGTTTCCAGGGAATCGTTTTTATTTCCGCCATATAAAGAGACGAAAAACGTTCGCCGACAACAGTGAGTAAAGATGGCTCGACTTTCCCACTGAAGAATAATTTTCCCCAGAGGTTTCTTACAAATAAAATAACCACCACTCATGAATCGCTCTTACAAAAAAACACAAAATGCTTATCTAATCACAAAAATATAAATTTTACCCCATGACTCTCAATAGTATTATCTGTAAAACTCAAAATACTTTTCACAATTTTTAATACGACTGCACGTGGCCAAAGAGGTAGCACAACTGTAAGAATAAGTTAAGTAGAAGGAAACCGACTGATGTGCCACGTGCCACCTAGGATAAATTATAATAAAAAAAGTAATAGCAGGCAGATATTCAGTCCGGTACGGAAGAAGAATGACGTAACTGCAAATTTTGTCAATTCCTGTTTATTGCGTAATTAAGTTCTAAAATACTATGTACAGTAGGGTGGTCCAAAAACCTCAAGTTTTTTTTAGAGACCTAGGGACCCTCCTATTTTGTTATATCTAATAAAAGAATAATCTATGCCAAATCTTAACACTCTAGAACTTATGGAAAGCAGTGCTCAACAACATTTAGTTTTCATAAATTTCCGTAAAACACTTAAGCTTATCATTGCTATTGCTGCCGCACTTGGACATGATCCTGCGGATTTACCGCTTTCAAGAAGTTCTGTAAAAAGGAAACGAGACGCAGCAAGACAGAATTTTTCAACACAGATTAAATCAAACTTAGACATCAAAGAACCAATTGTTGTTCATTGGAACAAAATCCTGCCTGACATTTTAGGTTCACAAAAGGTAGATAGACTACCAGTGCTAGTTTCCTATGCAGGTGGAAATGAGAAACTACTGGGGGTGCCAAAATTGGCTAGTGGAACAGGTTTGAACATTGGAGATGCAGTTCTTAAAACGCTTAAATCATGGGATCTCGATGATAAAGTCATTGGTATGGGCTTTGACACAACAGCCGTAAATAATAGTCTTAAGAGTGGTGCATGCACTTTCCTTGAAAATAAGCTGAATAAAGAACTTCTATGGTTGCCGTGTCGCTAGCACAAAATGGAAATCATTTTGGGCAAAGTATTTGCATTATGTTTGGGACCTTCAAGCTCTCCTGAAATTTCCATATTTAAAAGGTTGAAGGAATCATGAAGTGCAGTTGATCGATCAGATTACACACCATTAATTTTTTTTCTTGGAGAAGCCGAGTTAAAAAAAAGTGCCATCGAGTCCTTGCTACATCATCTTAGTAAGAAAAACCAGCCTCGAGATAACTACCTCGAACTTATTGAACTGTCGCTGTTGGTGTTGGGACAACCAATAGAAAATATTCACTGGAGAGCACCTGGGCCTATACACCACGCTCGGTGGATGGCTAAGCTTATTTATGCATATAAGTTGTACCTTTTCCTAGGTCAAGGATTTATCCGTTTCGGTGCACTTTTGTAGGGGAAAAACTGGGTTGAGGCTCCAATCAGCGCCAATGCAGCTTTCAACGACCTAATTTTTTGGAAAGAGGCTGGGAAATACAGCGTCATTGATGAAGATATAGCTAAAACTATCAAAAAAGCCTTGCAGCCACATTTGTGGTACCTATCTGACGAAATGGTCGGGTTATCACTTTTTTCCAATAAAGTGAGCCTTGAAAACAAAGTGAGCATAGTGAATAAGATGTCAAATGTCTGTCAGATTTTGCTAATAGTAGAACAATGTTTGTTGTTTACTAAGCTCAACATTATGCAAAGCTTTTTAAACAAGCATCCAAGTGAATGGGAACAGGACCCAGAGTTTAAAGAGGCAAAAAATACAGTAAATAAAATCAAAGTGGTCAATGGCATCGCAGAAAGAGGTGTAAAACTATTTCAAGATTTTAACAAACTCATAACAAATGATGAAGACGAAAAACAGCTGTTACTGCAGATTGTAGAGGCTAATCGAAAACAAGTCCCGACTGAGTAAACAAAGAAGGCCGTTCTAGAAAGTCTACAGAAACCATGAATTTCCAAAGACAAAATTTAAAGAGTTCATTTTTATTATGGCCTTCAGTGTAAAATGTACTTATTTTAAACATGGGTTCCAATGTAAAATAAACAAATAAATTATTGAGCACTGCCTTCCAAGTGACTTATTGCTTTCATATTTTGGCTGCTTACTTCTTTTATCAATTAGAAAAGTGCCATCGAGTCTTCAACTTGAGTTTTTCACATAGGATCTTGAACCACCCTAATGTACAGATGATTCAAAAACGACCGAACTTTAAAAATGTGCTGAGCCACTATAGGGTAGTTGCGTCGTTACTGAAATACGCGCTATGTTAGACCTTGTTTCAGATGCATAATGACGCAACTGTAGATAGGGTTGAAAATGGGGCGATTAAATTAAGATAATGAAATTCGAACCAATATCGATGAAAATCAAAGCCATCTTTTAGCCTCCTAGACGTTTACTCTTCATTTAATCACTATTTTAAATATTTAAAAATCGTTTTTTTGCTCTTCTGAAGAATTTTGCATTTTGCTGTTGCGTCATTCTTCTTCTGGACTGGCGAATTTGCCCTCAAACAACTTCTTGGGCCTTTTCTATATATGCTTAAGGTTCTAAGTTTTATAGTGTGGAGAAAGGTCAAAAATAGATTAATAATAGCATAGGAATGTTAAAACCATAATAAATTGTATGAATAAAAAAATATATAGATAGAAAAGTAAGCCTATCGTTTTGTTTTTATTGTATCCTTATGAGCATTCGAGAATCTGGTCAAGTTTGGAGCTCTCTAAAGCCTAGATAAATAAATAGAATTAAACACTTTTATAGTGGAAACTATTCACTGGAAAACCCTCTACGAAATTGCTATAACGTGATTTTATTGTAAAATAAACTGAAAAAAAGTTATAACATCCAAAAGGAAACTTGTTAAAAATTGTTACTTATTTTTGTTTATATCTTTTTTGTCGGTGACTTGACGATAAAAAGTAATAGAAACAAAATTGTAGAAAATTTAATTTGCTACATTTTAGGTTTTATTAGATTTTCCGTAGGTTTGGTAGTTTACGAGATATAGAGCGAAACCACTTAGCACCACTTTGCCGGGGGACAAGGGTGGCGACCCCAAAAACTTGAACTTAAGCTTCTACTGATCCCCTCTACACATTAATAAAATAAAATTGACTCTAACAAATGCAAGGTATGGCCTAAAAAATGTAACATTTCAATGGACTACGTGGCAGTTCTTATTTTAATTACAGCAGCTCTAAATACTTGGTTGACAGGCTCAGACTAAACCATTCCCTTAGATTTCATTACCAGGACGTTCGTCTTCTTCCTACATCTCTTTTACCTTTTATTTTGCCCTCCGTATTCAAACGCAGCAGACAATAACGAGGACCGCTTACTATATGACCGAATCATTCAAGCTACCGAAACTTGAATATTTCGGCAGCTTACATAGTGACCAGTGACCATTTACTATGATGCCCTGAAATAAAAAACAAACATAAATTCTTTGCGCTAGCTGTACTCTCTCTTCGAATTTACCAGAAATTCTTTCTGTAACTTACAAATATAAGATTTCGGATTGAATAACCTGTTGTATATTAAGTGATATTTTATACTACTATTACTTGATGAATAAGTTTACATATTTTGCTTGAGCTACATATTTCTATTCGTTTAAAAAGTAAATTACCCCAGTTTAATTTTATTGACAAATCTCTAACATTTGTTTGCATTTCAAACGCCATTGTGGTGGCCGCAAGAATCACAAAACAACTCTCAAACTCCCTCAGAAACTTTGATAACTTCAATACCAAACTCACTTCATAACTCACACCCTCTTACTAACTGACATCTTTCGTACTTTTGTTTCACACCAGATACTTCTTAACAAGCAAAAGACCCTTGAAATAGGGTTGGATACTTTTCCTCCTACGCAGACTGCATCCCTAATTTCCAGACAACTTCGGAATTGATTCGGACACAGATTTATTTGTTGAGATAGTCCTACTGTTTCTGAAAATAGACCAATCCGTTAGGCTTCAGGAAATAATATCGACGTATTCATGTAACGACTAGGTAACTCGTTTTTTTGGAGTTTCTTGTGAAATACAAACTGACAAAAATATACTCACGGACAAACATATTAGTCCTGTCGCCAGGGGGGGTACAACGGCCTCCTTAATTCAGATGACTTACCCATAAACAAATAACCCCTTCAGATGGACTTAAGAAAGAACTTAAGGAATTACATAACAGCGATTTTTCGCAAAACAAAACATTTTTTTGTATTTTTTGGGTGATTCTCAGCAAAAAATGGTCTTACAAGTTTTTTCGTAGGATGTACAGTTTTCGAGATAAACGCGGTTGAACTTTCAAAAAATCGAAAAAATGCAATTTTTGAACCCGAATAACTTTTGATTAAAAAATAAAATAGCAATTCTGCTTACTGCATTTGAAAGTTCAAGTCATATTCTATCGGTTTTTATTATTTGCATTGCTAAAAATTATGTTTTATTTGTTAAACAAAGCCATAAACACATAGTGTTTCCCGTGCCCAATACATGCGTTTTATTGGACGTAGTCTGTAGAAGTTGTCTATATGCGCGCCTACTCGTTCGATTTCAAATGAGAAATGCATTGAAAACATCATTCAATCACTATGTGTTTATAGCTTTGTTCAACAATAAAAAAAATAATTTTTAGCAATGAAAGTAATCAAAGCCGATAGAACTTGACTTGAACTTTCAAATGCGGTAAGCAGAATTGCTATTTTATTTTTCAATCAAAAGTTATTCGGGCTCAAAAATTGCAATTTATCGATTTTTTGAAAGTTCAACCGCGTTTATGTCGAAAACTATGCATCCTACGAAAAAACTTGTAAAAACATTTTTTGCTTAGAATGACCCAAAAAATACAAAAAAATATTTTGTTTTGCGAAAAATCCCTGTTATGTGATTTCTCAAGTTCTTTGTTTATAACAACCTTATCGACATCTGGATCGACTGTTACCCAAAAAATTCGTGTTCTACGGGTCAAAATACATAAAAAAACTTGGGTAAGTCCATCTGAATTAAGCAGGCCGTTGTACCCCCACTGTCGACAGGACTATATTACATATTTTATTTTCAATCGTCATTATGTGTTTATTATTTATCTTTGAAATGTTTAGTATATTTTTACTTATTCGTTTATCTATTTATTTTATTTATTTATTTATTTGATGTATTTTAATTTATTAGAGATAAATACATGGTTAAACATAGTCTTTATAACCGAATATGCAATAATGTCACAAATTAACAAACATTGCATAGTATGGAAAGTGTGCTTTGGCGACTTGACAATTCTTGTTTTGTTGAAATGTCAAATAGAATATGTCAGTTGGGGAGTTTTATTTTATGATTCTGCAGTTTTCTTGCTGATATGCCACATTTAAGCGAGTTGGTGTGTTTTAGAATTGTTACTTTAAGAAATGAGGGTTACAGACAAGAACATATTGCGTGGATAGCGAATATCCATCAGTCGACTGTTTCTCATATAGTAAAGCGATACAGTGAGACTGGAGAATACAAACGGCGACCTGGTTAAGGACGAAAAGGATGTGCAACGCCTAGAGATGACCAATATTTAAGATTTAAATATTTGTGAAATCGTACACTTACAGTGAATGACACTCAAAAATGAATTACTGATCACAAGACAAGTTAATGTAAGTCTCAAAATTGTTACTAGAAGACTTAAGAGGTTGGTTTGAATCCAAAGCGGGCCTGCCAGCGTTCCACTTCTTCTACCACGGCATAAAAATCAAAGGTTGCACTTTGCAAGAGCCCACGTTAACTAGAACGAACATCAATCGGGAAGAGTTCTTTTCACAGATGAAACGAGGATACAATTATGGAAGCCAAATGGAAGTGATCGAGTATACAGAGGGTATGGGGAACGTTTCGCAGAATGTAATCTTGTACAAAATGTTAGCTTTGGTGGCGGTTCCATAATGCTATGGGGTGGCATTAGTTGGGAGAGTCGTACGGAGCTTGATGAGGTGAATATTCGAATGAATGCTGACTGGTACATACGGAACATTATTGAAGAGCATGTTTTTCCTTATGCCGGCTTCATTGGGTATGTTAACTTTGTGCTAATGCATGATAATGCCCGTGCATATACCGCAGGAACAATTATACAATACCTTGAGGATGTTGGGGTTGAGGCTCTACTGTCCACCAATGAGCCCTGATGCAGATCCCACAGAACATAATATGTATTTGGGACATTCCAAAAAGACGTACCTATACAAGCAAGAAATCCAGTTCCAAACTCAATTGCAGAATCAAGAATTGCTGCACAGGAAGAACGGAATATTCTGCGGAGCATGCCTAGAAGTATGCAGACAATAATTAGAGATAGAGGAAGAAATACTAAGTACTAAATTGTTACAATGTTGCTGTAAAAAATTGTTATATTGTTGTTATTGTTTCTCTTTCTAATTAAATGCTATAGGCAAAATCAGACTATTTCATTAATTTCTCTACAAATTAGTTGTGGCTCTGCAATATGCAAGTTACTTGACAATAAATATACGTAGGATAGTCCAGCTTATAAACATAAGCTGGCAATAGCGATGCAATTATAAACATAACAGTTATCCAAGAACATTCAAAAGTCATCTCTTTAAATTAATGATGACATTTTCAAGTAGAATGACATTCTAGTAATGTTTACATATCCATACCAGTGTGAATTTTACTACACGTAATTTGCCGTGTAAACACAGAAAAAGTAGGGATACCCGTAAAATATTTGCGAATTATGTACCGATGGCCTTAATTATGTGATAAACTTATTGATTATTGTTTTTATTTGTAGAAACAGATTACAATAAGTAAAGAATGTAAAAAAACTTTTTAATTTGTATCCAACTATGTATAACTAATTTTTTATAGGATTAATTTGCTAATTAATTCTTTTCTTTTTCAGGTAAGTTCTTTGTAACCTACCTAGTACGTAAGTATCTATTTAAAAAGAAATTTGATATTTAATTCCTCTTCTATACTGTGACAATAATATAATTTGATCGTCTAGAGTACTTACGTCAATGAATTAAGTAAAACGTGTTTTTGTACCGTCTCGGACAATATAAAAGTCGGAACGAAAAGCCTAGTTGAGGTTGAGGATTATTCTTGGAGCGTTGATCGATGAATAACAAACAACAACGAGGTATAAGAGGTGAGTTATCCCGACTATTTTCCGCCGTCGTTTTGGTGCACTGGACGAATCCGACGGTTTTTCCTTTTACCTATCTTTATACGAGCGGTGATCGTATTTCCCTACATGGCTTTTCCTCTGGCGAGCTGAGCGAGATATCCTATCCTTATACGTCCGTTTCATATTAATAAATGTAATTCCTAATCCATGCGATCGTCGGTAGTATTCATTCATGTACCAGATCGATATCGACCCGAACCTAATGTTCGATACGTAGGTTATAAATATATTTTATTCACTAAATTAACGAGTAGTAATTAAGGCTAATTATCTTATCCTTTGTATGTCTTGATTCTGGATAAATGTCTTAAAAAGCGAATCTTTGTCTTCGGCTGAATTTTGTTACTATTTTTATGCATTAGTGACTTCTGAGTGGTGTCTGAGCGACAGAGAGAGAGAGAGAGAGAGAGAGGGGGGGGCCCGACAGAGTGACAAAAAGAGAGTGGCAGAAAGGGAAAAATAATAAAAATATATCTCAAATACTCATGAGGATCTTAAAATTTAAAAATAATAAATATTTTGGCCGGACCTAACTTTTTTTAAATATGAAAAAATACATAAGTATACGACAGGATCAAAACAGTAACCGAGAAGGTCAAACAGTGATCAACCTTTAATAGGGCTTTTCATCGATTGTCATTTGTTTCGAGCTTCTGTCATGTGTCACATAATATTATTATATCTACGTCATACGTCTTTGGTTTGTATTATTGTATATACCAATAACGTATGTCGTAGATATATTGATATTATGTGACACATGGCAGAAGCTCGAAACAAATGACTGTGAATGAAAAGCCTTATAGAGGCACTCTCAATATGTGATTGCAATATTATACAATTCTGCAAATGCGAGAGCGAGGGCGAGAGCGAGGGCGAGAGCGAGAGTGAGAGAGAGCGAGAGCAAGAGCGAGAGAGAGAGAGAGAGAGCGAGAGAGAGACAAAGACACAGAGAGAGAGAGAGAGAGAGACAGACAGAGAGAGAGAGATTTCAAATGACTCTCACCTGTAATTTAGGAATGTCTTAAACACTACCGGTTCAAAAAGCTACCCAACGGTACTATCAATTGATTTAAGAGAGAGAAATACAAATAGAGCAAAATAAACTAGGTAATAAAGAGATGGACACAAAGACTCACAGATATTATAACAAGATTTAAAAAAAAAACGAGTCAGAAGGCTACATTCTTGTGAAGTTTTTATATAATCTACCGATAGACTGAAATTTTAAATCCAAAGTAAATCATTGCCACCATACATGTCTCTACTTTTACATACAGGGTGATTGATTAGTGGGGTAAAGCTCAATAGATCCGCTATAGTAATAGATAGCAATAAAAGTTAATAATAAAAATTTTAGCCACCTTTGAGCTTCACATTACAAAATTAGTTAGAATACTACAGGTTGTTCGATAACACAGTGGCAGACCAAACTTATGTTTTTTTAAATGGAACACCCTATATTTTATTTTATATTCGAAATCCTGTTAAGTTCTCCATCACAAAAACATAAAAATTTGTTATGTTATACAGGGTATTAAATATAAATAAATATAAATCCCTCTATAAATAAAAATAAGCACAACAGCAATGGTTTATTAATCCCATATTTTTTATTTATTGTCAAAATTTTCAAAAATTATTGACATTGCTAATTTTCTTTATATCAAATGCAGGGTGAATCAAAACGCAAGTACATTATTTTCTCAGTAATGTTAAATGGAACACCCTGTATTTTATATCATTATTGAAAAGTAACATTACCGTACTTTAATTTTTATATAACATTCCCTATGTCCAAATTGATTAGTTTTCGAGATATTTTCATTTTTCAGAGCAAATTATTTTAGGTGTCCAAATTTATCTAAATTTTAAGTTAGCCATGACTGAATTGACAATAATTCTCAATTATTGACGATTACTGATTATCAATGCGGTAATCAATGTAACAATATAGCAAATAAAGAAATAAAAATAATTTATTAGTAATACATTTTACAAAAGAGAAACACAACCACAACGTGCAACATTTTTGAAACAATTAAAAACTACTTTTTTATGTAAATGTAACAAATATAGAATGAAAATTAGTAATAAATTTTACAAAACGACACACAAACACAAAATACAACATTTTGTGAAGACAATTAAACACTACTTTTGTAAGTAATTGCAACAATGTAACAAATAAACGACGAAAAATAATTTACCAGTAATACATTTTGCAAAAAAAAAACATTTTTGAAAAGATTAGAAGCTACTTTTAATAAAATATTTTTAATATTTAATTACATAAGGTGTTCAAAATAACCTCCTAACACATTCATGCACACCTATAAACGATCATTGAATGAGCTAAGAAGCATTTGTAAATTAACACACGAAATACACTTTGTATTCTTTTTTTCATCTCATCCTTTGTTGTTGGAGGTATTTGATAAACTTCATTATTAACGTAACCCCAAAAAAATCAGTCCAGTTTATTAAATTCTGGTGGTTTGGGTGGCCACGTACTGGTTCATTGAAAAATGAAAATATCTCGAAAACTAATCAATTTAGACATAGCGAATGTTATCTAAAAATTAAAGTTCGGTAATGGTATTTTTCAATAGTGATTTAAAATACAGTGTGTTCTATTTAAAATTACTGAGAAAATAATTTACTTGCGTTTTGACTCACCCTGTATTTGATATAAAGAAAATTAGCAATATCAATCATTCTTGAAAATTTTGACAATACATACGTAAAAAATATGACATTAATAAACGATTGCTGTTTTGCTTCTTTTTATTTACAGGGAGTTAAACTTGTTACGATTTTCATATAAAATTGGTTATCACTTTGTAAATACCATGTAAACGTAACAAATCTTTATATTTTTGTGATGGAGAAGTTAACAGGATTTCGAATTTAAAATAAAATATAGGGTGTTCCATTTAAAAGAACATAAATTTGGTCTGCCACTGTGTTAACGAACACCCTGTAACATTCTAACTAATTTTGTAATACTCAAAGGTGGCTAAAGTTTTTGTTATTAACTTTTATTGCTATCTATTATACCCTATTCCACGAACATACGCCTGTTTTAGATTATTTCGACAACAAATATTTTACTGTGCAAAATAAGAAGAACGAAAGTAAATTGCAAATTACATTTTTGTTTATTGGAATAATTATTAGCGCCATTTACTTTCGTACTTCCGATGTTGCACAGTAAAATATTCGTTGTCGAAGTAATCCACAACAGGCGTATGTTCGTGGAATGGCCCTATAGCGCATCTATTGAGCTTTATCCCACTAATCAATCACCCTGTATTTGTGTTTGCCACCGTCGAGATTTCTTTCACGAGTAGTTTTCTTTCGTTTATCAACTTAATAATGCCTAAGTATATAATATAATATGCTGCTGCAGCAACGTCCATCTTGCAGACACGGTTTTAAGGTAATTACTGATGGAACGTCAAAGTGTTCACTACGAAGTACGAAACAAGGTTCGGTTCGTTGTTTATTTCAAGACACCGTGGAACAACGTTGCGAACCTCTGTTGATTGATTAAATGGCGGCCGGTCAGGGTCGGCAGGGTCAGCAGGGTCGGCAGTGCCGACCCACTCATTTATATAGATATAGATTTTTTTAATATTTGTACCTGTGAAGTAAACACTTCGGTTGCAATGGGTGGGAAAAACTCTCGATGCTGGTCATTTAGGATATGGAGAACAGTGCCTACGTTCTCTCCGATGAGGCTCCAATAAGAACCGAAAATCGCGATTCAGAGGACTGGACTGCGATCCGTATTCTAATTGAAAAGTAAGATTGTTTTGCCTTCGCATTGCAACTGAATAAAAATGGTATACATTTTTATTTTATAGTCGTAGTACTTCGTAGAGTAATCAGGTGCATTTTCCGTTGGAACTTTACCAAGCTGCAGACGGTGGATGTGAATTGCATAGTGTAGAATACCTTCCCTTTGTCTTCACTGCAGCATCCATGTGCTTGCAAATTGTAGAAGCCTTGGAGGTGTCACCAGGAAAGTGTACCAATAAGTTTTCAATTTAAAAATCTTTTAGTAATGATTTTAATATTTTCAATATTATTAATTTTGCTATTAGGATTGACAACTACTTCATCTTTTAAAAAAATCTGTCAGATAATACTTTCTAATTCGAAGTGTATTCGTAATACAGAATGAACTAATGCATATAATCAAATAGTTACATTTTGAATAACGTTATTGAATCTGAGATTTAGAAAACTATTTGCTTTTCGCTGGAAGTAGATGAAACTTCTGATTATCATGTCATTCACAATTATCAATAATTATTGTTGTTCGAGACCCGTTACGTGGTAAGATTTATGAGAGGATTTTAGGTTTCAGAGACGTGAGTAAAAGCAATAAGGCAGAATATAATTTTGGTGTTTTAAAGATTAGATTAAAATTTTTTGATATCAAAAATAAATTGGTAGGACAAACTGGGGCAATCTTATGACGGCGTTGCTGTGATGTGTGGTGAATTGAATGGTCTTCAGGCAAAAGTTAAAACTATTGCATCACAAGCTTTATTTACTCACTATTATGCGCATATAATGAATTTAGTTTTGGATGATACGTGTAAAAAAATAAAGAATATCATCTTTTCTTGCCAGTTTAGCTCACCTAAACGGACTACTGCTTTAGAACAAATTTGTTTCGAAAAAAAAAAAACAAACAGTTTGTCAGACGCGATGAAATTTTAAATCTCGATTAGTTTTATCTAAGCAGATTATCTCTGGTAGTTATAGTATATCTGTAGCAGATTATAGTGAACAGCTTTTGGAAGTTTTTGATTTTATTATCGAAGGCGACGATTTTGAAAGTGGCGATACCTCGATCCGTGAAGCAATCGGTTTGAGAACTTTATTAAATAATTATTCTTTTAACATTCTTTTAAATATTTTTAAGACAGAATTTGTCCAAGATATGCATTGTTGTTCAAAATCAGTCAACTGACATTAATTATTCCAAAAATAGAATAAGAAAGCTGGTGCAAAATCTCAGAGATTTCCGTAATGATAGTAGTTTCCAATATATACGCAGTGACGTTTTGGATTCGCTTGATATTTCCGAACCATCCCAAAAAGACAACAAAATGATACCTACATATCTCGAAAAACGAGTAGGTATATCTTGAAATTTTGGATACCTACGAAGTTTTTCGAATTTTGAAGATTTGCAAATTTTTGACCTCTTTGACGATTCAAAATTTAAAAGTTACCTTCGCCAAAGAATTTCCAAGATATTTATTATTACAAGTTAGGTACTTAAAAATTATGCCGATCCAAATATTTTCAGAAAGTGGGATAAGTTACAAAATATGTGTATGTATAATTCTATGTAGTAAGTACTGCAATTCATTACAACAAACCGTTCATAGTTTTTCTTATTACCACCAATTTCTGCCTCAAATAAACGGGATTTATCTTGTCTCAAAAGAATCAACACGCATTGTCGAAACACCATGAAACAAGAGAGAATGTCAAGTACATCAAATAAAAAAAAACAACAAAATCTCCTGATGATTTAAGCCTTTAAGTTTGATGGTATACCTATATGAGACAATAAACCTTGCCGACCCTGTCTCTAAGGCCACGAGCCGCCACTGGATTGGTTGGATATTGGCGACGAGGTTCGATGTGGCATTCGGAGAATGTTTGGACCCACCTTCGATGTTGCACCCTGATCGCGATGAGGTTCGATACGTTGTTGCAGGGTGCCAACCACACTTAAGTTCGCTACGAGTTTCGATAAGGCATTCGGAGCATATCTGCACGCACCTTAACACTTTGGTGTTAGAAGGCACTACTAAGTTTGTAACTGACTGCTCTTATACAAAAGCGGACAATCATTGACGGATTTTAGAGCACATGGAGTAAATGTACAGTGTACAGTAAAAAAACCTTTGACCGATTGTTTGAGAGAATCTTGGTCCACGTCTTAATTTACTGAGGGTGAGGGTGGGTGCTTTGGTCTTTGGAAAGTCTTTTTTGAAACATAATTATGTCCTTTCCGCACACATTGCCACTAAGCACTGTTTTTATGTTTTTTAGATATTTATAATGTTGGTAATACTGTCAAAGGTGGAGTTATCTATTACTAAATTAAAAATATTTTTAATAAAGATAAAGGCAGTTTTTGTTTTTATTTGATTCAGAGGTGAACCACCATCTCCATATAGCTATTTCAGCATCTATGCATCCTCAGTGGAGCTATGCAGTCACAACTCTAAACCAAATATCAACAACCCTGCTTATTTAAGGGAAAACATCGCGATGCAATGATTCCACCTTTTGAGACGCACAACAGCGACATCTTTCGTAATACGAGGAAGACGAAAAGCCCTAGATACAAAGATTACTACTTTTATACAATTAGAATAATTGAAATAAAAATAATAAACAGTGGCGAAGCGTGACTTTTTCTAAAGTGTTACCAAAACTAGATGTAAAAAATCTTATTGAAAAATAGTTATTTATGAAACAGTTCGTGAAGTATGTTTTTTGCGAACGCACGCGTTATTTAGAGCACGAGCGACAACGGAGCGAGTGCTATACATCGCGTAAGTTCGCAAAAAGTACTTCACGCACAGTTTCATACAATATTTTATCTACGATAAACAAATAAAAAAACTGTAACTCTTCGTCACTGGAATTCATTTCTATTCTACAATTTTTAGAACTTTGACATTTAAAAATCCTTCTTCTTCTTTGAGTGCCTCTCCTATCGGAGATTGGATATCATTAGGGCGATTCTAATTTTATTTACTGCTGTTTTGAACAATTCGTTAGTGGTACAGCCAAACCACTCTCTCAAATTTCTCATCCAGGACATTCTTCTACGGCCTGGATTTCTTCGTCCTTGGATTTTTCCTTGCATTATGTTTTGTAGGAATGTGTACTTTTGTCCCCTCATCAGGTGGCCTAAGTATTCAAGTTTTCTCTTTTTTATATTCAGTAGAACTTCTGGCTTGTTATTTATTCTGCGTATTACTTCTTCATTTGTAATTTTATCCACCCAACTTATTCTTAGTATACGGCGGTAGCACCACATCTCAAAGCTTTCAAGATTTTTAATATTCCTCTGTTTAAGAGTCCATGACTCAACACCGTAGAGCAAAGTACTGAATACATAGCATTTTAACATTCTAGTTCGTAGATGAATACTAATATCACGATTACAAAATAATTTTTTCATATTTATAAAAGTAGACCTGGCAATTTCAATACGTCTTTTTATCTCGTGATTTTGGTCACCTGTTTCATTGATAAGGGTTCCCAAGTATTTGTATTCGTTTACTTTTTCAAGTTGGGTACCGTTTATTGTGATACTAGTGTCATTTATTGGATTCTTACTGAAGGTCATATATTTGGTTTTTTTGACGTTCATCCTTATGCCGTAGTTATTACATATCTCATTCATACTTTCAACTAGATGTTGTAGATCTTCCGCTGTTCTTGCCATTATCACAGTATCGTCAGCATATCGAATGTTATTGATAACTTCTCCATTGACTATTATCCCTTCGTTTGCATATGAGAGAGCTTCTTGGCATATTTGTTCGCTGTAGATATTAAACAAGAGCGGTGACAATATACAACCCTGTCGTACCCCTCTACGTATTTCTATTTCGTCCGATGTTTGGTCTTATATTTTTATATTAGCTCCCTGATTCCAGTACAGATTTAATATTATTTGTATATCTCTGCTATTTGTAAAAATCCTAACTACTTTCAAACCACAAAACTGTCAAAAATTTTGTTGTAAGTTAGGGTGACCAGATCATAAACTTGAAAAAACGGGACACATCCAATGAGCAGTAGCGTAGAATTTTTCTCTGGGGAGGGGGGTTGGCGTATTTTTTTGTTTTGTTTGTGAACGACAAGGTTACATTTTCCTACTTTTTTTTATATATTTTTCATATGCCCTGGGGGAAAGGGGGTTTAACCCCCAAGTCCCCTTTCCGGGTACGCCACTGCCAAGGAGGGTTTGGGGCGATATCCAAATAGGCAGGATGAAACATGGTCTTTTAGCTAATTTGTGACCTACAAATCCTTTTCAATTTACCTTTGAATATGTAATTTACATACGATCAAGACTGCGAAACAAAGTACAAAACTCAGCCAGAATATCATGGATTAACAATCCGTCAGAACAAAACAGTTGTTAACTGAAGAGTAAATAAAGCAATTTTACAAAAAAGTCAGAGCAACAAAAAATAAGCCCAGCATTAAATCAAGCAAAACAAGAGGGCTAAAAAACCAGAAAGGAGAAACCGTATTTGAATAGAAACAGATCAGCAAAATATGGGAAGAATATTACGAAAAAATGCTATTCACTATGAAGAAGGAAGCACACTGCGATGAAGAAATAAAACAGTAGAAGATAACGACGAAGTCGAAATTTTCACAGCAGAAGAAGTACAAAAACAAATATTAAAAACCTAGGAAACGGAAAAGCAGCAGGAGAAGATGAAAAAGTAGTGGAATTAAAAAAATACGGAGGAAGAGAATTACATAAAGAAATAAACCAACTAATACAACAAATTATGGACAAAACTGACTACCAGACGATTGGAACACAGGTATTATCGTACCTATAATATATGAAAAAAAAAGGAGATCGGGAGGAGTGCCAGAATTAAAGAGCAATAACTTTATTAAAAACCACATATAACATTCTAGCAAACATACTAAACAAGAGACTTAAATAATGCGCTGAACGAATATTAGGAGAATACCAGAATGGATTCAGACCAAGGAGGTCGATGATTAATTTCACAATTTCACACATACAGTGAAACAAATAATTCAAAAATCTAGAGAATACAACAGAGAAATTCCCCGAATATTCATAGATTTTAAAAGCGCTTTTGATATAATCAATCGGACGAAAATGATGGAGGAGATAGAGAATGTTGGAATCCCAGAAATATTAAGACAAATTATGCTAACAGTAAGCCTAAAGAACACCAAAGCAAGGATCAGTTTCAACGAACAACTTCTAAGGAGATAAATGTAAATAAATGAGTGAAATAAGGTGACTGTCTCCCCGACACTATTATTTAATCTGATATTGAAAGTAATCATAAGGAGGACAAACATGTATCCACCTTTAGCTACTTGGGAGTAACAATATGGAAAACCGGAAAAGAGAGAACAGAGGAAAGAATTCTGAAAGGCAGAAAAACATATCGAATGATTAGAAATCTGTTGAGAAACAAGACAAGTATAATATGAAATAATATAATACCTTAATAAGACCTGTTGATACATATGGGATGGAAACAACGACGATTAATAAGAAAGAGGAACATAGCATTCCGAAATTTGAACGAACAATAATGAGAACAATACTGGACCACAATGTAATAAGAGAGGGAGAAATAATAATGAAAACAAATGCCGAAATTGAAGAAACAATTGAAATTGAAGAAAAAATACGAGCCATTTAGGCGTCCCGAGAGACTTTTTCGGGACACCGGGACAAATCGTTAAAAAACGGGAAAATATCGGGACGTTCGGCTACCCTATTGTAAGTCATTGCTCATATTGTCATAAATATGACAACGCGAAAGTTAAGGATACTTCTTGATTATATGAAAGTGTGCCAAAAATCCCGTTGAAAGTGTGCGAAAAAGCAAATCCCATTTAAAATACATTGTTACTTCACGCACACTTTAAACCCTACACGCACTGCTGTCTATAATGACAGTTTTCAAAAACTAAAAACTTATACATAATATGACATAAAAAGTAGATAACAATTATTTTGAACCTCCCAAATATAAGTTTTTGTAATTATGTATACATGTATTGTATGCATGTAATAGGTATAACAATAAATAATAAACAAACTAAACAGATTATTCTACAATAAAATTAACATAAAAAAATAAACAAGTAGGGAACAGAACATATTTTGAAAACTAGTGTTTATATATTTTAAATCTTCTATTTTCAATAATTTCATTTTTTTCTTTAAAATTATATATAAAAAAATATACAAGGATAATGACTTTTCAAGTAGTTGATCGATTACGCAGCACCATTCTTCCATGTTCAAATTCAAATGCACGAATAGCTACTAAACTAACGTTACCATATTGTAAAATGGTGACAATACTGATATACACAGCGTGCCCGCGCCGTCTCTGGAGCCGTCATTCCTACAAAATTTTCAGTCTCGGCCGATAGCGAGAATCATCTTTCGTTACCAGAACTAAAAGTGGTAACGGAATATAATAACGTGCAACCCTGCAACGGATTCAAATGTATTCACATGTAATCTCGCCAATATTTTCGTGCGTCTAATTGGCTATTTACTGAATTTGGTAGGTACTAAGTATTAACAAATATTTCTGTTGGTAAAAAATATAAATGGAATTATTTCATAGTAGTCATAAAATATTTATTTGCAAGATTTTTAACACATATCAGGGCAAAAGCACATATCGGCACAATATCACTTTTTTTCTTTGACATGTTAGCTATGTGTGTGCCAAATTTCATGTCAATCTAAGCGGTTTTTTAAAATTTAGAGGTTTTGCGATATTTTACCGTTAAAGAACGGACTATAACGAAAAGTCTTGGATTTAAAATATTGTTTATTATCTTTATTTCAATTATTCTAAATCTATAAGGGCCGGTTGTTCGAACGCTAATCAACAATGATCATTATCAAATATTTAATTCACAATACTGTCACAACTGTCAATGTCAACTTTGATTGGGTTGCTGAAAACATAATTATTGATTACAATTATGAAATTAGTTAATCAATTATGTTAATAATTGTTATGTTAATTGATTAACTAATCTCATAATTATAATAAATTATGTTTTCAGGAACCCAACCAAAGTTGACATTGACAGTTGGTGACAGTAATTAAATATTTGATAGTGATCATTGTTGATTAGCGTTCGAACAACCGGCCCTAAAAGTAGTAAACATTGTATCTAGGGGTTTTTGTCTTCCTCGTATTACGAGAGATGTCGCTGTTTTGCTCAAAAAGTGGAATCATTGCATCGCGATGTTTTCCCTTATAGGTCTGGATCCCGCGTATGAAAAAAAAGTTGATTAATAGCAAGCTGAAAATTTGTTAATAGCTTAAGGGTGTCTAGTCGGATAAACTTTGATATATGGGAACACTGGAACAGGGGCAGTTTTAATTGTGGAACAGTTTAAAAATTTGGAACGGTCACACCACTAAAACGGCACATTTATTTTGTCCGACAGAACAAACTTAAACTCTCATGCAAAAATCAGACTGCTATTTATCACCAAATGGACGTTTTAATGAGTGGAACATGTAGAATATGTCAAATGACAGGAATTATGACAGGTGATAAATAGCAGTCTGATTTTTGCATGAGAGTTTAATCTCTGTTCGGAGAGTTTAAGTCTGTTCTGTCGGACAAAATAAATGTGCCGTTTTCGTGGTGTGACCGTTTCAAATTTTTAACCTGTTCCATAATTAAAATTGCCCCTTTTCCAGTATTCCCATATATCAAAGTTTATCCGACTAGACACCCTTAAGCTATTAACAAATTTTCAGCTTGCTATTAATCAACTTTTTTTCATACGCGGGATTCAGACCTATTAAATAGGCAGGGTTGTTGATATTTGGTTTAGAGTTGTGGCTGCATAGCTCGACTGAGGATGCACAGATGCTGAAATAGCTATATGGAGATGGTGGTCCAACTCTGAATCAAATAAAAACAAAAAGCGCCTTTATCTTTTTCATCTTTACTCAGATATGAGTACCTTTCGCGAGTCTTTCGCGATATTTTTAATAGTTTTTTATGTTCGAATAATTTTTCGAGGTAATGTTATCAATTAAATGCCCATATTTATGCTCTAGAAATGTCAGGATTCCAAAACGTGCGAACTGGCCTAAGAAGGGAAAATGCGAACAAGATGGATCAGCTCGATTGCCGAGTTGGAAACCAACTTCGCGACATTCGTAGCTAAGTGTCATTATCAGTTTATTGAGCAATTGGAGAGTTTCAAGTGGAACTGAGACAGCTTAAAATAACAACGGACCAGTTGTCTTGTTTGATAATGATAATTGACCATGTAATAGAGGTTTGCTTAAGAGCCAAGTCTTTCGGCTTTGCATTCGATATGGACACGCGGTTTGCGGTTATTATCGACAAGTTTGGTTGTGTTAGAACTTAGTCAAGTACAGATTACGTCCCATATCCATTCACCATGTAGAACAGAAGGCTTTGACAAATAAACAAGTGTTTCACGATTCCACAATGACAAAAAAAAATGTGTTTACACTATTAGTCCAGAGAAATAAGGTTTTTGTCGGGACACTTGAGCAGCCAGGTTGCAAATGAATTTTTTTGGGTACTATATACCTAATACATTATAAATACAAAATTGCCCATCACAGTTCTGACGAGAAATTTAGTTATTAACAAATAAGGGTCAAAAATGGCAGTTTTTTCGTTTAAATCGCTACAGGTAAAAATAGGGTAATTAAATATCTTGTTTATAATATTCTTCTTTTTGTAGATGAGCTAAGGTTTAAAATGGCACTTTTTGAATTTTGGTCCGATCTTTTTTGTTTCGAAAAGAGCAAAATAACACTAGAATTTCAAAAATAAAAAATGTGCTATAAGTTTTTGCCAAAAATGGCCTTAAGACTTTCATATTGCACGAAAAGTTGAGTAAAATATTCCGTATAATGCACAAAAAATTTTAAGACGATTCGTCAATTAGTTTAAATTTTATTCAATTTGTTTATCGCAAAGAGCTTTTTTTTTTCAAAATGTTATTGTTCAGAAAATAATAATGACATAGCAATTCTGTGGAAACCACATGCAGGAATAATAGTTATATTTTTAAGGTATTGAAAAAATCATTAAAAAGTCGTTTTTATCACTCCGAAAAAAGTTTAGTAAAATAGAGTCATTTTTGGCTTCTAAACAATTTGAATAACTTTGTTAATATTGACTATAGAGTAAATCTACTTTAGGGTTTCAAAAGCTGGTATTTTTATACGAATTTTCAGAAAAAACTTTTTGCCTAGGTTAATTAGGTTCAAAGTTAGCCACTTTTATTATTTAATTCGCAGTTACTTCTATAACATCAAATTCTCCTGTAACAGTGTTAGTTACCATACTACTCCGAAACGGCTTGGCCGATTTTTATAAAATTTTACACGTTTATCCTGTAGGACGTTGAACAAGTTTTAATCTATTTTTTATACCCATAAGTTATAAGGGGGGTTGTCCTTTGTATTTTTTTGTACAGAACTATATACCTTAATTTTATATGATGTAGAATTAAAAAATACATACAAGCCTTAATTTTCACTCTTCTATCACCAATCCCTATTTGTTAATAGCCATCTATATATTTACATCTATAAAATTCTCCTGTCACAATGTTAGTTTCCATACTCCTCCGAGACCGCTTGACCGATTTTTATGAAATTATATATGTATATTCGGTAGGTCTTAGAATCGGTCGTAATCTATTTTTCATATCCCTGAGTGATAAGGGGAGTTCCCCCTAAAATTTTGTAATGTTAGGTGGGGTTGTGTGTACATAACGTACTCTATAAGACTACGAGTACATACAAATTAAAAAAATTATGATCAAAATCCATCAACAAGTTCCAACGATATTAATCGCAGCATATGTTTGCAGAATTAGTTTCATTTTTTGAGTGCACGTATTTTAGTAATTCCCCTCCACCGACCACGAATTAATTCCGTTCGGACGCCATTTTTAAAGCTTTATTAACCACTCTGTTGAGGTTCAAAGTTTACTCAAACTTTTGCACATAACCTATATATCTTTAGCTTCAAAATGGCTCTAGTTAGGTTGCTTAATTGTTATAAATAAAGTAGCCGTCAATTAAATAAAACAAGTGGCTAACTTTGAAGGTAATTAACCTAGGCGAAAAGTTTTTCTTTGAAAATTCGTATAGAAATACCAGTTTTTCAAATTCCATTGTAGTTTTAGCCTACAGTCAATTTTAACAAAGTTATTCAAATTGTTTATAAGCCAAAAATGACTCTATTTTAGTAAAATGTTCTCTGAGTTATAAAAATAAATTTTTAATGATTTTTTAAACGCTTTGAAAATATGACTATTCTTCTTTTATGTTTTTTCACAGAATTGCTGTATCATTATTATTTTCTGAACAATAACATTGCGAAAAAAAAGCTCTTTGGGATAAACAAATGGAATAAAATTTAAACTAATTGGCGCATCGTTTTAAAAAATTTTGTGCATTGTATGGACTCTTTGACTCAACTTTTTATGCAATATTAAAGTCCTAAGTCCTATTTTCGCAAAAATTATAGAAAATTTTTTATTTTCGAAATTTTAGTTTTATTTTGCAATATCCTAAGCAACAAATAATCGGACCAAAATTCAAAAAACGCTACTTTAAACCTTGGCTCATCTACCAAAAGAAAAATATTATAAATAAGACATTTAATTACCCTATTTTTACCTGTAGTGGTTTAAACGAAAAAACTCTCATTTTTGACCCTTATTTGTTAATAACTAAATTTCTCGTCCAAACTGTGACGGGCATTTTTGTATTTAGAATGTATTAGGTATATAGTACCCAAAAAACCCATTTGCAACCTGGCTGCTCAAGTGTCCCGAACATGGTATATTTTTTCCTTATTTCCCTGGTGTATATGTGTTCAAGGTATTTACACTATTTATTTATTGCGGTATAATATTGCTTTGTTACAGTATTCTATATAGAGTGACGAACGCGCTCAAAAAACAACCGGTAAAACCAGTTATTGCCTATTGCGAAGTAAAAAAACCGGTTTTAGGTTAAAACCGGTAGGTTTTTCCCATCCCTACCTATAAATAAAACGTATGTTTTTCGGTTTTACAAATTATTTCATCATACATAATATTATTATCATATTATGATCGATCATCATTTTATAATCGGGTATCCAATACTATTGTATTCCAAAAATTTTAACGTGGCGATTTAATGTAGGATGTGTCTACTTACATATTTTACTTAATGAATCATGGTCTGTCATTTTTTCATTGCCAAGATGAAATTTATGATGGTGTAAACGATGTTAATGCAAAATAAGGCAAAAGATGGAAAACATACCTACATTATGAAATAAAAAGAGATGAAACTAGTAGAGGTGGAAATTTTCCAGATAAACGTATAATTTATTAAGATTACATTACATAGTTTTCCACCTTTAGATGTCTGTGACAAGAGTATTATATAAGAGTCTCCTGTCACAGTGACAGTTGTCATATTCCTCCGATACGTCTAAAGGTGGGAAATTATGTAATGTAATGTTAATTTATACGCTTATATCGATTTATACGCATCTAATATGTTGGAACATGAAAGGAAGCCCTAACACAATTTGGAGAAAAATGGCCAATATTATTAGAGGGACGGGTATTGAAATACTTGGGAAAACGTCAGGAAAGAAGTTTGGGAATAAAAGAGATTTGGTGGTGGTCAAATGAAGTACAAGGAAAAATAAAAGAGAAGGGAAAATTATATAAAAAGTGGCAAGAAACCAGATCGGACATAGATCTTCAAAACTATATGATCGAGAAAAAGGAAACGAAAGTAACAGTAGCAAAAGCTAAAGCAAAAGCGTATTCAAACCTATACGATCAACTTGATACCAGGAAAGGCGAAGCAAAGATATATAAAATATCCAAACAGAGAGCAAAGAAAGCAAGAGATTTTAATCAGATTAGATGTATCCAGGATAAAAATAACAAAATACTAATTCACGAAAAGGATGTCAAAAAGAGATGGAAAAAGTATTTTGACAGTTTATTAAATGAAGAATTTGACAGACAGCCTGTGGAGTTAACGGAGACAGTAACAAGCAATGGTTACCAGAATAACAAACGAGGAAGTGGCTCAAGCGCTTCAAAAAATAAAGAAAGGAAAAGCAGTCGGACCAGGTGAGATTCCTGGGGAAGTATGGAGAGCATTGGGAGAGACAGGAATAAGTTGGCTAGCAGGTCTATTTAATAGAATTATGGAAGTTGGACAAATGCCAGACGAATGAAGAAGCAGTATATTAGTACCTGTCTACAAAAACAAGGGAGACATACAACAATGTAAAAACTATAGGGTTATAAAACTACTTAGCCACACCATGAAAATATGGGAGAGAGTAATTGATAGACGGATTCGTGAAGAAACCGAAATATCCAATAATCAATTTAGCTTTATGCAGGGAAGATCAACAACAGATGCAATTTTCATTGTAAGGCAACTGATGGAAAAATACAGAAATAAAGAGACCAACGCTCATATGGTATTCATTGATGTTGAGAAAGCATATGATAGAGTTCCTCGAGAGATTCTGGATTCTGTGGTGGGCACTCAATAAGAAAGGAGACCCTGGCGAATATGTAAAGATTGTGAGAGATATGTATGAGGGAGTAACGATTAGTGTTAGGACAGGTATGGGAGAGACTGATAAATTTCAGATGAAAGTAGGATTGCACCAAGGCTCGGTGCTTAGTCCTTATTTATTCTAATTAGTTTTGGACCAGATAACAGCTAAACTACAGGGTAGCATTCCATGGTGCCTAATGTATGCTGATAATGTAGTGTTAATAGGAAATAGTGAAAGAGACTTAGAACAAAAACTGGAACAGCGGAGACAAGATCTGGAGCAAAAATGTTTAACACTTAGTAGGACAAAAACAGAGTATTTAGAATGCTCATTTAAAGATGGAGTTACTACAAATAAAAAGGTATGTTTGGATGGTGAAATGATTGTGAAAAGCAATAGTTTTAAGTACCTAGGATCGGTATTACAGAGTAATGGAGAGATAGATGGAGATGCATGCGGTAGAATTAGGCTGGATGGATGAAATGGAAAGAAGCGAGTGGTGTGTTATGTGACAGAAAAATTCCAATGAGGCTGAAGGGAAAATTCTATAAAACAGCCATAAGACCGGCTATGATGTACGGAACTGAATGTTGGGCAGTGAAAAAGAAAGAGGAACAACGAATGCATGTGGCGGAAATGAGAATGCTTAGATGGATGAGTGGAGTGACAAAGAAGGATAAAATTAGAAATGAGTATATTAGGGGGAGTCTAGGTGTGGCACCGATTGATGCCAAAATGAGAGAGCATAGGTTAAGATGGTTTTGTCATGTTCAACGTCGAGAAGTTAATCACCCAATACGAAGAATAGCTGAAGTGGAGATTCCTAGAAGGAGTAGGAGAGGAAGACCAAAGAAGACCTGGTAAGAGACGATTAGGCAGGACATGTTGGTAAAAGGGATTAATATTCATATGACCCAAGATAGAATTGTGTGGAGAAATGCAATTAGGGAAGCCGACTCCGCATACGGATGAGGCAAAGAGAATTGTGATGATCGATAATTTCCACCTCTAATAGATTCATCTCTTTTTACTTCACAATGTGTTATGTTTTTCTCATCTTTTGCGTTATTTTTCCGGTTATCAATGCGCTCATCAGTTTATTGATTTTTCTACAAAACATACGAAAAACATCTATAGTCGAATATCAAAATTGTAGACACTAAATTCCGGAAAATGGGGAAATAGTGATAACCATTCTGAGTTGTCCTTGGTCTTCCCGTGGCTTACAATTGTAGCGCTACTATTCTCTCCCTAGCGCTAAAAAATTTTAAACAAATATGTGGAATCGGTCATAATGCATCTGAATAATTTAAACATCGAATTAAATGAAATTTATCACAATCAAATTTACGTGCAGATGTGTAAAGTACGTTGTCATTTTAGTATTTCCTTTATATTTTTCCTGAAATTTTTTTAGCGGATATATTTTGCAAGAGAGTTACTCAATTTTCAAGAGTTCTTGTATTGCTTTTACTAGCTTGTGACACAATGTGCGAACCAGCAGATACGAATTTAGCGATATCAATTTTATGACCTGTCCTTTGTTCTTTTATATTATGATTTTGGGAGTAAAGTAAAATGTATCTACCTGAATCTGAATAGTTAATACTGAAGGATTGTGGCTTATTTTGATATAGAAGATAATTTCAAACTAAAAATAGTATTTATATTAAAATCTTAAAATAGGAGAAATTTATTTTGCACCTTTTTAACTTACAGTATTTAGACATAACTAAAGAACATTAAAAATTTTTCTCGTTCTCAATGGCTTCAATATTCGACATTGTTTTGTTTTTAAACGATTATAAAGTGTAAAAAATCATGTTTTTGCCTATAAAACATTCCTTGTAGATTTTAGAGAAAAATGTTTCGAATAAATATTCTAGGTCTTAATCGTTTCTAATTTGAAATACATAAACAATTGGAGATAATTGCAAAAAACCCTTATTTTTGCAGTAATTTATAAATGTTAATAACTTATAACTATTATTTATTATAACAAACATTTTTAACTTGTTGAAACAATTATAAAGCTTTCAAATAAGAATATTTGTATTTTGAACGTTGGCGTTGATAGGAACACGTGTGGTAAGTTTTTTTTTAAGTCTATAACAGGAAAAAATGTGCAGTTTTATTTTATTATTAATAGTAAATTAATTCCTTATAACAAAACTAAAGCATCCTTGATATTTAGTATTGCCTTCGTTAGACGGCTCTACTCGAGTTACTTTGGATTAAAAAATAATGAAGAAAATTGCTCTATAATACCTAGAAACCCGAGAAAATACACTTTCTTAATTTATACCGATTTTGAACTCTGAATTATTTTTATGATGAATGGTGATTATTGATCATTAATATATTATGATGAATGTAGTTTATTTTTGAATACTGGTACCTAAAGTATCATTTTTTGCAATGTGATAGCAAAAGAAGCAAAAATGAAATCTACCGAAATTTGACGATTTCTACCGAAAAAATAGGAGCAGTCTCCCGAAATTTTGTCCAAGACCTGTGGCCACACTGCTCAAATATAATATTTTCCAGATTTAGCCATACGACTCACACTTACTCTAAGGATAAAATACACTATATAATCCCAGATACCAACGTTATCAAAAGGATTGACAGACAATTCACGACTATTAATCTCACTGGTCGTTATTTACCATAAAGATTAACCTTTCTACCATCAATGGGTAGGTACGCATGGATTATCTAGTAAAATACAAATTTTTGATATCTTTATTGTATCGCAAATTTGAAACGTGACTTTTCATGAGATAAGGTTTATATATAGTCTATTCCACGAACGTACGACCGTTTTGGATTATAGCGACAACGAATATCTCAGTGTGCAACATAAGTACGAAAGTAAATTGCTCTAATAATTATTACAATAAACAACAATGTAATTTATGATTTACTTTCGTTCTTCATATTTTGCACAGCAAAATATTTGTTGTCACGATAATCCAAAACGGTCGTATATTCATGGAATAGGGTATAATGTATTTGCATTTTAAAATATCATTTTTGTTATTCTTTGAATTGAGAAAAATGTTTCCGTTGTTTATGGTTCCACCGGTACCCAAACAAATGCGCCTGCAGATTATTTTTCAGAGAAGGGTGTTTTATTAGATTTTATGGCTTCTTTTAATTCTTTGGAAGCAGTTGTCGTGTAATTTAGTGTTGTACTGATGGCTTAAAGTTTAGAGTTAACAGAAAAAAATAATAAATAATAAAAAAATACTTATAGACAAAATACAATAGGGGTCTCCATGGACCCGTTGACCTTCCCTGTATCCGCGCCTGTCTATGTCTATACCATAGTGTTGGTGAGTGGTATCTCCATTGTTATACATTTTTGTGTCCATCTTTTTAAAGTACATACTTTCAAGGCATATTTTATATAAAGTGGGGAACAGGCAACATGCTTGCTGTTTATAAATGTTGTTCCTGTTGTTATTTGAGTTCCTGTTTTTATTTTTGTTATTGGTTGATTGTCTAGCACTTTGAAGGCTTTTATTAATTCTTAATAAAAGCATTAAATTAAACAACATTAAACAACAATTAAACAAATCCAACAATTAAATTCTTAATAATTAATTCAAAATATAATGCAAGGAAAAATAGAAGGAAAACGGAATCCAGGCCGTAGAAGAATGTCGTGGATGCGGAATTTGAGAGAGTGGTTTGGCTGCACCACTAATGAACTTTTTAGGTCAGCTGTAAACAAAGTCAGGGTAGCCTTGATGATTTCCAATCTCCGATAGGAGTGGCACAAGAAGAAGAAGAAGATTAATTCTATATTATTATTCGTGCTTTCCATTTATTGCCACAGCTTCTTCAGTGGAACGCTGTCGTAGGCTTTCCGTAGGTCGACGAACAACGTATGAGTTTCTTGATTCCGTGCCATCTTTCTCTCTATTATCTGGGTTATGGAGAAAATGTGGTCAATAGTGGATCTACCCGTACGAAATCCTGCTTGTTCTTCTGCTTCAGAGTCTTTCTCTATTCGATTCCCGGATCTCTCTCGATTCGATTCTTTAAAACCTTTACACATATATTCGACTCATAGATCCGCTACCTGCTATTCCTCGGTAATTTTCACAATTATTTTTATCGCCTTTTTTATGTATAGTACTGAAGTATATCTTCCATTCCATAGTAGTCCAGGGTAATAAGGATTTTCTCGGGACACTCAAAGATCCAGGTAGCTGACTACTTTTTTACTACTTTTTTAGTTATTGTAGACCTATAGGAAGAAAACCTACCTGTTTCCTGCCTAGAGTTCGCGTCCGTTTTTTAATTATTAACAATTAAGTGCAAAAATCGCGATTTTTTCGATTTTTTGCACTCCATTCAAAAACTAAATAGTTGACATAAAATTACAAAATTCAGTTTTTTAGAACATTGAAAAACCTTCAAAATGCCGATTTTTGAAAGTTAAAAAGTTAATTTGTTGGTACGCAAACTGCAAAATAAGTGAAAATCGTTATTTGTTAATAACTTTTACTAAAACTACCTTAGAACTTTCGTGTTTCACCCAAAATTATAAATTTGGGTACTTAACAAACCCTCAAAATTTGAGACCGATCCATTAATTAGTTTAAGAGTTATTCTATTTGTTTATCCCAGAGACCTTTCTTTTGCAACAAGATAAGACAGAAAACAATGAAGATAGTGCAATTCTGAGTATGCCAAATGAAAGTAGAAGTGTGAGAGTATCAAAATGTATTAAAAAAAGATAAAAAATAATTAACATAGCCAAAAATCCTAATGCCAAATTTTTAAAATTTTGTAGTTTATAAACATTTAGAATAACTTTAAAAATGATGTCCGTAGAAACAATCTTTTTATATATTCAAAGTATTTTAACACGAATTTTCAAATAAAAAAATTTAGCTTGGGCTCATTTGGGACAAAGTTAGCCATATGTTTTTTTTTAATTCACAGCTAATTTGTTTATAATAATTAAGGAATCTCATTAATGCCATTTTAAAGAATGGGATTTATATTTTTGCTTAAAAAATTTGCACAAACATTATACCTTCACAGCACCCTCTACGATTTTTCAAAAATGTAGTGCAAACGATTACTAGGGGGAATCTACAAATCCAGCGAGTTAAAATACCGAAAAAGCAATTTCAAACGAATATAATTTGCTGTATCTCCGGATCAACTCAATGGATTTTGATCTTTCTTTTTTTTGAATTGGTATGTAATTTTTACGAACGTTACAAATATGCAATTTGTTTAAACAATTCTTGAAAAAATATATTTAAAAAAAGAAATCTATTTTTTAATCATAGTATCATTAATGATCACAGAAAAAGTTAAAGTACACTTTAATAAATAAATGATTTTTATTAGATAATTATTTATTGAAGATAATTTATTTGTTAAAGTATACCCTAACTTTTTCTATGATTATTAGGGATTGTATGATTAAAATCATTGATTTTTGAGAAAAAAATTTTTTTTCAAAAATTGTTTAAACAAATTAGACTGTTTATTAATTAATAAATGTCTAGCCACATTACACATTTGTAATGCAGAGAAAAATTACATACAACTTGAAAAAAGAACGATCAAAATATATTTAGTAGATCCCGAGATATAGAAAATGATAGTAGTTTAAGTTGCTTTTTATAGTTTTTGAACTCGTGCATTTGTCGGCTCCCAGCTCCCCCTTCACTTACCACGACTAGTCACCAATTAAACTACATTTTTAAAAATTCGTGTAAAATACCAGCTTTTCTAATATGTAAAATGACTTTTTCTACAGACAATATTTTTAAAGTAATTCTAAATGCTTTTAAACTACAAAATTTCACAAATTTGGCATTAGGATTTTTAACTATATTAGATAATCTTTTTATCGTTTTTTAGTACATTTTGATAGTATCAGTTTTCTATTTTCATTTGGCATACTCAGAATTGCCCTATCTTCATTATTTTCTGTCTTATGTTATTGCAAAATAAAGGTCTCTGGGATAAACAATTAGAATAACTCTTAAACTAATTAATGGATCGGTCTCAAATTTTGAGGGTTTGTTAAGTACCTCAATACCCAACTTTGGGTGAAACACTAAAGTTTTAAGGTAGTTTTAGTAAAAGTTATTAACAAATAACGACTTTCACTTATTTTGCAGTTTGCGTAGCAACAAATTAACTTTTAACTTTCAAAAATCGGCATTTTAAAGGTTTTTTAATGTTTTAAAAAATAAAATTTTGTAATTTTATGTCAACTATTTAGCTTTTGAATGGGGTGAGAAAAATCGAAAAAATCGCGATTTTTGCACTAAATTGTTAATAATTAAAAAACGGACGCGAACTCTAGGCAGGAAACAGGTAGGTTTTCATCTTATAGGTATACAATAACTAAAAAAAGAATGTGTGTGTACTTTGTACGCACGTAAGAAGATATTCTTCTATTATATAATAGGTAATTTACACGAAGTAAATATACTTAAAAGGTTATTTGTATTTTATTTAAAAATCAAACTAACTTTCTTATCTACCACTTTCAAAAAATTTTTATTAAAATAACCAAAAATAAAAAAAAATATGAATCGCCCAGGAATTGAACCCGCAACCTTCCAATCTCAGTGCTAACGCATTTCCCACTACTCCAGCGAGGCCCTAGAAATAGACATGTAAGTTTCGGATATAATTACACAACACGGCGACATATAGTGTAAAAATGTTATGCTTACATAATATTTTATTATTTTACTACAGGAAAACACAAATCCAAAAACACAAGAATTATAATAAATAATACATTTCCTAAAACCACTAATATATTCTTTTAATGACTTATTTGCACGGTTACAGATACATACGTACCTATCTTGAAAGATTGGCAATGAACTACATACTGTCAGAACTACATACTGTCAGTGTGCGCAGGCGCGCGGATCATGTACAATTTTACCCTCAATCGATTCGCCGCTGAAGAAGAATATCTTCAAAAAGTAGTCAGCTACCTGGATCTTTGAGTGTCCCGAACATGGTCTATTTCTAGCTTATTGCCCTGGTCTATAGAGATTTCGCTTATGTTTATGCAGTCTTGAAATAGTTGTTAAAAATGTTCGTACAATTTGGTCGTTCCGTACTTAAACAATTCTCCGGGTATATCCCCTGGTCCAGGTGCTGTGTTCCTCTTCAGCTGTTTACATACATTTTTAATTTGCACAGCAAACAATGCATTCACGAAAACCATTTAACAGAAAAAATATAAAATTAACCAATTATTATCACGTTGCTTTCTATACACCAGTTGGTATATTACTCTCCCGTTTGTTTTTATTGATCAAACACATTTATATAAAATAATAGATCCCTAGAGGAAGTAAGGCCTATAAAATAAATATCCCCCCAGCTAATTGCGTCACATATTAACTGCACGTTTTGATTAGCGAACGATTTACGCACGCACATTTCATAGCAACCAACCATTGCCAGTAACCTAGAGCAAAATAATTCAATTATTAGAAGATAAAATAAGCCGATACGTGTTATCTGTGCGATCTAACTCTCGGTTGTTAAGGTGAGTGTCCACTAGACGGACCACTTTCCGTTTGACGGACCACTTTCCGTTTGACGGACCACCGGTTTGAATAATTTTTAAAACTACACGTGACAGATTATCAAGTTTTTTTATTCATCGTCAAGGCTTTTTATTCCGGATAAAATGTTTGCTCTGATTCGCTTATTGCGGTGAATTGCTTTTTGTGTATTGTCAAAGTATGTTGTATGACTTGGCTTTCGTTACAATTTTCTTCCACTTATTTAGATACAGTGCCGATTTATCCATTGGGCGCTTGGGGCGGGCCCCTCCGGGGCCATGGCCTTTGGGCGCCCGTTTCCTTTAATTATAGAAAATAGAATGTGTGTGTACTTTGTACGCACGTCAGAAGTTATACTTGTATTATTATGATTTCAACGAAATTAATATACTTAACAGGTTATTTGTATTTTATTTAAATATTAAACTAACTTTCTTTACCTACCACTTTTAAAAAAAATTTATTAAAACGATACCAAAAATATAAAAAAAATATGAATCGTCCGGGATTTGAACAATTTGAACCCGTGACCTCTTGATCTGCGGTCACACGCTCTACCACTGAGCTATATCCCTTTTGCTTTGACAGGTTACAAGATTTCTCATACATACTGACAAATTTAATACAAAAATACTTTAAATTAATATACTTACTATTATTATAAAATATCTTATTCCCGAGGAAGACAAATCCAAAGACACAAAAATTATAATAAATAATACAAAAATATATTCTTTTCACACCTTTTGTTGCAGTGATATATTTATAGATAACTTGAAAGATTCAGCAACTAAACGCCATACTGTCTGTGTATTGCGCATGCGCGCAGTGTTATGAAATTTTACTCTCAATCGCGCCTAAAGAAGTATAACTTCAAAAATAAAGTCGCTAAATAATCTACATATTTTCCGAAAATCTCATACGCAGATACGCTAATACACTGCAAAACGCCTATGTTCTATTGTTACATCTCTTCAGGCCTATACACAGTGGCGTAGCCTAGCCCCACAGGTGCCCCGTGTCAATGTTGGTGGCGGGACCCATTTCCAAAAACTACAGAAAGTTGTCAGATTAGAAATGTCTCGAACTTTATCCAAAATAATCGCATAAACGGAGTTTTTTTAGTTTCTGAGACAATTGTTTCCCGAACTGCAGTACCTTTTAAGTAAACTAATAATTTAATTTTGAATTGTGAGGCTTAAAATAATCGATCTCACTTTTCGGCTTTAAAATAAGTTCTTTTAAAATAGGATTATAATTTGATATTAAACGAAAGACAAAAATAGATATAAGTACATAAATCTAATTTATAGATAAAGAATAGATTATACTCGAAAATTTACTTGAAACATATTTTTTTCAGTTAAGCAATAATAGATATGAAAAATCAGCAGTTAGAAATGAAGCCAAGGCGCTGCACAATAAAATGAGACAGCTCTATTGACACTGATTTGGGCAAGAATTTTGGAACGAGTGAATGCAATGCAACAAGCAAAACGTTAGAAACTATGGACTTAAACGTGTCAATTGGAGTAGAATTAATGGCATCTCTTTTGAGCTTTGTTGGAGACGTAAGAAATAAGTTCAGCGAAATTGAAAAAGAAGCGAAAGCTTTCTTTTGCGAAGGCGAGGATATCTCTAACATCTACTATACAACTGGCCTTCAAAGAACAAAGAAAACAAAAACATTTTTCGATGAAGCAGATGAAAGTGAAACAATTTTAAAGGGGCAAGAGAGATTCAGAATTGAAGTTTTTAATGTTATATGCGACAATATTACTTAAGATCTTTTAAAGAGATTTGAATGAAAAGGATGTAACATCAGCTTTTAGATGCTTTTTTACCTTAGCACTAGATAAAAAAGAAGTCAAGACGTCAATTAATATTCTATGCGAGAAATATAAAAAAGATGTTGATGAAACCAAAGAGAACTTGCATAATGAAATTACCCATTTTCTAACGTTATGCCAAAATTTGAATCAACATAAAATTTATGAAAAATTTGATGTCATCCAGAATGTAAAAGCAACTTTTTCCAATATCTTAATTTTACTGCAAATTTATTTGACAATACCAATCTCTAATGCGTCAGGCGAGCACATTTTAAGGTCAAATTTTGACGCAGAAAACCTAGACGCATTATAACTATTTTATATAAAGAATGAAGAACTGGAGAAACTGAATTGCGATAATAATATTAGGATGGCAGTTTACGAATGCCAAGTCAAGAAAAAAAGTGATCCAATTTTTGTCCTTACGTATTTTTGAGAATGTTTTTTTGTTTGTCATGTGTTGTTTTGTGGGACTTTCTGTTTTTTATTTATGTCTTCAAATGTATTTTTTTGATTATTTTTACGTTTGCTATTCTTCTTACTTGTTTAAAAAATATATTTTATGGATTTTACAATAAACCTTTATCGTTAATGCATGTGTTTTCTTGTTAAAAACTGCCAAGAATAGCAATGAAGGGGGCCCCTAAACCTCCAGCGCCCAGGGCCCGAAGTTAGGTTAAACCGGCACTGTTTCGATATGTGCATGTTCCCTCCAGTTTCTTACATGTCCCCATAACCTTGTCCTCCCATCTCTCTGGGTCTTCCCCTTCGCCATCATCATCATAAGTGGCTCGACAATCCGTTGTGGATCTTGGCCTGCTCACAAAGAAGTCACCACTCCTGTCGATTCCTGGCAACTTGCCTCCATCTTCTGACCCCTAGAATTTTTAGGTCTTCTTCCACACCATCAATCCATCTTCTTCGTCGTCGTCCTCTACTTACTGTGCCCGCTGGTTTTGGAAAAATTTATTTCTTAGTGTAAACGTGATCTGGCATCCTAGCAATGTGTCCAGCCCATCTAAATCTCTGCACTTTAACGAATTTCACAATATCTGGATTGGTGTATAACTGATACAGTTCGAAGCTGTATCTTCGACGCCATAGCCCATTTTTATTTACGACCCAGAAGAATTTTTCTCTCAAAAATACCAAGAAGTCTTTCATCATTTTGAGATAAGTTCCACGTTTCAGCCCCATATATCAAAACCTGCTTTATTAAGGTCCTGTATACAGTGCTTTTCAGATAAAACTGTCCACCTTAATAACTTTTGAACCACTGATTTTTAGAAAAAACGCAAAAACACGTCAAATAATACTTGAAGGGGGAGACATTATGTCATATTTAAGCTTGCCGGGAAATGCATCCTTTCACCCCCCGTATCATCCCTTAATTTTTTTTAAATTACTTCCATTTATTTAAAAAATAATTTTTATTCAATCCAGTTTTCGTGCTTTATAATTATTTTTCTCATAAACTAATCACTTTAAGTATCAGGTGTTATACTGTTAAATAATTTTATGGGGAAAATTTAGAGAATTAATTTTATGTCAAAGACCACGAGATCGTAAATTTTCATCGCCCTGTATATAGCCAAAATTTGTAAATAATATGATTTAGCCGTAAGCAATGTTTCGTGGAAAGAGGAAATGTTTAGTGGTAAAGATTCTAAGAACGGACTTATTCAAATTCAAACAATGAACTAAAATAAGGTCCGATTAGAAAGTGAATGTACTCGCGGTTGGAGTAGACAATAGAATGTTTCTAAATGGTTTCCTAGAAAGAAACGACGATAAACAATTTGTTAAGTTTTAGAATATAGGGTTTTTCTAGGATATAAGAAAAAATTTAATTTTAATATCTCCTGGAAATTTGACAAGGCAGAAAATTTGTATACAACACTATTTGTTCTTAAGAAATGAAAGTAGGGATGTAATGTGTAGAGAGAATGCTTGTGATTGGCGAAGAGATGGATGGAGGGAGAATAGAGTGGTTGAGTCTCAGATTGATGAGGGAAAAAGATTTACTGTGTAACTAAGATCGGAAGGGAGCAGTCCAGTTTGAAGAATAGTAATTTTGTGTAAAGTGGTGAATTTGGTGGCCGTGTAAGCAGATTCCTGTTGAGACGAAATCGTGATCGAGTCGAGAAGTACAATCTCCTCGTTTCCGAATAGATTCCAGTTTCTGTCTGGAACGAGTAGCCGGTTTTTACCAATTTTGCACAAGATATCGTGCTAAGAGAAAAAATTTTGGAATTATAAAGATTGAAATTGTTTGTATCGAGTCGGAGACTAAATAGAGGAGAGATTTCGAGCGAGTGCTGTTTTTTGTTTGTGAAACAGTTTGGAGGAGAAAGACCGTAGCTGCATCCGAGGAGCACGTGTGGGAGAACCGAGGAGAACACAATCCATGAGAAGAAGTAAAGAAGATAAAAAAAGGTTAGTCAGATTATTTGTGAAAAGGAGAGGGTTGTTGTATAATACATATACCATATTTGTTTTTTGTCAATTTAACAGTTTTACAGCATAATTTATTCATTCATAAATTCATAGAAGATATAAGTAATCTATTTAAAAGGTGAAAATTAAATTTTTTTATAATAATTTTTTTTATATGTAATAAGAACAGTCTAACGAATCATCTAAATGAAATTTTGTTAATAAAAAAGGAGATAGTAGAATTAAAGATTAATTTATTAGCTAAGAAAATTTTACAACAGAATAAAGTTTTATGGACTATTCCACGAATATACGATTGTCTTGAATTATCGCGACAACGCATATTTTAGTGTGCAACATAAGAAGTGCAAAAGTTAATGGCTCTAATAATTGTTCCAATAAACAACAATGTATTTTGCAATTTACTTTCGTTCTTCATAATTTGCACAGTAAAATATTCGTTGTTGAGATAATCCACAACAGACGTATGTTCGTGGAATAGGGTATAGCATACATTTTGAATCTTATATTTATGGTATATTATATGAATAAATAATATTTATAAAATTTATACGATTTTGAGCATATTTATTTTCCCTGTTTTGTCTTGAATAAATTAAGCAACGAGAAATACTAGAAGCCACAAACTAAAGGTGATACATTAAAATCAATTAGCCTTGAGAATAATTTTTAGTGGAATGTTTTATTAAATTTTGATTTTGTTTCCATGAGTAGCAATTAAAATAATTATTTAATTAATTGAATTAATAAGATGCTGATCAATCTCATGACAGAGAGAAATTACAGAGCATAATAATACATTTTTGAGATCAGTACAAAGAGGAGAATTCAAATATCAAATAAAAGAGGTGTCTCCCCCTTCAAGTATTATTTGACACGTTTTTGCGTTTTTTATAAAAAACACTGGTTCAAAAGTTATTTAAGTTCTATAGTTTTATATTTTTATTTCGTTTTATATTTTTATGTTTTAAATGTTTTTGGAGACCGTGAAGAGTTCTGTTTGTCGTGTTTATTGAGGGGCCTTCCCCTTGGTTCATCAGTTTCTGGTTTCCATCTGGTGATCTTCTTAATCAGTAGGCCGTTTTATCTTCTCTCTATTTTCATTAGCCTATGATATCTCCAGTATGCCTTGTTGCCTGCTAGTGTTCGTTCCGTTTTTTTTTTCACTTCTCTTATTGTTGCCATTCACAGTTACTCCCAAATATTTAAATTGTTGAACTCTTTGAAAAGTGTAGTTTTCTGTCTTGATTTCACTCGTCTTGTTATCATCTCTTCTAGAACCGAGTAGATATTTTATTTTCCTTCGTTAATTGCTAGACCTCTTTTCCATACTTCATTTTTCTGAGTTGTTACTGTTTCCTTTAATCATTCCTTGTCTCTTCTCATAAGAACTATGTCATCTGCATATGTTAATATTTTTGTTGAGGAGTGAGCTGTAGTTACTTTAGTTCCGCTGGCTATGACTCTTTCTTCTACTGCTATTTTGGATACACAGTTTGGTTGACAGGGAATCACCTTAGCTCTTCAAGAAATTCGAATTCAAATCTTCTCAGGATGCTTCTCATAATGGAATGCATTCTATCAGCTCTTCGTGACTATTCATCAACAACCGGAATCTCAAAAACGTCCAGCGTTTTGTTTACCAAAAATCCTTTCTATGCAATTAACCTCTCCATTTGGTAGAAAACATAAAAGTGTTAGAAGAAAACTTTGAAATCGCGTTGGACACTCTTCCAAATCACTATGAAAACAAATCGCGCGTAATTAGTTTACATATACAGCGCCTTTTGAAGGTTCCATCTTTAGTCACGACCAATGCAAAGGCCTTACGAGAATTTTTGGTTACTGCAAAACAGACCGTATTCGCGATAAAAAATATGAATTTATCCGTCGAACATTGGGATCTATTGCTTATAGTAATATTCTTGCAAACCGTGGACTTTACCACTCACCAGTCGTTGAATACGAGTTAAGGTAAAAAGATGTTCCCGCGCTAAATCAGTTCCTTGTTTTTTTAGAGAAAAAAAATGTGATATTATGGCAAACTCTTCAGATCATAGCGATAAAAAAGTATTAAATCTCCCTCTAAAATGCTTCTCTTCTCTTCGGTAAATGGTAAAAATATAAAAATCACTCATACTCTAAAACATGAGCATTTTGTAATAATACTCTACGTACGATTAATGCATGCAGTATAAATTTTGCTAATCTTCTCTTACAGCAAAAGTATAAATTTGTTAATGAAAATAAAATATGTCGCAACTGTCTAGGAACTAAACACTTTTCTCTCTAAATTGTTCATCTCAACGGTCAAGTAGTATATGCAATAAAAAGCATCATACACTCTTGCACAATATACAGGGAAATAACTTCAATCCTTCAACCTCTCACAATGTACAAAACACTTGGTCTGGTGGTGAAGTTGGTCAAAGTATCCTAAATGAATCCTAATAATTATCCAGATTTTCCATCTCTAAAGAGAGAAAACTTAATTCAAACATCTCCTGATCCGTTGCCATCAAAGTCGTTTATAGTGGAAACTTACCTTTATGTGTTAAAAACTCAAAGCCCTACCGCCAACGAGAAAAAGAGAAACAATAAAACGTAGAAACAATTTATATGCTTCAGAATTGTCGTTTATCAAATTTGACAAGTTAATGTTTCGGTTCGTTGACCGCTAAAACCTGCTTTCGCACTTTAGGTGAAAAAGGATCAAAGAAAATACTGGAAAAGACAAATAATTTTGTCGTGTTTGCAGAAAGGTAAGTGCGCCGGGTAAGTGGCTAGCCGGTGGAAAATTTAAATAGTTTATTTGACATTGTAGATGGCTTTTAGAGTGATGATAAATTTTCTGTATTGCTACAAGAGTTTATATTACGGGCTTAAAGGGAATTGCTGAGTATACTAAACTATGTCCAGAAGTGAAACGGATCCATCAGGGAAGACAAAAAATTTCTACATTTTAATGAAAACAATCTCTTTTTGCAGTATGCATCTGAATAAACAGTATAGAACAGAATAAAAATATGCTTTATTGTCATTAGTACGTTCTTTAAAGGTAAAATATTGCAAAACCTGTAAATTTTAAAGAACCGCTTGGATTGACATAAAATTTGGCATACACATAGCTAACAAGTCAAAGAAAAAAAGTGATATTGTGCCGATGTGTGCTTTTGCTCTAGTGGTGAATTTCACCCCCTTTTGAGAGTGAAAAATATATGTTCGAAATAAGTCCGTAAATGGATAAAATTACTAATTCTAAGCAACTGTTGTTCTATAAAGTTTTTTCACCAAGTTAATACTTTTCGAGTTATTTGCGAGTGAATATGTTAATTTTTCTACATAATAACCACGTTTTTAGACGGTTTTTCGCAAATAACTCAAAAAGTAAGTATTTCGTCGAAAAAAAATTCTTATAAAAATATAGCACGTAAAAAAGTTAAAAACATGGTGTATATGTTAGGTCACTATACCTAGTAGAAGCAGTCCATAGCTAATCAAAAATAGGTTCATATTCGTCAATTTCCAAATCGAATATTTTAACGTGCCATAACCAAAAAACGAAGCACTTTTTTGGTGAAAACTAATTTTAACCTTTTTAAAGTGTTTAAAAAATGCTTATTTTTGTTTTTTAAAAAAGTTTTTTAGCATCAAAAGTAAACAAGTTACGCTCAAAATAAAGTTGGTCCCTTTTTTTGGTAAGAAATCATGAAAATCACCCCCTAATTAGCATTTCAAATGAACTTAATTGTTACCACTTCACAAGTTTTTTACTCGCGTATGTATTGATCATACGATCTGTAGGTTTCATCGGTTCAAAGTCCTTATCTTTGAAAGAGCTGTAGTTAAAAGGGTTTGAACGAGTCACTTATCACGAGTGTATGCAAATTTAGAAACACCGAATCTTAACCAACTTTTGTCTTACAGAAAAACAAAAAAATACAAAATATTCAAAAAAGTAAAGCCGACTTTTTTTATTGTATAAGATTTTTGGTATCTCTAAAAATATTTAAGTTACTCTGAAAAAAAGCATTTTTTAAAAATTTTACTATAAAACCAATTTTTTTCAAAAATAAGCATTTTGAATCGATGAAACTTACAGATCTTATAAACACAACATCAGCAAAGTAACTTGTGAAGCGGTAACGATCAATTTCATTTAAGTTGCTAATTTGGGGGTGATTTCCCTGATTTTTTTTTGCCAAAACAAAAGGAACCAACTTTCTTTTGAGCGTAACTTGCTTGATGCTAGAAATGTTTTTATAAAAACAGAAATAAAGCTTACTTTGAAAAAGTTGTAATGTGTTTTCCCCAAGAATGCTTTATTATTTGGATATTTCACATTGAATTATTCTATTTGGAGTTTTTCGAATATGAACCTATTTTTCATTAGCTATAACTCTGCTTTTGCTAGGTACAGAGACCTAATATATACACCGTTTTTTTCACTTTTTTATAGGATATAGTTTTGCTAAGAATAGTTTTTTCGGCAAAATGCTTACGTTTTGAATTATTTGCGAAAAACCGTCTAATTAGGGGGTGGTCTTCCAACTCTATTTTGAGCGTAACTTGCTTAAATTTAATGCTAGAAACTTTTTGTAAAAACAGAAATAAAGCTTTTTTTAAACACTTTAAAAAAGTTAAATTGGGTTTTCCCCAAAAAGTGCTTAATTTTTTGGATATTTCACGTCGAAATATTCTATTTAAAATTTGGTGAATATGAATCTATTTTTCATTGGCTATAACTCTGGTTCTACAAAATCCAGAGACCTAACGCGTACACCATTTTTTTAACTTTTTTATATTCAATATTTTTGCTAAGAACGTTTTTTCGACAAAATACTTACTTTTTGAGTTATTTGCGAAAAACCGTCTAAAAATGTAGTTATTTTGTTAAAAAATGAACATATTCACTCGCAAATAACTCGAAAAGTGTTGACTTGGCGAAAAAGCTCTATAAAACAAAAGTTACTTAAAATTAGTCAGTTTACCCATTTCCGTACTTATTTTAGACATATATTTTTTCACCCCCAATAGGGGGTGAAAGTCACCCCCAGGGCAAAAGCACACATCGGCACAATATCACTTTTTTTCTTTGACGTGTAAGCTATACGTATGCCAAATTTCATGTCAATCCAAGCGGTTCTTTAAAATTTAGAGCAAAAACCGTGAAAGAATGGACTAATAGTCTACCTAGTAATTAATAAGTTTAAAAGTTAAGCTGCTGCATGTGACACCCAAATATTGACAAAAAATAATAATAAAAATACTGTTTGTGCAAAGGGTACTGTAATTTCTTAGTTATTCATTAAGAAAATCTTTTACTGAATAATATGGTCTTTCAGATAGGTAGGCTTTTGTCAGTTTACGGAATTTGGGGAAAGATGCTGCAGATTTAAGTTGTAGAGGGAGATGGTTGTAAAGTTTTTTTGCGGAATATAGTATAGATTTCTTTACTAACTCAGAGGACGGGGTCGGCAAATAGACGTCAAACGTAGAATTTCTCGTGAAGTAGTCATGATTAGGTCTTGGTGGAAAGACATGTAGATGTTTACGAATTAAGCAAACAGTTTCTAAGATATACAAAGATGGAAGGGTTAAAATTCCGTGATCTTTGAAGTAACTTCTGCAATGTGTTGTTCTTCTGAGGCCAAACAGATATCTTATTGCTCTTTTTTGTAATTTGCAAATAACATCGAATTGGGCAGCTGTACCAGAACCCCAAAGGAAAACCATAACGAAGATGTGACTCGAACAAAGAAAAATATGTTATTTTGGAAGATGCTTAATTGAATATTCGAAACAGATCTTATAGCGTAGCAAGCTGAGGATAGTTTCTTCCTTAACAAATCGATATGGTGGGACCATTTAAGGTTGCTGTCTAAAAGAATACCAAGAAATTTTACAGAATCAACGGTACTGATCTGGTTGTTATTAAGAGGTAAGGGTTGAAGAGCTCCTTTATAAGATAATGCTGCTGTTTTATCTACGTTAAACCAGAGTAAATTAGAGTCAGATCAGGTTTTTATTGTAAGTATAGATCAGAAGTTATAGTAGCATGAAGAGTTGCAATATTTGAGTTGCTCCAAGCCATACTGGTATCATCAATCAGCAAAAAGAAAAATTTTTCCATCGATTTTTAAACTAGTGATGTCATTAATAAAGATAAGGAAAAGTAGAGGACCCAATACCGAACCTTGAGGTACCCCACGTACAATGTTTTTGAGACTAAAGTCTGTATCATTTGTTCTAACCAGTCGTTTCCTATCATCCAAGTAAGATTGAAACCAATCTAAAGAAATACCTCGAATTCCGTAGAAATTTAGGTTTTTTATCAAAATGTTGTGATTTACACAATCAAAAGCTTTGGCGTAGTCACAAAAAACGGTGGTAGTGTGAAGATTATTGTTCAGTGCTTGATAAACCTCATGTAGTACAGAAAACATGGCATCAGTGGTGCATTTATTATTTAATAAGCCGAACTGATTTTGTGATAAAATGTTGTTTTCAACTAGAAAGGACAGAAGTCGGGCTTTTATGAGTCTCTCAATAATTTTGGAGAGTACCGGTAGTAGTGCAATAAGTCTATAATTGCAGGTGTTAGATATTTCACCACCCTTATGAAGATGAATAATGATGGCTGTCTTCAGGCACTCTGGAAATTTACCTTTCTCAAAAGAATCATTAATTAGTGATATGAGGACTTCTAACACATTTTCTGGGAGATAAGAAAAAAATTTTATCGATAGACCATCAGTATAGGAAGATTTGCTTTTGATACTATTGATTGTTTGGATCAGTTCAGATTTATCGGCTGGTTTTATAAATAATGAATTCGAGACTTTTCTTGAATTAGGGAGATAGGAAATTGGATCTTGTTGTGGCAAAATAGTTGATGTAATATTTTTACTCACACTAACAAAGTATTCATTTAGATTTTCAATGTCTGGAAGGGAAAATGTTTGAGCAGTGTGGGTTTTATTTCGAAGATCGTTTATTATGGACCAAGTTTCTTTTACAACACTTTTGAACTTCCCAGACGGTTATGGTAGTAGTCTTTTTTAGCTGATTTTATAAGTTTAAGATAGGTTGCCCTGTACTTGGTGATATATTCAGTGATAGAAGCGTTGGTAGTAAATTTCTCGATATAGAGAAGAGAACGCATATTTTTGGAAGATATTCGTATACCTTTAGTAGTCCTGGGTTTGCCAGTACTGAAATGAATATTGAAATATTTATTATTATTTTTTATATTTCGTATACACGATGTAGCGTTGTAAACATTCTTCACGACCACGTTTCCGATAAAACATATTATGTTCAAGATGCCCTCCGTTCAGTTTCAAGCATTTTTCCTAGCGTTCACGAAGGTTCTCAATAATGTCTGTGAACGCAGGCTGTTGAATGATGGTGGATCGGTACGAAAAAGAGCCTCGTTCAGCATTTCCCATATGTACGCATCAGATGAAGTTGGCATGGGCGTCCACAGGGAGGGCCAGGGGGCAGCTGCCCCCCACTAGGGATGACGAGGCGAGTGTAAAATTCTTGAATAAACAATATAGAAAAATACAAAGTTGTAACTTAATCTTGATTTTGAATGCAACCACTCTGTTTCTACATTCTAGTTGGGACGAAAAAACCACATAAACTCAACCAAACTTTAATGAAAATTTGAAATATGCTATTATTTTATTTACCTAATATTTTTTAAATCTGAAAGCAACAGCAACCACCCCGGAATTCGTAGAACCAAATATTTTGATGGCCTTTTGAGTTCTGGGAATACATTTAGCTCAAATCGGAAGTATTTACAAGAACAACTAATAAGTCCAAATATGCAATTCAACGAATTTTAGATTCTTTGAACGCAGAGAACGTAACAAACACTTTATTGCGTTAAGCCAATAAGATAGCCGAAGAATGCGGTTTTGAATTATCTACTCCCTAGAACTGTAAACAAGCAACAGCATAGAAGCAATCAACCAGCTGATACGCCTAGTGAATACTGTAGTGTAGGCGATCCATTATTCTTCCGTATCTGAATTCTATCATATCTTCTATACGGCTTCCGAAGAAAATACGCCAGCCTTCGCTCTGAGTCTTCTGCATCCCAAGCATTTTTCAAAAATTTATTTAAATTGCCTTAAATTAGAACTGAGACAATCCTTAAACCACTATGAAATAGATGGAATAGATGCAGAGCTAGAAGTATGGGTAGAACATTGTAGTAAAAAACGTCTTAATAATGAGTTAGACAACTTCAAGCACCCTTGAAATTTTTGAACTGGTTCGAGCGTCCACTACTTTTTATCCGTTAACAAAAAAATTGCTGGAAATTCTCGTAATATTGCCTTGCACTTCGTGTACAGTTGAGAGGTCGTTCAGCAGTCTTCGAAGAATAAAAACATGGTTGCGGAGTACTATGGTCGAAGATCGCCTTAATGGGTTAGCTCTAATGAGCATTCATCGGAAACAAATATTACCAAAAAAAAATTTGTAGAGAAAGTTTTACAAGAATTTACAATTGATCCGCGTAAATTGTTGTTTAAATAATAGTGTTTAGGAACGGACAATTTATCTTCCTTCACAAATCGAAGGCTTATCTAGGAGGAAATAAATTTGTTAAATTTGCATCACGTTTTTGTAAAAAGCATTAAAAAAGTTTTTAAATATTTAAATTATATTTAGTTTGCTTCATTTTTGTATGAAGGCGTTGAGTTATAATTTTGTTGAGTTATAATCCAAAAACGTTATTTTCCAAACTTTTTAGAGGGAAACCCCTTTCCCCTCACCCCTCTCAGTGAAGACTCGCAATTTACGTCTATATTTATTATTGCTTATCTAACCAATTTTTTTATTTCTCAAATCTGCCCCCCTCCCCCCCCCCCCGTAGTTGTGATCCTGCGCACGCCCATGGAAGTTGAGTCTGGAGAGTGCGATGGGTATGGAAAATCACTGCCACGCGAAATAGGGCGATCTCCAAAATGATTGCGCAGCATCCGAAGGGACTCCCTGACAGTGTGACAGGTTGTCTCCATCCTGCTGAAACCATTCTTGATTAAGTGGTAGGATACTTGTATTGACATGAAAGGCATACATGTAGCTATCATGTCAAAGAATAATAGTGATATTGTGCCGATGTGTGCTTATGCCCTGGGGTTGAGTGGGCTCTTCTTCTTCTTAAAGTTCCACCTCCTATAGGAGGTTGGATATCATAATGGCTATGGTCACTTTGTTGGCTGCTGCTCTGAACAGTTGTAATGAACTACAGTTAAACCATTCTCTAAGGTTCCTTGGCCAGGAGATGCGTCTTCTTCATATGCTTCTTCTTCCTTGCGCAGCTTTGGGTCCCACCCCACTTTTTATCGAAAAAAACATTCTTAGCAAAAATATAGCTTATAAAAAGAGTGAAAATATGGTACACTTTTTGGTGAAAACTCATTACACCTTTTTTTAACCATTTTTCAACTCATTATACCTTTTTCGAAGTTCAAGCTCTTTCAACGACAGCCCTTTCAAAAATAAACACTTTGAACCGATGAAATTTACAAATCATATAAACAATGCATCGGGTAAAGCAAAAAAAGCATCGAGTTGCTTTACTCGAGTAAAGCAACTTGTGAATCGGTAGCGATTAATTTCATTTGGGATGCTAATTAGGGGGCGCTTTTCACGATTTTTTTTTACAAAAAAAAGGGGCCGACGTAATTTTGAGCATAACTTGCTTGCTTTTAAAGCTAGAGGCTCTTTTAAAAAACAAAAATAAAGCTTAGTTTAGACACTTTAAAAAAGTAATGAGTTTTTCCCAAAAAATGCTTCATTTTTTGGTTATTTCACCTTGAAACATTCGATTTGGGATTTGACGAAGATGAACTATTTTTCTTTAGTTGCTCTGTTTCTACTGGCGAGAGTCTAGAGACCTATATTTATATAGAATCTATATTTTTGCTAAGAATTTTTTGTCAATAAAATACTTACTTTTGAGTTATTTGCGAAAAACCGTCTAAAAACGTGTTATTTCTTTCTGAAAAAATATACATATTATTCACTCGCAAATAACTCGAAATATATTAACTTGATGAAAAACGCTATAGAACAAAAGCTAGTACTTAGAACTAGTCAGTTTATCCATTTCTGGACTTATTTTGAACGTATATTCTTTCACCTCCGTGGAGGGGTGAAACTCACTCCCAGGGCAAAAGCACACATCTTCACAATATCACGTTTTTTCTTTCACATGTTCTATGTGTACTTTGTGTACGCCAAATTTTATGTCAATCCAAGCGGTTTTCTAAAATTTAGCGGTTTTGCAATATTTTACCGTGAGTGAATGGACTAATACTTTCTCAAACAATAAATGAGATCTTGTTTTCACGTGGGCATATAATGCAAACTATATGGGCATCACTATTGATGCCTGGCTCAGGTGGAGAGTACATGATAAAAGGAAAAGATAAGAGTATTGAATAGAATATAAAAATTGTACTGGTTATTTAGATTTGACTTTATTTAAATGACTACAATTAGGTCCTAAAGTATCTTTGTTGTTATGGGATACAACTATCGGATTGTGCCCTCGACAATAACATACAGACAATGGATGGTATACCAACAGTGGTATACCAACTTCGTGATTCTCTTTCTCGCTCAAACTTGTACTGATTCTACATAAGGTTCTCTTTTTAGACAACTTAATATTTTCTTCCGTCTATAACGTCTAAAAAATATGTAACTCATCTCATAACGGTGGATGGTCCATCACACCGAATTTACGTTTTATAGTTGTTATGGAGATAGTTATATGTTATAGTTATGTTAAGTTTAACGCAAACGTTAAAAATAACTTAGGTAATTTATCACACGGCTGAATGTTACGAATGTTGATTTTAGCCGGTCTGATTGTATTTTACCTGTGTCCATACATCTTATTGAAGAGTGCCGTTATCAAGTCAAGGGTTCTACTTTCGTTGTCTGCAATTAATTTAGGTATTTCGACATTGATATTGTCTGGACCGGTGGGTTTTCTGTCTTTCTAAGCTTTTACTGCATGAATATCCTCTTCTTTGGTTATTTTTGGACCTTTTTCATTATTTTGATAATTTGTAGATGGTGTAGAACAAGCTCTATCGTCGTCAAACAGTATCTGAATGTATTCTTTTCATCTCTTCAGTTTGTCTTCAGGGCCTATAATTATTTCATTGTAGAAGGCTCATGTGTGAACAGTATTCTGCAGAAGAAAATTTTCCACCCGTTTATACTCATGCTCGTATATTTTTGTATCTCATAACGTAGTTTGCCTACATAAACATTAATATAAATTGCTCGTTTCTCCAGAGTATTGCAGAACTATACACAAAGTAGCTGTACGTGAAACTTGGTAATATTCCATGTGATGCAGGTTTCCGCATAATTCATATCCACATTACATTGAAGTTGATACCAGCTATTTTATTACCGTAAATACATTTTATAGAATAATGTATTATACCTTGACAGCCCCAGCTTATCTGACTTTTGATTCCTATTTTCTAGTATAGTATAACATTAATATAAATTTTAGGTAGTGGCTCTTCAACCACGGATCGCTACTATTACACTTCAATAATTCGTTCTCTGCTCTATAACAGCTTGATATGATAAACAAGTACAACTTTATAAACCTCAAATATCTGTAGGTATAAAGGGGTACGTTTTTAGTGCGATGTTGGTCTATTATTGTACAGAACATCCAAAAATGTTTTTTTAGAAAATATGTAGGCAATGATATTCTCCAGGCTTCTACTGGGTCAACAGACTTCATGCATATGTTACAGTTCAAGTTGATTCTTAGTTAGAGTTGACTATTCCTAGTTCGAGTGAACTCCAACTAAAACGATCAGTAAAAGTTGATTTAAAAAATTTAATTCAACTTTTACCAGTTGAAGTTGACTATTCCTGGATCGATTAAGTAAATATCGATTATACGATTTATAAGAGTATAATTTCACGTGCTTTTTTGATGAGTGTGCGTTTCTTTGTTGTGACCGTTTTAACTACTTATCACGATTTAGTCCAGGCTGTATCGTCGCCCCCGTTAGGTAAATTATTCCGATTCTATTTCTTTGCACAACCTCGCTCAAAAAGAGGCATGTACTTATAATAAATCCACAGGATGCCAGGCGGTATTGTGTCTGAAAAATTGTTTAAACAATTTTTTTAAACAAATTCGCAAAAATAATTTTTTACTTTGGACAATTTCTTTTTTAGATTCTTTGGGTCATTTTTTTCTCTAAAATTGATTGTTGTCGAGTTATATGCAGGGCCCATTTTACCACTAGGCCTCTGAGGCACCTGCCTCGGGCCCGAATTTTAATGGGGCCCGGAAAGATCACCAAAAAATTTTTTTAATGCAACAACAGAATAAATTTTGAAAATTCTTTCATTTTACGAACAGGAAATGATAAATGATAACACTAAAGGTTCTATTCATAAACTATAAACCGTTCTCATCATAAAACTACAATAAGATTAGATAGATTGTTTTATTGGTAAATAACAATATGCTGCATTGATAGACATCGCTCCAAAATATGACCAAAAGGTAGAATTAACCCTTAAATGCCCAAGGGTGGATAAAAAGTGTCCACCTAATGCGTATTCCCTTATAACATATTTATTACGTGTTCCAAAATTTTTCAAACATTTATTATTAAAAAGACGACCCTTTGTCGAATGTTAATTTGGTTCTGCCGATATTTTAAAAAATAAAAGTAATATCTTGAATTCAAAATAAGGGTGGGCACAAAAAGTCCACCCTTGGATAAAGGTTTCTATATAATTTCTCGTTGGCAGAAACATAATGCACATAATAATTATCGACGTATATTTACATAATCGACATAATTATTCGCCACACTAATGAGGACGTAAAGGAAGAATGTCGAAAAAATCGACAAATCTGAATTACTGGATTTTACTGGAATGTTAATTTTGATGTACAAATTACAAGGTTTGTACATCGTATTAATATTTTAGAAGATGCTGTGTTTACCATGCATAAGATGATTTCCATTTCTTCTGTTTAATTCATTTTCTAACATTTGTAACAACTCTCAATAAATATATTAGCTATTGTCTAGGTGGACATTTTTTACCCACCCTGGGGCTTACATGGAACCTATAAAAGGTTGGGCGTTTAAGGGTTAATAAGAGGTATCTTCACTATTATCTTTTAAGTATAAACATAATACGCATAATGTTTATTCAAAATGCACTTATAAATTTAATATTAAAGTAGTTTGCTGTCGGTTCTGCAAAGATAAGGTCTCGCTTGCTTGTGTTAGTTTTTAGTCCTGTGCTTTTCAAGTTCAACTAATCTATTGATTAATCATTAGTCGTTTTATTAAATTTTTTTAAACATTTATTTTTCATTCCATTGTTATCATTAGTTACCAATATAAAATATAAGTGCCAATGAAAAACGAAAAAAGCAAAAACTAACAGAACTGGAACGGCAAGCACAACAAAATGCAATATTATAATTTTTTACACCCCACAACAGAGCGCAAAAAGGAAGTTCGTCCTTCCATCCTGTTGCTGATCAATCTGTTGTGACTAGTAATAATGATAGTGAAAACAAATTATGTGATGAAGGGCGAGTTACAATCAAAGAAAATGATGACTCCACTATTGATTCTGTTATCTCCTATAGAAAACGACAATGTCAGTAATAGTGATGTTAGAAGAGAATATTCTCGAGAACGAGAATATTCTCGACCAGAAAATTCTCTCGAGAATATTCTCGGCAAAAATTTTCTATATTTTCAAAAACCGAAAAAAAAATAAAAATTAGATACGGGTCAAATTATTATAATTTAAAAAATATGTAGGTATATTGTTTTTGTTAATCCCATAAACCACTAGCAAGGGTGTTTACAATGTCAATATTTATTGTTTTGGTGCAATATTAACGTGAAAATTATAAAATATTTAGAATGGTGTTAATTTAAGCAGAGAAGAACAAGCTGAGGACACTGAGTTTGTAGATAATTTAACAACTTTAAAATATGGTGATTAGTCGGCTGAAATAATGGCAGATTTGTCACTTTATCGGTCTAAGGAGGGATTTTTTGGAAAACCATACGTTGTAAAATCAATTTAAAAACTAGACTTAATTATATGGTGAAAAGGTACATGTTTCGGAACAAAATTAACTAAAACAGTAGTTGATATATTAAGCATGCCTTCATCCAGTGCAGCGACTGAAAGAAGTTTCAGTACTTATGGTTTTTTTATCGACTCCTCTAAAAGAGACCGGCTCACTGCTGAACGGGCTCGTAAGGTAACTTTTATTGATCACAATTTAAAATTGTTAGACGTAGACCAAACCATGACTGAGCTGGCTACTCGTGAAAAATAAAATCCCACAACTCATCAGTACATTGAAATGCAGATTGTAGATGACTAGGATGAGCTAATGATAGAAATAGATTCTGAATCTGAGGTCTCATCTTTTATCATACCACATCGATTATTTGCTGTTAAGAAGAAAATTTCATTTTTTTATCAAAGAAATTTTGTGTTTTCTGTTGTTTTTGTATTGTTTTATATACAAAGAACACTGTTGTTTCGTCTCATAATTTTTTATATAAGATCATGATTAAATTTTTCATTTTCAACAATATTCCTAATATTCTTATTAAGTGAGTCATGGGGTTCATTATCAGAAAATTCTCCATATCGAGAATATTCTCGAGAATATTCTCTGATTTTTCATTCTCGAGAATTTTCCAACACTAGTAAGTAACTCTTATCCTAGCAATATTATAGGGCATTGCGCAAAACATTTAAATCTGAAATTTCAACAATATTTTATAAATAATCGACTGAATCAAAATATTGATAAAATTTGTGTGTGTGTTACACAATTAGATCATAATAAAACCAGACATTTGCAAAGTGCGATTTTTTATAAAAATAAAGCTAATAGGGAAAAATTATTCGTGAGTGGTTAGAGTACAGTTCTAGATGTAGCCGTGTTTATTGTTACGTTTGTAAACTGTTTTCCACGAAAATTGTTTTTCTAACTTCCGATGGGTATATTGACTGAAAAAATATCAATAGGACAGTTAATCAACATGAGCGATCTCCTGAACATATTTCATTAATTGGTAGGTTGGTCAAGAGAAGTAGCACAGCAGGCCAAACTGTAACATTAATGGCAAAAAGTTATTTAGAAGAAAAGAAATATTAGAGAAACGTTCTTCAACGAATAGTAGCAACAATTAAATTTTTGTCCAAAAACGGTCTATCCTTTATAGTACAACAACCAAATTATTTACAAAAGGAAATGGAAATTTTTTACGTCACTTTTAAGCGAATTTGACCCATTTTTAGCTAGTCACAAAAATATAATGACATTGGCAGTGGAAATATCAACTACCTCTCATCATCTATGTGTGACCAATTTATTGCTCTGCTGGGAAAACAATCTCAAAATATTATAATAGAAGAAGTAAAAGTGGTAAAATACTTTTCTCTTATTATAGACTCTTCAACAGGTATTTCACATATCGATCAATTAACTTGAATAATCAGTTATGTTCAACCGACTGAAAACCAGTAGAAATTTTCTAGGTTTTCTACCAATTTTTCCCATACAGGAGAAAATTTGTCAACTATGGTCTTAGAACAATTAAAAAAACTTGATATTCATATTAACTGGTGTCGGAAACAAAGCTATGACAATGCTTCTAACATGTAAGGAAAATATAATGGCGTACAGCCAAGATTAAATAAAAATCCAAAAGCGCCCATTATGTACCTTGCGCCAGTTTTCCTTTAAATATAGTAGGTAATAGTGCCGCAGAAACTTGTTTAGAAGCTGGGAAATATTTCGACAACATACAGTATATTTATAATTTTTTTCTGCATTTACCTATAGATGGAACGTTCTTCAAAATGTGCTTAACAAATTCTCATGAATCATTATCAGTTAAAAAAAATTGGTGGCACGAATATAAAGAAATTAAACAATGTTTAATTGTTTCAATATAAATTTTATTTACTGTTTTATTTACTGTTAAAGGCTATAGCGGGATAAGATGGTCAAAAATGCCCCCGCACCGATCAGCCCCGCTACTTATGTTTTCGATAAAGGATATAAAATTATGCACTCATGCAAATTTTTAGCTTCCCAGAGGTCCTAAAACGTCGTAAATCGAGAAAAGAAGAATTTTTAGGTTTTATTTTTTTGTGAGCGCAATTTTACTTTAAAAATCTAAAAAAATTCAAGAGGTTGTATCTTTTGACGACAAAACAACCTAATTTTTTTCAGATTTTTGTAATGAAAAATGAGCCCAGGAAATTTTTTTTAAATTTTCAAAAAAATTTTAGGTTATGATAATATGATTTGGCCAACTTTTAAATAGTATTTTTTATGTACTTTTTGCCGTTCTTTTAAATTGCAGAAGCAGAATTTTTAATATCTGAGCGGAAAGAACGAAAAAATCGAAAAAACCGTTTTTGGCTGTCTCGAGATGCATCTCGGGACAGCCAATTTTAGGATTTAGGATCCTGACTACAACAACTGAAAAAAAAAACTAAAATTGTGAATTTTGTCATAAAATTTGGTATGTGGGGTTATAATATTTGGAACAACTTTTCCAAATAACTTTTATCGATATCTGTAACACGAAGCAAATCGAATCGCATATCGAACATTCACCCTGTTTGTGGATTCGCAGTAGGCCGCGTTTAAAATTTAAAGTTCAGTTGACTATTTTAAAAATTGTGAACCATCAACCTGTATGACTGCAAAATTTCAAATCTGTATATATTTTGATAGCCGAAACATAGGGGTGTCTTCATCTTAAATGCGACACACTGTATCTTATCAATTCGATAATTTATTGCAACTAATATAGTCGTATTTTTTATAGATTCAAAATATACAATGAGAATACTGACTAATTCACTAATTTTATCATAAAAAGTTCAAATTGATTGCATTGAAATATTGAACCAATTAATGCGTATTAATATAATATTATTATAATTTATTATAATAAATGGAGTGAGTTTTATGTATAAAACCCCTCAAGTATCTCGGAAACGACTTGCACGTTTTTCATAGGTTTTGGTAGGTAGGTGTTTTCTAATGCAGCCGAAATTACAGTGATAATTACATTGTTGTCAGATTTTCGGTTTTTCTGGAAATCTAATGAACTTTCTTATTTCAAATAGAACACCCTGTATATTTTTTGCGTTTCGAAGTCCTTAAGATATACTGATTACTTTTTTATGTTATATTCTCTATACCTAAATGCCATAGTTGCGGAGTTATTTCTACATTTATTAAAAAAAAAATTTAAAGAAATTATAAAAATCAATTTTTTCGGCCCGTGTAGACATTATTTTACGTTCTTTGGATCATTGGGAACAAAAAAAGGTCTTTTGTAATTTTTCTCTAAAGTTAATCGTTTTCGAGTTATAAACAATTTAAAACTGAAAAAAATCGAATAATGACGATTTTCGAGGATCAAAAACAAAAATAAAAAACATTATTTTTGAAACTGCGGAGTACCCAAACCCTTCTTCCAGGGGCTCGCTATAAAATTTTTTCGGTACGATTTATTCTAAAACATTGCTTTTTAATAATAAATGTTAATGAAGCGCATATGATAGAGATAGAACGGGCGATCGGGCTGCATTAACAACTAAAAAACAATATTTTAGAATGAAACAAGCTCTAATTACTTATTGGTAACTGATAAAATAAGGCTTTAACTTGAATTTCTATACTTTTTCAAAAGTTACAAAAATAATATTTTTGATTTGTGTTTTTTAACCTTGAAAATCGTAATTATTCGATTTCTTTTCAGTTTTAAATTATTTATAACTCGAAAACGCTTAACTTTAGAGAAAAATTACAAGAGAACTTTTTTGACCCCAATGGTCCAAATAACGTAAAATAATGTCTACGCAGGCCGAAAAAATTGATTTTTATAATTTGTTTACAAAGTTTTTTTTAAATAAATGTAGCAATAACTCCGAAATTATGGCCTTTAGGTATAGGGAATAAAACATGGAAAATATTCAGTATTTATTAGGACTTCAAAACGCAAAAAATATACAGGGTGTTCCATTTGAAATAACAAAGTTAATTAGATTTTCAGAAAAACGGAAGATCTGACAACAATGTAAGTATTACTATAATATCGGCCACATTAGAAAACCCCAACCCACCACAATCCATAAAAATCGTGCAAGCCATTTCGGAGATAATTGAGGGTTTCCATACATAAACTCACTCTGTATATTATATTATATTATTACACATAATTATATACACATTATTAATACACACTAATAATTGGTTCAATACTTCAATGCAATTTGAACTTTTTATGATAAAATTAGTGAATTAGTCAGTACTTTGTATATTTTGAATCTATAAAAAATACGACTATAATATTAGTTGCAATAAGTTATCAAATTGATAAGATACAGTGTGTCGCATTTAAGATGAAGACACAGTCATACAGGGTGAGGGTTCACAATTTTTAAAATAGTCAACTGAACTTTAAATTTTAAACGCGGCCTACTGCGAATCCACAAACGGGGTGAATTTTCGATATGCGATTCGATTTCCTTCGCATTACAGATATCGATAAAAGTTATTTGGAAAAGTTGTTCAAAATATTATTATAACCCCACATACCAAATTTTATGACAAAATTCACAATTTTAGTTCTTTTTCAGTTGTTATAGTCAGGATCCTAAATCCTAAAATTGGCTGTCCCGAGATGCATCTCGAGACAGCCAAAAACGGTTTTTTCGATTTTTTCGTTCTTTCCGCTCAGATATTAAAAATTCTGCTTCTGCCATTTAAAAGAACGGCAAAAAGTACACAAAAAAATACTATTTAAAAGTTGGCCAAATCATATTATCATAACCTAAAATTTTTTTGAAAATTTCAAAAATTTTTCCTGGGCTCATTTTGCATCACAAAAATCTGAAAAAAATTAGTTTGTTTTGTAGTCAAAAGATACAACCTCTTGAATTTTTCTTAGATTTTTTAAAGTAAAATTGCGCTCACAAAAAAATAAAACCTAAAAATTCTTCTTTTCTCGATTTAAGACGTTTTAGGACCTCTGGGAAGCTAAAAATTTGCATGACGGCATAATTTTATATCCTTTATCGAAAACATAAGTAGCGGGGCTGATCGGTGCGGGGGCATTTTTGACCATCTTATCCCGCTATAGCCTTACTGGTGTAACTATATTTATATTAAATAATTAAGACATATTAATCATTACTAAATTATATTTAGGGGCCCGAAAATTGTGTAGTGCCTCGGGCCTGATTTGAAGTAAAATAGGCTCTGGTTATATGCGATTTAAAATTTGAAAATAGCGAAAATAACCATTTTTACGGCTTAATAACTCGGTTAAAAGTAAATATTATGAAAGTCAGAAACTGACCTTCATAATAATTCATCATTAATTATCAACAATGAGCGCTAAGGGTGTATTGAGGCGACCGTCAATGTGAGTGTGAGTGAGATGCATCATTGGACGGCCGGAATGGTGCATCTCTTTCGCACTCACCATTGACGGCCGCCTAATACGCACTTACCGCTCATTGTTAATAATTAAAAATAACAGCTTAGAAATAAAATAATGACAAAAATTTCTTCACGATCTTGTAGAGGGGGCTTTTTGGTCACTTTCTGACTTTCATAATAATTATTTTTAACCGAGTTTTTAAGCCTTGAATGGCTATTTGTATAACTCGACAACAATCAATTTTAGAGAAAAATCACAAGAGACCTTTTTTGCTCAAAATGACTCACACGATCTAAAAAAAAAATGTTGGAAGTAAAAAAATTATTTTTGTGAATTTGTTTAAAAGAAAATTGTTTAAACAATTTTTTGACCACGGTACCGCCTGACATCCTGTGGATTTGTTATAAGGACCTCTTTTTGAGTAAGTTTTTGCAAAAAAATCAAATCAGAATAATTTACCTAACGCGGGCGACGATACAGCTGGACTAATTTGAACATATCAAGTAACATTTAATTTCTATTCCAATCGGTTGTTTGTGTGAATCAACTCTTACTAAATGGCATTAGGAAGAGTATACTTTTTTTACTAATGAAGTAAAAACCTCACATGTAGGTAGGTGGTATATAATTTATTAAAAAATTTTTTCTAAAAATGATCCAAGATGGATAAAATCACAAACGTTTTCGGACCAATCAGTCCATCATCAGGTGGTAGAAACCTAAAATAAGCAAACCACTGTATTAAAAAAAGCCACGATGAAATTTGACTGTCTGAAAGTTAGGAAAATTACAACATGTGGTTACTTACTTCAGATCCAAAGTAGTTGGAACTAGCTACATATTTAGGTCAAAAGACCTTAATGTAATAATAATTATGCCATTTAGGCTACAAAAATGTCGACAATAAGTCGATGTCACAAGAAATTAAATTGCAACGGTATTACAAAGTGGTCTTCATCTTGGCCTCAAACTGACAGACTAAAATATGACATTGAACGGATATTGACAAGACCTTCAAGGGAATTTTATGTGTTTGTAGTTATATTGTATTTTAGAAATGCAAAAAATATAATTGGTAAAAATATTATAATCCAGATAATCCAGATGACCTCGACTTAGAAGATGAAACTATTAAGAAATGTGACCAATGTACATATTTGGGGGTAAAACTGACAAAGACAGGACGAAGTGATGAAGCCATAAAAGACAGAATAACCAAAGGAAAACAAGTTATAGGTGCGTTGAATTCAGTATTATGGCAAAAAAATATAAGACCGGAAACGAAAAAACGAATATATAATACCATATTAAAACCAGTAATCGTCTATGGCTCAGAAGTGTGGCAGTTATCACAAAAACTTAAAGGTAACCTATTGGCAGTTGAAATGGATTTTTGGAGGAGAGCAGCGGGAAAGTCTAGATTAGAACATGTGAAAAATGAGGACATCAGGAGACAAATGAAAGTACAAAGATCAATTATAGAAGACATCGAAAAACAACAACTAATATGGTACGGACATGTTAGACGTATGGGGGAAGAAAGACTACCCAAAAAGATATTAGAATGGGTACCACCAGAGAAAAGAAAACGAGGACGACCACCAACAACATGGATCCAAGGAATCTCAAAAGCAATGTCAGCAAGAAATCTATCTGAAGAAGACTGGCAGAATAGACAGGCTTGGCGAACGGGAACCCAAAGGCGTATTACGCTGTGAACGGGATATATATATATATATATATATATAAAAAATATGAAAATTATTTTTACTTAACTGAATGAATTTAATTAGATATTAAATAAATGAGTAAGAATAAACAATTTAAATTAATAGTCACATGAAATTATTTATGAAAATTTCATGGCGGTGAAAGCGAAAATTTGAGTGACGTCATTACCTGTTGGCAAAATTTTCGCTTTCACCGCCATGAAATTTTCATAAATAATTTCATGTGACTATTAATTTAAATTGTTTATTCTTACTCATTTATTTAATATCTAATTAAATTCATTCAGTTAAGTAAAAATAATTTTTATATTTTTTGCATTTCTAAAATACAATATAACTACAAACACATAAAATTCCCTTGAAGGTCTTGTCAATATCCGTTCAATGTCATATTTTAGTCTGTCAGTTTGAGGCCAAGATGAAGACCACTTTGTAATACCGTTGCAATTTAATTTCTTGTGACATCGACTTATTGTCGACATTTTTGTAGCCTAAATGGCATAATTATTATTACATTAAGGTCTTTTGACCTAAATATGTAGCTAGTTCCAACTACTTTGGATCTGAAGTAAGTAACCACATGTTGTAATTTTCCTAATTTTCAGACAGTCAAATTTCATCGTGGCTTTTTTTTAATACAGTGGTTTGCTTATTTTAGGTTTCTACCACCTGATGATGAACTGATTGGTCCGAAAACGTTTGTGATTTTATCCATCTTGGATCATTTTTAGAAAAAAATTTTTAATAAATTATATACCACCTACCTACATGTGAGGTTTTTACTTCATTAGTAAGTTTTTATTATGGTATACAGCCAATGAGAGGAATCTTTTCCTTTATATAGTATACTTTTTCTAGTTGGAGTCTACTTTTACTAGTAAATGTTGAATAAAAATCTTCACTTTATGTTTATAATCAACTTTTACTAAAATCAGCCGTTTGAGTTGACTCAAACTAGGAAAAGTCAACTCCAACTGGATAATCAACTTGAACTGTCACACATACACTGTTTGTTTAAATTTTTTATAAGCTATATTTTCGCTAAGAATATTTTTTTCGATAAAATACTTACTTTTTGAGTTATTTTCGAAAAACCGTCCAAAAGCACGTTTTTTTTGTTGTTAAAAATGAACATAAAAATAGTGAAAAACGCTATAGAAAAAAAGTTGCTGAAAATTAGTTATTTTATCCAATTCCGGACTTATTTTGAATGTAGTTTTTCACCCCCGAGAAGGGGTTATTCCATTTTTTTTTTTTTGTAAAATGGAGGGGATGTAGAATTAAACTTTTTCTTATACAGGGTGTTTCAATAATAATTGTCCATATAGTAACTGGAGAAACCTTAGCACAAAATACGAAGATTTAACATAAAACACTTAAATAAAATGTTGTTCCTTACTGAGTTACAGGGTGTTTTATCTAAAAATTTAAAAACTATTTTTGCTCAGAATTTTAAAACTATTCGACGTATCTTTTTCATACTTGGCAGAAAGTGCGACTACTAGACACCCTACTAAATTGTGATAAACAAACGTTTCTAGCTACTACCAGAGGCGTACGACAGGTGATGGTGAATGGTTGGCCCTTCTCAAATTCTACGCCACTGGAGGAATTACTATTTTAGTGCCATTTTTAGATTCTACAATACTTTTTACGTAAATAATATACTCTTCATTGGTAACGATAAAGTCATTAGTTTTCGAGATATTTGAAGTTTAATAAGAAACGGCACAGTTTTTTTTTTCTTCCTTATTGGCTTTGGATTACTTGAACGGCACGATAAAATTAAAATAGCAAGATAAGATTAAAATTTAAAAATTATTTGTACCCAGTACTTTAAAGCTATTTGGCGTATCCTTATAATACTTGGCAGACAGTGTAGGTACTTTACACCCTACTAAATTAAAATAAATAAACGTTTCTAGCTACTACCAGAGGCGTACGGCAGGGGATAGTGACTGGTTGACCCTTCCCAAATTCTACGCCACTGACGAAATTGCTATTTTAGTGTAATTTTTTGATTTTTCAATACTTTTTATGTAAATAATATACTCTTCATTCGTAACGATAAAATGATTAGTTTTCGAGATATTTGAAATTAAATATAAAGCGACACAATACACTGATCAAAATAACCGTGTCGTTTCATTTTTAAATTCAAATATCTCGAAAACTAATAACTTTATCGTTACGAATGAAGAGTATATTATTTTCATAGAAAGTATTGGAGAATCCAAAAATTGAACTAAAATAGCAATTTCGCCAGTGGCGTAGAATTTGGAAAGGGTCAACCATTAACTTTCCCCCGTCGTACGCCTCTGGTAATAGCCATAAACGTTTGTTTAACATAATTTAGTAGTTTGCATAGTACCTATACTTCCTGCCAAGTATGAAAAGGATACGTCTAATAGATTTAAAATTCTGAGCAAAAATAGTTTTTAAATTTTTAGATAAAACACCCTGTAACTCAGTAACGAACCACATTTTATTTAAGTGTTTTAGGTTGAATCTTAGTATTTTGTGCTAAGGTTTCTCCAGTTACTATATGGACAATTATTAATGAAACACCCTGTATAATATTAGACAATTTCAACTACCTATTCTCAAACTTTCATCCTTCCTTTATTTTTTTGGAGGTTTTCGTAAAGTATTGTGTTCCTTGATCGGGCTATATTGTCTACTGTAGCTATTATTATGAAGCAATGTGTTCATATGATATTAAAAAATTGTTCAATGCCGTAAAAAGTTCAAGTTACTTCAACCAAGTTAATTTCCAACGAAATTGAATTTTTATTCTGTACCACACATTTGGTAGCCTAGTAGCTACTACCGAAATCCCAAAATCCAGCCAACCGATAATCCGCGATCATGCAACAGAAACGAGCAAAAAGGCGCAAATATATTGCACGTAAACGCATACACTGTACAGTGACGCGAACTCACTCGCTGGCCAAGTTCAAGGTCAAATATTACGTCGGTTATAATGTTCCTATTCCTATTGCTATCGCAGTCTTTCGCTTCACAAGCGTCGCATCTCGCATCGTATTCGTATTTTATTTCTCATTTCCTGTTGCTGTCATTGGTTGTCTTGGATGCTGGGATTTTTAATAATTCAGAGTAGTCTCGCGACATGACTTATGACTCTACCAAGGGCATGCACATGGATTTATTTTTATAGAACGGTGTTGGAATCAATCCATCATGAAATATTCAAAATATTATAATTGAGATTTTGTGAAAAGGATATTATGTATTACCAAATATTAATTATAGTTATAGTTATTATTATAGTTATGTGAATTTGATGTGGCCCTTTTGAGGGTTTTTTAAATATACCTTTTATACAGGATTTTATTGTTTTTTTGTATCACATGGTATACAGCCGGCTACAGGAAAACTTTTTCCTTGTGGATTTGTTAAATATTAATATATAAAATGCATAGGATAGTAACTCGTATGAATTATAAGAAGCATGAAGCATTGATGAACTTTTGTGAAGGGTATACGGGTTAGGCAGATAAACGGCCTATTAGAAATATCTCGAGAACTTAAGGCAACGGAATCATGAAAATTTGAATGAAGGGGTTTTGAAGAGTGGTCTATTTGTCTATTTAATGAAAATATTTTCATCTATTTGCTATTTCCGGTTATACCGGAAGTTGCTTATAACTTCGTTTTATTGTATTGCCATGTTGAATAGTGTGGATAAATTATCACCCCTTTATTTGTTTGAACTCTTTTGTTTTCCCTATTTGCGTTTTTACACTCACTCTGGTATGGCTCATAATCATTTTTCTAAGTTTTATTAATTTAAGCGGTACCTGTAACTCTAAGTTTATTTGAAATTCATTCGGCTTTTCCATTATTGCTTTAGTATATACATCGCATCTAGGTATTGTGGATTTTCCTTTCCTGAATCCACATTGATATTGACCGATCTTATTGTCCGTTGCTTCTTGCGATCTTCTTTTGATTATGGTTGATAACACCTTTATACTGGGTTGGGATAAAGTATGGAACCAAGCAAATATCTTTGAAACGAAAAGAACAATATTTATCAAACTTTGCATGCAAGTACAGTGACGCAAAAGGCATCTATTGCCATATTTCTTGTTACTATTCCACTTCCGGTTTCACCGGAAATACCCCTAACTTACTTAATTTAAATGGGACACCCTATATATTTTTGCGGATTTTAAAAGAAATTGTTATTTTTAATTCGTACTTACCAAAGTTAGAGAAAATTTGTTAAAAAATGTCTATATATAATTTTTTGTATTAATACAACGTAATAGGAAATAAACGAGTACCATGTATACTTATACTGTAGACTAAAATTGTTGTTTACATGCACCGCATGACTTATTTGAATTTAGTATACTTAGTAGGTAAAACTGTTACTGAACTAATTGACAGAAATAAGTTGTATTAAAAATAGTTCATTTAAGTGGAAAAGATCGTATTGAAATATTAATGATAATGGGTTATGAGTTATGGTGAGTTTTCATTTTTTGGAAGTGAATTTTTCAAATCCATGGATTGAACGTAGAGGATTCATAGAGCGGCCCGCTCGTTCTCCGGACCTCAAACCGTTAGATTTTTTTCTTTGGGTTATCTAAAATTAAGTGTTTACGTTAGGCGACCAACATACTTGCAGGATTTGAGACAAAGAATAATAATTGATGAATGTGAACTAATACGTGGAGAAATCTTGCAAAAAGTGACTCACGAATTTATTTATAGGCTTGCACGTTGTCAGGAGGTGAACAGCAAACATTTTCTACATTTGAAATTATTTTTTTTTTATTTTTAATATCATTGGTCTAACGTAAATAAATTAACCTATTTTTTAACTGTAAAGAGATTTATTTCTTGTTTTAATAGTTTTTCTTCCAAACTTGGTATATATTAATTAAAAATAACAAGTTCTTTTAAAATCTGCAAAAAGTTTCATGCAAAGTTTCATAAATAATATTGTTCCTTTCGTTTCAAAGATATTTGCTTGGTTCCATACTTTATCCCAACTCTGTATACTGTACTTAGTAATGATATGCCCCAGTAATTATATCATTCTTGTTGGTTTTCCTTTTTATGTATCGCTAGGATTTTCCGTGCTTGCCATTCTTTGGCATTTTTTCTTCTTTCCAGATGTTTACTATCAGTTTGTGTATTTCCCTATGCAAAGGTTCCCCTTTTAGTTTTATGAATTCGCTGTTTATGTTTTCTTTCCCGGGTGCTCTTTCATTGTTAATATTTTTAATTATTTTGATTACTTCTTCAAGTATTGGCTTATTCGTTCCATTATTTTCCCACTCTTCCTCCAATTCTGTTATATCTTATGTTTGATTTTCTGCCAGTAACTCCTTGAAGTGTTCTATCCAGACCTCCATAATATATGGTTGATCTTGTGTTACCTACTATTAGCCCTTGTTTATTTTTAGCTCCACTTACTTTTGGTTTGAGCCATCTATTCTCTTCTCTAATTTTTGTGTAGAATTTTTTGGTGTTCTGAGTCTTACTTTTGGCCTCAATTTCATCCAACTGACTTTCCATGAATTTTCTCCTATGTTGTATTATTATTTTGTTACTTTCCTTTCATTTTTGCTCGTATATGTCTCTATGTTCAATTTTATGAGTCCGTATCCACTGATTTCGTGCTTTTACTTTTTCTATAATTAATTGCTTCTTTACATTCTGTGTTGAACCTGAACCAATCCTTCTTTCTTGTAATTTGCTTCGTCCCTAATGTTGTCTCCGCCGTGTGGTTAATTGCTTTTTTAATATCACCGCATATTTCTTCGACATCATCCCTTTCCTTATTCAGTGCGGCAATCCTTTTACCTGTTTCTTCTTCATACATTTGTATCTCTTTTGTTCCTTCAATTTTTCGATATACCACCTCTTATTCCTCTCTTTCTGCCTTATCATTACTTTCATCTTTTGTCTCAGCTTTGCTATTACCAGGAAATGGTCTGAATCTCCACATGCACCTCTGTAGTTCTTAGATCCATTACACTTGATTGTCTCTTTGCGAATATAAATATAGGGTGTTGTATTTAAAGAAAAACAAAGTGACCAATAATATTAAAAAATGGTAAATCTGGCAACGTTATAAACATCAAATTTGAAATTCCCATATTGCAGAATAGTCGTATCCCGGTTTTTGTACAATTATGACCATTATAAAGACTTTTGGTCCACTCTGTATATTTTTTTCACAAAACAGCAAAGAAAACTGGATCATAAGAGAATATTCTGTTTTTTTTTGTTTCTCGGCATTTTGATTAATTTATAGGAAACTCAACGCTATTTTTAGCGAATCAAAAACAAGTTGTACATAATTATCTCCCGCCTATTCGAATAGGTCGAATAAATAAATAATAATATCAATAACTAAACATCAAATAAATTATTTGAATTTCAGCGGCCTTTAAAATATATACATTAAAATCACATTACATTCAATTTCACTCGTTATCCGCAAATTATCGAAATGTTTCACTAAAATTTAAACTTTTGTTTAATTTGAAAACTAGTATGTATATACAGCGAAACGAACTCTATTATTATGTATCTCTGAAACACCGGATTAATTTTAATAGAGGCCATAAACAATTCAAAAATAAACTGGTCAAAGCGTTTGTTGGATGTTGCAAAATTTCGATTTGTGTTTGTGAGATATTTATTAAAAATAAAGTTGATTGTTTTTGTATTTGGCATTATAATATGATTATATTCAATATCATACATAGTACAGTCACTGAAGGTTTTCACCTCTGATTTCATTGAACCTCCATCGATTTTGTATAGGTAAATATCATTCAGTCTGTAATGTACATCTACCAGAATATACCAAAAGTTATATTTTCTTTTTGTACAAAAACACTTGATTTATTAAAAAAAAATAGTAAAATCCTTTATAAAAGGTATATATTTAAAATCCCTAAAAAGGGCTACATCACAATCACATAACTAGTTTTCAATTGGTTTAGCAATCACCATCAGTGCTTACGTGAAGGTTACATGCTAACCACCAAGATATAATTTTACAAAAATATGAGGTTCAAAGCCCTGTAAAAGTAATCCGTCAAGGAAACATCGGTTGAAAATCCTAACTTAAGCATGGGTGTTTAAAGTATTTTACAAATATGCCCCAGGTAACATCTGAGCTGTGGTTTGACTTGTTCACATTGATACAGCCCCACGAATGGAAGCCATTTTTATGATACACGACTAATTAGATGAACATAAAGATATACTTAGATTTGACAAAATTCGTGCTACATAATTTTTTATTACCTCGGAAGCTCTAGTCTCAGAGATTTAAGGAAGTGGATTCTTTAATGTTAATAACATACTCTTATTAGCTTAAAAGAATTTAAAAAGATAGAAAAATTTAAATAAGGATGTAGAATAAAAAGATAAAAAAATACAAAAAATAAAATATTGGGCGCCATTGGTTACCTAAGGGAAACCAAACTTTATACAAAAAAAAAATAGAAATAAAACAAAGAAAGATAAATCAAAATAAAACAAAGAAACATAGTCAAATAAAATGATATACATAATATACAAAATATTATAATGTAACTTACCTCCTTTGCTTTATACTCAAAATTATATACTCGGTCAATCTTTTATTGTTCTTACGATTCAAGAGAGAAGGAAAGAAATAATAAATTTATATGTTGAAAATCAAACATTATTTATTAAAAAGCAAAACAAAATGAATCTCTGACCTCGGTGTTACAATTAGAGATCTAGATTATCAAAATAAAAGAAAATGAAACGGAAAGTTCTACACAAACATAAAAATGATACCTTTTACAATGAATGTCCTGGTTTCTTCTGGCTGCCGGTTGGTCCGCAAGTCCAAACGCTATTTCACTACGCGATAAAACACTTCACTGTTAATAGCTACAGCAAACAGTACATGAGGTTATCCATTGTTTATAAAAAAAAAGTTGTAGAAAAATTCAGCACTCAACTCGAACAAAATTATTTAGTTAAACTCGTACAAAATTATTTAAAGTTCAATAAACTGGAACAAAATAAAAAGTATGAGCATACTTCATGATTTAACTGTAATGTTAAACATAGTAATGCAAAAATGAAACTTCTACTTTCGGATCTGACTGCATAAAAGAAATTTGTTGATACCGAAAGTGGTATGAGATTTTATCGACGATTCGCTTAAAAACAACGAGAAAATCGCCGGAGCTCACGATACACCATCATATACGCCGGGCTGAATCAACTCAGCCGGCTGGGAACTGGAAACTACATCTTAAAAAAAACTGACTGGAACTTAGAACTAAACTTAACTCGATGGCTGCACTACAGGAACTTAACTGAACATCATGATGGCCCTCATGGAACTCTACTTGGTGACGGATTCAACACAACTTAACTTCATGATGGCCCTGGTGGAACTGACCCTTGGGACCGCTAACTCGATCCTTCTAAACTTGGGTTCCTTCTCCCAAAAAAAGAAGTTACCTCCTACTTTGACAGTATCACCTACTTTGACCAATAGTGACCATACAAAACATTTCTTTACCAATCGGGTGGTTAGAAAAACTTACTCAGGACATCCCACAAACGCCATGATTCTTACTTTTTCGACCAATTACGAGCTCGCTATCCTTGCAATAACAAGATTCCTGTGTTCTCACGAAATGCCTGACTCATACTTATCCCGTTAGTTTTTGCGAACTCAATATTTAATGGTTCTACTAAAAACATCGGCTTATCTAGCTTGAGCCTTTTTGTTCCAATACACATACAATAGGTTTCTTGTCTGTAAATATCATAAACCTTTATACTCTAGTCTGCAAATGCTATGAAAACCTTTTATCTTGCAAACTACAACACTGCAGGGGTACTTCCTCTAGATATTTGACTATCTAGGAAAAAGGATTCAAGTCTTCACTTTTCGTGAGATCTATTGAAAAAATATTCCGCTGAGAGATTTATAGCTTTAGCTTCTTGGCGGTGAGTTTCCAGGCAAGCATTACTTGTACAAGCAAAAACAACTACGTCACATTTCAAAGAAGCGGAACGATAAATAAAATTCGTAATATTCATCATTGTGGGAACGTCGAATTGACAAAACTCACACTATTCGGAAGATCAATATACAGGGCGTAGCGAAAGTGTTACAACTGTAAACTGGGTCGGAATTTCAAATATTTAGACGGTAATTTCGGGACTGTTTCAACATGGTGAAAGTATGGCAGCAAGTGAATGGTTATGGTTATTAAAAAAACTATTAAGCGGACAAGTATTGCTAATTTGGCAGTATCTTAAACGATGGTAGATTGCTTTCATTATATTTATCTACATATGTGTCTCTAGAAATTAATATAGATTTATCGATATTTATTTGCCTTAGCTCTGCAATACTTGCTGGTTTAGTTTTATAAATTCTACATTTTAAATATCTCCAATAAAAATAATCCTTACGATTCAAATGTGGTGAACAAGGAGGCCATTGAATACTATCTAATCTACCAGTTCATCGCCGTAGAAATGTCTGATCAGGATAACGCCGAAAATTTACACCAAAATGAACGTATCTCCGTCTTACTGAAACCAGATTTCATTAAAATTGGCTCCAAACTGGTTTTTCAGAGCCGGTTCAATTTAGTTCTAAGTACTATTTCATAATATCACTTGTTAAATTAACTTCTATAAAAAACGGCCCAATTAACTGAGTACCCACCATACAGATAGTTTTTGTGGTCTGTGAGTATGGTTTTCACATAAAACAAGTTTTGGTCTACCTGTCCATCTTTTACTCATCCAGTTTTCTAAAAGCCCCTTAAACATTTCCTTCTCTAAAAAACTGCATTGCTTTCTTATTCTTGTGCTAACGCTCTATATGTCTCATTCGTTCCAAATCTACTTTTATGTTCTTTTCTGCGTTGATTTAAAGTCCAAGTGCCATCGGTAATCCATGGGTTGCGGTTTGTAGAAACCGCTGTCGTATAGTCTTCTGCAGTCTCGATTAATATGTCTTTCAGATAGATCCAAGTGTTTTCATGATCACTATCGACTTGATCTAAAGGAAGGTTTTCTTTCCTTGCTCCATATTGAACTGTAAATAAGGAACCGCCCTGGAATACTGGTAAATAATTAATGACATGTAAAGGGAAAGAGACTGGCATCATAAAAACAAGTGGTCCTAGATGGTGTTTAGTTTTTAAAAATTCTGTATCATCATTCTCTTAGCCATTATCTTTATGCGGGGTTGGCTTCCATAATTGCATTTCTCCATAAGTATCTATCTTGGATCATATCAACATCAATCCCCTTTACCGACATGGCCTGTCTAAGCGTCTCCTCCCAGGTCTTCTTTGGTTTTCTTTCTTTGCTTCTTCGAGCCCAGCAATTCTTCCTATTGGGTGATTAACGTCTTGACGTTGAACATGACCAAACCATCTTAACTTATGCTCCCTCATTTTGCATTAATTGGTGTCACCCCTATACGTCACCTAATATACTCATTCCTAATTTTATCTTTTTTTGTTATTCTACTTATCCGTCTAAGCATTCTCATTTCCACCAAATGCATTCGTTTTTCCTCTTTCTTTTTAACTTCCTAATATTCTGTTCCGTACATCAAAGATATTAGTTCTGTTCCGTACATCATAGTTCCCGATATTACTAACTGCGACGGACCCCTAATAACACGCTCTGAGGTAATAAAAGCCATACAATCATCAAAAGATGGCAAAGCGACTGGTCCTGATGAAATTCCAACTGAAATATACAACAACAACTACAAATTCCAACTTTTCCGTTTTTCAGTACCATTTATACCAGCGGGCAACTACCTAATGGTTTGTCTAATTCACTGTTTATAGCTCTACCTAAGAAGACAACAGCAAAAACCTGTGCAGATTATAGAACCATCAGTTTGTTAACAGTTAAACCATTTATTGAAAATTTTTCTGAAGGTAATACACGGTCGTATCTACAATAAATGCGAGGAATACTTGGATGACACACAGTTTGGTTTCCGTAACGGGTTTGGAACGAGAGAGGCACTGTTTGGAATGAACGTACTTGCTCAAAGATGTCGAGATATATCTGTAGATATATACTGCTGTTTTATTGACTTCCAAAAGGCATTTGAGCGTGTTAAGCACTCTATATTGATCGAAGCTCTAAAAGACATTGGCTTGGACGGCAGAGATGTTCGAATAATTGCAAACTTATATTGGAATCAAACAACATCAGTTTTAGTAGATGGTGTGGAATCACAGGCTCTTAATATTAAAAGAGGAGTACGGCAGGGGTGCCTCTTGTCACTCCTGCTTTTCAACGTTTACTCCGAAATAATTTTCAGAAAAGCACTTTCTGAAAAACAAGAAGGAATACTTCTGAACGGTGAAGTCATCAATAATTTGCGATATGCGGACGATACAGTACTCCTAGCTTCTACTCAAGATGATCTGCAAACACTACTTGATAGTGTCTTTGAGAGTTGTAGGGAGGCAGGTTTGGATCCGAACATACGGAAAACCAAAATACTCGTAATAAGTAAACAACAGAATATAAAACCGTCCATAATGTAAATTATACCAAACTTAAGCAAGTTGATAAAATCGTTTACCTTGGACAGCAATTAAATTGTACCGCAGAAAGTCACGGCGAAATTAGATCTAGGATAGAGCAGGCTAGAGCCGCTTTTAGAAGGATGTCCAAGGTGTTTTGTAACAGAGACCTAAAATTGGCATTGAGGAACCGCCTACTTCGCTGCTACGTGTTCTCGGTCTTACTTTATGGTGTCGAGTCCTGGACTGTGAATAAAATCGATCTAAATCGCCTTGAGGCGTTCGAAATATGGTGCTATAGAAGAATTTTAAAAGTTTCCTGGGTGGAGAAAATTCGAAACTCCACAATACTAGAACGTCTCAGCAAGACTACTGAGATCATAAAAAGCATCAAGCAGAGAAAGCTTGAGTATTTCGGACATGTAATGAGAGGTTCCAAATATAGGTTGCTACAAAATATCATGCAAGGAAAAATAGCAGGCAAACGTAGTCCAGGACGAAGAAGAACCTCATGGTTGAAGAACTTGCGAGATTGGTATGGTGTTAATACAAGCATGCTATTTAGGATAGCAGTGAATAAAATTAAGATAGCTATGATGGTAACCAACGTTCTGAAAGGACATGGTACATGAAGAAGAAGACGTACCTCATAGCCGGTCTTATGGCTGTTTTATAGAATTTTGCCTTCAGCCTCATTGGAATTTTTCTGTCACACAACACACCACTCGCTTCCTTCCATGTCATCCATCTAACCCTAATTCTATTGCATGCATCTCCATCTATTTCCTCATTACTCTGCAATACCGATTCTAGGTATTTAAAACTCTCCCTTTCACAATCAGTTCACCATCCAAAGATATCATATTATTTATAGTAACTCCATCTTTAAACGAACTGTCCAAATACTCTTTCTACTACTAAGTTGAAAACCTTTTTCCTCAAGAGCTTCCTCTCTCCGCTGTGCCTGTTTTTGTTCTAAGTCACCTTCTCTGTTTCCAACCAATACCACATCATCAGCATGCATTAAGCACCAGGGAATGTTACCCTGTAGTTTCTAATGAGAATAAGTAAGGACTAAGCACCGAGCATTCTCTCCCACACCTGTACTAACTGTTAGTGTATGAGAGAGTAAGAACTAGTGTTACACTAGTTCTTACTCCCTCACACATTATATATCTCGCACTCTTTACATATTCACCGAAGACTCCTTCCATCTAGTAATTACTCATTCCCATATTTTCAGAAAGTCTTTAGTTTTCAAAAATTCTGTATATTCTGTGAAACGTCTAAGGCTTCTGATTCGGGGTTAAGGTCGCTGTGTTTATTTAATTAAATAGTGAAATAATGTAAGCAATGGACTTTGTAGACATCAGTAAATATAAGATATAAATGCAGTTAGTATGAAAAAATAAATAAATATGTGGGTTCGAATGTAAATGTGAAGAAAACCTGGCTATATCATAAATTGCATCAATGTCAAAGAGAGTACCGCAAACACCTTTAATAACGTAGTTGGACAACATCACCAAGGGGTCGTATGGAACCCGCCGTCGTGAACGGCCGTCTTTTTGGTAAGTTAGGTGATATAACTCGTTCAACTTATAACTTCGTACTGCCGGTATTCACATCACAGGAAGCGAAATGGTCGGTTGGTCCCGTGGTCCAGAAAATTTCGGAGAAATGGGCTTAAGCAAGTGGGCTTATACTTAAGACGGCCAAGTAATAGACTTATTCGTGGAGCATGCCCTGAACTTACCCAGAGGGAGAACGCCTGCGCATTACAAAACTGGACGTTCAATAAGGTCAAATATTTCCCTCCGAAAACGTAATGCGCAAGCGATCTCCCTCTGGGTAAGTTCAGGATACGTTCAGGGCATGCTCCACGAATAAGTCTAATAAATTGTCTTACACAATGCAAAGCATTGGTACTTTTAGAAAGGCACTAACTGTACCTACCCTTTGTTAGAGGTAAAGTGCTTCCTCGTTTAACAGGAAAAACATTCATGAACAGTCAGTGGTATGGAAAAGAGGGATTTAGCTATAAAGTCTATTATGTATATTATAAGAAAACTAAGATGATTGTTGTTAGAAGGGAGCCGGTACGTGTGGTCCATGGAAGCAAGGGAAGCATTGCTTCCCTTGGTTTCCGTTAGTAATACCGTACCAACTGAGTAACTGAGATTATTTAAAAAACAATTGAACAAACACATAAGCAGAAGCAGGATTTTAAGTTGTATACGAGAATATTTAATTATGTAATACAAGCAGTAAGTAATAAGAAAAGACAAACGTATTTTACTCTATTTTTGTCATACAGTAAATAACAAAGCAATGAAATACTCTAAAAGCAGCGCTGCATGCTGCATTTCTAGCTTTCGTTCCGTACGCGGACCCATAGGCCATGATCGTATTTCTATGTTGGTATTGGAGTCATGTCGGCAGATAATCTGATTTCAAATTTGCTTCTCGCTTCTCCTCAGCCTATGTAAAAATCACCGGGGTTACACGCAGAGTGGCGAGTTCAAATTTCAGGCATATCTACCGCTTATAAGCAATTTTGTCAACAGCATACAAGGAGCTGTTTTCGTGAATTTAAATGGGATTTACCAGCATTTGACAATGACGGGCTTCGTCGACTGATTTTGTGGAAATATGAAGATTGATTTTATTTAATTATTTATATAAATAAATATAATAGAATTATTTATATTACAAATACTAAATATTTATATAAATATATGTATTAGGGTTTTGGAGAATGGCGAAAATGTGAAAAGTGGGATACAGAAACCATAAATAGCTCGAGAGGATTTTTGGAGTTCGTTAACTTTGCTTTTTTTAGAAATATTTACATTCTCAGATAATTTATTTAATGTATTGCAATGCAATATAAACGATATTGGTTTCTGTGTAAAAAAAATTAGCAAATTTAAAGATGTTATTAACAAAAAGAGAGAGATGACTTTGAAAAATGTTGGAATAATATGATGGCAAGAAGTTCTGACCCTAAAAGGAAACGCATACGCACTGATAATGTTGGAGATGTCCAATAGTGCTACCGCCGACTATTATAGTCTATCATCATCATCATCATGCAACCTCTTCTGTCCACTGCTGGACATAGGTCTCTCCCATTCTTTGCCACTCTTCACGGTTCTGTGCTTCTTGATGCCATTTCTTGGATATTCGGCCATATATATGCCATATAATACTATCAGATTTTAGATCAAATATGCCAACGAATGGAAAATAGGTTTAAGAATTTTGATGACCGAGACTTTCGCTCAGGTAGAAGAATTGAATTACATTATAAATAGGTGTTTTTACAATTTTTTTATAAATTGCTTCCCCTGTTTCAAATTTCAACGCACGCCCCTGGAAGGGAGATACTTTATTACATAATTAAGTAGAAATAATCAAGTAAAATATTAAAATAAACATTGCACACTTTCTCAAACATTCTGTATATAAGGGGCTGTCCATTAATCACGTGAGACTCGAAAGGGGGAGGGGGTCCATAAAAAATCACGAAAAGGGGGAGGGGGGTTAAAAAATGCCAAAAAACATCACGTGATTAATGGATGACCCCTAACAGTAATACTGAAACCTATGTCCACGTCGTTTTCCTAGTATTACATTTCTTAGAGTTGACATATAAATTACGCAATACGTATTCGTTTTAATCTCTCAATCATATTTTAATTAATATCGCCATAATTAACACAGATTTCAGTTGGTTTATAAAGAATAATTACGTCGCATTATCTTTGTGCTCCGAGCAGATTAAGCTTTTCTTGAAATGCTAAACAAGCGGTGCAAGCAAACAACCTCCACTTCCGCGAAAAAGAAGCGCATAGTCAACAGTAATGCATAATTTAGTTAGGTCATTTAGAAATAAAGTGAACATTGTTGAATAATTAAAGGGCATTCAATGCGATTTTTACTAGATTAAGTTGGGTAATGTTTATATTGTAAGAAACAATGACCCCTGATGATAAAAAACTCGGAGATGTGTTTTTTCTGATTGTTCTCTAGAATTAACGATATTATACAATTCGATACTTTTTAAGTATTGAGTAATTGTATTGGTTATGCCAATGAAGGATCGATACAATACTCGATAAAATATCGACATAAAATGGATTTTAATAAAAAACGAATATTTATTGAATGAAAATTGAAAATGGTTATTAATTTTTGAATATTTATTCATTTATCATTTATCTTTATTAAAAAAATCTCTTAAAATATACACGAAATAGGAAATAATAAATTACATTGTAACCTCACAAATATTATAAGAGCTCTTCATCCATCTGTTCACACAAATGAGTACTTTGATGAAATTGATTGACTAATTGGGCTTATCGTACTTCTATCTCGCAGTAATGATTCTATCTAAATCCTGACCCACTACGTTGCGCCGTGTAATTTGGGTTGCCTATATAAACTTGAATCGTTGAAATGGGCCTTTGAGTTATTTAAAAAATATTACATAGTACAAATAGAAATTGGAATAAAATAGAAATGGGAAAATTATTAATTTATAGATATTACAAAGAAAAGGTATCTAAATGGTTGTCGAGCAAGTCATGCTGTATGAAAGAATTTTATACCTGGACCACATTTTTTTTGATTGTCAAAAATATAGGGCTCAATCCAATGAGCTGTTCAGAAAACTTCTACAATTGAACATTGAAAGCCCATATAACATAATGTATCTTCTTGCTTTAAACAGAAAAGAAATTTACGATTGTCTGTTATATTTCGTCAGAATAACAAAAATACAAATTTAATAATACCTTTTGCTGCTACCTTATGTATTTCCTTAATGTATATGTTATAGTCAAAGCCCGAATTTCAGGCACTCCTAGGTTTGACTAGGCAATCCTCAGGTCTGACTGACGGTCTTAGTCAAAGCCCGAAATAAATTACAGTTTCGGCCTTTGACTGGTCAAACCTAGGAGAGACTACGTTGGTAAGGCAAAGGTCGAAATTTAATTTTATGAAATCGGGGTTTGACTAGTCAAACCCCGATCAGCTATTAAAATGTCGTAATTTGTTAGATTAGGTTTAATAAAACGTCAATTTTTAATTGTAATGTTTATTATTTTTATATTGTCGTAATTAAAATAAAACAAAAATAGTGTTTATTCTTGCATGTTGAGGCATTATGGCATTTAGAGTTGCACAATACCTTAGACCTTTTACACTTACATGGCTTTGAAGAGCACTTCTTATTGCAGTGGTATTTTATAAATCCTTGTCGTCCAAATTTAGAATCTTTTGTACTAATTTCTCTTAGAGACTGCTTAACGTCTGGAACGTCTTCGAAATTAGGAAAATTTTCTTTGTATTCTCTTATTTGATTTCTTGAAAAAAGTGTGTTTATTGTTCCGTGTTTCGTACCAACTCTATAAAAACCGTCAATTATTGTTTTGTCTTGTATGATACCCAAAATATTTCGAGCATCTTCTTGGCACGCGTTCGAGCATGCGTTGTGCACAGACAGAAAAGATTAAAATAAATAAAGGAAATGCGATTGAAGGTCTTCATGCCCAGCCTAATGCTATGAAACAATTAAGTGAAAAAAAATGCCCTCCAATTTCGATCGGAAAAACTGTTACAATACCTATCCCCAGTTTTGATAGAGCCAAAGAGGATGCTCAAAATATTTTGACTAGCATATAATATAAAACAATTGACGGTTTATAGAGAGTTGGTACGAAATACGGAACAATAAACACACTTTTTTCAAGAAATCAAATAAGAGAATGCAAAGAGAAATTTTCTAATTTCGAAGATGTTCCAGACGTTAAGCTGTCTCTGTCTCTGTGAAATTAGTACAAAAGATTCTAAATTTGGAGGATCAGGATTTATAAAATGCTACTGCAATAAGAAATGCTCTTTCAAATTACGTAAGTGTAAAAGGTCTAACGTATTGTGCAACTCTAAATGCGATAATGCCTCAACATGTGAGAATAAACACTATTTTTTTTATTTTAATTACGACAATATAAAAATAATAAACATTCAAATTAAAAAATTACGGTTTATTTAACCTAATATAACAAATTACATTTTAATAGCTGATCGGGGTTTGACTAGTCAAACCCCGATTTCATAAAATTAAATTTCGGCCTTTGCCTGACCAACGTAGTCTCTCCTAGGTTTGACTAGTTAAAGGCCGAAACTGTTATTTATTTCGGGCTTTGACTAAGACCGTCAGTCAGACCTGAGGATTGCCTAGTCAAACCTAGGAGTGCCTGAAATTCGGGCTTTGACTATAACATATATATACCTTATCTATCCGAGGCCTACCTTCGATCGTTTATAAAATGCCGTGATCGGCCCCTGGGCGAGAAGAGTGTAATCCTTGTGTCAAATCAATGCCCTCTCTTTTACAAAATTTGTATCTGGCTGTGTGGGTTTTACCTTAAAGCCAAAAAAAAAATTATAAATAATAAAATTTTGTCATATTACCTAACCACTTTAAAAATTCACATTGACATTGTAAGGCATGAATAAATTAAATTATGTAGGTAGTACCTTTTTAGATGTACTTAAAAATGACTATGTTTGACTAAATGGCGGAACTGCAGCATAGCTGCAGTTCCGCCTTATCTTTAGAAAACTATTGAACAAAATGGCGGATGTACGGGGGCATAGAGGAATTCCCCCGTAACACGCTACAGAATTAAAGCCAACATTTTTGAAACATAAAAAATACATTAACTGACATGAAACTTACTATAGACAAATTCAACCCATTAAACTTGATAGAAAAAATAAGGAAACTTATTACATATTATAAATTATTATCTATATCTCTTGACATCAAACGCGACCCCCACGGGGGTGTCTAAACTTTAAAGTCTTAAATAGGAACCCCCATTTTTATTAGGGATTGGGATTCCTTGCGTAAAAATACGTAACTTTTATTCAAGACATTTTTTCGAATTATGGATCGATGGCTCTACAATCAGAAAAAACGAATTTTAGAAATGAAAAATAAATTAAAAAATGAAAAATACCCACTAAAATGCAAAACTTTTTTGACAATCCTAACCTTTTTTTGGTTTTAGGACCTAATATTCACAACCCAGTACGTCCCGATAACTGCAAAGGGCCTAGCCGGGTAAGATGGTGAAAAGTGCCCCCAACCCAATCTAAATTCCATATAGGCCACATTTTAGCACATATAGAGGAACTCACTTTCTGAAATTTTTAGCCCCCTAGGTGGTCACGTGACCCCCCTAGAGCCTAATTAGGCTTTTTATGTTTTTATTTTTTATCTCAGCCGCATGAAGAGCTAGCCAAAAACTTTATTTAAAAAAGTTGTAAGTTTCAAAAAGATCTATCTGAAAAAATTTTTTTTTTATTTTTTTGGCGGGAAATTCGAATTTTTAGAACAATTTTAAACTTTTACATAAATCTGCAAAAAAAACTAAGACACTCGTTTTTACGAAAATTAATTATAATGTGTATTTTTGCACAATCTTTCACCCTGAATTTTTTCAGATTTTTAAAATTGGTGAAACGTACCTTTAAAAATAAAAAACCGCATTTTTTCGTTTTTTTTTTCGTTTTTTTGATACAATTTTATACATATTTTTCAAAAAATTTAACACCGTCACTAGAATAGGTAAAAAACTGAAAAATAATTGGGATTTGCTTCATAAAAATTTTTTGTAACGCCATCCATTTTCAAGATACAGGGCGTTGAAGAAAACAAAATTCTACATATTTTTTACGATTTTGCCGAAACTACTGGCAACATTGTAATAAAACTTGTAATAGTACATTGCAAACTTGCAATAGTAATTGTAATAATACAACTAAGGATTTAATATTCATCATTGGCGCTCATAGGGGTAATGGTCTGAAATTTTCAAAGAAAAAAGATAGTACGCCACTGACATATTTCAAATTAACAATCATTTTTAAATTCCTCGTTCAATTTGCAATAAAAAATCTATCTTCTCATTTTTTCATACGACGCGCTGTTTTGCTGCAAAAAATAAAATATCTTAACGCTTCCAAAGTATTCGAATTAATTTTGATAATGGATGTATGAGTTTATTATGTATTTAGATGTAGATGTAGAAACTACTAGAAGTTCGAATACTTTGTAAGGGTTAAGATCTTTTATTTTTTGAATAAAAATGGCGCGTCGTATGAAAAAATAAGAAGATACATTTTTTGTCACAAATTTAACGAGAAATTAAAAAACGATTGTTAATTTGAAATATGTCAGTGGCGTACTATCTTTATTCTTTAAAAAGTTCAGACCATTACCCCTATGCGAGCCAATGATGAATATCAAATCATTAATTGTATGTCAAAATATGCACAATAACTAGCTCTTAAATCCTGCCAAGTTTTATTACAATGTTGCCAGTAGTTTCAGCAAAATCGTAAAAAATGTGTAAAATTTTGTTTTCTTCAACGAACTGTATTTTGAAAATGGATGGCTTTACAAAAAATTTTTATTAAGCAAACCCCAATTATTTTTCAGTTTCTTACCTATTCTAGTGACAGTGTTACCTTTTTTGAAAAATATGTATAAAATTGTTTCAAAATACGAAAAAAAAACTGAAAAAATGCGGTTTTTTATTTTTAAAGGTACGTTTCACCAATTTTAAAAGTCTGAAAAAATTCAGGGTGAAATACTGTGCAAAAATACACATTATAATTAATTTTCGTAAAAACGAGTGTCTTAGTTTTTTTTTTAGAGTCATTTAAAAGTTTAAAATTGTTCTAAAAATTTGAATTTCCCGCCAAAAAATTTAAAAAAATTTTTTTCTTATAGATCTTTTTGGAACTTACAACTTTTTTTAATAAAGTTTTTGGCTGGCTCTTGATGCGCCTGAGATAAAAAATAAAAACATAAAAAGCCTGATTAGGCTCTAGGGGGGTCACGTGACCACCTAGGGGGCTAAAAATTTCAGAAAGTGAGTTCCTCTATATGTGCTAAAAATTGGCCTATATGGAATTTAAATCGAGCTGGGGGCACTTTTCACCATCTTACCCGGCTAGGCCCTTTAGCATCCAATCCTCCTCTACTACTATTATTATGTTATACACTATGAGCTCGTAGGTAGAGGGGATAATTAAAAATTCGCGAGTGCCAGTAGTGACAAGTCTGTAAGCTTTTACTGGAAATTTGACATAAATGTCAAAGTGATTAATTTAAAACATTCAAATTAAAAACATTAGTTGGTCAAAGCTGTGGTGTATATTTTTACCTTAAATATACTTACGTTTTAAATTCTGCATTTAAGTTTTCTTAATATTTCGTAATATGTAATTATAAATTAATCTAAGCGCCATCTACACGATAATTGTGAAAGTATCCGAAGTAAACAGTTAATATTTCATTAATAGAACGTTAAAATGATTAGCAAAATCTTTAAAAAATCGATTACAATTTAATTACTTTTTGCGTTGTAAATATTAAGCGATAACAATTAAATAATAAATTTAAAAATTATCGGTGAAAGTTGTATTAGTAATCCACTAGGAGCGACACCAGCGAAGCTCAGAGCGTATAAAAATATCCTTACGTGCAGTTGCATCAACAAATAAACGATTGATTTGGATTGCCCGTTTATTTTAAAATATAATTGTCAAAAAACTGTCAAATTAAGAAAACAAATTTTAACGATTCTCCCAAAAAATATTAAATTTTAACCTTTTTCGAAAGAAAAGAAAAGTTTTCTGTTATTATATTTGATGGTAAAAAAAGAATGTTTGTACTTTGTACGCACGTAAGAAGTTATACTTCTATTATATGACTTCAACGAAATCAATATATGTACTTTAAACAGTTTCTCTACTACTTTCCAAAATTTTTTATTAAAACAATACCAAAAATTAAAAAAATAAAAGAATAAAACACACACAAACACATTGAAGAATGCCACAAATGATTTCTGAACAATAATTGCTGCCAAAAATTTTAATTAAATACGTATTTTCTGAAAAAAATTATATAATAATATACTTACAATCATAAAATCTATAAAAAAAATAAAAAAATGATATAACTTGCATTGGGCTTGAACCTACTTCCCGTGTATCCCGCCGTACGAGAGTCGAAGAGATTTCAAACTGCACCACCTTCGCGTATACGTCATGTGGGAATATACACAAACTGAACAACTTTTTGACATTTTGTTTATATGAATTTTTATTAGTTTGATTTTTGTCGAATTAAAATACAACAATAAGTATATAGAGTAAGAAAACGATACATTAGATGAAAATTTGTAGAAAGTTTGTTCGTAATCAGATGTAAATTAAAGCATTGCCTACTAGGGGTATAGCATAGCAAGTACTAGGTAAGTACATTATTTTTTTTACATTTTCCAAATAGGTATGAAGATAATTTTTTATTGGAATACAACTGAAACATTTAGAATTACGTACCTGTCCCTTTTCAAAACTATTTAAAGAGTCACTATAATTATAAATTTGATTTTATTTCTGTCCTCACAACAATAAAAACTAATATATTATACAACATTTTTGTTTACCGATAACCTCCATATTGAACAATTATTGACAGATCATTTCAACACCCAATCAGAGCCCGTATAAAGACTAATACCAAACTGTCGGTGTGCGCATGCGCGCAGATCGATATAAATTGACCCTCAATCTCAATCGCGCCTAAAGAAGTATAACTTCAAAAATTTTAATATTTTTCGGGAGAATCGTTAAAATTTCTGTTTTTAATTGACAGTTTTTTGACAATATTATAATTTAAAATAAACGTTCAATCCAAATCACAAAATCAATCGTTTATTTGTTGGTGCAACTGGACATTAGACTTTTCCGATGTGTATACATACAACCTTCATATTTTATTTTCGCTTTGAAACCGTCAAATACTTATCAATCAAGTGACAGTCTAGTCTAGTATCTGCCAACGTAATAACGGGCGGCGGTCGCTCAACGGCAGCGATTTGCTCTCCTCTCTTTCTGGACCACCATCCCATCAGACTCGAGTGATATAACGCTGGCACAAGTCAGAAAATGAACACATGTCCGCTATGGCACGCGCGTGGGACATCAGGAATGCCGGGAATTTCATTAGAATGATCTGTTTTCATTACTTGTCCATAAATTTAGCCATTACCGTTATTTTTATTTGTTTTGTTTTTGTTTCGACAAGCACTCATAGACAAAAGTATAGACTTATTTTATACATATGAGGAATTATACACTAGCAAAAATTTGCTAACATGGATTTTATGTCTTTTAAAATTGTCCTTATAATTAATGCACTTTGGAACTTTTCGTTTCAGTTTTGAACTTCGAATGACGTAGATCCAAAACGCATCAGCCGTTTGTCCGTGTCGTTTGATATTGATAAATTGGAATAAAAATATGTCCTTCTAAAAGAAAAGAAAGGATGGTTTAGATTTGATTACAGTACAGCACCTCTACTATGTGCTTATACGTATTTCGGAATAGCCGTTTCCTCATCGGAGCACCTGGGTAGAGGCACTGAACTGAAATCAAATACTTTCATCCTTTCCGGGTAATTATCGGTAGTAATTGCACAAGAGCTCTGAAATTATTGAATTTTTCCCGAGTGACACTTTGACAGTTTTAATTTCACGAGCCGAAGGCGAGTGAAATTATGTCAAAGTGTCACGAGAGTAAAAATTCTATATTAATTTCAGAGGTCGAGTGCAATTTGTTGCGATTATTTCATGAATAAAACTGTTCAAAACCAAAATTTTATTGTAATTTATTTATGTAAGTACCATTAAACACACAGTTTTTATAAATATTTGACGATTGAAAGTCATCACTTTTATAATTTTTAAAACATTAATTGTCATTAATCTCACTGAATGTATTTTTTCGTAGCAACGAAGGGCATCTGACGTAATATACTTAACGACGGGAGATTATCAAAAATGATCGATTTAATTCAGATTTCTGTAGCTTTCTATTGGTCAGAATCTCCTATGAATGAAATAATCAGTAGTAATTGCACAAGAGCTCTGAAATTATTGAATTTTTCCCGAGTGACACTTTGACAGTTTTAATTTCACGAGCGGAAGGCGAGTGAAATTATGTCAAAGTGTCACGAGAGCAAAAATTCTATATTAATTTCAGAGGTCGAGTGCAATTTGTTGCGATTATTTCATGAATAAAACTGTTCAAAACCAAAATTTTATTGTAATTTATTTATGTAAGTATCATTAAACACACAGTTTTTATAAATATTTGACGATTGCAAGTCATCACTTTTATAATTTTTAAAACATTAATTGTCATTAATGTAACTGAATGTATTTTTTCGTAGCAACGAAGGGCATCTGACGTAATATACTTAACGACGGGAGATTATCAAAAATTATCGATTTAATTCAGATTTCTGTAGCTTTCTATTGGTCAGAATCTCCTATGAATGAAATAATCAAAATAATTACCAAAGATGCTACTAGCACCATCTATGAATCGAAAGTTGAGTCAGGAAATAAAATTCGAAATTATTTTTATCCTCTGAGCTTTTTAAGTTTTATTTCTTGACTCAACTTTCGATTCATAGATGGTGCTAGTAGCATCTTTGGTAATTATTTTGATAATTACCCGGAAAGGATGAAAGGATTTGATTTCAGTTCAGTGCCTCTACCCAGGTGCTCCAATGAGGAAACGGCTATTCCGAAATACGTATAAGCACATAGTAGAGGTGCTGTACTGTAATCAAATCTAAACCATCCTTTCTTTTCTTTTAGTTTATACTTTATTCACTTTTGTGGGTATAAAGGGAAATAATTCGCTAAAATTATTATCAAGGTGAATGACAGGACGTGAAATGCATTTTTAGATTTTCCTTGTCTAGTATTTGGCCACACTTTTATGCTTTATTTTTTCCAATTTAAAAAGCTCAGAGGATAAATAATTTCGAATTTTATTTCCTGACTCAACTTTCGATATGTCGTTCTCTTTCGATTTTGGCATAGAACTGGATGCCGTTCTGGGGAAAAGAGATCCATTCTTCAATGAAAGTCATTCGAAACCATTCTTCCCTTGGTGTCAAAGCAGGTGTGCGACGTCTTATGCCCTTTTAAGCAAGTTCCATACAGGGTGAGGCAAATAAAGGGCCTATTAGAAATATCTCGAGAACTAAAGGCAACAGAATCATGAAAATTGGAATAGAGGGATTTTGAAGGATGATCTATTAAATGAAAATATTTTCATCTCTCTGCAACTTCCGGTTATACCGGAAGTTGCTTATAACTTCGTTTTTTTTAAATGGGACACCCTGTATATTTTTACATTTTTGGATTCATTTCGATATCTTCTTCCTTAAAATATGAGGTTTTGTAATATTATATAGGGTATTTTAAAAGATAATTACGTTTTTTATTAATTTCGTAGCAATATTCACACACTGTAGAATTGTAGCAGTTTGACATCTAAAACTCTACTTACGTTCAAATGATTTTTAATATACTCTACTATTGGCAAGAATCATTAGTATAGCTAAATTTTTAATTTTAGTATACAGGGTTGGTCGAAACTCGAAATGAGTATTTTCTGAGTTTTCTTAAATGGAACACCCTGTATTTTAGTATTGTAATGAAATGATATTTTATGGTACTTTTTTATTTCTTAAGCATTCCCTATACCTAACTGCTTTAATTTGTGCTTAATTGTTAATCGCACCAACAATCTTAACTACGTAGGTATTTTGATAGCTAAACCATTATTGGTAATTTTAAGGACCAGTCTGGATTAATATGTATTTATTTCTGAAAAATTATTTGGGATTGAGTATTTTCACGGCCAACCTAATAAAATTTTACGTATTTTTTGTTGCAATTAATGTTTAGCTTGAATCACCAATAACTCACAAATTAAAGCAGTTACGTATAGGGAATGCTTAAGAAATAAAAAATTACTATAAAATATCATTTCACTACAATACAAAAATACAGGGTGTTCCATTTAAGAAAACTCAGAAAATACTCATTCCGAGTTTCGACCAACCCTGTATACTAAAATTAAAAATTTAGCTATACTAATGATTCTTAACAACAGTAGAGTATATTAAAAATCATTTGAACGTAAGTAGAGTTTTAGGTGTCAAACTACTACAATTCTACAGGGTGTGAATGTTGCTACGAAATTAATAAAAAAACGTAATTATCTTTTAAAATACCCTGTGTAATATTACAAAACCTCATATTTTAAGAAATAAGACATCGAAGAGAATCAAAAAACGTAAAAATATACAGGGTGTCCCATTTAAAAAAACGAAGTTATAAGCAACTTCCGGTGTAACCGGAAGTTGCAAAGAGATGAAAATATTTTTATTTAATAGAGCATCCTTCAAAACCCCCTTATTCCAATTTTCATGATTCTGTTGCCTTTAGTTCTCGAGATATTTCTAATAGGCCAAATATCTGCCTCACCCTATATATGCTCAATAGGATTAAAGTTCGGTCTTTGAACAGGTCAGTCTAATTTAAATCAGTTTAATTTAAATACAGGAAGACTTACTTTATATTATTTTATTTTACACCACTTATTTAATTTATTTAATACTTACAAATAACTCAAACTAACACATCTAATTTATTTACAATCTCAAATTTATGATTTTACTAACTAAAACATAATTCCAATAACAAATACATTTTAAAATACACGGCGAACAACTCAATTCGAAATACAATAATTATTATTACGCGTCGATAACTGACTGGCCTGCTAAATGAATCTCTCGTTCTTATATACTTCGGTATCCTTCGTTCCGAATGCCGTGGAAAAGAATCGTCTTCTCTGGTAAAGACGAAAACCTTCGGAAAGAAATAGGCTAGGTTGCGAGCGGCTTATATTTTTTTTTATTTGAAACTTGCAAATTTACAATCTACTCTACAAAGGAGTATTAAGTAAAACTGATAAATTATGTAATGTTTTGTAGGTGTTGCCGGTCAGTGCCGGTTCATTGACAAGTGTCACTCACACAAGTCTTCTGGTCACTGTCTCTTAAGTCTCCGAACTGGTAATGGACGATTGGAAAGCGTGGAAATCAGCTCGTTGTTGTGATTGATACTTCTTTTTCTATGTTTGGTCGCATGCAGTCCTATTACGTCCTTTATAAATGGTATTTTAAGTCCTCATGTAATGTTTGGTTTGAAATATACCAGGGTGCATTTGCAATGATTCTTAAAGTTTTTGATTGGTACTTATATTTGATTGGTTCTTATAAATAGTGTCACAATATGTATATTACTGTACTAATATGTATATAATTCTATGCCAGAGTTATCGCCATGCGACACTAAATACATGAAGTTTTCGATTCTGTCAATCTAACTGAATTGAAAAATGTGCGAAATACTATTTTAAAGTTTAGGAAAAGACTCGCCAATCCTGAATAAATATGTCAACTATCCATTTTGTCCAAGGACGTGGGTTTTACGGTCCTCCCCATTTGGGGTCTTTTTTTCGTTCTCGTCCCCAAAAATCCCAGAAATTTCGAGAATTTAAGTCTGACCTCTGCGCTTCTGATAGTATTGATCATTACCTTTCCAACGCATGTCTAATTTTGAAAATCGGTTGTACGATTCAAAAGTTACCGAGCTAACAATAATTTGACTCCATTTCTATTTTTTTTTTATTTAATGGCATATACATTAGTCGTTCAGCCAGTTGCAATAAAGAATATACAATCCTATCCCTAATACAAAACTAAACAGAAACAATATAGTAATACAATAAATAATACAATACAATAATAATACAATAAAAACAATAATGGATCTCGGATAAAGTGATATAACATTTATGATAAAAAAGGATGCAAATCTAAACTTAAATCATAAAAAATATCATGCTCGCGTACAAATCTCATAGGACCGTGCGTGTATCTGACAAGAAATCTATAATGATTTTGTATATTTGTTGTGAGCCTGTAGCCAGCAGAGACTGGATATTGAATGGTGCATGCATATCAAGTTTAATTAAATTTTTATGGAGAGAGTTTGAATGCTGTTGAAACTTAGTACATTCAAAAAAGATATGATCAAGATCACCCTGCTTTCCGCAATTTTTGCAATTATCGTCTTCAATCACATTTATTTTATATAAATAACTTGGATTGCAAGCATGCCCAAAACGTAGTCGATTTATACTTGTTATATATTTACGTGGAGCTTTAAAACTCTTAAACCAGGTACTTTGTGGAATCACTGGTTGTAAAGTGGTGTATCTTGTGGGGTTTGTTAAGCAGTAAAAATTCCATTGATCTTTCCATATCGATAGTTGGTTTCTTTTAAAAATAGTAATAACATCTGTTACAAATAAAGAATGTGACAATAAAGTGCCTGTTGTTATACTGGATTTAGCTAAGTAGTCTACATACTCATTATCTTTGAGTCCTATTTATTTAAAATTAATTTCTATTTAAAATAATATTTAAAATTAATTTCTATTTAACATACTAATTTCTATTTAAAAAGGGAAAAATGTTTGTGGGTATGTATGTGTGTGAAAAAGTTACACCGATTTGAATTTTTTTTTCTATGTTTCAAGAGGTGGTCGGGGCGCATATTTACAGATGCTAGCGTGTGTAGACACCAGGGTGTTGAAATCGGTTAGGGTTTGGAAAAACAGAACATTTACAGATGCCAGCGGATGTTGACACCAGGGTGTTGAAACCAGCTAGTTTTCTTAGTGGTTATACATGCATATATGCTAACGGCTATTGACATTGATTTTATACAATAATGTGCAAATGTCTGGAATAAATTCATTATTTCGGAAGCCATCAACTTTAAGGAAAAATCCTGAAACAGGTCCATTTTTAATTTTAAATTATGACTTTTTGACATATATGTACACCATACTAGTGACGTCATCCATCTGGGAGTGATGACGCAATCGATGATTTTTTAAATGAGAATAGGGGTCGTGTGCTAGCTCATTTAAAAGGTTATTCAATTCTCTATTCAGTAATATAAACATTGACATAATTATTTATACAGGGTGTCCTAGAAAAATTATTTTGTATTAAATTAATTTACACAAAAAGAAGAATAATATATAAGTAATTTATTTAATTCAAAATACATTCTATTGCTGTCAAAAAACAGAAAAAATATTTATTTTATAAATAAACATTGCTTTTCGCTTAAATTCAATGTTCAAACTGCCAAGAGACAGATGGGTGGCAACTTGAACATTAAAATTAAGCAAAAAGCAATGTTTATTTATCAAAAAACTTTTTTTCTGTTTTCTGACAGCAGTAGAGTTTATTTTAAATTATGTAAATAAATTACATACATTCTTCTTTTTATGTAAATTAATTTAATTCAAAATAATTTTTCTAGGACACCCTGTATAAATAATTATGTCAATGTTTATATTACTGAATAGAGAATTGAATAAACTTTTAAATGAGCTAGCACACGATCCCTATTCTTATTTAGAAAAATCATTGATTGCGTCATCACTACCAGATGGATGACGTCACTAGTATGGTATATATGTCAAAAAGTCATAATTTAAAATTAAAAATAGACCTGTTTCAGGATTTTTCCTTAAAGTCGGTGGCTTCCAAAATAATGAATTTATTCCACACATTTGCAATGTACTGTATAGAATCAATGTCTGTAGCCGTTAGCATCTATGTATGTATAACCACTAAAAAAGCTAGCTGGTTTCAACACTCTGGTGTCCAAATCTGTTAGTATTTATAAATGTACTGTTTTTCCAAAACCTAACCGATTTCAACACCCTGGTGTCTACACACGCTAACATCTGTAAATATGACCACCTATAAGCTAGCTATAGGCTATAGGGATAGATTACTATAGCTATAGGACTATAGATAGCTATAGATCTAGGTAGGTACAACAGGGTATATTTTTTGGGTAAATGTATCTCAGGTTCGCACAAATAACTCAATTCTAGCAGAACTTAACATAAAAACAAGCCTCACCACAACTGTCAACCAAAATATACTGAAATAAACTGCTCGTCAAAAGTTAGGGATATAGAAAATTCTGCTGAATTTTTATAGTAGATTTTTTCGTGAACATATTAACGGATTCCGCTAATTTTTTTTAATTATTTTAGACTTTTCTTTAGTATTTACACAGTTATGCAAAGGTTTACTCAAACTTTTTTTTTGTACTTATACCGGGTGGAAGAAAAGAAATGTTTTTCTTATGTTAAGTTTGAGACGCCCTGTAGGGAGGACGAGGTACAAATGGGAGTATATATCGAAATCGTATTGTAGTCTTATGTTTTGTGGACATTTTCTTTTTTGAATGTCCCTGATATCTTTAGAAATAAAAAATAGACGGTTTTGTAATTTAACATGTGTTTTAACCGAAACAAAAGTTTGAGACACCTTGTAGGGAGAAAAGGCACAAAGGTGAGTATACCTCGATATTTTGTTGTAGTCTCATATTTTGTGAATATTTTATTTTTTTATAATTGCTCTGGTATCTTTAGTAACAAAGAAACTACACGATATTACCCTTTAATATGTGTTTTAACTGATGACATGCGTCACATCACAAATGTGAAACATAGAAAAACATATTAAAGAGTAATACCGTCTAGTTTCTTTGTTATTAAAGATATCAGAGAAATTAAAAAAATAAAATATTAAAAAAATATGAGACTACAACATAATATCGGGGTATACTCACCTTTATGCCTTGTTCTCCCTACAAGGTGTCTCAAACTTTTGTTTCGGTTAAAACACGGGTTAAATTTCAAAACCGTCTATCTTTTTTGTTACTAAAGATATCAGGGACATTCAAACAACAGCATGTTCACAAAACATAAGACTACAATACTGTTCTGATGTATACTTACATTTGTACCTCGTTCTCCCTACAGGGTGTCTCAAACGTAACACAAGAAAAACATTTTTTTCTTCCACCCGGTATAAGTACAAAAAATAAGTTTGAGTAAACTTTTGTACAACTGTGTAAATACTAAAGAAAAGGCTAAAATAAAGAAAAATAGCGGAGTCCGTCTGTTCGCGAAAAAATCAACTATGAAAATCAGCAGAATTTTCTATATCCCTAACTTTTGACGAGCAGTTTACTTTGGACATATAACTAGAAGAAGAGCAGGCATGTAGCGAATGATAGTTGAAGGCAACGTAGCGGGCAAACACGCACAGAAAAGAGATAATTGGATAGAAATTGTTAAACAAATTACATGAAAAGCCACTACTTCCTTATGAATGAGAAATGATATGATCTCAGGTTCAAAGAGAGACAGGAAAATCGCTATACACCAAATCAATAACGCTTGAGTTCAAATTTGAAATATGTAGTGCCTAAAGCTGGTCAGAATCGGATATACACACCGCTCAGAATAGCCAAAAAACTGAAAAATTGAACTTTGAAAATTTTGGTTTTTCAAAATTTCCATATACGAATTGCGCCAACAACTAAGTGTTTGTAGGAGGACTCCAGACACGTCCAAAGGTGTACACTTCAAATCTGGCAAAAAAATTTTCAATCTGTTCTGAATAGAAAAAAATGTAGTGTACATTCGATGGACACAAAGAATTATATTGAAAAAAAAATATTGGGATGACCGTCTCATTTAATTCACATATTTCACAGCACGTGAATAACCCACTAAATCAAGAACTGTCACTATTTTTTCGTGCAGCTTTACTTCGTGTTAAATTAATTAAGCAGTTAAAAGGGTGTTTGTTTTGACAAGAAAGCATGTTAAGTATGCGCGTAAACAAAATGCAGATGTTCTAGTAATCTCAATTAGTCAAGGATTCTGCAGAAATTTTATCAAAACAATCTGGTTTAATAAATTATTTCTGCAGCTCTCGAGTTTTTTGACGCCATGCATAATTGCAGCCATATGCAAAATATATATCACTCAGCTCTCGATGAAATTTGCAGATTAATTGCTTTTTCAATTCTCCATTTACACGTTACCGCCATAAACATGAAGTAATTTAAATTGCCGATGAACCTTTTACTTTTCTTTTCCTACGTCTAGTCGAGTCTTGACAAGTTTATTTCGAATATACTTATTCTCATTTTCCCACTTTTTCATATTTTTGAATTAAATGCATTTATTGTTTTTAATCACCTTTTAACGTCATAAATGAAATTGGGAGTCCGGCACTGATATCGAATAAGCACATACGCTTTTTGATCGATCCTGACAAATTAGTAATTTACCTTGTAAAAACGAATCATAGAATTCCTACACTACGTTAACATCAAGTATAAGAGTGTTAGTTCATTGTATATAGAAAAACATTTTCTGTGAGTACATATTTTGCTGTTAATATGTAAATCATAACCAAAGAATTTTATAAACACCATAAATAAATTATACCAGTCATTTATCGGCACCAATTTTTTGTCGTTAAAGACAATTACCAAAACCTGAAACGGAACAGGTCCGTGTCCGTACTTAGGATAGACAAATGGTGTTAAGAAATGGAATTTGACGTCACCAATCATAGCGATGAATTATCGCAATCCACATCACAAAAACCTTTATCGTACTCAGCTGCAGCCAGTAAACAATAAGAACCAATCTATCCATCCAAACTACAAGCAATAGTTTTTAATTCTCTCAATAATGTTAAATTAGAAGAATACTTGCTAGCGGTAGGATCTTTAGTTAGTCCAAAACACATTCTTTTTTCATCAAGAATCAGCAACAATCCTATCTGCATTTATTTCTCCACCAAACAAGTCGTAGATGATTTCTTTTCAAACAGTAGTGGTTTCATCACTGTAAACAATACACAAATTCAAGTCCGTAGACTTATTACTCCAAGTGAAAGTCTCCTAATATCCAATGTTTCTCCCACTATCCCGTATAAAATAATAGAAAAATAACTACAAATTTTAGGGCTAAAACCAACTTCATCAATGTCATTTCTGCGAATAGGAACCACCAATCCTGAATACAAACATGTACTCAGTTTCCGTCGACATATTTACATATCTCCACCCACAGTCCCAATTCCCGATTCCATTGTAATAACTCATGAAGATACTAACAATCGAATTTTTTTGACACTAGACAACGTATGTTTCCTTTGCAAACAACATGGTCATATTTCCAGTAGTTGCTCAGTAAATGTAAATCACTCAGACACAGCTGTTCGAACTGCTACACTTTCAAACAGAAACGAACCTACTATAGTATCTTCAACAGAAACGACTGCTATTACACGTTCAACAACGTGCACCTCTACAAACATATCAAATAATTCAACATCACTACCACAAACATTATCTACAACCAACTTAACAACGCTTGATACATCAACTACAGTTAATACAATACCAGTAATATCCAAACCTACCCAGAGGAAATTTGTCTCAAATATAAACAGTACAACACCTTTATCTACAGTATGGTTTAATATTCGTAAAATATCAGGAAAAAACAAATTTTACCAAGTGCCTTTTATTACTCATAACAAAACCCAATGAAATAGCTGATGCTTTTGCTACATACTTCGAAAAAATCTCCAGCAATAGCAACTATTCCGAAGAGTTTATACCTACAACACAAAATCATCACAGAAAAACAATAGCTCGATTGTGAAGATAGAGATAATAGTTCCTTCAATATTCCTTTCACCTTAGATGAACTTAATACTACAAAACACTCTGCTCCTGGATCCGATAATATACCTTTAATATTCTTGGAAAAACTGCCAGACTAAAAGTGTACTCTTCTAAAAATGTTCAATCGAATATAGTTAAATAATGTTTTGCAACTTCCTGGAGTGATACAATAATCAATAATTATACCTATTCTCAAACCTAACAATGCACGAACTCAAATTTCCTTATGTAGACCCATCTCTCTCACCAATGTAGTGTGCAAAGTCATGGAAAAAATAGTTAATAAAAGATTGTTCAGGATATTAGAAGACAATCACCTCCTAGTTAACGAGTAGAGTGGATTTCGACAAAATGGAACTACACTACTACTGATAACCTCATTGATTTAGAATCTGAAATTCTTGAATCTTTCACGAACAAACAGGAAACTATGGCAGTATTCATAGACATTACAAAAGCATTTGACACAGCATGGCGTTACGATATTATCAGATCATTACACACTTGGAATATTAAAGGTAATATTATTAATTTCATTACAAATTTCCTTAAACAACGCAATTTTCAAGTAAGAGTCAACCACTGCACATCTTCAATAAGACATAAAGCAAATGGCACCTCTCAGGGGTCTGTAATAAGCGCAACGTTATTTTTAATTGCCATGAATAATATTATAGCATCAAACTCCAGCTTAGTTCGTGGCAGATTATATGCGGATGATCTGGTATTAGTATCTTCAGGAAAAAAACATCTTATCAGTACAGCGTCACTTACAAACCTTACTTGCCGAATTCGAAAACTGGTCGAAGAAAACAGGATTTCAGTTTTCACCCAGCAAATCAAAGTGTTTGTTATTTTCAAAGAAACGTGATCCGATTAAACCGCAACTAAAATTATCTAACCAAATCTTGAATTACGCCGAAGACGTTAGGTTCTCAGGGATGATTTTTGATACGAAACTTACATGGAAAAACATATTCTGCAAATAAAAGAAACATGCCAAAATGGAAATAATCTTATGAAAACTCTCTCTGACTATGGAGCTGACTATAACTGCTTAATCCAAGTTTATAAAACCCTAATTAGATCTAGAATAGATTGCGGTTCCATAGTATATGCGTCTGCTAAAGAATTCTTATTACATCACATTATATATACAGGAGCATTTCGGACCAGCCCAATAGAAAGTTTACGAGCAGAAACTGGAGTGCCATCACTTAAATATAGAAGGATGCACCTAACTCTCACATATGCATTTGCCACTAATTCTAATCGAAACAATCCAGCTAGAAATAACATATTCACTGATCGTTTTAAAAACTTATATACTGATATAATATGGAAACATGAAACCGCCATTCTACGAAAAAGTTTCGTCAAACCCTTAGGACTTTACAAATTCCGATACCAAATGCCTATTCCAACTTCATAGAAATTCCTCGTCCTTGGACATTAAGCATTCCTCAATCCGATATATCCTTAAATATCTTTAGAAAGAACGATACTCCACACTCCTTAATAATAAATACTTTCATCAACAAACTAACAAAATTTTCTAAATCCTATCATATATACACAGACACTTCTATAAAACATCTACTGGAGTTGGGGCAGCTGTCATTACTCCAAATATTACACTTGAGTATAAACTACCATCCTTAAGCTGTATACATACTGGCGAGCTATATGTCATCTATCAAGATTTCGTTCATATTAACTCCAGTTATACATCCAATATCCAATGCTCTTATAATTACCGATTCCCTCAGATCCATCCATACCATTAACCAACTGTACATGAAGCATTAAATTGCTCTCCTAATTAAAACAGAACTGGCTACCATTCAAAACAACAACCATACTGTACAATTCCTATGGGTTCCTTCACACATTGGCCTTCAAGGAAATGAAGAAGCGGATCGTGCAGCCCAACAAGCAAGGAACAGTGAAACCGCGAGTGAAGTGAGAGATGTAGTTTCTTAAAATGATTTAAAATCATTTATTAAAGTGAAAGTCGAAAATCTGTGGCAAAACCAGTGGGACAGTTCAACTTCAAAACTTCTCGAAGTGAAAACGTTTGTAAAACCGTGGAAATCTCAAATTCACAACAGAACTCACCAAGTCATTGTTACTCGTCTTCGTCTAGGACATACCCGACTTACACACGGACATATAATTGGTCACACTAATCCCACTTTATGTGACAACTGTAATATGCCACTAAGTGTTAAGCATGTACTTGTAGAGTGTCCAAGATACCAGTTGCAGAGACAGAACAACCATATCATCGGATCAACAAGTGAAATTTTGTAAAATTGTAAAATTGAACATTTGGTAAAATTCCTTATAGTACGTTCTTTAACGGTAAAATATTGCAAAACCTCTAACTTTTAAAGAACCGCTTGGATTGACATGAAATTTGGCATACACATAGCTAATAAGTCAAAGAAAAAAAGTGATATTGTGCCGATGTGTGCTTTTGCCCTGGGGGTGAGTTTCACCCATTCTCGGGGGTGAAAAAATATATGTCCAAAATAAGTTCGGCATTCGATAAACTGACTAATTCTAAGCAACTTTTGTTATATAGAGTTTTTTCACCAAGTCAATACTTTTTGAGTTATTTGCGAGTGAATTTGTTCATTTTTAAACAAAATAACCACGTTTTTAGACGGTTTTTCTCAAATAACTCAAAAAGTAAGTATTTTGTCGAAAAAAATATTCTTAATAAAAATATAGTTTATAAAAAAGTAAACAAAATGGTATTGAAGCCGAACGTATTGAAAGAGTACACCGATTTAAATATCTGGGATATACAGTAAATGATAAGTGGGACCCAGACGTAGAGATTAGGATCCGAATTGAAATAGCAAGATCCAAATTCATAAAAATGAGAAAGCTCTTAAGCAACCGCAACCTAAGCGTTAACCTCCGATGGCGCGCCACAAAATGCTATGTACTCTCTACGCTACTTTACGGAGTAGAAGGGTGGACGTTAACAGCAGCAACTATAAAGAAGTTAGCGGCTCTAGAAATGTGGCTGTATCGACGCATACTGAGAATTCCTTGGACAGACAGAGTGACTGTAACAAAAATGTGGGGTACTTCTGTTTGAGTAACCGTTGGGAGAAATATCTAAACTCCAACAGAAGTAGGCAAAGAAGGGGAAGCAAATGTATTGGAATGTGAAATGAAAAAGTCAGATGGTAAACTATTGACAGAAACAGAAGTAGATGGATGAAACTGACTGTAGTTAAGCTAGCAGGGTATAGAAGAGAATGAGCCCTTGATACTCAAGGATAGTTCGGCCAATTTTCGCGCCGTCAAAGACAGTAAATCTACAGAATATAGATGATGGATATAAAGGGAATATCAAGATGAACAAAGACTAGAAAATATAGAAAAATAACAATAAATCGTGGGCGCCAGTAGAGCGTAGACTATGGCTCTACCAGGTATCCTATACTGCTGCACTCGTACTAGTTAGTTGCTATGACAATAAAATTAGTAAACCTAGAAACATATGACAACCACTAGGTAATAAAAGAAATATTATACAACCCAATCAATAGTGTATTTAGCTTTTACTTATATGTACAAAAAATTCGTATATGTACCAACAAGGTATACCCTAAAATTAATAAAAAATATTTTACTAATAAAGTATGTACAATCTACAGTCTACAGAGTAGTTTAAACAAAAGAGGAACAAAGTCCACCCCTAAAAATTGGTTTGAAATGTCAAATCCAATTTATGGTACAAAAATGAACCGACACACTACTCGAGGTAAAACTCTAACTTCATGTGCGGTTACAATAATAAAAAACAAGTTAAATGGTCAATTACCCTGAGGGGGACAAAAGCCAAGGTTCATTAATTATAATATATAAAAAAATATTACCAAATTTTCTCCGGATAGTTGAGCTCAATTACCTTTACACGTGAGAAAAGAAACAAAAGAAATTAATTTATTAGAAAAATGCAAATTTGAAGCCTTGAAGAGGAGGTTTATTAAAAATTGAAAACATTTAAATTATTTCTTTTGTTTTTTGTTTGAAAAATTATGACTAACTTAGTGGAGTATAATGTAAACTTATTTAATTTGATATTTTTAATAGATATTTAATGTTCCAATTATTTAGGAAAAATTAATGTTCTTGAGAATAATAATAAAAAAAAATACTTAATCACTGTCCAACACCAACTAACGTAAAGTCTTTTCCAAAGTTCCAAACAAAATAATGGTAGTCCAAAAACCAACTCAAAAGACGATTCCAGCTCCTAGGCTACCCCGTGACTGCGCTAAAGTTTTTTTTTATTTCATCCCTGATGTTAGTGGGATGAATATTCCAGTGGTTCCAAGTGGCTAAAAGATACAAACCCATTGTTAATTTGGGTAATCAATCTTATGGAATTAGGAAATAAGTTGGAAGTTAAACTTCCAATAAAAACTGGTCAGGATCCATTAAAAGAAGTGTTGTTTTTTTTTCTGTGCCAAAAACATAGGTTCCACTTGACCTTGAATAACTTTATGGAATTTTATATAGAAACATGTGGATTTAGAGCTAGGAATGATATTAAAAATTGTATCTATAGATAGTTAGTCGAAATATATAATAAAGACAAGAAGAAATGAAAAGAATTTATGGAAATTATAAATTTTCCGGTCATCAATATGGCTTCCTATATGAATGAAATAATAATACAACTTACCCGATAGCAATCATCCCAAATTTTTACCAATTTAATACTTTTCTTCTTCAACAAAACAAAACTTCCTCCTCCTTCAACTTAATTACGATAGCTTCCGTATAAAAAAAAATAACTAAAAGGTGATTCCTTTTTTTTGTTCAAAAAGCCACCGACCACTTGGAACTTATTTATTTGGAGGTTCAGCTAACAGTGAAACTTTTTAAAAATTTGACAGTTCTTCTTGATACTTGCGACAGCGGCTACTCGTGGAACTAATGTCCAGTGTTGGCGGTGTTGCAAGATGGAAAAGTAGCATTTTATAAATATTAAATTATTGATTTTTAATTAAAATATTTTCATTAAGTAACGTTCCGTTACATTCCCCTCCAACTTGATGAAAAAAAAATTTAGGTACAAAATTTTTTTTTTCTAAACTTAAAATATCACTAACCATAGTGGTCTATTTCTTCATTACACATTGATTAACAAGATTAAGACAATTTTATCAAGAAAAAAGTATGGACTCCTTCAGATTCCATAAGATGACTCAAAGTCATATTAAATGTCTGTATAAACCATTAGTGAAGAAACCAAAACATTGACTCGATTATAGTAATAAATTTATAGTGACAAATAAGTGTCGAATTGGGCACTAGGTCCAAAATTGAAATATCCATGGACATCAAATTTATGATGGCACATCCAAGGACGAACAACCAGGCAAAATGTGACCCAATTCGCACAATAAGGAACTAGTAGCTATACTAAAATAAAATCATAGTAATGATTGACTGAAGGAAATGAAGAATTGAACACTTAATCCAAAATTGAACTCACAATGGACACCAGATTTATAACAGTATATCCAGAGAAGAACAACCAGGAAGATTTTTGGAACAATTCTCACTAATACCAAATATTACTAATATAACAAGGAAATAATTAACACAAAATAAGTGAGCAATCGGACGCTATCCAAAATCGGACTAACAATGGACACCAGATTCATAAAAGCATATCCAGAGAAGAACGATCAGGAAGATTTATGGACCAATTCTCATTAACACTATATAAAATAAATAACTTAGGTCTACCTAAACCTTATACCAAACTAATCTATTGGATATAGATATAGAATTTATGGTTTAGAACAAAAGGACAGCCATAGATCGATTCCATCCTTATATCGAGTTACCATAGCATCCATGAACCCAATCTAATAAACAAAAAAAAATGAACAAAGTGTGAGGTAATGTATGTCACACTTATCCATGCTAACCAACAGAGATGTAATCAATTAAACCGATAATAAGATAAATACCTAAAGGATATCGACTAAAGGAATTCGGTGACTAAATAAAATTGATTTGTGCTGGTATTCGCTAGTTATAGCATGTTGCTACAGCAGATGTATGCCAATAACCAGACACAATAATAAGTAAAAATAAAGTGGTGAACTAATATTCTGTTCTGTGATACCACTATCTGGGTAACAGAAAAATGTCGAGAACAAGCAAACAATTTTAAATAAAACTGTAGATTTATGATATGTTCTCACATATGTAGGATTATCTAGGAAATATACCTGAATCTAAACAACAACTTTTGCCTAAGGAAAGAAGTAACAATATAATGACAATAACAACTCATCTGTCTAAATACCCTAAATATGGAATCAAATGAACTTGCTAGGTATAGGGATAGTCAAAGCACAAACTCTATGAATAAGAGACATAATATAAACTAAATAAACTTCCCTATCAACCTGTAACAAGGTAACTGGAATAATTAGATAATTACACTAAAAATGGTTGTCATTATCCAACAAAAAAGGATCAATCATTTCATGATTGAACTTGGTTATGACGAATAAACATCTGTGTACTCTGCCATGAAAGACATAGATTACGAAATTTAATCGAACAGCACTGGCCACGTACCGAACAACAACTTCGAACCCACGTATTCACTAAATCCTAGTACACACAGACTAATTCTTAGAGTAAATAATATGGAAGACACAAGAATCCATACCTAAATCTAAATTACAACTAATTCCAGGTTCATACTGTATATTAATAAGGGTATAAATTATTGTGAAGTATTTAGGACATCCGTGACAACATAGATAAGGTAAACCAATAGCAAATTAAACTGTAACATCTTTCCAATATGGCAAATCCAATAACAGGATATAAAACAAATAGCAGATAATCAAATATCAAAAGGTAATACACAAGTCAAGATATAGTAGTGTACAACGTAGTCCCCTTTCAGATAAATATGAGTAGTTGTATGAGTCTACATTGCCAGATATATTATATAAACATATAAATCATCCTTCCTATCAAAAGTAGTGGATGTATATCAAAAAGAACAAAAAGAAATAAGTCTGAGTCCCTATTTATTTTATATTGCTGATGACAGGACTAGTACCTAGTAAGCTTATTAACTGATAGTAATTAAAATGCACAATTTATATTACAAAAAAAATGATGAACTCACACATATGGTACTACATATCCAATAATTACCTAATAAATTGAAGTCTCCAAAAACTGCCAAAAGATAAAAATTAATCCATGTAACTAAAACCTATCTGGTGACAAAACAACATTAGATTAAAATAACAAACCGCAGTAAAAATCGAGCTAAAGACAACAGAGGAAGATATTAGCTTAAACAACTCTGTTTAGCTAATTTTCATCTGAAGAGGAAGAACCAACCTCGTCCATGGTATTATCAGGCAGTAAATCCTTTATGTGAAACTGACCAATTCGTTTGTTCGTCGAATTGTCCTTTAATTCATACACTAAAGGAGATAATACCCTCACGACCGTGCACGGGATATATTTCTGACAAAACTTTGCAGAAATGGCATCACCCTTACTGGATTTTACAAAATTACGCTTTAAGACCCGATCACCAACAAAGAATCGCAAATCTCGTTTCCTTAAATTATACTGACTCTGATTCCTGAGGTAAGAAGTTTTTAACCATTTCCTAATGTCAGCAAAAATGGGGGGTAACTGTTGGAGATCTTCCAGACGATGGAGATTCTCCGAAATCTGAGGAAGAGTAGTACGATTCTCAGAAATTAATCCAAAATAGTCACCAGACAATGGAACATTTCTTCCAAAATTAAGATAGGCTGGAGAACATTGGGTGACTTCATGAACAGAAGTACGAATGGCCTGAGCGACTGAATGAATATATTGATCCCAAGCTCTATGATCCATATAAGTATAAGACCTTAGTGCAGTTACGATACTGCGATTAACACGCTCAGTATGGTTTGCCTGCGGATGGTAGGCAGCATTATAAAAAATCTTTTGGACCTTGTATTTACTCAAGAGATCTTTAAAAGCTTTGGACACAAATTGTGGTCCATTATCACATGATACTATTTGAGGAACCCCAAATAGTAAGAAAACTTGTTCTTCTAAATATTTTAAAATGGCTGGAGTTGTGGCCTGACGAAGAGGAAAAACTAAGGGAAACTTAGTGAAATAATCCACAACTACCAAACAACATGTATTACCCTTATAGCTACGTGGATATGGTCCAATAAGATCTAATGATATCATTTGCCAAGGAAAATTAATGTTCCTGAAGGAACCCATGAGTCCAGCTTGAGGTAGGTTACTTGGCTTGCAGGTTGCACAAACTCTACATCTAGAGATGTATTTCTTGACCGAATTGCGCAGACCAGGCCAGTAATATAACTCAGCTATTTTACAAAAAGTTTTATAAAACCCGAAGTGACCTGATGTCACATCATCATGAAAATTTCTCAAGACTTCTTCCCTATTAGCTGTTGGAACTACTATTTTCCAGTCAGACATATTCGACAGTGACTCTATAGGACTGATAACATGTTTATATAGGACATTATTCTCTACTCTGAAATCAGGGTACTGACCAGGTTCTTGGGTAACTTTCTCCAACATATTCTGATACCATGTATCCGGAACTAAGGTGGATATGTCAAGAAGGTTGACATCAAACGTTCGAGACAATGCATCAGCTACTACAACACCATTAGCCTTGCGATGTACGATATTATAGTCAAACGCTGATAACTTACAAATCCAACGAGATAATCGTTGGGATGGATTACGCATAGAATGCAACCACAACAACGAACTATGATCAGTTATAAGTGTGCACTTACGACCTTCCAAATAATAACGGAATGCCTCCAAGCCATGAATGATGGCAAGGAGTTCACGCTCAGTAGTGGAGTAATTTTTCTGAGCCTTATTCAGCTTCTTGCTCGTGTAAGCTATGGGGTGTTCTGAACCGTCTTTCATCTGAAAGAGTACACCACCTGAAGCTGTATTCGAACAATCAGTCATGAGGTAAAAATGTTCCTTGAAATCAGGAGAGGTCATGACTGGAGCACTGGTAAGGGCTTCTTTAATGCGATGGAAAGCATCATCAGCCTCAGGAGTCCAGGTAATAGTCTGGCCCTTTTTCCTATTCTTAAGAAGGTCAGTAAGAGGTGACAACAAAGTAGAGTAAGAAGGCACAAACCGGCGATAGTATCCACACATTCCCAAGATCCTACGTAACTGGGTGGTGGTTTTAGGTATGGGGAAGTCCTTAATAGCAGATACTTTATCCGGATTTGTCCTCAGACCTTGACTATCAACAACGTATCCTAGGAATTTTAAATTAGGACGACAAAAATTACATTTATCTAAATTCACCGTAAGATTAGCCTCTTTAAGGCGTGAAAATAGCTTGCCTAATATTTCAATATGTAAATCAAAATCAGGAGTAACAACTAAAATATCATCTAGATAATAGAAGACATATGGCTCAAGTTGTGGACCGATAACCAAGTCCATTAAACGACACATTGTCTGGGGAGCAGAAACAAGACCGAAAGGCATGGTAACAAATTGAAATAGCCCTTTCCCACTGACAGCAAAAGCGGTATACTTCTTACTCTCTTCACTCAAAGGAATTTGTAAGAAGGCCTTAGATAGATCAATGGAAGAGATGTATTTAGCATTCTGAAGTTTGCTTAAGATAACATCTATTCTGGGGATAGGATAAGCGTCCCTATTAGCAGTGATACTATTTAATTTCCGACCATCGAAACAAACTCTAAAGGATCCATCCTTCTTTTTTATGAGCCAAAGCGGACTGCAATAACAAGACTTGGACGGTTCGATAATATTTAAGGAGAGCATCGAATCAACCTCCTTTTCTAAATCTGCCTGCCATGCTTGAGGTATGGGATACTGATATTGTCGAAAAGGGGTTGAAGTATTCACTTCAATAGTATGAGACATTAGATGAGTACGGCCTAATTTATCGTTAGAAGAAATCGATGAAAATTTAGAAATGATATCCTCTAGTTGTTTTTGTTCCCTGACAGACAAACTAGAAAACTCACGAATAGCACTGAGGGTTGAAAAATTGACTGATGATATAGAAACGGAAAAGTCAGAACAGTTCAATGTGCTGTTAAATGTATTTAAGAAATCCATGCCAAGAATTATGGAGTTTCGAACAGAAGGTATGATATAAAATGTAATTGTTTTCCGAATATTAGCAACTAAGATGTCTGTCTCAAATTTACCTGTAATTGACTGAACTGTACCATCTGCAGTAGACACTTGCAAAGAAGAAATAGGCATAATAGTAATATCAGTATTTTCTAGTAACTTTAATGAATAAGAACCTATTAAAGAAATATTTGAGCCACTATCTAATAGAGCTAAGCATGATTGTCCTAATATCTCAATTTCAAGATACGGTCGGTTATCATTGTGTTTTCTGACTAATAAAGAATTTATATCAAAACCTAAAGGATCTGCTTGGTTATCAAAATTATGGGGTAACAACACAGACATATTATCATTACTAACAAAACTAGAAACGGGTATAGACAAGGGAACTACTTCACTACTACACTTACCATTATGTTCAACACTATCAACTAAAGGAGTATTTATGGATGACCATCTATGATCACTTGAACCATGTGGACTTAATATATCACAATTAGAGCTTACTGTTTTGATTGATTCTGATCTGTGGTGCGTGCTGATCTTTTGGATGACACCCCTTTTCCCTTCCGACTGGGAGATGGGTTTGTGTTGCTGGACGTGCTTGGACTTGCCGACTCGGTTGATACGGGGGCTTGGTTCCCTGATAGGGAGGTGGAAGGAGAAACGCTCAGGGGACGGACCTCCAACGCTCCGTTTCCCGAACATTTGAAACAGTTCCGTTTGAGGGTATTTTCCCGACCACAACCGTGGCAGAAAATACGATTTTGAGGGATCTCACACCCAACAAATGTGTGACCCGGAAGATGACAATTCCAGCAGACAACAGAACTCAATGCCGAAACATTCCGTTCAGGACCCTTATTTTGCCATGAACGGTGTCTAAAAGAATTTGGCTGAGAGGAAGAAATAGGCGATTGTCGGGATGAGGAAGAAGGTAGAGAAGACCAAGATAACGTTTCCTCCAAACGTTTGCACTTTTCAGTGAGGTCTGTGATACTTTGAATGTCCATCAAAGCTAATTGCTTATGGTAAGAAGGTAACAGACATTTGAGAATGATTTTTATTTTGGCAGAGTCTGTTAGAGAAGTCTCAAGTCGACTACACATGCCCAAAATTGTGTTAATAAACATAGTCACAGGTTCATTTGGTTTCTGTTTATGGTTCTTTATTTCGTCTAAGAGGTCATCTTGAAAAGAATAAGGGAGAAAATCAGATTTTAATTTCTGAGCTAACTCAGACCAAGTGGAAAAACTATTACGATTATTCATATACCAAGTAAATGCAGGACCTGTAAATAATTCAGCAGAAGCTGCAAAAAGATCATCCTCACTCACACCTCTTGAAATACGGAGACACTCCACCCTTTCCAAAAATGTAATTACTTGATCGTAGTGACCTTGACCAGAAAATGAAATTCCCCACCTATGTATATGAATAGGTTTGGGGTGTAACAAAGGGTTAGCGGCTTGAACAGAAGAAATAGGAGTGGAGGTGGCTACAGGACTTACTCGAGAATCAAGTTCGCCTTCTAACCCGAGAATCCTAACAGACATAGAGCGCTTGTAAGTTTGTTGTTCCTCATCAGCACAAGTTAGTAAATGAACACGACCAGAGATATGGGCAAGACGTGAGATGTACCTAGAATACATGCTATCATGTACAGTCCCTCTAAACTCAGATATCTTTTTAGCAAGATCCTCAATTGTCTCGTTTATCCCTTGTTGTTGTTCAGGAAAAGGAATAGCTGCAGCAGAAATTTGTCGGAAACTTCTATTCCCTTGTTCTTGTTGAAGAGCACCTCGCAATAGTTTACGTTTTGCCTCGACCTTGGCAGATTCTTCAACTTCGACCTCCCTTATCCTCAACTCATAATCCACTTCTTTCACTAAGAGGTGATCTGCTTTAAAAGCACACATGATGAGAGGAAAAACAAACAATGAAACAATCAAAATCAAAAATGTGACCAGCAAAGTATATTTAAGTTTGTAAGGGTATCTATGAAGAAAATATTAGCAACACACCAACAGAATCAACAAATCTCACCAATAATTATAATCAGGTTATCAATGTAAATGTGAGTAATGAAAATAATTTTCAGTTATGTTCAAAAATAGCTCTGAAAAAAAAATATGTACCTATATATTTGGTCAACAATTAGTTGATCCTAAAAATATACCAATATTGTCTGAATGTATTCAAATGTATAGAATAATATATGTTTTAGTTATTTATTGTTAGGTTAAATATATATTATATAAACTCCTAATAAATTATAAACTCCAATATAGACTGCCAGCTGTACAACTATAAGCAAAAAATAGGGTATTTAAATATTTATCTAACAATACAGCAATATAAGAGTACCTGAAAAATAGTAATAACAAAATTAGGGATAAAATAAATCAACAACAAGATGCGAGGGTATACCAACAGAAAATAATACAGAAACTTAGATAAAAGAGAAAATATGACCTAAAGAAAATACTGTCTTTGACCTAAGATGGCACCACGTTGGGATACGTCACTGTAACAAAAATGTGGGGTACTTCTGTTTGAGTAACCGTTGGGAGAAATATCTAAACTCCAACAGAAGTAGGCAAAGAAGGGGAAGCAAATGTATTGGAATGTGAAATGAAAAAGTCAGATGGTAAACTATTGACAGAAACAGAAGTAGATGGATGAAACTGACTGTAGTTAAGCTTGCAGGGTATAGAAGAGAATGAGCCCTTGATACTCAAGGATAGTTCGGCCAATTTTCGCGCCGTCAAAGACAGTAAATCTACAGAATATAGATGATGGATATAAAGGGAATATCAAGATGAACAAAGACTAGAAAATATAGAAAAATAACAATAAATCGTGGGCGCCAGTAGAGCGTAGACTATGGCTCTACCAGGTATCCTATACTGCTGCACTCGTACTAGTTAGTTGCTATGACAATAAAATTAGTAAACCTAGAAACATATGACAACCACTAGGTAATAAAAGAAATATTATACAACCCAATCAATAGTGTATTTAGCTTTTACTTATATGTACAAAAAATTCGTATATGTACCAACAAGGTATACCCTAAAATTAATAAAAAATATTTTACTAATAAAGTATGTACAATCTACAGTCTACAGAGTAGTTTAAACAAAAGAGGAACAAAGTCCACCCCTAAAAATTGGTTTGAAATGTCAAATCCAATTTATGGTACAAAAATGAACCGACACACTACTCGAGGTAAAACTCTAACTTCATGTGCGGTTACAATAATAAAAAACAAGTTAAATTGTCAATTACCCTGAGGGGGACAAAAGCCAAGGTTCATTAATTATAATATATAAAAAAAAATTACCAAATTTTCTCCGGATAGTTGAGCTCAATTACCTTTACACGTGAGAAAAGAAACAAAAGAAATTAATTTATTAGAAAAATGCAAATTTGAAGCCTTGAAGAGGAGGTATTATTTATTATTAAAAATTGAAAACATTTAAATTATTTCTTTTGTTTTTTGTTTGAAAAATTATGACTAACTTATGCCTGGTTGCACCAACAGATCTTAAGCTCCAGCTTAGCTAAGCTCTACTTATAAATAGGGCCTCCTTGAGTATCACTTACGTTGCACCATAATTTTAGATTCTTACCTTATTACCAATTATATCTATTATTATATTATGGTATTCTTATTGTAATATATTATAATTATATTATATTAATTCTTATGATATTCTCGACTTAAGCTTAAGATCTGTTGGTGCAACTGGGCATTAGTGGAGTATAATGTAAACTTATTTAATTTGATATTTTTAATAGATATTTAATGTTCCAATTATTTAGGAAAAATTAATGTTCTTGAGAATAATAATAAAAAAAAATACTTAATCACTGTCCAACACCAACTAACGTAAAGTCTTTTCCAAAGTTCCAAACAAAATAATGGTAGTCCAAAAACCAACTCAAAAGACGATTCCAGCTCCTAGGCTACCCCGTGACTGCGCTAAAGTTTTTTTTTATTTCATCCCTGATGTTAGTGGGATGAATATTCCAGTGGTTCCAAGTGGCTAAAAGATACAAACCCATTGTTAATTTGGGTAATCAATCTTATGGAATTAGGAAATAAGTTGGAAGTTAAACTTCCAATAAAAACTGGTCAGGATCCATTAAAAGAAGTGTTGTTTTTTTTTCTGTGCCAAAAACATAGGTTCCACTTGACCTTGAATAACTTTATGGAATTTTATATAGAAACATGTGGATTTAGAGCTAGGAATGATATTAAAAATTGTATCTATAGATAGTTAGTCGAAATATATAATAAAGACCAGAAGAAATGAAAAGAATTTATGGAAATTATAAATTTTCCGGTCATCAATATGGCTTCCTATATGAATGAAATAATAATACAACTTACCCGATAGCAATCATCCCAAATTTTTACCAATTTAATACTTTTCTTCTTCAACAAAACAAAACTTCCTCCTCCTTCAACTTAATTACGATAGCTTCCGTATAAAAAAAAATAACTAAAAGGTGGTTCCTTTTTTTTGTTCAAAAAGCCACCGACCACTTGGAACTTATTTATTTGGAGGTTCAGCTAACAGTGAAACTTTTTAAAAATTTGACAGTTCTTCTTGATACTTGCGACAGCGGCTACTCGTGGAACTAATGTCCAGTGTTGACGGTGTTGCAAGATGGAAAAGTAGCATTTTATAAATATTAAATTATTGATTTTTAATTAAAATATTTTCATTAAGTAACGTTCCGTTACATGACCAACACAGAGGTATTGAGACGAATGGGTAAAGAGTTGGAATTGTTAACAACTGTTAAAAGGAGGAAAGCGTCATACCTGGGCCATGTGTTCCGTAATGATAAGTACAGTCTGCTACAGCTTATCGTCGAAGGCAAGATTGAAGGTAGAAGAGGTTTGGGCAGGAAGAAGAAATCCTGGCTGAGAAACTTGAGAGAATGGTTTCAAATACCAGAAGCTGCGAACATAATACATGCGGCACAAAACAGAGAAACCTATCGTTTGATGGTCGCCAACCTTCGGTAGAAGACGGCACATAAAGAAGAAGAAGAAACAAAATGGTGCATATACTAAGTCTGTAATCCCAGTACAAGCAAAGTTGTAGCTAATGAAAAGTAGGTTCTTATTCGTCAAATTCCAAATCGAATATTTCATCGAGAAATAACCAAAAAACGGAACACTTTTCGGTGAACACTCATTTCAACTTTTTTAAAGTGTTTAAAAAAAGGTTTATTTTTGTTTTTTAAATAACTTCTAACGTTAAAAGTAAGTGAGTTATGCTCAAAATATTGTTGGTACCTTTTAAAGAATCCCGAAAAGCACCCCCTAATTAGCATATCAAATAAAATTAATAGTAACCGCTTCACAGGTTACTTTGCTTATTTTTTATTCTTTATACGATCTGTGGAGTAACAGTAGCTGGTAGGAAAATCTCCAATTTAAGATTTGCTGATGACACTACACTTATAGCAGCAAATGAGCAAGAAATATTAGATCTTCTGCGAAGAGTTGAGTACGAAAGCAATAAAGTTGGTCTGAAAATCAATAAAGCTAAGACAAAAATAATGGTGGTCGACAGATTTGACACTACTCAACTGACTAACATATTACATGAATACCAGATAGTAAACACCTTTGTCTATCTCGGGTCTAGTATAACTAACGATGGTAACTGTGAAACAGAAGTTCGGAGACGTATTGGTATGGCAAAAAATGCGATGAGTCGCCTAACTAAAGTTTGGAAAGACAGATCTATCTCTCAAAATATCAAGATGAGACTGGTGAATGCCCTTGTATTCTCAATATTTCTATACGGAGCAGAGACTTGGACTCTTCGCGCATGCGAGCGCCAAAGAATTGATGCCTTTGAGATGTGGTGCTGGAGAAGAATGCTGCGCATACCTTGGACAGCTCATAGGACAAACGTTTCCATTCTAAACCAACTCAATATTAAAAAAAGGCTGTCCACATTATGTCTGCAACGAATTCTGCGATTCTTTGGTCACGTGGTTCGAAGAGGTGACGACAGTTTGGAGAGATTAATTGTTTCTGGAAACGTTCCGGGGAGAAGATCAAGAGGACGATCACCAAATGGATGGTCTGACCAAATAAAGCATTAAGCTGGAAACTCATTCTGCGAAGCTCTTAGAGCAGCTGAAGATAGAGACCAATGGAGAAACATTGTTAGGAATATTGGAATAAATCACGATCTTCAGTAATGGGGAAACGACAGGAGAGAGAGAGATACGATCTGTAAGTCTCAGCGGTTCAAAGTGCTTATTTTTGAAAATGCTGTAGTTAAAATGGCTTGAACGAGTCACTAATCCCGGGTGTATGCAAATTTTGAACAGCCATAGCATAACCGATTTTTGTCTAACAGGAAAACAAAAATATTTTTCGATATTTTGCCGGTTATTAGCGCGCTCATAACTGTATTTAAGGATGGCAGTGACATGGAGGCATACATAGAGACGTTTTTAGTAGCATTTAACTATTTATAACTACTGTTATTATTTGATAGATGTTCACTAATTAATTTTTTTTTTATTTCAGGTAAGTTTCTTAAATTCGCAACATAACAGTAACTGCCTAGATTTAAGAAGCCTAAGAGGATCGGATAGAGACATGGATCATTTTCTCGTAAAAACGAAGGTAAGGAAAAGAAAAGCGTTTCAATCAAAAGGCTATACAAATAGCTCTAGGATCCAAAGAGGGAACAACAAAAAAATGGTTCAATGACTTCAATTCTGACTCCAGTTTGTTCCGGCTACTCTTTTATTATCATCAACTCATCTCATATGTGATCTTTCTCTCGGTCGTTTATTCTCGTAAGGTCTTCAGTGTTGTATTGTTGCATTCAACGTTGGAATTTTTAGTAAATTTTTAAACTTATAAGCAAGGAAAATAAAGAAAAACGGTGCTTTTAGTTATTTTTCAATATTTTTATTATTTTTATTAATATGCCTGATCTATTTTCACTTAATTTTCACATTTTTACTGGAAAAGTCACCTCTCACATCCAAATTTAGTTAATTAGTCGGTTTTTCACAGATCCGCCCTCCGTCTATTTTTGGAAGTCACAGTAAGAAGGCAATACGATGATTGGTTTGTTTATCTATCAGAACTTCAAGATACTGGTCGTAAAAAGGAAATTTTATTAGCTGTAAAATGTACGAATGATACATATTCGTTTCGATAAAAAATTGTGTAAGAAAATGAAAATTTTTTTATTCGACAGTAAGGATTTATTAAATTTTCTGTAGACGTAAACTTAAGGCCATCGGTACATAATTCGCAAATATTTTACGGCTATCCCTACTTTTTCTGTATTTACACGGCAAATTACGTGTAGTAAAATTTACACTGGTATGGATAATATGTAAACATTACTAGAATGTCATTCTACTTGACAATGTCATCATTAACTTTAAAGAGACCCAAGAAAGATTAAAAAACGTTTGCCGTTCCAACCCCAGGGCTTCCCCTGAAATATGCCCGATGTCCCCCTCTCGAAAGAGAGGGGAACATCGATTTACTAAGAATCTGTACACAAAGTTTATTTCAAAGTAAATTAAAATTTTAAATAATAATAATAATTTTAAACAAAAATTTTTATTAGCACTTTTTGCTTTAGAATGCTTTTAGAATGAACTGTCTATTTGAAGCAATGCTTGAAGCAACCGGCGATTTTGAATGTTAGTTACGCACTCGAAATCAATTTTTCAAATAAAATTTTTATCAACGCAACAGTAAAATTGCATATCTTGCCAAAAATCAAAACGCGTTGTAGAGGTGAAGTACGCGGCTTTTATATGCATTTTTTGCATTTCTCTGCAAATGAAGTCAGTTTCTTAAAGCTGTTAAATAAATAAACGTTGTGTTATTTTTGTCATTTTTTAAGATTCTGATGAGATCAATAAAATGTATCACTTTCATTGACCGGTGGTCACCTTCAAGCGTTATTTTTGAGAGAACGGTTATTCTACACAAAAACTATTAATAAAAATTTTTGTTTAAAACTATCACAGCTATAATATCCCTTGTGTAAAGCTTTTTTTTAGGTGCACAGATTCTTACTACATCGATGTTTTCTGTTACTGTCCCCTACAAGGGGGTGACTCTTAGGGGGAAACCAGGGGTAGAAACGGATTATTCAGCTTATTTGCATTGTTTGTAGAGATAACATCTCTAATATTCCTCTAATGCGTGGTTGCACCAACAGATCTTAAGCTCCACCTTAGCTAAGCTCTACTTATAGATAGGGCCTCCTTGAGTATCACTTACGTTGCACCATAATTTTAGATTCTTACCTTAGTATTAATTATATCTATTATTATATTATGCCTGATTGCACCAACAGATCTTAAGCTCCAGCTTAGCTAAGCTCTGCTTATAGATCGGACCACCGGAAGTATCACTTACGTTGCACCATAATTTTGGATTCTTACCTTATTATCAAGTATATCTACATTATTATATTATGATATTCCTATTATATTTTATTGTAATTATATTACATTAATTCTTATGATATTCTCGGCTTAAGCCTAAGATCTGTTGGTGCAACCAGGCATTATTGTAATACATTATAATTATATTATATTAATTCTTATGATATTCTCTACTTAAGCTTAAGATCTGTTGGTGCAACCGGGCATTAATGTATCATGCTCTTTTAGAATGTTGGTTGCAATAGCTATCTTAATTTTATTTACTGTCAGCTTAAATAGCATGCTTGTATCAAGAATGCTGACATGAAGGAGAGACTTCCAATGATGTCTCACCTTATTCTATTTATGTTTAAGTTTTAAAATAGGTCTTGAGGCCAGGTTCTATCTAGTCTCCTTGTGGCAGGGTCATTGTGGAATAATTCCCTTACTAACTGATTTTCATGGTGAATGGTACGCTCATTTTGTGACTACGTGGCTCGATGGATTTCTTCTCTGATGAAAGGTATAATTAAGTATTTATGAAGTGTTTGATTACCTACATACCATGGCGCATCCACTATTCATCTTAGAACTTTAGACTGAAATCTTTGGATGATATTCAGTGATGTTGACTTTGTATAGGTGTAGTCCGTAGTATACCAAATAGGTTTGAGCATAGCTTTGTATAGAAGAATTTTGTTTTGGATATTGAGTTTTGGTCTGCGTCCAAAGAGCCAATACATTTGCCGGAATTTCAAGTCGATCTGTCTTCTTTTGGTCTGGATATGTTTCTTCCAAGTGAGACGTTGGTCAAGATGGAGGCCAAGGTATTTAGCGTCTGTTACTGTTGGTATTCGTACATTTTCCATTCTTACAGGTGGGCATGTGTTGTGGCGGTTGGTAAACGTTATTTGAGATGATTTTGTTTTGTTTATTTTTTTCGTGATTTTGTGTACCATTCAATGAGTATGCCGAGATGGTGTTGCAGGTCTTGTGAGGCTTGTATGGAATCTTCATTTACAGCTAGTATTGCTACGTCATCGGCGAAGCAAGCGATCGTAGTATTATGAGACTCTGGTATATCGGCTGTGTATAGTGAGAGAAGCTGCGGCCCGAGAACATTACCCTGCGGAACTCCGGAGTTAATAGGACAGAGGCTGGATTATTGGTCTTTGAATTTTACAGAGAAATATCTATTTGATAAGTAGAATTTGATTAGGAGGAAATTGTTACTGGATAGTGCTAATTTTACTTTGTAAAGCAGACCTCTGTGCCAAACTTTGTCACACGCTTGTGAGATATCTAGGAATATAGCGTTGCAGTATTTCCTTTCTTCGGGAGTTTTTGATATTTCATTTATTGTTCGATGTACTTGTTGTGTAGTAGAGTGATTTTCCCGAAAACCAAACTGATGTTCTGGTAGTAATGTTAGGAATCCATGATCTGCGTATCTTCTTTGTAGCAGCAATCTTTCAAAAACTTTGCTAACGATTGGGAGTAGGCTGATGGGTCGATAAGATGTTATTTCATTGGCCTCTTTGCCTGGCTTAAGGATCATTTTGATTTCTGCAAATTTCCATATTTTCGGAAAGTATTATAAACTTAGCATGCGATTAAATATAACTGTTAGCATAATAATGGCCTTACGAGGAAGTTGTTTTAGTACTTGTGCCGAGATTAAGTCATAACCTGGGGCCTTTCGTGGGTTGAGTTTGTTTATTTCTTTCTTGACTTCTATAGGAGTAAAACTTTTAATCGGAAGGGACATTTGACATGCTGCACTAACTAGTTCTTCCACTTCTTCATCAGGGTCTGGTGGCTCGGTTTGAAATACACTCGTAAGATGTTCAGCAAAGACGTCCGCTTTTTCTTTGTTAAAAACGAGCCCAAATGGTTTATGGAGGGGAGGAATAGTTGTGTATGGCTTTTTGAGCTTCTTAGTCGCCTTCCATAGCGTCTGATCATTTGCTGTAAGGTTTGTAATGTAATGTTCCAAGGTTTCATTGTTTGCAGCTTTGATGGCTACTCCAAGTTGTCCACGTAGTCTATTGTGTATGTTGATCTATGTTGTTTCTAAGTCTTTTCCAGTTTCTTCTCGCACGATGTTGTTTAGCAATGAGTTGGCGAATGTGTAGGGGAACATTTGTTGTATGTGTCGGTCTGCGTTTAGTTCTTGGTGTATATTGCCATACCGCTTCTTGCACAAGGGTGGTGAAATATTGAGCTGTTGTATCTATCTCGTGTGAAGATTTGATTCGCAAATTACGATTAATGTTTTCTTCTAGGTAGTATTGGAAATCTGCCCAGTTGATGTTTTTTGACGTGAGTCGAGGAGGGGGTGTGTTGTTTATAACTGTGGTACTCTTGTTCGTAATAACTGGTGTATGTTCAGATGAGAGATCATAGCTGGATTCTATTAGACAGTTGTTTCTGGATTCTCCTTTGCTTATGTAAAAGTCCAGCACATCTGGAAGTTTTATGGGGTCACTTGGACAGTAAGTAGGGATTCCGTTGGTGTGGCACTCATAGTTATTGTCGGCAATTGCTTTTAAAAGGTTACGACCTTTTGTTGTATTGAATCTTAAGCCCCAGTGTGTGTGTTTCGCATTCCAATCTCCCCCGACTACGAATTTACTGCCAAGTAATTGCAAGAAGGGTTTGTATTCATCTGTGGAGATTGCATGACGAGGTGGGCTGTAGATTGCAGATATGTTAAAGTGCCATGGCGTTGCATTCACTTGAACGATTGCTTCTTGAATTTTTTTCGGCTACATATTTCGGTTACATATTTCGGCAATTCATTATGTGATATGCAGCTGCGTATGATTATGGCCGAGCCACCATGAGCTGTACCATCGGGGTGAGGTTTACTGTATGTAGTATAGAGCGGAATATTGAACGTAGTTAGATCGGTAAAGAGGGTTTCTGAAATAAGCAGTACATCGATTTTATTCTGGTTTAAGAAAGTGATTACTTCCTGCTTATAGTTTAGCAGGCCATTAGCGTTCCATGTGGCAGTTCTAAGTATGTTTTCTTCGGTTCATGACTTATGTTAGTAAGTTTAATATCACACTATTTTGACTCATGAGTTCCGAGAACATGTTTTTGAACTCGTTAAGGAATGTTATTAGTTGTAGTTCTATGTTAGCTTTAGGTTGTTTGTCGTGGTTTGTTTGATGTGCTGTCACATTTGCATATGTTCTATGATGATTTTGTAGAGTGGTGTTTAGCTGATTTGTTTCATTACTTAGATGTGGGTTGTTCGATGTTGTTCTTTGGGGCTGTTGGTTTCCTCTTTTTGGTATATTTCTGTTTTCTACTAGTTCCATGTAGACAACACAGCCCTTATAGTTAGAAGGGTGATCGTGTTTGCATAGTGCACACTTGGCTGGAGTGTTTCTAGGTTTTTTACAAGATTTTGTATCATGTTGTTCTCCACATTTGACGCAGTAGTGTGGTTTAGTGCAATATGTTTTACTATGACCGTATGCTTAACATCGCATGCGTTGGATGATTGAGTTTCTCTTCTGCGATGCTTCCACTGCTATTTTGGTGTGACATAAGAATTCTGGATTAAATATGTTACTCTTGCGTTCAAGGTCTATGAGAAATAAAGATAAGGGTTACTTTGTTTGTTTGTGTCGGACGTTGGTTATATTGCGAACTTTATGGCCGACTTTTTCTAATTCCTTTGTTATACCTGTTGTGGGTATAGAGTGATGGATATGTCTTATTACCTCTCTGTAGGCACGTTCTTCCTTTATTTGGTAAGTATGGTGAACGATTTTTTCTTCTCGTAAATGTCTTACCAGTTGACGATAGGTATCTGTTGTATGTGTTGTAACTTTGACAGTGTCGTTTGGCAGGGTTCTGGTCTCTGGTATAGTAGGTTTCTTTCTTTATAATTTGTGCAAAGTTATCGAGCATATCTTTAAAGTTTTTGACACCATATATGAATATTGGAGGTGGCTTTGGTACCTTCTGTTGTTTTTCTGTTTCAGTGTGTTCAGTGCTCTCGTCGTTTGATAATGCACTGTATCGATTTTGTATTTTTGTTGGTGGTGAACTGGAAGAATTGGAATCGTTATATTTAAGTTTACGTTTTTTGACTACTTGCCATGAGTTCTTATTTTGGGCTTCTTTGTCTTCGTCTTCGCTAAACACAATATCCGAGTTTTCTGAATGTATATTTTCAAGATTTAGATTTCAAGATTTAAGACCTTTTTGAAGTCTGCTCTACAGTGGATGGGTTGTTTTGGACGTAGTACATTGGTTGTGATTATAGTGGAAATTGTTGTAGTTGTCTGGAAAAGTGAATTGATTTTGTGGAATGTTTGGTATAGAAGTATTTGCCTCTTGACCTCTTGACAGTAGTAAACGGAATTTGGTGCATTTTTGGAAGTGTTTTTTGGGGGCGGACATTGTTTGGGAGTTGGGTACATGTTCCTGGATGTATATTAATAGTGGACCTGCTGTTTACCTACAATTTCTGCTAATACTACAATAGACACTGGTTGTATGGGGCCGTCCATTAATCACGTGATGTTTTTTTTGGCATTTTTTAACCCCCTCCCCCTTGGTGATACATGGTGAGGTTTAAAACTAACCCCCCACCCCTATATCACGTGTATTTTTTAGTATCTACAAAAATTCTTCCTTTGTATATTTTTGTTTCCCGTTAACCCACAATTCATTAAATTCTTTTTGAGCGACACCAGGATTTTTTCCTTTCTTATACTCTGTAAATAGTTCTTTATACAGATCACCTAGCTTGTGATGAAAAAAGTACGAAGTTAAAAACAGTTTAAACGCATGTATTCAGTGACAAAACAACGGAATAAAACTGACAGGATTTTGAGAATTTCCAATTCATCAGATGGTAGGTAAAACACATGTAAAGACTAAAGGCTCATAAATAAAAAGTCAGAGAGGTCGACAGTCCCGGTCAGTATTCCTATTTAGTGGAAACATATGCTACATTCACAACAAAACGATTTGAAATGGGTCGCTTCTTATCATAACATTCAACATAATTTGGGTGGAACCAATTTGCTGGGTTGTGTATATTATAAAAGAGAAATGGATTTTTTTTTATTAGTCACAGCAATGCCGCTTTCGATTTTTGTACGCATTTGACGAAAAAATAAATACCCGTAACGGGTTAAGTATCGGGCATTTTTCAAAAAAAAATACACGTGATATATTACTACACCCCCCCCCACCTCCTTGTGATGTTTCGTGATTTTTATGGACCCCTCCCCCCTTTCGAGCATCACGTGATTAATGGACCCTATGTATTCTGTATGTGTGAATTGTTCATTGTAGAAAACAGAATTTGGTACGTTACTGTCACTTCAGTATTTATTTTATAACTATATTTTTTGCAGATTCAACTGCTGAATTTAGATAAACTTAATTATCATACAAAAGCTCAAGACGAACTCAAACAGTATGAATAACGAATTCGAACTGTGTTAAGAACGTATTTAAATCACAAAATTTACAGAGAACTTTGAAATGTGTGTTCAAATATTGGCAGTTGTTTTGACACCTAAACTTTGATATAAAATTTGTTCCAACCTGTGTGGAATTACATTTTGATTCACGTGTAGTGTAATTTTATTTGATTAGACTATAATAAATGCATCGAACTTCACAATCCATTATTATTATCCATAATCTACCAATAACCAATACTGTCGGTTGCATCACAAATGTTCATAATATTGTTTTATGTAATTTCTTTATAGGAATAACCTCGAATTATTAGATAGAAACGATAGAAGTTTAAGTATCAATAAAACTCCTCATTTTAATCGTAAATCATCTTTTTATTGTCAAAATTAAATTGACTATAAATAGTAGTAATAAAATGAAGATTGTAATATTTTATATTAGATTTTATATAGATATTAAATGCTCTACTGAATTAATTCTTCGTTAATATCGACAACTATTAGGTTTATGTTAAATAGCTTATACTTATTCCATATCACCAATCTGCTGAAATATCTACAAAGAAGAAGTACATATAGAATAAAGAGTGAATTTTATAGAATAGTACAGGGTTTGCCACATAATTTTTAAGATCAAACCTGTTAAATCTGTCATTATCTTTGAAAATTTATCGTTCTTTAATTTTATAGATATGGCCATTTTTTGTTACATCCTAGGTATACAGTGTGCTAGATACAGATATGTACGTCTTTTGATTCAATAAATATGTCAATAAAATAAGAATTCCATTTTTATTCAGTTGCAATGCGAAGGCAAAACAATCTTATTTTTCATTTAGAATACGGAGCGCAGTGCCAGCGGTCTGAATAGACGATTTTCGACTCTTGTTGGAGTCTCATCGGATAGAACGTAGGCTTTCTGCTCCATACTCTAAGTGACCCACACCGAGAGTTTATCCCCCACACCGCAACTGACGTGAATGGACTAGGTAACTAAAGTCGTCTGGCAATTGAAAGATGAAGTAGTTTTCAATCCTAATAGCAATATTAATAATATTTAAAAATATTAAAATATTACTAAAAGATTTTTAAATTGAAAACTTATTGGTCCATTTTTTTAAATATTTTTAAATATTATTAATATTGCTATTAGGATTAAAAACTACTTCATCTTTCAATTGCCAGATGACGCTAGTCACCTAGTCCATTCACGTCAGTTGCGGTGTGGGGGATAAACTCTCGGTGTGGGTCACTTAGAGTATGGAGCAGCAGGCCTACGTTCTCTCCGACGAGACTCCAACAAGAGTCTAAAATTGTCGATTCAGAGTGCTGGCACTGCGCTCCGTATTCTAAGTGAAAAATAAGATTGTTTTGCCTTCGCATTGCAGCTGAATAAAAATTGAATTTTTATTTTATTTTTATATTGGTCGTTACTTCTTTGAGTAACTAGGTCCATTTTCTGTTGGAATTTATCAGCTGAACAGACGGGGTCGTGAATTGTAAGTTTTTTTAATTCCCTCTTGTCTTCTTCGCTTCAGCATCCATCTGGCTTGCAAATTTTAGAAGCCTTGGAGGTGTTACCAAGAAAATGGACCAATAAGTTTTCAATTTAAAAATCTTTTAGTAATATTTAAATATTTTGAAATATTATTAATATTGCTATTAGGATTGAAAACTACTTCATCAAATCTGTCAATGTTTGCCGCTATTACATCGCGTGAGTTATTTAGGTGTTCCTTTTTCTTATAGTTCTTGCCCCTATGGAAGGTAAGTTATCATCATAGCTATTCGTGTTTGATTTTCAGATTGCAGATGCACTAAAGAGGTCTACCTGCACTGCAAAGATACCATTATCGAAGGTTGATCAGCCAAGAAATCCTTATTCGGCCAAAGTGTGTCTCACCTTTGATCTTTGCTCGTATAAATCTTCGTATTTCATATTTCTTTCCCCGTTGCCCCTAGTAATATTTTTTTTTAACATCCCATTTATTTACAATCTGTAATAATGATTACAATAAGTAAATTGTTTAACAATTAAAAGAGACTTGCAGGAGACTGTCCAGTGACAATAACCTATAAAATCATAATTTTAGTACTTAACAAAATTATTTGTGACTAATAAATAAAACCCTATAAATAAAACTCTATAATAAATAAAATATTTTTGAAAATTTAAAATTTAAAATTTAAAATCTTGTTCGTAGATCGCTTGGAGTGTGGCGCTTTAGCCTTCTGTTTGCCTGGGGTCTCATTAGGTTCTTCGCTAGCCTGTTGGGGTGGTTTTGTAGTCGGATGTCGTATTTTTGGGCGTAACTGGCAATTTCTTCTTTGACAGTCTTCATTTGGAGATCACGATTGATGTGTTCATTGGGCATGTACCACGGTGCATTTGTGATAATGCGCAAGGTTTTCGATTGGAATCTCTCCAGGATGTCGATATTGGATCTCGACGCAGATCCCCACAGTTGGATACCATAGCTCCATATTGGCTTAATCACTGCCTTGTATACTAAAATTTTATTGTACAAACTCAGTTGTGACCTTTTTCCTATCAACCAGTACATTTTATTGAGTTTCAGACCCAACTGTTTTCTTTTCGTGAATATGTGTTTCTTCCACGTTAATCTGCGGTCCAAGTGCATACCTAGGTATTTTACGTCATCCTTTTGTTGTAGTACTTGATTGTTTATTGAGACGGTTGGGCACGTATCTTTTCGATTAGTGAACGTTATATGTACTGACTTGCTTTCGTTTACTTTAATTCGCCATGTTTGTAACCAGATATTTATACTGTCGAGATTTGTCTGGAGCAGTTGCGAGGCGATGTACGGGTTTGAGTGAGCTGCAATGATTGCTGTGTCATCTGCATATGTGGCTGTGATGATGTTTTGGCTTGTAGGAAGATCTGCTGTGTAGAGTAGGTAGAGAACTGGTCCAAGGACACTACCCTGAGGTACTCCAGCGTTGATTGGATATAAGTTAGTGCACTGATCTTTAACTTTTACAAGGAAATGGCGGTCGGAGAGATAGGACTTGAGGATTAGAAAGTAGTTGAGAGGAAGGACTTTTCTTATTTTGTATAGCAAGCCAGTGTGCCAGACTTTATCAAAAGCCTGCGAGACATCCAAAAAAGCTGCAGAGCAGTATTGCTTCTCTTCTAAGGCTTTGTTTATGGAATTGCAGACTCGATGAATTTGCTCGGTGGTAGCATGTTGTTGTCTAAATCCAAACTGGTGGTTGGGTATTAGCTGCTTTTCCACGAGGATTGGCTGTAATCTGTCTAGTAAGAGTTTTTCAAAAACCTTTGACATCACTGAAAGTAGACTGATAGGTCTGTAGGACTTAACTTCTTCTACAGGCTTGCCTGGTTTGGGTATTAAGATGATTTGTGCCACTTTCCACAAAAGGGGATAGTAACCAGTTCTTAAGATTGCGTTAAAAATCTGTGTCAAATATTACACGCCTTTCTTGGGAAGTTCTTTTAAAATTCTTGCAGTGATTAAGTCGAACCCTGGGGACTTTTTCGGATTCATATCTGTTTGGATTTTGTTGAAAACTTGTTTGGCTGTGAATTTCTCTAACGGTGCTTCTAGTTGGTATGGATATTCTAAATACAATTGAATATTATCTTCTGCATCAGAGTTGTTGTTTTGGGCATGTGGTTGGAACACTTCCTCCAGGTATTTGGCAAAGACTGTAGCTTTTTCGTTGTTACTTTTAGCCCATCGTCCGTTACTGGCCCGGATAGGCGGATTAGAGAGTTGTGGTCTGTTAATCTTTCGTATTGCCTTCCATAGCGAGTATTCGGAGGTTTCCGTAGCAGATAGATTTTGTAGATATCGTTTTATGTCGTTGTTTTTATTGTTGTTTAACAAAGTTTTTAGTCGCGCTGTAGCTTGGTTTAATCTATTTTTATCCTGGGGTGCACGGGTTCTTTGCCATACTTTCCTTAGTCTTCTTTTTTCTGCGATTTTTTCTTTTATCTCGTTGGGTAAATCTTTGTGTATGATTGTTCTTGGTTGTTTAGGTGTTGACTGCCAGCCAGCTTCCTGAATTATCCTATTTAATTGATTTACTGCTTCGTCAATTTCGCCATCCGATTTTAGTGGGATGTTTAGGTCCAGTCTCTCATCAAGGATAGCCCGGAATTTAATCCAATTGGTATATTTACTACTTAGATATGGTGGAGGTTGTGTTTCGAGGATATTCGTAGATATCATGACCAAGACAGGAGAGTGGTCGGATGGAAGATCGAAACAAGATTGTGCTGTTTGGGATTCAAGTGGTATTCCTTTAGTCACACAGAAATCAACCAAATCTGGAATTTTGTTTGTATCTGTGGGCCAGTATGTGGGTTCGCCAGTAGATATGTATTTAATGTTGTTGGTTTCCATTGCCATGTATAATTGCCTACCTTTCGGAGTTATTAGCCTGGATCCCCAGTGAGTGTGTTTTGCGTTATAATCGCCGCCTGCTAGAAACCTGTTTCCAAGTGTGTTGAAGAATTCTTGGTATTGATTTTTGGCTATAGCATGTCGTGGTGGACTATATATTGCAGTTACTGTTAAAGGACCGTTCCAGTCTTCTATGCTAATACTTGTTGCTTGTATATAGTCTCTTTTAAACTTATTTAACTCGTGGTGTTTTATAGATGACTTAATTATGATTGCAGTTCCTCCATGTGCAGTGCCATCTGGATGTTTGGTGTTATATATTGCATAGTTGGGAATTCTCAGATAGCTCCTATTTGTAAAGTGTGTTTCAGATATTAACATTATGTCGATATTGTGTATTAGTATAAAAGCTTTAACTTCTTGAGCATGATTTGTTAGCCCGTTGGCATTCCAAATAGCTATTTTTAAGAATTTGATCATTTTGTTAATTTAGTGACGACGGTGGTGAGAAGGTTTAACAGTGTACCCATTTGTTCCATCAGGACTTTTAACATATTCTTTAGTTCAGCCATGTCATTTGAGGCGGGAGTATTGGTAGTAATTACTTCTGTTTGGTTTGTATTACTATTCGTAATTTGTTGTGAGTTATTAACGATTTGGGCGTAGGTAACTCCTGCTTGGACATGTTGTGCATGATTAATTGGCATGCTAGGCCTGGGTCTAATCGTTGGGAATTTTTTCGTTTGTAGCTCCTTGTATACCCTGCAACCTTTGTAGTTTGCTGGGTGGTCTCCCTCGCAGAGTACACACTTGACGTTGGCACTTCTTTCTTTATTAGTGCATTGCTCTGTTGCATGATCCCCTGTGCACTTTACACATTGTGGTCTAAGGTGGCAGTATGATTTGGTATGTCCGTATCGTTGACATCTAGAACATTGTGGTATCTCTCTTTTCTGGTACGGTGGTTCAATTTTAATCTTATGGTTTAATAGGAACTCAATGTCATATATATTTCTATTATTATCAGAAGGTTCCAAGTCGACGAAAAATAGTGATAGCTGATCTTTAGTTTTGGGTGTTTGATGTTCCAAATGTTTCTAACAGTGTGGCCTTTCTCTTCTATTTCCTTTTTTATAAGATTTTTGTCCATCGAGTAATGCATGTTCTTAAGAACAACCCTGAAACTGCGCTCGTTTTTTATTTGATAAGTATGAAACTCTGTCTTTTTTCCGATAGGGCTTTTGTTATTGTACTATAGTAGTCAGCAGATTTTGGCTGAAGTTTAACTTGATCGGAGCTAAGAACTTTTAATTCGTAATTATTTTCAGCAATTTGGTTTAGTAATTCGATAAGTGGGGGTATGTGTTTAACCCCCTTAATAAATATTGGAGGCGGTTTGGTTATTTTCTCTTTTTCACTTGTGCTTTCATTGTCATTTATTTCATCATCTTTTGACTCGCTATTTAGTGCCTCGAATCTGTTAGAAGTGGTAGTCGGCGAGTTCAGCCAGTAATCGTTTATTTTTGTTTGCTTTACAATTCTTTTGTCTGGACTAGTTCGATGTCCTTTGTTGCAGTTTTCGACTGTTTTCCATTCGGTTTGATTTAATGAGGTGGAAGGTGGGTTAGTATATTGGGGTTGCTTTAAGGGTTGAGAGTAAGATGTGTTTAATGGTTGAGAAATTTGCATATTACCTTGTAATTGTTGATCAGTGCACATTTGGTATTTTGGAGCGTACGCCACTGGCTGCTGACTAGTACCCATTGCGTCGCATTGCATAGGTTCGTTAGATTGCAGAATATTCCGATTTATCGCCGTCGAAGCGGAATCCATTTTCGCTTTTTGGGTCCCATTAACAATCGTTTAATTTGTTTCACCACAAAAACTGGATTTTTATTTTTGTATTTATATTTAACTATAGATAAGCAAACTGGTAATATCGACTGTCTCGTTCGAAATTCAAACAAAGACTCCCTAGTAATATGGCCCAGAATAATTCGAGTTATAGTTATTCCATTTTATCTTTGCCCATGCGTCATAATTCATTTTCAAATAAGTTCAATCAAAATATAAAATGAAACGTACGTCGATATCTAGTATCATTATCATTGATACGTACTGTCAGTGGTAATACTTAGGAAATGGCTATTATCCCGTGGACGTATTGTTCACATTGTTGCCCCATTACAAAAAATTCTTGAATTCATTTTAAATCAAATATATCACATAATTTTTGAGGAAGTGGATTATACAACAAAACAATTTAATATTCAATGTAAATAAATAAAAACTTTAGAAATAGAAAACAAAAATCAAGTTATAATCTTCCGTTAAAGTAAATAATAAAAACATTAAATATAATAAAACAATTACTTATAGTAAAGAATAAAAACAAATATGAAGTGTCATCACCGCAACTGTCAAAATAAATGTCACCAATTTATGCCAAAAAATCACCTTCGTTCGATTACAGTTACAATGTGTTCCGAACAAATGAGCTTCATAAAAACGTTTTATAATCCATTTATACAAATTAAATGAAACATATTATTGTGTATTTCTTTAAGTTAACATTAATAGAAATCTTCAAATATTATTTCTACGCGTATATAATAAAATATGTCTAGTGGCTGTAATTCCAGTGTACTCGGCAAAATCATTCTAAAAAAGAACACACCTACCGCTTAAATATTTCTTGTTGGTATCATGTGACGTCACGGGCTATGACGCGGATGACGTGCAACGGTAAGTATATTAGACGGAGTATACTTAAAATAACAGTCAAATACAAATGATATGAGTTCATCAATGTGACGTTTACAAACACAACTAACATTGTAGAATACCAGTTAGGTGATTACAATTACATATTATTATTTCTAAGACTAACCTGACCAAAGATGACGTTTAATTGAACGAGCATATACAATAAGAGAAAGCCATATATTATGAGGAACACATATAGAACAAGAAATAGAATAAGATATCAAATTTAAAAAAATAAAAAGTTGCCAACTGACGATAATCAAACGTACAGAAACGTGATTTTTATTATATTTTAGTTAGACGAAAATTAGAAGACCTGGATCCCGCATACCAAAAAAAAGTTGATTAACAGCAAGCTGAAATTTTGTTAATGGCTTAAGTCTAGTCGGACAAACTTTGATGTATGGGATCACTGAAACAGATGAAGTTTTAATTGTGGAACAGGTTAAAAATTTGGAACGTCAGACTACGAAAACGTTCCATATATTTTGTCGGACAGAACGTCCAATTGATTTGTTACCATTTCATTAAACTCTCATGCAAAAATCAGACTGGTGTTTATCATCAACTGGGCATTTTAATGAGTGGAACAGGAAGAACATGTCAAATGACAGGAATCATGTTGATTAGTAATAGCAGTCTGATTTTTGCATGAGAGTTTAATGAAAGAGTAACAAATCAATTGAATGTTCTATCCGACAAAATACATGGGACGTTTTAATTTTTCAACTGTTCCACAATTAATACTTCCCCTGTTTCAGTGTTCCCGTACATCAAAATTTGTCCGACTAGACACCGTTAAGCTATTAACAAATTTTCAGCTTACTATTAATCAATTTTTTTTGGTACACGGGATCCAGGCCTATTATACAATAACGGAACATGGTTTATACTTATACCAGTGTGGTCCAACATTTTAGACGTTGCGGGCCGTATTAAATTTGAAATTATTATGAAGGGCCAGAGAACACGACTCGTTCAAAAAAAGTTTATTTTAAAAAATAATATACAAACGAAATATTATTTACAAGCATTTTATTATGGTTTATAATTTACATGTTATGTTTAAAATTTAACATAAAGTAAAAAATCAATGGGATATATTGAGGCAAGGGTTTATCCTCTACTAACTTTTGCACATCTATATCTATGCTAGTCGTAGTGAGTCTAATACACGCTTCCAGATAATAGTTTTCCATGCGATTACGTGTTTTAGATTTAATATCCTTCAAAGCAGAAAATGTATTTTCACATATACAGGGTGTAACAAAAATACAGGTCATAAATTAAATCACATATTCTGGGACCAAAAATAGTTCGAATGAATCTAACTTACCTTAGTACAAATATGCATATAAAAAAAGTTACAGCCCTTTGAAGTTACAAAATGAAAATAGACTTTTTTCAAATATATCGAAAACTATTGGAGATTTTTTATTGAAAATGGATATGTGGCACTCTTATGGCAGGAACATCTTAAAAAAAATTATAGTGAAATTTGTGCACCCCATAAAAATTTTATGGGGATTTTGTTCCTTAAACCCCCCAAACTTTTGTGTACGTTTAAATTAAATTATTATTGTGGTACCATTAGTTAAATTCAATATTATTAAAACTTTTTTGCCTCTTAGTATTTTTTCGATAAGGCAGTTTTTATCGAGTTGAGGCTTATTTTTCAATATGTTTACATAAAAATTTTATAGGGATTTTGTTCTTTTAAACCCCCCAAATGTTTGTGTACGTTCCAATTAAAATATTACTGCGGTACCATTAGTTAAACACAGTCTTTTTAAAACTTTTTTGCCTCTATGTATTTTTTTGAAAAGGCACCGTTTATCGAGATGTGACTTCTTTTTTAATATGGTTCAAAATATCCCTAAAAATGTAAATCATAAATAAATGTTCATATTACAAGTCTCCATAATCGTACTTAACCATATACAAATATGTGGTGGATTTGACAAATATTCGAAATATCTCGATAAAAACTGACTTTTCGAAAAAGTACTAAGAGGCAAAAAAGGTTTTAAAACTTTGTGTTTAACTAATGGTACTACAATAATAATTTAATTGGAACGTACACAAAAGTTTGGGGGAGTTTAAAGGAACAAAACCCCCATAAAATTTTATGGGGTGTCCAAATTTCACTATAATTTTTTCTTAAGATGCTACTGCCATAAGAATGCCACATGTCCATTTTCAATAAAAAATCTCCAATTGTTTTCGATAAATCCGAAAAAATCGATTTTTATTTTGTAACTTAAAAGGGATGTAACTTTTTTTATGTACACATTTGTACTAAGGTAAATTAAACAAACTGGAACATGAAGTAAAAACCACTTCTATGTAAAAGGTATATTTACTAAAAATTTTTAGAATCCCAATGGATTCAATAAAATGAGTTCATCAGAACGTTTTCAAACCTATCGGTCCATCATCAGTGATTTGAATACTTGCAAAATAGCCCCAGAACCAAACAATGGTTGTGATTATAAATAAATCTACATTATGTTGAAATAAATTTAAAATGGCTAAACGCCGATGTTAAAGGATTAAACCTCTGGGAACATGGTGAAACTCTACCCGAGGACCCAATCAACCATCTTCGGTCAACGATGACACGAAACCTTCTAGAAGTGGTTTTTACTTCATGTTCCAGTTTGTTTAACTATAAGGTATACAGCCAATCCAGGGAACTACCCCTTTTTAGAAGGTAAATTAAGTTCAATCGAATTATTTTTGGTCCCAGAATATGTGATTAAATTTATTACCTGTATTTTTGTTACACCCTGTATAGTATGTACTACCAAACATTGAATATAGTTTCAACGCAAAGTTACGAAGTTTAGGAAAACGATCTCTGGAGACTAACTTCCAAAAGGTACTAAAGTCTTCATTTGTTTTTTGCTTGAAAAAACGAATCGGACTGTAGTTCGCACAGCTTTAATTGGTATTCTGCTGATTGGTTCTAGATGTTGACTCCCATTGGATTGTTAAAGAGCTCAAGATCGGGTTTTAGTGCATCAAATTCCGAAAACCTTTCATCGAATTCTCTTTTTATTTCTGTAAGAACTTTTGCAAACCTCGAGAAATCGATCATGGTTTCTTCTTGATTTATTTCGAAACACGCCGGAAAATGTGTGAGGTCGTTTATTTTCATGCAGTTCTCGAAAAGATCAAGTTTTTTGCGAAATGTCTCAATTTGACCAACCACCTGTGATACTGTCTTATTTTTTCCCTGGAGTTGTAGGTTTAATGTGTTTAAGTGAGTGTTTTAATTTCTGTTAGAAATGCCAGTTCATAAATAAATGTTTTGTTCTCAAGCTTTGTTATAAATACGTCCATGTTAATAACAATTTCCGTTTCAAAAAACAGTAAGATCTCTTTTCTTAAAGAAAAAAATTTCTAAGGCATTTACCTGCACTCAACCAGTGTATCTCTGAATATAGGGGGACGTCCTTATATTCAGTATTTAATTCCTCCAAGAAAGAGATGAATTTTCGGTGTCGCTGAGCTCTGTTTCCTCTTAAGCTGTTTACTATCTGCACTACAGTTTTCATAGTATCGTTGATTTTAATTATCTTTCCACAGAGAGCGTCTTGATGGATAATGCAATGAAACATAACGCAGTTAACACCATTTTCCCGCAAAAGTCCAGCCAATCCCGTTATGCACCCCGTTATTGCTTTTTCTCCGTCGGTGCAAAGAGCACTTTTGAAAACCGCCTATATTTTTCGCAGCGTCACTAACTGCTTCAAATATATTTATACCTTTGGTCCCGTGTTCCATGTGGTGCAGTTTTAGAAGTTCCTCAGTTACACGAAAATCTTCACTGATGCATCGAACAAAAATTAATAGCTGATTTTTGTCAGTAATATCAACAGATTCGTCCAGGGAAGAATCACGAAGTGTGTCGACCATTTTTTTAAATACATGAGTATTCAGCTCATCAATTCTTCTAGATACAGTTTGATGGGAAACTGCAACACATTCAAAATTGTTGGCCATCTTTTTATCTCCAAAGGATCACACCATTTTAACGGCACACCGCTTGATCATTTTTCCATCTCTCAATGCTTTTTTACTTTTGACAAACTCTAAACAGACTTCATATGATGCTGCTAAGCTTGATGATTGAACAGCTGTCGGTTTTGTAAATAGAGATTTTTGTTTATATAATTTAGCTTTAAGTTCTTTTACAAGAGTATTACGAGCTTTACATTGAGATTTGTCGTATTTTGTTTTGTGCTGGGTTTCATAATGCCTACTAATATTGTATTCTTTTGATACCGCGAGTACTTGACAACAAATAATGCACTGAGGTTTGCCTTTTAATTCGATGAAGAAATATTGATTTTTCCATTTTCTTTGGAGCGTACGATTCTCTTCGAAAATTTAATTCATTTAATTTATTCGCCACTGTTAATTCAACAAGACACGTGCAGCTGACTGAAGCTAACTGCTCGCTCATCGGGAGTAAGTGTTGGACCAGACTACTGACTTATACTATACATGAAATGTATGATTCTCAGTTATCTATGTCATTTTTTAAAGCGGCTACCACCGTATGGAAACAACGCTTCCCGGTCCGCTTCATTTAAAAATAAATTCCATTTTTTCTGGATCAAATAACATTTATTTTGAATTGAAATAATAATACTTTTGTTTTAATGTTTCTGTTGGGCTGTGGGTATTTTTAATTAAAAATTAATCTTATATTTATCAGAAATCAACCAAAGGCTGTGCAAATATTGATTCTAGTTATTTCGTTTGGATGTTATTGACCGGGCAGACAATACTTCTCCAAATGTGATACTTTTAATGTTTTTGAAAAGGTCGATAAACATTTTGTTTTAACAAAGATTACTTCTTTGTGTAAGTATTCTTTTGGCGTGGGAATGGAAAATATACATCAGTGTGTATTGTGTATAATACAGTTCACAGTTTTGTTGGCTTATGTTAAAGTTTGGTTTAGCCGTAAATAGGACCGTTTAATGAAGGAACGTTGTTGACAATGAATTGCTTGTCTTTTCTGAAGCTTGGTCTTAAAAAACAAGATTGAAGAATATTTGATTGAAAAATACCATCCGTAATTTCCACTGTGGCACATAAGGTGCACACAAGGGGAATGGACAAAGACCCCATTGCTCCGAATCGAAATAAATTTGGGGGTGATCCTTTGGATCTTTCTTACTAGCTCATAAATAGGGATAGAAATGGGGGAAAAGAAAATAAAGGGGAGGATACCTAGTAGAGCTAAACCAGAAATAATGAGTAAAGAAAAAGAAGAAAACAAATTATAAAAAAATTGTCAAACAGGGCACCACTTGGTCCTTTCACAGAGAGACAAAGAATATTTAAGCCAAAACGCAATAAATATGAAAATAACTAATATCAAATAATAAATAATAACTTCTAATGTAGTCCAGGAACCGAAGCATTTCACCTCGCAATTTTTTTCAGAATGGATCGATTTGCTTGAAAATTTGAGAATAAGTAGTGGATAGTTCAAGGATCAAAATCTATATGATGCCGAAAGGCGCTTTTACCATGGGGTCGGTTGCCACCCCATCTTAGGGGTGGAAATTTTTTATTATATTTTGACTGCAAAAGTTGATAAAAACATTTATTCTAAGCAAAAAATGTTCTATACATTTTTTTGATAAAATTAATACTTTTCGATTTATTCGCTATCAAAAGTGTTAGTTTTATATAGAAAAAATCAATGTTTTTCGATATATACTCATTTACCATTCACTCAATTTTTGCCGTAGAAAAAATTTTTTCAAAACAATTTCTTGGGAATTAAATAACCTACAATTTCATATAAAAACATTTTTTCGTAAATCTGATGCTAATCTTTCTATTTTGAAGAAAATGGCATTTTTTACCAAACTACAAAAAGTCGTTATTAGCTTTTAACTCTAGTTTTTTAAAAACTAATCATTCTAAGCCAGTCAAACTTTTAAGATCTATTAATAATACATAAATAAAGAAGAATTAATAAGGCCAATGACTAAAAGCAAAGCTAACTTACATTATTATGCTTCCAATTGAATTTCTTTTTTTTTTTGAAAAAAATATATTGATTTTTTAACCGTAACCTTTTTAATTTTTATCTTAGAAAGTTTGTTAAAAAATAATTTTGTAGGTTTTTACAAGATCTATAAGACTATTAATACCAAATCCTTTTAAAATCATCAGTCGCAAAAAGTGGTGACTCTGAAAGGGTTGGTAAATGTGATTTTTGCATGTTATTACAAGTTTTAATTGTCAATAGCTCACTCAATTTTTACCGCAGAGAAAATTTTTGCAAACCACGTTCTTGGGAATGAAATAAGCTACAATTTTATATTTAAATATTTTTTTGTATCTCTGATGATAATCCTTATATTCTGAAGAAAAGGGAATTTTTTACCAAACTTCAAAAATTCGATATTTGCTTTTGACTCCATTTTTTAAAAAACTAATCATTCTAAAGCCAGTTAAACTTCTAGAACCTATTAATAATACATAAGTAAAGAAGAGGAAATAAGGTCAATGACTAATTTTAATCAGGGTGGTGATTAGGGGTTTGCTTTCGATCACTTTTTCGCTGAAAAATATAGGGTCTGACATTCTTTTCATTCTAAGCCACCTAATTTTTGAGCTAAAGACTTTCTTTTTATTTCTGAAGATAGATATTTTTAAATACTTCAAATTAGTTTAAACAAGTGATCCTCGAAAAGTGCATAGTTTTCCCGTCTTTTGACTTTGAAACTACAATATTTAGCATTTGCCGAAGAAGAGCTAACATGTAATAAAGTATAGCTCGATTACTTTTGATCTTAAAGAAAATAAAAAAAAAACGGTTTTGTTGATTTTTTCAAAAGGTACATTTTTGTTAAGCAAAGTTGTTTTGATAAAACAAAAACTTTTTGAGTTATTTGCAGAAAACAGAAAAAACATTAATTTTTTTAATATAAAACTAACACTTTCGATAGCGAATAAATAGAAAACTATTAATTTTATCAAAAAAATGTATAGAACATTTTTTGCTTAGAATGAATGTTTTTACCAACTTTTGCGGTCAAAATATAATAAAAAATTTCACCCCCGACATGGGGTGGCAACCACCCCCATCGTAAAAGCGCCTTTTGGCATCATATAGATTTTGATCCTTGGACTATCCACTACTTATTCTCAAATTTTCAAGCAAATCGATCCATTCTGTAAAAATTGCGAGGTTTTGTCCTATTTTAAGCTTCATGACTTGGACTAATGGGGAATAAGTCACAATTTAACTTAAAAAATGATTTTATTAACCCAAAAATAAATAACCATTTTCAATTTCGTTGCAAGACGAAAATACAGCCTCACCATATTCTAGTCCAATCAGAGAGTGCAGCAAGCACCTCTACCGGTTTCGAAACTTATTAGTCTCTCATCGCAGGAGGCACATACGTTGCTCTCTCTGATCCATCCAAAACAAACCCCGGCGTGCAGTCCCGGATTGCAACGAACGAAATGGCATAGATGCCCTAGCAGCAACTGCTAGCAAAAGACTAAGTTTTCACTCTAATGGCATATAAAACAACATAATGTTACTCTACATCCCACCAGGCTGAAAACAATGGGAACCTTGGGCATCTATGCCATTTCGTTCGTTGCAACCCGGGACTGCACGCCGGGATTTGTTTTGGTTGTATCAGAGAGAGCAGCATATGTGCCTCCTGATGAGAGACTAATAAGTTTCGAAACCGGTAGAGGTGCTTGCTGCACTCTCTGATTAAACTAGAATATGGTGCGGCTGTATTTTCGTTTTGCAACGAAATTAAACATGGTTATTTTCGTTGGTTATACGAGAAGTGAACCATTCTCGTTGGAACTTTACCGCGCTGAGCAGATGGGACATGAATTATAAATTGTAAAATTCCCTCATTGTAGAAGCCTCGGAGGTGTAACCAGAGAAGGTTCCCATTGTTTTCAGTCTGGTGGGATGTAGAATAACATTATGTTATTGTATATGCCATTAGAGTGAAAACTTAGTCTTTTAGACAACCTATCGTATATTGCTTAATACATGTTGTAACGTCATTTATAATGTTTGGCCAACGTCAATTAGTAATGATACCCTCTATCATTAAATATAACACCAAACGCTTTACTCTAATTAATAATTTACTCCTATACATAGGTCCATTAATAAATATTAGTCGATATAAATAAAACAATTGTATAATTTATTTAAATAATTAATTTTAGTGTTATGTTAGTAGGTAATTGGTAATATCCGATAGACACGAACGTATATGTATTGTATATGTATTCATATTCGCCGACATTAAAACATGGCCGATTTACATTCAAATTTATTGCGCAGCCCATAATAAAACAAATTGGAAATTGTAACATCAAAAGGAGGTCATACGTGGATATTTAAATTTCCAACCTAAAAGCGTTCGTAATTTTTCATTAGATTAATCACATAAAAAGTTCGATATGAATGTACAAAATCATTTATATTTTGTATAGTTATTCGCAGAACAAGAGTAATCTAATATTTTACTTTGATGGCGCATGAAATTGCAATTAAAAGCTTTTAGGTCTGGATCCGGCGTATGAAAAAAAAGTTGATTAATAGCAAGCTGAAAATTTGTTAATAGCTTAAGGGTGTCTAGCCGGACAAACTTTGATATATGGGAACACTGGAACAGGGGAAGTTTTAATTGCGGAACAGGTTAAAAATTTGGAACGGTCAGACCACGAAAACGGCACATGTATTTTGTCCGACAGAACAGATTTTAACTCTCCGAACAGAGATTAACATTAAACTCTCATGCAAAAATCAGACTGCTATTTATCACCAAATGGGCGTTTTAATGAGTGGAACATGTAGAATATGTCAAATGACAGGAATTATGACAGGTGATAAATAGCAGTCTGATTTTTGCATGAGAGTTTAATCTCTGTTCGGAGAGTTTAAGTCTGTTCTGTCGGACAAAATAAATGTGCCGTTTTCGTGGTCTGACCGTTCCAAATTTTTAGCCTGTTCCACAATTAAAACTGCCTCTGTTACAGTGTTCCCATATATCAAAGTTTATCCGACTGGACACCCTTAAGCTATTAACAAATTTTCAGCTTGCTATTAATCAACTTTTTTTTCATACGCGGGATCCAGACCTATTTCAGTCCATTCACTAATGGTAAAATATTGCAAAATCTCCAAATTTTAAAGAACCGCTTGGATCGACATGAAATTTGGCATACACCTAACTTACAGTCAAATAAACAAGTGATATTGTGCAGATGTACGCCTGTACGTTTTCCTGGGGGTGACTTTTACCCCTTCTCAGGGGTGAAAAAATAAACGTTCAAAATAAGTCCGAAAACGAATAAACTGACTAATTCTAAGCAACTTTTGTTCTATGGCGTTTTTTCACTGAGTTAACACTTTCTGAGTTATTTGCGAGTGAATATGTTCATTTTTCAACAAAAAACCACGTTTTTAAACGGTTTTTCGCAAATAACTCAAAAAGTAGGTATTTTCTCAAAAAGAATATTCTTATCACAAATATAGACTATAAAAAACTAAAAAAAATCGTATATGTGTCAGGTCTCTAGACCTAGTCGAAACAGAGTTGTAGCTAATGAAAAATAGTTTCATATTCGTCAAATTCCAAATCGAACATTTTAAAGTGAAACCCCAAAAAAGAAGCACTTTTCCGGGAAAACTCATTACGACTTTTTTATAGTGTTATTTAATGTTTTAATGTGTTATGTTTAAAAAGCTTTAATTTTTTTAGTTTCTAGCATTAACAGTTAGCAAGTTACGCTCAAAATACAGTTGGTCCCTTTTTTTTGGTAAAAAAATCGTGAAAATCTCCTTCTAATTAGCATCCCAAATTAAATTAATCGTTACCGCTTCACAAGTTACTTTACTTATGTATTGTTTATATGATCTGTAAGTTTTATCGGTTCAAAGTGCTTATTTTGAAAGAGATTGAACGAGTCATTCATCACGAGAGTATGCAAATTTTGAATAGCTATATCTTAACCAATTTTTGTCTTACAGAAAAACAAAAAATCCAAAATATTCAGAAAAGCAAAACCTACATTTTTTTACTCTTTGAAATTTTTGTTATCACTAATAATTTTTACAGCATTTACAGAGTTTTGAAAACAAAGCATTTTTTTCCAAATTAAAAAAATACTTTAAAATTTTTTCAAAAATCAGCACTTTGAACTGATAAAACTTAAAGATCATATAAATAAGATATAAGTAAAGCAACCTGTGAATCAGCAACGATTAATTTCATTTGAGATGCTAATTAGGGGATGATTTTCCAGATTTTTTTTTCAAAAAATGGGACCAACTTTACTTTGAGCGTAATTTGCTTACTTTTGATGCTAGAGACTTAGAAACAAAATCAAAAATAAAGCTTTTCTAAACATTTTAAAAATGTTATAATGTGCTTTCACCAAAAGATGCTATTTTTTTAGTATTTCTCGTTGAAATATTCGATTTGGAATTTGACGAATATGAAGCTATTTTTCATTAGCTACAACCCTGCTTCTACTGGTCCTAGAGACCACACTACTAGAGAATTACTAGAGAATCTACTAGAGAATACATACACTATTTTTTTTTTCAATTTTTTATAAGCTATAACCTTTTGCTAAGAACGATTTTTTCGATAAAATACTTTTTTGAGTTATTTGCGAAACACCATCTAAAAACGTGTTTTTTTTTGTTGAAGAATGAACATATTCACTCACAAATAACTCGAAAAGTATTAACTTAACCCGGGAACAGTCGCGCTCTATTCATATAGAACAATAAGAAATTAGACTCGAATTTACAACAAATCGTTATGTTATAGTATTTTTATTTACTTGTAATGTTAGAAATATAATTTCTAACAATTATTAAAGCTAATTTTTTCTCACCAAAGCCATAAATTCCAAAAAAGAAGAAGAAGAAGAAGAAGAAAAAAAAAGAGAAAAAAAAAATAAACCTACGCATTACTACACATTTCCTCGAGTCACTTACGAGTGGAAAGTTATGTTGCAAAATTTTTCATCAAGTTATCACGGAAAAGGATAAAATGTTAGATTTTTTCTAACGGCGCGACTGCTCGCGGGTTAATTAAAAAACGCTATAGAACAAAAGATGCTTCGATTTAGTCATTTTATCCACTTACGGACTTATTTTGAACATATATTTTTTCACCCCCTATTTTTTCACCCTTTCACTTTAAAAAGGTTTGTACACTTTTGTATAACGGTCTCCCCTTTAAAGACGGGAGTATGGGAGTAATAATAAATGGACTCTTTCATGTATTGTGGACGATCCAAATTTACACGAACTATTTACTATACTTCAACAGTACTTCAATTTTTTGCCAAATTGACAAAAAATACTGATTACTTTTCGGGTAATAATGTTCCTCATCCTCCCAAGTGTCTTCTCGATTGAGGCTCTCGTTGAATATATTAGAATTTGTGATTTATAAATTGTTACAAATACCAGATTTGCGTTCCACAGTAACACTAAGTACACACAAAGTCAATATAAACGTGGAACTCCTTTTATTTAGTGCACCAATTCAACCTTTTCCCATTTTTTTTATTGTTTTAACGGACTCACTCGTTAATTGGATCTAGATAGAATGCAATCCGTGCGAAGTGAATGGTTTAACTAAAGTACGCCAATTAATCCGTTTCCTCTTTGCATTCTTTGTTTCCCTTAATTGCTATGATATGTCTGCTTTTTACCCCAACAACGGAACCGATTTGTTTTCGCGATGCTGCTGTGACTGTTTTAACACCAAGTGCCAACAGAAATGGATTTAGCCTCTGTGAAAAATGGGAATGGCGTTCTTTATTTGTTCGCTAATAGAGAAGCTAGACATAACGTATAAAAGTAGATTTCAGGTTTTATGTTTAATAGTTCTTTTTGTTTACTTATTTTCAGTTTTTAACAGGGTTTAGCAGGGTCAATTTTATAGTAAAATCAGTTCTAGAACAATACGGTGTAGGTAAATATCATTCAATCGCTAATGTACATGTATCAGATTATACCTAAGTTCTATTTTCTTTTTGTTCAAAATATACTTGATTTATTAAAAAAAAACTATTAAGCAAACAGCAGATATTAAATACTTACATTAAAATTATTTTCTCATACATCAAAACCTTGAGAATGAACTAAAATGTCTTTAATATCCTCTCAATATGCATGTAACCTTAAACACTGTTTTTTATCGACTGGTAATCTAATGAATATTTTATTGGGGGTTTTAATAGTTTTACTTTAACACAATGGTACTAAACTAAAATAGAGGAGCTAGACGTAACTGCTAAAAGTAGAGTTCAAATTTTATGTTTAATAGTTCTTTTTGGTTATTTATTTGCAGTTTTTTGAAAAGCCCGGCTGCTAGGCCGACACTGAGCAATGCACTTTAGAGTCTATTGCATCTAGATGGGGTGCGATCTAAAGTACGCCAATTAATCAGTTTCCTCTTTGCATTCTTTGTTTCCCTTAATTGCTATGATATGTCTGTTTTTTTACCCCAACAACGGAACCGATTTGTTTTCGCGATGCTACTGTGACTGTTTTAACGCCAAGTGCCAACAGAAATGGATTTAGCCTCTGTATGGCTTTCTTAATTTGTTCGTTAATAGAGAAGCTAGACGTAACCGGATAAAAGTAGAGTTCAGATTTTTTTATGTTTAAGTCTTTTTGTGTATTTATTTGCAGCTTTTTGACAGGGTTTAACATAATAGGGAACTTGCATAAAATTTTAAATTCGAAAAGAATGTTATAAACAGAGAATAACGGTTGTTCTCTGTTATAAATCACAACACAACATAGTTTAAAACATATAACAAAGAAAAAAAGTTGTTTTTGTCTTTTATTTGACCCCTAAAAACAATTAAAATCGAGAGAAAATTAAAATTATAGCAGCCAGTCCAAAACGCGCCCTCATTGGTTGTGACGTTATAAAGTTAAAAATGTTCCAGTTCCGCGCCATTAATTCATTACGTTTGATATTCGTTTACTTGTTATAGCCATGTGATAGTGTATCTGTTTTATAAATCTTTAGATAGTTACTGTGAACTATATTATTATATTTCATAATATTTGAGTGTTTTTGTTAAGACAATTTTATAATGCCCGAAGAGGGTTTTTCTAAAAGCCAGTCTGATAACTTGACCATTATGAACATAAACCTTTATTATTATGATTAGTTTATTTTAATTTTATAGGTAAATCAGTTCCAGAACAATATTGTGTAGGTAAATATCATTCAATCTATAATTTACATCTACCAGATTATACCAAAGTGCCATTTTCTTTTTGTTCAAAATATACTTGATTTATAAAAAAAATATTAAACAAGCAGCAGACATTAAATACTTACATTAAAATTATTTTTTCATACATGAAGACCTTGAGAATGAACTAAAATGTCTTTAATGTCCTTTCAACCGGCATGTAACCTTAAACGCTGTTTTTTTTATCGACTGGTAATCTAATAAATATTTTATTGGGGGTTTTAATAGTTGTACTTTAACACAATGGTACTAAACTAAAATAGAGAAGCTGGACGTATCTGATAAAAGTAGAGTTCAGATTTTATGTTTAATAGTTCTGTTTGGTTTTTTTTTCAGTTTTTCATATATGTACGTTGAAGTGCAAATGCAATGTTGAATTTAGTCTTTTTTAACTGTGTTTAAATCATGTTGTATAAAAGTCACGATCACGAGGAAAACTATTTTCAATTAATATATATAGACAAGGCGAAAACGGCGGGTTCGTTGGGAAAAATATTCCCATGAGATTTTTTTACATAATTACATTCGTGAGACATCCCAGAATAAGGTTCAAGAAGTCGCCCACGTGAAAAGTGGGCCAAATTTTTTTTAACAATTTTTTTTAATCAAATTGCAAAAATCAATATTTTTGGCACGGATAATTTTTTTTGTAGGTTTTTTGGACCATTCTGGATAAAAAAGGTCTGTTATAATTTTTCTCCAAAGTTGATCGTTTTCGAGTTATAAGCAATTTAAAATTGAAAAAACGGAAAATGGCGATTTTTAAGGCTTAATAACTCGGGTTCGGGGTGTGTTGTGCAGACGCTGGTAGTAGACTGACTGGGTCGAACGAAACCCCACTAAATAACTCGGGTTCGGTGTGTGTTGTGCAGACGTTGGTAGTAGACTGACTGGGTCGAACGAAACCCCACTGTTATGTCAACTGATTTGCGGTTTCTTAGATAAACCAGAGAAAGCCATAAATTGACAAACTTTATGGATTTCAAGAATTTTGACATAACGAGGCTGGGGAAATCGTAATCAATCGACATCGACATCAATTAAGAAGTGTTTCTTTGAAAGAAACATTAATCTTATACAATCTGTTTAACGTTTCGTTTAACATCTGCTCTGCACAGTATCGTTTCGACAATCATAGAGTGAAGGTCGCTCCAATATTATTGTCTTCGGTGTTTTCAAAATAATTGCTATTGTGATATTTTGTGAATTTATTTAATTAGTGCTAATAAACTGATATATTAGAGTCATAAAGTTTTTCAACAAAAACTAGGTAAATATGGAAGCAGAGTCAATAGGTTCTGGCGAACCGCCTGACCAAAACAACTCTAAAAAAACTAATATGGATAACAACAGGTCTGTAAATAATTTAATCGATTTTGATAATAGGTATAAATCTGATGACAAGGCACCATTCTTTGTTTATATTGAACATAAAAATTCTAGTATTGGAAGATTATTTCCAATCAGGGTCGGTTCTTTTTTGTTAAATGATCCTTTAATAAAACATGATGTAGTAGACATAAAAACGGTAGGTATTAGTAGGGTAAAAGTCATATTAAAAACTTATTCTGCAGCAAATAAATTAATTAATCATGAATTGATAATTAAAAACGATCTAATAGCATATATCCCTAAATTTTACACGCACAGAAAGGGCGTAGTCAGAATGGTTGACACGTTCTTTTCGGAGGATTACCTGAAAGACGCAATCATTTCTGAAAAGCAGGTGGTGAATGTACAAAGAATGCAAAGAAAAATAACCAACAGCGACGGTACTACTCAATTAGTACCAAGACAAATAATTATTGTAGAATTTTTGGGCAATGAAGTTCCCCAAAACATAATAATTAACTTATGTAACTTCGTAGTTGATCCTTACGTGCATCCAGTGGTCCAATGCTACAAATGTCTTATGTACGGACACAGCTCTAGATTATGTAAATCCAAGGAGAGTAAATGTAAAAAATGTACAGACACTTCTCATACAGAAGAAAATTGTAGTGGAAATAATCTATGCATATATTGTAAAACTAACGAGCACACCTCGTTGTCAAGAAAGTGTCCAATATACGAGAAACAGAGAAAAATCAAGACAATAATGGCAACAGAAAATATAAATTTCAAAGAAGCAGAGCAACTACATAACAACCCGAACTACGCAAAAATAACTACTAATAATAGATTTGCTATTTTAAATAACATTACTAATTTTCCAAGCTTACCTAACCCAACTAACAATACCTCTAATTTCACATTAAATAATCCGGCAAAAAGATTTAGTAACACAACAAATACAGCTAATAAACGTAAAGCAACTTCTCCTCCAATTCTACCCCATTCCTCTGCCTCAACTAGCAAAAGACCCACCCCTAAATCTAATCCGATAATCCCTAATCCTTACAGGGACGAATTTATTGACTATAAAGAGAAACTTATATTACTTGTGACATCTCATATAAACCAACTCATAGATACTACTAATCAATCTCAACCCATATGCAATTTAGAAAATGAATTAAGAAAACTTATTTCTAATAATCTAGAAGATACAGGTACTAACACAGAAACGGATAATATAGGGACTAGTCTTAATGACAGCAGTCACTAACTTCCAAATGGATAAACACAATCAGCCTAGTCAATCATTATTAAATATTTTACAATGGAATTGTAGATCTTTAGTTAGCAATAGGGATAATCTTGTAAATTATATTAATAATTTTCATGTAGATATTATTATTTTATCCGAAACTTGGTTGAAAAGCCAAATGGATTTTAAATTAAAAGGATATAATTTTGTTTCAAAATGTCGTGACAGCGGATATGGTGGCGTAGGTATTTTCATATTAAAGAGCATTGATTATCAAATAATAAACATTAACTATAATTTTAATAGTGGAATAGAAGTGTGTGCAGTCTTACTTAATAAAATTAATATATCTTTTGTGTCTATATATAGACCTCCTGACATCAGAGTAGATAAAACAGATTGGATACATTTATTCAAACAATTTGATTTTAATAAAACAGTTTTTTGTGGTGATTTTAATGCCCACCATTGCATGTGGGGCCCGATCCCGGATGACCGTAATGGTAGAACTTTAGTCGAAAGTATGGATTTTCTCGAACTAGTCTTTCAAAATGACGGAACACCTACTAGAATCGGTCCAAGCGGGAATCAGTCTGCCGTTGATTTGACTATCACATCAGCTACATTAATAAACCGTATAAACTGGTCAGTACACTCTGACACACTGGGATCCGATCATTTTCCTATTAAAATAGAACTTAAAATTAATCCTTCTTCTTTTCTTATTAATCCATCAACCAAATGGAATGAATCCCGCGCTGACTGGAAACTGTTCCATACATATTTAGAGAATCAACTTTCTACCTTTTCAACAACCGATGATCTTTCAAACGATGAGCAGACAGCTCAACTTTTTCAAACTATTTCCATTGTCGCCTCTAAATCTATGCCCATAAAGAAACCCTTTACTCCTTCAACCCCAAGGCCCTATTGGTGGGATGAGGAATGTACACATATAATAAAAAAACGATCAGAAGCTTTAAAAGCATACCGAATGCAAAGTAACTATAATAATTACATAATTTATAAAAACATTGCAGCCCAAACCAGACGGTTATTTAAAATGAAAAAAAAATGTAGCTGGATTCATTTTTTAAATAGCTTGAACAAAAGTACTCCTCTCTCAAAAATTTGGAGAACTGTAAGATCATTTTCCAACAATAATCAATACAATAAGAAACCACAACTTTCTGAAGATCTCATTAATAAATTACTAGATCAACTTGCACCTTCATCTGCCCCAGGTAATATTGCTGATAATAACATAGACATTTTTCGTTTTAATACTAACATAGATCACATGTCAAAACCTTTTACTTTTTCAGAACTAGAGTTTGCTCTTAAAAAAAGCAGAAATACAGCACCTGGTTTAGATGGTTTTACCTATAAAATATTGGACAAATTGCCATTAAATGCTAAACACATTCTCTTACAAATCTTTAATAATTGGTGGTTGAAACAAGAATATTGCGACACTTTAAAAAATATAGTCATATGTCCTATACTTAAATTCAACAAAAATCCAGAACTTCCATCATCTTATAGGCCCATCTCCTTATTATCATGTGTAACAAAATCTCTTGAAAGACTAATAAAATTGAGAGTAGAACATCTTTTAGAAAGTAAAGCAGTTTTTCCCTATTCACAGTATGGATTTCGTAGAGGTCGAGGCACAATTGATGCTCTCATACATTTAGTTTCGGATATTCAACTTTGCTTCTCAAAGAACGAATTTATGCTATGTTTGTTTATAGATTTAAAGGGTGCGTATGACGTGGTTGATTTGGATATATTATATTCAAAAATGGTGGCATGTGGTATCGATAAAAGATTATCTGTGAATATATTAAATTTGTATGTTAACAGAAAAATATATTTACGTGACCATAATAATGTATTACACGGTCCAAGAATATTATATAATGGTCTTCCACAAGGCTCAATTCTAAGCCCTTTGTTATTTAATGTTTACACTGCAGATCTGCATGACCTGATAGATGACAAATGTAAAATAATACAGTATGCCGATGATATATGTTTATATACCAGCCATAAATCCTACGATGATTGTATGTTTAATCTAAAACGTAACTTTAGGAATATAGATAGGTGGGTTAAAAACATGGGATTTAGCATATCAAAAGATAAGTCTTCGATTGTATGTTTTACAAGACGTAGACAAAAAATCAGAGGCAAATGCCATATAGGTGATTATGCTTTTCCCTTAGAAGAAGAGTATAGGTATCTGGGCATGATCCTAGATAAAAAACTCTTGTGGTCTAGCCATATAAAATATGTGAAACAAAAGTCAGAGCGTGGAATTAACCTTCTGCGTTTCGTTTCCAAAAAAAGTTGGGGTGCAGACCAGTATATTTCCTTAATGTTTTATAGATCCTACATACGATCCATTCTAGATTATGGCTGTATTCTTTATGGTTCTACTTGCAAAACAAATCTTTTAACACTAGACAGAATACAATATAAATCTATAAAAATCTGTCTAGGAGCTATGATGTCCTCACCAAGTCATGCAGTTCTAGCAGAAGCTCAAGAACCACCTTTATACATACGTAGGCAAATATTAGCAAACAAATGTCTAATAAAATACAGAACGTTTAATACAACTATGGTTCACAAAATAGGTCTGCTTTCGACAGAAAATTTAACAAATTCTTACTGGAGGATAAAAAATTCGCCTCCTCTTACAGAATCTTTTATCGATACGAATCTTTACCAACCTTATATTTCACAGCTACCAAAATTTCCTATTTTCGAACATGACTTTGAAGTTCTGATAGACAAACCAACCATTATAATGCCATCTTATTCAGACTTGCCAACTTTAACAAATCTTATATTTAAATCCATACTAAACAAATTAGGGAAAAATTTAACAGTAATTTATACAGATGGATCAAAAACAGATGAAAGTACTGGTTTCGCATTTTTTGTTTCAAACAACAATTATGCAGAAAAATACCGAATTCCGGATTGCTGTTCTATTTTTACAGCCGAGGCTGCTGCCATACAGAAAGCACTAACTTGGTGTGCTTCTAATTATTGCGAGAACGTTGTAGTAGTCTCAGACTCTCAGGCAGTACTACAAGCTATTTGTAGCCATCCATTAGATAATTTCCAAAACTCCAGTATTCTTGATATCAAAAAAACATTACATAATCTAAAATCCACTAAAAAAACAGTTACTTTACTGTGGGTTAAAGGACATAGCGGAGTGGTTGGAAACGAAATAGTGGACGGAATGGCAAAAAATACATCCGACATACCAGAAATCACAAACATTTTCAACTTCAAAGACCTATTTTCTGTTATCAGAAGTGTTGGCAGGGAAAGATGGAGGTCCAAATACGAAGATGTTCAGCAGACATCAAGAAATCATTACTTTTCTATTCACCCATTATTACCCAAATGTATACCTCATTTTAACTACAATTATAACAAAGTACATTCCTCATTAATAACCCGGCTAAAACTTAATCATGGCCTTTTTCCAGAGCATCTACATAGGATTGGAATCTATGAAACTCCCTTCTGTCCGTGTAACTATGAGTCCATCGGGGATCTGAACCATGTATTCTTGGATTGTCTTAATCATAGGGATCAGACTCAAAACTTATATTTAGGTTTAATTAACCTTAACATTAGCCTTCCAGTTAGCATCAGCAATCTTTTATCTTATTCTGACAAATCTATATTTAATATCTTAATCAAGTTTATAAATGATTCTAAGATAAAAATTTAAACATATCTATAACAAAATTCTGTGGCAAAAAGACGCTTTGTCTAATGCCATCTCTTTCCACACACACACACAACATCTGCTCTGTATTTACATGTGAATTTATATGACACATATTAGGTATTAATATTTCGTTTTGCGAAAAGTTATTGAAAATAAAAATTAAAATTAGCAGAAAATAGTAATTACAGCGTAATGCTATAAGGATTTTTACAGCTGTCATGTCGCCGCCTTCCTTCTTTCAGCCAACGTCGTCAGTCCTTTATGTTCTGCCATTCTCCCTCTCTTATGTCTCATCTTTCCACGGCCTCGTCCACTTCATCGCTCCATGATCTTCGGGGTCTACCTCTTCTTCTCTTTTCTATTGGGCTCAGTTCCGAAATTTTTGATATCTACCTTGTACGATCTGTTCTTCTCACATGTCCATACCAAATTAAACGTTTTTCTTCGAGGTAGCTGCGTATGTCTTGTTCTACCGTCATTCTTCGTTTTATCTCCTCATTTATAATTCAATCTATTCTTGTTACTCTGCAGTTTCTTCTCATGAACTTCATTTCAGTTGGACCTGAGTAATTTTGGACCTGTTTCGTTTGTTTATTACCCAATTCTCTGCTTCATAGGTCATTACACTACGTACCAATGTGTTATATATTGTCTTCTTTGTATTTATGGTAATCTGTCTATCCCACAGTACCCCGTTTATTTGTTTAATACATGTTCTTGTCTGTGCTAATCTGCTGGTTATCTCTTGCTCGGTGGTTCAATTCTTTGAGAATATGAATCCTAAGTATTTGAATTTTTCAGTGCCGTTAATTTCTTTATCATCGTCCATTTGCAAGTTTCTCACTGGTTCTTGTTCTGTTGCTAAGTATTCGGTCTTTTCTAGGTTTATTTCCAGTCCAGTTTTTCTGTATTCCTCTTCTAATTTTCGGAGCATATAGAACATATCTTCTTCATCTTGAGACGTTACCACTGGGTCATCTCCAATACTTACCCGTGTTGAGCTGCCCCCCCCCCCCACTTGCAAAAATTAAAAAACAAATAGCCCTGATTTATGAGCTATTTATGAGCTCTCATATTCCGCAAACTAAAAATTTTGAGCTCGTTCCACTGAGCAGGAATTTAATACCCTAGTGGGGGGGGCTGAGTCAGCCCCCCCCACTACTTAAAAATAGGAATATTGAATCGGTTTTTGCGGCAGAATTACGAGCTATTTATGAGCTCTTGAAATTATATACTTTCGATTTTTGAGCTCATCCCCTTCACCCCCAAACAACCCTTTAATTGATTTAACTTAAGAGAAAGATGCTGAGAAAACTTAAAATATATCGTATTGCGGATATAATTCATATAGCTTATATACTCTAAGAATAAACTATTAAATCAAGAGCATTTCGATTATTGAGCTACAACCCCTTCGCAAGAAAACCACCCTATCTTCCCGGCTTAAGAGAAAGTTGTACTTAAAATGCATTAAACTAATTATTTGGCGTCTACATATCATTTTATAATTTATAACCTTCCAAATTACGCGCATTTAGATCAGTAAATTGCAATTTATTTTGTATAGTGCAGTCACTGAAGGTAAAAATCAACGATTACCTTCAATTTCGGTGAACCTTCATCGATTTTCACGAAAATTGGTCAGTAGTTAGAGGATACGTCAAGAAACAAAGGTGACATGGTACCACCTTGCGCCTTTACCCTGAGGGTGGATACCGCCCCTTCTCGGGGGTGAAAATTATTTTATAAAAAATAAATGCACAAATCAATAAAAGAACAAATTAAAAGCAAAATTTATTATATAAAGTTAATAAAATAAGTCAATACTTTTTAAGTTATTAAAGATCAAAGATTTTAATTATTTGTGAAAAAAATGCATGTTTTGAAGAGGTTTTTTGTAAATCACTGAAAAACTTTAAGTTTTTACAAAAAAGTTAATAGTAGTTTAATACGTATAGCTTATATTCTAAGAATAAACTCTTAAATCACGCGTCTTTCGATTATAGAGCTACAACCCCTTCGCAAGAAAACGACCCCATATTCCCGCCTTAAGAGAGAGTTGTTCTTAAAATAATTTAAATTAATTATTTGGCGACTACATATCGTATAAGAGCTTGCAAAATATACGCATCTCAATTATTGAATTGCCATTTTCTTTCTATAGTGCAGTCACTGAAGGTAAAAATCAACTATTACCTTTGATTTCGGTAAATCGCCATTTATTTTCACGAATTGACAATAACAACTTGGGGTTTTAGCCTGGGGTATATGTCACCCCTTCTCGGGAGTGAAAATTACTTTATTAAAAATAACCCCACAAATCGAGAGAGGGACAAATTGTAAGCAAAGTTTGTTATATAATGTGATTAAAATAAATCAATACTTTTTAAGTTATTAAAGATCAAATATTTTAATTTTTGGAAAGAAAATGCATGCTTTAGAGCGATTTTTCATAAATGACTCAAAAACTCAAGTTTTCACAAAAAAGTTTTCATCACTAAAATTGAAGCTAATAAAAAATATAATAAATTGCTTACTTGAAAAACCCTTTAATGTTAATTTAAAGTAAGTTATTGGTAATTAAATGTATATTTTTTTCCGCGACTGTTCAAATCTAAGGGTTCAAGCTTAAATAACGGGAAAGAGATGAATTTTATAACACTTAGGTACTAAATACTTGTCAAAGTACTTAGAAATACCTATGAAAAATAAGATCCAGAAAAAGTTGATAGTATCAAAATCCGCTCACCAATTTTCGTGAAAATGAATGGAGATTTACCGAAATCGAAGGTCATAGTTGATTTTTACCTTCAGTGACTGCACTATAGAAAGAAAATGGCAATTCAATAATTGAGATGCGTATATTTTGCGAGCTCATAAATTATTAAACAATATATAGTCTACAAATAATTAATTTAAATTATTTTAAGTACAACCCTGTCTTAAGCCGGGAATATGGGATGGTTTTCTTGCGAAGGGGTTGTAATTCAATAATCGAAAGGCGCGTGATTTTAGAGTTTATTCTTAGAATATAAGCTATACGAATTAAACTACTATTAACTTTTTTGTAAAAACTTAAAGTTTTTCAGTGATTTACAAAAAACCTCTTCAAAATAATTTTTCACAAATAATTAAAATCTTTGATCTTTAATAACTTAAAAAGTATTTACTTATTTTATTAACTTTATATAATAAATTTTGCTTTTAATTTGTTCTTTTATTGATTTGTGCAGTTATTTTTTATAAAATAATTTTCACCCCCGAGAAGGGGCGGTATCCACCCTCAGGGTAAAGGCGCAAGGTGGTACCATGTCACCTTTGTTTCTTGACGTATCCTCTAACCACTGACCAATTTTCGTGAAAATCGATGAAGGTTCACCGAAATTGAAGGTAATCGTTTATGTTTACCTTCAGTGACTGCACTATACAAAATAAATTGCAATTTACTGATCTAAATGCGCGTAATTTGGAAGCTTATAAATTATTAAATGATATGTAGTCGCCAAATAATTAGTTTAGCGCATTTTAATTACAACTTTCTCTGAAGCCGGGAAGATAGGGTGGTTTTCTGGCGAAGGGGTTGTAGCTCAATAATCGAAATGCTCTTGATTTAATAGTGTATTCTTAGAGTATATAAGCTATAGGAATTATATTCGCAATACGATATATTTTAAGTTTTCTCAGTATTCTCAATTCTCAATATTCCTATTTTTAAGTAGTGGGGGGGGCTGACTCAGCCCCCCCACTAGGGTATTAAATTCCTGCTCAGTGGAACGAGCTCAAAGTTTTTAGTTTGCGGAATATGAGAGCTCATAAATAGCTCATAAATCAGGGCTATTTGTTTTTTAATTTTTGCAAGTGGGGGGGGGGGGGCAGCTCAACACGGGTCCAATACTTAACGTGTACAAGAAGTTGTCCCGGATTGGTATTCCCTTCCCTTCACATTTCCTTTTCCATGGTTTTAATATTTGTTCCAGGAGTATCTTGAACAGTGTAGGAGATGTAGAGCATCCCAGCAATAAGCCTTTCGTGGTCTTAAATTCGTTGAAGTATTTATTGCCGGTTTTAACTCTTACCCTGTTGTTGTTGTAAAAGTTTTTTACGGCTTCTATTAACCTCTGAGTTATTCCGATTTCCTTCATCGTGTTCCATTGTTGCTTTCTGGGAACCGTGTCATATGCCTTTTTTAAATCGATAAATGCCATGTGTAACTGGCATTCTTGATAAAAAATTTTGCTTATTCTAAAACTCTATAAAACGAAATAAAATGCAAGTTTTTCAAAAACTGCTTAATTTTGTAGCCAATTTCCTGTAAATTCCTATAAATTTTTTCACTAAGTTCGAAATTGTAACAATAATCTAGTGTTACTAAGCTACAATGTAACTTAGTAACTGTCAACTCCGATAAATAATTTGCGAATTGTCATTGTTAAGCATCCAACAAAGAATATATCTTGTATGTAAAGTGTTATGGAATTGGAGCTGTTTCGTATCAACGCAACATGCGATTGAAATGTGAATGAAAAATATCCAGATATACTCGTTACGCGGAATGGATTGAAGAAACTGATAAAGAAATTCAATGAGACAGAACTGTTGAAAACAGAAAAAGATTGAAAAGACGTAGTATATTGACGACGATGATGCAACTACTACCCTAGCTATGCAGTCAGTAAAGGAAAATCCAAATTTAAATTTACGGAGAAGAGCAGCGGAAGTTGGCTTTAGCAAAAGTCACTTACAAAAAATATTCGAGCAAATATGCAATATTGCGATTATGACTTATGAACGACCGCTTCTTTCACTACAATATTCTATTTTCTGATTAGTCAACATTCACGACAAACGGAATCGTTTCATCCCAAAACTGTCCATATTGGACTAGTGAAAACCCTTATTACAGGATTCAACGTAATAGTCAGTTTTATCTATAAGAAGGTAAATAAAAAATGTTTGGGGTGCTGTTTTACCAGATCGAATAGTCGGACTGTATTTTCTGGAGCAGACGTTAAAATAATAAGTAAGTATATTTGTATTTTTGTTAGACAACTTTTTAATACCGGAATTAGATAAACTTTCCTTGGAGCAAAGACGTAAAAATATATCCAAAACAGTTAAATCTGGTGATCGCGCCGGAAAAATTTCGGTCCATACCGTCCAATACATCTTTCAGGAAAATACTCATCTAGCCAGCCTCTTATTAACAAAGTCGAATGTGACGAACAGCAATCATGTTGAAAATATATTTTTCTGCAGCCGTTCCGAAAATAATACTTTCGGTATGATTTATTAAATCGAAAGTACCATCACAACTCGTACCGAAAGTAGCTACTTTCGGGACTAACTTTTTCACTTTCGGGACGCTTTCTTTACTTTCCGGACGATTTTGGGTAGCTAGGTATCGGCTTTGACAATAACATCAACTTTTTATTATGACAACCCTTGTCATTTAAGATTCGTGTGTGTGAAAATGGCCGAAACCAAATTAATATCTCAAAAAATAGTAAAAGTACTGACACGTCTAACACTAATTTCAATACTGCCATTTCTGTTAATATTCTTAACAATATCAATGTAGATAATTGTTATATTAGACATGACGAAAACGGCGGGTTCGTTGGAAAAAATATTCCCATGAGATTTTTTTGCATACTCACATTTGTAATACACCCCAGAATAAGGTACAAGAAGTCGCCCACGAGAAAAATGGTCCAAATTTTTTTTAACCATTTTTTTTAATCAAATTGCAAAAATTATTATTTTTGGTCCGGACAATTTTTTTTTAGGATTTATAGACCATTCTGGACAAAAAAAAGGTCTCTTGTAATTTTTCTCTAGAGTTGATAATTTTCGAGTTATAAGCAATTTAAAATTTGAAAAACGCAAAACAATAAGATTAATAACTCGGTTAAAAATTATTATTATGAAAGTCAGAAAGTGACTAAATCAAAGTCTCAAGCCCCCCCTACATGATCCTGAAGAAATTTGTGTCATTAGTTTATTACTAAGCTGATATTTTTAATTATTAACAATAAGCCGTAAGAGCGTATTGACGCGGCTGTAAATGTGAGTGCGAGTAAGATGCCCCATTGGACTGCCGGAATGGCATCTCTCTCGTACTCACCATAGACGGCCGCCTAATACGTGCTGGCGCTCATTATTATTACTTAAAAATAACAGCTTAGTAATAAAAGTATGACAACCATTTCTTCAGGGGGGTTTTAAACTTTGATTTAGTCACTTTCTGACTTTCATAATAATAACTTTTAACCAATTTATTAAGCCTTGAAAAACGCCCTTTTTCGTTTTTTTCAATTTTAAATTGTTTATAACTCGAAAACAACCAACTTTAGAGAAAAATTACAAGAGCCAGAATAGCCCAAAAAACCTAAAAACGGGTCCAAAAAAACCTAAATCCTTGTACGAGTCAAAAATATTGATTTTTGCAATTTGATTAAAAAAAATTGTTAAAAAAATTGGACCACTTTTCACATGGGCGACTTCTTGAACCTTATTCTGGGATGCCTCACGAATGTGATTATGCGAAAAAATCTCATGGGAATATTTTTTCTAACGAACCCGCCGTTTTCGCCTTGTCTATATTGTGTTATTAATATTCATAAGTACCTAGATTTTTCTAATGTTGAATTCACGATAGTAACTTTAATGTGTTTAATAAAAGTTCATAAGTAAAGTTTATCCATATATGTATTCTTTTTAACATACAAAACGGCTGCAGAAAAAATATTGTACGTAATACGATCCAAAAGTGATTTTACGAGACTCGCAGGATTCCAGGACTCGCCTACGGCTCGCCCTGGAAACTTCCTATTTGTCTCGTAAAATATCACTTTCGGAACTTGTTACGTAAATTACTATTTCCACCTACCTCTACCGAAAGTATACTTTTCCGGACCTAATTGTAGGGAGCGGAGTTGTACTTTTCCTCCCTAGGGAGGAAAAGTAAAAGTGACGTCATGGTATTTCATTCATGAAATATAACTTATTGACTCCCTGTACAATATCTATTTTCTATTACGTAAGTATCTATACATTTTAACGTTTATTTAAAAACACTCTCTATTTTGCAGAATGGTAAAAAACAGTAAATTGTTATTCTGATTTAACAATGTTTACATTAATATTTTGACATATATTTGACAGTTGACAGTTATATTGTATCTACTTGCTAGTTTTAGTTCTAATAAATTTTGTTGGTTACTTACATAAATAAATTAAGTAAAAATGTAAAAATTACTTGTTATTTGAGGAAGGTGGAAAAACCATATGTATAACATGGGAGTAAAGTGCCTTTTCCTCCCTTGAATGATTACTGCCCTCCGCTACGCGCCGGGCAGTAAACTTCATTCTCGGGAGGAAATGTAGCACTTTCCTCCCTTGTTATACAAATAGCTATTTCCACCTACCTCTACCAAAAGTACACTTTTCCTAACCTGATTGTAGGGAGCAAAGTCGTACTTTTCCTCCCTAGGGGAGGAAATTTCGTTTCCGAAAGTTGCACTTTCCCGCATGGCGTGCGTGAAAGTCTTCGGCGTGCGTGAATCGTCGATTCAGAGGGCTGGACTGCGCTCCGTATTATAACTGAAAAATAAGATTGTTTTGCCTTCGCATTGCAACTGAATAAAAACTGGAATTTTTATTTTAGTTTTATATTGGTCGTTACTTCTTTGCGAAACTAGGTCCATTTTCTGTTGGAATTTACCAGCTGAACAGACGGGGTCGTGAATTGTAAGTTTTTGAATTCCCTCTTGTCTTCTTCGCTTCAGCATCCATCTGGCTTGCAAATTTTAGAAGCCTTGGAGGTGTTACCAAGAAAATGGACCAATAAGTCTTCAATTTAAAAATCTTTTAGTAATATTTTAATATTTTTAAATATTATTAATATTGCTATTAGGATTGAAAACTACTTCATCTTCCAATTGCCAGATGACGCTAGTCACCTAGTCCATTCACGTCAGTTGCGGTGTGGGGGATAAACTCTCGGTGTTGGTCAATTGGAGTATGGAGTAGCAGGCCTACGTTCTCTCCGATGAGACTCCAAAAAGAGTCGAAAATCGTCGATTCAGAGGGCTGGACTGCGCTCCATATTCTAATTGAAAAATAAGAATGTTCTGCCTTCGCATTGCAATTGAATAAAAGATGGAATTTTTATTTTATTTAAATATTTGTCTATGTATGAAATTTAATAAAAAAAATGTTTCATCCGGCAAGCAGATGGGTACATTTTTACCTCCTATTCGGATCTCGTACTATGAAGCTCAACACAGTTTTTTATTTAACTACATAAAGTTTCCGAGTAGTCACCAAAATCTTAAAATTAACATTCCCAGAGAGACCCAACAACATAATTTCCACACACACAATCTAACACGAATTTAATTATCTTCCGATTCTGACATCGAATCGATTATCCCTGTTTATTATTGTTGTAGTCGCTCAATGCCGGTGGTCCAATCAAACAATCTTGATCTTAATCTGATCCATATTTAATATCAAATATAACTGGAGGAAATAGACGAACATACCAGATACAATTATGTGGGTTATTGAGAGCAAGAAATTGATAAGGAATTGAAATTTAACGGAATTAATCCCAACTTTGCTGTCTTATTAAAAAGTTTTGAGAAGGCGCATAAACCAGTGCTAATTGCTATGTGAAGTTTAGAATGCACTTCTGGCAAATCTCCAATTGGGTTGAGTATAAGTTTTGAAGTCTGATATTGATTTTTACATGCTGTTACACAATCAAATTGACTTATTATTGTTACGTAGGCGAGATTTGTTAGAGGTATATTTACAGACATACAGGGTTGGCAAAGTTCACCCTGGTATTTGGCAATATTTAGTAGATTTTTTGAAAATGATAAAAGAGATAGATTTTTTTTTCAAAGGGGACATCTTTTAACGATATTGATAATGGGCGGAATGCATGAAACGTAGTAGATGCTATTGCTTCAGCAAATAGTATATAACTTGTAGCAATTTCTTTTACATAAAAGTAGATGCTTTATTGCTAAGACCTTACTACACAACCGAAGTACCTGCTACTGACCTGAAGGATCTACTACTATAAACGTAGCGCCAGCCGTAGTGCCCCATTGTTTGTTAATCTACTTGAAAATTATCAAATTTTATTTGATAAAAGAATGATCCCAAAAATTAAAAATGAAAAAGAAGCTGCATTGAATAAATTAACTGCTGCCTTTAATGAAATAATCGGAAAAAACCTAGATTCAAAACAGATTTTGAAGAAATTCAACAACATGAAAACAAAGGTTAAAAAAATTGTTGACGTAAAAAAAACTGGTAACAAAAAAGTCGTACTAACTGACTGGCAAAGAAAATTCTATTGAGTTATGGAACATTGGAGAAAATCCATTCTTGCACAGGGTACCAGGTGCTTGTCAAGCCGGTGTAACAGAGGAGATTGGGGTTTCATCACAAAAATAAAAAAAAAACATTATTTCCTGTTTTCTTATAGCAGTAAAATGTATTTTGAGTTAAATAAATTACACACATTCTTCTTTTTATGTAAATAAATTTAATTAAAAAAAATTTTTTTGGACACCCTACAAAAATAATTATGTTAATGTATATATTACTGAATCGAGAATTGAATTACCTTTGAAATGAGCTATCATACGATCCCTATTCTCATTTGCCCAGATGTAACGCCCAGATCGGTGACGTCACTAGTATGATATATATGCCAAAAAGTTACAATTTAAAAATAAAAATGAACCTGTTTCGGGACTTTTTTCGAAAATTGTCCATTCTCAAGAAAATGAATTTATTCCAACCTTTACGTGCTCATTGTATATACCTACATATACAGTGCGCTGAAATGAGTCTCCCCCCCCCCCCCATATTAACTTATTTATTTTTAGCACATAATCAAAACGCTTGGACATGTCGATTTTTAAAATAATTATAGTATAATATACATACTACACACTATAAATATAGTATACATTATTTTATTTATGAAAACTTAGAAAAAGATGGAGTTAGTTGATTTTCTTTGTCATTGAATGTACCGATTTAAACACGGTGGATGACGAATTTGGAGATGTACGGTTTTTTCTGTTAACTTATTGATGTTTGTGGATTTAATGGTAATAAAATGTCAAACTTGAAAAAATTGGAGTTAGTGGATTTTCCAGTACGCCCACGATATTATAGCATCAATGTTTCGAACTTAATGCGATCCCTCTTCAGGTGACAGTCATAAGTTTGATTTTTTAAATGGGAAAGTAGGTACATCATGTAACACCTCAAAAGCTTTTGAAATACTGATTACAAAAATTTATAATACTTGTGCAAAATTTCGGTCCAATGATTTTTAAATGCATTCATTTTTTTAATCCTGAGAAAACTAATAAGAGTTTTTGAAAATGTTACACGCAGAATGAAAGATTACATTATTACCGAGGGCCGAAAGTCCCTAAAAACTTCTATATTGTTTATTTAAATAAGTTACAGGGGTGAAAACGAAGAGAAAATTTAGTATGATTTTTAATTTCAAATATATCATTCAAAAGAAACTTTTTGTTTATTCTAAGGGACTTTTGGTCCTCGGTAATATTGTAATCTTTCATTCTGCGTTTAAATTTTTCTAAAATACTAAATTAGTTTTCTCAGGATTTGAAAAAAATGAATACATTTAAAAAGCATTTGACCGAAATTTGGCCCAAGTATTATACATTTTTGTAATCAGTATTTCAGAAGGTTTTAAATGGGGTGTTAAATGATGTACTTTCCCTTTTAAAAAATCAAAGTTATGACTGTCACCTAAAGAGGGATTGCATAAAAATTGAAGAAAAAGATCTTCTGTGTAAGAGGTATATTTATTTAAAACCCCACTAAAGGGCCACATTAAAAAACAGAACGTTTTCGCTCTAAAGAGAGCATTATCAGTGTTCTAAGCCTAAAATAAGTATAATCATAATTAGTGAAGACAAGAGTAAAAAATTTAAAGGTGACCAAGATAAAAAATTAGGTTATACTCACAAGCTCTGCATGCTAAGCCACCAAAATTACATGGGTTTTGGTGGCTTAGCATGTGCTTGTGAGTATAACCTAATTTTTATCTTGGTCAACCTTTAAATTTTTTACTCTTGTCTTCACTAATTATGGTTATACTTATTTTAGGCTTAGAACACTGATGATGCTCTCTTTAGAGCGAAAACTTTCTTTTTTTTAATGTGGCCCTTTATTGGGGTTTTAAATAAATATACCTCTTACACAGAAGATATTTTACTTCAATTTTTGGTAGACAGCCAGCTATAGGAAATTTTTCCTTATGCATTGCATAAAGTTCGAAACATTGGTGCTATAATATACTATGATTATTTTAAAAATTGACCTCTCCGAGCCTTTTGCTTATATATTTAATATGGGGGGTAATACTTATTCCAGCGCACTGTATGAATAAAACTGCACGATTCATGATAATTACCTAAATATTTTACATTGTATCTTCTTCCTGATTTTTAGATTTTTCTACGACGAACATTCATATGCTGCAATTTTTTAACAAAAAACACATACGCCGAAGTCGTTCATCCACCAACCTCACCTAAACTGAAGCAAATTCTACTAAACTAGCAAATACTTCAAAAGCGTAGTACATCCTTCTATGTATCTGGTAAATATTAGCAGATTCTACGGAGGAAAACAAATGCTTTGTAAGTGTAGCAAATTCTTCAAAAATGTAGTAGTACTTGAAGCATTAGCAGGTACTACGTTTTATGCATTCCACCCACTGTCTTATTGTTCTTATTTTTGTGTAGAAATGACTCTTGTCTCTTTTTCAATGTGCCTCCAGTATGTTGTTCCATCGTTTTCGTGATCTTCCCACTTACCGTCTTCCTATTGGGGAACCGTCTTTCGCCATCTTCACTACTCTATTTGTTTATCATTCGACTTACATGATCGTTCCATTCTACTCTTCGATTTCCTATCCTGTCCTTGATTTTCCTCACCTTGCATCTCCGTCGTACATCTGTACGTCTAGCTCTATCCCATAGTGTCTTACCTCTTACCATACATTTTTTTAAGGGTTTTCATTTCTGTTGTTTCTAGCAATCTTTTTGCCCTCTCTGTGTCAGATCATGTTTCTGCCGCGTATGCAATTATTAAGTTGATGACTGTTTTGTAAATTCTGCCTCTCATTTTTTCCCACCATTTTTGAAGTTATACTTCTTTACCGGCGATAGAGGGTGATTTTTTTATATGTTAAAACCTATCAGCCCGGCGCATGCGCATTATAACTTTGTTCTGATTGGATGTTCAAATGACATGTCAAAAATTATCCGATATGGTTTGGAGGTAAAGGTAAACAAATGTATAATATATTAGTTTTATTGTTGTGAGGACAGAAACAAAAAAGTTTATAATATTGTAGTGACTTTTAAATAGTTTTTAAAAGCAAAAGGTATGTAATAATTGTTAATGTATCATGGGTATAAACCTACCTATTTGATCTGCCAAAATACATAGGATGTAATACTTTTATTTATATAATTTGATTACCATCAAAATTTCTATCAATATTCACCTAATATATTGTTTTTTTACTCTATGTTTTGTTGTATTTTTTCAATTCTAAATCATTTCAATTCAAAATTAAAATAATTTGATCAATTTTCAAAATATCAAAATATCACAAGTTTAATCCGTTTAATTAGTCGATCTTCGTAAATAATGACACATAGTGTCCGTGGCTAAGCGGAGAAGGCGAATGAATTCCAATACCAACCGCTCTTATCAGCGCTGGTTCGAGTCCCAGTAGAAACTTTCTTTTTTGTTTTTTTTTTAATACATTTTATGATTGTAAGTATATTTATTATATAATTGTATTTTCAGAAAATACGTATTTAGTTAAAAAATTTTTCGACAATTAATGTTCAGACATCATTTGTGGCTTGTTTAATGTGTTTGTGTGTGTTTTATTCTTTTATTATTTTAATTTTTGGCACTGTTCTAATAAAAATGTTTGAGAAGTAGTAAGTATAAATTAGTTTAATATTTAAACAAAATATAAATAAAAAGTATATTAATTTCGTTTAAATCATATAATAGAAGTATAACTTCTTACGTGCGTACAAAGTACACACACATTCTTTTTTATTTTTACGTATTGTTTCGTTCAGGCAATATGCGGCTCTATTTTCTCTGTTCACTTGATCTTCCACTTCTGTTTCGATCTTTCCATAGTGTGATTCCTAGATATTTAAACTCCATCACTGCTCTTGTTCTATTATCTGACCCTAAAGGGCTAATTTATAACTTAGTAGATTTGCTATTGGAAGACAAATTGGAAATATGTTGCTCAGGATGGAGACATATGGAAGGAGTTGGGAGAGGCCTATCTCCAAACGTGGACGATAGAAGTCTAAGAAGATTTGCTGTTAGAGTTCTACTCGAACTTTTCCCACGTATGAAATTATTCACGAATTACTTTTTTATACTAGGTCTCTTTTTTACTTACAGAAACTAAACTTACGTGTATAGAGATCGGTTCACTTAAAAATTTGGTCATTTTTGATGTCTCATATTTCCTAAACTTGTTGGTCGATTTAAGTGATTTTTTGAACATGTTATAGCCTGATTCTTTGACAATCCACTGTAATAATATTGTTGCTAAACAGGTAAATTTTCATTGCATACCGGGTGTACCAATCAAACTGTGTTTTTTTCTCAAAGTTCGCATCACCCTGTGGAATATTCTAGCATTTGTAAAATACGAAATTAAAACCTAACTATAGCCTCAGGTTTTCTTAACATTCTTTTGTTTGATCCATTCGTTTATGTTCGATAATGAAAAACTTAGGTACTTTAACAACTAGACATGTTCTTCATCAATATCATCAATATCAAAGGTGTTTCTAAATAAGTGCGACAAACTTTAAGGGGTAATTCTGGATGAATAAATAATGACAGTTGGCTTTATAAACATATGTCCGCAAATGTTTCGTTTCCGAGATACGGGATGTTGAATTTTTTTTTACAAACTGACGATTTATTTATTGCTTTAACACCGGTTGAGATATGCCAATGAAATGTGGTGGGTTTTAAGGCGTAGTTATTGCACATTTTTTAAAATACAATTAAGAATTTAATATTCACCATTTGCGTGCATACGGGTCATACTACCCGGTCATATTACCTGTATGCACGCCAATGATGAATATAAAATTCTTAGTTGCATGTCAAAACATGCGCAATAACCATCTCTTAAAACCTACCAAATTGTATGTCCATATCTCAACTGGTTTTAAAGCAATAAGCAATAAATAAATCGTCAGTTTGTAAGAAAACATTCAACATCCCGTATCTCGGAAACGAAACATTTGTGTACATATGTTTATAAAGCCAACTGTCATTATTTTTTCATGCAGAATTAACCCTTAAAGTTTGTCGCACTTATTTAGAAACACCGTTGATATTGATGATATTGATGAAGACTTTGTCTAGTTGTTACAGTATCTAAGTTTTTATTATTCAACATAAACGAATGAATCAAACAACAGAATGTTAAGAAAACCTGAGGCTATAGTTGGGTTTTAATTTCAGTATTTTATAAATGCTAGAATATTCCACAGGGTGATGCAAACTTTGAGAAAAAAAACACAGTTTGATTGGTACACCTGGTATACAATGAAAATTTACCTGTTTAGCAACAATATTATTACAGTGGTATTGCTCAAGAATCAGGCTATAACATGTTCAAAAAATCACTTAAATCGGCCAACTGGTTTAGGAAATATGAGACATCAAAAATGACCAAATCTTTAAGTGGGCCGATTTCTATGCAGGTAAGTTTAGTATTGCAAAATTCAGCCGCTTGTCCATATAAACCACAATAAGTTAAACAAGGATAAACAATATGGCAAGTCGTTGATACCTTGTTTACTATGAATTTTGACGTTTATGATTTTAAGTGTCAGTGCCATTAGCGCATTTATTGGTTATTATTTGAATTTATTGTTTATTTGGTTTTATAAATCAATAAGGTTTTATTTATTTATCAATAAAGTTTATTCGGTTTTATATTTATAAAAATAAATATAATATTTCTGTTAAATAAAGGAAGAGTTGCAATTCTGACTTTTGGATCCCCAGACAAGGACGATTATTAATAATATCGTAGTGTTGATTAACTCAATTTGTGAAACATTTGCACTCTTATGACTAGGGAGCGGATTTATATGCGATCAATTTTGATGAAATATGCGCATATATATGCAGTAAAAAATTACGAAATATGCGCAAAATATGCACAAAAATTCAAAAGATGCGCATTTGGACAAACCACAAATTTTCTGTTCTATTCTATTCTAGGGGGTTCTTTTATAAGGGGTGGGCGCCAATCTTATTTATTATCTTTCAAATAATATCATTATTTTTTATATATGCAATTTATTCACATTTTTTACAAAAACTGATACCAATAGTTACCTATTTAAAATAAAACAACAATATCACTATCTTCGATTATAATTCACTACAATGTGTTTTTCCAAATTTTTTACGAGGAAACATTTTCTTAGATCAGATAAAATATTTTTATAACTTGAAAAACTCTTTCCAACATCAACAGAAGTAATTGGGGCGTATTTAAAATAACTTGTTAAAGCCGAAAATTCTGCACCAAAATCAATTTCAAAATTTCCATTAAAAATTTCGCATATGTCCTCCAAAGTTTTAAAGGCGGGATCTGATGTAAAGCATGAATATTTCAATTTCCGTTAGAAAATCGTAAAACTATGGTTTAAAGGTGTAAATTCTCTTAACAATAGGGGATTTAAAAGCATCACCAGAATTATAGGTACCTACCTACTAAATTGGGATACAAATTGTACTAAATATAATAAAAGTAAATAAAATTCGGATTTCCCGGTAAACCCTCCTTCATCACTTTAACATCCTACAATCATTTCATAACGGCGTACTATAAGCACTATAAGTACTTTGTGTAAAGATCGGGTATTTTCTAAGAAAAAAATGAAAAGACAGTGAATGAACCGTCTCTCTTCAGGTAGTTCTCGAATTAATAGATACGACAGCCTGTGCGGGGAAATATTTTGTGTCGAATTAAAAAATTAATTTTTTTTTTACTTTAATGTTTTTAAATAGGCTCAAAATATGCATGTTTTTTTTAAATATGCAAAATTTAGTAAAGTTCTCAAATATGCGAAATATGCACGCAATATGCATTTAGCATAAAATCCGCTCCCTACTTATGACTGTTTCCCCAAAGGTGCGATATATTAAAAATTGTTTTTTGATCTAAGTCACTCGATAGTTTCGTGTTTCTCAACCTTAGGTAATATTAAATCTTCTTAACAATATTTACTTTGTTGTTGTGACTTTTTTTTAATTTATTTATTACTGTTCTATATTTATTTTTATACTAATAATAGTCGGTATGATGTTCAAGCTGTTTAATGTTGAGTCCATCAATCTCCTTAAAAGTGAAAAAAGATTAATCACTTCAATAAAATAACTTTATAACATACGTCCGCGGGATAATAGCAATTTCCTAATTATTTATTACCACTGACAGTACGTATCAAAGATACCTAACATCGACGTACGTTTCACTTTACTATGTTTTGATTTAACTTGTTTGAAAATGAATCATGACACATGGGCAAAGATAAAATGGAACAACTATATAACCGTGTATTTTGTCTTTTTTGGGGAGATTAACATGTAAAATTTTCTGGTTGTTATATTAAATTGGTGATCATCATAACAGATTATTTTACGTTGTGTTTCTCTCATTTGGTGTCCTTTTTTAGTTGTTACTTTTTTTATTATTTCATCCATGATAAAGTTGACCAATAAAGGACTCAGGGATTCCCTCTTATTCCATTACCGGCTTCAATTGGATCAGTTAGTTCTTCTTCTACTTTTACCTGTATTGTGTTGTAGTAGATATTTTCGATCTACTTATTTATAATACTTAATTAAAATTGATTACCGGTAAATTGATATTGAACTGCCCTTATAAATCGCATCGGAGTGAAATGTTTCAACTGTAACATAACATAATATGTCAACATAAAACCTATACATACATTATAGTGTAGGAAACAGAGGTTGACCCTCGCAAAATGGACAAGAGTCCGGTTTTATTTTTTTTTTCTGGTATATCAAGGGGTGCTTATTATGAGACTCACTTTTTCTTCAAAAATTTCGCCTTGGAACCCCCCTTTTCTTCCCGTTAAAGGGGGGTAATCTGTGCTTTTTGCGAAACATAGCCCTTCCTGTACGTTTTTCAAAAAATTTACTTAATAGTAAAATGAAAAGGACTATATTTCCTACTTTTTATTTCGCGACAGCGCATATGTCTATCACCCACCGTTTAGCGGGGGTGGCGTCCCAAAGTTGAAAAATTTTTAAAAAAGATGTTTTAAAAAAAATTTTTTTTTCCTAACTGTAACTGAAAATTAAAAAGAAACCCTACTGCAATTAATCACAAATAAGTGGCCGATTTTTTGGTATAGGTTTCATTTAAGGGCAATTGCAATTTTTTTAATTACAGGGTGTTACATTTAAAAAAAAACCCCTTTTATACCATCTGAATTGTCTATGCTAGAGTGATGAAACTTTCAGCGATTATCCTTGTACTAGTGTTATTTACAAATTTGTATAATGCACCCCCATATTTTTCCCGGAATCACCCAAAAAAGGAGAATTAATAAAGAAAATAATCAAAAATTGATTTTGGGTCACCACTGTGGCTTTAGGGTGCAAAGAAAATAAAATATGCATAGGTCATAATGTGTAGCAGACAGTGTCTTGTTTTAATTTCCATAAGTACGTTATCCACAAAATGAATAGGTGACGAAAAAAAAAACAAAAACTGGAGCCTGCCAAAGCATTTCTGAGGTTTACGGCGCCACTGTACCGTAACGGTTGCTTATACTAAAAAAATGCATGGGACCTTATTTGTAGAGAAAATAGTTGTCTTTAATCCTGTATAAGTTTTGTTTTAAAAAAATTCATAGGTAATGAGAAAATCGTCAAAACATGCTCTCCAAGGGATAGGGGTAGTTTCTGCAGTTTATTTTCAAGGATAGGGGTAGTTTCCGCAGGGATGTTGCAATAATCATATCTTTTAAGAAAAACCCTATTGATGGAGCATGTTCATATGAGTCAAAAAGCAAAAAAAAATTCAACCTCCCCTTTATTTGTTTTTTTTTGGCTACAGGGGTTGCACTAAGAAATCGCTTTTGGTGTCCGTGCATGGGTAATAATAATATATGAAGCATTTTAATAAAGGGCATGGTGTGTGAAGGATTCCAAGAAAATCACTTTCTTTATGAAGTGTCCTATTTTTTGGGGTGGTTCCGGAAAAAAAATGGGGGTGAATTATAGAAATTTGTAAATAAAACCAGTACATGGATAATCGCTGAAAGTTTTTTTACTCTAGCATAGGCGGTTCAGAGGGTATAAAAAGGGGTTTTTTAAAATGTAACACCCTGTAATTAAAAAATGGGTAATTGCCCTTAAATGACACCTATATCAAGAAATCAGCCACTTATTTGTGATTAGTCTCCTTAGGGTTTCTTCTTAATTTTCATTACAGTTAGGGAAAAATAATTTTTTTAAAAACATCTTTTTTAAAAACTTGTCAACTTTGAGGCAACACCCCGCTAAACAGTGGGCGATAGACATATGCTGTCGGGAAATAAATAATAGGAAATATAGTCCTCTTCATTTTACTATTAAATAAATTTTTTGCAAAACGTACAGGAAGGGATACGTTTCGCAAAAACCACAAATTACCCCCTTTAAAGAGATGAAAATGGGAGTTCCGGGGCGAAATTTTTTAAGAAAAAGTTAGTCTCATAATAAGTACCCCTTGATATACCAGAAAAAAAAAATAAAACCGAACTTGTGTCCATTTTGCGAGATTCAATCTCTGTTTCCTACACTATTATATGGTTTCTGTTTTAAACAATTTTAGATGCCAATGAATGACATATTAGTTCATATTAATAGAGGCAGATACCCGTGAAACAAATAATATTTTCACTGCATTCAGACCTTTACACAAAAGCGACAATGCATAAAAACTTTTGGCGCTGTTGATTGTAACGAACAATGATAATTGTGGGGGAGTTACCGTAGTATACACACCTATTTGTATTGGTGCCAAGAGCCATACTGAACCCGCGACTGATTTTGTCAATTTAATATATCTTTTCGTTTTGTTAGGCCCGCGTCACAATAGCTACAATGGCCTTTGAATCATTAATCATATTAATTACAGTCTTAGGCATAGCCGTAGTTAAAAAGTCGTGAATTTTTAGAGTAGTATTTTCGGCTGCATGATTTTGGAAGGTCAGTAATCATTAACTGGTATTGACATCTGCAATCGAATAGAAAATATAATCAGAACGTTTTAGTTTCTTGTAACGATCATTGGGCAAGATGGTGTAGTCTTTGAGACAATTAATCTAGGAAGTTCACTTTTGATATCATGATTCCAAACACTTTTTAATCTATGTATGCATATGAAATGCAGACATTCCAAATGTCTGGAAGACATTTCATTTGTAAAGAAAACATACCAAATAAATGGAAGAATCCTCCTTCATAAAAAAGAAGATAAATTAGATCTTGGAAACTATAGCCCGATGTTCTGCCTTATCGTCTCCCCCCAGGTCTTCTTTGGTCTTCCTCTCCTACTCCTTCCAGTAATCTGCACTTCAGCTACTCTTCGTATTGGATGATTAACGTCTCGACGTTGAACATGACCAAACCATCTTAACCTATGCTCTCTCATTTTGGCATCAATTGGTGCCACACCTAGACTTCCCCTAATATATTCATTTCTAATTTTATCCTTCTTTGTCACTCCACTCATCCATCTAAGCATTCTCATTTCCGCCACATGCATTCGTTGTTCCTCTTTCTTTTTCACTGCCCAACATTCAGTTCCGTACATCATAGCCGGTCTTATGGCTGTTTTATAGAATTTTCCCTTCAGTTTCATTGGAATTTTTCTGTCACACAACACACCACTCGCTTCTTTCCATTTCATCCATCCAGCCCTAATTCTACTGCATGCATCTCCATCTATTTCTCCATCACTCTGTAATACCGATCCTAGGTACTTAAAACTATTGCTTTTCACAATCATTTCACCATCCAAAGATACCATTTTATTTGTAGTAGCTCCATCTTTAAATGAACATTCCAAATAATCTGTTTTTGTCCTACTAAATGAACATTCCAAATACTCTGTTTTTGTCCAACTAAGTTTTAAACCTTTTTCCTCCAGAGCTTGTCTCCACTGTTCCAGTTTTTGTTTCAAGTCTCTTTCACTATTTCCTACTAACACGACATCATCAGCATACATTAAGCACCATGGATGTTACCCTGTAGTTTCGCTGTTGTCCGGTCCAAAACTAATGAGAATAAATACGGACTAAGCACAGAGCCTTGGTGCAATCCTACTTTCACATGAAATTTATCAGTCTCTCCCACACCTGTCCTAACACTAGTCGTTACTCCCTCATACATATCCTTCATAATCTTTACATATTCACCAGGGACTCCTTTCTTATTGAGTGCCCACCACAGGATCTCTCGAGGAACTCTATCATATGCTTTCTCAAGATCAATGAATACCATATGAGCGTTTGTTTCTTTACTCCTGTATTTTTCCATCAACTGCCTTATAATGAAAATTGCATCTGTTGTTGATCTACCCTGCATAAAGCCAAATTGATTCTCGGATATTTCGGTCTCTTCACGTATCCGTCTATCAATTACTCTTTCCCATATTTTCATGGTGTGGCTAAGCAGTTTTATAGCCCTGTAGTTTGTACATTGTTGTATATCTCCCTTGTTTTTGTAAACAGGTACCAGTATACTGCTTCTCCATTCGTCTGGCATTTGTCCAACTTCCATAATTCTATTAAATAGACCTGCTAGCCACCTTGTTCCTGTCTCTCCCAATGTTCTCCATACTTCCCCAGGAATATCATCTGGTCCTACCGCTTTTCCTTTCTTTATTTTTTGAAGCGCTCGAGCCACTTCCTCGTTGGTTATTTTGGTAACCATTGCTGCTACTGTCTCCGTTGACTCTACAGGCTGTCTGTCAAATTCTTCATTTAATAAGCTGTCAAAGTACTTTCTCCATCTCTTTTTGACATCCCTTTCGTGAACTAGTATTTTATTATTTTCATCTCGGATACATCTAATCTGATTAAAATCTTTTGCTTTCTTTGCTCTCTGTTTGGCTATTTTATATATCTTCGTTTCGCCTTCCCTGGTATCAAGTTGATCGTATAAGTTTGAATACGCTTCTGCTTTGGCTTTTGCTACTGCTACTTTCGCTTCCTTTTTCGCCACCATATAGTTTTGAAGATCTGTGTCGGATCTGGTTTCTTGCCACTTTTTATATAATTTTCTCTTCTCTTTTATTTTTCCTTGTACTTCGTTTGACCACCACCAAGTCTCTTTATCCTCAAATTTTTTTCTGACGTTTTCCCAAGTATTTCAATAGCAGTCTCTCTAATACTACTGGCCATTTTTCTCCAAATTTTATTAGGGCTTCCTTTCATGTTCCAACATATTTTTTCTACTATTCTTCTCCTGAATAGACCTTCTTTCTCATCTTTCAGCAGCCACCACTTGATTTTTTGTGGTCCTCTCCGATATTTTTGTTTAGTTTCGCTTTTTACTTCGATGTCCAGAACAAGCAGCTTATGTTGTTGGCTTACTGTCTCACTAACTATTACCTTGCAGTCCTTGCATTCACGTATGTCTTCTTTCCTTATCATGAAGTATTCTATTTGGGATTGATGTTGTCCACTTTTGTAGGTAATAAGTTGAGTTTCTCTCTTTTTAAAGAATGTGTTAACAATCGCCATATCCAATGCTGTTGCCAATTCAAGCATGTCATCTCCAGCTTCATTTCTAGTTCCAAAGCCTAATCCCCCATGTATTGTTTCATATCCTGCCTTGGTTTGGCCCACATGTGCATGTGGGCCATAAACCACCTACATAAGCTCTTTACGCGAATTCTGGCAAACAGATTTGAAGCAAAACTCGATTTCTATCAGTCAGCATAACAGGCAGGATTTTGATCGGGACACGGAACAAACGACCATTTGTAATGCCTTAAAACTCTAGTCGACAAGTCGAATATAATAGACCAATTGCTCTTTTCTTTGCTGATTTCCACAAAGCATTTGACACAGTTGCTATCTTAAAAGACCTATGAGAATGCAGAATAGACCTTAGGTATGCAAATATTCCTTCCTTCCTTCCTTCCTTCAAAGAGAAATTCCACAAGAGCAAACTGAATTTACCAAAAGTGGAGGTACTCGAGAACACCTGTTAAATATAAAACAGATAATCGAGAAATCCAGGGAATTAACACCTTAATTTCATCCAGAACGGGGTGTAGGCAGGGATGTATATTATCTCCACAATTATTCAATATATATATGGGGAACATAGAACATATTATGACAAGAGCACTTGAAGGATGGGAAAAAGGCATCTCAATAAATGGCCATAAAATAAACAACCTACGTTTCGCAGATGACACAGCCCTTCTTGCAAATAGTCAGCAGAGCTGATTGATCTTATACGACCGGTTGAAAACGAAAGTCAAATATTTGGTCGGCAATTAAACATATCAAAGACAAAGATCATGATAGTGGATAGACTACATAACAATCATCCACACATAACCACAATTGATCGTTTTGAGGTTGTGAGCTCATAATTATATCTGGGATCATTAATCACAAACACAGGGTCACTACAGGAAGAAATAAAACGTAGATGTGATCTAGCAAAAGTCGCCACAGCAAAAATGACCACAATATGGAAGGACTGTCAAATTTCAAGAGCGTTAAAGATGAGGTTGATCAATTGCTTAATGTTCCCAATACTGACCTACGGATGTGAATCTTGGACCCTGAGAAATTCGGAAAGAAGAAAGATAGACGCCACTGAAATGTTCTGTTGGAGACGAATGCTACGAATTCCTTGGACCCACCATAGGACAAATAAAGTCCATCTCCAACAATTAAAATACTTTGGACATGTTATTAGGGCAAACACAGACAACATGCAAAGACTCATTATACAAGGTAAGGTGGAAGTCCGAAGATCACGAGGAATATTCCCAACAAGATGGATCGATCAAATTACAGGAATATGCAAAAGACCTATCCATGAGTTAAAAGAAATGACCAGAGACAGAGATCTTTGGAGACGGACATTACACGACATCACGTCGACCACTACACTCCCACCGGGGGGTCAGGATTGAAGAGAGAGATGCGAATATTATTCGAAATGCAGGTATACGAAAATGTGACAAGCCTCCATTGCATCACTGAGAAGATAAAAAATGGCAGGAGGGTGCGACAGGGAGATACCTTGTCGCCAAAACTATTTAACAGTCATGGAGTACACATTTAAATGACTAGAGTGGGAATCCAGGGGAATTAGCATCGATGGAAAGATATTAAATCTTCTCCGATATGCCGATGACATTGTGCTCATAACACACGATTTAAGAGAGGCTAGAATTATGCTACAACAACTACAGCAAGTAACACAGTCGGTTTAAAGAAAATTATGGAAAATCGAAAATGATGACCAGTCTCGACCCAAATGAGCTAATAGAAATCGAGAAATGGCCCATAGAACTTGTTAAAAAGTATGTGTATTTGTACTCAGAGGAGCAAGTTTAGCTTGGACTGCATTCAGAAAAATGGCAGACGCGTTTAAAACAAATATACCAAACCATTTAAAAAGAAAAGCTTTTAACCAGTGCGTTATACTAGTCCTCACATATGGAGCAGACACCTTATCTCTCACAAAAACGTCAGCTGAAAAATTGAGAAAGACATAACGTGAAGATAGAGAGATCAATGCTTGGAATAATCTTAAGAAATAGATTAAGACACGAGGAAATTCGTAGACGAACTAGAGTGGAAGATATTATCGAACGTATTACAAGGCAAATTGGAGATGGACGGGACATGTTGCAAGAATTAAAGACGACAGATGGACAAAAAATTGCTTGAGTGAAGACCACGGATAGACGAACGAAGCCGAGGAAGACTCCTTACGCGATGGATCAACGACCTCAAAAGAATTGTGACCAATTAGCTAGCAGAGGAGGCCTATGTTCAACAATGGACCAGTCAGGACTAATTGATGACGATAAACGGTCTGTATTGCGAAATACAGACTGAATGCTTGTAGGCGAGCTGCGCACCTTTAAAAATATGCATCAAGAAAGCAAATGATTAAAAAGACTGAAAGAGTCTTAAAAATCGCTGATTAAAATAAATATTTGTATAATTTATTACGACAGTAGCAAAGTTTAAAGTATTTAACTCGTTTGAAAGACTGCAAAGAAAGCACACGTCATTCTTACTACACTTATAGTACCTCACCATATATGGTAATACATATTGGCACTGTTTTTAACTATAATAGATATAAATAGGAAAGTCGTGTACCTGATATGTTGTTGTTACACTCTCTCGCGCGTAGTCAGGGATCTAGTCACCGGGGCAATGGGTTATCCCCGACCTATCTACGTAATTTAATTGTACATTTGATTATATAAAAATAAAGTTTCTGGAAAAACTTTAAGTTTGATTGTTCGGGGTAGTGTCTTCGTATTGCAACCCCCAACGTCACAATTCGTAGACGAACCAGAGTGGAAGATAATATCGAACGTATTACAAGGCAAACTGGAGATGGGCGGGACATATTGCAAGAATTAAAGACGACAGATGGACAAAAAATTGCTTGAGTGAAGACCACGGACAGACAAACGAAGCCGAGGAAGACTCCTAACGCGATGGATCAACGACCTCAAAAGAATTGTGACCATTTGGCTAGCAGAGGAGGCCTATGTTCAACAATGGACCAGTCAGGGCTGATTGATAATGATGATAAACTATCACTTGCGAAATACAGACTGAATGCTTGTAGGCGAGCTGCCCACCTTTAAAAATATGCATCAAGAAAGCAAATGATTAAAAAGACTGAAAGAGTCTGAAAAACGCTGATTAAAATAAAGTGGAATTGAAACTTCTTCTTCTGGTAGCACTACAACGGCTGACTGCACAACTCGCTTCCACACACAAAAAAGAATAACACAATCTTTCAGAACATCAACAATGAATGCAAGTATATTAAGAACAACAGGAGCATTAAGAAAAAGCACTCACACAGGGATGTATTGTATACAAACTTACATGCCAAGGAATGGTTCTGGACGTACCAAGATCTCTCTCGAACCTTGCTCTGCCAACAAATCTACTCGTTAATTTCCATGCACCTCTTTATCACTTGGTATTAGTGATGTTGATTATAGTTACTTTCGAGTATTGGTTACAAATCGTTACTTTTGTATAATCAGTTACAGTATTCGTTACTTTGATTACTTTTGTTACTTTTGTATTTGAGTACCGGTAATCATATCGAGAATCGTATTTCTCAGTAGGTAGGTATTTTGTATAGGTATTCCGATATAACAACGGCCTTCACCGATCTGTTTAAGGGATAAAAATGATTTGATTACTATGATTACTTTTGTTATTTTTGTATTTGAGTACCGGTAATCATATCGAGAATCGTATTTCTCAGTAGGTAGGTATTTTGTATAGGTATTCCGATATAACAACGGCCTTCACCGATCTGTTTAAGGGATAAAAATGATTTGATTACTATGATTACTTTTGTTATTTTTGTATTTGTATACCGGTAATCATATCGAGAATCGTATTTCTCAGTAGGTAGGTATTTTGTATAGGTATGCCGATATAACAACGGTCTTCACCGATCTGTTTAAGGGATAAAAATGATTTGATTACTATGATTACTTTTGTTATTTTTGTATTTGAGTACCGGTAATCATATCGAGAATCGTATTTCTCAGTAGGTAGGTATTTTGTATAGGTATTCCGATATAACAACGACCTTCACCGATCTGTTTTTACTCGCTGGGATACGATTGGTAGAAAGTAATCAAGTGTACTGGTTGTAGATACAATAGTCGTTACTCGCTCTGATACGATTGGTGCGAAGGAACGAAGTAATCAGAGTAATCAAAGTAACGATTTGCCTCTGTATAATAATCGTTACTTTCGGTATTCGTAAGTAACGAGTACTTTGTAACGAATAGATACTTTTTCAACATCTCTACTTGGTACCCCTTTATTATCTGGCTCCAACTCTGACCAAATATGTTGACCTAAATAATAAGATGGAGGACCCCATATCATTTTGTCAAACACAAAAAAGAATAACACAAGCTTTCAGAACAAACAACAACGAAAGCAAGTATATTAAGAACAACAAGAGCCACAAGAAAAAGCACTTACACAGGGGTGTATAGAAACTTACATCGGGCAAACTGATAGAACCTAGTAAACGTATAGCAGAACACAAAAGGGTTTACAATAATAGAAAAAAATTCTACATAATATTATACGCACTTCACCTTCGAGAATTCTAGATAATAATTATTCTTTAATGACCAAATTCACATTCTCTATATTCAAAATAAAGGCCCTAAGCTGTCTTTATTAGAATTCATGAATGGCTCTCGGCCATATATCTCAGGAACCGTTTATAGTACCTACAGGTTTGAGAAAAAAATATTTATAACAAAAGTTGCCTCGGGAAAAGCCTGGGAATTATTTTCATAATTGTAGGTCCACAGCTAGAGGGCGTAATTGAATATCAAAAATTAAAAAATCAAAATTTTACAAAATTTACCTAATGAAAGGGCACTGTAAATCCAATCATCATATTCTTCGTAAAATTCTGCGCATTGATTTCACAAGTTTAAGTCTACCTTTGCAAATAAGAGGTGGGGGTGAGTGGGAACCTTCTTATGAAAAAATGGCTGTAAGTCCGGTTCTGCTGAATCGAATTTTGCATACTTGGTCTTCTTCAAATCAGCTCTTTTGCGTCAATGTAAGTGTCTTATTTTCGAAATAGCCTAATAAGTAATATGCAAGCTAGAAAGCGTTATTTCATTATTTTCAGAAATCTAGTTTTCTTTGGAAAATATTAAATATGTACAAGTATGCATTTTTAATCCTGTATTACAAAATTAGACCAAATTAACAACATAATACCGAAAACCGCATGTCGATACCTTTTTTCTATCTCGAGATATCTTAAGAAATGTGTAAATTCTAAACATAACTGTTACTGTCACCGGTAGTCGTGCTATGGAAAAAACAAATAAACATTTTCCAGATGTAAACGAAATAAAAGCAACTACTTATTTAGTGACGACCTAAATGTTCAAATTGTTGCCCATCATTTTCGATGCAAGCATTTACTCTTTCAAGAGTAGATTAAATAGCAACAGAGTTAACTGGTTTAGGCTTTTATTTATGGGGACGGATTAAAAACCTTGTTTTTGCCGCTAGGCCCACTACTCGAGAAAACATGATCTAGAATCTAGAGAATACGAAACGCCATTCAAAGCATTGCGAAAGCAGAAATTTAGAATGCTGTTCAATCTACTCTTGCAAGAGTAAATGCTTGCATCGAAAATGATGGGCAACAATTTGAACATTTAGGTCGTCACTAAGTAAGTAGTTGCTTTTATTTCTTTGTTATATTTTATAGTGTTGTTTGTCTTATTGTTGTTTTAATTAATAATTATATACGTTTACATCTGGAAAATGTTTCTTTGTTTTTCCATAGCACACTACTTTTCCTTAACATCGTTTACCGGTGACATTAACAGTCGTTTAAAATTTACACGATTCTTAAGATATCTCGAGATATCGGTTTTCGGTATTATGTTGCTAATTTGGTCTAATTTTGTAATACAGGATTAAAAATGCGTACTTGTATTTAATATTTTCCAAAGAAAACTAGATTTCTGAAAATAATTAAATAACGCCTCCTAGCGTGCATATTACTTATTACGCTATTTCGAAAATAAGACACTTACATTGATGAAAAATAGCTGATTTCAACAAGGACCAAGTGTGTAAAATTCGATTTAGCAGAACCGGACTTACAGCCATTTTTTCATAAGAACGTTCCCACTCACCCCCACCTCTTATTTGCAAAGGTAGACTTAAACTTGTGAAATCAAATATGCGCAGAATTTTATGAAGAATATGATGATTGGATTTCCAGTGCCCTTTCATTAGGCAAATTTTGTAAAATTATGATTTTTTAAATTTTGATATTCAATTACGCCCTCTAGCGGTGGACCTACGATTATGAAAATTATTTCCAGGGTTTTCTAGAGGCAACTTTTTTTATAAATATTTTTTTCTCAAACCTGTACTATAAACGGTTCCTGAGATATGGCCGAGGGTCATTCTTATTGAGACACCCGGTACATATAATTCTAATATAATACAAATATAATAATGAATTACCAACTTGAAATAAACAGCTCTCCCGTCCTCAATATCACTTGAGAAAGGAATTCTGTCAAAACAGGTGTAGTGATAGTAAATTGTAATAAATTTTGTGAAAGTGTTGAAAACATTTTCACAAAAGATTGTAAAAGATTCCAGTGTGTTATTATGAAACACCCTTATTGTGTAATATGTTCAGTTCACTCTGTATACCTATATTATGTGCCCATAAGTGTTTTAATTTTTTATCTAAATTAATATAGTCCTTCAGTTATGTGAAAGCACCGGGCCGCCTATGGACCCTTCACTGAAATATTAATCTTTTATGTCATGAACCTCGCGTCTCATTCTGTTCTTTTCCCATAAGAAATTAATCATTTTTTTGTTGTTCGTAAGAGACGGCAATCAGGCCGTCGATTTTTAATTGAAGCTCTGCTGAGAATTGTTTTTCTAAGAAAACTGATGTTATATAAACAAAATAATAGCTGGTACACTTTGTCTACCTGTTGCCTGGTATTATACCCATTATGTGGTGTTTGTGTTATACTTCCACGAATATTTTATTATTAGAGAAGTTTGTTTGAGACATTGCATTAATTAAAAACGTTTTGTGAATGATGTAGATTAGTATTCGCTGAAATATTACATAAAGCCCAATTCCAACGACGAGGTTGAAGCACGCTGCACCAGTTTACCAATTTACTTACTTACTTACTTAGTCCTAAGCCTTTCTACCTTTAGGTGTAAGGCTGGTGGAGTTGAGTTTGGCATTGTAGTCTCCATGCTTTACCAATTTAAATGTTAGCAAAGAGAGATAGAAAATAAATATAATAGTGTAAAGGTAAAGGAACGAGACCTCAGTTTGCGCCACATTATTGTAGAATTAATAAATAATAATAAGGTCCCCAATAATATCAAGGTACACCGCCAGTGTGGCGGAAGAAATTTTATTAAATTTGTTAATTCATTCTTCTTCTTCTTCTTGATGTGCCTATCCGTGACGAATGTTGGCGATGATCATGGCAATCTTCACCTTATCTGCAGCAACGCGGAAAAGCTGCACAGATGTTGTGTTGAACCAGGTTCTGAGGTTCTTTAACCAGGATGTTCTTCTTCTTCCTGGACCTCGCTCTCCAAATATTTTTCCTTGCAGGATGGCTTGTAGGAGGGCATATCTGGATTCATTTCGCATAATGTGTCCAAAGTATTCCAACTTTCGAGATTTGATGGTGATTAGTACTTCTCGGTTCTTCCCCATTCTTCTAAGAACCTCCTCATTTTTGACCCGATCAGTCCATGGGATTTTAAGATTTCTCCGATATAGCCACATCTCAAATGCTTCCAATTTTCGGCACATATTCTCGTTCAAGGTCCTTGATTCAAGACCATAAAAATGGACAGATAAGACGTAACATCTCAGCATTCTTACTTTTATACCAAGAGAAAGGTTGTGGCTCTTGGAAAGCGCCACCATACGATTGATCTAGCTTTTCCGATGCGCACTCTTATTTCTTGGTTATTGGTCCATTCTTCATTTATTATGGTGCCGAGGTAGTTGTAGTGCCTCACTCTTTCTACAGGGGTTTGGTTGATATAGAGTTGACCCTGTTATCTTTTTCTTGCTGACGATCATAAGCTTTGTTTTCTTTACGTTTATATTGAGTCCATATTGTTGACTGTAATACGTGATTTTGTCCATGAGGACTTGTAGGTCTTCTAGGTTGTCCGCAAATACTATGGTGTCATATGCATACCTGATATTATTTAGCCGGTACCCGTTTAGTAGAATACCTTTTTCAGTTTCGTGCAAAGCTTCGATAAATATTCTTTCAGAGTAAAGAGTGAAAATTAGGGGGGACAAAATGCAGCCTTGCCTCACTCCACGCATGATTTTGACATATTCGGTGAGTTCACCGTCAACTCTGAGGTTTGCAGTCTGATTCCAGTAAAGGTTTCTAATTATTTTCAGATCTTGGTTATTAATTCCTGCTTCTTTTAGTATTTGCATCATCTTGGCGTGTTGTACTCGATCAAACTCCTCGTAATCAACCAGACATGCGTATACGTGTCAATTTACGTCTCTGCATCTCTGGAATAAGACTTGTATGGAAAACAATGCCTCTCTCGTACCAACAGCATTTATGAACCCGAACTGGTTGGGCGAAATTTGACTTTCCCATAGCTTGTAAATTCTCGTATGGATTACCTTTAGGAACAATTTTAGGAGATGTGTCATCAGGCTTATCGTACGGTATTCTTTGCACTTTTTGGCTCCTGGTTTTTTGGAAGTGCAGTAAAACTCAGACTTCAGCCATTCTGTTGGCATTTGTCCAGAGTTGTATATGTTGTTGAATATCTTTGTGATTATTGCTATTAATTCGTTGTCCATCAGTTTGAGTAGTTCTGGTTGTATATTATCGGGACCTGCTGCTTTGCCATCCTTTAGCTGTATTATGGCAGAATAAACTTCCTGCTGTAATATTCTTGGTCCATCATTTACCTCTTCTTCTAGCTCAAAGGTGTTATCTCTTTGGTCTTCAAATAGATTTTCTAGATATTCTTTCCACGTTCTAATTTTACTCTGTTTGTCTAAGATGATGTTTCCGTCAGAATCAGTTAGATTTCCTCTCTGTCTCCGCCTTAGTCCACCTGTGAGTTCTTTAACTTTCCTATATACATTGTGACTATCGTACTTTGATTGTAGATTGTAGGTTAATTCATACAATGATAAAACATCCTAACACAATGTACTTAGACCACTACGTAGTAAAATTACCACCACTGCACTGATCGTATCAGCTCCCTACCTCAGTCGAAAGGGAGACGCTTTAGCACCTGTATGTTAAATTTTTTTTGAACCGTGTCATTTTACCGACAATTCACGGGAAAAAGCGCGGAAATTCCACAGGACAATAAAAATAGGGTATAGAGACCATAAATTAGGGTTCGGTATTAGCTTAAGGATCCATATGAACAGGCAGGTTTTAGAAAAGGCTATTCAACTTCCGATCACCTGTTAACCACAAAAATATTAATAGAAAAATGTAAGAAATACAAGTTTCCAGTTTTTATAGAATTTGTAGACTACGAAAAAGCTTTCGACACTATAGAACACACGGCCGTAATAAACGCAATGCAAAATTGTAGAATAGACAGCAGATATATTAACTTAATAAAAGAAACTATGAACCAAGCTACAGCTACATACTACCTAAATGAAAATGAATACACGAACCCTGTACCATTAAACAGGGGAGTCAAACAGATAGACAGTCTATCACCCAAACTGTTCACCTTAGTTTTGGAGGACGTATTTAAAAATCTAAATTGGAAATATAAGGAAATAAACATCAATGGCCGCTACCTTAGTAATCTACGATTTGCGGATGACATAATCCTGATAGCTACTGACCTACAAGAACTGCAAACCATGCTTTCAGAACTACACACAGAATCTTTTAAAATAGGACTGAAAATAAATTTAAACAAAACAAAAGTCATGCACTCCGAAGAAGCCGTGACAATAATAAACGACAAAGTTATAGAAAAAGTTGAAGAATATATATACTTAGGACAAAAAATAATACTAAATAGGGAAATTCAAACGGCAAACTGAACTATATACTCAGAAATCAACAAATTCAACTACATCTTAGATCTAAAGTTTTTGATGCATGCATTATTCCGATATTAACATATGGGGCACAAACATGGACAATCACAAAAAAGAATATGAACATACTTACACCCGATTTCACCAACGATACCTAAATAGTTGCTTTATTAAGTAATTCTTATCGATAGGAACTACCTAAGTCTATACTTAGAAACAATCGCGTTTCACAACTAAAAGCAATGCTTATCTAGGAAATGCTTTCCTAGGTATTACCTTGGGTACGTTTGAACTATTTTTGATAAATAAAAAGAAGAATAAGATGACATTACCTTACTTTTTCGATTATTTGTCATTATTGTTTGTTTGCCAAGTTGGTTTTATTCTGTTTTGTACTGTTATAGTTATTTTATTTAGCAGCTAGTTATTTGTGAATTAAGTTTGTTTAAGTTTTGTATGTTATTTGTATAATATGTACAGTGAAATGGAGGAAAATAAAAGAGTTGTCAATTCCACATAAGTATTATGACGAAAAATTAAAGTTAGTTGAATTGTCGTTAATGATATAATTTTAAAATAAATATGTTGAAAATTGCTTCTTTTATTATTAATTTTTAATGACACACTTTTAGTGATATCATGAATGGGATTTGAAACACAACACTAGTTTGTTAGGTAGTAGGTAGACTATCATCCATAATTTTGTCAATAGACCTGTAAAAAACTCCAAATGATTTTTTATATTTTCCAACACATATTATATTATTAATATAAAAGATAATACAAAATTACAACTACTAATATACCTAATATTACAGAATAACAGAAAAATTAAGGTAGGAATCAAATTATTGACAAACTTCACAAGTACATTAGTCAAAATTGTAAAAGCATAACCTGACTGTCAACGATAAGTAATACCTAAAGTTCAGGGAGATCGAAAACCGTATCCTAACGTAAGGTAATGCTTAAGCGGTTTAGGCAATTCTTATCGTATGGTGAAATCGGTTTTAGAGTTAGGAAGTACTTAAACCCACTTAGGTAATTCTTAAATATTTAGGTATCGTTGGTGAAATCGGGCATAATGCCCGATTTCACTCAACACGCGATGGAAAGAACAATGCAGGGCATATCACTTAAGGACAGGAAAACAAACACATGGATAAGACAGAAAACCAAAGTCACCGATGTGGTACAAAAATCATTGAAATGGGAACACGCTGGACATGTAGCTAGGAGCGATCTAAATAAATGGCACAGAACAATTCTAACCTGGAGACCATACGAACACAAAAGACCCAGAGGCAGACCTCCTATGAGATGGACAGATGATCTGAAACGAACTGCCGAGAAAACTTAGCTACAAGTAGCGTACAACAAAAAACAATGGAAAGGAAGACTTGAAGAGGCTTACGTTTAAATGTGGACGTGAATGGCTAGAAGAAGATGAAGAAGCAGACTAGCTTAAGGATCATAAATAAATAAGTTTGAGAGAAATTTCGCTATTTCACGTTGCGTTGAATCTACGTTACGTTGCGTTGAATCCCTCCCGTATTTCAATTTTTATCTTTTTCTGTTACGTTTTTTTATTTCACTCAGCTTGCCGCGCCACGTTCCATCGGATTTCTTTTTTGCGCAATTTGAAGGGTGGTGGGTCGTGTAAAACATTAGGGTGCAGTAGGGAGGTTCGAACATCGCATTAGTGTAACATTGGTTTTTACATAAATAAAAAAACTTTCAAACTAAAAAAATTGAAATATGCAATGTAGGAAATCCTTTTCGTTTTACTAGGGCAGTCAATGAGGGTACTTGGCTCCGAATTCCATCCTACTACATCGATTTGCTTGATATTCTCACAGTAAGTAGGGAATAGCTCAAGAAACAAAGTCGACCCTGGCGGTCGACTATGGCGCTTTTACCTTGGGGGCGGTTCCCACCCCTTCAAAGGGGTGTTCCCACCCCTTCAAGGGGGTGGAAAATTTGTTGGTCAAAATAACCACGGAAGTGGCTAGAGAACCTATTTCTAAGCAAAAACTGTTCTATACCTTTTTTTGAGAACTCAACACTTTTTGAGTTATGCGTAGTTGAAAATTGGCCATTTTCATTGAAAAATGACACCTTTTCGGACGGTTTTTTGCCAATATCTTAAATACTATGCATCTAACTAAAAAACTATATAAAACATTTTTTAGCTAATAAAAAGACAAAGGGATTCGTTCTTTCGTAAATCTTCTATTAATAATACAAAAAGAGATATGGTAGGTGAAAAGAGTTTGTTTTTTGGTGCATGCTCAAATCGGTGTATTCAACTTCAAATAACAGAGGAACGGTAGATTTTAGGTGTATAATGCTACCAATACCTTTTGTAGTGCTTGAAAAGGCCTTTAAAACGAGCACCGTTAAATGTCCATTACATTCAAACTAAAGACCCGTTTTCACGGTACACTTTGGATGATCATCCCGGATGAATTATCCAAAGTGATTACGACGATGAAAGTAATTATCGTTTACATGGATCACCAAGACTGAACTAGTCTGTTCACTTACAAATGGCGCCGACTGAAGTTGTACGTGCTGGAATTGGCATAATAAGTGAATATCTTTTAAATGAATTTAGACATGTACTTGAAAAGCAAAAGATTAGACAAAAACGACGTTGGTGGGTAACGACGTTGCCACTTTGCCAGCGGCAAGTGAGAGAGAGAGAGAGAGTAGTTGAATGTGAATACTTACTTGCGCTCCCGCTGCCAGTCCTTTGACTGCTATCTCGAAAACCGACTTTTGAGGGAGCGCCGTGCAATGGCAGTAGCATGAGCAGCAGCAGCGCGAGTGAGCTATTTACACATTCACGCTGTCCACTTCCCTGCCCAATTCCCTGTCCAACAGGACTGAGTGTAAATTGACTATTACTCTCATTGACTGGCGTATTACAGGAAATCTTTCGAATGTATTGTATAATATTGTTCTTTTGTTCAATTAGTTTTTGTTCTACGGATAATTTCTCGACTATATTGTACGTACTTTTTATTTTATTTTCATTGTCAGTGATACGCAGAAACACATTACTGTATTCAATGTTTAGCTAAGAAAATGCGTAAATTGGCAACTTAGATATTTACGCGGAATATGGAAAGCCTGAAGATAACTTGCAGGATCCAACAGAGCTTAATCTGGCATAGTCTACTATTCACGTCCATAAATCGCAATATTTCTTGGAAGTGATTAAATAAATGCGCAGACGAATCCTGCTGTTGCCCCTCGAGGGGTGTCCTGAAATCTGTCTTTCCGAATTTCCTGTCTCCTCAATGACAGATTTCCTGACTTCAAATCTCAAGCAACCTCTGGCTACCTGATGAGTGAGATAAATGATCATGCAAATTTTCGCCACGTGTTGTAAGGTTGTCCGTTGATCTGTCACTTCCACTGCCTTATAGTCTGGGCTGATTATCGGGGAATAGGCCATTTTTGGGAAAAGTTATTTACCAGCAATTTTATTGCTGAAATCGAATTATAAGATCCTATATATTAATAATATAAGTATGCAAAGTCCTCAGATAGTGTGCTACTTTTTTTATAAACAAAATGGCGCCCGAAAATCGTGTTTTTTTTAATTATTGCTCTAGAACTCCGAAGATTTTAACTTTACAACAAAAACACTCAAATAAAAATTCACCGTGATTAAATTCTGCATAGAAACGTGTTTTTCCCGATCTGCTCCGACGAAAATTTTCCTCGGAAAATGCGGGTTTTCCCAACAAAATCTTTAATTTTCAAATAAAGTTTTAGATAAGTGATTATTTATCAATAATTAAATAATTTGGTGACTTAAAAGCCTTCTTGGTTTAGATTATAGTTTCAGAAGCTGGTGAAAATTAAACGAATATTTTAGCAACAATTCAATTGTTAATTAATAATTTACGGTCGCAATAATAACCAAAATATTTATGATGCACTGATCAAACTTTGAAATCTTATAAAGATGAAATGCCTATTTAACATTTTGTCGACCAAATATACATTTTTTATTTTTTTGCATAATCTTTAAATGTTTAAAAAAAATAGTTATAAACAAATTAACGTTTCTCAGAAAGTTTTTATTATATTATAACTTTAAAAAATAGCTTAAATGCGCATTTCAAATATCTTGAAAATGAATGCTTTAAAACTTTTTTGCAACAATTTGCTAAAAAGTTATGAAATAGCAAAGTAAACATACTATTACTACGGTGTTAATATATTTTTTAATTCTTTCAAAGCGTAGAAGTGAGTTTAAAGTACAAGCTAACTATTTTTAAAACAATATCGATTATCAGCTTAATGGTTATATTTTAATTAAAGATTATAAATATATTTTTTTGTAATTTACACGCGCGAAAGTAGAATAATACAGTACCGTAGCTACCCGCCCACATACACAACTCGCGCGAGTTTAAGCGTGTCAGTCGCTTCGAGTGAACATTTTATCTCCGGCTCTGTATCAAGCCTACTTTCGCGCTAAAAATTACAAAAAAAGTATTTTTAATCTTTGATTAAAATATAACCATTGTACTAATTTTTGACATTCTTTGTGAGTAATTAGATTGTACCATATACTCACTTTTAAGTTTTGAAACAATTAAAACAAATTATAAACAATGGAGATATCGTATATTTATTTTGCTGTTTCCTAACTTATTTGCAAATGGTTGGAAAAATTTTTTAAAGCATTCGTTTTCAAGACCTGTGAAATACGCATTTTAAGTATTTTTTAAAATTAGAATATAATAAACAATTTCTAAGAAATGTTAATTTGTTTATAACAATTTTTTTAACGTTTAAAGATTATGCAAAAAAATGAAAAATTTATATTTTGTCGACAAAATATTAAATAGGCATCACACCTTTATAATCTTTCTAAGTTTGATCAATGTCTCATGATTATTTTGGTTGTTATTGCGACTGTAAATTGTTAATTAACAATTGAATTGTTGCTAAAATATTCGTTTCATTTTAACCGGCTTCTGAATTTATAATCTATACCAAGAAAGCTTTTATTTCACCAAGCTATATAATTATTGATAAATAATTACTGGCCCAAAAAATTTATTTGAAAATTCGAGATTTTGTTGGGAAAACCCACATTTTCCGAGGAAAATTTTCGTCGGAGAAAATCGGGAAAACATGCCTCTATGTAGAATTAAATTGGGGTGAATTTTTATTTGAGTATTTTTGGTGTAAAGTTAAAATCTTCGGAGTTATAGAGCAATAATTGAAAAAAATACGATTTGTCGGCGCCATTTTGTTTATAAAAAAAGTAGCACACTATCTGTGGACTTTGTATACCTATATTAATAATATATATGATCTTATAATTCGATTAAAGCAATAAAATTGCTGGTAAATAAACTTTCTTTGTACTTTACTAATTAGACCAACGTATTATAACTATTTTTTTTTTCAAAATTTAAAGATTATGCAAAAAAAAGAAAAATTTATATTTTGTCGATAAAATATTAAACAAGCATCTCATCTTTATATTCTTTATAAGTTTGATCAATGTATCATGATTATTTTGGTTATTATTGCGATCGTAAATTGTTAATTAACAATTGAATTATTGCTAAAATATTCGTTTAATTTTCAGCGGCTTCTGGAATTACAATTTATACCAAGAAATCTTTGATGTCACTAAGTTATTTAATTATTGATTAATAATTACTTACCTAAAACTTTATTTGAAAATTATAGTTTTTGTTAGGAAAACCCGCATTTTCCGAGGAAAATTTTCGTCGGAGCAAATCGTGAAAAACATATCTCTATGCAGAATTTAATTGCAGTGAATTTTTATTTGGGTGTTTTTGTTGTAAAGTTAAAATCTTCGGAGTTATAGAGCAATAATTGAAAAAAATACGATTTGTCGGCGCCATTTTGTTTATAAAAAAAGTAGCACACTATCTGCGGACTTTGCATACCTATATTATTAATATATAGGATCTTATAATTCGATTCCAGCAATAAAATTGCTGGTAAATAACTTTTCCATGAATTTTGCTAATTAGCCTAGAGTATTATGATTTCTTTTGTCTATCAGTACAATACTCGAAGCAATAAAGCACTGAACCTCCGAAAAAAAAGCGACAAGACGGATCTTAATAATTCTTTTTTGCATTCGATTCGTGAATGCGCCAGGAAACTTTGCGACCCCGAACCATGAGATAATATTGAAAAACTGCGTAAAAATGCATTCTTAAAGTGTATATAATACGCACAATACATCCTTGTCTAACACGTCGTAGAATCTGGATCGCTTCTGTTGGTTCATCTCCAAGATTTATTCTTATATCTCCTTATATCTCCAATATGCCTAAAAGCACCTAAATTATTTAATTTTGAAGTTTTAACTCTTGACAAAACCGCATCCTCGCTTGATTTGCGGCACTCGCCTCGTTCCTCCGCTCGTGCCACGGCTCGTGCCAACAAACTTCTGCGCTCCTGAGAAATATGTCTTTTTTCTCACTTGTTGTACAATATACTATTATTTTTATATTCAATTTTCTCCACTCAAAATTAGCAAGATTTGGATCATGAACCTGAAGAAATTATTTTCATAATCATTTTCATAAAGGGAAGACAATCTTTTCGTTCTTTCAAATTGAAAGTATCGGCGTTGTGTCTTTGCATAGAATACTCCGTTAAATTGGAAACAAATAAACTTGAATTTATTTCGCACAAAAAGACCTGTCTGTGTTTGGAAAATATTGCTAATTAAAATGCCCTCCTTTGCAGTACAAAAATCTGAGCCGAAACCACAAATCTTTCAAAAACTCGGAATGTCGCTCTCCTTCGACGGGAAGAAAAAACGTAATTGGCAAACTTCGAAATCCATTCAATTGTTTTCCCGAGCTAATCGCACAAAAAGGTTTTCTCACGGGTAGAATCGCGTTTACGTGCTGTGCGAAACGCCAACACAAAATACACAATTGGCTTTTTTCTCTCCGAAAAGTAGACGTTTAAACTTAGATTAAATGACTTCGAGGTAGTCGTCGTCTTAGCCCTTAGTGCCTTTAGTCCAGAAGCCAATAAGGAAACGGGCGAATCGAAGGAAATGCTTTCCTTTTAAGTATATTGCTCTTTTCTAAAGCGAGACGTTAGAGCGGCACAAAAGGTTTGAAAAGTACCTGTTGAGACGACACAAAATGGTTAAATCTTTCAATAAAAGTGACATCACAAACAACACTCAGTAATAATTAATTATTACAACTAATTTCCAGAAATGTGGCGAATGAAAGTTTTACTAGTTGTGAATAAAGTAACCATAAACCAGACTTAAAAAATTCAATGCGAAACAATTAAGTGGATATTTAATATATAAAATGAAATAAAATCGGTGGTAAAAAAGTACAATTATAAAATACAAAACAAATGGAAAATTTTCTTAAAGTAAATACGTAAATGTAAAATGTTCTTATCGGTAAAACTGTTCAAATCGTGACATAACGTGAATTAGTCCAACACAACACAACAATATAAATTCGCAAGAAAATGTATATAACGATGTTGTACAAGTAACGGTACTTAAAACACCACAGCAATAATGGAAGTTTACGCAAATCTTGAATCCCCTCGTGGGATGTGGAAGGTAGCTTTTTCTACCACGTAGCGAAAGATACCACTATCTTTTCAGCAGGCCAGGAACAAATTGATTTTATCTATTGTCTGAGCGGCAGCTGTTAAAGGATTATTTTTCGAGTATGATGCGATGCGTGGGTGTATGACTGCCCAAGACATTTAAATTTAAATTTTCCACTAAAGATACTCGTTACACTATTGTCCAATGTTCGACAACATTGTATCAACAAACAGTCGATTGTTCGATAGTGGTCAGTTTTTGGTAAACCCAATATTGACTAAACATACGAGGTGAACCAAGCTAGCTAAAAATATGCTGATATTTCCACAATACTTTTATAAATTGCTAAACTGCAACAAAGGGCGTGAAAGAAGGATGGTCCCATACCAAGATGGCTGCTTTAGGATTTTGTCTCTACGGGATAACTGCATGGAAGTCCTATTACAACACGAAGTGTTTATGGTCAGATCAGAATTTTTGGACTTACTACATACCGTCCTCAATTTTGTCCTACCTTTCACACTTAAGCACCGAAGTAGTGACTGGTCCCGACTGACTCGGGGACTAGTTTGGTGAAGAGAATGGATAAAATGAGACTTGAAGGAAATACCATTGTCTTGGGTGATCAACCCACATTATATTTGGGCATGCAAGATGGCTGTGCAAGGGTGAGAAGATGACGTGGTGAAAGACAAGATCCTGAGTTTTCTAGAGAAATACATGTGCACCACACTGTTGGAATTATGGTATTGGGAGCTACTACTGTTGGAAGCAGGTCACCATTGGTGTTCGTCGCAGGCAACATTACCGCCCGCCTTATAATATATCTAGGGAAATGGTGAACTCACATGCCCTGTATTATACAGGTTGTCCCCGAAAATAGTGCGTTCCTTAAAGGTGTAGGTAGAAGGCACCATGCGGAGCAAAAAAGTCTTATAACATTTTTTTCTAAACTCAACCGTTTGGCCAAAAAAACGAAAATACCTTTTGGTATGCAAATTGAAATCTGACAACTATGTATACAAAATCTAAAGATAGAAACAGTCACAATTCAAAAATAGTTGCCCCATGGGCCTTTAGTATTTACATTAAACCCTGTCTTACTCCTCAACAAACAAACAAATTCTTGTTTTGTTTGATTTTCACACATAGGGTGGTATAATTATTTTGCAGGTGTCTACCTGTCTGGCCTACATTTGTGGTGTCAATAACATAAGTCACAAACAGTTCTTGTACAGTGATGTCAGATTAGTTAAATTTATGAAAATAAAAGTTCGCTTATATGGAGAATATAATTTTTTTTTGGAAACGGTTAACTTTAGAAAAAAATGTTATAGGACTTTTTTGTTCTAAATTGTGTATTATATCCATACCTTAAAGGAACGCACTATTTTCGGGGACACCCTGTGTACGGACGCTCTCCAACCCAGTTTTCCGACAAGATATTGCACGACAATATACAGCAAGAATTACACATTTATCCATTTGAAATACAATAAGTCGATTTGGTTCCTTGATCTTCTAGATCTCCTAATTTTTCATCGATTGAACACATCTCTGACATAATGGGAAGAAGAAACGCTAACACAAAGTACACAATTGGCTTTTTTCTCTCCGAAAAGTAGACGTTTAAACTTAGATTAAATGACTTCGAGGTAGTCGTCGTCTTAGCCCTTAGTGCCTTTAGTCCAGAAGCCAATAAGGAAACCGGCGAATCGAAGGAAATGCTTTCCTTTTAAGTATATTGCTCTTTTCTAAAGCGAGACGTTAGAGCGGCACAAAAGGTTTGAAAAATACCTGTTGAGACGACATAAAATGGTTAAAGCTTTTAATAAAAGTTACATAACAAAGAACACCAATTTCTAGAAAGATGTTTGTATAAATTAGAACAAAAACAATAAAAAAGAAAATTCTCCTTAGGTCGAAATGCAGAATTCATGGCAACAAACTACACTCTGAGCTTTTTACAATTTCTAAAGCAAACAGACGCATAAATAGTGGTCATGGGAGAATCTACAATTTGCATTCTACACTTGTCTCACGTATTTAGATAAAAATTCAACAGAATTCTGAATTTTCTTTCTCACACGTTTTCAGCCTTCTTAAAAAAAATTTATAGCCTAAATTCACCATATGTGGATCAACATTGCTGCGATTAGAAGTTCAAGTAACGTCCGCTATTGCATTTTTATGTTACCCAAACTACTAAACGCTCTTTGTGGTACCAGACTAGCCTAAAAGGTTTATTTACACTAAAATCTAAAATGCGACACACACAAAAGTTAATTATTGATTTCACCCTCGTTGTAAAAGTCCCAAGAAGCCCATTTCTTATACTGCTCAGTTAGTCAAGTCAGTTACCAACCATTCGCGGAGTTAGACGCATTTTAGTACAACTCACAATGTAGTCCCGATTCACGATTTACAATTTTCTCGTTACTCTCGTTTCGGCCATAGTTTGGACAATCTAATGTAGATTACTCGAATTATTCCCGATTATCTCGCTATCACGATTAATTTTGACACTCAGAATGAGGTCCACGATTACTCATGGTTCGCTAAAACATAGCAAAATTTTGTATTCAAATTCGTAATCGTTATTATTGCACAGTGTTTGTAAAAAGTGTTTGTATTATAAAATAAATCATTTATCTTCATTTATTATTCATTTCAACACGTATTTACACTTTGCTTGTGTGCCTTTAGTCCAGAAGCCAATAAGGAAACGGGCGAATCAAAGGACATGCTTTCCCTTTAAGTATATTGGTTATTTTCTAAAGCGAGGCGTTAGATCGGCACAAAAGGTTTGAAAATACCTGTTTAGAGGACACAAAATGGTTCAATCTTACAATAAAAGTTACATCACAAAGAACACTCAGTAGTAATGAACATCTAGGGCTCTAGGGGATGGCGGACTCAAATGTCCTGTCTTATTTATACGGACACTCTCCAACACAGTTTTCTGACAACATATTTCGCGACAAAATCATATAAATATTTAAAGACAATCAAGTCGATTTGATGCCTTGATCTTCTAGGTCGTCTGATTTTTCACCCATTGGAAACGTCTGGGACATTGTGGGAAGAAGAAACGCCAACACAACATACACAATTGGCTTTTTTCTCTCCGAAAAGTAGACGTTTAAACTTAGATTAAATGACTTCGAGGTAGTCGTCGTCTTAGCCCTTAGTGCCTTTAGTCCAGAAGCCAATAAGGAAACGGGCGAATCGAAGGAAATGCTTTCCTTTTAAGTATATTGCTCTTTTCTAAAGCGAGACGTTAGAGCGACACAAAAGGTTTGAAAAGTACCTGTTGAGACGACACAAAATGTAACACTCAGTAATAATTAATTATTACAACTAATTTCTAGAAAGAAGTCTAGAAAGAGAAAATTCTCTTCAGGTCGGAATGCAGAAATCTTGGTAACAATCTACAATCTGAGCGTTTTACAATTTTTAAAGCAAACAGACTGATAAATAGTGGATATGGGAGAATCTACACTTTGCAGTATGCACCTGTCTTACTCATCTAGTTACAAATCCAACATAATTCTGCTTCCTAGTAGTGATATTGAAAAAGTAACTATTCGTTACAAAGTGCTCGTTACTTACGAATACCAAAAGTAACAATTACTATACAGAGAGGTAAATCGTTACAATAATTACCTTGATTACTCTGATTACTTCGTACCAATCGTATCAGAGCGAGTACCTATTTTGATTCTGAGTATGGTGTCTACTCGGTTGATATCGAAGTCGGACCGGTGTGGTATATTATGAACCCTCTGTATAAATCATAATTTAAATATGATGTTATTAACCTTTAGGGTATTGAACATACATAAAAACAATAGCTTATAGTTTGTATCACATGTTTATTACGAGTGAACTTGAACTATATTTGTTATGGTTTAGATATGTATAAAACACGCTGAGCAATCAGTATGGATATAGATATACAAATAATTATTAGAAGTTAGTATGTAGTAAGGCGAGGCGCTATGAATCATTAATGTCATTGTTTAGATATTGGATACCAGTGAATAAAATATAATGTATAGTAAGACGTGTTTAGTCTTTTTAATTAATTAGAACCAGAAGGCAGTAACAACACACTATTTAATACATGGCGACCCTGCCAGGATTTAATACATGGCTGATCCTGCAGACTAGAGGAGGTCTTCTGAAAGAGCAGAGATGGTGGCGCCAGCGTGGAAATACCGACGACGAAAATGGGAGTTGGACCAGGACGAAGGAAGACGATCAACGCAGTGAGCGACAGTGTAAAGACAAAGTGGAAATAAAATGTAAGTAAGAATGTCTATCTTTATTAAAAATGCTTCCCTCGTTTTTATATTATTATTGAACATTAAATACTTATCTTTTCTGATTTTTGAATAATTTATGAAGTATCGATTTTTTTTTAAGAATATCTATGAATTTTGAAATATGAAGTGATTTTTGAATTGAATATTTTTATAGAAGTTTATTATATATGCTATTCTTGAATTTTTATTGAATTTTGAATTGTTATTAAATTTATTTGAAAAATCTATATCCGATTTCGATTTTTAGTACGGTTATTTTTAAATATTGTATGGAATATCGAATTTTTTCCAAAAAAAATTCTATCGAATTTTGAGATTTGCACTGATTTTGAATATTTTTATCTAACTTTTGCATAGGCTGTTTTTGAATTTTGAATTGAATTTGTATCGAATATGTATACTATCAGCCAGGAGCATCACATTTTAAAAATATGTAATTTTAACAAAACGGGGAGGTGTGGTATTATAATATCACCCTGTACAAATGATGTTTAAAACTCATTCAAAGTCATTAATCCATGTAGTATCTGTTCTTGTATCAATAACCGCAAGTAACATTGAATTGTCATGTTTTGTTATTATTTAAATGTGTATATAAACATTAACTCGGTGGAGAAAGATGAGTTGAGTGTAAATAATATAATGTATTTGAACTAAAAAAAAAAAAAAAAAAACTCTGAAACGTACCATGTTACAGTTAGTTAGGATAGTTAGGAAATTTAATTTTTGAAAATAGTATTAGGTAACCATAAACATTTTGTAAAAGGGAAAGAGGAATATACCGTCAGATATTCTTCTTCTCTTCTTAGGACTTTCTTTTTTAAAAACGGCGGAGATGTGGTATATTATGAACCCTCTGTATAAATCATAATTTAAATATGATGTTATTAACCTTTAGGGTATTGAACATACATAAAAACAATAGCTTATAGTTTGTATCACATGTTTATTACGAGTGAACTTGAACTATATTTGTTATGGTTCAGATAGGTATAAAACACGCTGAGCAATCAGTATGGATATAGATATACAAATAATTATTAGAAGTTAGTATGTAGTAAGGCGAGGCGCTATGAATCATTAATGTCATTGTTTAGATATTGGATACCAGTGAATAAAATATAATGTATAGTAAGACGTGTTTAGTCTTTTTAATTAATTAGAACCAGAAGGCAGTAACAACACACTATTTAATACACCGGTATTCCACGAGTGTTCGTTATCAGTACAGTTAACTACAATTTTATCTATGAAGGGCGAAGAAGAGTTTTATAGGATTACAGGGTGCTGAGAAGTAGCTGAAACAGAGGAAGGTATATCATTTAACAAAGCATGCACCCAGAAACAGATGTCTATACGATTTGTCGAGGTAGATAATTCACAGAATTTCACAGATGTTAGTTCTTCTGAAAATAAAAATGCACCACATTAGATTTTAATGATAAATACAAGGATTAAGATGTGTTATGTTTTGCATGAAAATTGCGCGTCGTATAAAAAAATGGGAAGATACATTTTTTGTCGCAAATTGAACGAGAAATTCAAAAATGATTGTTAACTTGAAATAAGTCAGTGCCGTACAACTTTTTTCTTTAAAAAGTTCAGACCATTACCTGTATGCGCGCCAATGATGAATATAACATTCTTTATTGTACGTCAAAAAATGCACAATAACCACGTCTTAAAACACGCCACATTTTGTTACAATGCGGCAAGTAGTTTCGGCAAAATCGTAAAAAATGTGTAAACTTTTGTTTTCTTTAACGCCCTGTATCTTGAAAATGGATTGGAATACAAAATAGTTATTTTCCTAACAAGTGCAGAAAGTCATTCTTTTCCGCACGCGACTGCAGTTTGCCGAACGACGCGAAGCGGGAGTTCGGCAAGCAGTCGAGTGCGGAAAATAGACTTTCTGCAAGAGTTAGGAACAATATTTTTTCTAAGAGTCTTTAAAAAATGACCAAATCTTAATCAATTAATTTAATTAATATGAAAATACATACACAAATTAATTCTTTGACAAGGTTGTCAAAACCAAACTTTCATTATAATTAGCATGACGACGATCTTGGTTTCCATGACGATGATTCAAAACGACTGTTATTGTCTACCGATTTGACTTTCGAATATTATGTCAAAATAATTTTATTTCATCGAATTGTCGCGTTAATTTCATTAAAACAGGAACACAATAAGATATATTTGAAATAAATTAGTAAATAATATCTAAATATTAGTTTATTGCATGTATTATAATTACTTTAAGGCCATATTAACATATCTAAATTAACACGCGTGCGGAAAAGTAAAAACCGCGTGCGGAAAAGTGAAACTTTCTAAACTAAAATGCGTGCGCGAAAGTAGACATTTTTGCACGCTCGTAGAAAAACTTTTTATTAAGCAAACCCCAATTGATTTTCAGTTTTTTACCTACCCCAGTGACGGTGTTATCTTTTTTGAAACATACTCTATAAAATTGTATCAAAAAGCGAAAATGCAGTTTTTTATTTAAAAGTTGGTTTCACCAATTTTAAAAATCTGAAAAAATTCAGGGTGAAACATTATGCAAAAATACACGTTATATATTTTTTTCGTGAGAACGAATGTCTTAGATATCTTTTATACTCATTTAAAATTTTACAATTGTACTAAAATTTAAATTTCCCGCCAAAAATTAAAAAAAATTCGGACAGGACTTTTTGAAACTTACAACTTTTTTATTTAAAATTTTTCCCTAGCTCTCGATGCTAAAAAGTAAAAGGGTGAGATAAAAAATAAAAACATAAAAACCTAATTCGGCTCTAGGTGGGTCACGTGACCACCTAGGGTGCTAAAAATTTCATAAAGTGAATTTTTCTATACATGCTAAATAGTGACCTATATGGAATTAGAATCGAGTTGGGGGAATTTTTGATCATCTTACCCGGCTAGGCCTTTTTATGTAATCTTTAATATTTGTCTTTTTTTGGGAGTTGTTTATTTCAATTTATACTAAAGTTTTCTTTTTGTTTTCAGGTAAGTTTACACATATTACTACAAATTTAGCAGATTAAACAAGGTGAGCTCATTTCGTTAATAATTTTATCTTTTATTTATCTTTACTTTTCCGATGCTACTTCCGGTCACGATTGGTGGAAGCAGGACACAAAATATCCATGATATTTATATAAATATCAAAATATCGGATATACATATATGATATATATCCAAAATGTGATATTTATATGATATTTATGATATTTTGGAAAACATTTCAATGGAGAAACTAAATTGACCGAAATAAGACTCTAAATGTAGAATGTAACAGTATAAAAGATATATTTTTACTTAAGGGGATGAGTACGTATTTTCAGCTGCAATGCTATTCAAATGGGGATTATTTTTTTCGAATCCTGAGAAAACTAATAAGTATTTTTGAAAAATTTCAACGCAGAATGAAAGATTACGTTCTTACCGAGGGCCGAAAGTCCCTTAAAACTTCTAATAATGTTTATTTTAATAAATTACAGGGGTGAAAAACTAAGAGAAAATGTAGTGTGATTTTTAATTTCAAATATCTCATTCAAAAGAAACTTTTTATTTATTCTAAGGGACTTTCGGCCCTCGATAATAATTTAGTCTTTACTTCTGTGTTTAATTTTTTTTGAAATATTTATTAGTTTTTTCAGGATTCGAAAAAAAAATGGACACCATGTCCGTGGTGGTATTTTCCAAATCGAACATTCGCTATCTTTGTCATACAACGCACTGAGCAGAGATATGTAAAGAGAATATATCTGGCTAGGGATATGCCACTCAATGCATCGGGGTGTAACGCCGATATCAAGTACGGTGGTCTAGCTATCTTTGTCTGTCGTGCGAGTGTGAGCGTATCTACCAAGAGGTAGAAGTAATGGAACGACAGTTACACAGAGGCGGCAGCCATCATATGTTATAGAGAGAAAGTTAAGCGCCGGTAGAGAGTATCTTTTTGTTAAAGATGTTCAAAATTGTAAGCGTTTCATAGTAACAATATATTATTAAAAAATCACTTTAACACTTTTCCTCTTTTCTCGAAAAATTCATTTAATAACTGAATTAATAATTTACAATTATACAAATAACAGTTATCCAATAACATTCAAAAGCCATCTCTTTAAAGTTAATGATGACATTGTCAAGTAGAATGGCATTCTAGTCATGTTTACATATCCATACCAGTGTGAATTTTGCTACACGTAATTTGCCGTGTAAAGACAGAAAAAGTAGGAATAGCCGTAAAATATTTGCGAATTATGTACCGATGGCCTTAAATAAAAGATACAAAAATATAAACGTATGTATGGTAGTATGTTACATAAACAGAAAACAAAATGATACAGGTATCAACTAAATTAACTAAAAATATTGAAAACATTAACTTAAACATATAGGTATTTCTATTTTTCCAAAAGAACTTAAAATTCTCAACATTTAAGAAACAAAATCAAAATTTAGAAAATTAATTAAGATGATGGTTCAACATCGAAAGTGTCTGAATCAAAACCAATCAGCACCCAAGACTTAATTCTGCCTCTTCATTTTCCCTTCTTTCAGTTTCTTGTTCAGGCCAAATCCATTCCAAATTGTCATGTTTTTGGTATGAAGAACTGATTAAATATTTAAACATGAATACAAGTTTAGCAGTTATTTCTGTTCCTAAATTATTTCGTAATTTGGAATGGACAAGCCCAAAGCTCGAAAAGCACCTTTCAATGCCTGCCGTTGAGGCTACTGCTGTAAGTATGTAATTGGTTAATTCGTTTGAGAAATATATTTTTATCAGGCCAAGCAGATTCAGCGATTGGAACAGCCTTCCACCATAATAAAGTTTTTTTGAAATTTGGACCATACATGAAAGACGGAAAAGGTTTAGACTTCGAAGTTAGGGCCATTACAAACGGAACAAAATCTATGTTGATTGAATTTAAATATTCATAAGCCTGCTCTTTTTGTTCGGCAGTCAGTCTTTCTCACAAAAAGCGATGGTTCAGTAAGTTTTTTAACCTGCTTATGTAAAAATGAGTACGAAATAATATATGTACTGATATATATCACGATATACCTAATATAAATATCATGATATATATCACGATGTATATCGTGATATATATCAGTGGATATATATATCCTCGCGCCCTGGGTGTAAGCCTAGTAGAACCTATTATAAATTATTTTATAATATTTACGAATTGCTTATTTTAGGCTAGCTCTCTGACTAATGTTATTGAACTTATAAAGAAAGGAAAAGTAATTATATATTGTTGGTCGGGCGCTTTCTTAGGGATTATACTGGGGTCTGTGACATTCAGTCCCTGAAGACTACCGAATTTTTATGTTTACGGTAAACCAATGAACAAGGGAGTAACTGTCTGAAAAGTCTCCACTTAGTTACAATAAGGGTCTTAAGAAGTAATTAGTTTTTTGTTGGATTAGCTTATTCTTGGATAGCTTTTTCCATATAAAACAACTTACTTTACTTATTTTATCTGTCTTCTTTTAGCAACAGTGCAGAAGTGGATATACAACACAAAAAGCAGGTGAAATTAATTACCTTTTTTTGTTTAAATTTTACAAAAAAAATCGAAAAAACGAGAATTTGTACGAAATTTATTCATGAATAATTTAGTATGTTTCATAATGTTTTTATATACAGGGTGTTTCATTAACAATTGTCCATATCGTAACTGGAGAAACCTTAGCACACAATATGAAGATTTAACCCAAAACACTTAAATAAAAATATTTTTCCTTACCTTGATTACAAATATTCTAAAGTGATTTTAGCCCATTGGTTTAACACCTTCCAATATTTTTTGTTCAAACTTGACAAACTGTTTACACATGTTAGAATAATCTAATTAGTGTTAAAATATAGTTTTCCGCTGTTACCAGAGGCGTGCTGTAGGGATATAATCTTAATTTTCGCCCCTTTTCCACCGCACAATCGACGCCACTGTCGTAATAATCATTTCAGCATGCTTTTTTGATTTCTTGTTACTTAAGACTATTAAGACTAGATTCCTTAAGACTATGTATTTTTAACCATACATTCAATAAATTTATGTGTTTAAAATACATAATTTTTTGTTGAATACCTTACATTAAAACGCAAATAACTTGAAAACTACTTACTCTATCGCATTGAGACAAAAGGATGATATTTACGTAAAAAGTAACGAAAAATCAAAAAAAGAATGTGTGTGTACTTTGCACGCACGTAAGAAGTTATACTTCTATTATATGATTTAAACGAAATTAATATACTTTTTATTTATATTTTGTTTAAATATTAAACTAATTTATACTTACTACTTCTCAAACATTTTTATTAGAACAGTGCCAAAAATTAAAATAATAAAAGAATAAAACATACACAAACACATTAAACAAGCCACAAATGATGTCTGAACATTAATTGTCGAAATTTTTTTTAACTAAATACGTATTTTCTGAAAATAAAACTATATAATAAATATACTTAATAAAATGTATTAAAAAAAACAAAAAAGAAAGTTTCTATTGGGACTCGAACCAGCGCTGATAAGCGCGGTTGGTATTGGAATTCATTTGCCTTCAACGCTTAGCCACGGACACTATGTGTCATTATTTACGAAGATCGACTAACTAAACGGATTAAACGTGTGATATTTTGATATTTTGAAAATTGATCAAATTATTTTAATTTTAAATTGAAATGATTTAGAATTGAAAAAATACAACAAAACATAGAGTAAGAAAACAATATATTAGGTGAATATTGATAGAAATTTTGATGGTAATCAAATTATATAAATAAAAGTATTACATACTTACTATGTATTTTGGTAGATCAAATAGGTAGGTTTATACCCATGATACATTAACAATTATTACTTACCTGTTGCTTTTAAAAACTATTTAAAAGTCACTACAATATTATAAACTTTTTTGTTTCTGTCCTCACAACAATAAAACTAATATATTATACATTTGTTTACCTTTACCTTTACCTCCAAACCACAGCTGTCCTACAGCTGCCATATCGGATAATTTTTGACATGTCATTTGAACATCCAATCAGAACAAAGTTATAATGCGCATGCGCCGGGCTGATAGGTTTTGTGTATACACCGTTCTTAAGCGTCAACTGTAGCAGTTACGCTATTAACTAAATAAATCCCAATAAAATTTCATCAAATACCCCTAAATAAATTCCGTGTGCGACGCCGTCGATCGACTTAAGAACGATATCTCTCTGCTCACGCGCGAAAACCTGGGCGGTCGATTTTGTCGATCCGGCCATCGGGACTTCAGTTTTGGTCAAGACTCAGGGCGAACACGCTGTGTTTTTTTTCTTAAGTGGCGGATTTGGACGAGATTTGGAATAAAAATGGAGCAGATATATCACTAAAATCAAGGAACATTAAGACCATTTTTTTTTTGGAATAGCGATAATATCAAAACTCAATTTATCTTTGGTTTTTTTTACATAAAAGAAGTTTAAGGCCAGCGTGTTTCGTCTGTCCAAGTAAGTAAACTGTTGATATATTTCTCATTATTTTTCGTGGTAATGCATCATTGTAGTTAAGTTCATATATAATCCATATTATAATAATGATATTCATTTCCATTTACAAAGGAACAATCAATCAAGGCCACAGGGTTTTAGTGTTAAATTTAAATTCCAAATTGTAGATCATATTATCCTTTAAATATTTGAAAAGAACATTAAAGGTCAAGTTTTTCTAGTGTCCAAACCTAAATTCTAATATCTTTTATACCTTATCGTGACGTTTTTACTTAAGTTTTTTATCTGTGATTTATAAAAAGTTTTAACGAGTATCTATACAGTCTATCTGTCACGCCCATCTAATGCGCACGTCCCTGTCATGTCTGAATTGAAGTAAACTTCAGAAATTTTGACATGACATATGGATACCTAACCTACCTAATATTTGATGTTTTTGTTTGGGCCTGTTCAATATGTACTGCTACTGTTATTGTAATACATAAATAACTAAATTTAATAAACTTTATTGTAGATTCCGCCACTTAGACACTTAGTGACTTAGTCACTTAGTTACGTCGTAACTTAGTCACTTTGCATTCCTTTGCATAATTTATGTCACTTGAAGTATGTACCAGTAACTGTTAGCAACTTTGCCATGGTTTACCCATAGAGCTCGCTGTTTCGTTGGAGAAAACCAGTACCTGACTTCACAACATTTAGGATTTTTCAGTAGGACTTGCCCACCACAGCATCCAACCAGTTTATCGTGCCAAAAGGACTCTCCTATGGACTTCATCTTGAATTCTTAAATAGGAACTGTGGTGAAAGATAAGTTGTTTACTTTTATTATTTATATATTTTGGGTACTCTATAGTTGCTTGCACTGTAAACTGTTTGTATGCATACAATCGAGTGGAACTAGGTACATATTTTCGTGACAGATAGGGTTTTCAGGTCTTTGTTTTGTTCCATATTATAAATAGTAGTTTTTTCTAATTAAGTAAGTCTTGTTTAATAATAATCATAAATAATTGTAGCGTAAAATTTGATAGGGAATCGGGGGTAAAATTTTGTCGAGCTTTTAAAATAGGGAATATGTCTAGTGGGTTTTTACATTGTATATTAAGAGTCTGACCAGCTCATTTATATAAGTCAATTGTATAATAATTAGTATTTTTGCTAGATGAGATACTTAATTTTTGGTAACCGTAGCGTTCTTGTCGTGTACGTATCTCATTAGACGAGTTCAATTTAGGAAATATTACTAACTTTTAGTTGTAAGAACTTTGTGCTATTCACACGGACTTTTGCTTTTGGATTTTCTACTAATACATTTACTTAGCGCAGTGTGTAGTGGTTAATTGTAAGTTAGTGGCTGTTTGGTCCTGTTTGACCGTTTCACCACCCACTACCACTGTTATTGTGTTTTGATTTATATATTACATTGTCAATATATGTATAATAGAGATTTTGAAGAAAAGAACTCTGACGAAATAGTGGGAAAATAAATGAGAAGAGATTTAAGACGACAAGAAGAGGGGCTTAGCTCAGAAGGACAAATTAAATGGGCAGAGAGACACTAAATCTCAAGTGGGTATTTGGGCTAGCTTCTATACACCGAATATTGGCTTTGGAGATATGAGAAAAAAAAATTGATAATGAAATGATAGTAACTAGAAAGAAAATGAGACCTGCAAACACAAAAATGGAAGAAAAATAGATCAGAATGCTAGAGATAAAATAATATCGAGATACAACAAAGAAAGAAGAAGAACAAAGGGCGCCAACTCGAACGAACAACTCAGCTCTCAGAACCAAGAAGTTGGACAGGTTCGAGATTTTTGAAGTAACGAACAACAGGAACTCTATGACACTGGTTACAACCACCTGAAATACAAAATACTAAATACTAACCGTGTCTTGCTATATTATATACTGGTAATACAGACTGAAATAAAACATCAACCTTTCTAATAACAAATATATTAACAATAACTCTATTATACATATATTGACAATGTAATATATAAATCAAAACACAATAACAGTGGTAGTGGGTGGTGAAACGGTCAAACAGGACCAAACAGCCACTAACTTACAATTAACCACTACACACTGCGCTAAGTAAATGTATTAGTAGAAAATCCAAAAGCAAAAGTCCGTGTGAATAGCACAAAGTTCTTACAACTAAAAGTTAGTAATATTTCCTAAATTGAACTCGTCTAATGAGATACGTACACGACAAGAACGCTACGGTTACCAAAAATTAAGTATCTCATCTAGCAAAAATACTAATTATTATACAATTGACTTATATAAATGAGCTGGTCAGACTCTTAATATACAATGTAAAAACCCACTAGACATATTCCCTATTTTAAAAGCTCGACAAAATTTTACCCCCGATTCCCTATCAAATTTTACGCTACAATTATTTATGATTATTATTAAACAAGACTTACTTAATTAGAAAAAACTACTATTTATAATATGGAACAAAACAAAGACCTGAAAACCCTATCTGTCACGAAAATATGTACCTAGTTCCACTCGATTGTATGCATACAAACAGTTTACAGTGCAAGCAACTATAGAGTACCCAAAATATATAAATAATAAAAGTAAACAACTTATCTTTCACCACAGTTCCTATTTAAGAATTCAAGATGAAGTCCATAGGAGAGTCCTTTTGGCACGATAAACTGGTTGGATGCTGTGGTGGGCAAGTCCTACTGAAAAATCCTAAATGTTGTGAAGTCAGGTACTGGTTTTCTCCAACGAAACAGCGAGCTCTATGGGTAAACCATGGCAAAGTTGCTAACAGTTACTGGTACATACTTCAAGTGACATAAATTATGCAAAGGAATGCAAAGTGACTAAGTTACGACGTAACTAAGTGACTAAGTCACTAAGTGTCTAAGTGGCGGAATCTACAATAAAGTTTATTAAATTTAGTTATTTATGTATTACAATAACAGTAGCAGTACATATTGAACAGGCCCAAACAAAAACATCAAATATTAGGTAGGTTAGGTATCCATATGTCATGTCAAAATTTCTGAAGTTTACTTCAATTCAGACATGACAGGGACGTGCGCATTAGATGGGCGTGACAGATAGACTGTATAGATACTCGTTAAAACTTTTTATAAATCACAGATAAAAAACTTAAGTAAAAACGTCACGATAAGGTATAAAAGATATTAGAATTTAGGTTTGGACACTAGAAAAACTTGACCTTTAATGTTCTTTTCAAATATTTAAAGGATAATATGATCTACAATTTGGAATTTAAATTTAACACTAAAACCCTGTGGCCTTGATTGATTGTTCCTTTGTAAATGGAAATGAATATCATTATTATAATATGGATTATATATGAACTTAACTACAATGATGCATTACCACGAAAAATAATGAGAAATATATCAACAGTTTACTTACTTGGACAGACGAAACACGCTGGCCTTAAACTTCTTTTATGTAAAAAAAACCAAAGATAAATTGAGTTTTGATATTATCGCTATTCCAAAAAAAAATGGTCTTAATGTTCCTTGATTTTAGTGATATATCTGCTCCATTTTTATTCCAAATCTCGTCCAAATCCGCCACTTAAGAAAAAAAACACAGCGTGTTCGCCCTGAGTCTTGACCAAAACTGAAGTCCCGATGGCCGGATCGACAAAATCGACCGCCCAGGTTTTCGCGCGTGAGCAGAGAGATATCGTTCTTAAGTCGATCGACGGCGTCGCACACGGAATTTATTTAGGGGTATTTGATGAAATTTTATTGGGATTTATTTAGTTAATAGCGTAACTGCTACATTCTCCCTCATCTCCAGCAAAAAAAAAGGAAAACTCCCAAAGGATTCCTTTTTTTTTAAGTTTTCCTGAGCGAACTAACGCTAGGGCGAACCCGAGGATGGACACAGTAAAGGAGAAACGTGGTGGTATAAAACCATAATTATGGTAGGCTCAACAGCCATACTATTTGCTGAGGAGGCGGAACAAAAATCAGGAACGAAGTCATACAGACAGTATAAAGGCCACGCGAGATATATTTAATCATATTTGCAGAAAGTATAAAACATAGAAGGGATATGTAACTAACCGACATAGGTAACTGACCGACATAAGTTATTCAACGCGATAATTTTAATTTAGTAAAACCAAAGATTGAAGAAAAAAAAACAAACAATTACGCGTTAATCGCTTACATTCTAAATATAATTATACAACCTTATAGAGTAAGTTAACTCTTAACACTACTTACTATCTACATTCTCATGTGTTAATAAACCATCATTAAAACTAAATTACAGGCGTTTATTAACAACCCCTAACACAATATTACCAGAACCATTCACAACAATCAAACTAAAACAAATCCTATTAACTCTACCCAACATTGACACTAGAGCGAACAAATTCTATTAATCACCCGAGAGTTCAATGAGGGACTAATTCATCAGGACTAGTTGAAACTACATTGCTACAAAGCTAAACCTATATGATATGGTTCCGGATATCAACAACAACTAAAAAGCAAGGTAAAAGATAATCCTTAACCTCTACTCTCTTGGGCAGTGATAGGAAGACACAATATAGGTAAAGATACTAGCAAGCCCACTATACTCATGGTATAGGGTATGCTAAAAGGTAAAGATACTGGCAAGCCCGCATCTACTCGTGGTAGAGGGTATGCACAACAGGTAAAAGGTAATAAAAATCCTAACTGTAATACCTAAACTGTACTATTGACGTGAGAATGTAGCAGTTACGCTATTAACTAAATAAATCCCAATAAAATTTCATCAAATACCCCTAAATAAATTCCGTGTGCGACGCCGTCGATCGACTTAAGAACGATATCTCTCTGCTCACGCGCGAAAACCTGGGCGGTCGATTTTGTCGATCCGGCCATCGGGACTTCAGTTTTGGTCAAGACTCAGGGCGAACACGCTGTGTTTTTTTTCTTAAGTGGCGGATTTGGACGAGATTTGGAATAAAAATGGAGCAGATATATCACTAAAATCAAGGAACATTAAGACCATTTTTTTTTTGGAATAGCGATAATATCAAAACTCAATTTATCTTTGGTTTTTTTTACATAAAAGAAGTTTAAGGCCAGCGTGTTTCGTCTGTCCAAGTAAGTAAACTGTTGATATATTTCTCATTATTTTTCGTGGTAATGCATCATTGTAGTTAAGTTCATATATAATCCATATTATAATAATGATATTCATTTCCATTTACAAAGGAACAATCAATCAAGGCCACAGGGTTTTAGTGTTAAATTTAAATTCCAAATTGTAGATCATATTATCCTTTAAATATTTGAAAAGAACATTAAAGGTCAAGTTTTTCTAGTGTCCAAACCTAAATTCTAATATCTTTTATACCTTATCGTGACGTTTTTACTTAAGTTTTTTATCTGTGATTTATAAAAAGTTTTAACGAGTATCTATACAGTCTATCTGTCACGCCCATCTAATGCGCACGTCCCTGTCATGTCTGAATTGAAGTAAACTTCAGAAATTTTGACATGACATATGGATACCTAACCTACCTAATATTTGATGTTTTTGTTTGGGCCTGTTCAATATGTACTGCTACTGTTATTGTAATACATAAATAACTAAATTTAATAAACTTTATTGTAGATTCCGCCACTTAGACACTTAGTGACTTAGTCACTTAGTTACGTCGTAACTTAGTCACTTTGCATTCCTTTGCATAATTTATGTCACTTGAAGTATGTACCAGTAACTGTTAGCAACTTTGCCATGGTTTACCCATAGAGCTCGCTGTTTCGTTGGAGAAAACCAGTACCTGACTTCACAACATTTAGGATTTTTCAGTAGGACTTGCCCACCACAGCATCCAACCAGTTTATCGTGCCAAAAGGACTCTCCTATGGACTTCATCTTGAATTCTTAAATAGGAACTGTGGTGAAAGATAAGTTGTTTACTTTTATTATTTATATATTTTGGGTACTCTATAGTTGCTTGCACTGTAAACTGTTTGTATGCATACAATCGAGTGGAACTAGGTACATATTTTCGTGACAGATAGGGTTTTCAGGTCTTTGTTTTGTTCCATATTATAAATAGTAGTTTTTTCTAATTAAGTAAGTCTTGTTTAATAATAATCATAAATAATTGTAGCGTAAAATTTGATAGGGAATCGGGGGTAAAATTTTGTCGAGCTTTTAAAATAGGGAATATGTCTAGTGGGTTTTTACATTGTATATTAAGAGTCTGACCAGCTCATTTATATAAGTCAATTGTATAATAATTAGTATTTTTGCTAGATGAGATACTTAATTTTTGGTAACCGTAGCGTTCTTGTCGTGTACGTATCTCATTAGACGAGTTCAATTTAGGAAATATTACTAACTTTTAGTTGTAAGAACTTTGTGCTATTCACACGGACTTTTGCTTTTGGATTTTCTACTAATACATTTACTTAGCGCAGTGTGTAGTGGTTAATTGTAAGTTAGTGGCTGTTTGGTCCTGTTTGACCGTTTCACCACCCACTACCACTGTTATTGTGTTTTGATTTATATATTACATTGTCAATATATGTATAATAGAGTTATTGTTAATATATTTGTTATTAGAAAGGTTGATGTTTTATTTCAGTCTGTATTACCAGTATATAATATAGCAAGACACGGTTAGTATTTAGTATTTTGTATTTCAGGTGGTTGTAACCAGTGTCATAGAGTTCCTGTTGTTCGTTACTTCAAAAATCTCGAACCTGTCCAACTTCTTGGTTCTGAGAGCTGAGTTGTTCGTTCGAGTTGGCGCCCTTTGTTCTTCTTCTTTCTTTGTTGTATCTCGATATTATTTTATCTCTAGCATTCTGATCTATTTTTCTTCCATTTTTGTGTTTGCAGGTCTCATTTTCTTTCTAGTTACTATCATTTCATTATCAATTTTTTTTTCTCATATCTCCAAAGCCAATATTCGGTGTATAGAAGCTAGCCCAAATACCCACTTGAGATTTAGTGTCTCTCTGCCCATTTAATTTGTCCTTCTGAGCTAAGCCCCTCTTCTTGTCGTCTTAAATCTCTTCTCATTTATTTTCCCACTATTTCGTCAGAGTTCTTTTCTTCAAAATCTCTATACCCAGAGTATAGAGGTTTCACAACGCCCTTCGGTAGGGATCTATGGAGGAGTATCACCAAGCCGGAAGCCCTTATCCCTTCCCGTACCGCTCCTCCATAGGCCGATCAGACGCCAGTTTATTCCAGACCAAGCCGTAGACTCTATTGAGTTTTATACTACGGCGTTGGCCTTTTATAAATTTCATGACCTAGCTGAGGCTCGAACCAGCGACCGCAAATCGCAAATCCACTAAACTTGTCGATCGACTGAGCCCCAGCTAACTGGACCGTCAAGACCGACATTGATAGGTTTTAACATATAAAAATTCACCCTCTATCGCCGGTAAAGAAGTATAACTTCAAAAACATGCTGAAATGATTAATAGGACAGTAGTGTAGATTGTAAGGGGGGGAAAGAGGCGAAAATGAAGTATATATCCCTACAGCACCCCTCTGGTTACAGCGGAAAACTATTTTTTAACACTAGTCAAAGTATCCTAATAATTGTAAACTGTATGTATAGTTTGAACAAAAAACATTAAAAGGTGCTTTAACAATGGGCTAAAATCATTTTAGAACATTTGTAATAAAACACTCTGTATCTCGGTAAGGAAGAATATTTTATTTAAGTGTTTTGGGTTAAATATTTTTAAATTTCTCCAGTTACAATATGAACAATTATTAATGAAACACCCTGTATAAACGGAACAATGCACCTAATATAAATGCATGCACCTAAATGAGCATCCAGTATTTTATATTTAACCTGTTAGCAAGGCGAAAAGCTTGGATTTATTCGGAAAAATATTGCCATGAGATATTTTCGCATAATCACTTTCACAAGATAGATACCCCAGAATAAGGTGCAATAGGTCGCCAATGTGAAAAGTGGTCCTAATTTATTTAAACATTTTTTACTGTACATTTTTTTCGTTTTTTCTGGATCATTCTGAACAAAAAATGTCTTTTGTCATTTTTCTCTCAAGTTGATCGTTTATTGTTTCTGTCTTTGAGTTATGAACAACTTAAAACTAAAGTAAACGAAAAATTACGATTTTTAAGGCTTAAAACATAGGTATGGTCGAAGTCAAACAATAAGGTTCGCACGCAATTTTCCCCTGGTTGCCATATTTTAAATTTGAAAAAATACAGGGTGTAACAAAAATACAGGTCATAAATTAAATCACATATTCTGGGACCAAAAATAGTTCGATTGAACCTAACTTACCTTAGTCCAAATGAGCACACAAAAAAAGTTACAGCCCTTTGAAGTTACAAGATAAAAATCGATTTTTTTTTCGATATATCGAAAACTATTAGAGATTTTTTAATGAAAATGGACACGTGGCATTCTTATGGCAGGAATATTTTAAAAATAAATTATAGTTAAATTTGTGCATCCTATAAAAATTGTATGGGGTTTTGTTCCCTTAAACCCCCCCAAACTTTTTTGTACGTTTCAATTAAGTCATTATTGTGGTACCATTAGTTAAACTAGTTTTTAAAACTTTTTTGTCTCTTAGTACTTTTTGGAACAGCTAGTTTTTATCGAGATATTTTGAATATTTGTCAAATCCACCACATATTTGTATATTGCTACGTACGATTGTAGAGACCTGGTAATGATATGAAATTTTTTTTATAAATTACAGTTTGAGGTATATTTTGAACCTTATTAGAAAAGAAGCCAATCTCGATAAAAGGTGCCTCATCTGAAAAATACTAAGAGGCAAAAAAGTTTTAAAAACATCCTGTTTAACTAATGGTACCGCAATAATAGTTTAATTGGAACGTACGCAAACACTTGGGGGGTTTAAAGGCACAGAACCCCCACAAAATTTTTATGTAAACATATTAAAAAAGAAGCCGCATCTCGATTAAAACTGGTTTATCGAAAAAATATTAACAGGCAAAAAAGTTTTAAAAACATTGTGTTTAACTAAGGGTACGACAATAATAATTTAATTGGAACGTACAAAAAGTTTGGGGGGGTTTAAGGGAACAAAACCCCCATAAAATTTTTATGGGGTGCACAAATTTAACTATAATTTATTTTTAAAATGTTCCTGCCATAAGAATGCCACTTGTCCATTTTCATTAAAAAATCTCTAATAATTTTCGATATATCGGAAAAAATCGATTTTTATCGTGTAACTTCAAAGGGCTGTAACTTTTTTTGTGTGCATATTTGTACTAATGTAAGTTAGGTTCAATCGAACTATTTTTGGTCCCAAAATATATGATTTAATTTATGACCTGTATTTTTGTTACACCCTGTATAGAGGGAATATTCAGATTTTCCTGACATGCCATTCTTATTACAACGAGCATTTCACTAGCTAAGTGAAATGCTCGCTGTATCAAAGTGTCAAAGCAAAGTGTGAAGAACGCTTAAAGGTTTAAGACAAAAAAATTATGCGATAAAATAACCACTGCCCTACCCAAAACGGACGCTTGTGACCGGTAGTAGAAATTCGCAGTTGATGGAATCGATCTATCTCTGTAAGATAAATAGGCGTACCAGTTTTTGTTTTTTTTAAGAAGCATTCTGGAGATACTTAAAAAAACTAATTACAAGCAGTGGCGTAGCTGAAAATTGGGGGGCCCCCGCGACAATTTTTGTGGGTCCCCGTATTATAAACATAATGCCAACTAATAACAGTATAACTACTAAAATATGTGTAAATGACAATGTTTGGCCTCTCTTCATGAGTTAGTGTTCATAGATTTTTGGGAATAGACATGAAAACCTGTTATATACGTGTCTCTTAATACGACAAACGTATTAGTAAGTTGTTGCAATATTATAACTAAATTTACATTGAAAACATGAACTTCAAAACTTTTTTTGCTACAAGTTATTTTTTCGTCGCAGCTGAGCCCATTGTAAAAATTTTTATACGTTTTATTGGTTTTTTATATTCCAGTATAATACCCCACTTCTTCTGCTATTCTGCTTCTGCTAAAGTTTCGGAAAACGAATTTCTCATTTCTCAAAGATTATAACGCGTTTTTTCAAAAAGTTGAAGGGTGGCCGTTAACTCTATTCCGATGGGTGAGTTGCTGGAATTTAATTAAAAATGAATATAATAAAACAAACGGTAATTTTATTGTTGTAACGAAAATGTGTTTTCGTTTAGGTCTCTCGGAGAGGGTCGAGTCGGTGTGTGTGTGTGAATCGTTCGAATACTGTGTAGTGACTAAAGAAAAAAACCACAAACGATAAATATGTTTGTGTTTCTTTTACTTTGACCAGCTGTCAATAAATCACTAGGTCTGGCGTACACTTTCGCAGTTTTAAGAAAACAATTTCGATGCATTCTTTGTTGACATAATGATCTGATATGATAACTAATTTATGTGGGTGAGGAAACAGATGTTGACAGAGTAAAGCCATTTCACTCTTAGCATTTTTGTGTTTAATTTAATGTGAATTTCGAATGACTAAGTTGTTTCGCTTTTGAGAAAAAATATTAAAATTAAAATTAGCGAAGTAGTAATTAAAGCGTATCGCTATAACTCTACCGTTTCAGATTGCAAAAGTTTTAATGTTAGATTAATAAAGTTAAATATTTTAGATCGAATAGTAATGTTAACGGCAAATTTAAAATTATTTATATGCTCCTAAGCTTCTAATTTTTCATCTTTTTTTTTTTTAGATATCGTTTCATAAGTGTTGGCGATGAATCCAAAGTAATAATAATACATAGTACATCCCATCTTTTAATACTTGCACAAAAAAACATATATGTAATCTCTTAATTATATCGTAAAAAACAACTTCTGTACACCAGCAACGGCATCACTCAACATTAGGTTCAGATTATTCAGATTATGGGATGCACAATGAACATAGAAAGCTGTTTTTTCAAAGTCAGTTATGCGCCTTTGTACGCCTGAATATACACCACTTATAACGCTTGTCCCATCATACCCCTTTCCTCTGCAGTTATGTATCGAAAGGTGATTTGACTGTATAAATTTTAAAATTTTATTTAAAAGACTTTTGCACTTTGGTCTAACATGCGAATAAATCCCAAAAAACTTTCAACAACTTCTGCTTTGGAAGGTAAATTATTTTCATCGCAAGTTATTTTTACGTACCGGAAAATAAAACTAATAGTAGGGGAGGAAAGTATGCTAAATTTGCAGTTACTCGAGCGTTATGGAGACTTATTGGGTTGTGAAGATTAGGTTCTAAAACCAAAAAACTTTAAGTAAAGTTTTGCATTTAAGTGGGGACTTTCCATTTTTTAATTTAATTTTCCATTTCCAACAATCGTTTTTCCGATTAAATGTCTCGAATAAGAGTTACTTATTTTTACGTAAGGAATCCAAATTCTGCAATAAAAAATGGGGCTCCTATTTAATATTTTAAAGTTACCCCACATCTCACCTCCGTGGGGAGTCGTGTTTGGCGTCATTCGATAAATTTTTCAAAAATATTGAATACGTATATTTTGCAGTTTTTCGTTGTGATGTTTATTTCGCGAAATATCGCGTGGTTCCTATTTAAATATTTAAATTTGCCCCCACCCCTCTCCGTGTCGGGTCAAGTTTGGTATCATTAGATAGATTTTTAAAAAATATTGAAAACATATTTTTTAGTTTTTCGATCTGACGTTTATTTCTCGAAATATTTTTTTGTGAAACTTTGTGGCTCACCCATTACCTTACGCCCCGCTGAAACTGTCAGATTTTTTAAATATACACTGTTCTGCATGTACTTTTTAACTTACCTTATCTTAATCTGACGATTTAGAGTTTTTCCTCTAAGGATAGAATTTTTTTTCGGGCTCCCCTTAACGAACTCCCCTGCATTAAGATCTTAATAGATGGAAGTGGTACATTCACAGGGAACAAGGTTTCTCCTCACACACACACACATGCTCGTATCAACCCCAGCCCCGGGGGACACGTGTGTTCCAATGGAAAAGTGGAACCCACATGTCCGAAGATCAAACCGGTCACACCTCGTAATAGAGTGGTACCTATCTGACCCCCAAGCCATACCTCCACCCCTCCCCATCGAAGGACATACCGAATGGGGAGGCGTTGACCTTAACGTTACTTTGGATGCCCTGGGTAATGGGACATCCTTTTTATTACTTCATGTGGTTAAGCCACCTGGTTTTAGGGGTAGCTAGAAGAGCTTTTCTCCCTATTAATGACTAAATTAATTTTTTACTTTACTTTGGACTTGTGTCCTAAAAAAAAATGTGTTCCGGACATCAAGGCACCGATCTAAATCGGTGTCTCGCTGTCCAGACCGTGTGTGCTCGGTCACTCAGCCGGCGAATTGACAAAATAAATTTTGTTCTCCTCGACGGCTGAGCGCCCGAAAGATGTGGCCATCAAGCCCACGTCTGTCAGTACGTGACCTCGATGCTCACATTCCGCGGCTATGGTCCATTTGACCTACCTGAAGGGTACTTAGTGCCTGAAGGGCGACATTTGTGTTTCGATATCCTGTGGCTATCTCAATTTTTCATTCTTAAGGGTTTCCTCTATATCCAGCTAACTGCTGTCTAGGCCGTCTATGTACCGTTCTTTGCTTTTCGTCTTAATTAGTCAATTCTCTTAATAATCTGCTAGGATGGTTCCTGATATTGTTAAATATTTCATGTGCTCTTTCTTCTATCATTCTCAGGACTTTCTTTTGTTGCGTATGTCCAAATACGTATCTTAATGGGACATATCTAGGTATATTCAGAGCTTCCCTGATCATGTGGTTTTGGATGGTTTGTATTTTTTTCTTGTTGGTATTACACGTGTGTCCCCATGCGGCTGAGGCGTATGTTAGTGTTAGCAAAATTATACAATTTGCCATCCTAATCTTTTGTCTTAAATCTCAGTTTACTCTTTCGACCTATTAGCGATGAGAGTTGACTAATAAGGGCTTTAGCTTTGTTGATTGTTTGTTTTACGTGTTCTGTAAAGGTCAGCCTTTTGTCCAACATTACGCCTAGGTATTTGGCTTGATTTGACCATTCAATTTGGGTATCAAATAGGGATAGTACCTCGTTTGTCCTGCCTCTTCTTTTTTGGTACATGACGGCCTGTGTTTTGTCAGGATTGATAGCTATTTTCCACTGCACACACCATTCTTGTAGTTCATCAAGAGCTCTTTCTAGATGTCTTGTTGCAAAATCTGGGTGGGTACTACTAAAAGCTATCGCTGTATCATCTGCGTTTACTTAGCAACGATCTGGATTCAGTTGGGGTGTCTGCGCCGTATATATGGTATATAGATATGGCGACAACACTGCCCCCTATGGTACACCAGCCTCCATGTTCCCAACTTCGGACAGGGTTGGCCCTATCCGAACTCTGAACCTCCTGTTGGCTAGGTATGACGAGAGAAGACACGTCATCGCCTCACTATAACCATATTGGTTCATTTTATACAGAAGGCCGTCGTGCCAGACCCTGTCGAATGCTTTACTGACGTCTAGAAAAGCGGCCGCTGTATATTTCTTTTCGTTGAACCCTTTCATGATATATTCTGTTAACCTCAGCACTTGAAGTTCACACGAGTGCTCGGATCTGAATCCGAACTGTGCTTCAGGTATTGTTCCGATTGCTTCAGATTCTTCTTTTAGCCTAGCTAATATGACCCGCTCTGCGATTTTGCTTAATGCTGGTAATAAGCTTATCGGTGTATAATTCTGTGGAAATGTGCCATTTTTTTCCTGATTTTTCAATCATGATTACGTGAGCCTCTTTCCATCTGTCAGGAAAATGTCTTAGTCTTAAGATGTTATTTATTAGATTTGTTATGTACACCATTGCTTTTCCTGGCAGATTTTTCAGAGCTCTTTTCGTAATCTGGTCCGGTCCTGGAGCTTTTTTGGCATTAGTACGCTTGATCAGTTGTCTGACTTCTTCAGGGGAGCTGTGTGTAATACCTATAATGCCCTTTCTTCTTTTTAGAATTCTACATCTTCGTTCGACTTCTTCTGTGAAGTCTAGATCTTCATCGGGATAATAGTTTTCCCTACATTCTCTTTCTAGCGTGTTTTTCATTACTTCCTCTTTGTCTTCTTCTGTGTAAACAATTCCATTTTCACCGTGTAAAAGAGGGATTGGTTTTTTATCTTTTCTTAGTATTTTAGATAGCTTCCAGAACGCGGATTTATTTGGGTTTAGTTGCTGGATATAGTTGTCCCAGTTTTCATTTCGATGATCGTCTAATTGTTTTTTGACTTCCCTATTCAGCTCATTAGCAATTCTTTTGTCTTCTGGGTTTCTTGTTCTGTTGGCTCTTCTTCTTTTCCTGTTTTTCTCGTTTATCAGTTCTTTCAGCTCATTGCTGATTTCCCTGAATCTTCCTTTTGTTGTTGGAGTTTTTTCTTCTGTGGTGCTGGCCTCAGTAGCGTTTTGTATCGTTTTTTCTAGATGTTTAACGTATTCCTCTAATTCTTCTTTTGTATTTATTGTTGGTATTGCACCAATAGTTTCACTTACTATTCTTTTGTAGTTTGGCCAATTTGTTCGTTTTTTCTTATAGGTCTGCAAGTTGTTTGTTTCTACTGCTCCCAAGGTCAGTATAATTGGGTTGTGATCTGAGTCACCCTCATTCATTGAATATCTCCTCATGTCAAATTCTTACGCGCTCGAGTACCTGCAAAAACTGTTTTACCGATTAATTTAGATAAAACACGTTCATATTTAGCTAGTAAAAGAACCACCGACAAAAAAATACCTTTTTGGGATTCACTTTCATCTAAACTACCAACATGTCCACTAAACGCTAAATTGCACCCGGAAAGAGTAAGAGTTACGTCAATTACCTGCTTCATTACTTCCTTCCAAATTCTCTATTTTGGTGCTAATTAGGGAAATATATTTTGATCTCTTTTAAAAAAAGTAGAAGTATTAAGCTTGAAGGCTTTAAGGGGCCTAAGCCGTGCGGGCCTGTCAGCTACGCCACTCATTACAAGGCGTCATCTTCAAAGAGCTCTAGCTCCCTTAGGAAGCATTTTCGGACTAGGTGAATTGGGTTTAATAATCTTAAAATTCGATCTTGTGTTATGAAGCGAAAAATATCATTTTCCACTTATTTATTTATTTTTTTTTATTTTTTTTTATTTATTTATTTATTTATTGTTTATACATATGACCTGGCCTCTAGTGACTAATCCAGGTCGTTTTTTCCTGATGGGATTACAGATATTTTTTTTTATATTTATACATTTTTTACTAAACTACTAAATCTATTTTTACAATTAATAATTTGCCATAATCTATTAATTACATTTAACAAATACATTTAACAAATTTAAATAAACAATATACATTTGTTAAAATATTTTTGGTACTATCAACTCCCTTCTAAGTTATAAAGACAGTCCCTCTATTTTCAGAAGAGAGTTGGTAGTTTTTTTTTTAATTTAATGAATTATTTATTGAATTATTATTTTTATTTATTTATTTTATATTAAATTATTATTAATTGTAAATATCTATTTTTGAATTTATATTTTATTTTATTTATTTTAACTTTATCTTACTCAACTTCATCAGGGTTGGATTATTTGTTGTCTTCTTCTATTATTATATATTTCTTGTTGTTTTTTAGATATTATTTCTGTTAGATTGTTTAATATTCCAAAATATTCTTCATTTTGTAATATATCTCTTATTTCAATTCTTTCTAATCTTCTTCTCATTTCTCTATGTTCTTCATTTTCTATAGTATTTTCACAATGTAACACTATATGTTCTGGTGTACCTAGTTCTCCACATTCACAATATGCATTATCTTTTAAGTTAAATCTTTCCAAATATGTTGGGTACGGTCCATGTCCTGTTAAAAAGTGTACTAAACCTTGTTTTGGATTAAAATAATTTGGAATGTTTTCTAATATCGGTATAAAATTGTATAAACGTCTAGATTTTGTTGAATTTTCCCATTCATTTTGTCTTTTTCTATTTATTATTTCTTTTAATTCTCTTTTATTTCTTATATCTAATCCTATTATTTGTATTATTTTTTCATATTTTTCTTTTTTTAGCCAATAATTACATGCTCTTTTTTGTGTTTCTAAATGCATTGGCATTACTCCAGTTAAAACTGTGAGTGCTTGTGTTGCAGTTGTTGCAAATGCTCTCTGTTGGAATTCAACTTTATTATTTTTGTTAAGTGTTAGAATACACATGTGGGGTCTCTTTTCATGGGTGCGCCAATTCTCCGAATGCATTAGGGCGATAAACTTTTACCTAAAATTGCACATGTTACAAGGGATGTGAATGCCAGAACTGTATGTTAGTGTTAGTTCTGCGTTCGATACAGTAGTCTAGAAGAATATCTCGTTGTAGAAACACGTATCTTAATTTCTTTGTATATTGTAATATTACGGTTTTTCGGTTAAAATAAATAGTTTGTTTACTATTATTTGTACATTTTATTATCTACTATTTCTAATAGGTTCTGGGCTCAGTTACGTTGTTAGCTCACCTGTATTAAGATAATAATTAAAAGTGTACAGTCGCGAAATTTTCGTGTTAACCGAATACATAATGGCGGAGAGTGCGAAATATAACGTCGAAAAGTTGAACGGCAAGAACTATCAATCTTGGAGTTATTTAGTGAAAATGTTACTCATCAATGCTGATCTATGGGAAATAGTTTCGAGTGAGTTACCATTAGAAGCAGATCGAAGCAGTTCTTGGAAAAAACAAAATGATAAGGCTTTGTCAACTATAGCCTTACTTGTTGACGTTAATCAATTAGTGCATATCCGGAACAGGGAATTCGCGCGCGATGCGTGGATAGCGCTAAGGGAGTATCATCAGAAATCAAGTTTGTCTAGTATGGTGTTTTTGTTAAAGCAAATCTGTAGGCTATCGCTAGAGGAGAATGGTGATATGGAAGCACACATTAGTTTATTCCTAGAATCGTTGAATAAACTGGCCGCCTTAGGGGAAGAAATTAAGGACAGGTTCTCAGCAGGAATTTTGCTGGGAAGTCTTCCAGACTCATACAGTTTTTTGATTACAGCGCTGGAAAGTAGGCCATCGAGTGAATTTACTCTAGAATTTGTTACGAGTAAATTAATAGATGAGTACAGGAGACGTCAGGGAGCTTTGGGAAGAAATCAGGAGGAGTCGGTGATGAAGTCAGTATACGAGGGTAACAAAAATAATGGTACTGCAAGGGCAGAAGCAAGGCAGTGTTATTTTTGTAACCGGAAGGGCCATTTTAAACGAGATTGCTTTAAGTACAAAGCGTTTAAGAAGGAAAAGGCTAATAAAGTCACTGAAGGTACTGATGATGCATGTTTTATGGTCAATTATAGCTCAAGGGACGGAAAAAGGGATTCTGCTTCGTGGTATGTGGACTCAGGAGCTTCGAGCCACATGGTTAATTACAAAGGATTCTATACCCAATTTGACGGTAGCAGAAAGGGCGTTGTAAGTTTGGCGGAGAAAGGGCAATACTCCGAGGTTCAGGGTATAGGGACAGGACTTATTGAGTGCGTGACTGGATCGGGAGTGGAAAATTTAAAAATCGACAAAGTGATGTATGTGCCGGGATTAGACTCAAATCTGCTTTCGGTGAAAAAGCTAACAAGTGCGGGACATAATGTGCAATTCGATAAAAACGAGTGTAAAATCGTTTTACACGGAAAAGTCGTCGCGAGTGCGGTGCCTTCACCGGACTTATACAAACTTTCAACTGTGGACCATGGATTAAGTGCTTTGGAGCACTCCAGCAACTGTCAACATATATGGCATAGACGGTTTGGACACAGGGACATGGATGCAGTCAAACACTTAATGGAAAAGAAAATGGCAGTCGGGATTGATATGACTGACTGTAGGATTAGGGAAACTTGTGAATGCTGTATGAAAGGTAAAATTTTACGTAAGAGTTTTCCAAAATTTTCTCATAGCAATACATTTAATATTCTTGACTTATTACATTCGGATATTTGCGGGCCCATGAAGACTGTTACTCCAGGGGGTAAACGTTATATTTTGACTTTAATTGATGATTTTTCTAGATATACAACTATATATTTATTAAATCATAAAAATGAAGCGGTAAAATGTATAAAAGAGTTTATAGAATTTGCGAGTAATCAGTTAGGTAGGGTTCCAAAAGTAATTAGGTCGGATAGGGGTGGCGAGTACGTAAATAATAATTTAAGGGAATTTTTAAAGGGTAAAGGTATAAAAATTCAATATACAGCGGGGTACTCTCCAGAACAAAACGGGGTTGCAGAAAGAAAGAATCGATCTCTAATTGAAATGGCTAGGTGCATGTTAATCGATGCGGGTTTAGCAAAGAAATTTTGGGGGGAAGCGATAGTGACAGCCAATTATTTGCAAAATCGATTACCTACTAAGTCGAAAGAAAAAACGCCCTATGAATTGTGGCATAAAGTAACACCGAATGTGTCGAATTTGCAAATATTTGGGTCTACGGTTTATAGCCACATTCCCAAAGAAAAAATGAAGGATAAATTTGATCCAAAAGGTGAGTCACTGATATTTGTAGGTTACTCTGATGAATCAAAAGCGTATAGATTGTTAAATGTAGATACAGAACGTATTACAATTAGCCGTAGTGTGGTGTTTTCCAAGAGAAATATATGCGTCGAGAAAAAGGAGGCAAAAAGTGAGGAAATATCCATTGGGTCCATGATGGAACGGGAAAAAATAGAGCCAAACGACGTAGAAGACAAAGAGGTTGCAAATTTTGAAAACACGGAGGAAATAGAAAATTCTACGGATACATCTAACACGTATGAGAGCTTAAGTTGGGAACAATCCCATGACGATGACGGTGATTCTAACTATCAATTAGATACAGATCTCGATATAGAGAATTCAGGTGATCGTAGATCTAGCAGAATAAATAAAGGTATCCCACCTGAGCGCTACATAGCAAAGTTGACAAAATTCCAAGAAGAAGAACCAAGAAACTTTAAAGAAGCGCTTGAAAGAAGTGATAGTGAAAAATGGAAGCAAGCTATGCAAGAGAAAATCACGTCATTACGGAAAATTTTTTGTAAAAGCAATATTGATATATATTTATATATCAAGGTAATAAATCATGAAAGGGTTTACGTACTTATATACGTGGATGACATTTTAATAGCAGCAAAGGATTCACAGGTAATAATTGATATATTTGAAGAGAAACTAAAATGTAATTTTTATATAAGGAGTTTGGGATTATTAAGTAGATAGACAACCTGCGTTCTGGCACATCCCCTAAATCGCAACCCTTAAATATTAATAAATGCCAAACGGCTTAACGTAGGATGACGTGTGACGTATCGTTGGAAAGGGGATGAAAAAGGGGGTTGAACGCAGTATGTGGCGTGCGCATCGGAATATGCCAAAAGGGCATTACGTCATATCTTCTTTTCTATTGGTCCGATTTTGACGTAAGAGGGCTCGTCGGAACGGGGAGGGGGTAACGAATAAGTTGAGACAAAAAACAAAGATGGCGGCAGTGCCAAAAGGGCATTACGTCATATATTCTTTTCTATTGGTCCAATTTTGATGTAAGAGGGCTCGTCGGAACGGGGAGGGGTAACGAATAAGTTGAGACAAAAAACAAAGATGGCGGCAGTGCCAAAACTGCATTACAGCATATCTTTGTTGCTATTGGTCCGATTTTGACGTATGGAGTGTCAAATGAAAGCGGCGGCAACACAGAAGCCAACTGTCAATTCTTCTTCTGTCAACGTTCAATATTAACTGTCAATTCTTCTTCTTTTCCGTATAGTGCCTAACAGAACGTGACATTTGACGTATGACGTGACATTTATGTGTGACGAGGCAAAGCGCTGACATTCGACGCAGAACGTGTCATTTGACGTAGATATGTGACATTGTTCAGTTTTCCGTCCGACATTTGACGCAGAACGTGGCATTTATGAGACATTGTGACACTGAACATGTTCAGTATTGATATGAATCCCACCGAGTACATACATAGGGTTATGGAATTTCAAACTAAACTTAATCAGTTAAATAAAGATATTAAATCATATGAGGATATAAAACAAATTAAAAGACATTTCGATAGTCTGCATGAAACGTGGAAGCCTGAAGAGTTGAATTTACAGCAGCAGCAGCAAGGTCTTTACGCTTTTAGAAAACTACCACAAGCTACATATCCATTGAGACGTATTCAGCCTACACCATGGGTGCCAGCAACAACACCAGCGAGTATGTGAAAAGTGAAATAGACAATGTCTTTGCAATGTCTTGTGTAATATTAGCATCTATATTTATCTTAATTATAAAAATTATGTTTGAAATTGTAAAGAGAAAATTTGAATCTTCATGTAATATAAGACTTGATCAGTAAATAAGGTGTTTAAATAAAAAAGCAAAAATCTCTCTCTAAAAATATTTATTTATACATAGAAAAATTACAATGGTAATATTGTATAAGAAAACCAGTGACGTAGACGATCCACATTTCTTTCTGTACACGAAAATAGTCCAACGGCGTGACAGGGGTTTGTAGCAGGACCAACGTTTCCAGTAGCAAGAGGCGTGCCATCAAACTTGCAAACATCAATAATAAGGGGAAAAACTCCAAAAATGTGACATTTCTTGCTTAAAAATTCTGCTTTTTGTTCTCCTCGAACGTATATGTAATCGGCTGCATACAACAACTTGGTTTCTAGTATTTCATTTATTTTGGACAATTCTACTGCTCCATCAGAATATCGAATGCCAAGCAGTTTTTTCTCCACGTATGATGCTGTCTTCTTATCATCATTACTTAGCGCATCGAATGGTTTCGGAGGTAAAAAGATATAATGACTTCGTTTAAAACCTATTTCGATGGTAAGTTCTTTGGGAACAAACCACCCGTCCACAGCGAATCCCTGAATATCTACGAATGCTACTCTCATGATGACTGCTCTTGTACTACTGACACTTTATGCGTCTAATTTAGACTTTTTACAATTTCGGTAAGTGGGTAGTACTCCATTACGCAGTCGTGAATTATAATGCAGTAGGCCTTGGTATTTTCGGGAAAACCATTATGTGCTTCAATATCGAGTTTTACGTCAACAGTGGATGCTTTCATGCTTTCTTCTTGTTTTGAACAGTCGATGACGAACAATGCACGATTCTTAAAAGCTGAGAAATCGAGTAGAGGTCGCTTTTGTTGGGAATGTACGTAGCTGGGATAAAATTCGGTATAGTTGAAATAGGCCTCGTTGTAGTCAGTTTTGCTGAAATCCAACTGCTTTGGATGCTAACATTGTCAAATAAGGTAGGATCAGCTGTAATCGTGTTACGTTTGCCTGTTTGAAAGAAAACAATGACATAACGTGGTCTTTCAACTGATGTGCTAGTTTTAACGGCCCAAACTTCACGCCTAGCCCCTTTGGTAATGGTAGGCAATTCGTGCAATTCCCACTTTCTAAATGGAATAACTATAGGTTGATCTTGTTGAATGGACTTCATTAGTTCTAGTTTAATTTCGTCATTTGGAAATATGTGCTTCACTCTGAGTTCAATGTTGGTGATGTTAATCTTTGCTTTTGTAGTTTCATCAGTAATAATTAAACAATCGTTGTCGTTTCGAGCTCGAACTAGTCTTATTGTTTGACGACCACACGTAATCATTGGATAATCGTTGAAAATGTTAAAAATATGCTTAAGAGGTATCTGTATGTTGAATGAATTATCTGCATCGTGTAGAATGGGATCATTAGGGTAATTCCAACCCGCCATAACCATATAATGGGAATCTTCTTGATTGTAACACGTCATGGCACGTACAGCACTTACGATACCAGGATCCCGCACTGTTTCCATCTCCCGTGCGCTTTCGCTGTACGTACACGAATCGAAAAGAAAAGCACCCACATTGTTGGCTAGTTTGACTACGCCAGATCCTTCTTTATCGACGAGTGATCCTTTAATGCACAACAAGGTTTCGCTCATTGCAAAAAACGAGTCAACTTGATTAATGCTAAATTCTACAATATCATTACAGTTGAATGATTTGATGAATGGTGCATAAGTTCGGTATTCGGCCTTTCGAATCGACTCATCAAACATTGGCTTACGATAAATATCGAATATTGGAGGCATTACGATGTTGTCTGAACATTCTTGTTTTTCATACATTGTTGTAATTTTTTAGTTTAAAACCAAGTGATTTTAAAAACAATTTTTTTGCGAACGTAAGAGGTTTCCGCTTCGACACAACTAATGGTGTTCTTTTAATATGATGTTGTCGCTTGGACGGCTGCACAACTAATGGTGTCCTTTGAGCAGTAGATGACCTTATTACTAGTCCCATTTCCCTCTTGATCTAAGTTCCAGCACCAATGTGCTCTCTTCTCCTCTAAAGTTTACAGGTCGTCCTTCTTGATCGAGAGCCAAGACAGTGATATTGGTAAGTTCACGCTGCGACACAACGGGTAAATACAACAAATTGTGAGGAGTTTCGTCAATTGCGTACCCAGGATTTGATTGTATGACAAATTCGTAGATCGTATGAGCAGGTCTGTTACCGTCGAAGGCTCCAGTACTAATGTTACATTCAAAGCGTATGCTAGATACTTTAATAATCCTAACAGGTAGATTCGAAGAATGTATCCGTCCAGGATTGAGTATTGCCGGAGAAAATCCCAATACTGTACCAAGGCTATCAGGTTGCTTAAACGAAATCCTATATTTGCTAAATATTTGACACTGCAACGTGTTGTGGTTAGGTTTTAGACTAAATATCGATTCTGGTTTAAGCTCATTGTCAGCACCCAGTTTCTTTTGTATGTATTCTTCAATATCGGCAATTTCATAACATCCATCGGGAAAAGCAAAGTTTTGCCATTTGTTTTTGTCATTGCAGTAATAAAACTTGTTATTTTCAATGTTTGGTATACTGTTGTAGGAATGGAAGGCACGAAGAGCTATTTCGTAATCTTTTTTCGGATCCAACACGATTGGTGTGGGTGGTTGAAATGAAAATGTATAAGTGGTACTAACTACTCTCAACAACTGCGACATGATGACTGATTCAAGTCGATAGATTAATAGATTTATATATATAGGTGAATAAACACCATTTTTTTTTTCACATATTTTTTATTTGTTCTAAAGCAAGTTTACATAAATGACAAGATGCTTGAGAATCGGGTGGTCCATCCCAGTGAGTCCTCCAATCTGGTCTGTTGTAATGTACGAAGCACGGAAGTAGTATCTGCAAGTTAAATTCTCCTCGATATTCCCCAGGCAATTTATGCCATACACTTAACAATTCTGAAGGTCTAACAGTCCGTATAATATACTCTAGCGGTATGTGTTTTAGTTCTTCTTCACTATATTCTGTAAAACATTTTTCGCGAAACATATGGGACATAAGCAATCTACTACTGTCCATTATATAAAAACTTTAAGCATAAATGCCCACAAACGATTTGATTGTAAGTTTGATACTGGTGATTATTGTAGAAAATTCTGGCACGTGCACCCAGATATTTCACAAGTTCTTTGGTCGGCTTCAAATTATCAAATGAATCGAAATATTCCACGTCGTTGTTTATCTTTCTATATGCTACCCAATGTGTTCCGTTATGCGCGGACACATCCAAGTTAACTATTGCACATTCTCGTTGTCGAGGACCGTCTCTAGGCAGAGCGTCATTCATGAAAACTCCTCGAAAATGTGGTATGTTAAGTATTTTCGCGTAATGTGCAATGTCCAAGTCGTACAGCGGACGATTGGGCAGCTTTATTGGAAGTTTTTTTTCAAATACAAGCCGAATCCGCCTCTGGGTTTCTTACGTAGGTACAGGCCTGAACCGATATGTTCCATTGCCTTATTATGACGTATATCCTCTTCCAATTTCTTTTGGGCATTTTTTGCGTCGACCACAGTTTTTGCCACCCCCGCAGCACCACCCGCTAAAGCCCCCAATGCCGAAAGACCAGCAAAGAGAGGTATGAGTGGTAGGAAACCTCCAGATTTTAGTGGTAATACGCGAGGAACGTCAATTTCTTTTCGGCCGCCAAGTCTTTTGATTATGGATTTTGCAATTCGTACAGCAGTCAAAGCAGTATTGTGTAATGATGCTCCTCTCTTCATGGACTTTGCAATTTTTGAGACAACATCGCGATTGAAAGAGTAACGCTCCTTTCTTCCACGACGTAACTGACATCCCATTCCCAATTTTCTTTTCGTCTTCATTCCACCGGTTACAAGTAAGGCAGCAGTTTTTTCACCAAAGCTAGCGTCTTTCGACTTGAATCGCTCCCAGGCTCTATTTTCCAATTCCTTATCGGCCTTGTGACGTTCTTCGAGAGATGAATGTTGCGAGTAAGCGATATCGTGTTGTTTACACGCTGCGTCTAATGGATTAATGCCTGGATCTCCACGTGCAAGACGTTTTTGTAGTTTTGTTCCAGCTATAAAGAACGTATTTTTTTTACTTATAAAACACAACAAAATTGTCGCAAAGTTACTTACGTCCACAGTACTGATAACCGCCAGGAATATGTAGCTCAAATGGCAGTTTATTAATTAAAGAGTTCACGAGACCTCCTCCTTCGACGACCAACATTGGACTGATGCCATGCAAGTGATGACATCTATAGGATCCTGGACGCCCATATAAACAGCATGGAAAACGGAAAGTTTACCTTGGACAGAGGAGTCCTGTGATGGACATTTAAGTCAACCTTGGACAAAAATTCAATACAAATTAAATGGGTCAATTCTCTATTAGACATGATACAGTCTAGCTTGGACTGAACTATTCTAAATAAAATTCCAAGAGTTATCGCATTCAAAAAGTGTTTTTTGTATTACGAAATAAAATACCAAGATGTTACATATTATTTATTAACAAATTATAATAATTCTAATAATTTTAAAATTGTTTCTCTTTGCAGTTCTGCCTTTTTATTTAAACCTAAATTCATTAGTTCACTAATAATTTTTCGTTTTTGATGCATTTTTTCTTTGTATGATTTTCGTATCGCCATCCCACTTTCAGTTTTGTAAAATGTTCTTCTCTTTTCATTTGCTTCATTTTTCCTTCTAATACCTTCCTCACCTCTTTCACACTTGCAGGTTGATTTGACATGTAGTTCATGCTCTGATGTATATTTTTCTAAATTGCTAACGCCTCTGCTCGCTAGGGTAGAAATTTCTTTGCGTATACCTGCACAGAACTTTCCTCTCGAATGTAACCATTCTGATTTAAATATTCTTCTCTCGTAATGGGAGTGAGGTTTACCTAAAAGTCCATCTCCATCTCGACGAAGGGGTTTTTGACCATCAGCACAGGCAATGTATCTCAAAACACCAACACAATGATCCAAACAAATAATTTTTCTAAATGTAGTTTTTGGATGTAGTCTTTTCCCTGCACGTTGTAGTTTCTTCTTGTAAGCCAACATTGTAGATCCATTCGTAAAATGAATTAATGAATGGAGATGTTCGTGTGCAGTACTTCCGTCGTCTGCTACTAAATGACAACGGCAAATGGAATACCATTTTACATTAGGAGCACATGCTAGAAGAGAAAAATCACTCTCATTTAAGAGTAAATGATACCATTCTCTTGGTGACTCTTCGTAATCCTTTGCCATATCCGCCGGAGAAAGAGCATTAATGTCGTTGACACTCAAAAGAGCCAGATAGTCACTTTTTGACAAAATAGACATATTTTAACTGGATACTTAAGAACAAAGAACTGAACTCTGAAAGCTGTCTCACTAGACTAAAAGAGTCCTTACAAAGTCGTTAAATTTATCTGCCAGTACAGCTTCCCCCACCCTAATTGATTACTTTACGCATGCGCCATTTACGCGGTCAAAGGTCAAAGTCTCGTTGTCTAGACCTGCAATAATTAACCAAGTTAATCCAACAATTTCGACCTGCTGTTCTGACACAGTACTTAAATCACAACCCCACGTTCTGTAACTGCAATTTATATCTAAATAATTTAATTCATAATTTCTACATCGAACGTGGAGTTCGACATCGAACGAAAAATTATTAGTGAACTAATGAATTTAGGTTTAAATAAAAAGGCAGAACTGCAAAGAGAAACAATTTTAAAATTATTAGAATTATTATAATTTGTTAATAAATAATATGTAACATCTTGGTATTTTATTTCGTAATACAAAAAACACTTTTTGAATGCGATAACTCTTGGAATTTTATTTAGAATAGTTCAGTCCAAGCTAGACTGTATCATGTCTAATAGAGAATTGACCCATTTAATTTGTATTGAATTTTTGTCCAAGGTTGACTTAAATGTCCATCACAGGACTCCTCTGTCCAAGGTAAACTTTCCGTTTTCCATGCTGTTTATATGGGCGTCCAGGATCCTATTTCAGTCTGATATAACATTGTAATCGTTAGAAACGAAAGGTATAAAATTTAATCTCTCGCATTTCTGATATTTTAAATAAATAATTTAAAAAAAAAGACGTCCTTGAAGGCAGTAACTATTAGTGTCGTAGTCCTAATGTATTTTTTCGTAGGATTTCATTGTGGACATTCGTGTGTTTTACGCTTTAACGAAAAAGAAATGTTTCCATTTTTCATTGTTTCGAACTGTCGGCGATTTTTGTTACTGTAGTTAATTGTTTATAATTAAGGTAAGTTTTTGAGATTTTTTTTGGTTAAAAAGCTTAATTTTTTTTTTAATGTGAGTGATATGACGCTTTTTTACTTAGTATCTTTGGTACACCATCAACACTATTTTTTCATGTTTCCAGTAGAAACGTCTCCTAAAATATGCTGTCGTCGATTTGATTTTCTTAAATTATGATAAATATCCACAATTTTTATGCCTTCACCGCTTTTCTATGTCCACTATTCTTTTGTCATCACCATAAATTTATGTTGGTATCACATTTCACCTATTTTAATTGAAATGTATGAAAAATATTACTACTTGTATATACGAGGTTGATCAAAAATTACTAGCGAAATAAACATTATAAAATAAAAGATTTTAGAAGTCCAGATTTGAATTTCCGTGTGAAATAATGTAACGTATGAAAAAAATTAGTAATTGCATATACGGGGGTTGATCAAAAATTACTTATAGACGAAAGAATTAAAGATCTTTGTAGAAAAGGGGAAATTTGACTAGTTTATTTGAAACCGTTGCGTTGTATTTGATAAAATTCAGGAGAGAGGGATGGTTTGGACATATCAAAAGAATGATTATTACGTCGTGTACGTTATCAGCGATGAGTCGTGCGTCTCTCTACGTTGTCGTTTAGTCGTTACATACCTAATGTTCCCTTGACATTGCATCTATGTGTGAAGTGACAGATATCATTTTGGTAGATGAGAAGGAACTGTGAACGTATATTTAACAAACAACTAGAAGAATAACTGTGACAGCTGAAAAGAAGAAGAATTGATTTGACTTTCTGACTACACCCTGTACAATTTGCGATAGACGAAAAGAAGAAGAAGAATTGACAGTTGGCTTCTGTGTCGTTACCGCTTTCATTTGACACCCAATACGTCAAAATCGGACCAATAGAAACGAAGATGTCGAATGTCACGTTCTGTTAGGCACTATACGGAAACGAAGAAGAATTGACAAACGAAAAGAAGAAGAAGAATTGACAGTTGGCTTCTGTGTCACCACCGCTTTTATTTGACACCCCATACGTCAAAATCGGACCAATAGCAACAAAGATATGCTGTAATGCCGTTTTGGCACTGCCGCCATCTTTGTTTTTTGTCTCAACTTATTCGTTACCCCCTCCCCGTTCTGACGAGCCCTCTTACGTCAAAATCGGACCAATAGCAACGAAGATATGCTGTAATGCCGTTTTGGCAATGCCGCCATCTTTGTTTTTGTCTCAACTTATTCGCTACCCCCTCCACGTTCCAACGAGCCCTCTTACGTCAAAATCGGACCAATAGAAAAGAAGATATGACGTAATGCCCTTTTGGCACTGCCGCCATCTTTGTTTTTGTGTGTTCGTTACCCCCTCCCCGTTCCGACGAGCCCTCTTACGTCAAAATCGGACCAATAGAAACGAAGATATGACGTAATGCCCTTTTGGCATATTCCGATGCGCACGCCACATACTGCGTTCAACCCCCTTTTTCATCCCCTTTCCAACGATACGTCACACGTCATCCTACGTTAAGCCGTTTGGCATTTATTAATATTTAAGGGTTGCGATTTAGGGGATGTGCCAGAACGCAGGTTGTCTATCTACTTTATTACAAGATTATTTAGGTATGAAGATTGAAATGTGCGATAAAGGGATATGTAGTTTAAATCAGGCCAGTTGTATTGACAAATTGCTGAACAAGTTTATGATGAAAGATGGAAAAGAGTTCAATATACCGCTGGATGTTGGATACTATAAGCCTAGCAGAGAAAAGCCGGTGAAAAACAGTGAAATATATCAACAATTGATTGGTGGTTTATTATATATTGCGGTAAATACTAGACCGGATATATTGGCAAGCGTCACCATACTAAGCCAACAGAATAAAAATCCAAATGAAGTAGATTGGAACGAAGCAAAGAAGGCGTTAAGATATTTAAATAAAAGTAAATATAAAAAGCTTATTTTAGGACACGAAGGGACAGATAGTGCATTATACGGCTATGCAGACGCTGACTGGGCAGAAGACAAGGGGAACAGAAAATCAAATAGCGGGTATATATTTTTATTACGGGGTTCGCCTATAAATTGGGGATGTAGAAAACAGAATTGCGTGTCTCTATCATCAACTGAAGCAGAGTACATAGCATTGGCTGAAGGATGTCAGGAAGCAATTTGGTTAAAACAGGTTATAAAGGAATTTGTGGGTTTAGAGCCGGAATTAGTTATATAGAAAAAGGGGTTGTTAACTTTAGGTATTGTCCTACCGAGGATATGATAGCCGATATGTTGACTAAGCCGCTGTATAGGGTTAAGTTAGAGTACTTAAGTAGTAAAGGGGGTCTGTTTGACTAATTCAAAAATAATTTTAGTTGCGAGGGGATGTTGGAATTCAACTTTATTATTTTTGTTAAGTGTTAGAATACACATGTGGGGTCTCTTTTCATGGGTGCGCCAATTCTCCGAATGCATTAGGGCGATAAACTTTTACCTAAAATTGCACATGTTACAAGGGATGTGAATGCCAGAACTGTATGTTAGTGTTAGTTCTGCGTTCGATACAGTAGTCTAGAAGAATATCTCGTTGTAGAAACACGTATCTTAATTTCTTTGTATATTGTAATATTACGGTTTTTCGGTTAAAATAAATAGTTTGTTTACTATTATTTGTACATTTTATTATCTACTATTTCTAATACTCTCGTCATTCTTACAAGAAATCCTCTTTGAGCTCTATTTAATTTTTCTGCATTTATTTTATTTATTAATCTATGTGCCCATACACTTGAACCGTACCCTACAATTGATGCAAGTATTGTACTTAGGTATATTCTCATCTGTCGGAACGAAATTCTATATTCCTTATGTGCTATACTAGCAATGCTATGCATGATCTTTGTTGCCTTTTCACAGACACAACTCATGTGTTTGTAAATAATTTTTGTTCGTCTATTATAATACCTAAATATCTTGTTTCCATTTTTCTTTTTATTGTTTTCCCTCTAATTTTTATAATTGGATCTCTTTCTAAATTTCCTTTTATTAAACTATACGTTGTTTTTGAATCTGATGTTGTTAATTTTACTTTATTCATCCAATCATTTACTCTTATTAATACTTCATTTGATTTATTTTCTAATTCTCTTCTTGAGTTTGTATCTATGACCAACAACAAATCATCTGCATATGCTATGCTTCCAAGCACTTCAGGATCTATAGTCAATTGTTCCAACAGTTCCTCTAGCATTACATCCCAGAACATAGGTCCACATACTGATCCTTGTGGACATCCTTTTGTGATATGTTTTGTCTTTTTTCCTGTTGGACAGCTTAGGCGTGCATATCGGTCTTGACAGTAGTTTCTGAGACTTCCGTACAGAGTCTTTGGACATCTCATTCTTGGACATCATCATTTTCCACTAGAGAATCTCTAAGGTGGCATAAATAACCAATATTTCTGAATATTTTATATAAATCAAAAGCAGTAGGCCCCTTCTAGATTACGCGCCACGAACCGAAACCGTCTTTCAATACCGCTCGAATCTAATAACAGCCAAGTCGGCGTATTTTAATTAAAGAGCGCAAGAGTGACAATAAAACAGAACCAGCCACTCCACCATCCACCAGACATCGTTTTTACGTTTAAAATTTGATGGCTTCCATTATTTCACACTTTCTTCCACCACCGTTCCATCCTGTTGACGAACACCTACCAGCTACAGCTACCACCAGACATTAATTACAAAGTTTCTGTTTCTATCGCCGCTTCTCTTAATTAACAAATAGAATTTCTGTTCTCAATTAAGAGCCGTATATGTCATCAGGTCGTTTTTAATTATTCACGTCTCGTGCTATCGAAACCCGAACACAATTTATAAACCTGCAATATACATATGCTACCGCATTCGGTAAAACATTCATTTATGCGTAGTCCGATACAAATTTTGGTATAGATTATTGAATTTTAAATGGACAAGTGACGAGCTGGTTCTACACTCACCGGCACAAAATTCCGCCACCCAAAATTGTTGATTAATTTTGACAATTTATAATCTTATTATTTGTGCTCCGATTTTCAACATTCTGACACCAGTTTGTAGGTATATGTTTTGGTATCGTTTGGTATTATTTCGGTAACACAAAAATGTTGCTTGCATTATACAGGGGTGAATGGAAGCGTTGTATTTTCTCGTAAATCTAAAAAATTATGTGAACAAATGGAAGAGCTGATTTTGTTTCATAGTCCTGTCATATTACCCCGAAGGCATCACTAAAATTTTGTTTTTTGAATTATCCGAATATCTCTTTTCTTGTAAGAGCTGTAAAAAAGAGCTCTTCTAAGAGCTTACCATTTTTTGTAAATAGAACACTGACGGGCCCATAAAATAGAAGTTGGATTGATAAGATTAAAATGGCCCGCATGCAGCCCAGATCTCAATCCTATTGAGAATTTATTTGATGAATTAAAAAAAGCTATTCCGCGTCATCCTATGCCTCCATAAAATTTGGTACAGTTATGGCCTTAGTAGAGGAATATCAGGCTATTTCCAAGGCAAGGAGAACACATCTTTATTCGATGCCAAATAGACCAGGGCCCATCTGTAAAAATATTAGTACATTTGTACGTTGAGAGGTGACTCAAATTTTTTTGCAGAAGTTGCTTGAAAATAACTCAAATAATAATATTTGAGTTATCCTCCCTTTCAAAAAGGTCCGGAACATTGTTTAAATAATTAAAAAGTCAAAAAATGAACGAAAAATTCGATTTTTTTCATGGTTTTTTGATTATAACTTTAAAAGTATTCATTTCCGAGAAAAGTTTTACTGACATAAAAGTTGCGTAATTAAATTTCCGATAACATAGAATTGGTTAAAAATTTATAAAATAGTCACCCTTGTTGCAAAATAGCAATATTTGCGAAAAAAACCATACAAAAACAAGTATTCGAACTTTACGTTTTTCATCCATTTATGCTACACTTAGAACGTTCATATTTGACCCAGAAAAACTTTACGATACAGTAAAACAATACTGTAAATTTCATTAAGATCGGTTTAATAGATTTTGCAAAATAAATTTTGCAATTCAGCTTTCGCAAAAAAAATTCATTTTTTCAAAATGTCACAGGACTGAAAATAAGGCAGATAGCAGGCTGAAATTTTTTTTACGTATAGAAGTGTACTGTAACTTTCATTTGCAATTTGCAAAATTAAAATCGATTAACTACCACGGCGTCAGGAATTTTTTTAAATAAACATTAATTATTGGTGCTACGCGCAGGACAGCTGATAGTTTGCTCTGATTGGGCATTCCAATGACCTTTGATAAATATTGATACATTTTAATTTTTATTACATTTCGATATAAATAAATAAATTTGTTTATTGCAAAATAAAAACACATGCTCTATCTTTTGAAATAACACTTTTTGTAGCAAAAACTTTCTTTGATCATATATTCTAACTTAGAGAATAAAAGTTTAATATTTTTAGACATATGCAAATGTTTAAACAATATTTCACAAACAATAATAAAATTAGTTTGATTTTTGTGGAATTACAATATTAAAATACAACAAAATATAGAGTAAGAAAATAATATATTAGATAAAGATTGGAAGAAATTTTGGTGGAAATGAACTTTTGTCAATCGAACACCGCTATCCTGCGCGTAGCACCAAAAATTAATATTTATTTAAAAAATTTCCTGACGCCGTGGTAATTAATCGATTTTTATTTTGCAAATTGCAAGTGAAAGGTACAGTACACTTCTATAAGCAAAAAAAATTCAACTTGCTATCTGCTTTATTTTCAGTCCTGTGACATTTTGAAAAAATGAATTTTTTTTGCGAAAGCTGGATTGCAAAATTTATTTTGCAAAATCTATTGAACCGATCTTAATGAAATTTACAGTATTGTTTTACTGTATCATAAAGTTTTTCTGGGTAAAATATGAAGGTCCTAAGTGTAGCGTAAGTGGTTGAAAAACGTAAAATGCGAATACTTGTTTTTGTATGTTTTTTTCGCAATTATGGCTATTTTGCAACAAGTGTGACTATTTTTTAAATTCATAACCAATTCTATATTGTAGAAAATTTAATTACGCAACTTTTATGTTAGTACAACTTTTCTCAGAAATGAACAGTTTTAAAGTTATAATCAAAAAACCAATAAAAAAAATCGAATTTTTCCTTCATATTTTGACATTTTGATTATTTAAACAATGTTCCGGACCATCTTGAGTGGGAGGATAACTCAAATAATATTATTTGAGTTATTTTCAAGCAATTTCTGCAAAAAAATTTGAGTTACCTCTCAACGTCCATCTCAAAACAGATGCGCCCTGGACTAAAACAGATTGCAAGCAGTCGTTGCTGCAAAAATTGGACATACCCGCTATTGCACTGTTTTGTTTTGTTGTTAATTTTATTTTGTTTTGTTGATTTTAGTGCATTTGATGTTTGATATTTTTAATTAAAAAAACCTTCAAAGTTGTGTTTTTATTTACAGCTCTTACAAGAAAAGGGATATTCGGATAATTCAAAAGACTAAACATTAGTGATACCTCCAGGATAATACGAAAAGGAGTATGAAAATCAGTCCTCCAATTTCTCCACAGAATTTTTTAAAGTTAAGGCCATCGGTACATAATTAGCAAATATTTTACGGCTATCCCTACTTTATCTGTCTTTACACGGCAAATTACGTGTAGTAAAATTCACACTGGTATGGATATGTAAACATTACTAGAATGTCATTCTACTTGAAAATAGCATCATTAACTTAAAGAGATGGTTTTGAATGTTCTTGGATAACTGTTATTTGTATAATTGCAAATTATTAATTCAGTTAATAAATGTGATAATTTTTTCACTAACTATGTATTCAGTGATTGTAATAATTGATATGTACAACAAAAACTAATACTCAATCGAGAAAAGAGGAAAAGTGTTAAAGTGATTTTTTAATAATATATTGTTACTATGGAACGCTTACAATTTTGAACATCTTTAACAACAAAATACTTGGATCACAGAATATATTATCCTGATGTATTCTCTGCTTGGATCTTCCACAAATAATACACAATAAATAACTTTTTATTAAGTTCACGTCTTAAATCAATTATTTATCAAATACACTATATATCAATTTTATTTAATCAACAACTCAAAATATTCCCGATGCCATGTCAAATATTTAAAATTGTCACTTATTGTCACTGTCTGACTGACAATATGCTGACAATATTCTATTCGACTAAGTGCGTTGTAAGACAAAGATAGATTTGGAAAATATTACCACGGACATTGTGTTAATTTTTTCCAATCCTGAAAAAAACAATAAATATTTTTGAAAAATTTAAACGCAGAATCAAAGAATAAATTATTACCGAGGGCCGAAAGTCCCTTAGAATAAATAAGAAGTTTATTTTGAATGAGATATTTGAAATTAAAAATCACACTAAGATTTCTCTTATTTTTTCACCCCAGTAACTTATTAAAATAAACAATATAGAAGTTCTTAGGGACTTTAGGCCCTCGCTAATAACGTGATTTTTCATTCTGCGTTTAAATCTTTCAAAAATACTTATTAGTTTTCTCAGGATCCGAAAAAAATGAATCCCCATTTGAATAGCATTGCAGCCGAAAATACGTACCCATCCTCTTAAGAGAAAATACAATGCTTCCATTCAACCCCGTATAATGCCATCTAAGCAAAAAAAAATTGTTACCGGAATAATAACAACCAACATCAATACATGTATCTACATACTGATGCAAGAATCTTGAAAATCGGAGTACAAATAAGAAAGTTGTAGATTGTCAAACTTAATCAAAAATTTTGGGTGGCGGAATTTTGTGCCGGTGAGTGTATTTTGAAGTGCGACGAAACTTTAGGCGTGGCGATGAAGCACTAAATCTACCAATTTTCCGCAGCAAGATGAATCGCTGTACAACTTTTTGCATTCGATTCGGGAAAGTGTCAGGAAAGTGCGTGAACAAAACTCTTAATATTAATATCTACTTCTTCAGGTGCCGTGTCCGTATTCAGGCGTTGGCTGTCATCATGTCTACAAGTTCCTGAAACCTCTCTCTATCGGCTGCTGCGCGAAATAATTCTTCTACCGTGGAACCACACCACTGTCTAATATTACGCAACCCTAAAAGTTATTATTATTTATATTTATTATTTAACCCAATAAAAGGATTAATATATTTCCTTACAGGTCACGGTCCGTACCCTACATACCTACATAATATATTTAATTTAAAAGGTGATGAATATTTTGAATGTGGAGGAATAGGCCACCAGAACACATATTATTTAAATAATGAATGTGTTGCATGTGTGAGTCCATACTAGTGTAGTAAAGAAAAGAGAGACGTTCTCACAAACAATTTATTTTACTACTGACGACCGGTTTCGCTGTTTACAATTTATACAGCATCATCAGGTCCGGTTAAAGTAAAATCAAATGCTACAAAACAAAAACCAGAGTTAGTTAAGTGGTCTGGTTTGAATAAATTTTTAATGATACAGCCAATATCAAAGTACATCTGTCAAAGCATGCACATGAATACCCACATGTACGCGCGCATGGTGTACAATCCTCATACTCACAAACATGCACGCATCCATGTGCAGCGGCAAACTATAGTATATCAAGTATAAGATATATACTTACTTTCCGGTATAAGGGAAAAAAAAGTAGTAGTATTCAATATCATACTTTTCATGCACCTTGCTAGAGGGATGGTTGGTGAAGGGAAAGATTTCAATGTAATATATTAACTAAACATCGATGGGGTCTTGAAGGGTTTAGTAGGAAAATACGACATTAAACCGATAATCCAATTTGTTAGTTATATATAGTAATGTTATTTTAATTATATCTATGGTGATGTTATCTTATTTATAAATGTAGCTTTTATTATTTGATAGTTAGATGTTGTGTTGGGTGTGCGACTTTAAGAAAAATTGTTCGTTTGTGTAATAAATATGATGTGTTTGTGAATATTTATTTTCTCTGTTTAAAAAATTGTAGTTGAATATAAAATTGAACAGTAGTAATTTGTTAAAACTTTTTTACATTTAAAAAATATTAAAATTGTCAAAATTAATCAAAATTTAAAATCATTCATAACTGACTCAGAGTTGAAGCTGTGTTAAGGTAATGCAGTAAGTAAATTAAATTAAATTAAACCAATTGTAATGTGAAGTTATAATTATCTATATTATAATGAAAAACTATGGAATATCACTAAGAAGTTTAAAAAAGTGAAAATGTAGAAAAAATTTTAATAATAAATGAATGATGAAATCCGGCCAATATCATATTATCAATATTTTATATTTCCATATTTCATAGAAATATTTTCGAAAATCACTTCATTTTATAATAGCTAAGCAGGCAACTCTCACTACATCTTAGGAGAAGTAGAATTATGACATTGACTTAAAGTCACTCTCAATGACCGTGATATGCAGTGACATTGGCACCTCATAAAGAACTCAGAGGAATTTTTGATAATTTAAAATCAAAAAGAAATATAATAAGATGTAGTGCTTAACAATCACCTTCCTTTTCAAAATTCCAAACTCCTGTTTGTCTATCCTATGTGTTTGTTCAAAAGTTTTGTTATGTGTTGTTTATCAAAGTTAAAAAAACAAAAGAAACCTTTTTTACCAATAAAGAAACCATCAATGCAACAATAAAGGTAATGTTTCACCATAAAAATTTTTAAATTAAAGTAAATTTTGATCTACACAACTATTCATTAAACTAAACAAATATTTCTATACAATAGGAAAAAAGTTTTTACATAGTTTTTTCATCATTCATTTATTATTAAAATTTTTTCTACATTTTCACTTTTTTAAACTTCTTAGTGATATTCCATAGTTTTTCATTATAATATAGATAATTATAACTTCACATTACAATTGGTTTAATTTAATTTAATTTACTTACTGCATTACCTTAACACAGCTTCAACTCTGAGTCAGTTATGAATGATTTTAAATTTTGATTAATTTTGACAATTTTAATATTTTTTAAATGTAAAAAAGTTTTAACAAATTACTACTGTTCAATTTTATATTCAACTACAATTTTTTAAACAGAGAAAATAAATATTCACAAACAGATCATATTTATTACACAAACGAACAATTTTTCTTAAAGTCGCACACCCAACACAACATCTAACTATCAAATAATAAAAGCTACATTTATAAATAAGATAACATCACCATAGATATAATTAAAATAACATTACTATATATAACTAACAAATTGGATTATCGGTTTAATGTCGTATTTTCCTACTAAACCCTTCAAGACCCCATCGATGTTTAGTTAATATATTACATTGAAATCTTTCCCTTCACCAACCATCCCTCTAGCAAGGTGCATGAAAAGTATGATATTGAATACTACTACTTTTTTTTCCCTTATACCGGAAAGTAAGTATATATCTTATACTTGATATACTATAGTTTGCCGCTGCACATGGATGCGTGCATGTTTGTGAGTATGAGGATTGTACACCATGCGCGCGTACATGTGGGTATTCATGTGCATGCTTTGACAGATGTACTTTGATATTGGCTGTATCATTAAAAATTTATTCAAACCAGACCACTTAACTAACTCTGGTTTTTGTTTTGTAGCATTTGATTTTACTTTAACCGGACCTGATGATGCTGTATAAATTGTAAACAGCGAAACCGGTCGTCAGTAGTAAAATAAATTGTTTGTGAGAACGTCTCTCTTTTCTTTACTACACATATTATTTAATTGCGAAAGCCAAACAAATACACAAGAATTACAAAGAATGAGAAGAGACCTTGTTGGCATAAATATAGAAAATATAATACAAAATGAAGAATTATATAATCACTAATATAAATAATTTAGCGGACATAATAGCAAAGAAACAATTAGAATTATATAATATCAGACGAAGAAGAAATCAAGTAAATATCCAACCTATATGAATTGGAATAAGAAATTATAAAATATAAAATTAAAATTATATATAAAAATATGGAATAAAATAACGGTATAAGTAAATAAATATTTATATGTATATAATAAAAAATTAAAAATTAATATTAAATATAAAATAAAATAAAATAAATGAAAAATGAAAAAATATTAATCAAGCAAAAAAAAGTATAGCTAAAAACTTGAAATTTTAAAACTCATGGATATTTTCGGCTAAGGGTCTGAGGCTCACCGAAATACCATTGGGGATGTTATACAAGTCAAATAGACCTACACTTACAATTATTTCTAACTATTTTTAGATTACATAATAGATAATTTCTCATCTGAGAATGAGAACTGGAAACACTATAAAAATTATATTTTCACAAAAAAAATTAAAATAAAAAAAAAACTTAAAAATTATAGGTATTTTGTTTATTAAAATTGTTTAGAATTGTTTATTAAAATTGTTTATTATAATTATTTATTAGAATTATTTGTAATTTATAATTTTCAGAATTAGTATTAGATTAGGGCCATTATTAATTAGTTAATAAATTAGAAAATTATTAAAATAAAAATGATGTGTATCAACTACTGTAATCCCATCAGGAAACGACCTGGATTAGTCTCAAGAGGCCAGGTTATTTGTATTTACTATAAATAAATAAATAAATAAATTACGCAACCATGAAAGTTTCTTTCGACCAATCCATCTCTTTTCCTCAACTTTTCCTTGTATTATAAGGCGAAGTAGATGGTATTTAGGTCCTCTAATTATATGACTGAATTATTCTGTTTTTCCCCTCTTTATGATGTTTATGAGCAGACGTTCTGAATTCATCATTTGGAGAACATCTTCATTGAAAGTGTGCGAAACCCACGATATCTTTAGGATTCGTCGATAGCACCTGAATTCGAATGCTTCTAATTTATTTAGCCTTTTGCTTTTTAACGTCCATATCTCACAACCTTACCATAACATATAGACCACACGTAACATTTTAGGACCTTTTTGCTAATATTCATCGACAGGCTTCGGTTATATAAAACTGGTTTTCAGGTCATAAAAGCCTTACGTGATATTTCAATCCTGGTTATTATCTCTTCATCACAGTCGCAATTTACATTTAACCAACTGTCAACGTATTTAAAATGGTTTATCCGTTCTATCTCCTCTCCATCAAGAGAAAGCACACCTTGATCTACATTTATCTTTCCAACTGCCATCCACTTTGTTTTTGAAATATTTATTTTTAGGGCTCTCCGATAACTTGCTTCACTGACTAGATTTACTATTGTCTGGAGATCTTCTAAATTTTCTGCAAGAATGGCTGTGCCGTCGGCGTATATGATATTGTTGATTACATGTCTGCCCAGTCTTACTCCCTCTTGTCTGTTGTCCGGATCTACCCCAAAATCCCGACAGCCACAATCCCGACGGCCAAAATCCCGCCACGCCAAAATCCCGACAGGCCAGGATTCATTGAATCCCGACAGGTTTGATAAGTTTATTTTAACATATAATTACATTTATTTCTTGTTTTTTGTTTATGGCCATCTGTTTTTATTTTGTGTTACTAAACAAAAGTATTTACCATTTAATATGAACTAATTTTCTAAATAAAATTTCTAACATGGGTATATGAATTAAATTATTTTTTTTGCCAATATTATATAGTTCAATAATATACATCATATACATGTATAATCAAATCCTGAATTAAAGTTTTCTTTCATGAAATAGATATTATCATGTCACTTACAACCTTCCATTTCAGTAAGTATAGCTTTTATATTATAAAATTAAGTGTTTAAATAATTTTTTCTTTTAAAATACATAATAATTATTACCCGTCCTTGTTAGTAAGTAACAATTTTTCAATTTCAATACTCTATAATATGATTTGGTATTGCATTTGAAAAGAAAACAACAAATATTCAAAATGTAGTGGTCGGAATTTTTACTTATGTGAGGATTGTTGTATGTCGGGATTTTGGCCTGCCGGGATTCTGGCGTGTCGGGATTCTGGCGTGTCAGTGTTTTGGCCGTCGGGATTTTGGCTGTCGAGATTTTGGCTGTCGGGATTTTGGGCGCCACCGCTGTTGTCCAAAGCATCCCTAAAGATTTTTTCAGAGTAGAGATTAAAGAGACTGGGTGACAAAACGCAACCCTGTCGCACTTCACGTTTGATGGTAGTTTTTCAGTACGACTATCTCCAATTTGGATAGATGCTACTTAATTGTAATATAAGTACTCTATTAGCACTCTTATATCGTAGTGGTCAAGACCTGCTGCCTGTAGGCAATTGAAAAGTATATCGTGTTGTACTCAGTCGAATGTCTTCTCGAAGTCGATGAAACAAACATAAACGTTATTTCGGAATTCACAGATTTTTTGTAACAGAACGCGCATACAAAATAGTGCCTCTCTAGTTCCTAGACCGTCTCTAAAACGTGTTCTATTAGTAAGTAGATCATCCCAGTATAATAATAATCTGATTGGACAGGATTAAAATCGTGATGAAAAATCTTACTACACGATTGTAAACTAAAATCATTAAAAAATCATCATTGAAATAAACGTCAGATGACTTATTCTGTTTTTCTCGTCGGCTTCTTTCAGTCGCTTTCATTGTTAAACTGTCATATCCATCAAATTGGCCGTACAATTATTTTCATAGTTATTATTTTGAATATATTTTATTTTTCATTATTGACGGAAAAAGTTTACTTTACTTTAAGTATCAAAAACCTCCATGTAAAACGAAATGGGTCCATATAGGATCACGTACATTAATTGAACAATTTTAAAATAATGAGTATAAATCTTATTTGCTATTTTTTAGCATCCCAAATGTGTTCAAATAATCTTAAGGAAAGAGTAATAATTCCCATTTTAAATAATTTGTCATTCATTCATCATTTTTTTGACGACACATATTCTGTGAAATCATACATCAGGATCAATTTATACCTTGTTTTGTCAATTGTAATTGTTGAGTTAGAAGAAAATATTTATGGTTTTTACGACGTTCGCTCGACGAACGCTCTAACTTTAAATCTCCCATAGTAGTTCCACAAATTTGCTTCCTCAAAAGCATGATGATAATTCGTTAGTGTTGCCCAAAATTGGTCCAAGACCAAGACCGCCTAATTAGAACCAAGACCAAGACTGACCGTGCAAAACTTGAGCAAGGACAAGACTAAGTCTGTGCGACTCTTGCGTCTTGCAGTTAAGACTGAGTATCGTGTTAGGGAGTGTAGTAGTTCGGATATATGCTTAGACTCTAAAAGAAAAAAATATGTAACAAAAATTTGGAAAATTGGATTGCGCATTACGAACAATACCATAAACATACATAACGAATCAAAATATACATTAAAATAACACTTGACACATTTGACACGTACTCAGAGGTCATGTACAGTGTAAAAATAAAATATTTTGTACATTATTTCCCAGCAGACGACTTCTTCTCTTTGAAATTAATTGTCTAGATTTTGAGAATAGCCGCCCTCTAACAATAAAATAAGCTTCTTGCGTTGCGACGCCGACAGTAATATCATATCGAACCGTTTTTAAAAGATGTCACCTTAGCTAATAAAAAATATATTAAGGTTAGCATACCTACTATTAAAGACACCCACTCAATAATTACATTTTTTTCCTTATAAGTTAGTAGGAATCTAAATAACTCAAAGCTTATCGGCCTAAGACTAAACATCGTTTCTGCTGAGTATGCGATGAGATCATTCGGTTAAACAAAAATTTGCTGAAAGAGCGCGGCTAATATTCAAAAGTAGCGAGACAAATTAATCACATAATATAATGCCGGCTACCGTATAAACAAAATACCGAAATATTATAACGATATACATACTTATATAATAATTCTCGGTTTTAATAATTAAGCTTTCCCTTGAGTCTAATGTAATAATCGTTTTTTATCTAATCCTTGTTGTTCTCCGGTGTCAGTTGTTATGTTATTAAATATGTTAATTCAAGCTTTAAATGTACCTACTCTGTTACGTTTTTCTAAGAACTAAAGTAACGTTTAATAAACAACAATAGGCAAATGGATAACTGCGAGACTTGCAAGACCAAGACCAGGTGTACTGGCCCAGACCAAGACCAAGACTGTCTAAGTCATGTTTTGTTCTTGCATTTGGGCAACACTATAATTAGTCAATTCTTTCCAGCTAAGTGGAAGGCAAGTCTAACTCAAAGGCTAGGTTAAACAACAAAGGGGACAACGGATCTCCGTGTCTACATTATTCCAATACTATTACCAATTATTATAACCTATTCCACGAACATACGTCTGTTGTGGATTATCTCGACAACAAATATTTTACTGTGCAAATTATGAAAAACGAAAGCAAATTGTAAAATACATTGTTGTTTATTGGAACGATTATGAGAGCCATTTACTTTCGCACTTCTTATGTTGCACACTAAAATATGCGTTGTCGCAATAATCAGTTATAATATATTCGTGGAATAGCCCATATATACCAATTCTAATCAAATTATTACCTAGATATTGTGTCACCCTGTCATATTTCTACATAATTTTATAACTACGCAGTTTGTAGATCCATGCAATATTATGCCCGCTTTACGTTTTAGCACATAATTTAACAACATCTCTTATATGATTTTAAATCGTTTTTTATTGTAATTTTCCTATTTTCTCAGTTCTACAATCTCGTCCTTGTTGAGGGTCAGTCATAATGACAAACACAAGTGCGACAAATTACTGTCTAAGAATATTCTACTTAATATAAATCAGGGCATTTTTCCATTACTTTTCTTTGCTTGCGTTTTGACGTTTCGTTCTTCCAATTAGGGATTTAGTCTTGGCTTTGATATTAGTATAGAGCAGATTTTCCATTAATAAATAAATATTTTAATAACGTGTGGGTTGGGAATATACCTTTCATCTTTAGTGCGTGTATGATGGGTTTCAGAAATTATGAATCGTTAAGTTGGGAGGTGGGTGCACAGCACACAGAAAAATATATAGGTACCTATAAAAAGGGTGATATTTCAGGTTTATTTTTTATATTTTAATGTTGTTCTGAAGCTATTTTCTTGTGGCATTTTTGTAATTAGCTATTTTTAAGTTAAAAATAGTTATTTATATGTTATTGCGCGATTTTGTATGGATGTTGTGTATAAATAATTGTATATACACTGTGGGCCGAAATAAAGGAGTACATTTTTTAGTTGAAAATACCTTTTCTGTTTTTTGGACGATTTAATTTTTTTTTGCTGGGCTAATAGGCTAACATGTTCTCAACATGACTGCAAATTTGGAAGCAAAAATAACGTACAGGGTCGGACTTCTAAAAAAATTACGTAACGGTGCATTTGAGCTCGTTGCAAATGAAAACTGGCTTAGCTAAAATTGAACTGATATGCTCTTTTGGTAGGTTAACTATCCAGAACACTTCAGTAAGAAGGAAATTGTTCAAAATTACCGGATTACCAAAATACCATTTTTTTATTTAAATAATGTTCAGAACCGCTTTTTTTTAAATAATGTTCAGAACCGCCTTCGCCATAGAATTAAAAAAAAATCTGAATTTGTAAGATATTATTTTTTACTTAAATTAGGGGATCTTATTCGAGTACTTTCTAATACATTCACCAGAATGAAACCCTCATTACACTAAATTACCTACATATTTTCCATCGTTTTTGCCTCATATTAGCAGTAATTTTTGTTAAATGTCTTAAGAATTTCTCAAACGCCTAGCCCTAATATGTCAATTTTACTTAGTAATCCATGACTGCTTAGGTTGCCATGGAATTTGTTTGACATTTATAGTTAAATAAGTGTGAGCGGCCGTGGAGTAACGGCAATACCGCTGGCCTCATACGCCAGTGCACGTGGGTTCGATCCCTGCCAAAGACAAACCATTTTCATTTCCAATAATGACACGAGCCGTCTCACCGTGCCTCGGAGAGCACGTAAAGCCGTCGGTCCCCCTGGGCTAGTGTACATCGGCACTAGTTACTTGAAACAGGGTTAAAGATGTAATTGGCGCCGGAACTATCCGAAAGGATCTCTCCGGCAAAAATGCCATACGATATTATTATTATTAGTTAAATCATTGATTATAGACACGGATCCTTTATCATTTATCATTGATTATAGACACCGTGTCTATAATCAATGGTTAAATAAGTAAATTTGCCAGTTCACAATGCCGCTTTTAAGCAAAGAGGACAGTATATTAATTAAATATTACCGAGAAAAATATAATTATGGTGCAAGAAATATTTTAAATACATCTCCTGAAAAAAATTGGCATATTGGAACGATAGGAAAGTTCTTAAGACATCTAAAGGAAACCCATGGGCCTATTGAACATAAAAGTGGAAGCAAGCTAAGCGAAGCTCAAGAACTGAAGAAAATATTGCTAGAGTACGGGTTGTTTCAGTAAATTTGCAACCTGGCCAATCTGTTGGAACAAGGAAAATCGCAAAAGAAACTAGGATTTTCCGCACATCCGTTCGAAGAATCATTAAAGAAGATTGCCATCTTAAAGTATTTAAAAAAAGTTTACTGTCAAAGACTTACTGCCAATGTAAGAGAAAAACGACGGGAAAGATGTAATTTGCTACTAAGAAGATTCCGCTCTCCTGAAGACATTAGAAAAATATGGTTTTCAGATGAAAAAATGTTTTATTTACGGCCTCCTAAAAATACTGAAAATGATAGGGTCTATTCTGACGTACAATTTAAGAGAGAAATTCCTCTAAAGCATCTTTTAATTGAAAGAAGTCATTTCTCAAAAGGTGTAATGGTCTCTGTTGCAGTATCCATAAAATCTCGTCTGATTTTTGTTGATTCCGGGGTAAAAATTAATTTAGAAACATATCAAGAACAAATCTTGCAGCACCTATTACCTGAAATTGAAGAAGTATATTATCATTACACTTTCCAGCAGGATTGTGCTCCTTCGCCCACAATACAAGGATATTATTGAATGAAAATTGCCCAGACTATATTGAGCTAGAGATGTGGCCACCTAACAGCCCAGAATTAAATCCGGTTGACTATTTAATTTGGTGAACTTTCGAACAAAATTTGTATGACGGACAACAATTTGAAACCATCGAACAGTTCAAAGAACGAATGCACTTTGTTTGGAAAAATTTTGAACAGGGTGTAATAAATGGGGCTATCAATTTATGATGCAGACGACTTCAAGAAGTAGTAAACAATAATGGTGACCACATTCATAATATTTTAGTCTCAGTTTTAAAATTATTAAACTGTTTGCATAAATGTGTAAATGTTTGTTAAAATGTTACATTTTACTAATTTAATAAAAAAAAATAAATTTTGCGAATCCGGTAATTTTGAAAGTGTTCTGGAGAGTTAACCTACCAAAAGAGCATATCAGCTTAATTTTAGTTAAGACAGTTTTCATTTTCGACGAGCTCAAATGCTCCGTTACATAAATTTTTATAAGTCCGACCCTGTACATTATTTTTGCTTCCAAATTTGCAGCCATGTTGAGGACATGTTAGGCTATTAGCCCTGGAAAAAGAAATTAAATCGCTCAAAAAACAAAAAAGTTATTTTCAACTAAAAAATTACTCCTTTATTTCGGCCCACAGTGTATATATTTTTGTTGATAAAAAAATTAGCTATCTTCTCCTTCCACATGACTCATCCCTTCAATGGTTACTATTCAATACATCTTAAGTGATTTGCCATTCTGATAAAATATATTTAGATTCCGATTATTGTGGATCGAATCACTACTTAAAAGTGAATGGCCCAAATATCCACAGCATACGATACGCCGGTGATACTGTGTTGATTGCGGATTCCGACTTCTACAACGATTGATCGACAAGACCAACTCGACCTCTGAGCATTTTGGTATGAAAATAAACTTAAATAAAAAACCAGAATAATGTCAATCCGAAAAAACCAAAACGTACCTCAACTGTGTACCGGGTGTCCCAATAAGAATGGCTCTCGGCCATATCTCAGGAACCGTTTATAGTAGAGCTTTGAAATAAAAAATTTTATAACAAAAGTTGCCTCAGGAAAAGCCTGGAAATTATTTTCATAATTGTGGGACCACCGCTAGAGGGCGTAATTGAATATCAAAAATTAAAAAATCTAAATTTTACAAAATTTTCCTAATGAAGGGGCACTGGAAATCCGATCGTCGTATTCTTCATAGAATTCTACGCATATTTGATTTGACAAGTTTAGGTCTACCTTTGGAAATAAGAGGTGGGGGTGAGTGGGAACCTTGTTATGAAAAACTGGCTGTAAGTCCGGTTCTGCTTAATCAAATTTTGCAAACTTGGTCTTGTTGAAGACAGATCTTTTTCGTCAATGTAAAAGTTATGATTTAGAACCAATTTACTGAGTAATATGCCAGCTAGAAGACGTTATTTAATTTTTTTCAGAAATCTAGTGTTCCTTGGAAAATATTAAATACAAACATGCATTTTTAATACCATATTACAAAATTAGACAAAATTAGCAACAGAATAGCGAAAACCGCATGTTAATATCTTTTTTCTATCTCGAGATATCTTACAAAACGTGTAAATTTAAAAACATAACTGTTACTGTCACCGGTAAACGAAATTCATTAAAAGTAGTGTGTTATGGAAACAACAAAGAAACATTTTCCAGCTGTCAACGTATATTAGGTCTTTTCAACGCTTCTCATTTGTTTCGAGCCTCGTTCATATCTCGTATATTAATATTATACACGGATTATACGGCATATGACAGAGGCTCGAAACAAATGAGAAGCGTTGAAAAGCCCTATTACAAAGAAATAAAAACAACTATTTAGTGATGACATAAACGTTCAAATTTTTGCCCATCATTTTCGTTGCAAACATTTACTCTTTCAAGAATAGATTGAACAGCAGTCTCAATTTCTGCTCTCGATATGTTTTGAATGGTGTTTAGTGTTCTCTTAATAATGTATTCTAGAGTAGTGTATGATGGGCAACAATTTGAATATTTAGGTCGTCACTAAGTAGTTCTTTTTGTTCTGTGTTATATTTAATTTTAATAGTATTGTTTCTCTTTATATTGTTGTTTTAATTAATTATATTTTTATACGTTGACATCTGGCAATGTTATTTTGTTTTTTTCCACAGCACACTTCTTTTCATTAACTTAGTTTACCGGTGATAGTAACAGTTACGTATAAAATTTACACGTTTCTCGAGATATCTTGAGATAGAAAAAAGGTATCGACATGCGGTTTTCGCTATTCTATTGCTAATTTAATCTAATTTTATAAAGTATGATTAAAAATGCATACTTGTATTTAATATTTTCCAAAGAAAACTAGATTTCTGAAAAAAATTAAATAACGCCTCCCAGCTGGCTTATTACTTATTAGGATGGTTCAAAATTATTACGTTTACATTGAAGAAAAAGATCTGTCTTCAACAAAACCCAGTTTTCAAAATTTGATTTAGCAGAACCGGACTTACAGCCATTTTTTCATAACAAGGTTCCCACTCACCCCCACTTCTTATTTGCAAAGGTAGAGTTAAACTTGTAAAAACAAATATGCGCAGCATTTGATGAAGAATACAATAATCGGATTTCCAGTGCCCCTTCATTAGGAAAATTTTGTAAAATTTAGATTTTCTTATTTTTGATATTCAATTACGCCCTCTAGCGGTGAACCCACAATTATGAAAATAATTTCCAGGCTTTTCCTGAGGCAAGTTTTGTTATAAAATTTTTTATTTCAAAGCTCTACTATAAACGGTTCCTGAGATATGGCCGAGAGCCATTCTTATTGGGACACCCGGTACAATAAATGGACACATTTTAGAATAAGTCATTAGATTTAAGTACCTGGGATGTTGGATCGATAGCAGCCTAAATCCTGATCTAGAAATAAGATCGAGACAAGAACAGGCCGGAAAATCTTTCGAAAAAATCAAAGAACTGCTTTGAACTGTAAATTCTACTATGTTTATCAAAATGCTATGTCTGGTCGACTCTTCTCTATGCAGTTGAGACATGGACCCTTAAAACATCAACCGTAAATAAGTTGGAGGCCTTTGAAATGTGGATATACCGGAGAATCCTCAAAATATCACGGACATCGCATACCTCAAACGAAGAGGTGCTGCATAGAATAAGCAAGGAGAGAGAGCTTTTCAACACAGAAAAACATCATACTTAGGCCACATACTGAGAAATAATAAGTACCAATACGCTCCACTTATAGTGAAAGAAAAGATAGAGGGAGAGGGAAAGAAATGAGTAGGAAGAAAAAGCACATCGTGGCTAAGAAACATCCGTCAATGGACAGGGCTAAATTTTGAACAGCTAATAAGAAAAGCTGAAGACAGAGAAGAGTCTTTAATTGTAGTAGGTACTCAACCTCCATTCAGGAGAGGGCACTTTAAGAAGAAATCACTACTTAGTAAATCCAAACTGATCTATAGATTTGGGACTACGCCTACAAAAAACTGAATAACAAAGGGAACTTTACTTTCTAAATAAAAAAAAGAATGTGTGTGTACTTTGTACGTACGTAAGAAGTTATACTTCTATTATTATGATTTCAACGAAATTAATATACTTAACAGGTTATTTGTATTTTATTTAAATATTAAACTAACTTTCTTTATCTACCACTTTAAAAAAAATTATTAAAACGATACCAAAAATATATAAAAAAAGAATATGAATCGTCCGGGATTTGAACCCGGGACCTCTTGATCTCCGGTCACACGCTCTACCACTGAGCTATATCCCTTTTGCTTTGACAGGTTACAAGATTTCTCATACATACTGACAAATTTAATAGACCAAGTGGTATACAAAAATACTTTAAAAATATACGCACTATTATTATAAAATATCTTATTCTACATTCTTCTTTTTGCGTCAATTAATTTAAGCCAAAAAATATGTTTTGGCCACCCTGTATAAATAAATGTATAAATGATGTTAGTGGTTATAGCACCGAATAGAAATAACGTTTCAAATGAGCTACCACACCACCCCTATTCCCATTAAAAAAACCTCGATTACGTCATCACGCCCAAATGGTTGACGTCACTAATATCGCATATATGTCAAAAAATCACAATTTAAAAATAAAAATTTGGGATTTTTCTCTAAAATGGTCTATTCTTGAAAAAATAAATTTGTTCCATCATTTTGAACCTCTCTATATATTATTTTAATTCCATACATGTGGACGAACATTCTAATGAAACTCGAAGCCATCCAGGAGGTTAGAAGCTGTCGCTTGCTTCATTTAAGTCAACAATTTACATTTAAAATACCTGCTAAATGTTTATATGGGACTTTATTACAATCCTTATCTTTTTGTCGTATCAGAGACGGCTTAGGTATACTAAAAATACCTCAATAACCTAAGGCGGGCGGCGGTGGAAAGGATTAGCTTTTTTAATTTCTTTGGATGAACTAGAGATAAATAATTGATTATGTATGAAGGGCCGGATAAGGCACGTGGTAATTGATTATCTAAATTAATATTTCTGGTCGACCCGTGGCAACTAATTAGTCAAATTTATAAGAAAATATTTTTGAGCTTTCTCTTGAAATCGACTTCGAAAATGTGTAATAGTTTGAGAACAATAAAAAAAGATATTTCCTTTTTGCTCAAAGGACGTCGGCACTTTTCTTATGTAAGGTTTCAGTTCATTTCCTGAGACCTCGCAGAGAGGTAGCTTTGGTCATGCTGATGAAAAGTTCTCAGTTCTTCAAGACTCAGAAATCAACTGTTTCTGAATTGAAGAGGTTGAAAGTAGTTTTTAGTTAATTTGAATAAGACATGTTTGTATAATATACTGAGAAAGTATATTGGTAAGGGAGCCCAAGCGGGGATTTTTGCAGTTACTCGAGAGCGTCAGATTATCAAATGGGGAGAAACCTGGTACCCTGCAGATGCGCCCTCTTTGGGCTCTTCCGATTCGTTTGTCGCGGTGAATCAATCCGAATCAACATTTTGGTTTTACAATTATTGGTTGTGTGACTTGGCATCTTCTACAATTTTTCTCCATTCGTTCCTGTTTTTGCTTATGGTTGCCCATTCTCTGACTCCCATCTTCTTAAGGGCCTCTACCATATATTGGTTCTTAACACAGGGGAGTTCGTTAAGGGGGGCTCGAAAAAAAAATATATCCCTAAAAAACTCGAAATTGTTAGATTAAGATATAGTATATTAAGTATGGAGAACGGTAAGGGTTTTATACCGATTAAAGACAATTGTTTGGAGGAGGAGCGGTGCGACGATTATTGTGTGAGATCGGTTACCCTTAACGTTCGACATGCTTATAACGTTTTTTGCACGATTGATACCATTATAAATTATAAAATTAAACATTTTCGTCATATTGACTAGTTTCATTCATTTTATCAAGATAGATACTTTGGTTGTTAGGTAGTAACTAGGGTGCATAACAACAATGGAGAATTGAGTTTTTATTTAGTTGTGAATAATTTTAAGTACAATTTTGATTATTATAAATTAAAATATGAGCGAAAGTGAATTTGAAGAAATTGAACGGGCTTGGGAAGAGGGTGTTCCGCAATTATTCCCGAAAAATCCAAAATCCGTTATCAAAATACCTACCAAAGTTTTAAAAAATGGTGCGAAGGCAAGAATTTAAGAATCGAAGAAAAGACTCTATTGGCATATTTCGTTCAAAGTCATATGCAATTGAAAGCTCCTGGAAGCCTCTGGGCAGAATATTCAATGATTAAATCCACCGTTTTTCTTTACGATGGCATTGATATTTACAGGTTTTCAACTTGATCGCGTATTTGAAGAGAAAAAATGTTGGCTATAGGCCTAAGAAAGCGAGCATTTTTACACGGGAGCAATTTGAAAAATTTCTGATGGAAGCACCGGATGAAGAATTTCTAGTTCACAAGGTAATATAAGCTAGTTTAGGTAAAAGAAATACTCTAATGAAGATTTTTTCATAATTTGTAGGTCGCAATGATATTGGGAATATCTGGTGCCTGTAGAAGAGAAGAATTATATAATATTACTATGAATGACATCCAACAAATGGTTTAATGATTGTAAAAGTACCCAATACAAAAACGAACATCTAGCGTACTTTTACAGTCGTTAATAAACCAGACGATAAAATTCCATATTTAGAAATTCTGCAAAAGTATATAAAACTTCGTCCATTACAAGTAAAATCAAATCATTTGTTCTTAAGATGCGCCAAAGGAAAATGTTGTGCTCAAGTAATAGGGAAAGGGACAATCGGGGGCTGGCCTTCTCAAATTGCCAAATTCTTAAATTTGCCTAATCCCGAGAACTATACTGGCCATTCGTTCAGGAGGACATCAGCAACGCTTTTGGCTAATAAAGGTGTTGATGTCCTCGGATTAAAGCGTCATGGAGGTTGGCGTTCATCGACAGTGGCAGAAAGCTATGTAGAAGATTCTCTTCAAAATAAAATAGATTTTGCCGAAAAAATATTGTGCAATACTAGTAATACTACTAATGCATGCGATTCTGCAGGAGTTTCTGTTAGAAGTGAAACCACAGCCCAAACAAGTGGGATTTCTTTAAATAATTTAACAAATTGTAGCATAAGTTTCAATATTAATAAATAATTCGTTAGTTTTCTTTATTCTTTCAAAAAATAAATTAAAATTAAGAGATTTCTTAACTCGACGGTAAACGGTAAGTGAATTACTTACCGTCGAGTTGGAGTACTTACCGTCGAGTTGCTAGTAAATGTCACCTACTGACGTAAAATCTGTCACGGTAAACAGTCAAAAATGATCAATCGTGCAAAAAGGTAAGTTAAGTACATGCTAAAGAGTGTATATTTAAAAAATCTGACGATTTGAGCCGGGCGTAAGGAAATGGGTGAGTCCCAAAGTTTCACAAGAAAAAAAGCGAATATTTCGCGAAATAAATGACAGATCGAAAAACTAAAAAATATGTGCTCAATATTTTTTAAAAATCTATCGAATGATACCAAACACGACTTCCCACGGAGAAGTGTGGGGGGTAAATTTAATATTTTAAATACGAATCCCGCGATATTTCGCGATATCAACATCAGATCGAAAAACTGTAAAATACACTTATTCAATATTTTTGAAAAATCTATCGATTGGCATCAAACACGACCCCCCACGGACGTGGGGTGGGGGTTACTTTAAAATCTTAAATAGGAGCCCTCATTTTTTATTGCAGATTTGGATTCCTTACGTAAAAATAAGTAACTTTTATTTGAAACATTTTTTCGAGTTATGGATAGATGGCGTTATATTCGAAAAAAAACGATTGTTGGAAATGAAAAATTAAATTAAATAGTGGCAAGCGCCCACTAAAATGGAAAACTTTACTTAACTTTTTTTAGTTTTAGGACCTACTCTTCACAACCCAATAGGTCCCCAAAGCGCTCGAGTGACTGCACATTTAGCATACTTTGCTCCCCTACCAATATAAGTGCAACAAACTTTCTGGAGTGATTTTGCATGAAAAATAATGCCAGTTTGTTACGTATATGTCCACAAAGGCTTTGTTTTCCGAGATACTGGTGTTGAAATTTTTCTAACAAACTGATGATTTATTTATTGCTCTGAAACGGGTTGATATATATTATTATCCAAATGAAATTTGGAGGCTTTTAAGAGGTATTTGTTGCGCATTTTTTGACATACAATTAATAATTTTTATTCATCATTGGCTAGCATACATATAATGGTCTAAATTAAAAAAAAATGATACGCCACTGAGATATTTTAAATTAAAAATCATTTTTGAAGTCTTCGTTTCAATTGTGGTAAAATATTTTTCTTGCCTTTGTTTTCATTTGAGGCGCTGCGCCGTTTTTATACAACAAAAATAAAACATCTTGACGCGCATTTTTCATTTCTTTAATACGTTCTCAAGACAATAACGTTAAACCAGATAAGATCAATAACAGAAATTATCACTAATACCTAACCTGTCATTGCTCCAAGACGCAGAAATCAATTGTTTCTGAGTTACAGAGGTTAAAAGTATCGGTTTTTAAGCCAATTAAATAATACATATTTGTATAATCGTTGACTGAATACGAAGTATAATATACAGGACACTTAGTAAATAAGTACCAGAAACTTCAAGGAACCTTTTGCCATATAAACGTATGACCGCAAATGCTTCGTTTCCGAAATACGGGGTGTGGAATTTTTTTACAAGTTGTCGTTTGCGTAACAGAGTAGTTATTTTCACTTCTTTGTTTCCCACTATGTATCCTCTTCTTTTGTTGATGTTTTTGCTGATTTAATCCATGATTAAAGTGAAGACCATAGGGCTCAATGAGTGCCCCTGTCTTATTCCGCTGTCTACATGTAATTTGTCCATATATTTTGACTTCCGTTTTGTTGTAGTGGTACCTACATGCTTTCAATAGTTTTTTTAATTTGGGGGAACTTCTCTATATATGGATTACATCTTTTTGAGTCTGACTGTCAGATGTTTTCTTTAAGTCAATCAGACACAGGAATGTTGGTCTATTATACTCTAATGATTTCTCAGTAATGTTCCTTATGTCGAATAATGCATCTGTAAATGATCTCTACAACTATGAAAACAAACATACAAACAAGCATACATTTGGGAAATGTACCGATAGAAAGGGTTGATAAATACAAATACCTGGGAACCTGGACCTCAGAGAAAAATGATCAAACAACAAAAATAGGGACCAGAATAGAAATAGCAAGAATGCGTTTGTAAAAAGAAAAACAATTATCTGCAACAAGGACCTTAGATTAGAACTGAGATTAAGAGCTTTGAGATGCTACGTGCTCTCGATACTGCAATATGGACTTGAAAGCTGGACATTACAAAAAACACATAAATAAGCTACAGTCATTTGAAATGTGGTGTTACAGAAGGATGCTTATAATAGCATGGACACAAAAGAAAACGACCTCGGAAGTATTGCGGGAAATAAGTAAACAATGTGAAATAATAAACACAATAAAAATAAGAAAGTTACAATATCTGGGACACGTAATGAGGGGACAGTGATATAAAATCCAAGGACTGATAATACAGGGAAAGATAAGAGACGGAAAGAGTATAGGACAGGGCTTCCAAAACTGTGCGTCGCGACGCCCTGGGCGTCGCCGAGTTGTCCCAGGGGCATCGCCTGTCAGAGCGGACTTTGATTACAATACTCGATAATACAGGGAAAGATAAGAGACGGAAAGCGTATAGGACAGGGCTTCCAAAACTGTGCGTCGCGACGCCCTGGGGCGTCGCCGAGTTGTCCCAGGGGCATCGCCTGTCAGAGCGGACTTTGATTACAATACTCATATCCTGCAATCGTCAGATAAAATTACTGGGTTTCAGAAGAATTTGCTCTTATGGAAGAGAAAATTAGAAGATCAAGAAATTTACTGTTCGCTTGCTTTACAAGGTATTCTACAAGAAAAATCGATAGAAATCCTCGATCCCTCTTTAAAAAAATATGTTTATACTACACATGTTATCATCATTGAACGAACACTTTGAGAAATATTTTCTCGAAGACCTGGAGTAATATGACTGGGTCAGAAACCCTTTCCAGTTATCCACATCATCGACACTTTCAACAGAGGAAGAAGAACAACTGACAGAATTGTCCTATGATTAAAGCCTAAAGCTTCAATACGACAAGGACAAACTGTTTTTGAATTTTGGAGCTCAGTTTCTCATGAATATCATGTCATCATCACTGCAACATTAAAGGTTTTATTACCATTTGCGACTTTGTACTTGTGCGAAACGGACTTTTCTGCAGTTGGCAGTTACAGTAATTAAAAACCAGTACAGGTGAAATATAAACTTAGAAAAAGAAATGAGAGTGGCCATTTCCAACTTGGAGCCCCGGTTTCATAAGCTGTGCTTAAAAAAGCAAGCACATCCCTCACATTAACCAGCCAGTTTTATTGGAAGTTGGGTTGAGGGGCGTCGCAAAAAATAGCAAAATCTCAAGGGTGTCACAGTACGAATAAGTTTGGGAAGCCCTGGTATAGGAAGAAGCAGAGTGTCATGGTTGAAGAATTTATGGGACTGGTTTAAATGTACTTTTATAGAACTATTCAGAGCAGCGGCATATAGAGTAAAAATAGTTATGGTGATATCCAACCTCCGAATGAGAGACGACACTTAAAGAAAAAGAAACGATCTTTCTGTAAGAAACTCCTTGTTGTTGTTGTGCTAAACTTATGGATTAGGCCTTATTTTAGCTTTAGGGCAGTATTTAACAAGTTTATACTTCTTTAGTTTCCGGGCTATTTTCAATAATCTGTTCAATGAGTAAAATTGGGAAAAAATTATTATAAAAGCAAGAATCATATTATCATGCACGAACCGTTCCGGCACGTAGCGTAGTCTCCGAAAAACCTGATTTTACAAAGAGTTGTCTGATACTATACGCTCCAGACAGTATGAATAGGGAACTTGCATACATTTTTAAATATTAAAATGATATTAAAAAACATAAGGTAACATGATCTTAACCCGTACGCTAATTACGACGCTTTGAAAATGCTATAAAATTCAAATATCTTAGGAGGCTCTTGAACGTCCTTCTATTGTGACCTTCTATGCGTCCTTCTATGCCTTATTGTGCGTCCTTCTATGCCCACGGTCAACCGCGGGCTAGCAGTCGGAAACAACGCGATTAGGGTAGGTATCACGGGTATATTACATTTTAATCGTCTTTAATGGAAAATTCCTAGGTATTATTTATGTTCATCTTATATATTGTAGTAATTAGCTCCCCAATCAGCTTAGTTTTAAACTGAAATTGATAAAGTTGAGTGCTACTTTGTAAAGAGTTTAAAACGCATAATATGACGGACGAGGGTAAGTCTGACAACTTACCTACCGTTGATACCTTCATGGTGGCAACTTTTATAAAAAGTAGTGAAAGCTATTCTATTGGAGAAATGCGAGGTGTCAAGGCAAATAAGTATTTTAAACCGTTTATAACAATAATTTGGTACCATTATATTATAGTATACGGTTTACCCCGTGGGTTTGATCTACCTACCTCTAATCGAAGGATTTCGTATATCCTGGAAAAAATTACGGTGTAAATTGCGTTATAATAAAGATTATATTGTATTGTTATGTTTATTAGTACCTACTGGAGCCTTTCATTATTGTGTTCAAAGCCTTCTGAGAAAAGATTATGGTGATTAGCAGACGTACCGATAGAACATGTACATAGCAAACAAAATCCTTCTTTACAAAGTTAATAATACGCATAAATAAGAAGAATCATTATTGTAATTTTACAAGTTAATATCTTTATCATCTCAGCTTATACTTACACCGCATCCCTCGGTAGACCACAAGCTATAGTAGACACCCGACTGTAGACCGCATACTATAGTAGCACCAATACTTTTTAGTTACTCTTACTTTTATTACTAAAAGTTTTGTTTATTTTTAAGTTACTTGTTTCTTCTTTGTTCTTCAACACAAGAAACGACAACAGTAATTTCATAAAAAAGAACTTTTTGATACATGTCAACAGAGATAAAATGTTAATATTTTGCCTGTCACAGAAAAAATTATTTTTGCCACAGAGTAAAACAAGATATTTCAACTATATTATTTATCTATGGGCAAACTGCATTAAATGCAATAGCCCACCGAACGGGCAAACGATACGAGTGGCCTATGACGTCAGACCCCAGCTCTCGCTTTTGAAGTTGTTTGAAACGGAAATTTTAGGCGCGGAACTTTGATCAGATGTTGTACGTACACTATTCATTGTTAAGACGTAATATTTTGAATATAACATTTTAAAACATAAATTAAAAAATTTATGCAAAAAAATTTTTTAGTGCAAGTTCCCTATTGTTCATATTTTTAAAACCATTAAAATCAATATTTTTCGGAAACGAAACGCTACGTGTCGGAAAGGTGCGGGCATGATAAATGATAATATGATTCTTGCTCTCCCAATAAAGTATATTCTTGTATTTTTCAGTATTAACAAAGTAAATATTTTGGTTTCCCTTTTACCAATATGCCAATATTTACCTTTCAAAAATAATCTTTAATATCACCTTTTTTGTTTTCTTTTCTTGTCATTTACCTGTTAAATCAACATTACATGAAGCAGCCACATGTTTGTTTCTAAACCAGTCCTGCATAATCAACATACATAGTACCGTAGTAAAAACGAATGAGTAAGACACGTGTTTTAGTCCCAAAAGGGTCACAGTATAACGCATAATTCCAGTCAAGGACAAGGACATTTTCGGATCACCGGCGACGGTCCATTGTTCTCTCCCGCTACCGCTACCGGTGTTGCAGCGGATGTTTCTTTTCTTCCAGTGTTATAAATGACACTCGAACGAGAGATGCCTAATTCGACTGAGCGGTCAGTCGAATTTAAACTTCGTTAAATTTAATAAAGTAAAATATAAAGAGATTCGAAATAGAAAGAGCTTTAAAAGAACTAAAAAATAATAAAGCTTCAGGATACGAGAATATAATTGCCGAGCTCTTGAAAAGAAGCAAAACATTAACAATCCCTATACTAACAGATATGTTTAATATATTTTTCCATCATAGCAAGATCCCTAAAGACTGGAACGAAAGTCTAGTAATCTCTTACACAAAAAAGGGGACAAATGTGTCCTACAGAATTATAGACCTATATCTTTGCTCAGTCAAGTATAGGTACAAACTATTTATGAGAATTATTAACAATCGTTTGACCTACAAAATGGACAATTACCAACCGGTGCAACAGGTTTCCGCAAAGGATATAGTACATCAGACCATCTGCTGACAATGAGAACATTGATAGAGAAGGCAAATGAATACCAACTACCCGTATTTCTTGCCTTCCTAGACTATGAAAAGGCATTTCATAGTATCGAGATGTGGGCCATAGAACAAGCTATTAATAATTGTAGAATAGATTCGAGATATAAGCAACTAATACATAATATTATACGAAAATGCAACTATGATAGTACAACTAGACGAAAAAAGGTACAACCCCCCATTAAGAGAGGCGTGAGACAAGGAGACGTAATATCGCCAAAGCTTTTTAATCTAGCCCTAGAAGACGTCTTCAAAACTACAATTTGGTCAACCTCTAAGAAGTTCAACATGTACAGCAATTAAATTATTTTTATTAATTTTAACGTAGCTGTTTATATCTTAGATTCTTCTAAAGTTTCTGTGGTTTCTAACCTGTGACGATAATATTATACTCTCATCGTCTAGAGTACGAATATGTATTCAACAGAACATGTTTAATTATACCGTCTCTGATAGTATAAAAGACCGAACATAAATCTATTAGTAGTCATTATCGGTGTGTTGAACGGATAATTATTACCTACCCATCGGAACAGGTGAGCTGAACGTATTCCGAAGCGCGTAGATTTGGTGTGTTGAACGAAATTACCAACGACTAGATGTGTTGAATGTGGTTATCATTTGTTTACTGTAATTCAGTCAATTTGTACTCTACGAGCCTTCTAGTGGGAAAGTTTTGGGGTAGCTCTGATTTCTTTCATTATCCATGTATTTTGGGCTGCTGAATCCGGATAAGACGTTTGCGGACAAAATTTCGTGATTAGAGATTAGTGATTACGAAATAAGTTGTGAGATTCTATATACCTCTCTCTCTTTCTTCAGTCTCTTCTACGTCTATATCAGAGCTATCTTCCAGGGGCTCAACGTTGTCACACAGTCCTTCGCATGATGTGCAAATTAGGGAAAAATGGAGGCCCGCCTTCCTGCACCCACAATTGCGTTGGCAGCCCTTTTTACATTTTCAGGAAATATACCGTAGTAGTGAGTTTGGTGAAGGGTCCAAAGTGGTTGGCACTGGCACGAGACCACTAGTCGTTTTTTTTCCAACCCCACTCACTTGGATCTTTTTGTTGCTGGTCAGGATATAAAGATAACCAATGCTGCACCTGATAGTAAACTCTAAGTGAATGTCCACGTGCAGCAGATTCGGTAGGAGGTAATGAGGCAATGTTGGTCTTATTTTTGTATGATGAAGATACGTATTTTCTCTATCTCAAATCGTTCAGACTGGTCTTTTTGCTTCCATATAGAGCCATGAGAAACATGTTTCCTGCTGTCGTAACCTCATCCTGATGTGCATTAGGGTCTTTAAAAGCCTCAGTGTTTGGTTGCAAGTCTGTGCTCTTCTGCAGGACTTTAAGATATTTCAGTTTCCCCTGATTAAACAATGCAGAAGTAGTATGCAGATGAAGTTGTGCAGAAGCTTTGCGAAACCTTTTCTTTTCCTGGTTTCAAAAAAAATCCTTTTTTTGTGTTAGGACTACACAGGCCAATCAAAATGACTAGAAGGTCGATATCTTCCCCCACCACTGTCACATGTTCATTTGACGGTGCCATCTCAAGAGCTGTTGTGATAATTAGGATATCGTGATCCTCCACAGAATGAAGGATGTAAATTTATCAAATGGCAGCATTCTAATAAAAAATAAAGTTTTGAAATGTAAAAAGTGGGTCTTGCAGAAACCGTTAAAAATTTGCAATTTTCAACTTGCACTTTGGACCGAAAGGTTCGTCTAAAAAAAAGTAAATAGAGATGTTTGTAGAGAATTTTTAGTGCTTTAATTACTGTTAACAGACCATTTACTAAAAGTTAATAGTTTTCGAGATTTAAGCAAAAAAGCGGGAAAAAGCAGAAATTTTTCATTTTTTTCTCGATTTACTCAATGTTCCATTACGAAATTTTGTCCGCAGACCACATATTCGGATTCAGCAGCCCAAAATACATATATAATGAAAGAAATCAGAACTACCCCAAAACTTTTCTAGTGAAAACAAAATTTGATTGAATTACTGTCCAATGTACTGCATTGAACAGCCTTTGCTTTATTTTTCCGTCATCGATTTATTATTCATGTATCAAATATCGTCACATTAATCTTCTAGGGTCTACGAAAGCCGTATATCTAGAACGTATTTAAATAACGAAATTATTTTCCATTTTTTTTTTTGGTTAGGTCAAAATAAATGTCTTGACAAAAACGAATTCTATCTCCTGTTATTTATTACCCGAGGTTTTCACAAACCTAATCTCTAATGAATAAATTCAGTATAATCTGTACTTTTCTTTGTTTAACTGTGTATATGTACCAATTTTACATCAGCTATTTACTGAGTCGGCAACGTTTAGTATGCACTGTGAAAACATTTAAAACTAGAATGATTTATTCGCAGGATCAACTATTCTAGAGGATTTTCCCCATAGCAACGTCCCCATAACGTTGTTTGCGTTCATATACATATTCGTCGATTTGTCGGAATTTACCCTTGTCCAGATTATGTCACCCAAGTGGGATGTTTGTTCAGATTTATGTCAGGCTACACCTGGGACAATAACGCAGCCCGACACACAATTACAAAAATCGATCTGTTTTGACTCATTTACTAGAAACACAAGTTATTTATTAACACATACACCAGTCTATCTGTGAAAAAATAATGTAGATATTTGGAGGCTTTAAATGTGGAGGATTTTTTTGGAGACAAATGGTCAGTATTATTAGAGATACTGCTATTGAAATACTTAAGAAAACGTCAGGAAAGAAGTTTGAACATAAAGAGACTTGATGGTGGTCAAACGAAGTACATACATACAAGAAAAAATAAAAGAGAAGGGAAAATTAGATGAAAGGTGGCAATAAAATAGATCAGACACAGTAGATCTTCAAAACTATATGGTCGCCAAAAAGGAAGCGAAAGTAGCAGTAGCAAAAGAAGAAGCGTATTCAAACCTATACGATCAACTTGATTCCAGGGAAGGCAAAACAAAGATATATGTAAAGTAGCTAAACAGAGAGCAAAGAAGGCAAAAGATTTTAATCAGATTAGATGTGTCCGAGATGAAAATAATAAAATACCAATTCACGAAAGGATGTCAAAAAGAGATGGAGAAAGTACTTTGACAGTTTATTAAATGCAGAATTTGACAGACAGGATTATTTAATAGAATTATGGAAGTTTGACAAATGCCGGACGAATGGAGGAGCAGTATATTAGTACCAGTTTACAAAAACAAGGAAGATATATAACAATGTACAAACCACAGGGCTATAAAACTACTAAGTCACACCATGAAAATATGGGAAGAGTAAGTAATTGATAGACGGATACGTGAAGAAACCGAAATATCCGATAATCAATTTGGCTTTATGCAGGGCAGATCAACAACAGATGCAATTTTCATTCTATTCTTCTTCTTCTTCTTCTTGCAGTACCGTCTCCTATCGGAGGTTGGCTACCATCCCAGCAATCTTAACTTTGTTGGCTGCAGCTCTGAACAACTGTATTAAACTGCACCCATACCACTCCCTTAAATTTCGTAACCAGGAAATCCTCCTACGTCCCACATTTCTCTTTCCCGAGATTTTTCCTTGGATTATGAGTCTTAGCAGAGAGTACTTTTCTCCTCTCATTATATAGCCTAGATATTCCAGTTTTTTCGTTTGCATGGTTTTTATGACTTCGCATTCCTTCCCCATCTTCAGCAAAACATCTTGATTTGTTACTTTTTCTGTCCATGGTATTTTCCACATTCTCCTGTAACACCACATCTCGAATGCCTCAATGTTTTTGATGTTTATCTTTTTCAGTGTCCAAGCTTCCATGCCGTACAGCACAACGAAGAAAACATAGCACCTTAACATTCTTGTTCAATTTTCATTGTAAGGCAATTAATGAAAAAATACAGGAATAAAGAAACAAACGCTCATATGGTATTAATTAATCTTGAGAAAACATGTGATAGAGTTCCTCGAGAGGTTATGTGGTGGGCACTTAATAAGAAAGAAGTCCCTGGTGAATATATAAAGATTGTGAGAGATATATTATATGAGGGAGTAACGACTAGTATTAGGACAGGTGCGGGAGATACAGATAAATTTCATGTGAAAGTAGGATTGCACCAAGGCTCGGTGCTTAGTCCGTATTTATTCTCATTATTTTTGGACCAGATAACAGCGAAACTACAGGGTAACATTCCACGGTGCTTATTGTATGCTGATGATGTAGTATTAGTTGGAAATAGTGAAAGTTACTTAGAACGAAAACTGGAATAGTGGAGACAAGCTCTGGAGGAAAAAGGTTTAAAACTTAGTAGGACAAAAACAGAGTATTTGGAATGTTCATTTAAAGATGGAGTTACTACAAATAAAATGGTATCTTTAAATGGTGAAAAGATTGTGAAAAGCAATAGTTTTAAGTACCTCGGATACCAATAAAAAAGAAAGAAACAACGAATGCCTGTGGCGGAAATGAGAATGCTTAGATGGATGAGTGGAGTGACAAAACAGGATAAAACTAAAAATGAGTGTATTAGGGGAAGTCTAAGTCTGGCAGCAATTGATGCCAAAATGAGAGAGCATAAGTTAAGATGGTTTGGTCATGTTCAACATCGAGACGTTAATCACTTAATACGAAGAATTGCTGAAATGCAGATTCCTGGAAAGAGTAGGAGAGGAAGACCAAAGAAGATGTGGGGGAGACGATTAGGCAGGACATGTTGGTAAAGGGGATTGACACTGATATGACCCAAGATAGAATTGTGTGGAGATATGCCATTAGGGAAGCCGACCCCGCGTAGGGATAAGGCAAAGAGAATGGTGATGATTTGGAGGCTTTAAAATGTATATGAGGGGTAACTGATAAAAAATCCGTGAAGACAGGGCAGGCTATAACGGGCCTGCAAGGGATGCACTGCAGGCGAGCGCCCCCGTTTGGGGGGCGCCAAAATGAGCTTTTTTTCTGCCGGTGCTATACAAAATACTAATTTAAAAGAAACCCAAGGGCGCCTATGCTTCTTTTGCAGACGGGCGCCTTATACCCTAGCGCCGGTACTGCGTGAAGACATACAACTGATTTTACTTTGTTTTTTTTTAAGAAGCGTAAAAACTGAAAAAATAGTGTATTATTCAACGAGCACGTAATGATGGCTATTACTCACGATGATGAAGTTTCCTGAAAATAGTCGCTTTCGGTACGATTTTTGTAATGTAAAGCTTTCGATTTAATAAATCATACTGAAACCTTTGTTTTAGGAGCGCTGCAAAAAAATATAAAACTAAAAATATTTAGACAATATCAGAGAACACCTACGATAATGTTCACTAATACAGACGTTGTGTCTGTTTTATACTACGCTTAAAATTATGTAAAACTGGAGCACTGATAATAGACTCATAGACAAAAATATGGAATATTTTCAAATTATCGTCAATTTCTTCAATATGATGGGTTAATGTTAGCAGAACACTGTTGTTTTAAGAACAATTTATTTAACAAGTTTTAAATGAATAATTAAAATAAATTTAAACACACTTAAGTGAATTGTTTAAACAAAAATTATTCTTCTTCTTTGTGTGTACACATGACTATGTTTTTTTTTTCATGTGCCTTCAGTAAGTTGTCGTTTCATCGGTTTCGTGGTCTTCCCATTGATCGTCTTCCTATTGGGGAACCGTCTCTCGCAGTCATTACTACTCTATATTTGTTGCCAATCGGCTTATGTGATAATTCCATTCTACTCTTCTGTTTCTTACCCAGTTAGTAATGTTCTCGACCTCTTTCGTATAGTATCTTAAAATCGATTTTTCGAAGCGTTTTCCTTTCTGCTGTTTTTAGAATTCTTTTTATCCTCCCTGTTCCGTCCCTCCTCATATTTTTTCTTTTATCCTTTATAAAAGGTATATTTGTTAAAATCCCTATAAAGGGCAAAATCACAACATAACTAGTTTTCAATCGGTTGACCGATCATCATCAGTGTTTGCCTAAAATGTGTATAACCTGATAAAATGATGCAAAGTATTTAAAATGTTGATTACGATTTTAAAAGTTATAGGTTATACTCACTTGAATCTAACATGCTAACCACCAAAGTAAAAAATATTTGGGTAAAAACCCTTTGCAATTAATCCGTCATAGAAACATAGAAATAAGATGTGAATTTAAACATGGATGTTTAAAATATCCAATGTTTCATGCTCTAGGTGCCATTGAGCTCGAATTTGACTTGTTCACATCATGACTTTAGAGAAGCATTGTGGGAGACTATGGTAGAAATGGGAGTACGTGGAAAACTGGTACGATTAGCAAAGGTGAGCACGGAGAACGCTTCCGCACGAATCAGAGTTGGCAGCAACACGTCGGAGGAATTCCTCATTGACACCGGACTTAGACAAGGAGATCCTCTCGCCCCCCTGCTGTTTAACTTCGCACTGGAACATGCAGTAAGGAAAGCTCAGCTACAACTGACAAACGGATTTGCCGCCCAAGGATCAAAAATACTATTGGCCTTTGCGGATGACGTGGACACAATTGCACAATCCACCAGAGATGCAAAAGAAGTTTTCACCCTATTCGAGAACGGAGCCAAGGAAGTTGGTCTTAAGGTCAACGAGGACAAGACCAAGTACATGGTGGTTACGAAGAACCCAAGACCAAGGGTTAGACAAAACGTAACAATTAATGAATACAATTTTGAAGTCGTCAAAGAATTTAAGTACTTGGGAGCGATCATAACATCTGAAAATAACTATGAAAAGGGCGTGGCAGCCAGGATTATTGCAGGAAACAGGGCATATTACTCGTTAAGGACCCTACTTAAATCAAAAATACTCTCAAGACCAGCAAAAATAAGAGTATATAAGACAATAATTCGTCCCACAATAACGTATGGAAGCGAAACCTGGACTCTGAATCAGCGGGAAACAACAAAATTACTGGTACTTAAAAGAAAGATACTGCGGACTATCTATGGGCCTTGCAGAGAAGAGACAACAGGAGAATGGAGAAGAAGACACAATGATGAACTCCAGACAATATACGGAGATGAAAACATAGTACGCTACATTAAATCAAACAGAATACGATGGGCGGGTCACGTACTAAGATCAAGTGACGAGAGACTTCTAAACGCCACATTCTGGGAAAGGCCCGATAGAAAAAGGTCAGTTGGTCGCCCAAGAAAGAGATGGAAGGACGAAGTAGCCAGCGATCTACGCAAAATGGGAGTACAGCAATGGGAAATAGCTGCTCAGGACCGACAACAATGGAGGGAAATAGTAAACGCGGCCAAGACTCACATAGAGTTGTAGAGCCAAATGATGATGATGACATCATGACTTTATGGTAGCAAGTGGCTCTGATAGCGGAAATTCCGAATGATGACATGACAGAAATGACAGTTCCACAGGAAGTTAAAATTTCCCTGTTAGTTTTGTGAAATTTATTGTAAAGTTTGTTAAATTACGAACAATAAAAACAGTCGTTCCCACCGTGGTAAATAATCTGTTAAAATGAAAATAAACTTGATGTAATAGTTAGAATGTTTGCAATGAATAAGATAGTCAAACCACATTACACGTTAGATCGAAAACTTGATAAACGTTATTAAGCCCTCTTATGTGAATATCTAATGTTTAGAAAAGCAATTCTATGTTGATTTTAAGTTATCGATTTTATTCGAATGATTGGAAGTTGTTAGATTATGTGGAAGTTCAATAAAAGATCACAATGGGGGTGACAGAGGTGTAAAATTGTCTCATAATCTGGAAGGGATGTATAAGGCAAGCTCAGATTTATGCGACTAATTACCAAGGGTCCTGCAGGGGACCTGCAACGGGACCCAGAAAGAGTAGTGAGACTATTAAATTTAATTATAGTATGAATAGATGGGGTGAAAATAGTCATAGATAGAATATGGATGAGAATTTAGAGATGGAGATGTATGTGGATTAAAAATTTAAAGTATCCAACAACTTAGGACAATCTCTATCTAATTCCAAAGATAGCATCAATTACATGAATTGTCGTGATGTTTATAGACTACAATTTTCTGACTGTGATGCTACTTACATAGGAAGAACTTGTAGATCATTTGCTTCTCGCTCTCTTGAACACACCAAAAGAGAGAACACCTCTACCTTTTCACAACATCTCAAACAAAAAAGCCATACGTTGAATATCCCAGATGATGTCGCTCTACTTCACAACATCCCACAGAAAGATTTCTTAAAATTAGATTTGTACGAGGACCTAGAAATAATCAAAGAAAAACAAAAAAGTCCGAATTGTGTCAACCGCCATGTTTCGTTCAATCGGGACTTCCAACCACTCCATCGACAACTTTTTTCTTAATACATTTACAATATTACTTTTCACCTCACTTCAACTGCTTCGTTCTCTTTCACACTTATAATAATTTATCTGTTACTAGTCACAATAATCCTTTTGTCACTTTCAGCCATCTCACCACTTTTATCCATTCATAACATACATATAAATTACTGATATCATCATCCCCAGACATCCATTTTAAAGTAATTTTCATCTGCATACAACCCACCACTATATTTCTACATATGACTATTATCACCATACCTACTCCATCTGTCATCACCAACATATAATACTCATCTTTAGCAAAACCAAATCAACAGTCTAATTTTCTTTCTGGGTCTCGTTCTTGTTCCTTTTTCACTAATTTCCTCACAGACATCTCATACCCACCCAGCCCCTACTGTCATCATCCTATTACGGTTTTGGTTTTTGGACCCTTAGGGATCCGGGCAGCCTGCGATGCCTTTAGGAAATAGTCGCCTCAGTTTGAGTTTGTGCTTTCTTAATGATACATCCCCTAGATTATTTAAGACATTTTTACACCTCTGACACCCCCATTGTGATTTCGTACACACTTACACAAATTCCAACAGCTACTAATAAGTTAAATAAATTCGATAACTTTAAATCACCACAAAATTGCGTTTTTTAAATCTTAGATCTCTTGATAATAAGATTTTATTACGGTATTGAGTTGTCGTACACAAAATTTCTGTGTAATGTGGTTTGCCTAACTAGTTCCACTTACAGTTTACGTGAATCCATTTTTACTGTAACAACTAGTGTAACGAATTTTAATTGATAATTTTCACAATGGAGTGTGTTGTTACATCATTTCTAATTTTAACAATCTGCATACCTTATTTTTAAACATGACAGGTTATTTTTAACTACCTGTGGAACTGTCGTTTGTCTTGTCATCGTTCCGAGGTTCCAAACCATTTCATTGTCACTTGCCGTCTCACTTCCAACATGTGAACAAGTCATATTTACATCTCAGATGTTACTTAGGGCAAATTAGAAAATATTTTAAACATCCAGGCTTAAGGTAGCATTTTAAACTAATGTTTCCTCGACGGACTATTTTTACTGGGCTTTGATTTACATATTTTTGTATAATACTATCTTGGTGGTTAGCATGTACATTGCACGTGAGTATAACCGACTATTTTTTAACCCTAGTCAAAATTTCAACATCTTTGCCTTTTTTATCAGGTTATATTCATTTTAGGTAAGCACTGATGATGACTGGTAAACCAGTCGAAAACTAGTTATCTGATTGATGTGGCCCTTTTGAGGGTTTTTTAAAAATATACCTTTTATACAGAATTTTACTGTTTTTTTTTTGTATGTGGATTAGTGTTGCCCAAATGCAAGACCAAGATGAGACTTAGACAGTATTCGTCTTGGTCTTGCACCAGTACACCTGATCTTGGTCTTGGTCTTGGTATTGCGCTCCCGGTCTTGGTCTTGGTCTTGGCAAGGGTCTTGCAAGTCTCACAGTTGCCCATTAGCCTATTGCATATCTTAGAACAACGTAACAGAGAGGTACATTTTAAGCTTGAATATCATAGGCATAGTAAAGACTAGCCAAATTAATAAATATCTAAACAACTGACACCGTGTGGGGTGTGAACCCACGATTTAAGTGATACCTGCCTATGTTTTAACTAACTAAAGTTCAAACTACCTCTTAAAACCCACAAAATTTCATTTGCATAACCGGTTTTAGAGCAATAAATAAATAGTCAGTTTGTAAGAAAAATTCCAACGCCCCCTATTTAGGAAACAAAGCATTCATAAAGTAAACGTTTATAAAGCAAACTGTCATTACTTTTTCGTGCAGAATTACCCATTAAAGTTTGCCATACTTATGTATTTAAAAACATCCTGTATTGATCAAAAACATGGCTAGTTAAAAAAGTACCTAACTTTTTTATTATCCAATGTAAGATAATGAATAAAAAAACATAATGACAAGAAAATATGAGGCTATAGTTGGGTTTTAATTTCAGTATGCTATTGCATGCTTGAATAATAAGTTCTAAGCATAATGCTAGAATATTCCACAGAGTGAGAAAAAACACAGTTTGATTGGTACACCCGGTATACAATGAAAATAATTGGCCCGACAATAGTTGACAATAATTGTCTAGCAACAATATTATTACAGCAATATTTATAAAGAATAAGACAACATATTAAAAAGCTCACTTACATCGGACAACAGGTTTAGGAAATTTGAGACATTAAAAATGACCCGTTTTTAAGGTGGTGCGTTAATTTCTTGGAGGAGTGTATAATATTTTGGTATTTTGTTTACACGATATCCGGCATTATCTGTACTTTTGTCTCGCATCATAGCCGCGCTGTTTCGGCAAATTTTGTTTAGCCGAGTGACCTCATAGCACAGTCAGCATAAACAATACATAATTGTCTTAGTATAATATAATAATATGTATACCGATAAGATTTCTGGTGTTTGGATTCCTAGAAAACTAATAATGAAAAAAATTAATTACTTATATACTTATTAAGTATATTTTCTATTAGCAAAAGTGACAAATTTTTAAAAAGTTTGTATATGATATTCGATATTACTGTAGGCGTCGCAACGCACGAATGTTATGTTATGATTAGAAGACGACTATTCTCAAAACCTGGACAATTAATTTCAGAGCGAAGAAGTCGGCTGCTGGGAAAGCATGTACAAAATATTTTATTTTTACATTATAATACATAATGACCTCTGAGTGCATGCCAAATGTGTCAAGTGTTTTTTTAATGGATATTTTGATTCGCTATGTATGTTTATGGTATTGTTGGTAAAGCTTATAAATCCAATTTTCAAAAAAAAAATTTACAATTGTTTTTGTTTCTCATAGAGTAGACTCGAGTGGAGTATTAATAAGTGGGTAAGAAACAGAAGAGTAGAATCGAATGAAATGGCGGTTCCCCAATAGGAGTACGAGCAGTGGGAAGTCCATGAAAAAGATGGAACGACAACTTACTGGAGGCGCATGGAAAAACATAGGCATGTCTACACACAAAGAAGAAGAATAAAGAAGAGTCATGTTTATAGAAAAAGAAGAAGAAGAGATATGTGTAAAAAAAAGAGTGTGTGTACTTTGTACGCACGTAAGAAGCTATGATTTCAACGAAACAAATATATTTTAAACATTTTAATTGTATTTTTATTTAAATAATAAACTAATTTTAATACTTAAAATAATACCAAAAATTTAAAATAACGTTATTACGTCATTTTTTTATGAACTGGAGCGTCCCCGCAGTTGCTTTTCTCGTGAGGAATCGTATAAACTCTAAAAACGTCGTTTTTCGACAAAAAATTTATATGTTTATACAAATTTTATATACTTTTTTCATGGGCCATGGGTATGGCATTTCGATTTTCTGCTGTATTTTCGTCAAATTTTAAAATCATTAAAAATGGTAAGTTCTCGAAAAATAATGTCAATCCGTCATTTTTTGACGAACTGGAGCGTCCCAGCAATTGCTTTTCCTTTGAGGAATCGTAGAAAATCTAAAATACAAATACAGTACAACTATTAACTCACTTTTGTCTCGATTCTCACAACTTTTAAAACACAACTTGACAACAATAATCATAATAATAAAAAGGACAACAACACATTCTTTAACGACACCGCCATATTGGATAATTTTTGACATATCAATGGAATACCCAATCAGAGCAAACGTATAACGTATCTGCGCGTGGCACCAACAATATTGATGAATTAGCGCAGATTTACATTCACTCCCAATCGAGCCTAAAGAAGTATAACGTCAATAATAAGCTTGGCAAGATATTTCTTAATTATTTCAAGTTATGGTGTCATAACAAAATTATTCCATATTTTTGTCTATGAGTGTACAAAAGTTCATGCACTTCACTATATAACTTAAGTTTAATGCAGCAATTAAATATTTATTTTTGGTTACAGCGGATACAAAGTTTCTACACGGTTTTATCTAATCTTTTATTTGTTCGGATTTACGCTTACGTAAAATCGAAATCCATTAGGAAATCCCACACTTGTAAACATGAAATGCCTTTGCCAAATATACATGTGCAACGTGCAATGTCAAATATAAATATTTGTCATCTTATTTGACCTATAAAGAGGAAATATGTAAAATATGTACATTTCCTTTGATAATACCTGTGCACTTTTATAATTACTCAGCACAGATTTGGTGGCGAATTGATCAACACTTCCTCCGTTCCGTCTCTCCATCGGAGCTGGAGGTTGAATATTATCATCAGTATCTTTGATTCTCTCTACCGCTGCTCTGAAAAGTTCTGTCGAGACGCATTTAAACCAGTCCCTTTGATTTTTCAACCATGACACTTTCCTTCTTTCTATACTCTTTCCTCCTCTTATCTTCCCCTGTATTATAAGTCAGCATTTCATACCGGTGTTTCCTCATTATGTGATCCAGAGAAAGATGTTGTGGTTCCGGTTCCTGCGTATTTGTATTTATTAACATTTTTTATCGGCACATTTCCCAACTGTAAATTTGTACATTTCTTTTCTTCATTATCATATTTCATTATCATCAATGGTGCTACAGCCCTATGAAAGAGCCTCGACCTTCCCAAGTCTATTACGCCACTCAGTCCTATCCATTACCAACCATTGCCAGTTTGCTGCGCCTATTTTTCTCCCATCCTCATCTACACCATCCTTCCATCTGAGTTTTGGCCTACCCCTATTTCTACTTCCCACAGGTTGTGTCATAAGGATTCTTCTAGGAGGATTGCTAGATGCCCTGCCCATCTTAGTCTTCCTATCCTTATAAGAGATCCTACGTCTTTACCGCTAATTTTTAGGATCCTTCGTTCAAATATAATCAGGAGGTTTTCATCTGCCTTGGAGATGGTCCATGCCTCTGATCCATATGTCAACAGTGGTTGTATAAGGGTTCTGTATATGGTTATTTTTGTTTTTTGGCTTAAGTTTCTACTTCTCATATGTCTACTTAGTCCAAAATAGCATTTGTTTGCTAGGATTATTCTTCGCTTGATTTCTTCGGTCATGACGTTCTCCTTGGTGATCAGGGAGCCTAAGTATGTGAATTTGTCCACCACTTCAAAGGTAGAGTTATCAACCGTGAATTGGTGACCGATGTTTCTGGCTCTATTGTTGGCTGTTGATGCCATCATCTTAGTTTTCTCCTCGTTTACTTGCAGGCCCATATTTTTTGAGGCATTTGAGAAGGTGGTATGCATTTCTTCTAGCTTAAGTGTTGTGCGGGCAACTAGGTCCAGGTCATCTGCATATGCCAAAATTTGAGATGATTTATTAAAAATATTTCCTCTGTTGTCTATTCGGGCATCTCTGACCGCCTTTTATAGAGCTATGTTGAAGAGGCGACACGCCAGCACATCTCCCTGTCGCAGCCCAACATGCGTTTCAAACGCCTGTGATTATTCGCCCTGTATTTCGACTTTGCAAACAACTTTACGCATTGTAGCCTTAACCAATCTTATTAGTTTATCAGAGATGTGGAATTCATCCATGGCTTCATACAATTTATTTCTTAGAACACTATCATAGGCCATAGAAGATGGTATGTGTTGATATGGAATTCATTAGTTTTTTCCAGTATTTGCCCTAGCATAAAGATCTGGTCTATTGTTGATCGACCAGACCTAAAACCACTTTGATATTCTCCAAGAAGCTCCTCTGAATGTGCACTTAGGCGACTATATAAGATACTCGAAAATATTTTGTAGGCTGTATTAAGGAGGGTTATTCCCTATATATTATCATATTTACTCTTTTTTATATTAAATTTTAGTTCATCCAGATGTTTCAAAGAGACTACTTCTCTCATCATTTAGTAGTAGTGGGAGTTGTTCAGCAGAGACCACAATCACGGTGTCATCTGCATAACTTTTCTTGTTAATACTTATTCCGTTCATTACTTCACTTTCAGATAGTAATGCTTTTTCAAAAATGGATTCAATATGTCATTGAATAGTAATAGAGACATAATATATCCCTGCCTAATTTTACTCTTGACTAAAATTTCACGAACTGAGGTTCGTGATCTATCACGATGTCTGCTCTTTGATTCTAATAGTAAAGTTTTGTAATTATTCCTAAGTCCCTTTGTCTACTATTTTTGTCTTTATTTGGACTAGGACCTACTTTTTCATGTCCTACTTTGTCAAATTCTTTTTAAAAATCTACGTAACAAATATGCACATCTACATTCATATCCATGCACGTTTAGGCTATCGCATTAAAAGCAAATAACGTATTTCTGATTTCTAGTCCAGTTTTAAACCCAAACTCATCATCTATTACGTCTTCCAGTTTTTTATTTATACGACCATGTTATTATTTTTAAGAATAACCTTAGAACATGACTTATTAATGATATTGTTCTGTATTCACTGCAGTCTTTAGCTTTTCTATTTTTAGGAGCGCAAAAAGTGGAGTGTAACTTTTTCCACTGCTTTTCCATTTTTGCTGTTTTCAATGCAATTTTAATTTCCCCTGTTGTTGAACTGCTAAACTTATCCTCTGATTCATTATGTCTTGTGAAATAATTTTAGTTGTAAGTTTTAGGGCTTAGGGCAGTATTTAACCAGTTGTTACCTCTGTAGTTTTCTGGCTGCTTTTTATCTCCTTTTGAATAGTAGAATAGCTCGCTGGTTCTTCATGCTTCCGGTATTTTATTGTGTTTTATGATTTTGTTAATTAATATTATTAATTGTTCTGTCATTGCTGCTCCACAATATTTCAGTAATTCGTTTGGTATTCCATGCTTACCTGCAGCTTTTCTGTTTCTCAGCTTTTCAAGTGTTTTTCGAACTTATTGTGTACCTACTTATATCAATACTCTTCACTCTGCATTTGTGGTAATTTCTGGTGTTTCCGGTTCTAGCATTATTTGTTCTTCCTCTACATAGAGGTTTTTTAGATAGTCAATCCATGTATCCTTTTCTATGTGTTTTGGTTCTATTAGTTCCTTTACCTCCGTTCTTTGACCTCTTATAAAGCGCCATAATTCCTTTTGGAGACCATAAAAATCATGTTCCATTTCTTTCGAAAAACATTTCCAGTGATCATTTTTTATTCTTCTTACGACTGAATGTGTTTCGTTTCTTATCGTCTTATAATTATCGTATGCCTCTTGTGTATTAGTTGCCATGCATTTTAGGTAAGCTTTTTCTTCTCTTTACATTTTTCCTTCACTTCTGTACAAAACCATCGAGTTCTTCGCCTCCACCTGCAATTTTGTTTGGTGGATCGAGTAGCTCGACAGAACTGTTGCCGGTCCGAAGCCCGGATAAAGGAGGAGGGGGTCTACTGTCAGGTTAGCACCCTACTGATAAACTTTAAAATCACACAGCTCATAGAAACAGGATTAGGCCTCGGAACAAGAGACGTATTAAAAATTAGATAATTCTTTATATTTAAAGCAGTTATCTGGAGCGTTTTGGGGTAAAATTAATTATTTTTCCACAGACGTGCGGTAATGTAATCATAAGTGGTTCTCAGGTTTGACAAAAATATCTTCTTTTTGAAGTGCCCATCCGTTTCGGATATTGGCTACCATCATGGCAATCTGTACTTTGCACACTGCTGCTCTCAAAAGATTTATGGTTGTTGTGTTGAACCACGTACGTAGATTTTTCAGCCAAGAAATCCTTCGCCTTCCTGGTCCCAGTTTTCCTTTTACTTTTCCCTGTAAGATTAGCTGTACCCCTCCATTTCTCTCGTTGTTCTCATGATGTGACAGATGTATTCAAATTTGGCTGTTTTTATTGTGGTTAGCAAAAAATCACAAAACAAAAATAACAAAGTAATAACAAAAATATCAGTATAGCCAATTTTAATGTGGGAAAGAAGACAATCGTTGAAATAAGTAGTTAAAATAAATAACTAAATAATTAAAATAAATAAATAAATAAATAAATAATTTAAACAATCTGCATAGACAAATACCTATAGGGAGAGTGCAAAAAAAAATTCATGAAACAATTAATTTTTTTTTTTGAAAAATGGCTTTGGCAGAGCCAGTTAGCCAGACTTGTATGAAACAATTTACAACAAAGGTTACAATAAATTTTTGGAACAAGAAAGTATTTTTGAAGTTATACTTCTTTACGATCGAGGGTGAAATTTTATCACATGCCGGGCGCATGCGCAGACAGACAGTATGTAGTTCTTTGCTAATCTTTCAAATTATGTATCAGCGCAAATAAGTCATTAAAATAATATATTAGTGTTTTTTAGTAAATGTATTATTTATTATAATTTTTGTTTTTTGGATTTGTCTTCCTTGGGCGTAAAATAATAAAATATCTATTTTTATATTTCACTTGTCGCCGTGATGTGTAATTATGTTATATCCGAAACGTCAATAACAGGCGCCTTGATAGCCTGGTTGGTAGAGTATTGGACCAGAGATCGAGAGATCGCGAGATCGCGTGTTCAAATCCCGGACGATTCATATTTTTTTTTTTTAATTTTTGGCCTTGTTAAGTTTTGGTTAATTTTTGGTAATTATTGTTAATTTTTTGTATTGTACCTGTTAAGTATATTTATTTGGTTGAAATTATATAATACAAGTATAACTTCTTACGTGTGTACAAAGTACACACACATTCTTTTTTGTCTGTAGAGTAGTTTCGCTGATAAAAGCACTAAGTAGTGATATTTTTTCATAGTAGCATTTCATTGGAAACTTTTATACCGACTAGTCCGATTTCTTTAAATTTCTTTGTCGGAGATACTTAATTCAACACTGCTCGATAAATATTCAAACAGTGGACTGCTCCGGAATGTCAACAAGTGTTTCTAGATTATCTTGTCCTTTTCACTTATATTTATTTTCGCTACATACACAACCTCAACGTGTTTTTGTAATGGACGGGTCAATGTTCGGGTAATTGTGAAAAATTCAAATAAGTCGTACAAAAATAGTATTGGATGAGTGAGTAGGTAATATATTTTGTAATTTTGAAAGATTTAGTGGTTGGCAGTCGCTGAAAAAGAATGTTTCTGGATGTAATTGGGGGAGTGATGGGAAAAGTTGGAGGCTCACGCCAAAAGTTATGATCTGGCGTTGTTTACTAACAGTTTAAAATTCTTGTAGAGGTCAGTTTAAATTTATTCGTTATGATAATCATTTTTATATACCTACTCGATTATTATAGCTATTTATACCTTGTTTACCATAGATTGAAACACATAATAATGTAGTTAGGCTTTCGGAAATTTTATTTTATTTTTCAAGACATTCTAAACATGTATCTTTATCTTTAATAAGAATATTTGCATTTAAATAAAACTTAAAAAAAAACTTATAGTCTAAGATACCATAAGGTCGATCTGTACCGATCTGTTTAATGGACAAAAAGTATTTGATATGTAAGTTAGCATGTTAACAATAATTATAAAAACAAGGGGTGGCCGATCGATTATAAACAAAAAAGTTCTTTTGTAATTTTGCTGTTAAGGAAGCTAGGACAAATAATCCCCGGACAAATAATCCAGGACAAAAAATCCCCACAAATTATCCCTGGACAAAAAATCCCCACAAAAAATCCCCGGACACAAAATCCCCACAAAAAATTCCAGAAAAATAATCTCCACAAATTTTTTAGGCAAAATATCCCCACAAAAAATTCCGGATAGAAAATCCCCAAGAAATATTTGCTGCTGAATAGTTTTCTAAAAGTTTTCACGTGAATGCAATCTAAATGTTTTTCAGCCTCAGTGCATGAGAGTTGTAGCAATCGCCATGAAACCGCAAGAAAATAATAATTAGCAGTTAATATTAAGCATGAACTGTAATTTCGATTATCAAATTTTGAATTCCAATTCCATGTCAAAAACTTCAAATTTTACATGACAAAAGAGTGTAAGTTTTTTCAAAAGTCGTGGAAGATATGGGGAATGAGCTAAGGCTGTGGAAAACACGTCGTAATATTATTCGCTTAAATCTTCTGCTCACTCTGTTTTGAATAACCATGTTATTCATTATGCTAATCATTATTTTTGTGCCGAAAAGCGGTTTCATGGCCATTGCTATAACTCTCATGCATTTAGGCTGAAAAATATTTGAGTCGTTTGCATGCACGGGAAAACTTTTAGAGAACTGTTTGGCATTAAATATTTTTTGGGGATTTTTTGTGACGATATTTTATCTAAAACAATTTGTGGGGATTATTTGTCCGGGATTTTTGGTCCAGGGATAATTTGTGGGGATTTTTTGTCCGGGATTATTTGTCCAGGGATTATTTGTCCGAACCCCGGGCCAAAGACACTCATTTTTGTAAAGCTGTGTATCCATTACGTTGGTGCTCCGTGCTCCGTGATCCGTGTAGCTGCTCCAATGTACATATCGACAGGTTTTTGACAAAACATCGTAAGCATCAGTTTTCCGAAAATGGGATTTTTATCTTAAATGGTTCCTCACGATAGTTTACAGCTAATTAAAAAAAATTATTTTTCTCATAATAACATCCTAAGTGTCTAAAATTGAATTGAATTTTTATCGTAACCACCGCATTTCAAGCTCATTTTGTGCCTTTGGTATCCTAAACGGCAAGGTAGTACCGACAGATAATAGTAAACGCCATAAATCTTGTCGGTTACCTTTGCATATTTTGCCGCTTATGATAAGATTAAATGACCAAATTGACCGTTAGGATTACTTAGTGTTATCTTAAATGTGTTAGAACTCAGTGCACATTTTATTTCGTTAGAACAATTTAAAACGAAAGTAGTGGTAGTTTTGATAAATCTTCTAATTCAATAGATGCAATAAGTTTTTAATACTCGTTTTTATGGTTTAAGTTACTCGTTAAACAAATGTAATATTGTATATAATAGTATAGGATATAGCATTATATAGATATGTAATTGTCAAGAAAAATTAAATCTTTCAGCCTTAGGCCTTTAAGGCCTGTTGAGATTAATAAATAAATTTTATGGTTTATTGTTTTTTAATGGAATTTTCTGTCTAATTTACTAATTTGGTAATGACATAACCTATGTTTTTTAGTTGTTCTTGTGCAAATATCATAAATATATTATATTTGCAACAAAAATCAACTTGTAGTAAGTTCACTGAAACCTGAATCCAATGTAGGGGAGTCAATATACAACGAATATTGAAACATAGTTTCTAATTCCAAACAACTTTTTTTATTAACAATTTTCGATATTGATAAAGCTATTTTACTCTTGAACAAGACTTTTTTGACATACCTCATGTAAAATTACTAAAATTTAATATCTGATAGTTTTTTTTAAACTGATAATAAAAAGTTATCAATAGGTTCCAAGATACGCAGACATACTGTATAAGAGCTCAAAAAAATTACATTTATAATTCTTTTTCTACAACCGTGTTAAAAATGCAATTTTTAGCACTCCATACGAGCGTTAAAAATGCTACTTTAAGGCACTAGTGCTTTAAAATTTTTAAGGCACTGCGGTTCGTATTGACCGTATAGGCAATTTTGATGTAATGTCAAAAAAATATAAAAATGGAATGTCAGTCAAGTTCAAGTAAAAGTTTTTGTAGATATTGTCCTGTAATTACGTTTGTAGAAAAAATATTGTATGATATGCGTGTTAAAAAGTACATTTTTAAGGCACTCATGTGAATTGCAGAACTCGCTATCGCTCATTCTGCAAACTTTCACATGCGTGCCTTAAACGTGTACTTTTAACACATATCATAAATAACTATTTAGGGGAGTGCATAGTGCATATAGATTTTCACTTCGGAAAAAATCAAACAAGATAGAACTTTTTGTAATTTCATTAAGAAATGTTTAATTAATAAACAACATATCAAAAAGTTCTACTCGAGAAGTGGGTGCTTCATTTTTTATTAAACAAATGAATTGCGAAATTAAATGTTTTTTAAATAACTCCGAAAATATAAGTTTTAGAAAAAAACTGACTTGACCAATGCAAAATTCAGAAAATATTACACAAAAAACCTCACATAAAGATTTTGCTAAAATTAAATCTGTAGCTTCTATAATTTTTTATTTTTAACGCTAAAGTCACCCTTCTCACAAACATTGGCGCACTGTAAACTAGCGTACGGCGAAGTGCACGGTTGAGTTATTTTAATGTAATTCTTTAAATAATCGATCAAATGAAATTTTACAAACTGGACATGAAAGAAGAATAATTAAACTATCTTATGGTTATAATAAAAAGAAATTAAATGGATGGGCATAAGTACGGTGTGGGCTGAAAGTGAGAATTACATGAATTTTATTTAAAAATGATTTAAAAATTTTGCACAACTTACCTTTCAAACATCTTACTAAACGATGTTTTATTCAAAAAAATCTCAAAAATTTAATTCAAATGATACGACGCGTGTCAAAAAATGTAATTTTTGAAAATTTCATAGTTTTACAGAATTAACACCACTTTAAGACGGTATTACTCAAATTTTAACAGATCTATCATAGTTTTGTAGGTGTTTTTTTAATATTAGGATGTAGTCTTTAAAAAAATGCACTAAATTATTTACTTTAGAAATGAAATAAACTATTTCTTTTTCAGAAAAATTAGAAGGATAACAAAAATGTAATACAAAAACCGAAAATTAGCAGCTAAAAGAATGTGTATACAATGTGATCAAAACATTTTTCTGTAAAAATTACCTAAAATACATTTAATAATAAGCTTCAACAATAATAAATGTTCAACAAAAATTTTTTTTTAGTTCTTATACAGTATGTTTGCGTAACATGGAAACTATTGATAACTTTTTTATTATCAGTCTTACGAAAAAAAGTTATTCTTTATAAAATACTCTACCTACATCGTATATAATCTAAGATGCAACCACCAAATATAAAATTTTATTAATTTTATACGAGGTGTGTCAAAAAATATGAATTTCACTCAAGAGTAAAGTACCTTTATAATTTACAATATCGAAAATTGTTATTAAGAAAAGTTGTTTGGAATTAAAACAAATATTGTGAATAATAAAGGCACGTAACTCGAAAAATTCATATTATTTACTATTTTTAAAATTATTTATACAAAACAATTGTTATTGTTTAAACAATTAATAAACAATTAGCGGCCAAATCTGCAGTAGAACTTTTTACTTTAACATGTATATAAACTAACCAAAACGGTTTTAGAAAAATATAAGCTTGATTGAAGTTTTCCCAAGCAATGCATATTTTCGTTCTAATTGCACTCCCCTAATTAAGCTTGTTATTAAATGTATTTTAGGTAAGTTGTACAAAAAAAGGTGTTGATGACTTTGTACAAACATTTTTTTAACTGATATTTTTGGGTTATTATTGTATTACATTTTTTTCATCTTTCTTAATTTTCTCAAAAAGAAGTTGTTTATTTCATGTCTAAAGCAAAATAACTTAGTTTAGTGCATTTTAAAGATTACATCTTCTGCTTTAAAAAACACCTATAAAATTGTAATATGTATTCAAACTTGACTAATACCCTCTTAAAGTGGTAGTAATTCTGTAAAACTACGAAGTTTTCAAAAATTACATTTTTTGGGACGTCGTATCATTTGAATTAAATTTTTGAGATTTTTTGAATAGAACATCATTTAGTACAATGTCACAGATAAATATACGTATTAAATTTTATTTTTCTTTGTCGATTTTTATTATTAGGTAATAATATTTTTTCTGTTAAGATACTTACGTTATTTTTATGAATATTCATTTATAGATTGATACCTTGAAACTATCGTATGTTTATCTTAAGTGACAAGGCTAAAATTTACACAGACAAAGTCTAGCAAAGTATCGTATGTTACATGATTTAATAAAATAATGTTATTTTACAGTTTTTTTTTCTTAAATTAATATTTTTTTATGTACTAATTTATCATAGTTTCAAAATTTTAATTATATTAACCAAAAAGTCGGTAGAAGAAAAAGTCGTGTCCTGTAAAATGTGCGTTTTGTCGGTTACGATGTTTTATCAAAAACCCATCGATATAAACCGCCACCAATTGGATCGCCGACAGCGAGCGCCGAGCGTGAGCAGCAGCGTAATGGATACGTGTCTTAAGATACTCTTCTCAAACATAAACATCTACTTTCTACTTAATGCCCTTGGTACATAAATAACCATTTTCCTCGTATAAATAATATGGCTTCTATTAACTACTGTCGTTCATTAGTTACGATTGATATAATTTATTGAGCAGAAAATCTAACCACTAATTCTGTTAATTTTAATGCGCAATTACTAAACAGCGGAAAATTTACAACTAATAGTTTTCGGTGCGCTTGAAACGAATATTTCAATATTAACGATCTATATATACGCGAAATCTATTTAGGAAATGACTTACATCTATCAACAATGCAATTAAACCATCATGTTTTCTCGGTATGTTGCTGTTTATCAAAATCACTATTAATCAAATGTTATTTTCGTTATTAACTGTTGTATTTTGATTGATTTAGAACATTCACAGATGATATGCCGCTACTTATTTAACATATTTTCAAGTAGAAAATGTACTGTGAGACATCGATTATGCAACATCCATATAACTTCAAAATTAGTCCAGTGTACCTCGGTGAAAATACGGCATAACCAACGGTATAACGTCTGGTTTCCATTGTTACGTTTTTTATTATTTTAATTTAAACTTTAAACATTTAATTTGTAAGTATTTATTATTTATTGTTTTACATTCAAATAATTATACACACTAAAACATATAGTTTATATCTACATTTATTATTTACAATTTACTTTTTGATCATTCAATACGCACAATTATCAATGACTGTAAAGTCTGAGCAAATTCACTTAAATATACACCGACCTGAGCTATATCATATTCTAGACCCAGCTTGAAATAAATAGAATTAGACACACACGGTCAACTGTAAACTAAACAGCAAGTAACATAATATTGCCCCCTCCTTAAGAGATGGTTCCAGGAGGAGCTCATGTTCTATAGACATTTTTCATAAACTGTTATTATTTTAAATATATTTTTACTAACTTTTTCTTCTTTTTTTTCAGGTAAGTTTTTTAAATTCGCCACAATCCAGTAAGTACATATTTCAGGAGAAATCTCCTCCATTTTTGTTAAAGATTTATTCATTATCGAATATTGTTCCCCTTAGTTTTATCAGTATTTTATCAGAACCACTTTCAGTATTTAGTCCAGAGTAATAATGATTTTCTCGGGACACTCAAAGATCCAGGTACCTGACTATTTTTTTAGTTATTGTGGACCTATAGGAAGAAAACCTACCTGTTTCCTGCCTAGAGTTCGCGTCCGTTTTTTAATTATTAACAATTTAGTGCAAAAATCGCGATTTTTTCGATTTTTTCCACCCCAATTAAAAGCTAAATAGTTGACATAAAATTAAAAAATTCAATTTTTTAGAACATTGCAAAACCTTCAAAACGCCGATTTTTGAAAGTTAAAAAGTTAATTTGTTGCTACGCAAACTGCAAAATAAATGAAAATCGTTATTTGTTAATAACTATTACCAAAACTACCTTAGAACTTTAATGTTTCACCTAAAGTTGGGTATAGGGGTACTTAACAAACCTTTAAAATTTGAGACCGATCCATTAATTAGTTTAAGAGTTATTCTATTTGTTTATCCCAGAGACCTTTATTTTGCAATAACATAAGACAGAATATAATGAAGATTGGGCAATTCTGAGTATGCCTAATGAAAGTAGAAGAGTGATAGTATCAAAATGTTTTAAAAAAAGATAAAAAAAATTAATCAATATAATCAAAAATCCTAATGCCAAATTTTTGAAGTTTTGTAGTTTATAAACATTTAGAATAACTTTACAAATATTGTCCATAGGAACAATATTTTTATATATTCGAAAAGTTAGTATTTTAACACGAATTTTCAAATAAAAAAATTTAGCCTGGGTTTGTTAGAGACAAAGTTAGCCATGTGCTTTTTTTTAATTCACAACTAATTTGTTTATAATAATTAAATAATTTTATTGATGCCATTTTAAATAATGGGATTTGTATTTTTTGTTCAAAAATTTGTATAAACATTATATCTTCACAGCACCCTCTACGATTTTTCAAAATTGTAGTTCAAACGGTTACTAGGGGAAACCTACGAATCCACCGAGTTAAAATACCGAAAAAGCAATTTCAAACTAATACAATTTTCTGTATATCCGGATAAACTCAATGGATTTTCATCTTTCTTTTTTAATTTGTATGTAATTTCTACGTACATTACAAATATGCAATTTTTTATAAGTTTATTATATAATTCTTGAAAAAATATTTTTTTACAAAAATCTATTTTTTTAATCATAAATAGTATCATTAATGATCATACAAAAAGTTAAAGGTTACTTTAATAAATAAATTATTTTTATTAGATAATTATTTATTGAAGATAATTTATTTATTAAAGTATGTATACCTTAATTTTTTGTACGATTAATAATGATAGTCTGATTAAAAACATGGATTTTTGGGAAAAAATTATTTTTTCAAAAATTGTTTAAACAAATTAAACTTTAAATTAATTAATAAATGTCATATTACAAATAGACAAATTACATAATTGTAATGTACAGAAAAATTACATACATATTTAAAAAAGAAAGATCAAAATATATTCGGTAGATCCCGAGATATAGAAAATGATAATAGTTTTAAGTTGCCTTTTTTAGTTTTTGAACTCGTGCATTTGTCGGCGCCCAGCTCCCCCTTACTTACCACGACTAGTCACCAACTGAACAACATTTTCAAAATTCGTGTAAAATACCAACTTTTCGAATATGTAATAGTTATTTATGATATAAGTGTTAAAAGTACACGTTTAAGGCACGCATGTGAAAATTTGCAGAATGAGCGATAGCGAGTTCTGCAATTCACATGAGTGCCTTAAAAATGTACTTTTTAACACGCATATCATACAATATTTTTTCTACAAACGTAATTACAGGACAATATATACAAAAACTTTTACTTGAACTTGACTGACATTCCATTTTTTAATTTTTTTGACATTACATCAAAATTGCTTATACGGTCAATACGAATTGCAGTGCCATAAAAGTTTTAAAGCACTAGTGCCTTAAAGTAACATTTTTAACGCACGTATGGAGTGCTAAAAATTGCATTTTTAACACGGTTGTAGAAAAAATGATTTTTTCTACGGACAATATTTTTAAAGTTGTTCTAAATGTTTATAAACTACAAAATTTCAAAAATTTGTCATTAGTATTTTTGACTATACTAGATAATTTTTTTATCCTTTTTTAGTACATTTTGATAGTATCACTTTTCAACCAACCTTCCTTTGGCATACGCAGAATTGCCTTATCTGCATTATTTTCTGTCTTATGCTATTGCAAAATAAAGGTCTCTGGGATAAACAAATAGAATAACTTTTAAACTAATTAATGGATCAGTCTCAAATTTTGAGGATTTGTTAAGTACCCCAATACACAACTTTGGATGAAACAGTAAAGTTCTAAAGTAGTTTTAGTAAAAGTTATTAACAAATAACGATTTTCACTTATTTTGTAGTTTGCGTAGCAACAAATTAACTTTTAACTTTCAAAAAATCGGCATTTTGAAGGTTTTTCAATGTTCTAAAAAATTAAATTTTGTAGTTTTATGTCAACTGTTTAGCTTTTGAACAGGGTGCAAAAAATCGAAAAAATCGCGATTTTTGCACTAAATTGTTAATAATTAAAAAATCGACGCGAACTCTAGGCAGGAAACAGGTAGGTTTTCTTCCTATAGGTCTACAATAACTAAAAAGAATGTGTGTGTACTTTGTACGCACGTAAGAAGTTATAATTCTATTATATGATTTAAACGAAATTAATATACTTTTATTTATATTTTATTTAAATATTTAACTAATTTATACTTAGTACTTCTCAAACATTTTTATTAAAACAGTGCCAAAAATTAAAATAATAAAAGAATAAAACACACACAAACACATTGAAAAATGCCACAAATGATTTCTGAACAATAATTTTCGGAAAATTTTAAACTAAATACCTATTTTCTGAAAATAAAATTATATAATAAATACACTTACAATCATAAAATGTATAAAAAAAATTAAAAAATAAAAGTTTCTATTGGTGTTTGAACCCGCTTATTAGCGCGGTTGGTGTTGGAATTCATTCACCTTCAACGCTTATCCACGGAGACTATACGTCATCATATGCGAAGTTCAAGTAACTAAACGGATTAAACTTTTGACAATTCTGAATTAAATCAAATTATTTTGATTTGAATTGAAATGATTTAGAATTGAAAAAATACAACAAAATATAGAGTAAGAAAACAGTATATTAGGTGAATATTGATAGAAATTTTGATGGTAATCAAATTATGTAAATAAAAGTATTACATACTATGTATTTTGGTAGGTTCAGATAGGTAGGTACCTATGAAATTTTTTATTAGGACACTGAAACATTTACAATTATTACGTACCTGTTGCCTTTAAAAACTATTTAAAAGGTCACTACAATTATAAACTTTTTTGTTTCTGTCCTCACAACAATAAAACTAATATATTATACAACATTTGTTTACCTCCATATTGAACAATTATTATTGACAGATCATTTCAACACCCAATCAGAGCCCGTATAACGACTAATACCATACTGTCGGTGTGCGCATGCGCGCAGATTAATAATAAATAATCACCCTCATATCGCGCCTAAAGAAGTGTAACTTAAACAAGTAGTCAGCTACCTGGATCTTTGAGTGGCCCGAACATGGTCTATTTCTAGCTTATTGCCCTGGAGTAATTCCGCTTGCATTGTGAAGGGATGGATCAAGTAGCTTAATCATTATGTTGCTTGGTACAAGGCCATATGAAGGAGGATAACCTGATCAATATAGCATTGTAATTCTGCTTACATTTGCACTTTCATGATGGATTTGCTACACTAGCAAACTTATTAGCAGAATGTAGCAGACTTAGCTGCATTCTGCATGTTCTTGTTGCTCAACAACAAGAACATGCCAACAATACCGGATTAAAGAAAGTCGAAGAAGAAATCATTGATAATCGATACACAATATATATGTTCAAATCACAATAACAAAGTTGACATTTGCTCACAGTATAAGATTTATGACTTTAGTGTGCAGAAAAGTGACGTTTATGTGCTGGAAAGTGACGTTTCTGTGCCGGAAAGTTCTTTTCTGCACAATACCATTATTACATTCCACAATAAAATCATAATTATAATTATAACATGTTTACATGAAATGGTTTAATTTAAGATATTAGATTTGATAGTGCTTTTCAAAAAGAACCGATTTAACTCATGTCCGAGAAATCTGCAAAATTCGCTACTTTAACACATTATTTTTGAACTTTACATTTGGTATTTTACAAATGTCTACCTCATTCTGAGTAACGTTATATAGTCTGTTTACATCTGTGGTTAAAGTGTAGACAAATATACAACCTGTATAACGATTATTATACTTAATTATCGAATAGCAATTAAATTATGGATGTTACAACTGTTTTATTTTACAATTTTATTCTTAATAAACATTTTGTAATTATCAATTAACCAATAAGGATTTAGCAACCTCAGCAAGATACGTCGAATGAGTAGGTCTGGTGGAAATCCGTGACTGCATAAATATAACGTCAAATGTAACATTATTTTGTAATAATTTGTAATACTTAACGGCCTGATTTCAACGACCCTTATCATGTATGGTGTATTATTAATAATACAGGGTGAAATTTTGAAATTACAGTGTATGGAAACCACTTATAAAATTGTTTGTGTCCTTATTTTAGAAAATTATAAAAAATGCTAGGATACGTCAACTTTTAAATTTAGATATGCTCTCTTTAAACATTAATTAAAATATACGGGGTGATCCACACAAGTCTAGCATAGTCCATGATCTTTAATTGTAATGAAACACCCTGTATATTTTTATGTTTTTCGAATTTGCTAAATAACTTCATCACAAAAAAGTGTATTGTATAGGGTCTATTATGAATAATACAAGATGAAATTTTAAAATTATATAGGTTAAATTTTCGTTAAGATATTAAATAGGTACCTACATAAAATTTTGGAATTATCTAATAATTTATCATACTTTAAATAATAGTAAAGTATGTATATAATAATGGTATTTTAGCTAAATAAAGACATATATTTTCTAAACTAAGTATAAATATTATTTATTTTTTTTTTGGTTTTGTATCTTTAATGACTTGGCGAAATTTATGAATAATTTAAAAATTTCACCTTTTCAAAATTTCACCTTGTATTATTCATAATGAACCCGAATAATACATTTTTTATGAGATGAAGTTATAAAGTAGCTTCTAAGCACATAAAAATATACAGGGTGATCCATTAAAACTAAAGATCATGGACTATGCTGTACTTGCGTAAATCACCCTGTAAATTTAAATCTATGTTTGTAAAGCGCCCATTTAAATTTAAAAGTTGACCTGTTTCGGCATTTTTTATAATTTTTAAAATAAGGACACAAACAATTTTATTCCATAAGTGGATTCCATAGTTAATAATTTCAAAATTTCATCCTCTATTGTTCATAATTCACCCTACATGATATAGTTAGTTGAAATCAGGTTGTTAAGCAGCTTTTAAAAATATAAAAATATACAGGGTGTTTTATTAAAAATAAAGCTTTTGGACTCTGTTTGACTTTTATGAATCACCTTGTAAATTTAAATTTGTGTTTAAAAAGTGCAGATATTTATTTAAAAATCAGACGAGTATCAGCGTTTTTTATAATTTTTCGAAACAAGGACAGAAATCATTTTATTCTACAAGTGCCTTCCACACTGTATAATTAGACGTATGTTGCCTAATAATAAAAAAATCATGTTTCCGATTGATTTTTATTATTAGAATATGTTCTCAATAATTATATTTAATCATACTAAAGAAAATTACTGTGACTTTATATTAAGCTTTGTCCATAAAATTTGTATAATTTTCAGTGACAATAAAGCATATTTCTATTCTATTCTAAAACAGCACTTCTAGAAAGTTTCACAACTGATATTAAAAGCTAAAATCTCCAAATCATAATTAGTCCAGAAAGCCATTGCGCATCCGCTAGGAAAAATATTCTAATTCGGATTTTTTGCACAATCTTACTCAAAAAGGACTCCTTTTAACAAATTTGCATGTTGCCAGGACCAAAAGGTGGTCAAAAATTTTTTAAACGTTTTTTTTTTGTTTTTTTCCTAAAATTATTTTTGTGCACGGAAGAAAGTTTTTTTAGGTTTTTTGGATCATTCCAAACAGAAAAGGTCTTTAGTGACTTTTCTCTAAAAATGATAGGTTTTGATATATAAGCGATTAAAAATTGAAAAATTGCGAAATCGGCAATTTTTAACCCTCAAAAACTATGTGAAAAACTGAAAATTTAAATGTTGCCAAAGTAGGTAGATACTCTTTAAACATCGATTGATAAAATCCCGAAGAGTTTTTTGCAATACAATATTCAAAACTCCTTTGTTTTTTAATTTCTAATCACGCGTGCGCGACACCGTTACATGTGTATACAGTATGGTGCAAATGAAAGGAATAAATTCGTTATTTCGTAAACCGGCGACTTTAAGGAAAAAACCCGAAACAGGTCGATTTTTATTTTTAAGTTATGATAATGTGGCATGTATGGTATACTAGTGACGACATCCGTCTGGGCGTGATGACGTAATCGATGATTTTTTTAAATGAGAATAGGGGTCGTGTGGTAGCTCATCTGAAAGGTTCTTCAATTCTCTATTTAGTAGTATAAACATTTATATAATTATTTATACAGGGTATCCAAAAATTTTTTATTAAATTAAATTATTTGACAAAAAAAGAAGTAGAAGGACACCCTGTATAAATAATTATATAAATGTTTATATTACTGAATAGAAAATTGAAGACCCTTTCAAATGAGCTAGCACACGACCCCTATTCTTATTTAAAAAAATCATCGATTACGTCATCACGCCCAGATGGATGACGTCATTAGTATACCATATATGCCACAATATCATAACTTAAAAATAAAAATCGACCTGTTTCGGGATTTTTCCTTAAAGTCGCCGGTTTACAAAATAACGAATTTATTCCTTTCATTTGCACCATACTGTCGATGGAAAATAGTGTCGCGCACGCTTGATTAGAAATTAAAAAACAAAGGAGTTTTGAATATTGTATTGCAAAAAACTCTTTGGGATTTCATCAATCGATGTTTAAAGAGTATCTACCTACTTTGGCAACATTTAAATTTTCAGTTTTTCACATAGTGTTTGAGAGTTAAAAATGGCCGATTTCGCAATTTTTCAATTTTTAATCGCTTATATGTCAAAAACTATCATTTTTAGAGAAAAGTCACTAAAGACCTTTTCTGTTTGGAATGATCCAAAAAACCAAAAAAAAACTTTTTTCCATGCAAAAAAAATAATTTTAGGAAAAAAACAAAAAAAAAACGTTTAGAAAATTTTTGACCACCTTTTGGTCCTGGCAACATGCAAATTTGTTAAAAGGAGTCCTTTTTGAGTAATATTGTGCAAAAAATCCGAATTAGAATATTTTTCCTAGCGGATGCGCAGTGGCTTTCTGGACTAAATGGCAATGCATTCAAAATTAAAGGATCTACTCACAACGTGACGTCATGCGCGACCTGAACGAAATTAGGAACGCTCCATATCATATCTTGGGTTATTGTATCATGCTTCTTTAGGCGCGATATGAGGGTGAGTTTTAATATGATTAAAACCTTCAATCTGGGCGCAGCGGCATTATAACTTTGTTCTGATTGGATGTTCAAATGACATGTCAAAAATGATCCAATATGGCAGCTGTGGCACAGCTGTGGTTTGGTTATGTATGGTTGTTGCGTTTTAAAATTTGTGGGAAGAGAAACAACAAACAAACGTTAGTTAATAGTTATACTGCCTTTTTAAATAGTTTTCATATTATACACAAACCGGCAAAATTAGCCGAACACCTTAAAAATGGGACATGTTTAAGGTCTCGAATTTTCTAAACCAGTGGTCCGATTTGAGTGATTCTTTTAGTATGTTATAGAGTTATTATTTAAGAATATCGTTGTGATAATATTGTTGCTAGACAGGTAAATATCATTTTATACCGGGTGTACCAATCATACTGTGTTTTTTTCTTAAAGTTTGGAACACCCTGTGGAATGTTCTAGCATATATAAAGTATTAAAATTAAAACTCGATTGTAGAGTTAGGCTTTCTTAACATTTTCATTTTCGATTCATTTAATTGTGTGGGATAATAAAAAAGTTATGTGCGTTAACAACTATCCATGTTTTTCATCAATAAATCCTTATAGTAAGGGAGGAAAGTATGCTAAATTTGCAGTTACTCGAGCATTACGGGGACCTATTGGATTGTGAAGAGTATGTGCTACAACCAGAAAAAGATTAAGTTAAGTTTTCCATATAGTGGGAGACATTTCATTTTTTAATTTAATTTTCCATTTGAAAAAATCGTTTTTTTTTTCGATTATAGCGCGATCTATCCATAATTCGAAAAAATGTGTCGAATAAAAGTTGCTTATTTTTACGTAAAGAATCCAAATCTGCAATAAAAATTGGGGCTCCTATTTAAGATTTTAAATTAAATCCCCACCCCCACGACCGTGGGGGCTCGTGTTTGGTGCCATTCGATAGATTTTTCAAAAATATTGAATACGTGTATTTTGCAGTTTTTCGATCTGATGTTCATTTTTCGTCGATGCTGTATATAAAATTTGTAAAAAAACATGCAAAAATAAATACTGAATATTACATATTTGATTCAAATGCATGTGCGCTCAGCGTTTGACATTAAAACCTCCCTCGAAGCTAGTTCAGCTGAAATCCACGGAAGGTCGTCATTGTGACATCGCTTACATCGCTTAGTAATTTATTTATTTAATACATCTATTAAATTACTTTAGGCTTGTTTATTAAACTAAGCAGATAATGATGGTAGGGGAGCACAAGTGGGGATTTTTGCAGTTACTCAAGCTCGTCAGATTATCACATGGGGAGAAACCTTGTACCCTGTAAATGTACCTATACCATATTATATTGGTTCTTAACACCGGAGAATTCAAGGGGGGACCGAAAAAAAAAATATATTCTTAGAAAAACTCGAAATCGCCAGATTAAGATAAGGTACGTTAAGTACATGCAAAATAGTGTATATTTAAAAAATCTGACGATTTGAGCGTAAGAAAATGGGCGAGTCACAAAGTTTCACAAAAAAAAAGCGAATATTTCGCGAAATAAACGTCAGATTGAAAAACTAAAAAATACGTGTTTTATATTTTTCATAAATCCATCGAATAGTACTAAACACGTCATCCCACGGAGAGGGGTGTGGGGTAAATTAAAAAGGTTAAATACGATATTTCGCGAAATGAACATCAGATCGTAAAACTGCAAAATACACGTATTGAATATTTTTTAAAAATCTATCGAATGGTACCAAACACGACCCCCCACGGTGGTGGGGTGGGGGGTTACTTTAAAATCTTAAATAGGAGCCCTCAATTTTTATGGCAGATTCGGATTCTTGACGTAAAAATAAGCAACTTTTATTCGCAACATTTTTTCCAATTATGGATAGATGACGCTATAATCGGAAAAAAACGATTGGTGGAAATGGAAAATTAAATTAAAAATGGAGAGTGCCACACTTTATGGAAAACTTATCTTAACTTTTTTTGGTTTTAGCACCCACTCTTCACAATCCAATAGGTCCCCATAACGCTCAAGTAACTGCAAATTTAGCATACTTTCCTCCCCAATTATGAGGATTTATTGATGAAAAACATGGCTAGTTGTTAAAGCCCATAACTTTTTTATTTTCCAACATAAGCAAATGAATCAAAAAAGAAAATGTTAAGAAAGCCTAAGGCTATAATCGAGTTTTAATTTTAGTATTTTATATGTGCTAGAATATTCCATAGGGTGTTCCGAACTTTAAGAAAAAAAAAACAGTATGATTGTTACACCCGGTATAAAATGACATTTACCTGTCTTGCAACAATATTATCACACCGATATTCTTAAATAATAAGGCTATAACATACTAAAAGAATCACTCAAATCGGACAACTGGTTTAGAAAATTTGAGGCATCAAACATGTCCCATTTTTCAGGTGTTCGGCTAATTTTGCCGGTGTGTGTATTTTTGGACTTATTAACATGAAGAGATGCCTGTTGCATGCCATTGTGGAAGGCCATCAAACTGTGACTAGTATGAGTGCGATTTTCAATCGCAAAATTACTGATAAAAACTTATTAGCTCGAAGACGTAGAGAACTGTGGATAACATCAATCAACTGGGACGATCTACGATCTCACTTATTCAAAACTAAAGAATCGGAGAGTCCAGTAATTGAGTCTTTTATTACTGGTAAGTGTTTTAAAAATAGTTGATCAAATTTTGTTATGACATTTATAGTCCTGTCGCCAGGGGGGGTACAACGGCCTCGTTAATTCAGATGGACTTACCCAAATTTTTTTTATGTATTTTGACCCGTAGAACACGAATTTTTTGGGTAACAGTTGATCCGGATGTCGATAAGATTGTTATAGACCAAGAACTTGAGGAATCAAATAACAGCGATTTTTGGCAAAACAAAACAATATTTTGTATTTTTTGGGTCATTTTAAGCAAAAAATATTTCTACAAGTTTTTTAGTAGGATGCACAGTTTTCGAGATAAACGCGGTTGAACTTTCAAAAAATCGAAAAACTGCAATTTTTAAACCCGAATAACTTTTGATTAAAAAATAAAATAGCAATTCTGCTTAGCGCCTTTGAAAGTTCAAGTCAAATTATGTCGGTTTTGATTATTTGCATTGCTAAAAATTTATTGTGTTATTGCTAAACAAAGCTACAAACAACTAGTGCGTGAGTGATGTTTCTATGATTTCTCATTTAAAATCAAACGAGTAGGTAGAATAGGTACTAGTGCAATCAAGACTATTTCTACGTTACATGCGTTAAAACGCATGTAAAAGCACGGGAAACCCTACGTGTTTATAGCTTTGTTAAACAATAAAAAAATAAATTTTTACCAATGCAAATAATCAAAACCGATATAATTTGACTTAAACTTTCAAATGCGGTAAGCAGACTTGCTATTTTATTTTTTAATCAAAAGTTATTCGGGTTCAAAAATTGCAATTTTTCGATTTTTTTAAAGTTCAACCGCGTTTATCTCGAAAACTGTGCATCCTACGAAAAAACTTGTAGAAATATTTTTTACTTAAAATGGCCCAAAAAATACAAAATATTGTTTTGTTTTGCCAAAAATCGCTGTTATTTGATTCCTCAAGTTCTTGGTCTATAACAATCTTATCGACATCCGGATCAACTGTTACCCAAAAAATTCGTGTTCTACGGGTCAAAATACATAAAAAAAACTTGAGTAAGTCCATCTGAATTAACGAGACCGTTGTACCCCCCCTGGCGACAGGACTATTAAACATAGCCACTTTACACGATGCAAGTAATTGCGAAATTTATTGCACAAGTTCTTGCAGCAAGAACTTCTGCAATAAGTTGCAACTAGCTTTCTGCAATAAAATGATTACAGGGTGCAAGTAATTGCATAAACTGACATGAAATAGACAGAAACTTTGACCTACCATAAATTTTAGGTTATGTTGTTTTTTTAAACTAAATGTGATTTTTTGAGTAGAGTTATCAGGTATTAGATTAAAAAAGTTAGATTATTGAGAAAATTATAATATGTATTAAATATAACAAAATCAATTAATACCTAATGCAAGTATTACCTGTAATACATTATTCAATTTCAAAAGGAAACAAGTCGTTACAAAAGAAATAAAAATAGAAAATAGTTTCTTTAATCCCTATGTTGTATAATTAAAGTTATCCACCAGAATAATGTTATCTGTGAAGCGTGAAATTGGTAAAAAGTTCCTATAGTTTTCTTAAAAATTGTTTAGTTTGAAATTTAGGCTGACAGAATATTAAAACAAACAGTGTAGCCTTAAAAGTTACTAAAGATATATCCAAATTACATAACCTATTTGGAAAATGTAAAATAAACCTACCTAGTATGTATGTAAAATAAACCTACCTAACCAACAAAATTTCTAAAAATATTCATCCAATATTGTTTTCCGCAAATCGCCAGGAAATTTTGACATTCCTGTCAAAATTTCTTGAAGAAAAAGTCAGGACTTCCTTACTGTAAGGAAATGTCATTTCCTTACTGTAAGGAAATGATATTTCCGTACAGTTGTTAGTGTTCTACATAAATCCATAAAACGTCTGTATGCATTTTCGTACTTTTCTCTTGATTTCTTTGGCAATAATTCTAATGAAGCAGTATTCACTGCCTCAACCAGCTCTGGAGGAGTCCCAGGAATGGAAATTTCATCATCACTTATCATTTTACTTTCGAGAACACCAGCAATTAAATTTATAAGCGTCAAGTTTGACAATTCAACCTCAATACGTTTCCATAGTATCCCAAGTAATTTTATTAGGAATTTCAAAGCACCATTTATTTGGGAATAAAATTATCGCGTTTTTTTTTAAATCAATCAATATCTGTCGAATTTTAAACGATTTGCGGAAAAATAGTATGTTTACCTCGTAGGAAAAGCCACATTCCTGGACTCTGTGTTGCTAAGTCTCGGCTTGCGCCTCGACTTAGCAATCTTCACAGTCGTCCAGGAATGTTAAGCTTTTCCTACCCGGTAAACAATGTACTATTTCTTGCTCTGTTTTGTTGTGTTGTAATATTTGAATTCCGTACTTCAGTTGCTCTATCTTCCAGTAAGATGAATATGTCCCGGTAGCCGATATCTAAAGGTGCTGGAAATCGAACACAATGTACGTGGATTCAATCCCCAATACAAACTTTTATTTTTAATTTTTTTTTTATATATATTTTATGATTGTAAGTATATTATTATATAATTTTTTTAAGAAAATACGTATTTAATTAAAATTTTTCCAACAATTATTGTTTAGAAATCATTTGTGGCATTTTTCAATGTGTTTGTGTGTGTTTAATTCTGTTATAAGTATAACTTCTTACGTGCGTACAAATTACACTTCTTCTTCTTCAAATGCAAATCCACTAATGGATATTGTCGATCACATTTTCCATTAACTCTCTGTTTCTTGCAATGTGTATCAGTGATTGTATGTCGGTAATCCCTGTCCATTGCCTTATGTTTCGGAGCCAGGACATTTTCTTGCGTCCTATTCCTCTCTTGCCTTCAATTTTACCCTGGATTATAAGTTGAAGGAACTGGTATTTTTCGTTTCGCATGATGTGACCCAAATACGCCGTTTTTCTTTTCTTGATGTTTTCGAAAAGCTGACGTTCTTGGTTGATTCTTTTAAGGACATCCACATTTGTGACTTTCGCCGTCAATGGTGTCTTTAGTATACGGCGATAAAGCCACATTTCGAAGGCTTCTAATCTGTTTATATCCCTCGTTTTGAGTATCCAGCCCTCTATGCCATATAGCAGCACCGACCACACGTAGCATTTAGTAAACCTTAGTCTCAGTGTAAGGTCGAACTCGGAGGAGCTCAGTACCTTCCTGAATTTTACGAAAGCTTGTCGAGCTTGCTCAATGCGACATTTTACTTCCCTGTCCGATGCCCAGTCTTCAAAAAGCCACGTTCCTAGGTATTTGAATTTGCTCACTCTCTCAATGGACTTAGTATTCAGTGTTATGGTGGAGTTTTCAAATGCATCCAAGTTTCTAGAGATGATCATGAATTTGGTCTTTTTGGTATTAATCTTTAATCCCATTCGCTTACTGTATTCTCCGATTATAGTGACAAGTTGTTGAAGATCTGCTATGTTGTCGCAAATTAAGACAGCATCATCAGCATATCGTATGTTGTTGATCAATACTCCATTCACTTTGATTCCCATCTCTGCATCTTCCAAAGACTCTTGAAATATGGCTTCCGAATAAATGTTAAATAAAAGAGGGGAAAGCACACATCCCTGCCGAACACCCCTTCTTATATGTATGGATTTGGATATAGAATTGTCTATTTTTATTTGTGCTGCCTGATACCAGTACAAATTACACACACATTCTTTTTTTATATAGAATAATATAATATTATTTAATATTATATTATTCTATTGACAACTAGATTAAATGTTATAAATGTCACCGACGAAATGTAATCAGGGACGTGCGTTTTTTTCTGTCATACAATTTAATGCGTGAGAGAGAAATCGAAAAACTGTGACGCACTGAAAAATGCTAATGAAAAGAACCATATACGGTTTTTATTCATCTGAGATTTTATTAAACTTAAAGTAACTTATACTCCACTATTTGAATTTACATACCTACTTTTCGTACCTTTTAAACTTTTTTCATTTATAACTTAATAAACGCCACGATATAGCCTAAATCAGAACCGCTAACTTTTCAAAAATTCCTAGTTTTCAGCACGTTCGCTCGTGTTTAGAATTCTACATTATCAAATTTGATTGTCTACGCCTCGAAACCGCATTAAAAGTTTTTAACTCAATATTATTGTTACAACAAATGCAGCCGTGTAGTTTTCATACTGGAAACCTCATTGAATTTGGTTAAAAGTTGTTTTCTGCAGGCTGCATTCGTAATAAAACGAAACGCCAGCCCATTTTATACAGGTCTCTTGTTTATGCTTCTGGAAAAATCAACCCAAACTAATGGTATTGTTGTCTCTGACAACATTAGTCGCGATAACGGACACACCCGTTCAATATGCTGATGTATTCAATGCAACGCTGATGTTAAGGTCGACAATGAAACTAACGAAACAAAATTAAAACAACAGGTAAAAGGGGGAGAAGTGTACTTTTGAAGTGTGTAAAATTAATAATTCTTAGCTGAGCGCTTTCGGCTTATAAAGCCATCTTCGGAGCTATGCTACAATAAAAGATCTCTAATGAATAATTGATCTTAGAATTCAAAGTTTAACTTACGTCAAAAAGGTCAAAATACCACTATGAAGAGAGATGGGTTCCATTTATGATATGAAATACTTCTGTTTCTTATGTAGTTTTTTATTGGTTGGAAAAAACCTTGTCTGTCTGTTTAAAAAATTGTTCAATTTGCTGTTGGTTATTGTTGTATCCAGAAAAGTTAAACATCAAGAACGAGCACAAAGGACTTTCACACGAAAATTACATTATACATAAAACGAATATTTGATCATGGTAAGGTCAAAAAACCTTACCATTTGAATACTGCGGTGTCAGATAGCAGAATGGTCGCCTCGCATGGAGGATTTTTAATGACAGTCGATGTGGATAGGGTGTGCTCGTTAAGGTGTCTTCACATTTTCTCATATAAAGTGACAGTTGACATATGACATTTTTAGCAATTGGATTGAACAACTTTTCAACAAAGTCTGTAGTTACATAAATCTGGTTTTTAAAAAAATAATGAAATACATATTGAAAAGAGACTTAAGGTCTAGGATAAACCAATTGACAAGTTATCCTCCACAAACCAAACTCGAATCGGTTTTGAAAATTAATACATGATGCAAAGAAACTTGATGGTTACAATAAATTCAATCAGTTGAAGGTGGAAAATTTTTACTTTTTCTTGTGTTTAAACGCCTTACTTCAGCTTCTATTTTGAATAATTCAAATCAAAATTTTCTGAGGCGTTTTTTAAATGCTGATTTCCTAGTCCATCTATAACTAACAATATCATTTTTCCCATTGAATAAATAATTTTTATTTGAATCTTGGTCAAAATATCGTTCGATCTAAAGCGGATTAAATACAAAGAGTTTCAGTTATTTTTTATCACCCATATTAAGCTGCACCCCCCACCATCGCGAATAAAGTTCGGACTAGGCAAAAAATTTAGTGCTATTTATGTGCTAATTAGTTGCTCTATTCCGAATTTTGTTGCTCAAACCGTTTACCAGGAAATCGCGTTGAAAGTGGGGGGGTGCAGGTTAATGTAAAGCTGCACCCACCCACACCGAAAAAAGCTCAAATTTCTTGATTTTTTTTTGTGATAAATTTAGTGCTATTTATGTGCTAATTAGTTGCTCTATTCCGAAATTTGTTGCTCAAACCGTTTACCAGGAAATCGCGTTGAAAGTGGGGGGGTGCAGGTTAATGTAAAGCTGCACCCACCCACACCGAAAAAAGCTCAAACTTCTTGATTTTTTTTTGTGATAAATTTAGTGCTATTTATGTGCTAATTAGTTGCTCTATTCCGAAATTTGTTGCTCAAACCGTTTACCAGGAAATCGCGTTGAAAGTGGGGGGGTGCAGGTTAATGTAAAGCTGCACCCACCCACACCGAAAAAAGCTCAAACTTCTTGATTTTTTTGGTGATAAATTTAGTGCTATTTATGTGCTAATTAGTTGCTCTATTCCGAAATTTGTTGCTCAAACCGTTTACCAGGAAATCGCGTTGAAAGTGGGGGGGTGCAGGTTAATGTAAAGCTGCACCCACCCACACCGAAAAAAGCTCAAACTTTTTGATTTTTTTTGGTGATAAATTTAGTGCTATTTATGTGCTAATTAGTTGCTCTATTCCGAATTTTGTTGCTCAAACCGTTTACCAGGAATCATCATCATCATCATTCTCTTTGCCTTATCCCTATGCGGGGTCGGCTTCCCTAATTGCATTTCTCCACACAATTCTGTCTTGGGTCATATCAATGTTAATCCCCTTTACCAACATGTCCTGCCTTATCGCCTCCCCCCAGGTCTTCTTTGGTCTTCCTCTCCTACTCCTTCCAGGAATCTGCACTTCAGCTATTCTTCGTATTGGGTGATTAACGTCTCGACGTTGAACATGACCGAACCATCTTAACCTATGCTCTCTCATTTTGGCATCAATTGGTGCCACACCTAGACTTCCCCTAATATACTCATTTCTAATTGTATCCTTCTTTGTCACTCCACTCATCCATCTAAGCATTCTCATTTCCGCCACATGCATTCGTTGTTCCTCTTTCTTTTTCACTGCCCAACATTCAGTTCCGTACATCATAGCCGGTCTTATGGCTGTTTTATAGAATTTTCCCTTCAGCTTCATTGGAATTTTTCTGTCACACAACACACCACTCGCTTCTTTCCACTTCATCCATCCAGCCCTAATTCTACTGCATGCATCTCCATCTATTTCTCCATTACTCTGTAATACCGATCCTAGGTACTTAAAACTATTGCTTTTCACAATCATTTCACCATCCAAAGATACCATTTTATTTGTAGTAGCTCCATCTTTAAATGAACATTCCAAATACTCTGTTTTTGTCCTACTAAGTTTTAAACCTTTTTCCTCCAGAGCTTGTCTCCACTGTTCCAGTTTTTGTTCTAAGTCTCTTTCACTATTTCCTACTAACACGACATCATCAGCATACATTAAGCACCATGGAATGATACCCTGTAGTTTCGCTGTTATCTGGTCCAAAACTAATGAGAATAAATACGGACTAAGCACAGAGCCTTGGTGCAATCCTACTTTCACATGAAATTTATCAGTCTCTCCCACACCTGTCCTAACACTAGTCGTTACTCCCTCATACATATCCCTCACAATCTTTACATATTCACCAGGGACTCCTTTCTTATTGAGTGCCCACCACAGAATCTCTCGAGGAACTCTATCATATGCTTTCTCAAGATCAATGAATACCATATGAGCGTTTGTTTCTTTACTCCTGTATTTTTCCATCAACTGCCTTATAATGAAAATTGCATCTGTTGTTGATCTACCCTGCATAAAGCCAAATTGATTCTCGGATATTTCGGTCTCTTCACGTATCCGTCTGTCAATTACTCTTTCCCATATTTTCATGGTGTGGCTAAGCAGTTTTATAGCCCTGTAGTTTGTACATTGTTGTATATCTCCCTTGTTTTTGTAAACAGGTACCAGTATACTGCTTCTCCATTCGTCTGGCATTTGTCCGACTTCCATAATTCTATTAAATAGACCTGCTAGCCACCTTGTTCCTGTCTCTCCCAATGCTCTCCATACTTCCCCAGGAATATCATCTGGTCCTACCGCTTTTCCTTTCTTTATTTTTTGAAGCGCTTGAGCCACTTCCTCGTTGGTTATTTTGGTGACCATTGCTGCTACTGTCTCCGTTGACTCTACAGGCTGTCTGTCAAATTCTTCATTTAATAAGCTGTCAAAGTACTTTCTCCATCTCTTTTTGACTTCCCTTTCGTGAACTAGTATTTTATTATTTTCATCACGGATACATCTAATCTGATTAAAATCTTTTGCTTTCCTTGCTCTCTGTTTGGCTATTTTATATATCTTCGTTTCGCCTTCCCTGGTATCAAGTTGATCATATAGGTTTGAATACGCTTCTGCTTTGGCTTTTGCTACTGCTACTTTCGCTTCCTTTTTCGCCACCATATAGTTTTGAAGATCTGTGTCGGATCTGGTTTCTTGCCACTTTTTATATAATTTTCTCTTCTCTTTTATTTTTCCTTGTACTTCGTTTGACCACCACCAAGTCTCTTTATCCTCAAACTTTTTTCCTGACGTTTTCCCAAGTATTTCAATAGCAGTCTCTCTAATACTACTGGCCATTTTTCTCCAAATTGTATTAGGGCTTCCTTTCATGTTCCAACATATTTTTTCTACTATTCTTCTCCTGAATAGACCTTCTTTCTCATCTTTCAGCAGCCACCATTTGATTTTTTGTGGTCCTCTCCGATATTTTTGTTTAGTTTCGCTTTTTACTTCGATGTCCAGAACAAGCAGCTTATGTTGTTGGCTTACTGTCTCACTCACTATTACCTTGCAGTCCTTGCATTCACGTATGTCTTCTTTCCGTATCATGAAGTAGTCTATTTGGGATTGATGTTGTCCACTTTTGTAGGTAATAAGTTGAGTTTCTCTCTTTTTAAAGAATGTGTTAACAATCGCCATATCCAATGCTGTTGCTAATTCAAGCATGTCATCTCCAGCTTCATTTCTAGTTCCAAAGCCTAATCCCCCATGTATTGTTTCATATCCTGTCTTGGTTTGGCCCACATGTGCATTGAAATCACCTCCTATTATAACTTTCTCCTCTGCTGGAATATCACTCAGTACGTCTCCTAATTGATCATAGAAAGCTCTTCTTTCATTCTCACCCAGACCTGTTTGGGGAGCATACACACAAACAACATTCAATACCTCTTTATCAATTACAAATTTCACTGACATCATTCTATCACTCGTTCTTACAACTTCTACTACGTTATCTTTCATTTCACTATCAGCAATTATACCAACTCCATTTCTAGTGTTACTACTCCCTACATACCACAATTTGTATCCTTCACCTAGTTCTTTCGCCCTTTGTCCTTTCCACCTAGTTTCTTGAATACAAGCAATTTGAACTCTTCTTCGTTTGAGCGCATCCACTAACTCCAGACTCTTACCTGTAAGACTACCAAGATTCCAAGACCCTATCCTGATTTTTCTAACCTGCAATGGTGTTCCCCCTGAGATAGTCCTCACCCGGAGATCCGAACGGAGGCTCATTTTACTTCCGGAACATTTTACCTCAGGAGATGCCATCATTTCAGTATAAGTTTTTACTGCGTTTGGAGAAGGTCTTTTCATTATTATGGCCTGAAAAGATTTTTGGATATTTGATGCCTGAATGCCTTTTCTATCAGCACCATACCCTGCCCTGCACGTTTAGCCAATACACCACCAATGCAACCAAAGTGCAGTATTACCCCACACCCGCCTGCATTTTTCTGTATAGGCCAGGATCCCTACTGTAAGGACTGCCCTATAAGCCAATGTATTGTTGCCCGTATCCCGCCGCTAGGAGGCACGTACTTTGGTTATTTCGGGATACTAGGAAATCGCGTTGAAATTGGGGAGGTGCAGGTTAATGGAAAGCTGCACCCACCCACACCGAAAAAAGCTCAAACTTCTTGATTTTTTTTGGTGATAAATTTAGTGCTATTTATGTGCTAATTAGTTGCTCTATTCCGAATTTTGTTGCTCAAACCGTTTACCAGGAAATCGCGTTCAAATTGGGGGGGTCAAGCTTAATGGCAAACTGCACCCACCCACACCGAAAAACTTCAAACTTATTGATTTTTTTGGTGATAAATTTAGTGCTATTTATATGCTAATTAGTTGATCTAATCCGAATTTTGTTGCTCAAACCGTTGACCAGGAAATCGCATTCAAAGTGGGGGGGTCCAGCTTAATGGCAAGCTGCACCCGCTCACACCGAAAAAAGTTCAAATTTCTTGATTTTTTTTGTGATAAATTTAGTGCTATTTATGTGCTAATTAGTTGCTCTATTCCGAAATTTGTTGCTCAAACCGTTTACCAGGAAATCGCGTTGAAAGTGGGGGGGTGCAGGTTAATGTAAAGCTGCACCCACCCACACCGAAAAAAGCTCAAACTTCTTGATTTTTTTGGTGATAAATTTAGTGCTATTTATGTGCTAATTAGTTGCTCTATTCCGAAATTTGTTGCTCAAACCGTTTACCAGGAAATCGCGTTGAAAGTGGGGGGGTGCAGGTTAATGGAAAGCTGCACCCACCCACACCGAAAAAAGCTCAAACTTCTTGATTTTTTTTGGTGATAAATTTAGTGCTATTTATGTGCTAATTAGTTGCTCTATTCCGAAATTTGTTGCTCAAACCGTTGACCAAGAAATCGCGTTGAAATTGGGGTGGTGCAAGTTAATGGCAAGTTGCACCCACCCACACCGAAAAAAGCTCAAACTTCTTGACTTTTTTGGTGAAAAATTTAGTGCTATTTATGTGCTAATTACTTGCTCTATTCCGAATTTTGTTGCTCAAACCGTTTACCAGGAAATCGCATTCAAAGTGGGGGGTGCAGCTTAATGGCAAGCTGCACCCACTCACACCGAAAAAAGCTCAAACTTCTTGATTTTTTTGGTGAAAAATTTAGTGCTATTTATGTGCTAATTAGTTGCTCTAATCCGAATTTTGTTGCTCAAACCGTTGACCAAGAAATCGCGTTGAAAGTGGGGGGGTGCAGGTTAATGGAAAACTGCACCCACCCACACCGAAAAAAGTTCAATCTAATTGATTTTTTTTTGATAAATTTAGTGCCATTTATGTGCTAATTAGTTTCTCTATTCCGAATTTTGTTGCTCAAACCGTTGACCAGGAAATCGCGTTGAAATTGGGGCGGGGCCAGCTTCTCATTAGACGCACAACGAAACACTTGTACACTAAAACAATGAGTAATAAAATCAGATAGCGGTATAGTTCGATGGTAAGTGGTCCCTAAATTATTTTAGTACCAAATAATATGTACGAGTAATTTATTTATTTAACATAGAACAGAGACACCCATAGCGCGGAACAAGGTCGGGTGGGATAAACTAATGCATTTGCAAGTTCTACGGTTAGCAACAAAATCGGATACCGATATATTTCGATAGTACGTATCATCAGGATCATAATCATCCAGCCCTTTTCGTTCACTGCTGGACATAGGCCTCCCTCATTTTTGTCCATTGTGCTCTATTTTGAGCACTTTGCATTCAATTTCTAGTCATTTTCTTGAGATCGTCAGTCCAACGAGTAGGTGGTCTTCCTCTACTTCTTTTCTCTAATCTGGGCCTCCACTCAAGTAATCTCTTCGTCCACCCCCATCACTGATTCGGGCGACGTGTCCGGCCCAGTTCCATTTCAGGGTGGCATTTCGGGAAATTACATCGGTAACTTCTGTTCTTCGCCTTAAGTCTTCATTTCTAACTCGGTCACGAAGCGATATACTCAGCATTGAGCTTTTCATTTTCCTCTGGGCTATTAGCAGCATTTTAGAAGTTGTAGCTGTCAATGTCAAAATTTCGTCACCATAAGTCATCATAGGCAACACAAATTGGTCAAATGTTTTACGTTTTAGAGAAATTGGTATATCGCTTTTAAAGATGTCTTTGAGTTTTTCATAGGCTGCCCATGGTAGGTTTATTCTTCTTCGTAGTTCGCATGTTTGGTTGTCTCTTGTGATCTTTATTTCGTGTCCAAGGTATATGTATTTTTCCACTAGCTCTACTTCGTTGTCTCCAATATTGATATTTCCGCTAGGTACTAGCTTTGTCATGAATTTTGTTTTGGAGATGTTTATTTTGAGACACCTACACTGGCATACACTAACTAAAGTTCATGTAGCATGGTACATATCTCCTTGAGGTTGTCAGAGAACAAAACTATGTCGTCTGCGAATTTCAAATTTGTTAATCTTCTACCGGCAATATTCAGGCCTCGCTCTTCCCAGTTAAGTTATTTACAAGAATATTCTAGTACGAGTAGTATAGTATAGTACTCTATAATTTTATACGAGGTATGTCAAAATATATGAATTTGGCTCAAGAGTAAAATACCTTTATTTTTCACAATATCGAAAATTGTTTTTATGAAAAGTTATTAAGAATTAAAAACCATGTTTTAGTTTGTAATTACATCCTTCTAATTGAAATATTTTGAACTATAAAGGTACTTTACATTTGATCTAAATTTATCTTTTTTGACATACCTCGTATAAAATTGATATAAGATTGTTGTATTTTAGGTTTTAGAGTGTTTTGGACCATGCAGAACTTTTTATTACTAATTACTTTTTTCGTAAAATTAATAATAAAAGAGTTATTAGAATTAAAATTACTGAAAATAATGTTATAGGTTTCAGACCATGCAGAGCTTTTTATGAAGAATAACTTTTTTTCGTAAAATTAATAATAAAAAGGTTTTCCATATGGATACAACTTACAGGGACATACTCTATATTATTGTACGGACTATAATAAACTTTACTTAATTTTTTTTTGGTTTTAGCACCTAATCTTTACAACCCAATAGGTCCCCATAACCCTCGAGTAACTGCAAATTTAGCATACTTTCCTCCCCTACTATAATGCACACTACAGTAAGCATAAATGGTATAAGTCATATCCATGGTTATGGCGGTTTCTGTGAACTAATTTCTACAGGTATTTCACTATTAAAACGCTTTGAAACAGTGTATGTTGTTTGGATATCAACATTTTGGTGTAGTTGATTCTTTATATATACCTATATAAATCATATTTACCTATTATCTATTCTCTGCCCCATAACAACAGAGCTTTATTGTTTTCAAGGTATCTCTCATTGTCAATTCCGTTGGCTGTGTGTGAGTTATTGTATAATGTATATTGAAGAATGCCGAATTGCAATTTTTGTAATCGCTTTATCTTTGAATATTTGAAACAGTATGTATTGTTCGGGTATATTATGTATGTTCGTATAATCTGTTCTTTATCTATAATTGTATTTATGTATATCTACATTTCTCCAAGAAATTAACGTATCACCTTAAAAATTGGTCATTTTTTATGTCTCATATTTCCTAAACCTGTTTTCCGATTTAAGTGATTTTTTTAAATGTTATAGTCATATTTTTGAACATTATCGTTTAATAATATTGTTGCTAGACAGGTAAATAGACGACCGGAGTGTGACGTCACAGCCAACTGCGGCTATATTCAGTGTTATGATGATCACTTGCAAACAAAGATTGTAAACACGTTGAAAAGTAAGGTTTTACCGAATCTCAAGACTTTTTAATTAGTATTATTTTGGTACCGTGCAGGTATTTTACTTGACGAGATGTTATCAAAATAAAAATCACAAAATTTGGAAAATCCGAAAGTCAACAACAATGCGCATCCAAATCTCAAATACAAAGTGAATCTGGTCGGACTGTAAGATACCTCACCGAAGAATGAAACTTCAGCCGCGTCAACACCACCTTTAAGACTAATATTCAATTGTTTTATTTTTAAAACATTCACAAGCCACAAAGATTTTGTATTTTTTTTAGAAATTTATAATTCACACTCGTATTCGTATCTTACATCAACATGATGGTTACTTGGTGAAAGTTTGTATGTTTATTACAAAATGTGGAAGTATGTATTGTTATATTTCTATTTGATATAAAAATTAAAATTTGATAATTATAAACAAAATTCACTTTAATATAAAATATTTTTAATTTTCTCAACCTCGGGCATATAAATTTAGAACAACCTGTATACAACAAATTGTTATATTTAATTTTAAGAAGTGATTAGAATAAGCGTACGAAACTCGGAACAATGTGCTTAGATAAACAAAGTGAATGACGCGTACCATTATCGTTCTTCTCGGAAGGTCGATCATTAGCCTATGCTAAATAAAACTCAGTGAAATAGATGATAGTTCATTATCGTTTTTCGCGGAAGGTTTCGATCATTAGCCTATGCTAAATAAGACTCATTTGAAAGAGAGAATAGGTCATTAAAATTTGTAAATAGTTAGAAAGTATTTTAGAATGGGAATTAAATATTTTCTTTTGAAATCCATTAAGCATATTTAGAAAGATTAAAAATTGGTTTTGAGGAATATTACGAATGAGAGTTGGTGGTGGAAGATTGATTTGTGAATCTGGAAGGGATATTTAGAAAGTAGGGGAATGGATGAGAAAGTGAGATCAGAATGTTTTGAGCTGTCGAGAAGTGAAGTCGAGTAGTAGACGGTAGTGTACGGAGAGTGAGAAAGCCGATGTAGTTCCGTGAGTGTGGAGTATCTATCGTGGAACGAGAAGTAGGCCAGGTCGAGAGTAAAAGAACCTCCTTGAGCCAAGAGTGTCCCGGTAGCTGATAGCAGTTTCGAGAAAGGTAGAACACAGCATCACGACAGACGCAGGAACGAGAGCTATACGAGCTAGTTTTTCAAAGGAGAACATTACTGGAAGCCAGGACGAGGTTTGATCGCAGCCAAGGATAGCAGGAAACGGGTCTTGTGTGAGGACATTTTCAGTTCACCAGGAAAAGGTCAGTCTCATTTGTTTGAACATGAATGTATGGGTTTTTCGTATTAAATTCCACATAAAAAATTGAATAACATAATCAATAATATCAGAAAAGCTTCATCAAACTTAAATAGAGTTGTTCCTAATAACTCCTAATAGTTAAATGTTAATAAAAACTTTCAATTGAAAACCAAAAGGAAATAAGATTCCCATTTGTAAATGTTATGTTTAAGAATAATAAGAAATAGCAAATATTAAGCATTGATTGCCTTTTAAATAAAATAAAAAATATTTTGATTATAATTGTAACCCATATGTGTATTTTTTTTACTCTTTTCTTTTCTATCCCGATTAGGAACCATTAAGAAATATTTAGAAGCCACGAAAGTAAGTAATTAATTTATAATTCGCCCTGAGATTGAAAACATATTGATATGTGATCTGGTTAATTAATTAGATTAGTATTAATACATTGATTAAATTAAGTGACATATAAGAATATTATCTCATATCAATAATCAAGATCACATCAACTGTCGTCCAACGTGGAAAGCATTGTAAAGTATTTCTAGTGGCAAATTTGAAGGATAGAAAGAGTAAAGCCGGTATTTGAAAATTTATATGCCTGTGGTAAAAAGTGAGATACTTACATTTGATAACATAAAATTTTAGATCTCTTTAGGTACAAATTTTACATAACTGATTTAATATTTTATTTTTACGATATTTACATTTGATATATTTATTGACAATTTATAATATTTGGGTAAAAAAAAGTCGTATTGGTAACATACTAGTAAAATTTCATATTTGGCGGGGATAATACTTCTTGAAAACAAATGTCTGTGACAAGAAGCCAAAGCAAGGATAACAAAAAACAAAAAGAACATTCAGACCAAGAAGATATTTTAGACACGACAATCATGGCATCAGAACAGCAAGAATTATCAGGAATAGATAAATTATTACAAATGATGCAACTCCAGTCACAAAGAATGGAACAGAAAATGGATGAAACACAACAAAAACTGGATGACAATCAAAGAGAAACAAAACAAACAATGGAGAAAAATCAGCAAGAAACATCAAAGAAAATGGATAAAGTGGATCAAAAAATGGAGGAAACACAACGAAAAATGGATGAAACACAACAAAAATTGGATCAAAAAATGTATGAAACAAAGAGAATAATGCAAGAAAATCAGAAGGAAACAAAACAAGCCATAGAAGAGAACAACAAGAAAATGGAGGAACGCATAGAAAAGTATGAAATGAAAATTCAAGATAAAATAAAGGAGTTAACGAATGGCCAGAAAAAGGAACTAGAAAATTTGGAAAATAAGTTGGAAAATGCTATTCAAGTAGACAGAGAAGAAGTGGAAAAAAGAATCACAGAAATAGAAAAACAAGTCACCGAAAACCGGACGCAACAAAATGTCGGAGAAAGAAGAGAAATGGTTATACATAGCACAGATGACGTGAAGATAAGGTTTGGCGGGGATGTAAGAAGATTACACCCAGTGCCGTTCATAAATAGCCTGAAAAAGAAAATACAGCACATCGGAAATTTCGAAACAGCAAAAGAAACTATCAGAAACCATCTCAAAAATGAAGCAAGCCTATGGTTCGATTGCAAAGAAGAAGAATTTGACAGTTGGCAACAATTTGAACAAAAATTTTTGAATTATTTCTGGGGAAAAGTCCAACAATTGGAAATTAACAAGGAATTGCAAAATGGGAAATACAATGATAGGATGGGTATATCAGAAAGGACATATGCATTACAAATTTACTATAACGCAAAACATTTACAATATAATTACTCATCGGAACAATTAGTCGAACTGATTGCAAGACATTTCGAAGAAACGCTGGAAGACCATATCACATTGCAAAACTACAAAGACATAGATAGTTTATGCCAATTCCTACAAATAAGAGAATTACGTGTAAGAGAAACAAAATCAAGAAGGCCCCGAGAAACACAGGATTACAGAGATAGAAATCAAAATAGGAGGGACTATACAAGACGAGATTTTAATCCCAGAAGGGAAAACGAAAATAGAGACAACGGAAGAGGAAATTATGAACAAAGAAATAGGCAATGGAATGAGGACAGAAATCGAGAATACCAGAATAGAAACACCACACGCTCAAATCAAGAAAACAGAAATAATGGTAGACAAAATGAACAGGGATATCAAGAAAACCGAAACAGATCCGACAGACCAAGAGAAAATAGAAGAGAAGTAAATAATACCCAGACAGATGGATATGACGGAGAGAGACATTATGACGAAAATATAAACAACGATGAGCAACCGGCGTTTTTTCACGACGGCGCTCACTAAAAACCAAAAATCAAACAGGAATCTTTTGTAACCCCAAGGAGTTTATTAAATTGGCAAGACACAACGAAAAGAAAAATGGAGTTAATTTAAAATTTGTGGATGGATTTATCAACGAGAAACCAATTAAAATTATGATTGACACTGGATCTGAAATAACATTGGTCAACAGAAAACTAATAGAAGAAGTTAACTTAACAAATTTAATTTACAAAATACCTAGGGTAAATTTAGTGGGCGCAAACAAACGGACATTGGCAACTATAAATGAAGGCATACGAGTAATGGTACGACTGGGTAAGAAGATGTATGCACTACAATGTGTAATAATGCCAAACATGTCACATGACATGATAGTAGGAGTTGACGAATTGGCAGAAAAACATGTAGTGATAGATTTTAAAAATAATACGATGAATCTAACAGAAGAAAAAGAAGAAGAACAGGACAAGGAACAGGAGAAACAAAATACGGACGAATCAGGTAAAGAATAAACAGTGGAAATGAATTTGGCAACGAAGCAAGGACAAAGAAGAAAAGGGAGAAAAAGTCAGAAAAAGACAAAAGAAAATGAAACCTGTGGCTCCTCAAAAGAAGAGTTGAGCCCAGAAGAAGAAAATTTGAGAGTATCAGAAACAAAGGAAACCTGGGATTCCTCAAAAGAAGAGACGAGCTCAGGAGAAGAAGAAATAAAGCAAAAAAATGAAAGCGAAAAAGATATGATCGAAACAGTGGCATTTGAAGAGGAGGCATATGAAAACGAGGATGCAGAATACACGATAAAAGTATGTGAAAAATCTGAGGAAAAAGACAGAAGATTAATATGGGAAAAAGGGAAAGACAACATAATAGCCGACACTCTAACACAGGATGAGGACACTGAAAATAAGGAAACAATTACTCTACAGGTGGGACTAATTAGAGTAATACAAGAAGAAGGGGTATAAGACGTAGATTAAAGTAAGGAAATATACAGGGAGTTGGTTTTGCCTCGAGAAAATTTAGTTAAAAATGCAGATAAATTTTATCGAATACAAGGCGGGGATTTGTTATATTTCTATTTGATATAAAAATTAAAATTTGATAATTATAAACAAAATTCACTTTAATATAAAATATTTTTAATTTTCTCAACCTCGGGCATATAAATTTAGAACAACCTGTATACAACAAATTGTTATATTTAATTTTAAGAAGTGATTAGAATAAGCGTACGAAACTCGGAACAATGTGCTTAGATAAACAAAGTGAATGACGCGTACCATTATCGTTCTTCTCGGAAGGTCGATCATTAGCCTATGCTAAATAAAACTCAGTGAAATAGATGATAGTTCATTATCGTTTTTCGCGGAAGGTTTCGATCATTAGCCTATGCTAAATAAGACTCATTTGAAAGAGAGAATAGGTCATTAAAATTTGTAAATAGTTAGAAAGTATTTTAGAATGGGAATTAAATATTTTCTTTTGAAATCCATTAAGCATATTTAGAAAGATTAAAAATTGGTTTTGAGGAATATTACGAATGAGAGTTGGTGGTGGAAGATTGATTTGTGAATCTGGAAGGGATATTTAGAAAGTAGGGGAATGGATGAGAAAGTGAGATCAGAATGTTTTGAGCTGTCGAGAAGTGAAGTCGAGTAGTAGACGGTAGCGTACGGAGAGTGAGAAAGCCGATGTAGTTCCGTGAGTGTGGAGTATCTATCGTGGAACGAGAAGTAGGCCAGGTCGAGAGTAAAAGAACCTCCTTGAGCCAAGAGTGTCCCGGTAGCTGATAGCAGTTTCGAGAAAGGTAGAACACAGCATCACGACAGACGCAGGAACGAGAGCTATACGAGCTAGTTTTTCAAAGGAGAACATTACTGGAAGCCAGGACGAGGTTTGATCGCAGCCAAGGATAGCAGGAAACGGGTCTTGTGTGAGGACATTTTCAGTTCACCAGGAAAAGGTCAGTCTCATTTGTTTGGACATGAATGTATGGGTTTTTCGTATTAAATTCCACATAAAAAATTGAATAACATAATCAATAATATCAGAAAAGCTTCATCAAACTTAAATAGAGTTGTTCCTAATAACTCCTAATAGTTAAATGTTAATAAAAACTTTCAATTGAAAACCAAAAGGAAATAAGATTCCCATTTGTAAATGTTATGTTTAAGAATAATAAGAAATAGCAAATATTAAGCATTGATTGCCTTTTAAATAAAATAAAAAATATTTTGATTATAATTGTAACCCATATGTGTATTTTTTTTACTCTTTTCTTTTCTATCCCGATTAGGAACCATTAAGAAATATTTAGAAGCCACGAAAGTAAGTAATTAATTTATAATTCGCCCTGAGATTGAAAACATATTGATATGTGATCTGGTTAATTAATTAGATTAGTATTAATACATTGATTAAATTAAGTGACATATAAGAATATTATCTCATATCAATAATCAAGATCACATCAGTATATAGTCCATATGGTGAGACCGCTCCATATAGTCCATATGGTGAGTCTGAAAACATTTCTGATTCGGTTTCTTTGTGGATTCCTATTAAAAAATGTCCCCTTTAAACAAATCTGAAGGGTACCGATTATCAGAAACAAATATTACAATCAAACGGCAGAAATCAAAATAGAAGACCAGTTAACTGATAAAATTGCAATAGAACGAGGTGTACGACAGGGCTGTATTTTATCTCCACTACTATTCAATATTTACTCTGAATGGATATTTAAAGAAGCTTTAGAGGGTTGTGCGAAGGGAGTATTAATAAATGGTGAATGGTTGAATAACATTAGATATGCAGATGACACCATAGTTTTCGCCGATAATCTGAATGATTTACAGATATTAACAAATCGTATAACAGATGTCAGCAACAGAAGAAGACCAAATTTATGACAATTAGTAAAAAACCAATATTAAACGCTCAACTTACAGTCAACCAACAGAATATCGAAAGAGTTAAGCAATATACATATCTGGGTACGAATTTAAATAGCCAATGGGACCACTCGACAGAAATTAAACAGCGAATAATAAAAGCGAAAGCAGCAATTTTCAACAGTCGAGACATATCATTAAAAACAAAATACCGTCTGTTGAAAAGCTACATATTCACAGTTCTGCTCTACGGAATGGAAGCGTGGACACTAACTGTTGCATCTATGAATCGGCTCGAAGCTTTCGAAATGTGGTGTTATAGGCGCATCTTACGTATATCCTGGGTTGAACGAATTAATAATGTAAAAGTGCTGCGTAGAATGGGGAAAGACTGTGAAATTCTCATAACCATCAAAACAAAAAAATTAGAATATCTAGGACATGTAATGAGAAATCAAGAACGTTACGGCCTTCTCCAACTGATTCTCCAAGGGAAGGTAAATGGTAAAAGAGGGCCGGGAAGAAGACGCATTTCCTGGCTTCAAAATTTACGAAAGTGGTATAACACCACTACCACTGAACTGTTCCGCGTTGCGGTAAACAAAATCAAGATAGCCATGATGATCGCCAACATCCGAAACGGATAGGCACTTTAAGAAGAAGAAGAAGGATATATGGCGGAATTTTTGGGCAGAAATTGTTTAAACACTTTTTTTAAACAAATACAAAAGACCACCTTTTTTGCCCTGGAACATATATTTCTAGATTGTAAACTAGCCCTAAGAAAAGATAAGAATAAAAAATCTGCAGGCGAAGATTGTGTAATTACTGATGCAATAAACATCGGAGGCACTTGCCTTCTTAAGAAAATAAAAGACCTTTTTAACATGTGCCTTTTAAATAGCAATATACCCGACAAATGGCATAATGCTCAAGTAATTCTATTGTACAAAAAAGGAGATCCCCATGAATTAGAAAATTACAGACCTATAAGTCTTCTTAGTCACTTTTAAAAACTCCTTACAAGAATAGTAACGAATCGTCTTGAGAAAAAACTTGATTTCTACCAGCCAATTTGGAACAAATGATCACCCACAGAGCATTAAAACGGTAATAGAAAAGACTATCGAATACAATCGACCACTCGTTTTGGCTTTTGTAGATTTCCATAAAGCCTTTGACACGGTAGAATGTGACAAAATTCTGGAAGTACTACAAGCATGCCGCATTGACTACCGATACACAAGGTTAATTTACAATACATACAAGAACGCAACTATGCCGGTGAAACTACATAAAAACAGGGACCGTATCCCAATCGGCAGAGGAGTCCGACAGGACGATAACTTATCGCCTACTAAACTCTTTACCGCAGTACTAGAATATGCTTGTAAATAACTTAACTGGGAAGAGCGAGGCCTGAATATTGACGGTAGAAGATTAACAAATTTGAAATTCGCAGACGACATAGTTTTGTTCTCTGACAACCTCAAGAAGATATGTACCATGCTACATGAACTTTAGTTAGTGTACGCCAGTGTAGGTGTCTCAAAATAAACATCTCCAAAACAAAATTCATGACAAACCTAGTACCTAGCGGAAATATCAATATTGGAGAAAACGAAGTAGAGCTAGTGGAAAAATACATATACCATGGACACGAAATAAAGATCACAGGAGACAAACAAATATGCAAACTACGAAGAAGAATAAACCTACCATAGGTAGCCTATGGAAAACTCAAAGACCTATTTAAAAGCGACATACCAATTTCTCTAAAACGTAAAACATTTGACCAATTTGTGTTGCCTATGATGACTTATGGTGCCGAAACTTTGACATTGACAGCCACAGCTTCTAAAATGCTGCAAATAGCCCAGAGGAAAATGGAAAGGTCAATGCTGAGTATGTCGCTTCGTGACCGAGTTAGAAATGAAGACTTAAGGCGAAGAATAGGAGTTACCGATGTAATTTCCCGAATTGCCACCCTGAAATGGAACTTGGCCGGACACGTCGCCCGAATCAGTGATGGGGGGTGGACAAGGAGTGTAGGCCGAGATTAGACAAAAGAAGTAGAGGAAGACCATCTACTTGTTGGACTGATGAGCTCAAGAAAATGTCAAGAAATTGGATGCAAAGTGCTCAAAATAGAGCAGAAGGGACAAAAATGAGGGAGGCCTATGTTCAGCGGTGAACGAAAAGGGCTGTATGATGATGATAATGATACGTACTATCGAAATATATCGGTATCCGATTTTGTTGCTAACCGTAGAACTTGCAAATGCATTAGTTAATTCCACCCGACCTGGCTCCGCACTATACATATGTGTCTCTGTTCTATGTTAAATAAATAAGTTACTCGTACATATTATTTGGTACTAAAATAATTTAGGGAGCACGTACCATCAAATTATACTTCTATCTGATTTCATTGTTTTAGTGAACATACAAGTGTTTCGTTGTGCGTCTAATGAGAAGCTGGCACCGCCCCACTTTGAACGCGATTTCCTGGTCAACTGTTTGAGCAACAAAATTTAGATTAGAGCAACTAATTAGCACATAAATAGCACTAAATTTTTCACCAAAAAAATCAAGAAGTTTGAGCTTGTTTCGGTGTGGGTGGATGCAGGCTTGCCATTAACTTGCTCCCCCCCCCCCCATTTTCGACGCGATTTCCTAGTCAACGGTTTGAGCAACAAAATTCGGAATAGAGCAATTAATTAGCACATAAATAGCACTAAATTTTTTAATAAAAAAATCAGTTTGAGCTTTTTTCGGTGTGGGTGGGTTCAGGCTTGCCATTTACCTGCACCCCCATTTTCAACGCGATTTCCTGGTCAACAGTTTGAGCAACACAATTCGGAATAGAGCAACTAATTAGCACATAAATAGCACTAAATTTTTCACCAAAAAAATCAAGAAGTTTGAGTTTGTTTCGGTGTGGGTGGGTGCAGGATTGCCATTAAACTGCACCCCCCACTTTCAACGCGATTTCCTGGTCAACGGTTTGAGCAACAAAATTCGGATTAGAGAAACTAATTAGAACATAAATAGCACTAAATTTATCACCCAAAAAAAAATCAATAAGTATGAACTTTTTTCGGTGTGGGTGGGTGAAGCTTGCCATTAAGCTGGACCCCCCAATTTGAACGCGATTTCCTGGTCAACGGTTTGAGCAACAAAATTCGGATTAGAGCAACTAATTAGGACATAAATAGTACTAAATTTATCTCAAAAAAAAAATCAATAAGTTTGGACATTTTTGGGTGTGGGTGGGTGCAATTTGCCATTAAGTTGGACCCCCTCACTTTGAACGCGATTTCCTGGTCAACTGTTTGAGCAACAAAATTCGGAATAGAGCAACTAATTAGCACATAAATAGCAATAAATTTTTCACCAAAAAAATCAAGAAGTTTGAGCTTGTTTCGGTGTGGGTGGATGCAGGCTTGCCATTAACCTGCACCCCCCATTTTCGATGCGATTTCCTAGTCAACGGTTTGAGCAACAAAATTCAGAATAGAGCAACTAATTAGCACATAAATAGCACTAAATTCTTCACCAAAAAATCAAGCAGTTTGAGCTTTTTTCGGTGTGGGTGGGTGCAGTTTGCCATTAAGCTGGACCCCCCAATTTGAACGCGATTTCCTGGTCAACGGTTTGAGCAACAAAATTCGGATTAGAGCAACTAATTAGCACATAAATAGTACTAAATTTATCTAAAAAAAATCAATAAGTTTGGACATTTTTGGGTGTGGGTGGGTGCAATTTGCCATTAAGTTGGACCCCCTCAATTTGAACGCGATTTCCTGGTCAACTGTTTGAGCAACAAAATTCGGAATAGAGCGACTAATTAGCACATAAATAGCACTAAATTTTTCACCAAAAAAATCAAGAAGTTTGAGCTTGTTTCTGTGTGGGTCGGTGCGGGATTGCCATTAAACTGCACCCCCCAATTTCAACGCGATTTCCTGGTCAACGGTTTGAGCAACAAAATTCGGATTAGAGCAACTAGTTAGCACATAAATAGCACTAAATTTATCACCAAAAAAAATCAATAAGTATGAACTTTTTTCGGTGTGGGTGGGTGCAGCTTGCCATTAAGCTGGACCCCCCAATTTGAACGCGATTTCCTGGTCAACGGTTTGAGCAACAAATTTCGGATTAGAGCAACTAATTAGCACATAAATAGTACTAAATTTATCTCAAAAAAAAATCAATAAGTTTGGACTTTTTTCGGTGTGGGTGGGTGCAATTTGCCATTAAGTTTGACCCCCCAATTTGAACGCGATTTCCTGGTCAACCGTTTGAGCAACAAAATTCGGAATAGAGCAATTAATTAGCACATAAATAGTACTAAAATTTTCACCAAAAAAATCAAGAAGTTTGAGCTTGTTTCGGGGTGGGTGGATGCAGGCTTGCCATTAACCTGCACCCCCCACTTTCAACGCGATTTCCTAGTCAACGGTTTGAGCAACAAAATTCAGAATAGAGCAACTAATTATCACATAAATGGCACTAAATTCTTCACCAAAAAAATCAAGCAGTTTGAGCTTTTTTCGGTTTGGGTGGGTGCAGCTTGCCATTAACCTGCACCCCCCCAACTTTCAACGCGATTTCTTTGTCAACGGTTTGAGCAACAAAATTCGGATTAGAGCAACTAATTTTTTTTTTATTTTAACCCCACATTTATTACAATCTATCTATACAATCTAAACCTAAATGTTTAGGTAGATAACAGACAATAAGTAATAGGACTGACAATAATTAGGAATGACATGTAGGGAGGCATCCAGTGATGCACCCCTTTTTTTAAAACTTAGCCTACAACACTGACTATTTCTGACATAAACTTATACACATTAATTTAGTACCTATTGTTCACTTAACTCTAACGGAACTTTTCGTTTTAACCTACGAACAGTACGCGGTTTATTCACTAAATTTTTTGCTAACACGTTTGGATGCACTTTAAGTTTTTCTGTATGTTTTTTCGCGCACTTTTTGATGTCATCTTTGACGTATGGTAGTCCGGCGTCCCGATGGATGGCTTCATTGGTTATGAACCATGGAACTCCTAGTATTGATCTCAATATTTTGGACTGAAATCTTTGTATGATTTCAATGTTGGAATGTGCGGCGGTTCCCCATAATTCTATCCCATAAGTCCACACTGGTTTTAGGATGGATTTGTAGATTAATATTTTATTTTCAGTTGATAGTTTTGATTTTTTGCCCAACAGCCAATATATGGTTCTTAACTTATGACCCAGTTGTTTTCGCTTAGTAAATATATGCTTCCTCCAGTTTAATCTTCTGTCCAAGTACATACCTAGATATTTGACTTCATCCCCTTGTGGGATTCCTTTATCGTTTAAGTATACAGCCGGACATGTTTCCCTACGCGTGGTAAATGTTAGGTGTAGCGATTTGTTTTCATTAATTTTGACTCTCCATTTTGTCATCCATTGTTGAATTTTATTTAGATTATTTTGTAAGATTTCTGAGGCTATTTTGGGATTTTTGTTCGATGATAGTATTGCTGTATCATCCGCAAATGTGGCTGTAGTGATATGTGTATCTGTCGGTAAGTCAGCAGTGAATATAAGGTATAATATAGGTCCTAGTACACTTCCTTGAGGCACCCCAGCGAGAATTTGTTGTATGTTTGTGTATTCATTCTCATACTTTACCTGGAAGTTTCTGTTGGTGATATATGACTTTAAGAGTATATAGTAATTTGTAGGTAAATTCTTTTTTAGTTTACATAATAGGCCTTTATGCCAGACTTTATCAAATGCCTGACTTACGTCCAGAAATACCGCCGAGCAGTACCTATTATTTTCAAAGTCCTCGTTGATTCTCTCTACAATTCTATGTACCTGTTGTATTGTTGAATGTTGTTTTATAAACCCAAATTGGTGTGGTGGTATTAGTTTTTTGTTTTCTAGTATAGGCATTAGCTTAGTAAGTGTCAGCTTTTCAAAAACCTTGGATACCACGGGAAGAAGACTAATAGGACGGTAGGACTGTACATTTTCTGGTTCTTTTCCTGGCTTTGGTATCATTGTTATTTGTGCTAGTTTCCACTGTGATGGGAAATGACCTAGTCTCATTATAGAGTTAAATAACTGTGTCAGAAATTGGAAGCCTTTCTCTGGGAGTTGCTGAAGAGTTTTTCCTGTAATCAGGTCGTATCCTGGAGCCTTTTTTGGATCGATGTTGTGTTGTATAATATTTTTTACCTCATTTTTTGTGAATCTTTTTTCAGGAAGTTCTAGTTGATAAGGTTTTGTGAGTATCGAAATAATTTCTTCTTCAGTTTGTAGTGAGTAACTTCCCTCATTTGATGTAAAGACTTTTTTAAGGTGTGTCGCAAATGTTTCGGCCTTTTCTAGAGGACTTCTCGCCCATTGTCCTGTTTGTGTTCTTAGTGGTGGGACTGTATAGTTCTGCCTTCGTAGAGTCCTTGTAGCCTTCCATAACGAGTAGTCAGTAGCTTGAGTTGCATCTAGTTTTTGTAGGTATTCCTGAAAGCTTGCATTTTTTTCTGCTATTATCAATTTTTTTAGGTCTTTTTGTGCTTTATTGAGGTTTGTTTTACTTTGAGGTGATCTTGATAATTGCCATTGTTTTCTGAGTCTTCTTTTCTCAATTATTTTTTCATGTATTGTATTGGAACAGTGTTTGTTCATATGTCGATTTGTAGGTAATGGTGTTGAGTTCCATGCTGCTTCCTGTAAAACTGTGTTAAAATGTTCTACTGCTTGTTCGATTTGTTTATCGGTCTTTAGTGGGATGTCTAAATTGATTTGATTATTTACTTGATATCTAAAATAACTCCAATTTGTTTTGTTGTTGTGTAATATACAGCTCCTTTCTATTTTTGTTATGTTTTTGCTTACAGTTATGATAACAGGTGAATGGTCAGAGGATAAATCGTAACAAGACTTTGGTTTAAAGTATTTTTCATTTATTCCTCTCACTATAACAAAATCGAGGAGATCTGGAATTTTCGCAGGGTCTGTAGGCCAGTATGTTGGCCCCCTTGTGGTTACTATGTTCAGATTATCTATTAGTATTTCTTTTTGTAGTTCACGGCCTTTGGTATTAATAAGTCTAGATCCCCACATTAGATGTTTTGAATTGTAGTCTCCGCCACAAATAAACCTAAGTCCAAGTGTATCAAAAAAGGTTTTAAATTCTGGTTGTTTAATTGAATGTTTTGGTGGACAATATATAGCTGAAAAAGTTATAGGTCCTGTCCAGTCTTCTACAACTACATTTGTGGCCTGAATATGTGCTTTTTGATAGTGAGTTGTCTGGTAATGTTTGATGTTGTTTCTTATAATGATTGCTGTCCCACCATGTGCAGTTCCATCTGGATGTGTTGTGTGATATATTTTATAGTTGTGAAATTTTATGAAACTTTTTTTCGTGAAGTGTGTTTCTGAAATCAGTATTATGTCTAATTGGTGATTAGCTATAAATGCATACAACTCATGTTTGTGTTGTGTCAAGCCATTAGCATTCCATATGGCAAATTTTAGTGTATTAGCCATTAGTTCATTTTTGAGACAAGTGTTGTTAATAAGTTTAGCATGGTGCTCATTTGTTCCATAAGCCCTTTCATCATATTCTTTAACTCCTGCATGTCATTTGCCTGAGTGACCATTGTAATATCTTGTTGGTTGGTATTTACCATTTGAGCATATGTAGGTCTTTGTGTTGTACTTATATTTGTTGTAGCCACTGGTAGCTGTTGGTTTTGTAGTTGATTCGGTGACTCTTTCTTTCTTAAGGTTGGAAATCTTGCTTCTTGCAGTTGTTTATGTACACTGCATCCTCTGTAATTCGCTGGGTGGTTATTACCGCAAAGTACACACTTTACTAGATCAGATCTAATTTTGTTAGGGCAATCAGCTGTTTTGTGATTTAGAGCACATTTTACACACCTGTATTGATGATAGCAGAAATTTTTTGTGTGACCATATCTTTGACATCTGGTACATTGTACTAATTCTCTTTTTAGCCTTGGGGCTTCGACATCAATTTTTGCGTTGAGTAAATATTCCATCTTATAAATTTCTTTATTATTATCTTGCATTTTTAAGTCCACAAAAAATAGTGGTAGGGGTTTTTTTGTAATTCTTTGTAGTATATTCGTTATTTGTAGAACTATATGTCCTTGGCTCTCTATTTCTTTTTTGATTTCTTGTATATTCACTGTAGGATGAAGATGGCGAATCACTACTCTAAAGGGTTTATCTTGCTTCTTACGATATGTATGATATTCGGTTTTTTTCTCATCAAGAGCTTTTATTATACTGTCGTATATTTCAATTGTTTGGGCCTGTACCTTGACTTGTTCTTCATTCAACACTCTGATTAAATGTTTATCTTTGGCTATAGTGTTTAGTAGTTCGTTTAATGGTTGGATGTTTTTAACACCGGCAATAAATATTGGTGGGGGCTTCTCTTCCTGTTTTTTTTCCTCTTCAGTATCTGCTTCTTGTGTCTCTTCATTAATTAATACATTAAATTTATTTGCTGTTGGTGTGTTGAGCCAGTAGTTATCTATTTTGGTTTGTTTAAGTTTGGAATGTTGTTCCGGACTGGTTCTCCCACGTTTTTTATTTGGAACTATTTGCCATTCTTCATCATTTGCTTTGGATGTGGATGGGGGTTGATATTGTGGTAATGTACTTTGGACTGAATACTGGTATTGAGGTTGATATAACTGCATTGGCTGGTTTGGCTGGCTTGGAGCGAAATTTTGCTGAATTTGTGATACAGGATGTGGTCCCATTTGCATTTGTTGTGGAAAATATCCTAGTTGTTGAACTGTTAAGTTTTGGTCGCTGAGGTTCATTTGGCTAGATGTTGGACATTGAGAGTATGGAAATGGATACTGATTATATCCGTTCGACATTTTGATTTAAATATTAATATTAGTATAAGGTGTTACCTTGATTGGTGGATTCCAAAAATAAAATTCACAACACATTTTTGACACAATCGCCAGCACTAATATTAATATACTTTATTTTTATTATTTAATTTGTTTTGAAATAATTAATTTGGTTGATTTAAATATATAAAATCTGTTTTGTATCACTACACCAGATTTATTTTTAATATTTCAAGTCCATTAAGGTATAATTAGCTTTAAATGGTAAATTGATAACAGTAATTGTTTTATCTACAACCGTCCTCGATCAAGTTTGGACGACTACTCCAAATGATGATGATGATGATTCCTGGTAAACGGTTTGAGCAACAAAATTCGGAATAGAGCAACTAATTAGCACATAAATAGCACTAAATGTGTCACCCCAAAAAAATCAATAAGATTGAACTTTTTTCGGCGTGGGTGGGTGCAGCTTTCCATTAAGCTGGACGCCCCCACTTTGACCGAGATTTCCTGGTCAACGGTGTGAGCAACAAAATTCGGAATAGAGCAACTAATTAGCACATAAATAGCACTAAATTTATCACCAAAAAAAATCAAGAAGTTTGAGCTTTTTTCGGTGTGGGTGGGTGCAGCTTGCCATTAACCTGCACCCCCCCAATTTCAACGCGATTTCCTGGTAAACGGTTTGAGCAACAAAATTCGGAATAGAGCAACTAATTAGCACATAAATAGCACTAAATTTATCACCAAAAAAAATCAAGAAGTTTGAGCTTTTTTCGGTGTGGGTGGGTGCAGCTTTACAGTAACCTGCACCCCCCCACTTTCAACGCGATTTCCTGGTAAACGGTTTGAGCAACAAATTTCGGAATAGAGCAACTAATTAGCACATAAATAGCACTAAATTTATCACCAAAAAAATCAAGAAGTTTGAGCTTTTTTCGGTGTGGGTGGGTGCAGCTTTACATTAACCTGCACCCCCCCACTTTCAACGCGATTTCCTGGTAAACGGTTTGAGCAACAAATTTCGGAATAGAGCAACTAATTAGCACATAAATAGCACTAAATTTATCACAAAAAAAAATCAAGAAGTTTGAGCTTTTTTCGGTGTGGGTGGGTGCAGCTTTACATTAACCTGCACCCCCCCACTTTCAACGCGATTTCCTGGTAAACGGTTTGAGCAACAAATTTCGGAATAGAGCAACTAATTAGCACATAAATAGCACTAAATTTATCACAAAAAAAATCAAGAAGTTTGAGCTTTTTTCGGTGTGGGTGGGTGCAGCTTTACATTAACCTGCACCCCCCCACTTTCAACGCGATTTCCTGGTAAACGGTTTGAGCAACAAAATTCGGAATAGAGCAACTAATTAGCACATAAATAGCACTAAATTTTTTGCCTAGTCCGAACTTTATTCGCGATGGTGGGGGGTGCAGCTTAATATGGGTTTTTTACCCCTGGTTGTCTTTCCAGCATTATTATCTAATCTAGTGTAGAAACTTTACGTTTTGCTGTCGTAGGAATCTCAATTTGAAGTTTATCACAATTATTGTTTTTTACTTTTTGGAATAAGTATTATCAAATATAGATGGTTCGACCCTTTGAGGATTTTATTTGATGTAGCATCTCTTTACCTTTAGCTCTAACTTTACCATCTGTGGCGTCAACTGTCTCTTCAATGACTTCTGATTACTCCACGCTGATCTTGGACTACAGCAATTGTCTCAGCGCGACAATTGCCGTATGAGCAATGAAATTAAGGCAATGAGCATAGCAATGATAATACAAAATTTTAAATATTTTTTTCGCAAGTCTAGGTCTACTCAAGATGCAACTGCAGCTCTAGTTACGTCAATTCAGCTTAACTTTACAAGAAATAAGTCTACAGCAGCTGCGTTCCTTGACATTTCCGCTGCTTTTGATAATGTTAATTTAGACATTCTTTACAAAAAAATGTTATATATTGGAATCCCTAATTCATTTGCTCTCTTTTTAAAATCTTTATATTCCAACAGATTAACTTATTTAAAAATTAATAATGATGAATTTTCATATCCTCGACTAACTAATATTGGATTGCCACAGGGGAGTATTTTAAGCACGATTTTATACATCCTGTACAACATAGATCTTGAAGTAAGTATACCCAACAATACAAAAATTCTTCAATATGCTGATGATGTTGTTTTATATACAGAAGGAAAATTGTTAAGTAGATGTGAGGATAATTTAAAAGTCGCATTAGAAATCGTAAATCAGTGCTATGAAGAAGTAGGATTATCAATTTCTGACACAAAAACTGAGGTGTGTTACTTTACAAAAAAGCGTAGAGTTCCACAAGGCAATCGTAACGTTGGAAAATTTAATTTTCCAATTAAAAGCTGTGTTAAGTATCTTGGTACCTATCTAGACAGGAAATTGTCATGGAAAGATCACATTCATCATATTGTTAAAAAATCAGAAAACTCAATAAATATTTTAAGAGCTTTCTGTAAAACAAATTGGGGAGCAGACCCAAATATTGCTTTGATGTTTTACCGTAACATGATCAGACCCATTTTCGACTATAGCTGTCATTTGTTTGGATCAGCGACCAATACACTTTTAAATAAACTTGAAATTCAAAAAAATAAATGCTTAAGATTATGCCTAGGCTATTTAAAATCCACTCCACTCCAAATAATGGAAAATGAAGCAGTGGAACCTCCATTGCATTTACGCCGCCAATTTCTCAGTGATAAATTTACAACTCGAATTCTGTCCAAAAAATGTAATTACCTTCAAGATCTACATGAGCTATCAGTTTTAGACCTCACTCATAGGTACTGGAGAACAAAAAAATCTATACCTTTGGTAGAAAGTTATCTAAGTACGGTAAAGTACAGTGAAGTTATCTATAAAAGCCAAATTCCGCCTTACTACAGTGCAATGACAAAAACATTATTTTCTAACAAGGTTAAAACATGTTATTGAAACTCACATTTACCGCCAAATATGTTTGATATACTTATTAGAGAAAAATGGTTAAATTTTCAGTACATATTTACCGATGGGTCAAAAGACGCAAATGGAACGGGCTGTGCAGTATTCCACGAAAATAAAAATTACCATCATCAATATAGCCTACCTATTGAATGCTCAATATACACAGCAGAAATGATAGCAGTAATGTTTGCTGTTCAGTATGTACTACTGAATCCAACTAGCAATTATGTTATATTTACTGACAGTAAAAGCGTGGTGGACAGATTGAGTAACATTCAAAGAGTCAAACACATAAACCACATTGAATTGAATATTCTTAAAACTCTGTTTGAAATTATACAATTAGGAGTAAATGTAACAATTGCTTGGATTAAGGGTCATTCGGGAATAAAAGGCAATGAAATAGTTGACAATTTTGCTAAATCAGCTTATGTAATCGGAGAAAAAATAAACAAAAATTTAATTCCAGCTTCAGATATTGATACTTTTAGCAGACAAAAACTTAAAAATAATTGGCAATTGCATTTCAGAGAATGTAATACTGGCTCAAATTTTGCTCATTGTAACCCTAGGATATTCTCAAAAAGATGGTTTTACACAGAATATAACAGACATTTTATAAAGACCATTAATCGGTTGAGAGCCAATCATGCTCTTACGCCATCTTACATGCATAGAATCGGCTTGGCAGATACTCCCAATTGTGGCAAAATCGAAGATCTAACACATGTCATATTAGAATGTCATTTAAACATAAATAACATAAACTACCTTTATAAGGAATTAAAAGATTTAAACTGTTTTTTCCCAATAAACCTAAATACTTTAATATTTACAAATGATATGGAAATTCTTCATCTCATTTATAAACATGTTAAATTATATAAATACAAGTGGTAAACGTAATATGTAATAAATAGGCATAATTTGTTAATGTGGTTTGAAAAAATAAAAAAAAATAATATTAAAAAAAACACAAAATAAAATAACAAAAAAAATAATAAACAAAAAAAAAGGGACAAAAATAAAAAAGAATAGAAAAAAAAGAAGTAAAAAAGTGTTTCGCACAAATTAAAATATATATAAAAAAACACAGTAAAATAATTAAAAAAAAAACAAAATAAAAAAAAGCTACAAAATGTACCAATGTATCTATAAAAATAAAATTGTAGAATGTACTTATGTTATAGGAAATTTATGACTATGAATCTGCAATCAATCAGAAACAAGTCTGGCTAATTGGCTCTGCCAAAGCCATTTTTCAAAAAAAAAAATATTTTTACATCTTTTCTGTACATCAGTAAAGTTTCCGGACATCACTGAAGCTCCGCTAAAGCATACAACTTCAACATCATCCCACGAAACCTTTATATTTATTGTTTCTGCATCAGTTCAATTAAAATTTTTCATTGCTACTAGCCTTACAATTGGAAACCTACTACCTTTAATGATGTAGCTAAAAACAATTGCAATCTGCTGGTGACGAGTGACATCAGGAGTCTCATCTGCAATCACAGAAATATACTACCCTTTTACTTGCTTCTGGATATCTTTTAGAATTACATTTTTGCAAGAAAGTAAAATACCGCTTTGAATATAGTTTTTAAGATAAGTGTAGGGATGTGTTGTGTCTCCTTTTAATGTATATCTTTACTCTTTAATGTATATAGTGAAGCCATTTTTGAAGAAGTATTAGTATCTGAAAGTGAAAGTAATTAACGGAAGATCTATTAACAACATAAGATATGCAGATGATACCGTAATTATGGTAAGCTGCGCTGAGGGGTGGGTTGTGATTGCGCGCAGCGGTCAAATACCTCCTGGGGTACTGAAATTTACCTTTAAGAGGGTTGCTGTGATTGCGCGCAACGGAAGGATTAAGGCAGGTAAACAAAACGGTATATTGTGATTGCGCGCAGCGGTATATATCAGCTCTAATACCCGAAAGTTAGGTTTGGACCGAAGGGTTAGGTCTTCCTCCTTTGAAAATTGTACTGTATAATATATAATATATATAATATATTAATTTTTTAATTAATTATGTGCAATTAAATAGCTTACATTTACAAAAAAAAATTAAAAATATTAATTATGAAAGAACATTAAAATATGTAACAAATTTGATAGAGAAATTTAAAAATAAAGAAATATCCAGAATAGAATTTGTTAAAACTATATGTTATAAGGCATGTTCAAATTAAATGCCTACATATGTACATTATTTAATACAATAAATATTAATTATAAAAGAAACACTATTTAGTTTTTTTTTATCACAACTATTTCAATGTTGTATTCACTTGCTATTATCTTAATTTTTTAAAATTAGCAAAATTTCCGTTCAAAACGAATAAGAAGTAAATAAAACTTCCGTTTACTATAATTTACGACTTTGCGCGCAATCACAGCAAACCTTTTTAAAGACGTGCGCGCAATTGCACCATTGGCTTAGACACCCTGTTGAGAACTCTGACCGCTGCGCGCAATTGCAGTCTGCCCGCGCTGAGCAACTCCTAAACCAAACAAACAGTTTCTGTGAGGAATATGAAATAACAATGAATATAAAAAAGCCAAAATACATGATAATAACTAAGAAAACAAACATACAAACAAGCATACATTTGAGAAATGTACCGATAGAGAGTGTTCATAATTCATATCCGATATTAAATAGTATATTTTTATCATCCCGTATATCACATGAACCAATTTGTTATTCTATTTAACCATGTGCGGGCTATTTCATTTGTTTAATTGTTGCAATTCATAAACAATATTTTGGATATGGACATAAGTTTAGCTGACTAAATAAAACTCTTGTTCTTTTGGTCGTGTGGGGTATGACCCAAATCGTATTGCCAACAAGAGAGAACATGCATTTAGAATCATTCATTAGAATCAAGTCAACCAGGCCAGATGTGCCTTTAACTTCATTCCTCCGAGTAACTTCAACGAGTCAATATGTAGTTTCATCAAAAGAGTTTCACGTTAATTCGCATACGAGCCACATATCGGTACAGCTACGTTCTCCCGGGAGTTTTGAGGTACCCGAGTGTCAGTCTCTATAAATAAATTATAAAAGTGCTTTTGGTGTTTCAATAACAGTCGATAGATCTCCACTGAGCCCGAAGATTAGACAGAGAGGGTTGGGAAATACAAATACCTAGGAACCTGGATTTCAGAGAAAAATGATCAAAGAACAGAAATAAGGACCAGAATGGAAATGCGTTTGTAAAAATGAAAATGGTTATCTGCAACAAAGACCTTGGATTGGAACTGAGAGTAAGAACTTTGAGATAATATTGCAATATGGACTTGAAAGCTGGACATTGAAGCAATAACACATAAATAAGCTATAGTCATTTGACATGTGTAACAGAAGGATACTTAGAATAGCATGGACACGGAAGAAAACGAATACGGAAGTATTGCGACAAATGGGCAAATAATGTGAAATAATAAATACAATAAAAATAAGAAAGTTGCAATGTCTGGGATACGTGATGAGGGGACAGCGATATGAAATACTAAGACTGATAATACAGGGAAAGATAAAAGGCGGAAGGAGTATTGGAAGAAGGAGAGTGTCACGCTTGAAGAATTTAAGAGACTGGTTTAAATGCAGTTCTATAGAACTCTTCAGAGGTAGATAGAGTAAAAATAATGATGTATCCAACTACCGATTGGGAGGCGACATTTAAAGAAGAAGAAGATGTGGTTAGAGATTATGCCGAAATTTTAGAAATATACCTACTAAATCAGTATTAGTAAAAATGTGGTAAAATGATTACAACAGTAATAAAATTAGATTAATGCACATTGGATTATAAAATATCAACAGACAAACATCAGCCAACATCACAGCTAGGTTAAGAACAGGCCAAGAGGCCTAATATAAGAAGAAGAAGGATTATAAAATATCGTAAATTATTTCGTTAGTTCTAATTTAATTTTTATTTTCTCTCTTACAGAAAAACATCACCACAAAAACAAAAATTACATGTTCCAGTTGAATTTCAAACTTTACTAGGAATACATTACATAGCCGTCTTTCTTATCAAGATTCAACCGGTTGACCCACAAGCAACATTTATATGTATACTGACCATAATAATCTCTAATCTATTTCACCGCTGCCTGTATATAATATATTCTAGACACACATTAATCATTTATTCGTCGGCTAATGGTATTATAATTGAATATCATGACAAAACGTAAGAGTAGTAATTTTAAATTAATGTAAAAGTATGCTACTGGCGTTTTGAATAACTCACGTTTTTAGTTACGTAACTGTGTTGACTTTATAATATAATACATATGTACCTAATAAGAAAGGACAAAACTGTACCTAAAGAGATAAAGGAAGTTACAGCATAATAAAAACAAACATTTATATAAAAAAGTCATCCCACAGGGACACAGGAATATTCCGATGAAGTTTAAAATTTACTTCCCAATTTTTTTATGACATCATCTAATTCTTCCTCACTCCCTCTAATTTTTCGTGACTATCTCTCATTTTTCTTGACTTCCTCTAATTGTTCCTGACTTCCTGAAATTCTACCTGACTGTCTCCTAATTTATCTGGTCTTCCTCCAGTTTTTCCTGACTATTTCCTGTTAAATAGTGTCTCCACGTATTCTCCATGACTTCCTCCTATTTTAAAGTGTCTCTTTCTAATTTTTCCTGGCTCCCTCCCATTTTATTAAGTTTGCCTCTAATTTTTTCTTTCTCCCTCCGATGTAATCGTCTCTACTTATATTTTTTTACCCCCTATTTTTCCTGACTTCCTCTAGTTTTTCCTGACTCCCTCTAACGTTTCCCGACTTTCTCCAATTGTTCCTGACCCTCTCCTGTTATATAGTGTCTCCTTCTATTTTCTTCTGTCTACTGACTCCATCCTGTTGTATCGTATATCTCTCTAATTTTTCCTCCTGACTGCCTGTTTTATCGTATCTCTCTCTAAATTTTCTTGACTCTCTCCTATTTTATCGTATCGTGGGAGCAAACTCATCATATTTATGGGAGTAAATCCATGCATATACAGTCACGGGAGCAAACCCATTCATACACATTCATGGAAGTAAACCCATTCGCACACATTAACGGGAGTAAGCCTATTTACACATTCACGAAAGTAAACCCAATCGCCGGACTAAACCCATTCACGGTAAACCCACTCACGGGAGTTAACCCACTCGCAAGAGCAAGTGCGTTTTACTTTGGATAAAGCATATTGTGTGAAATGCAGGTCATATGCAAGAATGAAACAAACATGAAAAAAAAAAGAATGTGTGTGTACTTTGTACGCACGTAAGAAGTTATACTTCTATTATATGATTTCAACGAAATCAATATACTTTAAACAGTTTATTTATATTTTATTTAAATATTAAACTAATTTTATACTCACTACTTTCCAAAAATTTTATTAAAACAATACCAAAAATTAAAAAAATAAAAGAATAAAACACACGCAAACACATTGAAAAATGAAACAAATAAATGATTTCTGAACAATAATTGTTGACAAAAATTTTAACTAAATACCCATTTTCTGAAAAAAAAATATAATAAATATACTTACAATCATAAAATGTATAAACAAAATTAAAAAGATTAAAATTTGCATTGGGAATTGAACCTGCGTCTATAAAGTTGTTAAATTTTGAACTCACCGCACGCAGAACTTAGCTAGCGAGACATTTGAATGATGTGGGAAGATATAGCAACTGAACGTTTTAAACTTTTTTGACAGTTGCTTATTCTCTTAGTTTAATTCAATAAGTTTGATTCTGGCGGAATTTAAATATTAAAATACAACAAAATATATACTAAAAAAGCAATTTATTAGATATGAAGATTGGTCGACATTGTATTGGTAATCAAATTATGTAAATCAAAGCATTACCTATTAGCTAGGTCTCTACATTTTCCAAATAGGTATGTAGGTCCTAATATTTTATTACAATACTGAAATATTTAAAATAACGTACCTGTTGCTTTTAAAAACTATTTAAAAAGTCACTACAATTATAAACTTGCTTTCTTTGTCTGCCCTCACAACAATAAAAACTAATATACTACATACAATATGTTGACCCATATGCTGAATATGCATGACATAGGCATATGTTGAATTGTTGACAGGTCATTGTAATTACCCAATCAGAGGACGTGTAACGTTTAAGCTGCGCCGGGGACGAAGATTTTGATGATGTCGCGCACATATAAATTTACTCCCAACGCGCCTGAACAAGTATAACTTCAATAAAAATTACTTCAAATTATTGATTTACTAATTCGTGACAACTAATTCTAATTTCGCAATAAATATTCAATTAACTTTATTTACTCATATATGTATAAGTTTTTAGTATGTGAAAACTGTCATTATAGATAGCAGCACGTAAAGGGTTAAAAATGTGCGTGAAGTAACAATATATTTTAAATGAAGTTTACTTTTTCGCACTGTTCGCACTCTTTTTTGACACACTTTCATATAATCAAAAAATATCCTTTTCCTTTGGATGCTATACAATGTGCAACTTCTCTCACTACTTACAAACATTCAAAACGAATAATTCCTCATGCAGTGAGAAAAGTCGGCCATTGCAGTGAGAAATATTTTTTCTCACGGGTTATCCTACGGTTTTCCATACATATCGCCTTTTCCATGGTAACATGCACAATACAAACACAATTAATCTTGTCAAAAAATGTGTTGAAGCAAAACTTACCAGGGATAACCTTTCAAAACTGTTCAAAAATAACTGTTAATTAGAATTTTAAATAAATACCGTATATAAATTTTAAGAATATTAAATACCTACATGTAAATACAATAAATTAACTATAAATGGCGAGATATGGAAGTGGAATAAGACTAGGAAAAAACTAGAAGTAATAAATCCAAAAAACGAATAGCAGAAATTGAAGGTGACATGAAAACAAACACAATGAACCTGGCAAATAAAATGGACACGAACAAAAATATATATGAAGCTACAAATATAGCGAGGAACAAAAATGGTGGTATATATAAAAATACGGAACATAAGAAAAATGAAAAGGAAATCATAAAAATGGCTACATGGAACGTGCGAGGTATTAACGGTAAGGAAGAGGAAATAATTGAAGAGATGAAACCACGAAATATAGACTACTTGGGAGTAACTGAAATTAAAAAGAAGCGTAGAGGAATAGTAGATCTAAATGAGTATTATCGCTTATATTGGTCAGGAGTGGACTTAAAAGAATGGGGCGCGGGAGGTGTAGGCCTTAATAGTAAGAACAGAAAAGACAAATAACATAATAGGTGAAAGATATATAAACGAAAGATTATTGGTAGTGGAAGTAAAACTAGAAAATACAAATATAACCAGCATAATCGTAGCATATGGGCCAAATGATAATGCCAAAAAAGAGGAAAAAGATGAATTCTTTGAAATATTACAAGCAGAGATGGATAACGAAGGAGAAAACATTATATTAATGGGAGACCTAAATGGTAGAGTGGGAAGAGACAATAAAGGGATTGAACGATACCTAGGGCAACATGGAGAACAAATGAAAAATGATAACGGAAACAGAATCATAGACCTATGTTTAGCAAATGATATAATTATAACGAATTCAAAATTTATGCACAAAGACATACACAAATATACTAGAGAAATCCCATCGAGAAAAGAAAAATCCATAATAGACTATTTCCTAATAAAAAGAAAAGACCTAAAGATGATAAAAGACGTAAAGGTAAAAAGAGAGGCTGAAATAAGCAGTGACCATTACTTGCTTATAATGGAACTAAGGGTGCACACACATAACACAACAGAAAAACAGAAAGAAGATAACTAAAGAAAAAATAAAAAGCTACAAATTAAGAGAAATAGATAGTAAAGAGGAATACCAGAAGAAGTTAACCAAACAGTTCGAGACTATAAAGGCAATTAACAAAGGAATAGAAAATAAATGGAAGAAATTTAAGGAAATCATATTGAAAACAGCAAAAGAAGTATGCGGAACAACTAAAATCACAAACATATATTCGAAGAAAAGTAAATGGTGGACAGCAGAAATACAACGGAAAGTGAAAGAAAAGAAAAAAGTATGGAAAAAGTATCTAAAAACCAAATCGGAGGACGATTATGAAAAATACAAAATGGCCAGAAACGACATTAAACAAGAAAATAAAACAAAAAGAAGTCTTGGGAAGATTTTGGACACAAAATGAATGAAAACTATTTTAATTACCAGAAATTGTTTTATGGTACATTGAAACAGCTAAGACAAAAGAAAACACATAGATTAAGAAATATAAGAGATAAAGAAGGAAATATATTAACTACAGAAAGAGAAATAATGCAAAGATGGAAGCAGTACTTTGAAGAACTAACAGAATGGAAACAATATCAACAAGAAAGAGAGGAAGACATGATCGAAAATACAGAGGAAATGCAACAAATAATAAAAGAGGAAATTGCAGAAGCCATTGACAAATTAAAATTGGGAAAATATCCAGGCCAAGATGAAATCACAGCTGAAATGTTAAAGTACATGAGTGAAAATTCAAAAGAAAAATTCCGAGAACTACTAAATGAAATAATCACAGCAAAGGAAATACCATCGGATTGGAAAACAGATATAATAGTATCACTGTTTAAGAAGGGAGACGCAAACAATTGCGAAAATTATAGGGGTATTACATTGACAAGCATTCCTGCCAAAATATTCAATAGAATAATTGAAAAAAGGCTAAGGGAAAAACTAGAAATAAAATTAGAAGAATCACAGCATGGCTTCAGAAAAGGAAGGAGTACCCAAGATCTGATTTTCATATTGAGACAAATAGGAGAATAACTATTGATGAAAGGCAAAGAGATACATATGTGCTTTATTGATCTGAAAAAAGCTTTTGATAGAATAAGGGAAGATATCTGGAAATGTTTAAAGAAAAATGGAATAGAAAAGGATATGATAGAAATAATTAAAGCCTTATATAAAAATAATAAAATAAAAATAAGGACGCACAATCAAGAATCTGATGAATTCCAGGTAAAGATAGGACTAAAACAAGGCTGCGTACTAAGTCCATTACTTTTCTCAATGGTACTAGATGACGCAATAAAGCAATGCAAGGAGAAATCTAAAGACATGATATTGGGAAAATGGAAAATGAACAATGTACAAATACAAGAATTACTATTTGCAGATGATATGGTATTGTTAGCTGACACGGAAGAGAAACTGCAACAAATAATAAACACTTATATAAAAGAACTAAGAAAAATGAACATGGAAATAAACACCGATAAAAGTAAAACAATGGTTATGGCAACTACAAAAAATGTGATAAAAATTAAGGCAGAAGGACAAGTTTTGGAACAAGTAAACAGCTACAACTACTTAGGTACAATTATTGAAGAAAATGGTAAAATAGACAAATAAACAAACAATAAAATAGGAAAAGCAGGGACAATTTATAATACATTAAGAAATACGTTCTTTGGAAAGAAAGAGGTACCCAAACAAGTTAACACAAGTGTACCAAAAAGTGGTTCGACCATCAATCGTCTATGGGAGTGAGTCGTGGACGCTAACAAAGAACAACAAAAGAAAAATCAAAGCTACAGAGATGAAATTCTTGAGAAAAATAGAAGGGGTCACACGAAGAAACAAAATAATAAACGACACAATAACTCAAGCTCTAAAGATAAATCCCATAGAGACAATTATAGGGGAACGTCAGTAAGGATGGTTGAGCCACATCCATAGACTAAACGACACAAGAATTACGAAAAAAGTATATGAAGTCAGAGTACAAGGGAAAAATAAAGTAGGTCGCCCAAGAATGAGATGGGAAGAACAAGTTAGACAAGAAGCAGAGAAGAGAGGACTGCAATGGAGTATGGCAAAACAATTAGCTCAAAATAGAACAGCATGGAAAAGAAGTATCAAAGAAGCACCACAAGATTAAAACATATGGACAGAAAGATGGGTCAAATAAGTAATTTATATTCATTAAAATTGTATTGTTAAAATAAGTATTGTATAATTATTAAAATATATTGAAATGTAGATATTGAACTAGTTGTAAACAGCCCAACACCGAAAGGTACGAATGGGCTTAACTGATTAAATAAATAAATAAATAAATACCTACATGTATAAATATTTATCGTATTTCAATTTATGCATATAATATACCTAAAAGCACCTAAATTATTTAACTTTGAAGTTAGAACTCTTGACAAAACCGCATCCATAGAAAAAGTACAGTGTACAACACATGAGAAAATGACATATTTCTCCCTCGTTTGATTTGCGGCCCTCGCCGCGTGCCTCGGCTCGTGCCAACAAACTTCTGCGCTCGTGAGAAATATGTATTTTTTCTCACTTGTTGTACAATATACTAAAACTTTCGAGTTGTCATGGTGATGACATGTGAGCAATAAATTACAACACAAGTTTGTGGTTAGAATTCAAGAAGTTTGAATTTTTAAATCTCAAAGTTCTAAAAATTGTAGAATAGAAATGTATTTCAGTGACGAAGAGGTGCAGTTTACTCCACCAGAAATTGCAAATCAAGTTAAAAAAGATCTTTTGCCCCACAAATCAAAGAAGATATTTAAAAAAGCTTACGATGAATTTTTGGATTGGTGCAGCAAGAGTCAAGTACAAAATTATTAGGATAACGATGTTTAGCACATTTTGCAGAAAAATCTAAAGTATTTAAAGCACCTACCCTATGATCAACCTATGATCAGATCATACCATGCTAAAATCCACTTTTCAAATTTATTAAAATATCAACATTAATAAATATTCGAAATTAATAGCTTTTTTCTACAACCACTATTCAAAGTGCACTTTTCTGCACGGTTTTATGTTAGCAAACTTGATATTTTCTCACAGTATAAGATATTTGACATTAGTGTGCAGAAAAGTGACGTTTCTGGGCCGCAAAGTGACGTTTCTGTGCCGCAAAATTCTTTTCTGCACAGTTGACTACCTCATTCTGAGTAACGTTATATTCTGTTTACATCCGTGGACTACCGCATTCTGAGTAACGTTATATTCTGTTTACATCCGTGGTTAAACTTTAGACAAATATATAACCTATAAGACAATTATTATATTTAACTATAGCATAGAAACTAAGTTATGGATGTTACAACTGTTTTATTTTACAATTTTGTTCTTATTAAACATTTTATAATTATCAAATAACCAATAAGGATTTAGAAACCTGTGCAAGAGACGTCGAATGAAGTAGGTTTTGTGTAAATCCGTGACTGCATAAATATAATGTCAATAATGTGTAATAATTGTTTAAATTTAAACAAATTAAGGCAGTGCATTAATTTTTTAACTGATTTCTGTGCAATTTATTTAGGTATAAGGAATTTAAATTGATTAGTAGGTATTAATTAAACACAGTTTAAAATTTATCACATAGGTACCTATTATAATTAATCGTCGTTTGGAAATTGTGATTTTTATTTTTAGGAAAAACTGTGCTTGTAGAAAAAGTATAGTGTGAAACACGTGCAGAAAGGTAATTTCTTACTCGTTTGAATTGCGGCACTCGCTTGCGCTCGTACCGCAACTTTTCAAACTCGTGAGAAATTAGTACCTTTCTGCACTTGTTGCACAATATACTATTTTCTACAACAGTGTTAAAAATGCAATTTTTAGCACTCCATACGAGCGTTAAAAATGCTACTTTAAGGCACTAGTGCTTTAAAAATTTTATGGCACTGCAGTTCGTATTGACCGTATAGGCAATTTTGATGTAATGTCAAAAAAATATAAAAATGGAATGTCAATCAAGTTCAAGTAAAATTTTTGTAGATATTGTCCTGTAATTACGTTTGTAGAAAAAATATTGTATGATATGCGTGTTAAAAAGTACATTTTTAAGGCACTCATGTGCTAAACTTTCACATGCGTGCCTTAAACGTGTAGTTTTAACACTTATATCATAAATAACCATTATAAAACGGTCATCAGAAAACTATAAAGCAAATAAATCAAAAAACTTTACTCAGGAAGAAATTATGAAGTTTATAAAAAAAGTTCCGAGGATTCGTTTTTAATGATTAAGGTAAATAATATAATAATAATAAAGTAAGGTAAAAATCCGAAAATTTTTGGGAGATACACCTGCATACCAAGTCACCTAGGTCTCGATAACACGGAAAGAGCCCCACCAGAGCTCAATCCTTTTGATAACGTAGGTATCTGGGATGTGTTAATTTTCCCCTTTTAGAGGGAGTGTGAGCCGTATGGCCAAATCTAGGATAAAGTAAGGTAAATCTAGAGGTAATAAGTTATTAATCATAAACATTATTTAGGTTGTTGCAATAATGGGAATTACAGGAGCTTGCTGTCGACATGAATTATGCGATCTCAATGTTGACGACATTGAGGATGTAGGAGTAGTTTTAGTAGTTAGCATAATCTCGAGATCATTTGTGCTAGTTGATAATGATAATATAAGCTTTTTACAAATTTTTAGAAAATATGCATTAAGACCAGCATAAAAAAATAATAAAAAAATTTTTACCATATACAAATGGAAAATGTACTTACTCAACCTGTGGGAATTAACCAATTTGGAAAAATTCCTTTTAAAATAGGAGAAATTGTATCATTACCAAATCCTAAATTATATAGGTACGGGGCATTGATTCCGACGATCATCTGCGTCTTGCCTAGCGGAATCTGGCGCAAATATTTCAGAAATTAAGCGCCATGGTGGCTGGAAATCGACTGTTGTTGCGGAAGGATACGTTGAAAATTCTCTAAAAAATAAAACTAAAACTTCCAATATTTTTTTCAACTAGCGTAGACCATCCACTTCATAAAACTCACCCAAATACAAAGCTTCACTCATGTGATATTTTAATAATAAAACTTCATCTTATGGACTTCCTAATTAGAAATCGAACGAGTCGTACGCTTAAAACAAGCTCCACAATAAAACTAGTTTTTAAGTGTTAAAAAGCAACAAAGTAATTCTAGTTTTATGTATAGAGTGAATCTAAGTGATTGTTCTTACGGCAAGTACAAAAACTGTGAGTACAAATTATTATTTAATCCAAATAATTAACATTTACGCTAAATCCACGTAGACAGTAATCAATTTTGGATATAAAGCAACAAATTTTTATACCTACCTGCTATCAGTTCTGTTATCAAAGGGACAGGACCGTACTTTTAAAATTTGTAGACAATAATAATTGAAAATCTGATCAAGAACTGTAGCATAATTTACCAAATACAACTATGAAACAATCTTTTGCTACTGTCACAAATACAAAATACAAAGTTGGAAGAATATTTGTTTGCAGTTGGTGATTTAATTCATCCCAAAAATATTCTTTTCTCCTCTAGAATGTCAAATGGTCGAATTTATATTTACCTAGCAAGCGAAATTTTAGTTAACAATTTTCTACAAATTAATAAGGGAATAATAACTGTAAACCACCAAAAAATTCAGGGTCGTAGATTAACATCACCAAATGAAAGATTATTGATATCAGGTGTTTGTCCTTCAATCCCTCATTCAATTATTGAAAATGAACTTTCCAATTTGGGATTAAATTTGGTATCTCCAATAAATTTTTTAAAAATTTGTACATCAAATCCTAATTACAAATACATTTACAGTTTCAGAAGGCATACTTTTATTTCTCCCCCTGTCTCACCAATACCTGACTCAATAATTGTAAATTACGAAATGATATCATACCGTATATTTCTTGTAATGGAGAAAGATTTATGTACTATTTGCAGACATGCGGGACATTCGGCTGAAAATTGTCCCAACTGTTTCGGAAACCCAAACATCCCAAATAAAAAAATGCTGCTCCAACTACTTCAACTGATCCAATAAACAATGAAAACATTCCAACTGCTTCAACCGCTTCAACTACCTCAACTGATCAAACTATATTATCTTCGTTTACTCCTACACTATCGACTAAACCTAATATTCATATTTTACCCGCTACTCATGCTACACAAAGTACTGACACCCAACAAATATCACACGATCCTCCTTCAAACAAACGAACTATTTTTGAAATTATAAGCCTTCCACCAAATGATACTCCAGAAAATAGCTCCTTTCCAGCTCCAAAATTAAAAAAGCCAAAGTCTTCAATCACAGATATAAGATCAATTCAAGTACTACAAGATATAAAAAATTCAGCTAAACTAATATATGATGATACTTCAGTAACACATTCAATATCTTATGAAACATTAGTAGATATATTGGAAAATGTTCATGGTACACCTGACCCAATAAGCTTAATAAAAACTTATACAAATGATCTCGAAAGCCTATTGAATCTTTTGAGTCAACTACACGAAAATTTACCAAATAAGAAATCAAAAGCTAGATGCACTAGACTTCGAAACAAAATACTTAAATTCATACAACCAGACACAAACACCAAATTTGGTGGATGCTTTTAAAACCATAGATGGAGTGGGAGCAGCAGTTTTGTTCAATAAAACTAAAATAGTAATTAAACTCTAGAAATTAACTTAAATGTACACAGCCGAGTTAACCGCTATCCTCCACGCAATAAATTTTGTGGTAGAAAATAATCTGAAAAATCCTGTCATTATTACGGATACCCTAAGTTCAGTAACTGCCTTAAATGACCTATATCCACGTCATCCAAGTCTACTATTTATTAAATCAGAATGACACCAACTGCAAACTATAAATATCAATGTCAACTTTGTATGGATTCCATCACATATCGGGTTTGCTGGTCATGAAGAAGCAGTAACAAGCACGGAAGCTGTACAAATCAGAAGCATTCCACATCTAGATGTAAAACCTGTAGTCAAGAACTTGTTAATCAATATTTGGCAGACGAAATGGAATCAATCAACATTCAAACTACGAGAAGTAAAACAGTCGATACTACCTTGGAAATCAACCCCAAATAAGCGATTACATCAAACCATTCTCTCTCGTCTGAGAATAGGCCACACTGCCATCACCCATAAACATCTGCTAGCTGGAGAGTGAAGTAAAATCACAGTACTACGTACGTGATATTGTGCTCAGTGTTCGCCACATTTTACTGGAGTGTCCTCTCTATTGCATGGAGAGGATTCAATATAAACTACAGTACACCTTAAGGTGATACAGTAGCGATCAACAGGTAGCAAAAACGCGTTCCAAGATTGCGGCTGTAATTTTGAATATTTTTTCGAGATATTTGGCACACGTATTCGTAATATAATAAAGAATGGCGGTACAGAGCCCAATTTGAAAAATATGTTAATATGTGGAAATTACTCAATAATTAAGTACAATATTAAAAAAACGAGCCTGTACCGCCATTAAGAAGAACAAAAAAATAAACTTTCTTCAAATAAACTTTTTTATCCGATGCCTAGATTTTGTGTCATTTTGGAACTACTAATTTTTTTTATTTCATTAGTAGTTCCAAAATGACACAAAATCTAGGCGTCGGATAAAAAAGTTTATTTGAAGAAAGTGTATTTTTTTGTTCTTCTTAATGGCGGTACAGGCTCGTTTTTTTAATATTGTATTTAATTACAGAGTAATTTCCACGTGTGCCAAATATCTCGAAAAAATATTCAAAATTACAGCCGCAATCTTGGAACGCGTTTTCGCTACCTGTTGATCGCTACTGTTTCCTCTTAAAGCAATATTAAGTGACGGAACTGATATGAACAATTTGACAGCATACTTTTATTCTATAATAATCTACTAAATAAATTGTATACTTTTAATTATACTGCGCCAATGACCCTTTGAGGTTGAGGCATAAATAAATAAAAAAAAAACTTCATCTTATAGGTACTATAATTGTTCAGCAATTATAATTGTTCAGTATTGGAAGAGAAAATGTAATAGTCCTAATTTTTGTTGATTTGTTAATTTTATCCCAAAGTTTAGTTCAATATATATAGAGTTAATACTGTTTGAACTAGCCTCGTCTTTTTATTCTCTCTAAATGCTCAAAGTTGCATCCATCTACCCGCAGCTTTAATCCGAAACTTCACTAGACAAGGTCCCAAACTTTAACATCCTAACTATAAAACTTTCCGTTCTTTTTGTACAAAAATTATTTTAACCTTGTGGACTGGCAAGATAGTCGAAATTGTATTTTAATATATCAGCAGCTAGATTCCCGAATAGCGAAAGGTTATGCATCAGGGCCGACCGGAAATGATTCCTGATCCCACAGGGACACAGGAATATCCCGATCAAGTTGGAAAACTCAATAAAGACGTCGAAACCGGAGCTGGCCGCTTTCAAAATCGAATTTTGTTAGTGGAACAGGGTAGGAGATTCGGTTAAGTCGTTTTCATAGACAATAGGGCTTTTATTACAAAGTTGAATATTTTGAACAACTTTCGTTGCGCATTATCAACAAAAAGCTTGGTATACAGGGGTGGGCACAAGTCAGCTAGCAAATTTGCAAAAAATATTATGTATTTACAATAAGTGTTGAGAATGTTCACCATTGGAATCCAATTTTTGTTCAGCCTTTGATAAAATTTGCAGTCTTTCCTTAACCGTCACTTTTTTCAACTCTTTATTGTAAACCAATCTCAACGAGTTTATTTTTCTTGTATACCTGTCTCTTTATTTACATCGTGTCTATTTCTTTGTATTTTTTTTTATAAATTTCTTAACTTCGGAGAAATTTTCATAGAAAATTTCTTGCCAGCCTAGTAGTTCCTCAATTCGCTCAAAGTTAGTCTACCCCCTCTCAGCTAGGCCTCACCGCGAAAGGATCCCATATCACCTCTCTTGCTGCCTCTGTGCTTCTAGGGTCAATGCACCTCAAGGAATCCATGGCTAACAAGAAGAACCAACATTACAATTACTCTAATTCCGGACCTGGTTTCAGATCTTTTACATGCCAAACCCCCTTGAAGAGACCACGTTCATCACATAGCTCATGTGTCCAAGGGGACAACTTCTTCTTTATAGAAAACGGACCTAGAAGCTTAGGTGCCATCTTGTGTGAGAAATTCCTAGTGGCATCCGAGAGGGCATAATTTTTCCGCCACACCAGTTGGTGGGGAAAATATTCTACATGACGACGTCGCAAATTATACCTATCACAAGTCTTCTTTCCAGAAATTTCCAGACGAGATCGAAGATCAGTGAACATTTGTTTAAAGGAAGAATTACGACTGGCATTACCTGTTTGAGTACCATCTTCAGGAACCGAAACATTAGAATAGTCTTGTCCAGATAACTTCATATCTCTACCGAAATTAATGAAATATGGAGTCAATTTAGTAGTTTCATGCACAGAAGTCCTAAGGGCACAATCAATTTTGTGAAGATTTACATCCCATGTTTGATGATTATCAGAGACATACATGGCCAACATTGTCTTCATAGTGCGGTTCATCCTCTCTGTGGGGTTAGCCCTAGGATGATAATTTGCACTAAACTTGATCTTACAACCATAAGCATCGGCAAGCTTTTTAAATTGTTTGGGCACGTCGCTTATTATTTCGAAGAGGAAACAAAAGAACAAATTTACTCAAATAATCGGTAACATTCAAAATAAAAGTATGACCTTGCTTTGATCTCTTTAAAGGTTCAACTAAATCTATAGAGATTAACTCCCACGGACGATCTACTTTGGGATGGGAAACCATTTTGTCCGTAGGGCGTTCTTGAGAAACCTTATACTCAGCAGAATACACTGTCAATTGACTCTGATTATTTCATTCATAGCGATTCTGATCAATAGAGACCTATATAATATAGCTCAACAGGCCTTAAAGGCCCATGGCTTGGAATTTCTTCACGGTATTTCTCCATTTTCTCCTGTCCATGGCCGCAGTTCTCCAATTTGATATCCCGATTGTTTGCAGGTCTTCCTTACATGCTTCTAGCCACTTTTTCCTGGGTCGTCCTCTTCTCCTCTTTCCTTCCCCTCTCAGCAGCGAGTCCTTTGCCCACCTTCCGTCAGCCATTCTCACAAGATGACCTAACCAACTTAGTCTCTTTGTTCTGACCATCTGACTTATTTTTGGTTTCCGGTACAGCTCTCTAATATCTGCATTTGTTCGTCTCCTCCAAACGTCTTCATCATTCTTTACTCCCCCGAATATCTTCCTTAGGACACTCCGCTCCCAGATGTTCAGCATGTTTTCTTGATTTTTGTTCATGACCCATGTTTCGCTTCCGTAAAGAGCTGTGGGCTGGATCACTGTTCGATAGAGTCTTAATTTTGCCTCTCTGGAGATGTTTTTGGCTTTTAGTAGTTTGTGTAGGGCTCCAACTGTCTTTCTTCCGCTCGAGATTCTTTTTTCAATTTCCTGGCTTTCTTCCCCTTTACTTGTTAGCGTTACTCCTAGATACTCAAACTCCGTCACCTTTTTGAAGCAACACTCTTTATTCTCGTTGTTTGTGGTAGTTTTCAGTTGTGTGTCTTCATCTGAGGTCTGTCCCATTTCCACATACTTTGTTTTTTGCTCATTAATTCTCAGTCCATACTGCTTAGCGTTTACTTCAAAGAGTTTGAAAATCCTCAGCAGTTCCCTTTCCGTTCTTGCCGTTAGCACTACATCGTCTGCAAAGGCCAGAATCTGGTTTCTGTTGTCAAAGATCATACCTTTCGTTCGTATTCCACTCTCTCTCAATATTGCCTCCAACAAGAAATTGAAAAGTACTGTGGACAGCGGATCTCCCTGCTTTAACCCCCTTTTAACTTAAAATTTTCCTGATAGGCTTCCTTCTATCCTTACTCTGTTGTCGGTCTTCACTAAGGTCATTTTTACGAGTCTGATCATCTTTTCCGGAATTCCAAGTACTCTTAGGGCCTGGTACAAATGCCTTCTTATCACAGAATCGTAAGCTGTTGGAAATCTATAAAGAGGAGGTTTAACTTTAACTGTTGCTCGTATGTACTGCTCTGAATCATTTTCAACACGAATATTTGATCTATGGTGGATCTGCCCTTTTTGAATCCTCCCTGGTATTCACCAACCTGCTCGTTTAAGTGCCTTTCCAGTCTGCTTCTTATGACTCTGGCGAGTACCTTATATGTTACGTCTAGGAGAGTGATACCCCTATAGTTTTCACACACTGCTTTATCTCCCTTCTTATGAATGGGACATACTATGGCCTCTCTCCAATAGAAACCTACAAGAATAAAAATTACAGCGATAATTTTTGATAATTTCCCGTCGTCAAGTATTTTACGTTAGATGCCGTTTGTTGCTACGCAAAAATACATTCTCTGACATTAATGACAATTACTGTTTTACAACTTGTCACAGAGAACAACAAGAAACAGGTTTAGCAAATATTCAGGCGAAGATATCAATAAAATATTACTTAAAATGATTTAGTTTTATTCTAGAAATAATCTTACCGAATTACTCTCGAGCTCGAATTATCGATTTGTTTTGCCCTTGTGACACTTTGAGATAATTAAAACTGTCAAAGTGTCACTCGGGATACAAATCGATAATTTTAGAGCCCTCGTTAATTACTATTGATAACACGTTCCCTTACACCAAACCAGTTTGCTGTCAAAAATGATAACATTACTCTACTCACTCCTAAGAAATATATTTTACAAAGGTGGAACTCTGCCTGCAGTTTTGTTGGGTGGATTGAGTAGCTCGAAAGAACTGACTGAATTAAATTTCATGACTTACGTATTTACATTGTAACGTTACAAACGTCACATATTTGCTATTTTATTTTTAAAGAATAATTTTACTTTATTTTCTTTATTATTTCATTAGTAATAATCTTCTTCTATTTGTTTTACCTGTTTTCTTCGTTAAAAACTCGTTGGCACCCTCTTTTGTTATCCTCTGTCTACTATATCTATTTTCATATAACATCTAAATCATCATACTGAACGTACCTCATATATCCTTACTCTCTAGATATCTGTCTTTCATTACGGAACATGCTTATCCTACCTTTCTAAAGTTCATGCTGTCATATCAATGACTGTGACAATTCTCAAAATGAAAGTGGTAAAAGCCAATTTCAGGCTGATACTAGCTATTTTTATTTCAACAAATCATCTCTTGGGGTTTTGGAAAGAAATCAAACCTTTCCGTCTTCGGTAATCATGGATCTTCATCACCGGTGATGTCACTTATAAGGTCAAGACAATAGGATCCATCCATACAGCAACAGCCACCAACTGTAGGAACACTCAACATCTTTCGCTGCATTGACCTGAGGCCGTCCATCTAGCCCAGGTCGAGAGAAGTCAACAACTGTATCATTCGACATCAAGAAGTTACCATCGAACCATATACCAAACGCCATAAGTATAGTCTACAAATTGTTAGTTTTTGACAAGAATTCGAATATATTTGTTAACACATTTACTAAGTCATATTTTTATTATATCTTTATAATTTTCATGGTTCATATTTAAGATTAGGACAAGACGAACACACATCTTGGGAGTGAGCTAAGCTAGGGCGAACGATGGCTATCTTGGTTGGTTGAAATATTATTTTCGAATAGTATTTTAATAATTAGCTGAGGTAGTTCAGCTTTTCCACTCAACTGGCGCCCAACGTGGGGCTTCGCCAACGCCTTCAATTACAGGCTGATAATAGCTATTTATTTCAATAAATCATCTCTTGGGGTAAGTTTTTAACATCACTGTACAAAATTTTTTAAGCCTGTATTAATTTTTTATAATTTTTTTTATATTTAACCTTCCATGTCGAAAAGCAGATGTTTCATATTTTACATTCTTTCTATTAATATGCTTTTAGTAATTAAATTATTTGTCTAGTCCCGTCAGTATTAATTTTATTTTATTCCTTTGCCAATTACTACTTTTTACGATTATTTGGCAAAGGTTGGTTTTTGGTTTTTACTTCTTGATGTTTGATATGTGTTTTATCTTCTAGTTTTTGGAAAGAAATCCGCCCTCGGGGAGCTTCAAGCATCCTCAAATCGACGGCGATACAACAACGAGGAACAAATCATCTAGACTGCAACAATTAATCTAGACTGCAACTAACCAACACCTGTAGGCCTGGTGGCCCAAAACATCCACGTCGCCAGAGCCAGTTGCAGAACCAACAACAGTACCATTCGACGTCAAGAAGTTACCATCAAACCAATACCAAACGCCATAAGTATAATCTACAAATTGTTAGATTTTGGCCAGAATTTGAATATGTTTGTCACTGCATTTAATAGGTCATATTAAAATCTTTTTATATACTTGGCTTGGTTGGTGTCACGGACTCCGCAAATTTTGTAATCCATTTTAAAAATAGTTCTAGGCTACCTAGACACCTGAAATTTTCAGGATAGCTTAGAACTAGCTAACAATGCAATATTTAACTGCTATTATACAGGGTGAATAATTATTAGTGGGGTAAAGCTCCGTAGATCCGTTATAGTAATAGATAGCGATAATACTTAATAACAAAAATTGTAGCGAACTTTGAGCTTCACATTACAAAATTAGCTAGAACGTTACAGGGTGTTCGATAAAATAGTGGCAGACCAAACTTATGGTTTTTTAAATAGAACACCCCGTATTTTATTTTATATTCGAAATCCTCATAACTTTTCGATTATTAAAATATAAAGGTTTGGTATGTTATACGGGGTATTTATAAAGTTATAATCAGTTTTATATGAAAATCGTAACAAGTTTAACTACCTGTATAAATAAAAGCAAGCACAAGGTCAATGGTTTATTGACGTCATATATTTTTATTTATTGTCAAAATTTTCGTAAATGTTTGTTTTGCTAATTTTGTTTATATTGAATACAGGGTGAGTCAAAACGCAAGTACGTTATTTTCTCAGTAATTTTAAATAGAATACCCTGTATTTTATATCATTATCGAAAAGTACCATTACCATACTATAATTTTTGTATAACATTCCCTATGTGTAAATTTATTAGTTCTCGAGATATTTTCATTTCTCAGAGCAAAATTGACTGAATAATTGTCTAAAACTTACAATTTTACGATTATTGATTATCAATATGTAATCAAAGTTGGCTACAATTTTTGTTATTAACTTTTATTACTATCTATTACTTATAATGGATCTACAAAGCTTTACTGACCAATCACGCTGTATGGATAAATAATTTTTTTTTAGTTTCAAACTATTTTAAAAATATGACTACTGCAATGATATTTTAAAGTACGTTAATAAATCGATATCTACAAATTGATGGTACCTAAGTGGCATTAGACTGCAGATCGAGAGGTCCCCAGTTGAAACCCGGTTGTTGCGTTTTTTTTACTTGTTTTAATTAATAATTAAAACTTTATATACTTAAAATTATATATACCGTTTTAAACAACAGTGGTATTTGGTATTTAAAAAAATACTATTTTATACTAGTGTAATTTTTGGAATCATAATTATAAATAACAGTTAATACATCTACTAAAAATTCATATTTTATATGTTAATTATTCTTTTCAAATATGTTGTGCCCTACATAAATATGTACATGTACAATAACAAAACCGTGATATTATAAAAAGTATTTTTTCTACTCTATGTCATATTATGTATAAGTTTTTAGTTTGTGAAAACTGTCATTATAGATAGCAGTGCGTGAAGGATTTAAAGTGTGCGTGAAGTAACAAAGTATTTTAAATGGTATTTACTTTTTCGCACTGTTTTTAACTTTCGCGTTGTCATGGTGGCAATCCTTATCTTTCGCGTTGTCAGGGTGATGACAGTATGACCAATGAATTACAACAAAAGTTTTGACAGTTTTGTGGTTTGAAAGTAGTTAGAATTTTTAAATGTCAAAGTTCTAAAAATTGTAGAATACAAATCTTTTTGCGAACTTACGCGATTTATAGCACTCACTCCGTTGTCGCTCGTACTCTAAATATCGCGTGCGTTCGCAAAAAGCATACTTAACGAACTGTTTCATAAAATAAGTATTTTTATTAGAGTATAATTTTTGGAATTTTAAGCATTTTATCGTTAAATAATTTTATATTCTTTCCTGTAAATAATAAAAAGGTTTTATTATAAAAATCTTCTTTTTTATAAAAGTGTAATTATTTTTATTATATCTTTATTGAACAATAAACATGATTAGTTAAAATATTGTTTTGTTTGCTTCCATTCTGAATTTTCATGGTTCATATTTAAGATTAGGACAAGGCGAACACACACCTTGGGAGACTGAGCTAAGTTAGGGTGAACGATGGCTATCTTGGATGACTGGAATATTATCTCCGGATATTATTTCGATTATCTGAGGTAGTGTATCGGTTTTCGCTTCAACATTTATGAATCAATGCTATTTCGTTGTAATCGGCTGTTGAATTAGAAAACTTATTAATAATTAAATGACAGGTCTTTATACCTCGTTTCTATTTTTAACTTTTCCATTTAAAAACCTCTAGTCCACCTCTGTTCGGATGAAAAAAAAAAAATAGATCGCAACATCACCTATGTAGCTCTCAAGAGCCTTTTAAAAGTGTGACCTTTTGCGTTGAATTGTTGACTAACAAGAAACTTTGTATTTTATGTTTTGTACGACCAAAGTTAAATTTGGTTTCGATCACTTATTGGCTCCTATCAAATTGAACCGTTAGAGCTTTGAGCGAGTTCTTTTGAACGTTGCGTCTTTTTGCTTACAGATTATATCGAAATTAAGTTTTAGAAATCGACTTTTTTAAAAAATACATTAAAGTTTTGTTATTTAAAAATGAGAGTATCTCTACGTTATGTGAGTTAGCAAAAAGTTGTTTTCAGATATAACTTTGGAAACTTTTAGCCAGTGTATATCTTTTTGGTGCCTTCATTGCAGACTTCAGATTATGATGTGAAAAATAACAAAATACGTGCATCTTAACTTGCAGAGTTGGCATATCTGTAGGTATAACATATGAGGACGTCAGAAAGTTAGTCTGGATATATACTCTGGGCTAATTAGCAAAATGCATGGAAAAGTTATATACCAGCAATTTTATTGCTGGAATCGAATTATAAGATCCTATATATTAATAATATAGTTATGCAAAGTCCGCAGATAGTGTGCTACTTTTTTTATAAACAAAATGGCGCCGACAAATCGTATTTTTTTCAATTATTTCTCTATAACTCCGAAGATTTTAACTTTACAACAAGAACACTCAAACAAAAATTCACCACAATTAAATTCTGCATAGAGATATGTTTTTCACGATTTGCTCCGACGAAAATTTTCCTCGGAAAATGCAGGTTTTCCTAACAAAAACTCTAATTTTCAAATAAAGTTTTAGGTAAGTAATTATTAATTAATAATTAAATAACTTAGTGACATCAAAGCTTTCTTGGTATAGACTGTAATTCCAGAAGCCGGTGAAAATTAAACGAATATTTTAGCAACAATTCAATTGTTAATAAATAATTTACGATCGCAATAATAACCAAAATAATCATGATACGTTGATCAAACTTATAAAGATTATAAAGATGAGATGCTTATTTAATATTTCATCGACAAAAAATAAATTTTTCTTTTTTTTGCATAATCTTTAAATTTTGAAAAAAAAATAGTTATAATACGCTGGTCTAATTAGTAAAGTACAAAGAAAAGTTATTTACCAGCAATTTTATTGCTGGAATCGAATTATAACATCCTATATATTATTAATATAGGTATGCAAAGTCCGCAGATAGTGTGCTACTTTTTTTATAAACAAAATGGCGCCGGAAAATCGTATTTTTTTCAATTATTGCTCTATAACTCCGAAGATTTTAACTTTACACCAAAAACACTCATATAAAAATTCACGTCAATTTAATGTTTTTTAATGTTTTTTAATGCCATAAAAGCATGTTTTTTCCGATTTGCTTCGACGAAAATTTTCCTCGGAAAATGTGGGTTTTCCCAACAAAATCTCGAATTTTCAAATAAATTTTTTGGGCCAATAATTATTTATCAATAATTATATAGCTTGGTGAAATAAAAGCTTTCTTGGTATAGATTATAAATTCAGAAGCCGGTGAAAATGAAACGAATATTTTAGCAACAATTCAATTGTTAATTAAAAATTTACAGTCGCAATAACAACCAAAATAATCATGAGACATTGATCAAACTTAGAAAGATTATAAAGGTGTGATGGCTATTTAATATTTTGTCGACAAAATATAAATTTTTCATTTTTTTGCATAATCTTTAAATGTTTAAAAAAATTGTTATAAAAATATTAACATTTCTCAGAAATTGTTTATTATATTCTAATTTTATAAAATACTTAAAATGCGTATTTCATAGGTCTTGAAAATGAATGCTTTAAAAAAATTTTCCAACCATTCGCAAAAAAGTTATGAAACAGCAAAGTAAATATACGAAATCTCCGTTGTTTATAATTTGTTTTAATTGTTTCAAAGCTTAAAAGTGAGTCTATGGTACAATCTAATTACTCACAAAGAATGTCAAAAATTAGTGCAATGGTTATATTTAATTCAAAGATTAAAAATACTTTTTTTTGTAATTTTTAGCGCAAAAGTAGGCCTGATACAGAGTCGGAGCTAAAATGTCCACTCGAAGCGACTGACACGCAGCATATATTATTTATAAAAGTGTACGTCTCGCGCGGCCGGTCGTCGCTCAGAGTGAAAATTTCAGCTACAGTGCTGTATTATTCTACTTTCGCGCGTGTAAATTACAAAAAAATATATTTTTAATCTTTAATTAAAATATAACCATTAAATTGATAATCGATATTTTTTTGTAAATAATTAGCTTGTACATTATACTCACTTCTACGCTTTGAAAGAATTAAAAAATATATAAACACCGTAGTAATCGTATGTTTATTTTGCTGTTTCATAACTTTTTTGTAAATGGTTGCAAAAAAGTTTTAAAGCATTCATTTTCAAGACATTTGAAATGCGCATTTTAGCTATTTTTTAAAATTACAATATAATAAAAACTTTCTGAGAAACGTTAATTTGTTTATAACTATTTTTTTAAACATTTAAAGATTATGCAAAAAAATAAAAAAATTATATTTTGTCGACAAAATGTTAAAAAGGCATCTCATGTTTATAAGATTTCAAAGTTTGATCAGTGTATTTTAATTATTTTGGTTATTATTGCGACCGTAAATTATTAATTAACAATTAAATTGTTGCTAAAATATTCGTTTAATTTGCATCAGCTTCTGGAACTATAATCTAAACCAAGAAGGCTTTTAAGTCACCAAATTATTTAAATATTGGTAGATAATTACTTATCTAAATTAAAAACTTTAAAACTTTATTTGAAAATTAAAGATTTTGTTGGGAAAACCCGCATTTTCCGAGGAAAATTTTCATCGGAGCAGATCGGGAAAACACGTCTCTATGCAGAATTTAATCACGGTGAATTTTTATTTGAGAGTTTTTGTTGTAAAACTAAAATCTTCGGAGTTATAGAGCAATAATTGAAAAAAACACGATTTTCGGGCGCCATTTTGTTTATAAAAAAAGTAGCACACTATCTGAGGACTTTGCATACCTATATTATTAATATACAGGGTGGGGCATTAGTGTGACAAAGTCCAATTACTCGTTTGTCGTAAGAGATACGAAAAACAGTTATTTAGGTAAAAGTTGGGGCACACATAGTACCATAATTTAAAAATATTTTCAAATATACAGGGTCGTCCGTATTGAGAGGGTGACACAAACTTATGTTTTTTTAATGGAACACCCTGTATATTTTTACATTTTTGGATTCTCCTCGATGTTTCCTTTCTTAAAATATATGGTTTTGTAAGATTATACGAGGTAGTTTAAAAGTTAATTACGTTTTTTTGTTAATTTCGTAGCAAAATCTACACCCTGTAGAATTTTAGTGACTTGATATCAAATTTTTATTTTATATTCAAACGATTTTTAATATAGTCTACTATTGTTAAACATTAACAATATAGCGAAATGTTTAATTTTAGTATACAGGGTGGGTCGAAACTCGGAATGAGTATTTTCTGAGTTTTCTTAAATGGAACACCCTGTATTTAATTATTGTAATGAAATTATATTTTATGGTACTTTTTTATTTCTTAAGCATTCCCTATACCTAAGTGCTTTAATTTGTAATTTATTCGTGATTCTTTAAGCCAAACATTAATTGTAAGGAAAATTACGTGAAATTTTATTAGGTGGCTGTGAAAATATTTAATCAAAAATAATTTTTGGAAAAGAAAATACGTCATAATCTAGTCTGATCCTTAATTTATTACTATTGGATGAAATATCCAAATAAATTCGTAGTTAAGGTTGTTGGTGCAAAAAATATTAATAAAAACATACAATATTCTACCTAGTCGGCTATGGCACCAAATTTCCTTAAAAATTTGACAATATACTATTTTTATAGATCCAGTTGCTTTGTTACCATTACTAATATGTATTTTTCTTATGAGAAACTGATTAATAAGATTTTGGTGCTAGTGGAATATAACAAAAATGTGCTACTAACAATAAGAATTTTTCATCAGAAATTCCTTGATAGACGACAACTAAGAAGAGAAACGTTTAAAAATATACTAGAACGGTTTCAACGGACTGATCACTTAGATTATGATAAATCTGCTCGAATAAAAACTATTGTAAGTGAAGAAAACAGTAATTAATGTAATCCTTAGTGTCACTGAGGATCTGCATATTAGTACAATCTTTCTTACAATCTAAGTATCTAGTCTGTTGAAACCGTTTTAGTATACTTTCAAAAGTTTCTCTTTTTGGTTATCGTCTATCAGGGAATTGCTGATGATAAATTTTTATTGCAAGTAGCTCATTTTTGTTATACCCTCCTAGCACAAAGCCATTTTAGTCCGTTCCTCATTAGAAAAATTAATATTAGTAATGGTATCAAATCAACTGGAATTATATAAATAGTATAATGTCAAATGTTTAAGCAAATTGTGTGTCATAGCCAACTAGGCAGAATTTTGTATGTTTGATTCATGTTTTATGCACCAACAACCTTAACTACGAATGTATTTGGATATCTCATCCAATATTAATAAATTAAGGATCAGGCTGGATTTTTATGTATTTTTTTTTTCGAAAAATTACTTTTGATTGGATATTTTCACGGCTACCTAATGAAATTTTATGCAATTTTTGTTGCAATTAATGTTTGTTTAAAGAATGACGAATAACTTACAAATTAAAGCACTTAGGTATAGGGAATGCTTAAGAAATAAAAAAGTACCATAAAATATAATTTCATTACAATACTAAAATACAGGGTGTTCCATTTAAGAAAACTCAGAAAATACTCATTCCGAGTTTCGACCCACCCAGTATACTAAAATTAAACATTTCGCTATATTATTAATGACTAACAGTAGTAGACTATACTAAAAATCGTTTGAATGTAAACAGAAAATTTGATGTCAAATCACTACAATTCTACAGGGTGTAGATTTTGCTACGAAATTAACAAAAAAACGTAATTAACTTTTAAACTAGCTCGTATAATATTACAAAACCATATATTTTAAGAAAGGAAACATCGAGGAGAATCCAAAAATGTAAAAATATAGAGGGTGTTCCATTTAAAAAAGCATAAGTTTGTGTCATCCTGTCAATACGGACACCCCTGTATATTTGAAATTATTTTTAAAATATGATACTATGTGTGCCCCAACTTTTACCTAAATAACTTTTTTTCGTATCTCTTACGACAAACGAGTAATTGGACTTTGTCACACTAATGCCCCACCCTGTATATGATCTTATAATTCGATTCCAGCAATAAAATTGCTGTTATAACTTTTCCCAAAAATGGCCTATTTTCCGATAAATCAGTCCAGACTAATAATGTATACGTTCAATCGAGAACACTCTGGATCTCCCATTCTAATTGAGTACGTTTAATATTAAGACGTACAAAGAAAATAAGTAATTAGACTAGGCAGTAAACTCCTTTTAAAGTAAGTGAAATAAAAACAGAGAATATACATCCAATTAAGTCGGCATCATATGGGAAACTTTTTTATTCTTAGTTTTATGGAAAACAGTTATTCTTTATAAAAAGTTGTGCCTGGTCTAAAACTTAAAATACAACCATCAGTTATCAATTTTTTTAAGCCGTATACGAGGTATGTCAAAAAATATGAATTTTACTCAAGCTTTATTTTTCACAATATTTAAAATTGTTATAATAAAAAGTTGTTTGGAATTAAGAATTATATTCTAATATGCAATTTTATCCTTCTAATATAGACCAGGGCGCATCTGTAAAAATATTAGTACATTTGGACGTTGAGAGGTGACTCAAATTTTTTTGCAGAAATTACTTGAAAATAAATCAAATAATAATATTTAAGTTATCCTCCCTCTCAAACAGGTCCGGAACATTGTTTAAATAATCAAAATGTCAAGAATTGAAGGAAAAATTCGATTTTTTTCTTGGTTTTTTGATTATAACTTTAAAAGTATTCATTTCCGAGAAAAGTTGTACTGACATAAAAGTGGCGTAATTAAATTTCCTACAATACAGAATTGGTTAAAAATTTAAGAAATGGTCACCCTTGTTGCAAAATCGCAATAATTGTGAAAAAAACATACAAAAACAAGTATTCGCATTTTACGTTTTTCAACCATTTATGCTACACTTAGGACCTCCATATTTCACACTGAAAAATTTTATGATACAGTAAAACAATACTGTAAATTTCATTAAGATCGGTTCAATAGATTTTGCAAAATAAATTTTGCAATCCAGCTTTCGTAAAAAAAATTCATTTTTTCAAAATGTTACAGGACTGAAAATAAAGCAGATAGCAAGTTGAAAATTTTTTTGCACATAGAAGTGTACTGTACCTTTCATTTGCAATTTTGCAAAATTAAGATCGCTTAACACCACGGCGTCAGGATTTTTTTTAAATAAACATTAATTATTGGTGCTGCGCGCAGGACAGCGGATAGGTTGCTCTGATTGGGCATTCCAATGACCTTTGATAATGATTGATACATTTTAATTTTTATGACATTTCGATGTAAATAAATAAATTTGTTTATTGCAAAATAAAAACACATACTCTATCCTTTCAAATAACACTTTTATTAGCAAAAACTTTCTTTGTTCATATATTTTAACTTAAATAATAAAAGTTTATTATTTTTAAACATACGCAATTTTTTAAACAATATTTCACAAACAATAATAAAATTAGTTTGATTTTTGTGGAATTAAAAAATTAAAATACAACAAAATATAAAGAAAATAATATATTAGATAAAGATTGGAAGAAATTTTGGTGGAAATCAACCTGTGTGAATCGAACACCGCTGTCCTGCGCGTAGCACCAAAAATTATTGTTTATTTCCAAAATTTTCTGACGCCGTGGTAATTAATCGATTTTAAATTTGAAAATTGCAAATGAAAGGTACAGTACACTTCTATAAACAAAAAAAAATTCAACTTGCTATCTGCTTTATTTTCAGTCCTGTAACATTTTGAAGAAATGATTTTTTTTTGCGAAAGCTGTATTTCAAAATTTATTTTGCAAAATCTATTGAACCGATCTTAATGAAATTTACAATATTGTTTTACTGTATCATAAAGTTTTTCGGGGTGAAATATGAAGGTCCTAAGTGTAGCATAAATGGTTGAAAAACGTAAAATGCGAATACTTGTTTTTGTATGGTTTTTTCGCAATTACTGCTATTTTGCAACTAGGGTGACTATTTTTTAAATTTTTAACTAATTCTATATTGTAGTAAATTGAATTACGCAACTTTTATGTCAGTACAACTTTTCTCGGAAATGAATACTTTTAAAGTTATAATCAAAAAAACGAAGAAAAAAATCGAGTTTTTCCTTCAATTCTTGACATTTTGATTATTTAAACAATGTTCCGGACCTTTTTGAGAGGGAGGATAACAGAAATATTATTATTTGATTTATTTTCAAGCAATTTCTGCAAAAAAATTTGAGTCACCTCTCAACGTCCATCTCAAAACAGATCCGCCCTGGACTAATAGAAAAAAAATTGAAAATTTTACTAACCAATATTATTTTTAGTTATTTATTTGAATTATGATAACTCTTTTATTATTAATTTTATGAAAAACAGTTATTCTCTATAAAATGTTCTGCAGGGTCTAACACCTAAAATACAACCATCTTATATCAAATTTTATCAATTTTATACGAGGTATATAAAAAAATATGAATTTGCTCAAGAGCGCTTAAATAAAATACCGTTATTTTTTAGAATATTGAAAATTGTGCTTATGTAAAGTTGTTTCGAACTAAAAACCATGTTCTAATATGTAATTCCATCCTTCTTATTGAAATATTCTGAGCTGTAAAGGTACTTTATTCTTGATGGAAATTCATCTTTTTTGACGTACCTCGTATAAAATTAATCAAATTTGATATTAGATGGTTGTATTTAAGGTTTTTTAACCATGCAGAACTTTTTACAAATAAGTGTTTTTCGTAAAATTAATAATTAAAGAGTTATCATAATTGAAATAACTGAAAATAATGTTGGTTATCCATAATTTAAAAAAATTCTATTTTTTTTTTCAATTAGAAGGATGAAATTGCATATTAGAATATAGTTCTTAATTCCAAACAACTTTTTTTTATAACAATTTTCAATATTGTGAAAAATAAAGCTACTTCACTCTTGAGTAAAATTCATATTTTTTGACATACCTCGTATACGGCGTAAAAACATTGATAACTGATGGTTGTATTTTAAGTTTTAGACCATGCACAACTTTTTATAAAGAATAACTTTTTCTCCTAAAACTAAAAATAAAAAAGTTTCCCATATGATGCCGACTTAATTGGACACGCTGTATATGTTGTATATAGGGCGAGGCAAATAACTGGCCTATTAGAAATATCTCGAGAACTAAAGGCAACAGAATCATGAAAATTGGAGTGAAGGGGTTTAGAAGGATGATCTATTAAATGAAAATATTTTCATTTCTTTGCAACTTCCGGTTATACCGAAAGTGGCTTATAACTTCGTTTTTTTAATGGGACACCCTATATATTTTTACATTTTTGGATTCTCCTCAATATTTTCTTTCTTAAAATATAAGGTTTTGTAATATTATACAGGGTATTTTAAAAGATATTTACGTCTTTTATTAATTTCGTAGCAACATTCACACCCTGTAGAATTGTAATAGTTTGACATTAAAAACTCTGCTTACGCTTAAGTGATTTTTAATAGAGTCTACTATTGTTAAGAATCATTAGTATAGCAATTTTTGAAATTTTAGTATACAGGGTTAGTCGAAACTCGGAATGAATATTTTTCTTAAATGGAACACCCTGTATTTTAGTATTGTAATTAAATGATATTTCATGGTACTTTTTTATTTTATAAGTATTCCCTATACCTAAGTGCTTTAATTTGTGAGTTATTGGTGATTCAAGCTAAACATTAATTGCAACAAAAATACGTAAAATTTTATTAGGTTGTTTAGGAATTTTTCAGAAATAAATACATATTAATCCAGACTGATCCTTAAAATTAACTGTAATGGTTTAGCTATCAAAATACCTACGTAGTTAGGATTGTTGGTGCGATTAACAATTAAGCACAAATTAAAGCAGTTAGGTATAGGGAATGCTTAAGAAATAAAAAAGTACCATAAAATATCATTTCATTACAATACTAAAATGCAGGGTGTTCCATTTAAGAAAACAGAAAATACTCATTCCGAGTTTCGACCAACCCTGTATACTAAAATTAAAAATTTGGCTATACTAATGATTCTTAACAATAGTAGACTATATTAAAAGTCATTTGAACGCAAGTAGAGTTTTAGATGTCAAACTAGTACAATTCTACAGGGTGTGAATGTTGCTACGAAATTAATAAAAAAACGTAATTATCTTTTAAAATACTCTGTATAACATTACAAAACCTCATATTTTAAGAAAGAAGACATCGGAGAGAATCCAAAAATGTAAAAATATTATTTTTAGTTGTTTTTCTCCCATTTGGTATCCTTTTTTAGTTCTTACTTTTTTACTTTATCGTACTACATACGCAGTATGAGTATAATAAAGTTATAGGATCGTGCAAAAAAATTTTTTCAGATTTCACTTTTTTTCGACGTTTTGAGTCCCCCTGAGTCTAAAAAGCAAATAAAAAAAACATGTCGGAAGTATGTACGTATGTACGTACGTATGTACGTACGTATGTCGCCACCGCCCAGCAAAAACTACTGGACCGATTTCGATGAAATTCGGTATGAGTAAGTTTAAGAGAGTTTTGTCGAGAAACTAAGCTTTTGAAAAAAAAAAACTCTCAAGAGGGGCCGAAATAGGGGGGTTATTTGGGGCCCATTTTTGCAAATTTTGACCGAAACGAATGAAATTTAACTTAAAGTTAGCTCATCGATAGGTAAATAGAAATACGGAATTTGATATTTCCAAATCCAAAATGGCGGCCAGCATGGCCGACCGCCCACCCGATACATTTCCCTACCAATCTAAAAACTTGTTTAAGATAAATTTAATTTGAAAAAACATTTATATAGCCTAAAGATGGGGCTATAACAAGAATATTATCGTTTTTCAGAAAAAGTTATGGGTTGTCTATATCTAAGGAGTCAAAATTTGACATAAATTTGAACTAAATTTTCTCAAAAATGACTCCAAGGAATTTGTTTATTTTTTGATATATTATTGATATCCTATCAGTAAATTGAATAACATTGGTCAGATTTCTTAACTCCTCATAGGAGGGGAGTTATGAATTTTTTATAAAAAAATATTCGAGTGCCCGTAACTACCTCTGTAATAGAAACTAAAATTTGAAATTTGGCAGACGTATATAGTACTTTGTTATCTATTAGCACAATAAATTTTACCCACAATATGGCTTCCGGTTTAACCGGAAATGAAAAAAAAATCTTAATTTTTTACATACGCCCTGTATATTTTTACATATTTTGAAAGAATGTAAAATTATCTTTCCAATGACATAAAACTCGTTGCTGTAACTTAAAAACTCGAAAAGTTACAGAAAATTGAAATTTTGCTAGAACCTTGTGTGTGTCCCCTCTCACGCGATCATATCAGAGCATTATTATAGGGCAGTCCATGAGGGTATTTGGCTCCGAATTCCATCCTACTACATCGATGAACTTGATATTTTCACAGTAAGTAGGGAATAGCTCAAGAAACAAAATCTACCTTATATACTATGGCGCTTTTATCTTGGGGCAATTCCCACACCTCCAAGGGGGTGGAAAATTTATTAGTCAAAATAAGCATGGAAGTGGCTAGAGAACCTATTTTTAAGCAAAAACTGATCTATACTTTTTTTTGAGAACTCAATACTTTTTGAGTTATGCGTAGTTGAAAATTGGCCATTTTCATTTAAAAATGACACGTTTTCGGACAGTTTTTTGTGAATACCTTAAAAACTATGCATCAAACTAGAAACACTATATAAAATTTTTTTTTAATTATAAATAACAAAGAGATTCGTTCCTTCGTAAATTTTCTATTTATAATACAAAAAGAGATATGGGAGGTAAAAAGAGTTTGTTTTTTGGTGCATGCTCAAAGTGCTCATGCTGTTTTAGTGTTTGAAAAGGCCTTTAAAACGAGCACCGTTAAATGTCGGTTACATTCAAACTAAGCGAGATATGGTGCAAAAAACTATATGACTAATGTACTTTAAGGAAAAATGAGAAGTACATACATTTAACCCCCCATTCACCAGAATTTAAATGCATTGTTTATCTTTTGCAATACCTCTTAATATAGTGTTATTTCTACTTTCAAAAAGTTGGACGGGTGAAAAAAATAAGATCAAATTATAGAGCGCATTTTTAAATTTTCTTAAAATTCTTCCTTTTGCTCCATGCAATTCGAAAATAAAAATGTTCTATCCCCGAGAAGTGGTGAGAACGGCCCCCATCATAAAAGCGCCATAGTATATAGGATAGACTTTGAATTAGGAGATTGGGCTTTGGGCTACTCCCAAAATTTCATTACAATCCATGCAGTAAAATGCAAATATTGTAAACTATTAATTTCTCAGAAAAATGGACTAATTTGAAATGAAAGTATATATAATATTCTATTGATTTATGCAATAATCTATAGTGTGTCCCCGAACATTTTCTCAAATGCGGGAATTAATGATGCGTAGAACCATAAAATATTTTCAAGTATACAAGGTGTTTCTAAAATATCAAAATAACGAGTAACTTTGTTATTTTTATAGAATGCCAGTATCTAGTACGATAACGATAATATATCGGTACGATAAAGTTCTCGGGCGGCCCTTCCGTCCAGCGTTTTTATTATTTCATCCATGATCAGGTTGAACAATAGAATACTCAGGGAGTCCCCTCTCTTATCACATTGCCAACTTCAATTGGATCAGTTAGTCCTTCATCTACTTTTACTTTTATTGTGTTGTTCTGGTAGATATTTTCGATCATTTTAATTATTCCTAGATGCACCTCTCTCCGATAAATAGATAACGTCCTTTAATTTGACCCTGTCAAATGCCTTCTTAAGGTCCACAAAACATAAATATGCCAGTGTGTTGTATTCTAATGATTTCTCTTGAATCTGCTTCAATTATGAGGCAGGTTCAAGGTATTTACAGTTGTGAATAAGTATTACAATTTATATAGATGTATTTTTTTCTTTTAGTTCGCATATTAAGAGATCTTTTTATTATTTGATAATCTGTTTAAAGATTGTGTATCTATCTTATGGTAGGGGAGCTCAAGCGGGGATTTTTGCAGTTACTCAAGCAGGTCAAAAAATCACATGGGGATAAACGTTGTGTCCTGTAAATGTACTGGCTCTTAATTCTGGGGAATTAGTTAAGAGGGTCCGAAAAAAAACTTGAAATCGTCAGATTTAGATAAGGTAAGCTAAATGCATGCGGAACAGTGTATATTTATGACGATTTGAGCGGGCCGTAAGGAAATGGGAGTCACAAAAGTATCACAATAAAAAAGCGAATATTTCGCGAAATGAACGTCTGATCGAAAAACTAAAAAATACTTGTTCAATTTTTTTCAAAAATCCAAGAATGATACCAATCACGACCCCCACGGAGAGGAGTGGGGGGTAAATTAAAAATTTTAAATAGGAACCCCCCGAACTCCGCGATATTTCGCGGAATGAACATAGATCGAAAAACTGAAAAATACACATATAATAGTAGTATTTTTAAAAAGCTATCGAATGACACTAAACACGACCCCCCCCCCCCCACAAACGTGAGTTGGAGGTTACTTTAAAATCTTAAATTGGAGCCCTCATTTTTTATTGCGGATTTGGATTCCTTACGTAAAAATAAGTAAATTTTATGCGAGACATTTTTTCGAATTATGGATAGATAGCGCTATAATCGGACAAAAGGATTGTTGGAAATAAAAAATTAAATCAAAAAATGGAAAGTCCCCACTAAAATGGAAAACTTAACTCAATTTTTTTTAGTTTTAGGACCTAATCTTCACAACCCAATAAGTCCCTATAACGCTTTAGTAATTGCAAGTTTAGCATCCTTATCTCCCCTACTATTATTTTCTGTCAAAATGGCTAAGTTTTCGATGGCGTCTAAAAATTTGTCATCACAATCGCCGTTCGTCTTATCTATTATTATTACCTTGTTTATATTAATTCGTAGTCTTATTACTTCTATTGGATTGCATTTTGGCATTTTCTAATCGTGTTAAAAAATGTTGGATATTCTGTATCGATTTAAAATCAGGATTAACACATAATGACTATATTTCTGGTCATTATTTGTCTAATATTCAACAAATATTCAACAATTTTTGTTACTTTAGTTCTCAATAATGTTTATGGGGTTATTTAAAACCATAAAACCACAAATTACCATAATAATAATCATTTTAATCGCGTTTTATCATCACCAAGCGGATGTCCTGACCGACGAATCAGATAATTAAAACATAATATCTACAAATAAAATTGAAATTTCAATATTTTTGCGGTAATCTCTATTTGCTTTTTAATTATAGCGATTCAGGGGGTTTACTATATTAATATCCAGTAACATGACATTACCGAAGTAGTTAGCGCGTTAATGGGAGTCCTGATCATAATGAAAATCCTGATTGGAATAAACCTTCATTAAAACGGCACATATTTTTAATTGGACCAAATTTGTATACGTAAAAGTGGAATAATTTAAATATAATTAAATTCGTATCACATCGATATTTTATTACTTCGCCAAAATGAAATGGAAGAAGTATGTCATACACAGTAGTTCATTCTATATATTTAAGTATCCTGACCACACTTAGATGAAGCCATGGATATACAGGGCTGTTTAATTAGTAATTGTCCTATTAGTAACTGGAGAAACCTTAGCACAAAATAGGGAGATTTAACCTAAAACATTTAAATAAAATATTCCTCCTGACCGAGATACAGAGTGTTTTATTACAAATATCCTAAAATGATTTTACCCCATTGTTTAACACGTTACACGTTCCAATATTCTTTGTTCAAACTTGCCAATCGGTTTACAAATATTAAAATACTTTAACTAGTGTTAAAAGATAGTTTTCCGGAGGCGTGCTGTAGGGATATATATTTAATTTTTTCTCATTTTTCCCTTGTTCGCCACTGTCGCAATAATCATTTCAGCATGTTTTTTAGATTCTTTGTTACTTTTTACATAAATATCATCCTCTTATCTCAATGCGGTAGAGTGAATAGTTTTTTAGTTATTTGCGTTTAAAGGTAAAGGATTCAATAAGATAATGTGTATTTTAAACACATAATCTGATTTAATGTTAAAATACATAATCTTATTGAACCCATTACTAGTATGATAAGATTGATCCAAAAGATGGCATAACCCAGACATCCAAAGTGAAAGTTCTCCTCCAATACCAAATTGTTCTATATGGTCCACATAATGTTCAGAAAAAAGTCACACAATTTTGAGCGTCGAGTTTGGGGGGGGGGGGGGGGCAAAAATCGGTAAATTCGTAGTTTTTTTGCGTTTTTCGTCAATATTTCTAAAACTATGCGGTTTAGAATGAACAACCTTCTATACAAAAATGTTCTACATTAAATTTGAAATAAAAAAGGTCCAATGCATGATCCTTCTAAAATGAATGGTTCCAAAGTTACAGAGGTAGTGTAGTATAATTGGTCCAAGAAAAGGCCTAACCCAGACATCAAAAATAAAAGTTTTCCTCCAACACCAAATTGTTCTATATGGTCCACATATGGTTCAGTAAAAAGTTACACCATTTTGAGCGTCCGGGTTCCACAGTTACGGAGGGTGAAAAGTGGAGGTTTTCGATACTTTTTATATTTTTTGGGCAATTGATGATGATTATGGGTGGTGAGGTTGACGTCTCTTCAAGGGCTTATCACTAACATACCATCAGCCACTGAAATAGCAAATTTGATTTATAAAACCCAATCCTGTTAAAGAAAATCAGTAGGAAATTGCCCAAAAAATATAAAAAGTATAGAAATCCTCCAGTTTTCACCCTCTGTAACTCTGGAACCGGAATTTTATCACAATTATGTATAGGACTTTTTTTGTTTTAAATTTTATGTAGAACATTTTTGTATAGAAAATCGTCTACGCTAAAGCATAGTTTTAGAAATATTGACGACAAACGTAAAAAAAACTACTAATTTACCGACTTCTCCCCCATCTCCCCCCCAAACCGGACGCTCAAAATTGTGTAAGTTTTTACTGAACAATATGTGGACCATATAGAACAATTTGATGTTGGAGAAAAACTTTTACTTTAGATGTTTAAGTTAGGCCTTTTGTTGGACCAATTATATTATACTACCTCCGTAACTTTGAAACTGTTCATTTCGGAAGGATTATGCATATTTCAAATTTAATGTAGAACATTTTTGTATAGAAGGTTGTTTATGCTAAATCGTATAGTTTTAGAAATATTTACGAAAAACGTAAAAAACTACGAATTTACCCATTTCTCCCCCTCTCCCCCCAAACTTGACGCTCAAAATGGTGTGACTTTTTTCTGAACATTATGTGGACCATATAGAACAATTTGGTGTTGGAGGATAACTTTCACTTTGGATGTCTGGGTCTGGGTCTTGTTATACCATACTATACCTTTAAACGCAAATAATTTCAAAACCACTCACTCTATCGCATTGAGACAAAAGGATGATATTTATGTAAAAAGTAATAAGGATTCAAAAAAACATGCTGAAATATTACGACAGTGGCGTAGATTGTGAGGGGCCCCCTCACTAACATATTGAATTCCTGCTCAGTGTAACGAGCTTACAATTTTTGATGTGCGGAATATGAAAGCTCATAAATAGTTTTAAATCAGCGCTATTTGTTTTTTAATTTTTGCAAGTGGGGGGGGGGGCGGGCAGCTCAACACGGGTCGCCGGTACATCGTATCATCGTACCGGCATGCGGAACCTCTTGGGACAAAAAATAAAAAAAACAACCAAATTATAGACAAATTCATGAATTTTTTCCTTGCTCCCAAATTGCTTTGAAACACCCCTTATTGAGGCTAAATTTAAAAAGTTTTCCCGGGGCAGACCCCCCTTATGAATCCTCCCCAGACCCCCCGTAGAACGACGTTCCCCCGGAACATTGCGTACCGGAACCTCTATTGTTACAAAAACAGCATTGCCTACAATGATAGTGGGAACTGAACATGCATGATTATATAGATTTGAACCAAAAAATTTCAAAACTATTTCCGTTTTTAAATCGTTTAAAAGAGTCCATTATAACATTACTTTTATTCTTTAATGTTTTCCATTCTCTGACAAAAACAAACCAATAAACTGTACATTACGGCTGGTGCGTGTTGTATTACTTCCAAGTTATTTTAGAAAATGTGCAGAGTATCTGCAGACTTGCGTGTTTTAATAATTCTACAATTTAGGATTAAATTAAATATCTTTCTTGGAGAAAGAGTAGAAAGAAGGTTTCGCCAATATTGCACATCTGCCGTTGTATCCACGATATCAAGTATCTAAAATAAACTTTTAATGAGGCAATTTAATGTTTTGCTTTGGATAGAGAAGTTAACTGAACATTCTTGAATATTTCTACTTTATTCAAAGCCGCTGCAAATGACTTTTGTTCTAATAAAACACAAAAACATATCAAAGTTATATGTAGCGCAAAAATTTTTGAATATTTTGTTTTCCAGTGATTTCATTAAACTGCTAAAATATTCAAGAAAATGTGTATATCTCTTTAAAAATCATATTTTTCATTATCCATTATATTTATAATTTCAGGAAAATATTAATGTTAATTCCAGGAAAATATTAAACAAAAAATGATTCGGTTTAGATTTCCTGAAAAAACTATTTATCTCCAAAGTTTATACAGCATTGTTGAATGTGCAGATTTTTCTACAGCAACCCACTTAACGACCAGATTAAAGTATCACTCACTTTTGTAAAGAGTAATGAAATTTAAAGTAGCACATTTTGTCCACAAATACAAACCCCTCGAAATATTATTCGAGTGTAAAACTCACCAATTTACCGGCCGTATTTTTTCTTGTGTTCAAAAACAATATACGCCAACGATAGAGTTAATTAAATGCTCTACTTTCTCATCATCATCATCACAGCAACTACACTCCTAGTGGAGTGACTGCCGCCCTCTTTGGGCTCTTCCGATTCATTTTTCGCGGTGAATTAGTCCGCATTAACATTTTGGTTTTACAATTGGTTGTGTGACTTGGCATCTTCTACAATTGTTCTCCATTCGTTCCTGTTTTTACTTGTGGTTACCTATTCTCTAACTCCCATCTTCGTAAGTTCCTAATCTACTCCTATATAAACAAAAATGTCAGTTCAGCAATTATCCCATCATTATAATTCGATTTGGGCCTTTGTGTACTTTCAAATTCATCGACTCTGCGTATGCGAGAACAGTGAAGAATATATAAAAATAAAAAAATACAAGACTAAGTTTTTCAACCTAATAAAAATATTTGTAAAATAAAATATTTTTAAAAGATTTTTAATTGAAAAACTTATTGACCCATTTTCCTGGTGACACCGCCAAGGCTTCTAAAAAGGGAAGGAATTCTACACTATGCAATTCACAACCCCCGTCTGCAGCTTGGTAAAGTTCCAACGGAAAATGGACCTATTTAGTTACTCTACAGGAGTAATACTAATATAAAATAAAAGTGTATACAATTTTTATTCAGTTGCAGTGCCAAGCCAAAACCGTCTTAATTTTTACTTAGATCAGAGAGTGCAGCCAGCACTCTTATCGATGATTTCACCTCTTGTTGGAGGCTCTTCGGAGAATGCATAGGCTACTTTCTCTACTCCAAGTAAAAATTTTCGACATATATTAGTCCCCCATTGCAACTGACGTGAAGACAGTTAGTAGGTTCGTAGCGGCACCTGCTAAATGAAAGACTAAGTTTTTCAACCTAATAAAAATATTTGTAAAATAAAATATTTTTAAAAGATTTTTAATTGAAAAACTTATTGGCCCATTTTCCTGGTGACACCTCCAAGGCTTCTACAATGTGCAAGCCAGATGGATGCTGCAGTGAAGACAAAAGGGAAGGAATTCTACACTATGCAATTCACAACCCCAGTCTGTAGCTTGGTAAAGTTCCAACAGAAAATGGACCTAGTTACTCTATAGGAGTAATACTAATATAAAATAAAAATGTATACCATTTTTATTCAGTTGCAATGCGAAGCCAAAACCTCTTAATTTTTACTTAGATCAGAGAGTGCAGCCAGCACTCTTATCGACGATTTCACCTCTTGTTAGAGGCTCTTCAGAGAATGCATAGGCTGCTTTCTCTACTCCAAGTAAAAATTTTCGACATCTATTAGTCCCCCATTGCAACTGACGTGAAGGTAGTAGGTGCGTAGCTGCATCTGCTAAATGAAAGACTAAGTTTTTCAACCTAATAAAATATTTGTAAAATAATAGTTATTTTCCTAACAAGTGCAGAAAGTCATACTTTTCCGCACGCGACTGCAGTTTGCCGAACGACGCGAAGCGGGAGTTCGGCAAGCAGTCGAGTGCGGAAACGAGACTTTCTGCAAGCGTTAGGAACAATAATATTATTTTTTCTACGAGTCTTTAAAAAATGACCAAATCTTAATCAATTAATTTAATTAATATGAAAATAGATAAACAAATTAATTATTTGACAAGGTTGTCAAAACCAAACTTTCAGCATAATTGGTTAGCATGACGACGATCTTGGTTTCCATGACGACGATTCAAAACCACTGTTATTGTCTACTGATTTGACTTTCGAAAATTATGTCAAAATTATTTTATTTCGAATTATTTTTTATCGAATTCTCAGTAGTAATTGCACAAGAGCTCTAAAATTCTATATTAATTTTAGAGATCGAGTGCAATTTGTTGCGATTATTTCATGAATAAAACTGTTCAAAACCAAAATTTTATTATAATTTATTTATGTAAGTACAAAATTAGTACAATTAAACACACATGTTATAAATATTTCACGGTTGAAAGTCATCACTTTTATAATTTTTAAAACATTAGTTGTCATTAATGTCACTGAATGTATTTTTTCGTAACAACGAAGGGCATCTGACGTAATATACTTGACGACGGGAAATTATCAAAAATTATCAATTTAATTTAGATTTCTGTAGCTTTTCTATTGGTCAGAATCTCCAATGAATGAACTAATCGCGTTAATTTCATTAAAACATGAATACAGTAAGATATATTTGAAATAAATTAATAAATAATATCTAAATATCAGTTTATTGCATGTATTATAATTACTTTAAGGCCATTAACATATCTAAATTAACACGCGTACGGAAAAGTAAAACGCGGGCGGAAAAGTAACACGCGTGCGGAAAAGTAACACGCGTGCGGAAAAGTAAAACTTTCTAAACTAAAACGCGTGCGCGAAAGTAGACATTCTTGCACGCTTGTAGAAAAAATATTTTTAAAAGATTTTTAATTGAAAAACTTATTGGCCCATTTTCCTGGTGACACCTCCAAGGCTTCTACAATATGCAAGCCAGATGGATGCTGCAGTGAAGACAAAAGGGAAGGAATTCTACACTATGCAATTCACAACCCCCGTCTGCAGCTTGGTAAAGTTCCAACGGAAAATGGACCTATTTAGTTACTCTACAGGAGTAATACTAATATAAAATAAAAGTGTATACCATTTTTATTCAGTTGCAATGCGAGGCCAAAACCGTCTTATTTTTTTACTTAGATCAGAGACTGCAGCCAGCACTCTTATCGACGATTTCACCTCTTGTTAGAGGCTCTTCAGAGGCTGAGATGCGTAGCGGCATCTACTAAATGAAAGACTAAGTTTTTCAACCTAATAAAAATATTTGTAAAAGACTAAGTTTCTACTACCTTCACCACAGTTGCAATGGGGGACTAATAAATGTCAAAAATTTTTACCTGGAGTAGAGATAGCAGCCTATGCATTCTCTGAAGAGCCTCTAACAAGAGGTGAAATCGTCGATAAGAGTGCTGGCTGCAGTCCCTGATCTAAGTAAAAAATTAAGACGGTTTTGGCTTCGCATTGCAACTGAATAAAAATGGTATACATTTTTATTTTATATTAGTATTACTCCTATAGAGTAACTAGGTCAATTTTCCGTTTGAACTTTACCAAGCTGCAGACGGGGGTTGTGAATTGCATAGTGTAGAATTCCTTCCCTTTTGTCTTCACTGCAGCATCCATCTGGCTTGCATATTGTAGAAGCCTTGGAGGTGTCACCAGGAAAATGGGCCAATAAGTTTTTCAATTAAAAATCTTTTAAAAATATTTTATTTTACAAATATTTTTATTAGGTTGAAAAACTTATTATTTCGTTTAGCGGATGCCGCTACGCACCTACTACCTTCACGTTAGTTGCAATGGGGGACTAATAGATGTCGAAAATTTTACTTGGAGTAGAGAAAGCAGCCTATGCGTTCTCTGAAGAGCCACTAACAAGAGGTGAAATCGTCGATAAGAGTGCTGGCTGCACTCTTTGATCTAAGTAAAAATTAAGACGGTTTTGGCTTCGCATTGCAACTAAATAAAAATAATATGGGTCATTCCATTTCAAATCACTCAATTTTGGAGCAAAAAAAAATTTGGACCTCCGATTTGTCTGAAAATTGGTATATAGCTTCTGCGGGATGTAAAAATAAGATATTTAAGGTCAAAAAATCTTCTTCTTCTTGTTTTCTCAAAATGTTATTTTATGCGATTTTACAGTGATTTGGTGTTTATTTATACAAATTTGCATTTTCTATCGTAAAGTATCAATGAAAAACATAATATTTTAATAGAAGGGACTCAAAAATGTAATTATATGGCATTATAACAAGTTACTTTGATTCAAAACAAGCTTTTGATCAAATTTTATAGTGCAGAAAACGTTAAAATACCGTTTTTACATTTTTCTCCATTCCCAAAATACATCATAACCGATTTGGTTGAAAATTTGCCCACAGATAGACAAAACATAGGACTTTAAGTGGTGAAAAGGATTTGAATTATATTACAATACCAAAAAAGTTACATGCAATATTATAGTCAAAATATAGGCGTCTACTGTAAGTAAAATTAACTCGAAAATATCGACCTCACCACAAAAATTGTTAAAAAGAAATTGTAATAATTGTAAACACCATTTTTTTTGGAACAATTTCAGTTCCTACCATTTTTGTCGAAAAGTTAAAAATGGCGGAGATATTGAGCAAAACAGGTTCTCCTTTAAAATCGAGATGGCGGCTAACGTAACGGAGGAATTCATTCGTGATTTTAAATTTAGGCTACTATTGACTCCCCTAAAGATCAGAAAAATAAAATTTTGGGCATCTCGGCATTCAAGGTCAAATGCTATCCCGACTGGACTAATATATACTTTTGGGTCTGATATTACTGCATGTAACTTTTTTGGTATTGTAATATAATTCAAATCCTTCTAACCACTTAAAGTCCCATCTTTTGGCTATCTGTGGGCAAATTTTCAGCCAAATCGATGATGATGTATTTTGGAAATGGAGGAAAATGTGTTAAAACGGTATTTTAACGTTTTTTACGTTATTAAATTTGATCAAAAACTTGTTTTGATTCAAAATAACTTGTTATAATGCCATATAATGACATTTTTGAGTCCCTTCTATTAAAATATTATGTTTTTCATTGATACTTTACGACAGAAAATGCAAATTTGTTTAAATAAACACCAAATCACTGTAAAATCGCATAAAATAACATTTTGAGAAAAAAAGAAGAAGAAGATTTTTTGACCTTAAATATCTTATATTTACGTCCCGCAGAAGCTATATACCAATTTTCAGACAAATCAGAGATCCAAAATTTTTCGCCTGAGTGATTTGACATGGAATGTACCATATACATTAAAAAAAAATACCTTCAAATTATCAGCCACCTTTGGGGCTCTTTCTGACCTACGGATCTCCACGATCAAACCATTTTTTTGCGTTGGCGTCGACTTTGGCGGTCCTTTTCTGATACAGGCCATGAGCTTAAAAATTCAAAACGAACCAAAGCCTATAATTGCCTTTTTGTATGCTTTGCCACTAAGGCTTTGCAATTGGAATTGGTATCTGAGCTTAGTATATAGGTAGTTTAAGCGTCATTTAGACGTTTTGTCAGGGCCCCCGCAACGCTGATTGGCGCCCGCGTGCGGGACATATTTTAGCGCCCTTTAAATCAACTATATGTATAAAACTAATAAATATTTTTGAAAAATTTAAACTCAGAATAAAAGACTACATTATTACTGAGGTCGAAAGTCCCTGAAAACTTCTATAATGTTTATTTTAATAAGTTACAGGGTGAAAATAAAAGAGAAAATTTAGTGTAATTTTTAATAATTGCAAATATTTAATTCAAAAGAACCTTTTTATTTATTTTAAGGGACTGTCGGCCCTCGGCAATAACGCTATCGTTCATTCTGCGTTTAAATGTTTTAAAAATGCTAATTAGTTTTCTCAGGATTCGAAAAAAATTAATATGTACATTTAAAACGTATTGAAAATTTTGACAGGCGACATTTTGCGCCTTTCCCCTTAAATTTTTTGCTGCAACATTCATGAAGCACCCTGCATATTAAATTAAAAATATACATTTCAGTAAATAAACAATAATATTTTTTCATTTCAAAGTTTTCAAACAAATTTTATAAAGGGTGTCTACATAACTAGGAACCATATGGGAAACTGTTTTATTATTAATTTTACGAGAAAAAGTTATTCTTCATAAAAAGTTCCGCATTGTCTAGAACTCAGAATGCAACCATCAAATATCAAATTTTATGAATCTTATACGAGGTATGTCAAAAAATATGAGTAGAAGGGGAATGCCGGTTCTGCTACCAAGATATAGAAATCAATGTGTTAGAGAGAGAAGTACCTTTCCAATGAGTAAGAGTGAGATAGATGCTGACGTCACAAGGAATCTTCCATAATGGAATCTACCATAGTTATACAAAAAACAAAGATGGCGGCATAGCCAAAACGGCACTAAAGCATATCTCCGTTGTTATTGGTCCGATCGAGACATGTGAGGTATCATAGGAAAGGGGAGGGGGTAACGAATACGTTAACACAAGAAACAAAGATGGCGGCATAGCCAAAACGGCACTAAAGCATATCTCCGTTGTTATTGGTCCGATCGAGACATGTGAGGTATCATAGGAAAGGGGAGGGGGTAACGAATACGTTAACACAAGAAACAAAGATGGCGGCATAGCCAAAACGGCACTAAAGCATATCTCCGTTGTTATTGGTCCGATCGTGACATGTGAGGTATCATAGGAAAGGGGAGGGGGTAACGAATACGTTAACACAAAAAACAAAGATGGCGGCATAGCCAAAACGGCACTAAAGCATATCTCCGTTGTTATTGGTCCGACGTGTGAGGTATTGGAAAGGGATGTGTTGGATCGTGACGTACAAATTGATCGGTGGAAAGGGGCCCGTTGCATATACTATATTTTATCTACGACCATAACATCATATGTTATTTAAACCAATCACGTGCAGAAATCTAAGCATTACGAGTTGCATACTATATTTTATCTACGACCGTAACCTATTCGGCATTTTTATTCAAATTCGCCATTTTTATTCAAATTCACCATTTTTAACCCAATTTTCCTTGACATTACATCGAAGAAATCTACCATAGTTTACCTATTAGCCGCTGGATGATGCCATTTTTAGTCCATTTTTATTCAAATTCGCCATTTTTATCCAATTTTCCTTGACATTACGTCGAAGAAATCTACCATAATTCAGCTATTATCCGATAGTTGGCGCTATACATCTCGTTAGCATTGGTCTGATTGGAGATTGTGGTACGTTAAAGGTGTGGGTATAGTATTTTTACTACAAAAACGTTATTACGTAGGTCAAAATTTTTGACGTAAGAGAACTGTCAAAACATTAGAATGTGACTTTTCATTATTGCCGTGTTTATAATAAACCTAGCAATAATGAAAAGTCACATTCTAATGTTTTGACAGTTCTCTTACGTCAAAAATTTTGACCTACGTAATAACGTTTTTGTAGTAAAAATACTATAGTAACGAATATGTTATTTAATACATAAACTATCCGTTGCAAGCTGCATACTATATTTTATCTACGACCATAATATGTTATTTAAACCAATCACGTGCAGAAATCTAAGCATTACGAGTTGCATACTATATTTTATGTACGACCGTAACGTAATTTATGTTTAAGCGGTGGTAGCATTACAGTGCCTAAACGGCTTAACGTAGAGAGGCATAGACGTTAGGAGAGAAATGGACAATAAAGGTTGTAGGTATGCCTAAATGGCTTAACGTAGAGAGGCATAGACAATAAAAGTTGTAGGTCTGTAGTACCTAAACGGCTTAACGTAGAGAAGCATAGACGTAAGGAGAGACATGGGCAATAAAGGTTGTAGGCATGCCTAAATGGCTTAACGTATAGAGGCATAGCAAATAAAAGTTGTAGGTATGTAGTGCCCACCGGTATGGGCGCACAAAAAAAATTTCCCTAGATCTACTGACAAACTGGGCATTTCACAACATCTGGCAACAGCGCCTCCCATAAGAGCCTGTGTATTAGAGTTAGATAGAAAATCAATTTTTCCCCAGATGCTGGGGAAATTTTAAAAAAATTTTAAGGTCCATTCTGCTCATTTTTGTCTCGTTTTGTGGTGGAGGCCCGACTTGTACGTCACGATTGGGTCAATAAAATCGAAGATATAACTAATGCCCATTTGGTTGTATCATGAAAATACGTAACTAAAGCCCCTGATAACGTATAAGATACAATAGAAGCATTCTTTTGATATGTCCAATCCATCCCTCTCTGAGAGATATGCGAGGCATCATGTGATTTAACAAATTGAATAATATAGAAAAATTAAACATAACATCATGCCATAAAGGCATTAGATACAAATGATTTAACCAACAGACACAGAAAAATCAAATACAGCATCATGTTAAAAGGACCTTAGTTACGTATCTTCGGTAATATTGGTCCAATAGTGACATACGAGTTCTCAAATGATTTAACCAATACAGTACAGTGACAAAAAAATAAAATACATCATGTCAAAAGGCCTTAGATATGTATTTTCGATCCAATCGTAACGTACAGTACCTCAACCAATAGAATACGGCATAAAAATCAAGTACATCAGCATATCAAAAAGGCTTTAGTTAGGTATTTTCACAATACAGCCAAAAGGGCATTAGTTATACATCTTCGGCCGTATTGACCCAATCGTGACGTCCAACCAATAAAATACAATGGCATAAAAATCAAATACATCAGCATGTCAAAAAGGCTTTAGTATTTTCGTTTCTACTGAGAAACATTCAAATCTTTCGTATACTATTATACACACAGGCGTTCTTTCATTGTGTCCAATCTAGTAAACCTCTTATTTTTAACGTGCAACTCTCAATATTTACATTATCTCTCCCTAGAAAATGTCAGTGTATGGAACACAAATATATGCAAACCACCAATTGCCAAATCTATCATTATATTGCTAATACCTACAATACATATCAGATAAATTCTTTCTGTAAGTCCAGACCACCTATATTTCCCACATTATTTTCAAACCAGATTTAGAGAAATCGAACTCCTATTGGTCCAATGAAAAAATTCAACACGTTAAAAGAACCTTAGTTACATATTTTCAGTCCTATTGGTCACATGATTATTTAACAGAATAAAATGACACAGAAAAATGAAATTTTCCTCCCCGTAGATCTGCTAATATGGGAAAAATATTATATTAGAAACTTTATTTAATTTTTGTTTAATAGCTAAATGATATATGGAAAAATATTAGAAACTTTGCTTAATTGCAAAGCAATTAGAATGTAATTTAAAAAAATACTTCACACTAATTGATGGAGAAAATACAATAATTAAAGACAAATCAATATAATTACTGGACTTTGATATAAAAACGAGAAAATCACTGAAAATATTATTACATTAGAGTTTTCAAGACAGCTAAGTACATTTGGTATATTGCAGTAAATATAGAAGTAAGTACTATTTTTACTTTATTCTGATATTTTTATTTATATTCGCACCTTGTTGTATGTCATTTTTCGATAAAATTAAACTAAAATAATTTTGTGACCTTTTTTTCTCTTAAATACATGATTTTTCTGTTTTATTTTTTAGTAGTTCTCGATATTTTTTCGTTTCGTGACTATGTAGTTTTATTGCTCTTTGTACATTATTGCCTCTTTTTTGTAAACACACTGCTTCTCCATTCGTCTGGCGTTTGTCCAACTTCCATAATTCTAATAAATTAACCTGTTAGCAAACTTGTTTCTGTCTTTATCAGAAATATCATCTGACAGCTTTTCCATTCTTTATTTTTTGAAGTGCTTCGAAGAGAGTGAAACTGTGTAGAGCAAAAATAAATTATGTGTCTTTTTTCTTCTGTTTTGTCCAGTGCCCCGTAGCGTTGCATCAGATTAGAATCTCACATTTTCAAGTATTTTATTTATACAAATTAGATCTATCTTTGCTTATAGTCGTACTTTGTGTATATGTAATTTTCTCAATGAAATTACTCTAATTAAACTAAAAGTAAAATTTTGCAACTTTTTCTTCTATTAGAGACCCTACTTTTAGATATATTTTTTGTTTTTGTTCTATTCAGAGTCTCGTAGCGGGTTCAAATCTCACACAAGAGGAGCATTTTTTTCTCGATTTTTTCGAAGAGAGTCAAGTTGTGTATAACAAGTTATTATTGTTTTAGATGGATCTAGCAAAAATAAATGCCGTTTCTTCTATTGCAGAGAAAAAAACAAAACAAATAAAAAAAGTGAGTGATTTAACTCCTAATACTCCATTTAAAATAGTAGCAGCCAAGCTGGTCAAGGGAAAGTTCAAAAAACAAATTTTGCTGGAACTAGAGGAGAACGTTGTGTTCCTGCCAGATAGAGTAACAGAAGTGTATACTCCATTCATCACCGAATTTATAAGCAAAAAGTACTCAATAGTGTTTCGAGAACTCATCGATATTGGGTTCCACCACCCAGCGACAACATTTGAAATAATTGAAGACTAGATCTTAGAATAAAATACTCAGTTAGTTCACCTCACTCTTCAACATGAGTTCTCAAGATAGTGGTTATAGTTCATCAAGTAGTTCTATTGTGGTATTCGATGATTCATCAAGTGAAATTAATTATGGTACCGAACTAGACCAAGTTTTAACAAAATTCGAAGAAGCTGTGAAGAATGAACCATGCTACTTGTTAGAAGCCTCCTTTCCACTAGATAGTTACATAATTAAAGTTGGTCTATCTCCAGCTAGACAGTTTACGGCATCTGTCATTTTATGTCAACATGCCCTAAAAGAAGAATTATTCTACGGTCGAAGAATTAGTATAGACAAATTTGAGTGGAGTAACATAATTAACCTGTTTTCACAAAAGATGAATGATTTTTTCTATGTAGACGAGTTTGATCCTGTCGAGTTTCAGTGTGGAGACTACTGCAAGATACGACAATTGGTGTTGGATTCAATCAAATTCCTTGTTATTGAAAAACATGGTGTGGAATACTATTTAGATGAAAATGATGTTACGCAAATTCTACAAGTACACCACAGTATAGTGACTCATCGCATATCGTTGTTGGAAAATTTAAACTTTCATGCATATTATACAAATGTTGTATATTTTTTGCAACAGAATTTTTGTACCGATACTAGTTTATATGGCCCGTTTGAAGCTATGACTGCGTTTTGTGAAATTTCTCCAGCAGATACTTTGTTAAGCCATGCTCTGAGAGAATATGTATATTATTATAAAATTAAAGTTGTAAATGACTTGAATAACTTAATTTGTTAATAAATATTATGTATGTAACACTTGTGTTTTATTTTAATGGTCGAATACACCTTTGGTTTGTGCTTTTAATCTTGTATTCTTTTAAGCAATTTTCAAAATCTTCAAATGTGATTATATTTTTGACTACAATATATTTTACACCTTTTGCTTTTTTGATTATATAGGGGAGTGCATTTAGATTTTCACTTTGGAAAAAATCAAACAAGAAAAAACTTTTTGTAATTTCATTAAGAAATGTTCAATAAACAACATACCAAAAAGTTCTACCCGAGAAGTGGGTGCTTCATTTTGTATTAAACAAATGAACAGCAAAGTTAGATGGTTTTTAAATAACTCCGAAAATTTAATTTTTAGAAAAAAACTGACTTGACCATTGAAAAATTCAGAAAATGTTACAAAAAAACCTTATATAAAGATTTTTCTAAAATTAAATCTCTAGCTTCTGTAATTTTTTATTTATAACGCTAAAGTCCCCTTCTTACACACATTGGAGCACTGTAAACTAGGGTTGGAAGAAGCGCACGGTTGAGTTTTTGTAATGTAATTCCTTAACTAATGGATCAAAAGAAATTTTACAAATTGGACATGAAAGAAGATAAAATGGTTGCAATAAAAAGAAATAAAATGTATGGACATAAGTACGGTGTTGGCGGAAATTGAGCCTTACATGAATTTTGTTTAAAAATGATATAAAAATGTGTAACTAATACAATTTTACTTATAAAACTCTCAAATCTGCACAGCTTACCTCTCAATCATCTTACTAAACGATGTTTCATTCAAAAAAAAATCTCGAAAATTTAATTCAAATAATACGATGTCTCAAAAAACGTAATTTTTGAAAACTTCGTAGTTTTATAGAATTCCCACCATTTTAAGACGGTATTACTCAAGTTTGAATAAATCTAATACAATTTTTTGATATTGTTTTAAAGCTTAGAATGTAATCTTTAAAAAACATTGAATTATTGTAGTTTAATAATAAATTAAACAATTTCTTTTTGAGAAAACTAAGAAAGATAACAAAAATGTAATACAAAACCGAAAATTACCAGCTGAAAAATGTATATACAGAGTGATCAATGATATATTATGCAGCAATAACTATGTTTTCAAAAACTATACCAACCAATCTCTTTCATTCTGACTATTTTCCGATGTATTTATACAATTACAACATTATTTACTTAAAAAGTTTAAAGCAATGTTGGCTGAATATCCAAGAAACTGAGTATATTTAGCCTATTTTACAATATTTCTGAAAAACTTCAACGAATTTGTCTATTTACCGAAAAAAAAAATCTAATTCACACAGTTTTATTGGAAAAATTTACTATTTCACCATTTTATTCACTGTCTTTTTAATCTGTTGAGTAACATCTTTAATTTATTTTGATTTTTATGAAGTTGTCTAACCTCGTGTAATTACGATTTTTTTGTAGAATTTGGATTGGTTTTATAGGATTATGATAGGTATGTGTATCTGATAACACAATAATTCCAAAGAGACATTCGTTGTAGCTTAGTGTAAATTGGTCTTCTAATACTAAAACATTATAAAACATAATAGAGTAAAGCAATACAGGAGACTTAAAAAAGTGTTAAAATCTCATGGTACAAAAAAGAAAATGTCTCGAGTGTGAATTTAAAAATGGAGTTACTACAAAAAAGAAGATGGTACATACCTTTGAATATTAAAAAATATTTGAAAAATTTTAATTTTTTTTTTGTAGATTGTGTAGTTAATACTAAAAATTAGTAAGGAAATAAAAATGATTATAAATTAAAAAAATCTTCGACGTTTGTTCTTAGAGCATGTGAAACATTAATAATTACCAAAAAATTTCAGTAGGTACCTTTAAATATTAAAAGTATTTGAAAAATTTTAATTTTTGTAGATTGTGTAGTTAATACTAAAAAATTAGTATGGACCTTGGACAAGTGACCCCGTCACTTGTCCAAGGTAAACTTTCCGTTTTCCATGCTTTTTATATGGGTATCCTATGTCAAAACTCACAGCTAATATTGGGAAATCGGGAAAGCTCGGGCATACTCGAACTACGCTCTAAGAACAAACGCTGAAACTTTCCGTTTTCCATGCTTTTTATATGGGTATCCTATGCCGAAACTCACAGCTAATATTGGGAAATCGGGAAAGTTCGGGCATACTCGGACTACGCTCTAAGAACAAACGCTGAAACTTTCCGTTTTCCATGCTTTTTATATGGGTATCCTATGCCAAAACTCACAGCTAATATTGGGAAATCGGGAAAGTTCGGGCATACTCGAACTACGCTCTAAGAACAAACGCTGAAACTTTCCGTTTTCCATGCTTTTTATATGGGTATCCTATGCCAAAACTCACAGCTAATATTGGGAAATCGGGAAAGTTCGGGCATACTCGAACTACGCTCTAAGAACAAACGCTGAAAATTTATTTTTTAATTGATATTTATTTTTATTTCCACACTAATTTTTGGTATTAACTACACAATCTACAAAAAATTAAAATTTTTCAAATACTTTTAATATTTAAAGGTACCGTAATTTTTTGGTAAATATTAATGTTTCACATGCTCTAAGAACAAACGTCAAAGATTTTTTTTTATTTATAATCATAAAGCTCACACTCTAAATAACAGTATTTTGAATAAAATATTATTTGAAAAACATTTTATTTCTTTTTATTGTCAATAGGAATGTCATAACATGTGAATATCATCGTTGTTTTTTAGAGCAAAGTTCCAAAGCCACGTTGGTCGAGTGATTTAAGACTTTGTTACATTGTATTGAAAATAAGTAAGTGTTGGACCATAGGTTCAAATCCCCTGCACTGCAATACTTTAAACCAGTCAACCAACTTGGCTTTTTTATTTTATTCCAAAGAAATAAAACATTTTTTCTTATTTTTGTATATATCTTATTCCGATCACGTAACTAATTAGATTATTTTATTAAGAATTAAAAAAGAAAAAGAGCTGGTACCCACAATAAAACAGTTAAAATCGAATACATCCGACACATTGTAAGAAAGAGCGAAGATATGAACTGCTGCAACTAATTTTACAGAGAAAAGTAGAAGAAAACCAGGAAGGTGAAGGAATTTCTGTCTAAAAAATCTATATATGTGGTGCAGCACAACAACTACAAATCTTTTCAGTGCATTAGTATGCAAAGTATATATTTCTAGGATAATCGTCAACATCCAAAATGGATGAGCACTACAAGAAGAAGAAGAAGTAGATATATTGGGAATCGGGAAAGTTCGGGCATACTCGAACTACGCTCTAAGAACAAACGCTGAAGATTTTTTTAATTGTTATTTATTTTTATTTCCATATCTACTGAAATTTTTTGGTAATTATTAATGTTTCACATGCTCTAAGAACAAACGTCGAAGATTTTTTTAATTTATAATCATTTTTATTTCCTTACTAATTTTTAGTATTAACTACACAATCTACAAAAAAAAAATTAAAATTTTTCAAATATTTTTTAATATTCAAAGGTATGTACCATCTTCTTTTTTGTAGTAACTCCATTTTTAAATTCACACTCGAGACATTTTCTTTTTTGTACCATGAGATTTTAACACTTTTTTAAGTCTCCTGTATTGCTTTACTCTATTATGTTTTATAATGTTTTAGTATTAGAAGACCAATTTACACTAAGCTACAACGAATGTCTCTTTGGAATTATTGTGTTATCAGATACACATACCTATCATAATCCTATAAAACCAATCCAAATTCTACAAAAAAATCGTAATTACACGAGGTTAGACAACTTCATAAAAATCAAAATAAATTAAAGATGTTACTCAACAGATTAAAAAGACAGTGAATAAAATGGTGAAATAGTAAATTTTTCCAATAAAACTGTGTGAATTAGATTTTTTTTTTTTCGGTAAATAGACAAATTCGTTGAAGTTTTTCAGAAATATTGTAAAATAGGCTAAATATACTCAGTTTCTTGGATATTCAGCCAACATTGCTTTAAACTTTTTAAGTAAATAATGTTGTAATTGTATAAATACATCGGAAAATAGTCAGAATGAAAGAGATTGGTTGGTATAGTTTTTGAAAACATAGTTATTGCTGCATAATATATCATTGATCACTCTGTATATACATTTTTCAGCTGGTAATTTTCGGTTTTGTATTACATTTTTGTTATCTTTCTTAGTTTTCTCAAAAAGAAATTGTTTAATTTATTATTAAACTACAATAATTCAATGTTTTTTAAAGATTACATTCTAAGCTTTAAAACAATATCAAAAAATTGTATTAGATTTATTCAAACTTGAGTAATACCGTCTTAAAATGGTGGGAATTCTATAAAACTACGAAGTTTTCAAAAATTACGTTTTTTGAGACATCGTATTATTTGAATTAAATTTTCGAGATTTTTTTTTGAATGAAACATCGTTTAGTAAGATGATTGAGAGGTAAGCTGTGCAGATTTGAGAGTTTTATAAGTAAAATTGTATTAGTTACACATTTTTATATCATTTTTAAACAAAATTCATGTAAGGCTCAATTTCCGCCAACACCGTACTTATGTCCATACATTTTATTTCTTTTTATTGCAACCATTTTATCTTCTTTCATGTCCAATTTGTAAAATTTCTTTTGATCCATTAGTTAAGGTTGATATGAACCCTCAATTAATTTGTTTCTGATCCTAGAGATGGCTCTACTGTAGCATGCCATTGTGGTAACATTTTCAACTTAATTGTAGATTTCTACATGATGACTCAGTAATATGTAGAAACCTGAACACTTTTTTATCGTTACACCCATCGGCTCAATTGGCTATGTTGCCAAATTGTTTAAACACTAATTTTATCAACGCCCAATAACACAATGTTAATAGCAAGAAACATTTAGTCCCTGTTGTGAAGCCGCTCCCGTCTGAAAGAAAATTATGTTTCGGTTTCTTTGCGGATTCCTATTCAAAAATGTCCCCTTTAAGGAAATCTGAGGGCGAAATTTTTCGCCAGAAATTGTTTAAAAAAGTTTTTTAAAGAAATTTAAAAGATTACCATTTTTTGCTCCGAAAAATATTTTTTTTAGGTTTTTTGGGCCATTCTAAACAAGAAAGGTATCTTGTCATTTTTCTCAAAAGTTAATAGTTTTCACGTTAGAGGCGATTTAAAATCTGAAAAATGCGATAATACGCATTTCGACGATTTATATTAATATATCGCACATCCCATTCAATACCGATACAACTGCGGTTTTCTTCTTCTACAAAATAGATATTTTAAGACAAGTAATTGAATATTAGAATATTAGTAATTCAATAGCACACGAATGGATATATTTTTTCAAAAACAAGCAATATTTAACCGTTATAAATATTTGTAAGATATGGCGGTATTGGCAATACCGTATTGCATTATCTTGTTAAATAACTCATCAACCATAACTGCTACGATTATAAATATAGATTAACAATGAAAAACCAGACAAAGTTATAAATGATAGTTTATTACATGTAGATAAATTTAATAATCATAATTGTATATTATAAATCACTTACAAGAAATTAACTCAACAAATTGAAATAAAATTATTGGTGTACATTTGCAATAAGATTTTTTTTGCATAATTCCAGTAAATGCTCTTTTGTTTTCTCTCCTACAATAGGAGGCTTTTCGTAGGCTGGTTTTGAGTTATATTGCTCTAAAATATTATTATTATCAGAAAAACGACGAGTAGAAAGGTCAATAGTTTTATAGGTTATATAGTCAAAGTTAGTTTTGTAAAAAACTTTTGTAAAAAACTTTTGTAGGATAACACTTTTCTACTTTAAGAATTTGTATATTATTCCATATTACTTTCTCGTTATCCGAATTTTTGGTGAATTTTTGCCCAAAAATTTTTGAAAGGTACTTGAAGTCAAAAACGTCTTCAGCGTCATTTCATTCACGATAGCTAGAGAGACATGTTAGAATTTAATTTGCTCCTCGCATAGGAATGGTTTCGTGCCAAAAAAAGCAGGAACCGTTTGCGATGCTACTTCGAAAATCGTAAAATTAAAGCAATTGAGGCAAGACTTACAAAAAAATGTAGAAATATCTCCGCAATGTGTAGGTAATACTGCTTGCAAATCAAAGCAAGCTAACATGAGTTTATTATTTTTTATGTAGGCTTTGTAATATCTTTTGCTTTTTCTTCTCGGCTTCTTTCTTTACTACGAAAGTGACGTGTGTATTGTTCTTGGCCTTTGTATTTTTCTTCTTGATTGCATTGTTTATACACCTCATAAGTTGCGCACTGATCTTTCGTCGGTTAAAAAAAAAGAGATATTACATTCTGTGTTAAAAAATGTTTCATATGTACATCTTTTGACAGATGGCAACTGCTTTTCTTCTCGTTACTCTTTGTAGTATCTACACATCTGAGCTAAGGTTAATGATCCATCAAGATCAATTCTCTACGAGTTTGAGCTCTTAAATAGTGAGACTCTACGCGCTCAAAGCTATTAATGTGTTTTCTTACGACGGTTTCCTTAAGTTTCTCGTCTATAGTTGTGCGTTTTTGATGATTTCCTCTATTATCTTTCTGAACGATGTTATAATCTTTTGACTTAGCCCAACTTGTTCGAATAAATCGATCTCCAATAATAAGGGTATTCATAAAAATATTTTGCATGCTCTTCTCCTTAATTTGTTTATAGTTAAATAGAAACATAAATTGTTTGTCCTATTACTTCCTTCTACAACTCTCCCATACTTCGGAATATTGTGCAAACGTTTCTGTAAAAGACCCCTAGAACTCGCAACATGTGGCGGTATAACATTTAAACATATTATATTCTCCGTGTAATATCCATACATTATGATACAGTTACGGCGCTACAAACTACTAGACTAAGAGCCGCTATAGGTGAAATTTCTTAATCATTTTAGGCACGACGGGACCTTATAACTTAAATAGTAGAACCTAAAAGAAAACGTTTGAGCACTATGCCGTCACTTTTCAGTGGCACATGTGTCTACAGTGGCGCATCAAATTTTCCACTTATGGACGGGATACATAAATTAAAAAATACCCTCCCTCATTACCAGAATTTAATTTTTTTCATTTTTTTTAAGTTCTTTGTGATTAAGACATAAGATTCATCGTAATATTAACCCACCACCCCCTTCTCCTTGCCCCCACCATCAAAAACTTTATTTTTCGATTTTATTTTCTTTTGGTGGGATGCAATCAATTTTAAAATTTCAAAAAATTCACATAGACCTGTAGGTAGAGTGTACATAACCTCAAAAATATTTTAATTTTTTTTTTGGAAAAAAGTATATAACTTTTTTTGGGGGATAGCTGCAGATCTAATTTTTTCTTAGTCTTGTGTATTTTATCATACACTATATTTCTAATTTTTTTCAGATTTTTCTGTAACGCTGGTCACCTTCAAAAATCCAAAAAAAACTGTTTTTTAAGGGGGTAAGGTGGGTTAAATTACGCTGAAATCTATGTGTCAATCACATAGAACTTAAAAAAATAAAAATAAAATTAATTCTGTTAGTAAGGGAGGGTAACTTTTAATTTATTTATCCCGTCCATAAGTGGAAAGTTTGATGCGCCACTGTCGACGCATGTGCCACTGAAAAGTGACGGCACAGTGTTCAAATGTTTTCTTTTAGGTTCTACTATTTAAGTTATAGGGTCCCATCGTCCTAAAATGATTAAGAAATTTCACCTATAACGGCTCTTAGTCTATACGTTTTTGAAGTTACGTCACTAATGTTCTCAGCAAGCGATGTGTATTCTCGCAATTTTCAGATTTTAAATCCCTTGTAACTCGAAAACTGTAACTTCTCAGAAAAATGAGAAGATATCTTTTTTGTTTAGAAGGAGCCAAAAAACCTAAAAAATTACAGGGCAAAATTGGAGATTGTTGAAATAGAGCTTGCCGCATTGGCATTAAAATCGGATGGACGCGCATAATTAACAATTAAAAAACAACGGTCTAAATTGAAGTTAGACCCGATTACTACTCAGAATTTCAAAAATGAATGTTTAAACTTCACTTAAATATAATAATTTAAATATGAGTTTTTACGCCTCGAAAATGTGTATTTCGCATTTTTCAGATTTTAATTCACCTCTAACTCGAAAACTATCAACTTTTGAGAAAAATGACAAGATATCTTTCTTGCTTAGAATGACCCAAAAACAAGACAAAATATTTTTCTGGACAAAAAATGGTAATCTTGTGAATTTGTTTAGAAACATTTTTTAAACAATTTCTGTCCAAAAATTTCGTTGGCACCCTTCTGATTTATTTAAAAGGGACATTTTTGAATAGGAATCCGCAAAGAAACCAAATCAGAATTTTTTTCAGACGGGAGCGGTCTCACATAATAGACTAATTACATCTTATGTTTCTCGGTAACTAAATATTCCAGTTTGTCAGGCATTCATCTTATCTCACACTGACACTGAAAGATGGTAATAAAATTTTACGACCTCTTCCATTCACTGTCGACAAATCAAATCATGTAAAAATGTAGTTTTGTATTTGCATTGCACAAATTTTGTTTATACACATAAACCTTTTTTTAACACGTTGACGGACAGTGGACAGTGCGTCAAAAGTATAATCAAGTGTTGTGACACTATTATGAATTTTACAAAGTAGAATAGGGAAATTGCTAACTTTGTTTTAGCGCTTATAGTTTATGGAAACAATATGTTTTTTGTAAACATGTGGACGACGACCATGGATGTAGTATCATATTTCATATGCATCTGGTAGATGTAATAATAGGATTTTGTTTTAAATTCAGCAAAAATGTTTAAGCAAGGCGAAAACCTCGCGTTTCTTGGGAAAAATATTCCCATGAGATCTTTTTGCGTAAGGGACCGTTCAAGTATTAGGTACGTACCACAGGTTAGGGGGGGTCAAAAATCTTCAAAAATTGCGTTACGCAATAGATAAAATCCCATAAGACTGCATTACGTGGGGGGGGGGTTAAAATCTTCAAAAATCGCGTTACGTAATACTTGAACGCACCCTAATCAGTTTCATGAGATACCGCAGAATAATAATAAAGATATTAAAAATGACTGTTAACAGAAAAAAATACTCAAAACTATTTCACTAACACCAAAAGTAATTCGTCTCTGTCTTGTTAAGAGAACCGTCGATTTATTGCATTTCGATGCAATGATTCAGCTCCATAGTAAAGCACACTGTGTACATAACATTTAATTAGCCTTATTCTGAGGGTCATTATCAGATCTTTGCTGTATAAAATCTTTTTTATTTTCACGAAGTTGGCACGTGCTTTTTCAATTCTCTCTCTTATTTCTGCAATCTAATCGTTATTTTCTGTGATTATCGTTCCCAAGTAAGTATATTTTTTTATTATCTCAGACTACTGGCCGCCTACCGTTAATATTTCATTTGTATTGTTGTTCTTGCTATTTTTCATAAATTTGGGTTTTTTGATGTTAAGAGAGAGTCCGTATTCTCCACTACATATATCTTAATATTTTGTTCATTATTCTTTCTAAGTCTTCCAAGTTGTCTGATATTATGACTGTATCGTCGGCATACCTAATGTTATTAATTAAATTTTCATTCACTTTTATGCCGACTGTCTCGTTTACCAAAGCTTCTTGTGTGATTTCTTCAGAATAAGCACTAAACAATAACGGTGACAGTATGTAACCTTGCCTGGCCCCTCTCCTTATCTCCATTTCTTCTGACACGTCTCTTCCAAATTACACATTTGATCGTTGGCTGTAGTATAAATGGTATAGTTTATTACTAATGTTATTATTATTATGGTATGGTTTATTACTAACGAGGAAGTTATAAATGCCTTAAATCAAATGAAAAATGGAAAATATAGAGACGACGGAATAACAAAAGAGATGATTAGAGATGGAGGTCAAACTAACTTGAAGGCAGTTAAAATCCTAATGAAGAAGTGCCTCTTTGATATTGCTATTCCAACCACTTGGCAAAATGCGCAGCTACTTCTACTACAAAATAAAGGAGACAAACACAAACTCGAAAATTACAGACCAATAAGTTAGAACATTAAGACAATAGAATATAGAATTATTTACTCTTGCATTAGAAGATGCCTTATGTCTTAGAAGAAAAAGTTAAATTGTCACTTAAATTATTAAGTCATCTAAGATTTGCCGATGACATAGTGCTCATAAGCAACAATACAGAAGAACTAATCTACATACCTAAAGATGTAATGCTTAAACAGGAATCTGAGAAAAGCGGTTTAAAAATAAATTTAATAAAACAAAAGTGATGACAAATCAAAAAATCAGAATCGACTTAGATGCAAGTGAGATCGAAACTGTCGAAGAGTCACACGATCAAGCTAGACAAACAGAATCAAACGGCAGAGATAACTAGAAGAATCCGAATTACTTGGGCAGCAGTTGCAAGACTCAGTGATATGTTGAAAAACAAAAAGATGCCAATAAATCTAGAAAAAGGGTGTTCAACAGTTGTATTCTACCAGTTATGACTGATGGAGTGGATACCGTGACACTTACAGGGTTATCAGCCAATAGATTAAGAACACAGATTGCCATCGAACGAGCTATGTTAGGAGTATCTCTGAGAGAACATATTCGAAATGGGACGTACGAAACAGAACGAAGGTGGAATATGTAATTGGAAGAATTGCGCAAATGAAATGGAACTGGATAGGACACGTGGCACGGCAAAACAACGAAAGGCAACACATAGTAGTAGCAGAGGAAGACCACAAAAACGATGGCTAGATGACTTCAAAGCAAAAGTGGGTAGAAACTGGTACCAAATCACACAAAACAGAGAAGAGTGGAGAACTCATGGGAGGCCTTTGTCGAGGAGTGGATGCAAACAGGCTAAAGAAGAAGTTATTGTTTTCTTTAGGGACATTCACTTAACAAGCTACATGTTTTTATGGATTTGGCTGTCTCTAGAGGTGTATATTCTCGGTCTGAATACAGTCACTTAACTTCCACAATCTTATTATCACCTACTAACCCGTCCGGGGAAGCTCATAAAAACCGATAATATTTTTCCAAGCACACAAACAATCCACACTGCTTTACTTTTGATAGCAATTTTTGGCTTTTCTTCGTGTCTTATCAGATAAAACAATTGCTCTAGATATCGTTATCGGGTTTCCTTTTTTACTTCTTTATGGATGATTATTCTGCCGCGCCGTTTTCATTTTCTAATATTCCATACTCTTTCTCTTCCTGCTCTCAAAGAAACTGTTTATTAGATTTTTCTCTTTCTCATCTAATTTATACCGATCCAGATTAGCTCCATATAACAGTTCTAGTTCTACTTGCATCAGACTAATCAATACGTTTATTTAACATATTATTAAGTGTCAACACATTTTTGCTTTTGTCTTCGCTAAGATTTATTTATTTCTGTTGTTTTTTTTGTACATATGTAGAAGAAATCAATATAGATGTAAGATTTTTAAAATTGACTGTTATTATTCCTTTTATATTGATCCTTTTTTATTTTTAATATGAAGGTGAAAATATTTTTTAACCTATCCTGAATTAATTTCAGAAGTGGTTATTTATTTACTCTTACATATCTATTTAAAAAGTAAAAAGTAATGAACAAGGAAAATTTTAAAGATAAAATAATGGTTTCAATTAAAATCTTTAATAAACATAAGTGCGACAAAAGAGAAACACCATGGATGGCAGTTATTAGAAAAACTATTTGACAAAAGAAGACTATTTATGCTCCAATTCAAAATATAGTCAAATACAAAGCTTCAGAGATACATGAAAAAATACAAATAAAAAAGACAACTTATGTTACTTAAAAACATTAAAAAGCCAACTCGGGTTTAATCGAGACAGAAAGTACCGACCCTAAATATATCAAAATCTAATACGGCCAAGGGGACTGACAATATTTCTGGAACAGTAGTTAAATTAATTTCAGAAGGTCACGTTGATGCGTTATAAATAGACGTTATAGTAGGCTTATATCTATATTATGTTACCTACTAACCATAATACAATAAAACATTTTGTTGTACAAAGTAATTGATATGGCAACGCTGCTAGGATAAAGTTCTGTTTGACGCGATTCTAGCAGAAGGTACTGCTATCTATCGAACATAAATATTACCGATGGTGTAGGTGGAGCCACGTCATGGCAGCACAAATTCATAGCGGCAATTCAAGATATAATTCTTGTTTAACGAGATTTTTCATATGTTTAGGAAAAAATATTGAACATTTTATTGCAAATATTTTCCACTCTTACAGTTTTATATATGTTGTTATTAAAATTTTGTCCGATTTCTTACCGGTAGCTTTATTATAAGCCAAAACATATTATTTTTTCCTATTGTGGCAAAACTGTAAGATCAAAAATTTTCAAAAAATTCATAAGTATTTCTTAGGATTATATCTTTATCCTGTAAGAAAATTAACAAAATTGTATGTTTGGTTTTCCCGTTTTATACTTGGAAAAAAAGAGTATTATGGAGTTTTTTTGAAAACGAAAACATGAAGTTTGCTCAAAATTTGTCAATATACTTCTAGTAATCATATACACCTTCTCAAATTTTTTCAAAATTTTTGAACTTCAAAATTTTTTTTAGGGGGTTCAGATCAACCTTAAGGAATTACATTACAAAAACTCAACCGTGCGCTTCTTCCAACCCTAGTTTACAGTGCTCCAATGTGTGTAAGAAGGGGACTTTAGCGTTATAAATAAAAAATTACAGAAGCTAGAGATTTAATTTTAGAAAAATCTTTATATAAGGTTTTTTTGTAACATTTTCTGAATTTTTCAATGGTCAAGTCAGTTTTTTTCTAAAAATTAAATTTTCGGAGTTATTTAAAAACCATCTAACTTTGCTGTTCATTTGTTTAATACAAAATGAAGCACCCACTTCTCGGGTAGAACTTTTTGGTATGTTGTTTATTGAACATTTCTTAATGAAATTACAAAAAGTTTTTTCTTGTTTGATTTTTTCCAAAGTGAAAATCTAAATGCACTCCCCTATATAATCAAAAAAGCAAAAGGTGTAAAATATATTGTAGTCAAAAATATAATCACATTTGAAGATTTTGAAAATTGCTTAAAAGAATACAAGATTAAAAGCACAAACCAAAGGTGTATTCGACCATTAAAATAAAACACAAGTGTTACATACATAATATTTATTAACAAATTAAGTTATTCAAGTCATTTACAACTTTAATTTTATAATAATATACATATTCTCTCAGAGCATGGCTTAACAAAGTATCTGCTGGAGAAATTTCACAAAACGCAGTCATAGCTTCAAACGGGCCATATAAACTAGTATCGGTACAAAAATTCTGTTGCAAAAAATATACAACATTTGTATAATATGCATGAAAGTTTAAATTTTCCAACAACGATATGCGATGAGTCACTATACTGTGGTGTACTTGTAGAATTTGCGTAACATCATTTTCATCTAAATAGTATTCCACACCATGTTTTTCAATAACAAGGAATTTGATTGAATCCAACACCAATTGTCGTATCTTGCAGTAGTCTCCACACTGAAACTCGACAGGATCAAACTCGTCTACATAGAAAAAATCATTCATCTTTTGTGAAAACAGGTTAATTATGTTACTCCACTCAAATTTGTCTATACTAATTCTTCGACCGTAGAATAATTCTTCTTTTAGGGCATGTTGACATAAAATGACAGATGCCGTAAACTGTCTAGCTGGAGATAGACCAACTTTAATTATGTAACTATCTAGTGGAAAGGAGGCTTCTAACAAGTAGCATGGTTCATTCTTCACAGCTTCTTCGAATTTTGTTAAAACTTGGTCTAGTTCGGTACCATAATTAATTTCACTTGATGAATCATCGAATACCACAATAGAACTACTTGATGAACTATAACCACTATCTTGAGAACTCATGTTGAAGAGTGAGGTGAACTAACTGAGTATTTTATTCTAAGATCTAGTCTTCAATTATTTCAAATGTTGTCGCTGGGTGGTGGAACCCAATATCGATGAGTTCTCGAAACACTATTGAGTACTTTTTGCTTATAAATTCGGTGATGAATGGAGTATACACTTCTGTTACTCTATCTGGCAGGAACACAACGTTCTCCTCTAGTTCCAGCAAAATTTGTTTTTTGAACTTTCCCTTGACCAGCTTGGCTGCTACTATTTTAAATGGAGTATTAGGAGTTAAATCACTCACTTTTTTTATTTGTTTTGTTTTTTTCTCTGCAATAGAAGAAACGGCATTTATTTTTGCTAGATCCATCTAAAACAATAATAACTTGTTATACACAACTTGACTCTCTTCGAAAAAATCGAGAAAAAAATGCTCCTCTTGTGTGAGATTTGAACCCGCTACGAGACTCTGAATAGAACAAAAACAAAAAATATATCTAAAAGTAGGGTCTCTAATAGAAGAAAAAGTTGCAAAATTTTACTTTTAGTTTAATTAGAGTAATTTCATTGAGAAAATTACATATACACAAAGTACGACTATAAGCAAAGATAGATCTAATTTGTATAAATAAAATACTTGAAAATGTGAGATTCTAATCTGATGCAACGCTACGGGGCACTGGACAAAACAGAAGAAAAAAGACACATAATTTATTTTTGCTCTACACAGTTTCACTCTCTTCGAAGCACTTCAAAAAATAAAGAATGGAAAAGCTGTCAGATGATATTTCTGATAAAGACAGAAACAAGTTTGCTAACAGGTTAATTTATTAGAATTATGGAAGTTGGACAAACGCCAGACGAATGGAGAAGCAGTGTGTTTACAAAAAAGAGGCAATAATGTACAAAGAGCAATAAAACTACATAGTCACGAAACGAAAAAATATCGAGAACTACTAAAAAATAAAACAGAAAAATCATGTATTTAAGAGAAAAAAAGGTCACAAAATTATTTTAGTTTAATTTTATCGAAAAATGACATACAACAAGGTGCGAATATAAATAAAAATATCAGAATAAAGTAAAAATAGTACTTACTTCTATATTTACTGCAATATACCAAATGTACTTAGCTGTCTTGAAAACTCTAATGTAATAATATTTTCAGTGATTTTCTCGTTTTTATATCAAAGTCCAGTAATTATATTGATTTGTCTTTAATTATTGTATTTTCTCCATCAATTAGTGTGAAGTATTTTTTTAAATTACATTCTAATTGCTTTGCAATTAAGCAAAGTTTCTAATATTTTTCCATATATCATTTAGCTATTAAACAAAAATTAAATAAAGTTTCTAATATAATATTTTTCCCATATTAGCAGATCTACGGGGAGGAAAATTTCATTTTTCTGTGTCATTTTATTCTGTTAAATAATCATGTGACCAATAGGACTGAAAATATGTAACTAAGGTTCTTTTAACGTGTTGAATTTTTTCATTGGACCAATAGGAGTTCGATTTCTCTAAATCTGGTTTGAAAATAATGTGGGAAATATAGGTGGTCTGGACTTACAGAAAGAATTTATCTGATATGTATTGTAGGTATTAGCAATATAATGATAGATTTGGCAATTGGTGGTTTGCATATATTTGTGTTCCATACACTGACATTTTCTAGGGAGAGATAATGTAAATATTGAGAGTTGCACGTTAAAAATAAGAGGTTTACTAGATTGGACACAATGAAAGAACGCCTGTGTGTATAATAGTATACGAAAGATTTGAATGTTTCTCAGTAGAAACGAAAATACTAAAGCCTTTTTGACATGCTGATGTATTTGATTTTTATGCCATTGTATTTTATTGGTTGGACGTCACGATTGGGTCAATACGGCCGAAGATGTATAACTAATGCCCTTTTGGCTGTATTGTGAAAATACCTAACTAAAGCCTTTTTGATATGCTGATGTACTTGATTTTTATGCCGTATTCTATTGGTTGAGGTACTGTACGTTACGATTGGATCGAAAATACATATCTAAGGCCTTTTGACATGATGTATTTTATTTTTTTGTCACTGTACTGTATTGGTTAAATCATTTGAGAACTCGTATGTCACTATTGGACCAATATTACCGAAGATACGTAACTAAGGTCCTTTTAACATGATGCTGTATTTGATTTTTCTGTGTCTGTTGGTTAAATCATTTGTATCTAATGCCTTTATGGCATGATGTTATGTTTAATTTTTCTATATTATTCAATTTGTTAAATCACATGATGCCTCGCATATCTCTCAGAGAGGGATGGATTGGACATATCAAAAGAATGCTTCTATTGTATCTTATACGTTATCAGGGGCTTTAGTTACGTATTTTCATGATACAACCAAATGGGCATTAGTTATATCTTCGATTTTATTGACCCAATCGTGACGTACAAGTCGGGCCTCCACCACAAAACGAGACAAAAATGAGCAGAATGGACCTTAAAATTTTTTTAAAATTTCCCCAGCATCTGGGGAAAAATTGATTTTCTATCTAACTCTAATACACAGGCTCTTATGGGAGGCGCTGTTGCCAGATGTTGTGAAATGCCCAGTTTGTCAGTAGATCTAGGGAAATTTTTTTTGTGCGCCCATACCGGTGGGCACTACATACCTACAACTTTTATTTGCTATGCCTCTATACGTTAAGCCATTTAGGCATGCCTACAACCTTTATTGCCCATGTCTCTCCTTACGTCTATGCTTCTCTACGTTAAGCCGTTTAGGTACTACAGACCTACAACTTTTATTGTCTATGCCTCTCTACGTTAAGCCATTTAGGCATACCTACAACCTTTATTGTCCATTTCTCTCCTAACGTCTATGCCTCTCTACGTTAAGCCGTTTAGGCACTGTAATGCTACCACCGCTTAAACATAAATTACGTTACGGTCGTACATAAAATATAGTATGCAACTCGTAATGCTTAGATTTCTGCACGTGATTGGTTTAAATAACATATTATGGTCGTAGATAAAATATAGTATGCAGCTTGCAACGGATAGTTTATGTATTAAATAACATATTCGTTACTATAGTATTTTTACTACAAAAACGTTATTACGTAGGTCAAAATTTTTGACGTAAGAGAACTGTCAAAACATTAGAATGTGACTTTTCATTATTGCTAGGTTTATTATAAACACGGCAATAATGAAAAGTCACATTCTAATGTTTTGACAGTTCTCTTACGTCAAAAATTTTGACCTACGTAATAACGTTTTTGTAGTAAAAATACTATACCCACACCTTTAACGTACCACAATCTCCAATCAGACCAATGCTAACGAGATGTATAGCGCCAACTATCGGATAATAGCTGAATTATGGTAGATTTCTTCGACGTAATGTCAAGGAAAATTGGATAAAAATGGCGAATTTGAATAAAAATGGACTAAAAATGGCATCATCCAGCGGCTAATAGGTAAACTATGGTAGATTTCTTCGATGTAATGTCAAGGAAAATTGGGTTAAAAATGGTGAATTTGAATAAAAATGGCGAATTTGAATAAAAATGCCGAATAGGTTACGGTCGTAGATAAAATATAGTATGCAACTCGTAATGCTTAGATTTCTGCACGTGATTGGTTTAAATAACATATGATGTTATGGTCGTAGATAAAATATAGTATATGCAACGGGCCCCTTTCCACCGATCAATTTGTACGTCACGATCCAACACATCCCTTTCCAATACCTCACACGTCGGACCAATAACAACGGAGATATGCTTTAGTGCCGTTTTGGCTATGCCGCCATCTTTGTTTTTTGTGTTAACGTATTCGTTACCCCCTCCCCTTTCCTATGATACCTCACATGTCACGATCGGACCAATAACAACGGAGATATGCTTTAGTGCCGTTTTGGCTATGCCGCCATCTTTGTTTCTTGTGTTAACGTATTCGTTACCCCCTCCCCTTTCCTATGATACCTCACATGTCTCGATCGGACCAATAACAACGGAGATATGCTTTAGTGCCGTTTTGGCTATGCCGCCATCTTTGTTTCTTGTGTTAACGTATTCGTTACCCCCTCCCCTTTCCTATGATACCTCACATGTCTCGATCGGACCAATAACAACGGAGATATGCTTTAGTGCCGTTTTGGCTATGCCGCCATCTTTGTTTTTTGTATAACTATGGTAGATTCCATTATGGAAGATTCCTTGTGACGTCAGCATCTATCTCACTCTTACTCATTGGAAAGGTACTTCTCTCTCTAACACATTGATTTCTATATCTTGGTAGCAGAACCGGCATTCCCCTTCTACTAATATGAATTGAAAATTTATTATGAAAAGTTGTTCAGTATTAAAAACAAACTAAATATGTTTCTATATGCAATTACATCCTTCTAATTGAAATATATTGTGATATAGAAAGGCACTTACTTTTGATCGAAACTCATATTTTTTACATACCTATATCTCATATAAAATTGAAAAAAATTGATAGGATATGATGGTTGCATCTTAGATTTTAGACCATGCAAAGCTTTTTAGAAAGAACTTTTTATCGTACATTAATTGTACTTTTCAACAACGCCCTTTTCATTTATTAGAAATAATGTGATAATTCTTTTATTATTAATAATTAGCCCTTTTCAGAAACTACAAATAATGTGATAACTCTTTTATAATTATTAATTAATTAATCAATAACAATAAAGAGTTATCGCATTATTCGTAGTAAATGCAAAGGGCGTTGGGTATCTGTAATTTGAGAAAAAAATTCAATTAAAAGGATGTAATTGCATAAGAGTTTTTAATTAATTCCAAACAACTTTTCATAAAAATAATTTTCGATATTGTGAAATATAAGGTACTCTTGATCGAAATTCATATTTTTGATACTCATAAGATTGACACAATTTTATATTTGGTTGCATTTTAGTTCTTAGACGCATTTTATGAAGAATACAGTTTTTCCGTAAAATTAATAATAAAAAATTTTCCCGGTTCCAATTTACGCAGACACAATTTCTTAATTATTTTATTTTTTTTCAAAATAAATTGTAAATTGTAGATTTTATTAGAGGAAACCCAATTATAAGTATTTAAAATGAATAATTTTATTATTATTCTATGCAATGATTATGATACTTACCATTTTCACAATTAATTTAATTTCCACGCCACTTAAAATAACAACAAATAAAAAGACTCTCCAATATTTTTTACACGAAAACAAAAGTTTAAAATCAGTAAAGATACTCAAGTCAAATACATACTCATAATTATCATTAATTCGAGTAAAACGGGCTCCACACTCTCGGCGAAGTTACTTCGCCAAAGTTGACCGAAGTCTGAAGTACCCTCTCAACACACTCGTTGGAAGTGCGATACCGACAGAGAATGGAAGTAGAACGAAGTCAGGCAAAGTTGTACAAGGTGGCCGTCTACACTCTCGTACTTGTTGAACCTCGATCGACTTCCGTGAGAGTGAGGTGCAGGCGAATATATTTTTGACGGAGCAAGTTCAACATTTCAAGACGGGAATAATTATTTTTTCAGTAATAACACAATGTTTGATTTTTGAGGAGAATAAACACGGAGCAAGTTCAACATTTCAGGACGGGAATAATTATTTTTTCAGTAATAACACAATGTTTGATTTTTGAGACTTCTAGCTGTTCATGAAATAATTAAAATTGTATATAAAAAATGATTATCTCATTTAAAATAAATAATTTTTATTTACCAAACCTTCGGTTTGGCGCCCCTTTGGGGTTACGCCCGCGTGCGCCGCACGCTTTGCACGCCCGGTTACGGGGGCCCTGCGTTTTGTAGCATGTCGAGGATGTTGCTTTGTGGTAAATTCAGATTACGGAACGAATTTTATAGGTACAAAATACTATGTACAGGACATTAAGTCACAGTTTGATAAAGACAACGTCATTACATGGCATTTTAATTCTCCTGCATCTTCCCATTTTGGTGAATTGTTTGAAGCCGGTATAAAAATCATATTTGTACAGAGTCATAAGCGAACAAATTTTAACCACTGTATACGTTCTTTAACAAGCTCTTCGACAAGTTCTTCAAATAAACCCGTATGAAGAATTTAATACGTTACTCATTCAAATAGAGGCGGTCTTAAATAGTCATCTTTTATGTCCTGTCAGTAATGATCCAAATGATTTTTCAGTATTGCACTTGGGCATTTTTTGACATTAGAACTTTTAAAGATTATTTACGATTGGAATTACAGTAATGATCAATTAAATCGACTAAATCGTTAGCAAATACTGCAACAATAACATGCAGCCTTTTGGCGAAGATGGATCAGAGAATATTTATATACTATTCATCAACGCACAAAGTAGCATAAAAATGAGGGGAATCCTAATATAGGCACACCTGTATTAATTCGTAATGAGACCAAGCCTCTCTTACAATGGCAAATGGTTCGAATTAAACTTTAATTTTCGGTAAAGATAGTATTGCTCGCATCGCTATCGTACAATCCGCGAAAGGTGATCTTATACGACCTTTAGTGAAGCGATGCCATCTGCCATTATATTAACTAAAATGCAAAAATAAATTTTGCTGGGTGAGAATAATCCGTCCATCCACATATATTTTTCTTTTATTAGTTATTAAGTATTTTATTCTTATTCATTTTTCTATTTAGTTTAAATTAACGTATGTGTATGTCTTTGCAAGCTTGCAAAGCATTCACACATACGCTCAGTCATGTTTTAACAGTCACAAATAAATGACACACAGTTTTATGTTTTTGACTCAAACCAAGTGAAAGAAAAGCAGTTTAATTGCAGTCCAGTGTACTAGATAAAGAAAGGGCATTCATTCATCATCAACGGTACCGCAACGTATTTTTACATGCACACTCATTCAATTAATTGATGAATTATAACTTATTTTGTCATAATATATAGCAACAACACTTATAAATAAAATATTATCTGAATTCTAAAGAATATTTATATGGCAATGCGGTTGTTTCGTTGTCCTTTCGTTGTAATTTCAGAAAAATAATCGAAAAATGATCCAGTTTAAATTTTTTTAAAAGACTATTTATCTCCAAAGTTTATACCGCATTGTTGAATGTGCAGATTTTTCTACAGCAACCCACTTAACAACCAAATTAAAGTATCATTCAGTTTTGTGAAGAGTAATGAAATTTACACTAGCACTTGTCCACAAACACAAACCCCTCGAACTATTATTCGAGTGTGAAACTCACCAATTTACCGGCCGTATTTTTTCCTGTGTACAAAAACAATATACGCCAACGATAGAGTCAATAAATACTCTACTTCCTATATAAACGAAAATGTCGGTTCAGCAATCCTCACATCATCCTAATTCGATTTGGGCCTTTGTGTACTTTCAAATTCATCGACTCTGCGTATGCGAGAACAGTGAAAAATATGATTGGAAACCGACTGCTAATATTGATGTAAAACAGATAATTTTTCTGTTGTTTTTTGTTTGGACCGTTACACTAACGCATCGGTTAACTGCATTAAATATCGATTTGTGATGTTTTTGACACTAAAATATGGCAAAAACCTGTTTGATACACTTTTGGGAATATGGACTATTAAAAAATGTACATTTGTTAGTTGAAAATATAATTTCGCATAAAACATAAAATTTTCCTGTTGAATCGGTAATTTATATAATTCGAGAATATTAATGGCGAATATCATAAATAACACCGAAAATTAGACAGGAGTCTTCTTCTCCTTTTATATTCTTTTCAACATGTCTTTGTAACCTTATAAACGCTTTTATTCTATTGCTAATGTTCATTTTCAGCAATTTTCATTTGATTTCTTGCTTATATAGTCGAGGAAATGAAGCTGAAAAAATGGCAAAACCTCGCAATCTTTTCGTCCAGCATCGATTTGTACAAAAATTTGGGGTTAGGCTCATTTCACCCTCTAGTTAATTTTCTATATTGAGCCATTGTACGCTTTTGTTTTTTTAAGGGTGAAAACTACCCCTAATTGTAAAAAATTATAAAATAACATTTTAAACTTTAATATTGTCAACATTTGGTTCTTATTAGTTACATAATGATTGTTTTATGCTTTAAGATATACTATCATAATATTTCAACCCTTAAAGTCACCCTTGTTGGAGCTATATATAAAAAATTTACTTATCCTAAAAGAATAATTTCGGCTTGCATCGATTTACATAAAAATTTGGGATTAGCATCATCTCACCCTGTACTTCATATTCTATATCATGCTTAAGGGCGTTGATTATTTTTAGGGGTGTAAACTACCCCTTATTGTCAAAAATTATAGAAAAATATTGTAAACTTTAATATGGGTAAAATTTGGTTTTGATTGGTTAAATAATGATTGTTTTATACTTTAGGATATAATATCATAATATTTCAACCCTGAAAAATCACCCTTAATAACATTACAGTTTTTATAAGTAGATATTGTATATATATAAATTCGGGTTCAAAACGTCCTCCGACGTTGTCCGATGCCTTGTTGCCAATATCTTCTATCATTGCAGTTTTCATCTTCTAATCCTCGTACACTCATTGATCGTCTTACTCCCTGTATCCATGTCGTTCTTGGCCTTCCTCTTTTTCTGTTTTCTGTAGGTATCCATTTCATAATTTTCTTTGGCAGTCTTTCCTCCTTAATTGTTTCTTCTCAATGCATTCTACAACCGTTTCCTGTAAATTCATTCTTCGCTTTACTTCCTCATTTCTAACCCGGTCCAATCTCGATGTTCTACTTGCTCTTCTTAGGGCGTCCATCTCAGTAGCTTCTATTTTTCGTTTTTGGTGTTCCTTTATTCTCCATGTTTCGGATCCGTATACCAATGTGCTCTTAATCATGGTGTTGTATATTCGCATTTTTCTTTGTTTCCCTATCTCGGTACTCCACAAAACTCCGTTCAATGATTTAATTATCGTTCTTGCTTTATTTATTCTGTTCTTAATTTCTGCATCGTCAGTACCTTCCTTGTTGAAATTAATGCCCAAATACTTATATTTATCACAGCTAGTTATTTTCTGATTATTGTCCAATATCATATCAGTTGAATCCTCACCTAGGCATAAATATTGTGTTTTTTCTACATTCATCTGCAATCCCCATTTTTCGTATTCTTCCTTCAATTTGTGAGTCATATATTCCAAATCTTCTTTATCGTTTGCACATATTACCTGATCGTCTGCAAACTGAAGGGTGTATATGCAGGTGTTGTCGTCGATTTGGATGCCCATTCCACTGCATTTTCGTTTCCATATTGTAAGGGCTTTGGCGTCATAAATCTTAAACAGACTTGGTGATATGCAACATCCTTGTCGTAGACCTTTGTTGACTGTAAACAAATCTGTTATTTTGTTTCCTAATTTTACTGCAGATTTCATGTCACTGTATAAATTTTGGACAGCTTTTATGAGAGTAAAGTTAATGTTGGAGTTTTGCAGTACTTCCCATAATTTCGGTATCGGTATGTTGTCATAAGCTTTTTGCAAATCTATAAAAACTAGGTGTATTGGCCTATTCCGTTCCAATTTTTTTTCGATGATTTGTTTTAACGAAAATACATTATCCGTACAGGACCTTCCAGCTCTAAACCCGCATTGTTCTTCTTCTTCGTATCCTGAGTATTCTTGTTCAATCAGTTCTCTTAAAATTTTTGTATATACCCTGCTTATTGTATTTGTTACTGATATTCCGCGATAATTGCTACATTTATTTTATTGCCCTTTTTATGAATCGATGATATATAAGCTATTTTCCAGTCACTGGGTACATTTTCGCCATTGATGTACTTTGTAAATACATATGCCAGAGATTCGAAAAATTTTTTAGTTCCATTTTTCAGTAGTTCGGCATTGATCCCACCTGGACCAGGAGATCTTCCATTTTTTAGTTGTTTAATTGCATTTTTAACTGCTACACTGTTTATGTTTATTTCTTCCCCTACAATTTGTATTTCCGTCTCTGTTGGTTGTGAGTATTCGGGCCTTTGTTCAGTTAATAAGTCCTTATAATGTTGAACCCATTTATCTGTTGGTATTAATTGTAGTTTGTCGTTGCGTGTTTCGTTATTCTTGATCTTGTTCAGAAATTTCCATGATTCACTGCATTTTCGTCCTCCTATGTGTGCTTCGATTTCTTGGCACTTTCGATCCCAGGTCTCTCTCTTACTTTGAATGATTTTATGTCTTGATTCTCTTTTCTTTTCTCTATATCTGTTGTAGTCTTCTTCATTTTTTGTGTTAAGCCATATTTTTGGTATAGTATCTTTTTTTCCTTGACTAGTCCTCTGTCTCTGAATTCCACCAGTATTTGTTACTTTTTCTAATTTCTCTGATACCAAGGGCTTCCTTTGCAGCTGCTTTTATGCTGTATACTATATTATTATAAACCTCTTCTGTTGTTAGATTATTCGGGCTTAGTATGTAATTGTCGAGTCTCGTTTGATAGAGATATTTAACACTTTCATGTAATAGGCTCTCTAAGTTATATTTCTCGTCTGTTATATTTGAAGTATTTTTGTCTGCATCCAGGATTGTTTTCGTCTTCGTTATTGTGTGTCTTATCGGGAAGAATATTTTAGCTCTTAGGAAATGATGATCTGAATGTTACATATTCCTCTGCATACTCGTATATCTTCAACTTTCAATAAGGTTTGTTGTTTTAGTATTGCGTAGTCAATTATTGATCTTAAATTTCTTGTCGGCTGTGTCCATGTATACTTATGTACCTCTTTGAAGTTGGTCGCATAAGTCTATAAGTCTTTCGCCATTGTCGTTGACTATTTCTTCATCAAAAGGTCCTATTATGTTGTTGTTTTCCATTTTTCCCGTTCGACTATTGATGTCTCCTAATATAATTATTTCTCTAGTGTCACCAATTTTCGATATCTCTTGATGTAACGTTTGAAAGAACATTTCTTTTTTACTGACGACACTATCATTTGACACACCGTATACTGCAAAAACAGTAAATACTGCATAATTTTAATAAAAAAAGTAGAACTAAATAATTACAAAAACATTTATTTACACAAAAATGCGAATTTACAAATATGTACAAATACAAATACAAATAGTTTTTTAGTCATCTTCCAGTATACGAACCGGTTCTGTGGTATTATACATACATTGAAAATTATCCATAAGCGGACTATCCGAATGTTTCGAAAAAAAAAATTCGTTTTATAAACATAGCTCCTTCATTTTTGGCGACAAAAAATGAATTTGTAGGATTTTTGAAGAGATATAAGACTGTGTAAACTAAATTGCGTAAGATCCCTTAGTTTTTAATTAGGGTGGGGTTAAAAGGCTCGAATAGGGGGGTGTTTGCTCGTAAATAGAGGTTTAAAACAGCTATAGCTCGCTAACTATTCACTGTAATGAAAATCTATTCAGAAGGTAATTTTAGTTATTAAAAAAGCTACAATTTAGTAGTACATCATTTTTTTCGTATCTGCTGTATTTTCGGAGATATTTTGAAGTAAAAGGTGAAAAATGGGAAATTCCAAAAAAATAATTTTTCTTTAAACTCCAATGTTTCTAAAATTAGGCCTTTTAAATAGGTCAAACAACTTGGGTGTATTGATAATACAAATATAAAAGGAATTACAGAAAGGTGAAGACCAATTTTTAATTAGGAGGGTAGTTAGGGGGTGGTTTTCACTGATTTTTTCATAGAGAAAAGCAGGTACCAACTTTCTTTTGATCATAAGTCGCCTAATTTTTAGGCTAGAAACTTTTTATTATTATTTTTTGAGAGGTCTAACTGTATTCTTGAAAAAAGATTATTTAAGTTTTCCTCAAAAAATGCAAAGTTTTTCCGTTATTTTACTTTGAATATTTCAAATTATGCATTTGACGAAAAAAGCTAAATTTAACATGCTGAATCTCGGTTTGTATTGGTCATAAAGATATTACAGAAAAAGAATTTGATTTGTGTTACTAAAAGGTACAAATTTGATGTCTTCAGTTTTTTTGATTAAATGCATATTTTTCGAGGTATTCTCAAAAAACCCTCTAAAAAAGTCGATTCTTTCATCGAAAAACTGCTACTTTCATGCGCGAATAACTTGAAAAATATTAGTTTTACGAAGAAAATGTAAAAAACATTTTTTTCTTAGAATTACTTTTTACATCGATTTACATAGTTAAATTGTAAAAAAAATCCCGCCCTCGAGATGGGATGGCAACCACCCCCAAGGTTTTAGCGTAGAGCGGCATGATATAGAAAATAATCCTTGGACTATTCCCTACCTTCTGTGAAAATCTCAAGTAAATCCATGCTGGACGAAAAAATTGCGAGCCAAAATGCTTCATTTCCTCGACTAATAATATTACGCCAGTCAATGAGAGCAAGAACAGGATCATCATCATCATCATATATCATACATCTCCAAGTGGAGCAAAGGGCACCTTGCGGTGTTTCAAGTAGCATGAGGAGTGATGGTGAGGTTGCTAGTCCCACGCATCATCTCTTGAGTTCCGTCCAATTTTGTTTACTAGTTTTCTCCATTCTCTTCTGTTTTTTGCTATCTTTTTTGCATCGTTCCATGTTAAATTATTTTCTTTGAGTTCTTTCTCTATTGTTCTTTTCCACGTATAAGATGGTCTACCCATTCTTCTTTTGCCTTGAGCATTGTAATGTAGAGCTTGTCTAGCAATATTTGTTGCTGGTTTTCTTAAGGTGTGTCCTATCCACTTCCATTTCCGTTTTTTTATTGTATGTTCTATCCTTTCTTCATTTGTTATTCTCCACAATTCGTCATTAGTAATTTTGTTTGGCCAAAATATTCTCAGTATAATACGTAGGCACCTGTTAATGAAGGATTGTATTTTCTGAAAGAATTTTTTATGGTGTTTCCATGTTTCTGCTCCATATAACAGGACAAACTCTACATTAGTTTCAAATAATCGTAACTTTGTTCTTCTGCTGATGTTTGTCGAGGCCCATATCTTGCGCAAAGAGTTGAAAGCGTTTTGTGCGAAGCTTATTCTTTGTATTATGTCCTTTTCTGTGCCTCCTGTTGTGTTTAGCAGACTGCCCAAATAACAGAAATCTTTTACTTCTTCTATTTGTTTCCCTTCCAAATATATATTGTTTCCGTTCGTTTCCCCATTTGATAGTATTTTCGTTTTTTTCGGATTTATTTTTAAGCCGGTTGTTTTTGCTATGTTGTTCAATCTGGTGATTTTGTTTTGCATGTGTTGTCTGCTTGATGTTATGAGACATATGTCGTCAGCGAACTCTAGATCCTCTAGTTTTGTAAATGGTGACCATTGTATACCTGTTTTTTTATCTTCAGTTTGTTTCATTATCCAATCTATGACTATTCTAAACAATGTCGGTGAAGAACAGGATATTACCTCCGAATTCATTGAATTCTACTGCATGGATTTTAATGAAATTTTGGGAATAGCCTATACTTTTCTCCTAATTTAAAGTCTACCCTATATACTCTGGCGCTTTTATCTTGGGGGCGGTTCCCACCCCTTTTTATGGGTGGAAAATTTTTTGGTTAAAATAACTACGGAAGTGGCTAGAGAACCTAATTCTAAGCAAAAACGGTTCTATAATTTTTTTTTGAAAACTCAATACTTTTTGAGTTATTCGTGGTTGAAAATTGCTCATTTTTATTGAAACAACACCTTTTCGAACCGTTTTTGCGAATATCTTAAAAACTATGCATATAACTAAAAAGACTATATAAGTAGTAAATTACATACCTAGCGGGAAAGTACTCTATTTCAGCCGAGCGGCAAGGTAGTTTACCGAGGTGCGAAGCACCGAGATAAACTACAGACGCGAGGCTAGAATGAGTTCCCGCGAGGTTTGTATACTATTTTACTCACAATCGGTTAGTAGTTTATGGATTTCTAATACTCACAATCTACCAATAATAATTTCGTTTCAAATATCACTATCCACTTTCATTATGTGATAAGATGAATTATTTTAAGTAACCTGTGAGATCGTTGCTAGGTAACAAAACAAGTTTGTTGAATCTGACAAATATATTTCTGAAACTCATAATTTTGAGCAACACGGTCTTACTTTAACCGTTAATAGTAATCATAATTCCAATGTAACTATTAATATTTATAATTCCAAATAGTTTTCTTTTTGTTATTGTTGTTGTTGTTTCTTAATTAAATAAATGTTGAGTGGATTCTATTCTTTCTAAACCATCTTTTAATCAAAAATAACATTGACATTTGCAGGTAGAAAAGTGACAGATGCTAGCCGGGAAAGTACTTTCCCGGCTAGCTGGGAAAGTAAAGTAAGTAATAAGTCGCTTCCTGATTACTTCAAAGGTTAGAAATCCATAAATTACTAGCCGATTGTGAGTAAACAATTTTGTAGCTTATAAAAAAACAAAGAGAGTCGTTCCTTCATAAATCCTTTAGTTATAATATAAAAAGAGATATGGTAGGTGAAAAGAGTTTATTTTTTTGGTATGCTCACATCGGTGTATTCAACTAGAAATAACAGAGAAACGGTCGATTTTAGGTGTATAATGCTAACAGTACCTTTTTTAGTACTTGAAGAAAGTCCTTTAAAATGAGCAATATTAAATGTCGATTACATTCAAACTTAGCGAGATATGCTGCAAAAAAAACTTGATGACTATTGTATTTTAAGAAAAAAATGGGAAGTATATTTAACCCCTCGTTCACCAGAATTTAAATGCATCGTTTTTGTTCTACAATACCTTTTATTATAGTGTTAGTTCTATGTTCAAAAAGTTGAACGGGTTTAAAATGAATGGTTTTTGAAAAAATAAGATCAAGTTATAGAGCGCATTTTTAAATTTTCTTAAAAATCTTCCTTTTTCTCCATGTAACTTGAAAATGATAAGAGATACGGCAATGAAAAATAAAAACAAGATTTTTATCTAAAAAACCCTACATTTTTGTACAGTATCTTTTTTTCGTACCTCTTATCATTTGCGAGTTACATGGAGAAAAAGGAAGATTTTTAAGAAAATTTAAAAATGCGCTCTATAATTTGATCTTATTTTTTTTTAAACCATTCATTTTAACCCGTCCAACTTTTTGAACATAGAAATAACACTATAATAAAAGGTATTGTAGAATGAAAACGATACATGTAAATTCTGGTGGATTAGGGGTTAAATATACTATTCTCGAAAAAATGAATTTAGTCCATAATTTTGAACATCTCTATTTAAGTGTGTTGAAACTTTATTATATAATCCAAATTCTAATCTTTGCTTTATTACGCCCCTAAAATTATGTCACATTTAATACACGATTTTGGCCTTCTTAAAAAATCTATCTCAAAAAATGAGTGACAATTCCTAAAAAAAATATTTGTCAATGTTACATATATTTAAAAAAAAAAACGATAGCTTTTTCAATTATAATAGTTCATAATTAGGTCCAAATTAATATTTGGGACTTTTTTTGTACAATATTAATTCTCGATGTGTCTGGCGTAAAAGCTAAACTTAGCTTTAGTAAGTGTAGTCTTTTTAAATAAACCCATTAGGAAAAAGAAGTAATTTATTCTACAACCAAGAGACGGAGAAAACGGTTTGGGAATTAATACCAAAGCGATACTTCTTCATTTGGCCTACATCGAGCCGGATTTTTGACCAGTATAAAACTTATGGAAAGTTCTTCAAGATTATTCACCGACACAACAGCAAAAGGATATACTGGGTGAGATAAGTCCATTTATGTACCCTTTGTTTCATTATTCTATTTGGCTATCAGTTATTCAAAGACATTAAAATCATTAAATTCTGTGATTCAAAGACATTTTCGTGTTCCAATATCTTTAATAAAAATGGATGAGTTCAAAAAATACAGAAAAATTGCTAAGTCTTCTCTTACTCGTATGTATAACTGGTTTATAGCCAAAAAAGACGTAGAATTAGATGTTACCCAGTTCGAGACGCGATTAAGTAGACTTCATTTAATATTTCATGATTATGAAAAAGCACAAAATGAAATCGAATTCCTTGCATCAAATACAGGCAAAGAAGAAAAAGATAGAGAGTTTACAGAAAATCAATATTTCAAACTTGTAAGCGATTTGACCGCTTGTGTTAATAAATTAAAAGCTGCACCTTCTCAGATAACATCTAGTTCATCCAGTGAGGGTTCTTGTAGTGCTCCAATAGCAGTTCGTCTTCCGGATACAAAAATTTCAAATTTCTCAGGTCATATTAGAGACTTTCAATCGTTCATCGAGCTCTTCGATGCGCTCATAGTGAAAAATGAGACATTAACAGATGTCCAAAAACTTGTGTACTTGAAGAGTTATTTAAAAGGTGAAAGCCTTCAACTTATAGATTCATTACCGATAATTAATGAAAATTTTGTAATCGCGTTAAATATTTTAAAGAAGAGATACGAAAACAAATTCGCCATAATAAATTCTTATTTGCAAGCAATTTTTGATTGTAATAATATTTCTAAATGTAAGTCAGACACATTAAGACAATTAATCACTACAATTCAAAAAAATATTTTGTCACTAAAAAATTTGAATTTAACTTCCGAAAATTTATTTGACTTAACACTTATATTCATTCTAAAAAAGAAGTTAGATTTTCAATCGGCTAATGCATATGAATCTGAGAGGAATCACGATGAAATACCTACTTTAAATCATTTCTTAAAATTCTTAGAAAAACGTGCAGTAATTCTGGAAAATGTTGAAATTTCTAGTCCTAAAACTACCAGAAAAAATTTCTCATCTCATTCGACAATGCATGAGGCAACTTCAAATCGCCAATTTCAATTAATTTGTATCTACTGTAACAAGGAGGGCCATACAATTTACACTTGCTCTGAGTTTAAAGATATATCTCATTCAGCCAAATTGCAATTTATTAGGGCAAAGAATTTATGCATAAATTGTTTTGGTAAACACAATTTGAAAGAGTGTAAATCCTCTAAAAAATGTTCTTTTTGCTCCAAGTCACACAATTCGTTAATGCACATAAAAATCGGCGAAAATCAACATTCTCCGCCAATGACTAGTAGTAAGCGTCATTCACATTCTCTATATAATAATGGTTCAAATTCTCAACCTAATAGCTACGCAGGTAACCATAGCTCTCTAATCTCATCTAATAGTTCTTATTTAGATAATACTGCTCATGTTCAAAATGGTAATAATTCATCTTCTCATCTCGATAGTAATTCAAATCTTCAAACCCGTTCTCTGGATATCCAACCAGTACAGGAAAATTCAGGAATAACAAATTTTCAAGGTCCTTCGAGAAATTTTACGGAAAATAACCCTACCGCAAATAATCATTCAGCGAATCATTCTGTTCAGTCAGTAAAAAATAGTCATATTCTTCTGGGTACTGCAAAAGTAACCTTACTTGGTAAAAACGCTAATTTCTGCATAGCGAAAATTCTTTTGGACACAGGATCCCAAAATTCATTTATCGTAGAGAAGCTTGTGAACAAGTTACAATTAGATACGTATAACAAGTCAGTACATATATCAGGAATAGGAGGGAGTGGCTCGACTTGTACTAAAATGTCAGATATAACCATATTTTCCAATTATGGTCGTCGAAGAAGTTTTCATTTTTCAGTAGTTGTATTACCCGAGATTACTTGCGCTCTCCCTCAATCAAAAATACTAGTGAAAAAATTAAATATTCCGGAACAATTCTTTCTAGCAGACGACGAATTTTTTAAGCCTTCTGAAATTGACATTCTAATTGGTTTAGATCTTTATTACGATATTATTTTACCTAACTTCGTCAGACTTGGCAAAAATCTTCCAGTCTTACAAGAGTCTCACTTAGGTTTCGTGGTAGCTGGTACAGTTCCTGATCATTTTACTGTATCCAATATGTCTGTTACAGATAGTAGTTCAGAAGTTTTAACTGAATCTAATTCATTTCTTTCCACATTACAATTAGACAGCCGTTTGAAAAAATTCTGGGAAATCGAGGAAATTCCCAATAAATTCTATCTTTCAGAAGCTGATGAGGCATCTGAAAACCTATTCCGTTCTACAACTAAAATTTTACAAAATGGTAGATTTCAAGTAAGTTTGCCGCTGAAATCACCTTCAGAAAATCTAAAGTTAGGAAATTCTTATTACATGGCCAGAAAGCGTCTCATTTCTTTAGAAAATAAATTTAAAACTAATTGGAACTTTTATCAAGACTATAAAAAAGTTATTGATGAATTAATTGAACTTAAACATGCTCATTATGTACCCCTAACTCTGCTAAATGCCAAATCTGAAAATAAATATTTTATTCCGCACTTAGGTGTAGTTAGAGAATCCAGTTTAACAACGCGTTTGCGCGTTGTCATGGACGCCAGCGCCAAAAGTTCCTCAGGGTATTCCTTAAACGACGTGTGTTTAAAGGGATATCAGGTCCAGCCAGAATTGTATGACATTCTATGTAGATTTAGACTTTTTCCTTTTGTATTCACGGTAGATATTAAAAAAATGTTCCGACAGGTCCTCGTGAACCCGGAACAAACTTTTCTTCAAAACATTTTATGGCGAGAAAACCCTGATGAAGACTTTAAATGTATCCAACTCGATGTTGTAGTTTTTGGAACCAATTCAGCCCCGTTCTTGGCAACAAGGGTTCTTAAAGAAATTGCTTGTCTAAACTTTTTAGAATTTCCTCTTGCGTCTGATGCAATTCTGAATCAATTCTATATGGACGATGGCCTTTGTGGTTCATATAATCACAACGAACTTTTCAATTTATACTCTCAATTAAATACCATCTTAAATAAGCATGGGTTTGAGTTGCATAAATATTGTTCAAATAGTGATTATTTTCTTAAAAATATTTCCAAAGACTTTTCGGAAAATCAAAAAGCTGATTATGACATAAACATAGATGAACTCCCAAGTAAAGTTCTTGGGCTAAAGTGGAGTACAGCAGAAGATACTCTTTGTATTTCCGTGTCTCAAGAAATCGTGCAGGGTCCAGTTACCAAAAGAAAAATACTTTCTATCTTAGCTCAATGTTATGATCCGTTAGGCTTGATAAATCCTGTTATAGTAAAAGGTAAGATACTGATGCAAAAATTATGGTTTAAAAAGTTTCATTGGGACACCGTAATAAACGACGCTTGCATTCTTAAAGATTGGCACAATTTTATTGAACATATCCCCTTGCTTTCACAACAAAAAATAGCTAGACAATATTTTCGTCCGAAAACTATTAGCAAAATAGAAATTCATGGCTTTTCTGATGCAAGCATAGAGGCTTATGGTGCTTGCATTTATTTTCGAGTTCTTTATTCTGACAATGATATTTCTTCTACTTTAGTATCTTCAAAATCTAGAGTCGCCCCACTTAAATCAATTACCATTCCAAGGTTAGAACTTTGCGCTATGCTCTTGCTGGCGAAACTTGTAAACAAAATTCTACAAGTCTCCGAAAATAAATTAGAGTATGACTCAATAAATTTGTGGACCGATTCTCAGGTCGCTTTATGTTGGTACAGGGCACACCCTAGTAAATGGTCAGTGTTCGTATCGCATAGAGTTGCTCAAATTCAAGAACTGACGCAAAATTGTCAGTGGCGATACGTTAAATCAGCTGAAAACAGTGCTGACATTCTATCACGCGGTTTATCAGCCCAAGAAATTCTGGACAACAAGTTGTGGTGGTCCGGTCCTGCTTTTCTTCTTAATCATTCTTTAGAATTCTCTGATGAACCCCCAATAGCTGATCAGCTAATTACAGAGCACAGAAAAACTCGTTCCAATATACTCACAAACGTCAACTCAAAACCTCCTTTGGAACAATTATTTCAAAAATTTTCTTCTTTTTCTCGATTACGTCGTACTATCGCATATGTACTCAGATTTGTCAGTTGTTTAAAAGGAAACAAACAATCTGATCCCCTCACTGTTGAAGAATTGGACCAAGCTCTATATTTTATAGTTCGGCAAGTTCAGCTAACCAATTTTTCTAAAGAAATTTCCGAACTTTCTGCAAACCAGCAACTATCAAATAAACAATTATTATCTTTAAATCCATTTCTCGATGAATTATCAATGCTGAGGATCGGCGGACGGCTTTGTAACGCCTCCATTCCCTACCAACAGAAACATCCCTTGCTTTTGCCACCCCATAATCATACGACTTCCCTTATACTAGAGTACGAACATAGGCGGCTCGGCCATGCTGGTGCTCAAACCGTTCTGAGCAATATTCGTTTACGTTTTTGGCCCCTTAATGGGCTCAGAGAGATCAAAAAAATCATTCGAAATTGCAATATGTGTTTTCGATTCAATAATCAAGTCTGCCAACAGATTATGGCAAGTTTGCCCTCTGATCGTGTAAATGTTTCTAGACCATTTCAGAAAGTTGGAATTGATTTCGGAGGATTCTTTCAAATAAAATCCTCAAGGCTTCGTAAATCTCCACTCATAAAATCATACATTGCGGTTTTTGTTTGCATGGTCACCAAGGCAGTTCACATAGAGCTAGTTCTTGGACTGTCTACTGACTCCTTTCTGAACGCTTTAAAACGTTTTGTCTCGAGAAGAGGAAATCCGTCAGTGATCTATAGTGACAACGCCACCAATTTTTTAGGTGCAAAAAATGTCCTACATGAGTTGTATCAATTTTTCAAAACTAATAATAATGTAAATATTATCTGTGACTTTCTTTCACAAAATGAGACCAAGTGGAAATTCATTCCACCTCGATCTCCGCATTGGGGTGGAATCTGGGAATCCACCATCAAAAGCACAAAATTTCATATCAAGAGATTGGTGGGTAATGCTTTGCTCACTTCAGAAGAGTTTAACACTATTCTTTGTCAAATCGAGGCAACACTAAATTCTCGGCCCTTAGGTCCAGTTTCTAATGACCCTACAGATTTAACCTGCCTTACACCGGGACACTTTCTGATAGGGTCTCCTCTCACCGCTTATCCTGAAAAGGATCTTTCACATTTAAACGAACATAGACTTTCCACCTTCCAACAGATTTCTAAAATTCAACAAGTTTTTTGGAAACGTTGGTCGGTTGATTACTTAAATCGCCTTCAGAACCGGCCTAAATGGGCTGAAGAATATTCTAACCTGCAAGTAAATAAACTAGTTTTACTCAAGGAAGATAATGTACCTCCAATGATGTGGCCGTTGGCGCGCATCATTGAAGTATATCCTGGTAAGGATGGCAAAGTCCGTGTGGTTAAGCTCCGTACGGCTTCCGGAGAGTTTATCCGATCCATTTCAAAGCTTTCTTTATTACCAAATCAAACTCAACCTTAAAACGACCAACATGCTTATTTCTAGTTTTGTTACATTCTTCCTAACACTTTGTTTTTTCTGTTCCTGTTACTGTGTAATTTAGTTGAAGCAGGGATGCTTCAACGCGGGGGAGAATGTTGAAACTTTATTATATAATCCAAATTCTAATCTTTGCTTTATTACGCCCCTAAAATTATGTCACATTTAATACACGATTTTGGCCTTCTTAAAAAATCTATCTCAAAAAATGAGTGACAATTCCTAAAAAAAATATTTGTCAATGTTACATATATTTAAAAAAAAACGATAGCTTTTTCAATTATAATAGTTCATAATTAGGTCCAAATTAATATTTGGGACTTTTTTTGTACAATATTAATTCTCGATGTGTCTGGCGTAAAAGCTAAACTTAGCTTTAGTAAGTGTAGTCTTTTTAAATAAACCCATTAGGAAAAAGAAGTAATTTATTCTACAACCAAGAGACGGAGAAAACGGTTTGGGAATTAATACCAAAGCGATACTTCTTCAAAGTGTTTCTAATTTAAGTGGGTCGCACTATATATGCCCTACAATTATCATATGTAGCGTTGCGATTATGTTAGTAAATTTTGGTAAGAATTTACAAAAGTATGAATACAAAACCGTACTCTCGTTATGACTTCCTTAGTCGGTTGTAAAGAAATAATCTCGTCTTAGTATAAATAGCTACTTCCTCGAGCCCCTATATCCACCACCGAAGAAAAAAGACAAAGTGCTCAAATAGACTTAATTTATATTTAACGCATTGTGCAGGGAGGAATGAATTAGTTACAATCACCCTTTCCGACAACATTTCAACGCGAGTAATTGCCCAACAACGGTCACTAAATTACCCTAATGAATGGGGGTGCTCCTTCAGACTCAGTGCCCGGTATTTCGTAGTGCTTCCTACCTAAATCTGACTGTATTTATTAACACCAACTACGAAGTAAACTCGTTGCAGGGTAATTGATTTGTTTCTGAGGGGTTGAAAGCACGCCATGTCATAAGAAACCTCGAACGGACACATAAGTTTTAGGAGTTTCGTATGAGGATATATTTCTCACAACGGCAAGCTGCTTGCAAATAAACTAACAAAATTAAAGCATATATTTTAAGAGCAGTTTTTTTTTTAATCTTTAACTTAATTAACAATGAATGTTACGATAATTATTGTTTAATTTTCAAATGTCAAAAATATTATTATATTTTTGACTGTGTTTAATCTCTTATTAAAACCCTTAACTTTCAATAAATCTCAAGCCAGCCCTGTTCAATAGTACCATATCATCCCTCCTATTTCTTATCCTCTCTCCTCACCCTTACAGACAGACAGTATTTGGACAATTTGCGATTGAGAATTTTCTCTCTTCTCCTACAACCGCCAAAGGGTGAGCTTCTCTCTCGTACTTCTCGCCACACGTGAAGGTGCAACCTCTCTCCTCTACGATCTTTCGGTGGATCAACAGGGGTACCGGCTCATCTCTTGACGGTACAACTCATTAAACTCTTTGCTTAGCGCCAACCCAAGCTAGTCATAACCGTTAATCGATACGAACAATAGCAATACGTGCACGAACAGTAATTAATCGCGAGTGACGGCATACATCAGCACGGCAGTCAAAATTCAATTCGTGTGTGACCACGGCTCTAGTGATCTACAACGTTTCACAGTTTGGTAAGACTTTATTATACATATGAATATTGTCTGTCTAAAACATTTATACTCCCACTTAAACCAGTAAACTAGCAATCCTCATACAGTCCAATCCTAAGATTGTATTCACAATCTCACCTGTGTACAAGTTTTCGTACAATTATAATAAATAATAATTTCGTTGTGAATCGAAACAAGAGCAGCCTTACTTTAGTTAGTTCAGAGAACTCCAAAAGTGCTCTAACTAGTTTCAACTCTTGTTAGAGTTTCTTCAGAGAGCACATATTTGATTCTCTCTGAACCACCAAAATTCTGGCCGTCAGCCTCGATCCAAAACGAAAGACTACCATGACATGGATGCCTTGGCGGCATCTGCTAAAGACTAACGAAAGTTTTACCTTTAATATTAACAATGTTAAATATAAAGCTTTATCAGAACTTTATTGTTAATATTGTTAATATTAAAGGTAAAACTTTCATTAGCCTTTAACAGATGCCGCCACGGCATCCATGTCATGATAGTCTTTCAGTTGTGGATCAAGGCTGACGGCCAGAATTTTGGTGGTTCAGAGAGAATGAAATATGTGCTATTTCAATTTTTTTTCAAATTCAAAAGACGAAAAATTTTCAAATTGATTTTTCTAGAAAACGGTGCATCCTACAGACTTAAAGAAAGAGTACCTTTTAGTACTAGAATACCTCACAATTTAATAATTCAGTGTCAAAAATGCTTAGAACTTATAAGATAACAAAGTTATATTATAAAATAACCGTTGCCCTATACCCAAAACGGGCACCTATGACCGTTACTAGAAATTCGTAATCAATGGAATCGAATTACCTCTGGAAGAGCAATAAGCGTACCAGTTTTCGTTTTCCTAAAACAAAGCGTTCTGGAGATATTTAAGAAAAACTAATTCCAAGATGCCATCTTCAAACAGCTCTAGCTCCCTTAGGAAGTATTTTCGGACTAGGTGAATTGGGTTAAATTGTCTTAAAATTATCAGTAGTAATTACACAAGAGCTCTGAAATTATTGAATTTTTCCCGAGTGACACTTTGACAGTTTTAATTTCACTCGAAGGCGAGTGAAATTATGTCGAAAGTGTCACGAGGGCAAAAATCCTATATTAATTTTAGAGATCGAGTGCAATTTGTTGCGATTATTTCATGAATAAAACTGTTCAAAACCAAAGTTTTATTGTAATTTATTTATGTAAGTACAAATTAGTGCAATTAAACAAACAGTTATTATAAATATTAATTTGACTGTTGAAAGTTATCACTTTTATAATTTTTAAAACATTAATGTAATTGAATGTATTTTTTCGTAGTAACGAAGGGCATCTGACGTAATATACTTGACGACGGGAAATTATCAAAAATTATCGATTTAATTTAGATTTCTGTAGCTTTCTATTGGTCAGAATCTCCTATGAATGAAATAATCAGTAGTAATTGCACAAGAGCTCTAAAATTATTGAATTTTCCCCGAGTGACACTTTGACAGTTTTAATTTATGTCAAAGTGTGACGAGGGCAAAAATTCTATGTTAACATGAAGAGAAGTATCCATACTTACTCAAATGTGGTCTCGAGGTAAACCAATTACAAAAAACTCGAAGATGTACCACAAGGTTATTTATTATTGTTAAAAAACATATGAAAGGACGCGTTTCGGCTTTACACAAGCCATCATCAGCCATCATCGGCTCACATGATGGTTCCTCTACATGCGGAAGTTCTTGAGGATTTTACAATACAATAATAACAAAATGCTATTAATAGCTAATTATTAATGAAGAAATGTGTACATCTATATATTTTATAATGTAAACTAGCTGATTCTTCCTACTTCCTGTTTTTCTGGTCAGTCCGTTGTTTTTGTCCTGTATTTAAGCTGATGATGGCTTGTGTAAAGCCGAAACGCGTCCTTTCATATGTTTTTTAACAATAATAAATAACCTTGTGGTACATCTTCGAGTTTTTTGTAATTGGTTTAATTCTATATTAATTTTAGAGATCGAGTGCAATTTGTTTCATGAATAAAACTGTTCAAAACCAAAATTTTATTGTAATTTATTTATGTAAGTACAAATTAGTACAATTAAACACACAGTTGTTATAAATATTTTACGGTTGAAAGTCATCACTTTTATAATTTTTAAAATATTAATTGTCATTAATGTCACTGAATGTATTTTTTCATAGCAACGAAGGGCATCTGACTTAATATACTTGACGACGGGAAATTATCAAAAATTATCAGTCTAATTGAGATTTCTGTAGCTTTCTATTGGTCAGAATCTCCTATGAATGAAATAATCTGAGAAATCTCCTGTCTTCGTTTGTCGGGAGAGTTTCTGGACACCCTTTATATTGAAAAGTAAAATACGCGAGTATATAAGGTGAGGCAGATAAAGGATTTATTAGGAATATATCGAGAACTAAAGGCAACAGAATCATGAAAATTGGAGTGAAGGGGTTTTGAAGAGTGATCTATTTAATGAAAATATTTTTACCTGTTTGCTACTTCCGGTTATACCAGAAATTGCATATAACTTCGTTTTTTTAATGGGACGCCCTGTATATTTTTACATTTTTGGATTCTCCTCGACGTCATCTTTCTTAAAATATAAGGTTTTGTAATATTACACAGGGTAGTTTAAAAGATAATTACGTTTTTTTCTTAATTTCGTAGCAACATTCACACCCTGTAGAATTATAGTAGTTTGACATCAAAAACTCTATTTATATTGAAATGATTTTTAATATAGCCTACTATTGTTAAGAATTGTCAGTATAGCCAATTTTTTAATTTTAGTATACAGGGTTGGTCGACACTCGGAATGAGTATTTTCTGAGTTTTCTTAAATGGAACACCCTGTATTTTAATATTGTAATGAAATTATATTTTATGGTAGTTTTTTATTTCTTAAGCATTCCCCATACCTAAATGCTTTAATTTGTGCTTAATTGTTAATCGAACCAATAACTACGTAGGCATTTTGATAGATCAACCATTATTGCTAATTTTAAGGATCAGTCCAGATTAATATGTATTTATTTCCGAAAAATTATTTGTGACTGAATATTTTCACGGCCAACCTAGTAAAATTTCACGTATTTTTTGTTGCAATTAATAGTTGGTTTAAATCACCAATAACTCACAAACTAAAGGATTTAGGTATAGGTAATGTTTAAGAAATAAAAAAGTACCATAAAATATCATTTCCTTACAATACTAAAATACAGGGTGTTCTATTTAAGAAAACTCAGAAAAGACTCATTCCGAGTTTCGACCAACTAATATAATTCTACAGGGTGTGAATGTTGCTACGAAATTAAGAAAAAAAACGTAATTATCTTTTAAACTACCCTGTATAGTATTAAAAAACCTCATATTTTAAGAAAGAAGTCATCGGGGAGAATCCAAAAATGTAAAAATATACAGGGCGTCCCATTAAAAACGCAGTTATAGGCTACTTCCGGTATAACCGGAAGTAGCAAATAGATGAAAATATTTTCATTAAATAATCACTTTTCAAAACCCCTTTATTCCAATATTCATGATTCTGTTGCCTTTAGTTCTCGAGATATTTCTAATAGAACTTTTATCTGCCTCAGCCTGTATAATTCGATTGATTAAATTTTCAGACAGTACGTTTTAGTAAGTATATTATCTAAATAAATCGAAGAGTAATAGCCTCCCAAGTTGGGTCTGTTCTAGGAGAAGAGCCATTAGCATATCGCATGTTGGAAATAACGTGAATAGGTGGCTTCGATCCTGAGGCTCATTATCCTAATATGAGTGATTAGCGAGAAGGCAAGGCACGTTCATGTCCCGAGCCCGAGGAGCCCACCACGAAGAAACGATTCATGTGTGATAGAATAATCGAAAACATACAATGAGTTCACTTGCTAGCGGATGTATTTATTTTGTTTTACCGAGTAGAATAATTTTAGTTTAATTTTTTTGGTATAATATGTATATTATGTGTATATGAGACATGAGAAATGTCATTACAAAATATAAAAACCTTATCTTGTAAAAGGTATATTTAAAATCCCTGAAAAGGGCTATATCACAACAAAACGTTTTCGGTATCAGTATTCCATCATCAGTGTTATCACCTAAAATAAGTATAACTCTATAAGTAAAGCAAACGCGAGGTTAAATTTTGACACAGGTAAAAAATGAAGATCACGTTTGTTTTACTTATAGACTTATACTTATTTTAGGTGATAAAATTCATGATGGGATATTGATTCCGAAAACGTTTTGTTGTGATATGGGACCGTTGAAGTATTACGTAACGCAGGTGAGGGGGGGATCAAAAATCTTCAAAAATTGCGTTACGTAATAGTTAAACGCCCATTACAGTGCGTTACGTAGGGGGGAGGGGGGGTCAAAAAACTTCAAAAATCGCGTTACGTAATACTTGAACGCTCCCTATATCCCTTTTTAGGGATTTTATATATACCTTTTACAAGATAAGATTTTTATTTCTTGTGATTTATGGTCTACATCCAGTTACAGGAATTTTTCCTTGTGATATTACAAAATATTATGATATGACGTCACAAGGTCTCGCGCGCTTTTTCGATCGTTTGAATTGATTTAAATACACAGAACATTTTAAATTTGTACTTCCAAGTTATTATGAGGTTTTCTTCTTTTTCTTCTTCTTCTTCTTCTTCCTCTTTACAAGCAATTATTCTTGTTCATTGGCGGATTGGTATCTCTACGGACGGTTGTCACTCCATCTTTTGCGCGTTCGGCCGATACTTGTTCTAGCGATTGGTGAGTTATCTCTTGCTATTTTGACCACACGTGTCTCCCCTATTCTGGTTATGTGGTTATTCCATTCTTTTTTTTTTCTATTTAGTGTCGACTCGTTTATACACTGTACGTTACATTGTCTCTTAATGTCTTCACTCCTCTTTCGATCTCTCAGCATATTTCCTGTAATTCTTCTCAGTACTCTCATCTCTGCCGTTTCCAGTAGTCTTTGTGTTGTTGCTGTATCGGGTGTTGGTTCTGATGCATATGTCATTATTGACCTTACATTGGCTTTATAAATTCTTGACTTCATATCAGTGATAATAGCGTTATTAATGCATCCAGCCAGTCTATTTGCTTTTTGTACTTGATTTCTCATTTCTTTGTCCAGGTCTCCGTAACTTGACAATGTAATTCCAAGGTATTTTACTTCTATTACTTGTTCAATACTGATACCATCAATTTCTATTTTACATCTGATTGGTTCTTTTCTGATTACTATTGTTTTAGTTTTCTTAGATGAAATTGTCATATTGAATTCTTTTGCTGTTATGTTAAATCTGTGGACTAATCTTTGCAGCCTATCTTCATCTTGGGCTATCAATATTACGTCGTCTGCGTAGCAGGGGCAGACTGCAATTGCGCGCAGCGGTCAGGGTTCTCAACAGGGTGTCTAAGCCAATGGTGCAATTGCGCGCACGTCTTTAAAAAGGTATGCTGTGATTGCACGCAAAGTGGTAAATTATAGTAAACGGAAGTTTTATTTACTTCTTATTCGTTTTGAACGGAAATTTTGCTAATTTTAAAAAATTAAGATAATAACAAGTGAATACTACATTGAAATAGTTGTGATAAAAAAAACTAAATAGTGTTTCTTTTATAGTTAATATTTATTGTATTAAATAATGTACATACGTATACATTTAATTTGAACATGCCTTATAACATATAGTTTTAACAAATTCTATTCTGGATATTTCTTTATTTTTAAATTTCTCTATCAAATTTGTTACATATTTTAATGTTCTTTCATAATTAATATTTTTAATTTTTTTTGTAAATGTAAGCTATTTAATTGCACATAAGATCCTACTTGAACATTTTTTAATTCATTTAAAAACACAAAAATATTAGGATGCGGAGAATAAAATCTTTTGTTAAAATGGCTATGAAAAGATTCACAGGCGTTGGTAGTCCGTTCTCGACTTGGGCTACATGAAGCCCACATCTCTGGAGGAAATCTTGCAGATTCAGAAATGTAATTCTCCGTTAAATAATCGCAGAAGGACGTTATACGGGTATCGTTGGGGGCTTCAGCAATCAATTCTTCAACGAAGCATTCCGAAACATCGGTACTATCTAAATATATGAGGCCGAAAGACCAGCGTAACCATTTCCCCAACTCACTGTCCTTGTCGGAATACTCTCTTTTGAGTCCAATATTCTGTATTTTCCTCAGCCAAGCTTGGCTGATGTGGAATCTGCAGCCAGTTATCTTTAGCTGGGGCCAAACGTTTCGGCTTGCTTTGTGAATAGCTTCTTCGAAATCACACACAATTTCACGGGGATTTAATGTCAGATTCTTGCTATCACAAGCAGATATTACAGTTCTGAATACTTGCTCATAAGCTTGTCTTTTTATTTTTTATAAGTGCAAAAACTAATGGCACATAATGTCCATTACGAACCACGTGAATCGTGAATAACTGCGTGAAGAATTTTGTGCAGTAGTTGAAGGTCCCATCACACAAAAACTTTATGTAGTTTACGATGCACTGTTTTTTAAAAAACTTAACACTGAATTGTTCGTAAATATCACATATTTCTTTGTGTTTACATGGTAATTAGTACAAACTAGTAATAAGAAAAGAACTCGTACATATCAGAAATATCTACCTACAGCAAACGATAAAGCCTGTATTTAATATTAAAAATAATAAATAAGTCGATTATTATTCGAATATATTAATTTTGTTAAAACATCTTACCTTGATTTTCAGATTTTCATTTCCATCGTGGTTGTGCTCGTTCAAACTTTCTAAGAAAATAGTTTCGTTGTGATCCACTCTAATAGATGCTTTACACAATTTGTTCGTACACCGATATTTTGTACACGTAGATTGCACCCTATCTTTACGAAACGTAAAATTATTAATCACAATTAATTTGCTGCCACGTTCGCTCAACATAAACTCCATTTTCGAAATACTATATATTTATTTGTGATTTCTGTATTTATGCTGTCTTCAACAAATAAGAATTTACAAAATGTCATTAGTATCGTTCGCGGTAACGATCCCGTACTTGTCCAGGATTACTTCGCATGCGCACTTTAAAAAAGAGCGTTCGCGGTAATCGAGTTCTGAACTGCTAGTCCGTGATTTTGTCCGTGATATTTATTTTATTTGTGATACAAAAATAACCAATGTAATGTAAATGTATTAGGTTTAGGTACTTGAAAGAATGAATAAAATAACATAGGCAGTGGCGTAACTAGTCTGACCTGCGCCCCAATGCAAGTATTCCTCGTGCGCCCCCATCCCCAGACTTATTCTCCCCCCCCCCCCCCAACCTCCAACGAAACTAACAGCGACATTTCTCCAGAGAAAGATTATACAAAGAAATATAATACTTCCAAATACCAATAATATAACTCAAGTAAGGATCACATTATATACTTACAATTAATTAATGTACTTTTTAGGACGATAAAATATACACTACTTACTTTACTCAACATTTTTTATTTATTCAGTGCCCTATACAGTATCTATAGTATACATGATATCGCAAGCAACAATATAATATTTATGTTCCGTTTCTCAAACTTTGATTAATTTTACTAGAGATGCATTCTTACAGTCAAACATACCTACGGCTCATAGGAACAACACTGTACGTTAATTCCTATTCCCTGACAAAGCCCCTGCGACTCTTTGTTTCTAGGAACAGTCTTGCTAACTTTTCTACATCTAAAGACCGAGCTCTTTCATGTTCAATACTAAGTACACTAAGATCACACAGTCTAGTATTGGACATAGAGTTCCTTAAGTAGTTCTTTATTATTTTTAATTTAGAAAAAGATCTTTCATTACCTGCAACAGTTACGGGTAATGTAAGAAACATTATTAATGCTGCACGTACGTTTGGGACACTTGATGCAATAAATTTATTCCTAATTAATAGATAATCAGCCAAGTGGCTGATTTTGCTTATTTTATTACTTTTGATATCGTCTTTGACTACATTTCTAAAGCAAATTACTTCATTGGTCAAAGCATGAGTCACATCAGATTCATATTTTTTACAAAACTCAGAGGCTGACTTTACAAGTTGTTTGTCAGAAAAATGTAATAAATTATCTGGGTTTAAAAAACTGAACGTGTCAATTATACATACCATAGATTTAAACCTTTCGTTTAACTGTGAAATAAGAATATCAACAGCTCTCAAAAATACCTTAACTTTAAAGCAATGCACAGGATCACTAAACTCATAGTGACTAGAAAGTTCGTCAAAAAAAGTCTTTACTTTTCTTTTGCGTTTGGAGGTCATTGAGGAATCAATATTCCACTTCGCAGCTAACTTTCTGGCTTGATCCAGGACATCGTCGAATTCTCCTCGCAGTTCTCTCACAGTCTTTAAACACTTCTAAAGGAGATTCTTTGCATCATCTAGATTAACATCGGATCTCTGTAGGGTTTTCGATATAATCTGGATTCTTTCTAAAATTCGACTTTGAAACACTAACATCAAAACAAAATCAAATGAAGACATTTGATTTATAAGACCATTTGCTTCTGCAACTTCATTGTTCTTGTTCGAAGTCAAAATTATTTTTTTTAGACACTTCAGCACTGCTACAAAATTTACACTGATTGATAGCAAAGCGTCGTACCTCGACGACCACCTAGTAGGACAGAGTTTTTTCAAGGTTAACTTGATAACACACACACGAGTCGGTTAATTCTTTTAAACATTGCAATCTTGGTAGGCTTTGGCCGAAAAATACGTATATACTGTTTATTGTATCATAAAATGATGAAATCTGTGAAATCGATTTCATACTGTCGTTTAAAACTAAATTTAAATTGTGACTAGCACAATGAACATACTCAGCGTTAAGAGACTTTGATTTTATTCTGGTCATCATATCCCTGACCTCGGCACTTATCAAAAGTGCCGAAGTGAATAAAAATACCACGAATATTTTTTTTACATTTTTTATTTTCGGGAAGCTACAGGGAGTTTTGCTTCAACATATTTTTTTGCTAAAATTTTCCAGAATATCAGTTTTTTGCGCCCCCTAAGGCCTGCGCCCCAATGCACCGCATTGGTTGCATTGGCGTTAGTTACGCCACTGAACATAGGTATATCTATGAAATATTTATTAGACGAGGATACCCTAGTATAATATTGATTAATTAATTAAAAAATTAATATATTATATATATATATATATATATATATATATATATATATAAATCCTACTATCAATTTGGCATCGATACATTATGCATTTACCATCAATTTGGCATCGTCTTGCAAAGTGGCATCTGTATATCGATGCCACTTTACACTACCTTAATAACTTTTTTCCTGTACTTGTTAGCAGAAGTCTAATCAACTCTGTAGTTAGAGATTTGATTCCTTGATGTTACTTTAATATATCAGCTTTCTTTGTTTATTCCTTACTGACTTATATAAGTTTATTCCATAAAATGTTTGAGTTCAAAATGATGGCACAGTGAAAATATTATATACATTTAGTTCAGTGTTTTACCGTTTTGTCGCTGCCGCTATATACATGAAAACGTATATCCCACTTTCATTATCAATCATTTTGGCATCAGAAATTTGGCATCACTGTTGAATACAATATTATCCACAACGAAAAATAGGCAATTTGAGAATGTATATATTATTTTCATCAACAAATCATTCTGGCATCAAGTTGTTTTCACCCAATTTTGAAAAAATGTGAAAGCTTATAATCCAAGGATGGTACTAAAGGTGAGAAATTTGACCTAAACTATCTGTCCGTCGGTCTGTCCGACCGCGAATATAACTCTTACGTCATTATACCAGGTAGAATGACAAATGAGGTGTCAAATGAAAGCGTATAATCCAAGGATGGTACTAAAGGTGAGATATTTGACTTAAACTTTCTGTCCTTCGGTCTGTCCGACCGCAAATATAACTCCTCCGTCATTATACCAGGTAGAATGACAAATGAGGTGTCAAATGAAAGCTTATAATCCAAGGATGGTACTAAAGGTGAGAAATTTGACTTAGGCTGTCTGTCCGTTGGTCCGACCGACCGCGAATATAGCTCCTCCGTCATTATACCAGGTAGAATGACAAATGAGGTGTCAAATAGAAGCTTATAATCCAAGGATGGTACTAAAGGTGAGACATTTGACTTAGGCTGTCGGTCCGTCCGACCGCGAATATAACTCCTCCGTCATTATACCAGGTAGAATGACAAATGAGGTGTCAAATGAAAGCTTATAACCAAAGATGGTACTAAAGGTGAGAAATTTGACTTAGGCTGTCTGTCCGTCGCGTCGGTCAGTCCGACCCCGAATATAGCTCCTCCGTCATTATACCAGGTAGAATGACAAATGAGATGTCAAATGAAAGCTTATAATCGAAGTATGGTACTAAAGGTGAGACGTCGGTCCGTCCGACCGCGAATATAACTCCTCCGTCATTATACCAGGTAGAATGAAAAATGAGGTGTCAAAAGAAAGCTTATAATCCAAGGATGGTACTAAAAGTGAGAAATTTGACTTAGGCTGTCTGTCCGTCTGTCCGTCCGACCGCGAATATAGCTCCTCCGTCATTATACCAGGTAGAATGACAAATGAGATGTCAAATGAAAGCTTATAATCCAAGGATGGTATTAAAGGTGAGAAATTTAACTTGGGCTGTCTGTCCGTCGGTCCGTCCGACCGCGAATATAACTCCTCTACTATACCAGGTAGAATGACAAAAGAGGTGTCAAATGAAAGCTTATAATCCAAGGATTGTACTAAAGGTGAGAAATTTGACTTACGCTGTCTGACCGTCGGTCCGTCCGACCGCGAATATAGCTCCTCCGTCAATATACCAGGTAGAATGACAAATGAGGTGTCAAATGAAAGCTTATAATCCAAAGATGGTACTAAAGGTGAGAAATTTGACTTAGGCTGTCTGTCCGTCGCGTCGGTCAGTCCGACCCCGAATATAGCTCCTCCGTCATTATACCAGGTAGAATGACAAATGAGATGTCAAATGAAAGCTTATAATCGAAGTATGGTACTAAAGGTGAGACGTCGGTCCGTCCGACCGCGAATATAACTCCTCCGTCATTATACCAGGTAGAATGAAAAATGAGGTGTCAAAAGAAAGCTTATAATCCAAGGATGGTACTAAAAGTGAGAAATTTGACTTAGGCTGTCTGTCCGTTTGTCCGTCCGACCGCGAATATAGCTCCTCCGTCATTATACCAGGTAGAATGACAAATGAGATGTCAAATGAAAGCTTATAATCCAAGGATGGTATTAAAGGTGAGAAATTTGACTTGGGCTGTCTGTCCGTCGGTCCGTCCGACCGCGAATATAACTCCTCTACTATACCAGGTAGAATGACAAAAGAGGTGTCAAATGAAAGCTTATAATCCAAGGATGGTACTAAAGGTGAGAAATTTGACTTACGCTGTCTGACCGTCGGTCCGTCCGACCGCGAATATAGCTCCTCCGTCAATATACCAGGTAGAATGACAAATGAGGTGTCAAATGAAAGCTTATAATCCAAGGATGATACTAAAGGTGAAAAATTTGACCTAGGCTGTCTGTCCGTCGATCCCTCCGACCGCGAGTATAAATCCTCCGTCATTATACCAGGTATAATGGCAAATGAGGTGCCAAATGATAGCTTATAGTTCAAGCATGGTATTAAAGATGAAAAATTTTACCTAGGCTGTCTGTCCGTATGTCTGTCCATCCGCGAATACAACTCCTCCGTTATTAATACAGATAGAATGACAAATCGGGTGTCGAATGAAAGCTTTTAACTTAAGGATGGTATTATTAAAGATGAGAAATTTGACGTCGGAGTTCCGGTTTTAGAGTTGCAACCGTAAGTATTTACTATTTTAAAGTTGCCGAAAGAGAATAAGTGATATATTATTCAACGTGGCTTAGCAAGATGAGAACAAATGTAAAATTTTGGTTTTTACGTAATTTCCGCTTAAAAAGTTATAACCGGAAATGCCATTATTCGCGGTGTGCAAGTACTTGGAACGGATACGAGAAACGATCGTGCGCGAATAGCGGAGAAATATTGCAACTTTCTTAAATAATTCATATTGTCCATTGAAATTGTCAAATTGACGTACATTTCATACCTACTGTCATTGAAGAAGAAAAATTATATGTTGCTCTGCAATATTGATATTATATGCAATTATTATATGAAGGCAAATTAAATTAATTGTATTTTGCTTGCAGTACTGCATTTTAATAACTAATTTTATTTACTACATACAATTGTTTACGTTTTAATAACATAACCTGAATCTTATTTTTTCTTCTTATTATTTTTTTGGATTATGGCCTTGACAATTATCCAGTAACCAGGACTAATATAATTGGCCAATATAATTAAAAGTGCGAATAAAGTTGCAGAGCGTAGAAACCAGGTGTCGTTTTGCCGAACTTGCACGGTCCCAATAGACTCAGAAATAGTATACGAACACATAAATCGAAGCGTATTGAAAGGTTTGAATCTTTAGAGTTATTTCTGTGTAAACAGTTTAGTAAAAATGACTCAAAATTAGTAAATTTGTATATCAATCCACGCAAAGTTACACGAAGAATTCAAATATCGACTTCCAATTCTACTTTCGATTACTTTGGGTGAAAACCTAGGACTTACGAAGTCCAATTACTTGTTTTCTTTAAAAATAAGACATGTCATAAATATGCCTTAGGCATCATAGAAGACAATGACACAGAAAAATCAAACAAGCAGCAGGTCAAAAGGGCCTTAGTTATGTATCTTCGGTCCTATTGGTTCAATCGTGACGTACAGCGCCTGAAACGATGGGATTTAACTGGCAGAATACGATGGTGTAGACAAATGAAAATGACGGCATGTAATAACACTTTAAAATTGTAGAAATAAAATGGATTAACGCACATGGTATGACATATTATGTGAGAGTATTTAACAAATAGAATACGATTACATACGTCCAGTTTTTGACAAGCGACTTCTCTACATATGATAAACGCGAAAGGGCCCCAACGTTCACTGTTCGACATAGGCCTCCCGTTCACTGCATATACCCACTGCTTTCTGACGCTGTGACTTAAGAGGATAGGATTTAACGAATAAAACGACAAAGAAGACTAAACAAGGCAGATCACGGGAAAAACACAACTGTCCGTTTTATACTCCACAGGGAAGCATCAAATATTCAACGTAAGGATATATTATAGTATAACGGTATGATAAATCTTTTTCTTTTTTTTTTTTTTCATTTAGTGCATTCCGTACGTTTTTTAAACATAATCAGGAGAAGTTGTTGAATTTCTGAAGTCTATAAAAGAATTTCTTAACAAACCTTTTTTTAATTGTGTTATGGATTATTTTTAAGAATGTGTTTAAAAGGTAGCTCACAGGCTTATTGTTCAATGGTCTTATCACTTTTAAACGCCTGTCTTTTTTGTAGGACTATTAATTGTGATTTCAAACATTCTAGCGGGACAATGCCTTTTGTGTAACTGAAATAAATATTGTTATCCATTTAATTTTTTTCCTCAATTAATTGAATGCCTCCTACTGGTGTTTGGTCTAAGCTTACCGCTTTTCCCCATTTAAGCTAAACTGCTCGTCAAAAGTTAGGGATATAGAAAATTATGCTCATTTTCATAGCTAATTTTTTCGAGAACAGATTAACGGATTCCACTAATTTTTTTTAATATTTTAGATTTTTCGTTAGTATTTACACAGTTGTGCAAAAGTTTACCCAAACTTTTTTTTGTACTTTTACCGAGTGGTATAAGTACAAAAAAGAAGTTTGAGTAAACCTCTTGTTAGGTATTAGTTACGTATCTTCACTCCCATTGGTCCAAACGTGTCGTACGGCGGCTCAAATGATAGGAATCAGTCAACAGAATACAATGACACAGAAAAATCAATTACAGTAAAATATTGAAAGGGCCTTAGTTACGTATATTCGCTGCTATTTTTCCAATCATGACGTACGGTGGCTAAAATGGTAGGAATTAACCAACAGAATACAATGACACCCAAATCCGGTGTCGGAAAGCTGGTCGAGAACACTTCGTCGACGGAAAATTGGTCGACAACAGTTGGTCGACAAACAGTTGGTCGAATGCACAATTCATCGAATGGACAATTCATCGACGAACATTTGATCGAATGGAATTTTCGTCGACAAACTGTTATTTATCTTTAGGATAAAGGGATTAATGGTGACAAACGACGGGTAACTGGAATATTGTATTATATATTTTTTTTTGGGTTTTGTTAATTTTGTACCTAAATCTTACCGGAGGTATTGCGCCTTTTATAAATGTGTAGTTGTGAATTAAGTTTTTGATAATAAAATTAAGAGGGTAAGAATCGCTTTACTTTTAAACTCTTCACTTTTGGCGCATCATGGACGGCTCGTTTTTAAAAGAATCGTTTTAATTTTTTTTTGTATAAACATGCTCTTTCATTCGTTTAAATGTTGCTTTTCAAATTTTCTAATATTTATAAACAAAGCCCCGGTGAATTTTTGAAAAAAGTGGCTAACTCGGGTTTTAAGGGTTGTAGGGCATTAAATTTTTGTTTCAGTTTCTATAAGAATACCAACATGTCGAATAAAAAAAATTAACTTCCTACGTGTTGTTGTTCTGAAGCTATTTTCTTGTGGCATTTTTGGAATTAACTAGTTTTGATGGGAAATAAGCCACAATTTTACTAAAAAAACTGATTTTATTAACGTTTCGACGCTCAAATCGGGTGTCGTTGTCAAAATAAAACCATTTTTTTTAGTAAAATTGTGGCTTATTTCCCATCAAAATTAGTTAATTCCCACATGTTAATGCGGTTGTTATTTTAATTGTTTATTCGCGAACTCAATCGACTATAGGTGGCAGTGCAGTTGCATGAAAATGGCCGATGTAATTGGGATAATGCATTTTGATATAATTAATATTTTTATTGATGTAATTAATTAATATAAATAAATCATTCATTAAATGAACACACCAGACAAGCATTCAATCGACATTGATATATAGGTTAACGGATGTTTTGTTTAAATCTTCATCCCAATTCCTCTAGTTCAAAATAAGCGGCAGCACCCTCGCTTGAGTTCGCGAATAAGCTTAAAATAACACTACTTTTTCAAAATTATTTTATAATTATTTATAATATTTATTATAAACTTTTTATTCAAGACTTGATCTAATTTGATAAATTGAACCTTTCTCTTTGGTTTGATGTCTTTAGAATTTATGTTGACCTAATAGTTTATGCATAATAACGCTGTAGATAGAAGCTTTTTGGGATAAACAATTTCAATTTTGCAATAACTATTAGGTAAAACTTCTTGAAATTTTAACGGCTGAATACTTCTAATATTGTTCCTTTACTTACGCGAAAATAAAGCTTTTAGTGTATTTTTAGAAAAGTTATTAATTATTTTCAAAAAATCGACTTTTGAAGCTATTTTCCCAATAACTAAGCAACAAATTAACAAAAAGAACTTTCCAAACACTCATTTTAAAGAATTTTCTATGCTCTTCAGTAAAATTGTATCACCTTTCCATACAGCATACCGGTCTCCACCTTTAATATTTACAATCAAATAGCGATCTTTAATTGTTTATATATTGTTTATAAGTTAAAAAGTACGTTTGATTTTTTGCATAATTTTTATATTGGATACTGTTGTAACTAAATTTGCCCTAATGCCATAAGCAGTTCTTAGATACCTGTATCAACGGATGTCACGAAAGAGGCCATTTATTTGCTAATTTCTCTGGTCTATCACACCCTTTCTTATCTGTGTTTACAATCCAAATCATTAAGCCACATAAAGAGGTAGGGCAATAAACTCACTATAGCTATAGAAATGCTTTTACTACAAAATTTTAAAAGATAAGAGTTATAACGGAACAAGTATGCATACCTGCATTTTAAGACCCAGGTAGATTTTTGGGGATGACACAATGACACTAAAAGATGGCTTTGCCGATGATTGCATTCAATTGAGATGGTAAGTAGGTATGAATCACCTCTAGTTATATTTTAATGGCTTTGTAATTTAACTTCATGGGGTACGAAAGAATTAAGAAACTTTTAAGAATTTGAAAAAACATAGTTTTTGGGGGGTTTAGGTGTTTTACACAATTTTTGAATATCCCTAAAAACTCAGTTATTTCAAATTATATATACGTAACCTATAAAAAACCTTGAGTTAGTCTATTTTGAAGTATATAAAATGGAGAAAATCCCAAAAAACTACCGAAAAAACCAGTTTTCCGGATTTTTGAAGATGGCGCACCTTACGAATAAATCTGAAAAAAGTCAGAAATACAGATTTTGATAAAATTCACAAAACGCAAAAAAATTAGACATGCAGCCATCGCCAAAAAAAGTTATACGTACCTATTAAAAAAACAAAAAACATTGAGGTTATGTACACTCGACCTTCGGGTCCATAAAAATATATGTTTTGTAAAAGCCTCAGCTGTGCGTGTGAATTTTTTGTAATTTATAATTTAATTGCAAACCAACTTAAAAAAAAATAAAATCGAAAAATTGACATTTTTTGATGTGGGGAAAGGGGAAGGGGGTGGTGGGCTAAAATTGCGGTGATTCTTAATTTTTTTAATCACATAGAACGTAAAAAAATAAAAAAAAATATTCAGGCTGTATCGACTTCAAAATAATACAGCATCATGCCAAAAGGGCCTTAGTTATGTATGTTCGGCCCTATTGATCCAATCGTGACGTACGTCGGCTGAAATGATAGGAACTAACCAATAGCATACAATGACATAGAGAAATCAAATACAGCCTCATGTCAAAAAGAATAGAATAAACAAAAATTTCTTTTGAATTAAATATTTGAAATAAAAAATCACACTAAATTTTCTTTTTTTTTCACCCTTTCACTTATCAATATAAACATAAAAGTTTTTAGAGAGTTTCGCCCTCGGTTATAATGTAATCTTTCATTCTGCGTTTAAATTTTTCCAAAATTCTTATTAGTTTTCTCAGGATTCGAATAAACTGAATGCATTTAAATAGCATTGGTCATAATTTTGCGCCTACTCCCTCAAGGCTTAAAAAATGTAACATTTCAAAGGAATGGAGATATTTCAAAGATTCGCTGAGACTATAATTTTTATCTAATATACATATATCTGTAGTCCATCCACTCACGGTAAATATTGCAAAACCTCCGAATTTTAAACAACCGCTTGGATTGACATGAAATTGGGTATGCACATAGCTGACAGGTCAAAGAAAAAGTGATATTGTGCCGACGTGTGCTTTTGCCTTGGGAGTTAGTACAACCACTTTTATAATGTGAAAAGACATACATTCAAAATAAGTCCTAAAGTGGATAAACTGAGTAATTCTAAGCTAGTTTTTGTTCTATAGATTTTTTCTTAACATACTGTTTGAGTTATTTGCAAGTGAATATATTATGTTCGTTTTTCAACAAAAAAGTCACGTTTTTAGACGGTTTTAGAAAAAAACTCAAAAAGTATTTTAACGAAAAATATTCTTAGCAAAAATATAGCGTATAAAAAAGTGAAAACAATGGTGTATGTATGAAGTCTGTAGACCCTGTAAAAGTAGAGTTGTAGTTAAGAGGAAACAGTAGCGATCAACAGGTAGCGAAAACGCGTTCCAAGATTGCGGCTGTAATTTTGAATATTTTTTCGAGATATTTGGCACACGTATTCGTAATATAATAAAGAATGGCGGTACAGAGCCCAATTTGAAAAATATATGAATATGTGGAAATTACTCTGTAATTAAATACAATATTTAAAAAACGAGCCTGTACCGCCATTAAGAAGAACAAAAAAATACACTTTCTTCAAATGAACTTTTTTATCCGATGCCTAGATTTTGTGTCATTTTGGAACTACTAAAATTTTGTATTTCATTAGTAGTTCCAAAATGACACAAAATCTAGGCATCGGATAAAAAGTTTATTTGAAGAAAGTGTATTTTTTTGTTCTTCTTAATGGCGGTACAGGCTCGTTTTTTTAATATTATATTTAATTACAGAGTAATTTCCACATATTAATATATTTTTCAAATTCGGCTCTGTACCGCCATTCTTTATTATATTACGAATACGTGTGCCAAATATCTCGAAAAAATATTCAAAATTACAGCCGCAATCTTGGAACGCGTTTTGGCTACCTGTTGATCGCTACTGTATCACCTTAATGAAAAGCAGGTTCTACTTCGTCAAAATACAAATCGAATATTTTAACATGAAATAACCATAAAACGAAGCACTTTTCGGGAAAAACTCATGACTTACAACTGTTATAAAATGTCTAAAAAGTTTTATTTGTATTTTTATAAACGTTTCTAGCATCAAAAGTTAGTTAGCATCAAAATGAAGTCTCTTTTTTGTTAAAAAAATGTAAAAATCACCGCCTAATTTACTTATGTATTGTTTATGTGATATGTACATTTTTTACTCTTTGAGATATTTAGTATCACTAATGTTTAAGTTATTTTAAACCAAGGCATTTTTTTTCAAAATTAAAATTTTTTTATTTTAAAACCAATTTTTTTTAATAAGCATTTCTTGCCAATAAATCTTATAGATCATATAAACAGTATAATATAAGTAAATTAACTAGGGCGGTAACTATTAATTTCATATGGAATGCTAATTGGGTGGTGATTTTCACGATTTCTTTTAGCAAAAAAAGGGACATATTTTATTTAAAGCGTAACTTACTTTTGATGCTGATGGTGATAGAATAGATACTTTTTAAATAACAAAAATAAAACTTTTTTAAACACTTTAAAAAATTTGTGGCGAGTTTTCCCCGAAAAGTGCGTTATTTTTTGGATATTTTACGTTGAACTAGTCGATTTGGAATTCGACGAATAAGAACCAACTGTTGTTCAGCTCCAACTCTGTTTTTATTGTGTGTCCAGACTTCATACATACATAATTTTGTTTACTGTTTTATAAGCTTTATATTTGCTAAGAATAGTTTTTTCGATCAAATACTTACTTTTTGATTTATTTACGAAAAACCATCTAAAAACAAAAAATACAAGGAATTTAATTAGTTTATCCACTTACGGACATATTTTTACCTATATTTTTTCACACTCGAGAAGGGGGTGGTACTCATCCCCAGAAAAAAGCACACACTGGCACAATATCACTTTTTTCTTTGACATGTTAGCTATGCTTATGTCAAATTTCATGCCAATCCAAGCGATTTTGTAAAATCCAAAAACAGTGAGTAAATTGTCCAATGATATCTTTAAAAAAGACTAGTGCATTTTACAAAAACTTAGGTCAATAAATAATATGAAAACAGCGGAATATCAACCAATGTTGAATGTTTTTACAAAGTATTGTTTATTTTTCGCTACTCGAAGGGGACAACTATTAAACTGGTTTCTTCCACTTCCAGACAATTTTTTAACCGCATATGACATCAAAACCAGAATTAAAAAAATTCGGTTTCGACCTCTTAATACACGTAAATTGATCAAGTATATTTTTCTGTGACTATGTGTGTCACTTCCGGGTACACCATTTTAACCGGAAGTGGTGTAAAACTAAAAAAAGTATTTCTTTGTTCTCATTTTTCTAATGCGCGTCAAATTTCTAATCGCTAGTACCATCTATGGGTTATAATCTTTCATTCAACCTCTGTGATTATATCTGACAGACGGACGGACAGACAGGCATAAAACCGGACAGGCATAAATATTTGTTCTCGTCTTTCTAAGGCGCGTCGAGTAATACATAGTTTGTACTATTTCTGCGAATTTAGAACAATACTTCGGGTTGCAACTCTTTATCCTGAAGTCGGAGGCCAAATTTCTCACCTTTAGTACCATCTTTGGGTTATAAGCTTTCATTCCACATCTAATTTGTCATGTTTTAACCCGGCATCCGACAGGTGAACTTTTTTGCCACTAACAGACAGGTGGGATGTGACAAACCCCAGCATTGAAAGAGTTAAAGAATCTCAAAAAATATCTCTACGTTTAGATTAGTTAACAGAAACAGTAAAGATGCAGTAGAAATAAACAAACCAAGACACGTTAAATGATACTAGGAGCACTCCCGAATCATAATTTACAATGTGTAAACTTTGGAAATCATGACTTGGAATTTACAATGTATATACTGATGTGATCTTGATTATTGATATGAGATAATATTCTTATATGTCACTTAATTTAATCAATGTATTAATACTAATCTAATTAATTAACCAGATCACATATCAATATGTTTTCAATCTCAGGGCGAATTATAAATTAATTACTTACTTTCGTGGCTTCTGAATATTTCTTAATGGTTCCTAATCGGGATAGAAAAGAAAAGAGTAAAAAAAAATACAAATATGGGTTACAATTATAATCAAAATATTTTTTATTTTATTCAAAAGGCAATCAATGCTTAATATTTGCTATTTCTTATTATTCTTAAACATAACATTTACAACTGGGAATTTTATTTCCTTTTGGTTTTCTATTGAAAGTTTTTATTAACATTTAACTATTAGGAGTTATTAGGGACAACTCTATTTAAGTTTGATGAAGCTTTTCTGATATTATTGATTATGTTATTCAATTTTTTATGTGGAATTTAATACGAAAAACCCATACATTCATGTCCAAACAAATGAGACTGACCTTTTCCTGGTGAACTGAAAATGTCCTCACACAAAACCCTTTCCTGCTATCTTTGGCTGCGATCAAACCTCGTCCTGGCTTCCAGTGATGTTCTCCTTTGAAAAACTAGCTCGAATAGCTCTCGTTCCTGCTTTTGTCGTGATGCTGTGTTCTACCTTTTTCGAAACTGCTATCAGCTACCGGGACACTCTGGGCTCAAGGAGGTTCTTTTACTCTCGACCTGGCCTACTTCTCGTTCCACGATAGATACTCCACACTCACGGAACTACCGGCTTTCTCACTCCTCGAACACTACCGTCTACTACTCGACTTCACTTCTCGACAGCTCAAAACATTCTGATCCCACTTTGTCATTCATTCACCTACTTTCTCAATATCCCTTCCAGATTCACAAATCAACCTTCCACCACCAACTCTCATTCTCAGTATTCCTCAAAAACCAATTTTTAATCTTTCTAAATATGCTTAATGGATTTCAAAAGAAAATATTTAATTCCCATTCTAAAATCACTTTCTACTATTTACAAATTTTAATGACCTATTCTCTCTTTCAAATGAGTCTTATTTAGCATAGGCTAATGATCGAAACCTTCCGCGAAAAACGATAATGAACTATCATCTATTTCACTGAGTTTTATTTAGCATAGGCTAATGATCGACCTTCCGAGAAGAACGATAATGGTACGCGTCATTCACTTTGTTTATTTTAAGCGCACTGTCCCGAGTTCCGTCTAATCACTTCTTAAAATTAAATATAACAATTTGTTGTATACAGGGTGTTCTAAATTTATATGCCCGTGGTTGAGAAAATTGAAAATATTTTATATTAAATTGAATCCTGTTTACAACCATCAAAATTTAATTTTCATATCAAATAGAAATATAACAATACATTGTAAATAATTATGATTCGGGAGTGCTCCTAGTAGCATTTAACGTGTCTTGGTTTGTTTATTTCTACTGAATCTGGATTTTAAATTTAGTATAAATTTCTACGTATTATGACTGTTTCTTGTTGAGAATAAAGAAAAAACTTCACCAATTATGGTTTCATTTCGAAAACAACGCACACATCTTATGGAAAATATAATGTCACTCAAATTCAATAAAATTTATACGAATAGATCCGTTTTAATTTACCGATCAAATCTTATCATTGCGCCAACTCTCTATTTTCAAAAATAAGAGCAGAAATTGATACAAATAAATCTGAAATCAAATGGGTAGGTACATAAGTTAGAGAGAGAAAAAATATTTTAAACTACCCAGATTTTCGGTACTCCATAAATCAGCGGATTAGTTTCACTAATCCGCTTAGGCCCAGCGGGATTTAAGCTCTTATGAATAGCACTCGGAGCAATAATGATTGTAACTTTAACACTTTTAACACTTTATGGACTCCAAAAATGTGATTTCGATAAACTTTAATTGCAATTTGCGCCGTAATTAATCATAATTAAGAGTTGGCGCAATGATAAGATTTGATAGGTAAATTAAAACGGATCTATTCGTATAAATTTTATTGAATTTGAGTGACATTATATTTTCCATAAGATGTGTGCGTTGTCCGTATTATGACTGTTTCTTGTTGAGAATAAAGAAAAAACTTTACCAATTATGGTTTCATTTCGAAAACAACATAAGTCCACAAACTTTAAAACATAATATCAAAAAAATAAGCAACATTTAAACTTTTTTGGTCTTTCAGATATAGGTCTGGATCCCGCGTATGAAAAAAAAGTTGATTAATAGCAAGCTGAAAATTTGTTAATAGCTTAAGGGTGTCTAGTCGGATAAACTTTGATATATGGGAACACTGGAACAGGGGCAGTTATAATTTTGGAACAGGTTAAAAATTTGAAACGGTCACACCACGAAAACGGCACATGTATTTTGTCCGACAGAACAGACTTAAACTCTTCGAACAGAGATTAAACTCTCATGCAAAAATTAGACTGCTATTTATCACCAAATGGGCCTTTTAATGAGTAGAGCATGTAGAATATGTCAAATGACAGGAATTATGACAGGTGATAAATAGCAGTCTAATTTTTGCATGAGAGTTTAATCTCTATTCGGAGAGTTTAAGTCTGTTATGTCGGACAAAATAAATGTGCCGTTTTCGTGGTGTGACCGTTCCAAATTTTCAACCTGTTTCACAATTAAAACTGCCCCTGTTCCAGTGTTCCCATATATAAAAGTTTATCCGACTAAACACCCTTAAGCTATTAACAAATTTTCAGCTTGCTATTAATCAACTTTTTTTTCATACGCGGGATCCAGACCTAATAGATGCATTTATAACCCATAATACTTATATAAAATATAGTATTACTATCAGAATCTCTAACTACTAATGGAAAGATTTTTACGTTTCCTGAAAAATTTACACATTGTAACATACAGTGCTTCCATAAAGTAACGCATAATTTCATTATTTCGTAAACCGGCGACTTTAAGGAAAATTTTCGAAACAGGTCGATTTTTATTTTTAAATTACAATTTTTTGGCATATTACATATCATACTAGTGATGTCATCCATCTGGGCTTGATAACGTAATCGATGAATTTTTTAAATGAGAATAGGGGTCATGTGATAGCTCATTTGAAAGGGTATTTAATTCTCTATTTACTAATACAAACAATTATAATTATATAATTATATATACAGGGTGTCCAAAAAGAATTCTTTAATTAAATTAATTGAGACAAAAAGAAAAATGTATGTAACTTATTTAATTCAAAATTCGTTTTACTTTTGTCAGAAAATTAAATGTTAGAGCTGCCATCCACCTGCCTCTTGGAAGTTTAAGATTACGCTTAAGCGAAAATCAATATTTAGGTTTTAAATAAAACATTTTTATGTTTGCTGGCACCAATAAAATATATTTAGAATTAAACAAATTACATACATTCATCTTTTTATACCAATTAATTTAATTTAAATAACATTTTTTGGACACCCTGTATAAATAATTATATTAACAATTATATTATTGAATAGAGAATTACATACCCTTTCAAATGAGCTATTACATGCCCTTTATTCTTATTTAAAAAAATCAACGATTACGTCATCACGCCCAGATGGATGACGTCACTAGTATGATATGTATGCCAATAAATTGTAATTTAAAAATAAAAATCGACCTGTTTCGGTATTTTTCCTGAAAGTGTCCGGTTTGTGAAATAATGAATTTATGCGTTACTTTATGGACGCACTGTATATTGTTTCGCAATGACCCATTCAATTATTATAAATGCAATTAACCATTGACCATGTCATGAAAATGGCAATATAAAATTAATTTTTCAAATGTCAAACTTTAAAATTTGTTTTTGTTAACAAAAAAATAATTTAAATATCTATTATGAAATTCGTTACAAACAAAATCTGATATTTCAACTAAACGAAACAAAATACACAATAAAAGTGAATTATTAAACTCATTCAGGGACCCGTTCAGACAAAAGAGCCTACAACTGGTTTTTACCTGAGTGCGAGTGGAAGACTTGTAACGTGAAGCGATCGATATTATGTATCTAACTAGGTACTGTCTTTTCCGTAAAAATGTATATCTTGGCAACATCCTGTTGTTGCCAAAGTGATGTTTAAGCAATGTTTTTGACCTACGGGGGTCAAATTGTCGTTATAGTGTAAGGAATAAAATATATAAATAAATCGGATTACTGAAAATCCGACAACGGTGCCAAGCTTAAAGAAGTGTACTAAGCGAACATTCACGGATTATACCTAGAAAATGATAGCATTTCTAGGTGATGCCAAATGACTGCAACGTGAAAAGATGCCAATTTAATAGCGGGATGTATATATATATATATATATATATATATATATATATATATATATATATATATTATATATATATATATATATATATATATATATATATATATATATATATATATATATATATATATATATTATATATTATACAGTACAATTTTCAAAGGAGGAAGACCTAACCCTTCGGTCCAAACCTAACTTTCGGGTATTAGAGTGTAGAGTACCCCAGGAGGTATTTGACCGCTGCGCGCAATCACAACCCACCCCGTAGCAGAGTATTTTTACTTCTTTGTTTCCCATTCTATATTCTCTTCCTTTGTTGACGTTTTTGATTATTTTATTTATGATTAAATTGAAGAGCATAGGACTCAATGAGTCTCTCTGTCTTATTCCGCTGCCTATATCTATAAGTTCTGTAAGTTGTCCAGCTATTCTGACTTCCATTTTGTTGTTTTGGTAGATGTTTTCAATAGTTTTTATGATATCTAGGAGGACTTCTCTATTATACAGAAGATGGATTACATTTTTGAGTCTTACTCTGTCAAATGCTTTCTTCAAGTCAATCAGACATAGAAATTATTCTGGTCTATTATACTCTAGTAATTTCTCAGCCAAGAGTCAACAAAAGACTGGAAATATTGGAAACCATCAAGACACGAAAGCTGCGGTACCTGGGGCATGTTACGCGTAATGAGAGATACAACATACTTCAGTTGATTATACAGGGGAAAATCCAGGGCAAGAGAAGTGTAGGAAGGAGACGAATCTCGTGGTTGCGTAACTTGAGGGAATGGTACGGATGCACATCAACCGAACTATTCAGAGCAGCAGCATCTAAGATCAGAATAGCCATGATGATTGTCAACCTCCGTCGCGGAGATGGCACATGAAGAAGAAGAATTTCTCAGTAATTTTCTTTATGACGAATATTGCATCTGTTGTTCATCTGCTAAACTTATCCTCTGATTCATTAGGTCTTGTAAAATTTTAGCTGTAAGTTTTAGGGTAATATTTACCAAGTTAATACCTCTGTAGTTTTCTAGCTATTTTTTATCTCCTTTTTTGAATAGTAGAAGTAGTTCAATCGTTCTCCATTCTTCGGGTATTTTATTGTTGTCTATGATTTTGTTAATTAATGTTGTTAATTGTTCTGTCATTGCTGCTCCACAATATTTCAGTAATTTGTTTGCTATTCCATCCTTACCTGCAGCTTTTCTGTTCTTCAGCTTTTCGAGTGTTTTTCGTACTTCCTGTGCACTTATATTAACATCTTCATTTGTGGTAATTTTTAGTGTTTCTGGTTCTAGCATCATTTTTTCTTTCTCTGCATAGAGCTTTTTTAGATAGTCAATCCATGTATCCTTTTCTATGTGTTTTGATTTTATTAGTTCCTTTATCTCCGTTCTTTGACCTCTTATAAAGCGCTATATTTCCTTGTGGAGACCGTCAAAATCATGTTGAATTTCTTTCCAAAAACGTTCCCAGTGATCATTTTTTATCCTTCTTACGACTAAATTTTATTATGAGGTTTTAACGCGTGAAATTTTGAAAATCCTATTTTTAAACGAAACTGAACATTATTATGTAATAAAACAAAAAGGTGGAAGTTCCCTATTGCCCTCAGACTTTAATTAGAAAATCATGGAAGATGATGACCTCCTAGAAGTCGTACAACAACTTCCAGGATGTGAAAATGAAGAAGAAATCGCTATTACACAATGGATTGCAGCTGAAGACATTGTAGACTTGGTTCAATCGTACGGTAACCCTAATGAAGATGAAGAAAGCTAGGAAGAAGTTTTCCTGCCCGATCGAGTGTCACACGCAGAAGCCACTAAAGCTCTGGATGGCTCTACGTTACGCGGAGCAAAACTCTGCTGCGTTACCGATCGACGTATTGTTTATACGTAGGTTCAACATCGCTGCATCAAGTCACTACATTTCCATGCGTTCTGGTTTTACTCTGTATAATAAACACGTTTTTAAATTTTTGGCTTGAATTTTTAAATTTTTTTCACCTTCCGTTGCTTCTAGCGCCGGCGAGAACATCTAAACATTTTTAAATGTCTATAAACTTCAGGTCGACAGCCTGAATAAAATGAGTACCTTGGGTAAAACCAGGGGTAATAATAGGCGGTTGAAGCGTAGCACTGGCCCTGTTACCTTCCTTGTATACCGTTGGCCCTAGATATATCAGACTAGCTTGCTATAATCCCAAAGCCGCGTAAGCGGTATAAAACGGGAGACTATTGTTACAAAACTTGACTTTTATCTGATCTTTTAGGCACTAATGTTTAATTTTAGTTGACTTTATTTATTTTTAATAACTTACACCTAAACAAATGAAAAAAACTGAATTTATGTCCTTTATTTTACAAACTACGATATCTAATTTATTTATTACACTCAATCTTATAATTTATCTAATTACAAATTCAAAAATATACCGCGCCCGTTACATATCAAAGTACACCGACGTTTTCAAATTCACAACTGCCCTGCTAATTACAAAAACCTACTATTTATACAACATTCAATGTTCTAGAAATAAATAATATCTCGAATAGTATTTACACGAAACAAGAAAGAATTTACTCCAAAAGTCGAGAAGGAATAGAACATCATAAATAATAAAAAAAGGTTACTTGGTAAACAACTCGGGTCTGTTAGGCCGGGAGCTGAAAACAGTCTGTGGCATAATTACGTCACACTATTATTATTACATATTTATGAAATTTTATCAGTTAATAATATTATCTTCTCGTATATCTATTTTAGTTTGTCAAACGGTTTCTATTCTTCTTGTAGTTTCTTCTCCTATCGGAGGTTGGCTATCATCACAGCTATCCGTACCTTATTGGCGGCTGCTCTGAAAAGATCTACTTATCTGCAACTATACCAGTTTCTCAGCCAGGAAATTCTTCTTCTACCTATAGATCTTTTACCCTTTATTTTACCTTGCATTATGAGTCTACATATCTCATATTTCGCACCTCTGGTAATGTGGCCTAAATATTATAGCTTTCTTGTTTTGATGTTCTTTATCACCTCGCAATCCTTTTGCAGCCTTCTTAACACTTCTGCATTTGTAACTCGTTGGATCCATGGTATTTTCAAAATCCTTCTATAGACGGTTTATATACTTTCTTTCAAACTCTAATCCCTTTGTAGTATTTAACGTTTATTTGTTTTTAATTACTTATTCTACTGTATACTAACATTTTCTTTCTATATTTCAGGTAAGTGACACATATTATTACATATTATGCAGATCAAAGGTGAGTCGCTTCATAATACTTTAACTTGTACTTCTCTCTATTTAGGCGAGAAAGGAAACACTAAAATCGCCTAAACCTCTAACTTTTTTAAAGTAATACATTCCCACGGTCTGTTATTCTACGGATCATCACGCACAGCAGACGACTACGGACAAGAACGCACCGCGGACAGAGCTGTTCCCATGGTCCGCGGTCCGCGACAGTCTGTGTTTTTTATTGAGATTGAACTATTTAACTTTATTTCTCGCTAGCGAAACGACTGACGGTGTCACTCATGTGACTCATTTAATTTGTAATTTAATTTGGATATTGATTATATTGCGTTTCTCACATGTTTCTTATCTTTTTCAATGTTTTCGTTAATAGCATACGGTGTGAAATCTGTAGTATGCACATTCCGTGTAAATCAATAATTATACACGTATGTGTTTTATTTTTAACAAAATGTGTTAAATTATCAACTTGTAAAAAAATCGTTGGCCAAAAAAAATTTTGGGCCAACTTTGGATAATGCTTTATAATAGCTCGAGCGGTAGTGTCAAAGTTGACCGGAGCATTTTAGCATGGGTGTTTTTCTTTATTTAGTTAGGTGTTCCATTAACAAATGAGGTGGCAGATGGCCCAAAACCGGGGCTTTTAGGTAAAACAAGATAAAATATGAAACTAGATGAAAAAACCCTGGATGATACTAGATGGAAAATATGTCAAATATTTATCTCCGTGGCTTACATCCATGATGGCCTAAAATACCTTGCTCCTGGCTTTCACCCAGGCGAGCCGGGTTCCATTCCCCACGTTGTAAGTTTTTTTTTTGTTTTTAAAATTGACATTTTGATTTGAAAAAGAATTATTTTTATAATACCACGTTTTTATTATTTAGGTATACGACACAATATAAAAAAGTCTGTATGTCCTTTATAGGATCGTAAACTATGCATTTGATCATAATATGATGACCTCAAGCAAAGTTGTTGTACATGAACCCGGGAAGGTTTCTGAGTTAATACGACCAACCAAGTAATCATTATTTACGCAGACACCACAAAAAACTATTGTTTATTAGAAAAAAGGGCTGTTTGGGTTGTATGTATCTTTTGGTTATACATCATATAAAATTAAGAAAAAACAGTTTTTCCAAAAAAATAAAAAATAATAATAATAATAATATGGGGCAACCCCCAGATTAGTCGTACCAACTCAGCAATCTTCAGGGGTTCATGCACAACAACTTTGTTTAAGGTCATCATAATATGATCAAATGCATAGTTTACGATTTGTGTCGGATAAATAATAAGAACGTGGTATTGTAAAAACAATTATTGTTCAAATCAAAATGTAAATTTTAAAAACAAAAAAAACTTCCAACGCGGGAAATCGAACCCAACTCGCCTGAGTGAAAGCCTGGAGCTAGGTATTTTAGGCCATGATGGATGTAAGTCACGGAGATAAATATTTGACATATTAGTTTTTTCAACATTAAGTCAACAACAACAATTGTTGTTACTTGAAACAACAATTTCTAAACATCCCGTATTTAAACAGTTCTTATATTGGTGGAGATACGTGGATGATATACTAGTATGCTTTACAGAAACTAACAGACAACTTGACCAATTTCTATCATATATTAATTCACTTCATAATAATATTGAGTTTACAATAGAAACAGAACAGAATAACTCCATAAACTTTCTAGATGTAACGATTTCCAGACTACACAACAAACATGAGTTCTCCGTATATCATAAACCTACCCATACTGACACAACTATACACAATTCATCATCCCACCCTACACAACACAAATTAGCAGCCTACCATAGCATGATACATAGACTGACAGAAATTCCCATGACAAAAAATAACTTCGAGATAGAACTAAACATCATTAAACAAATAGCAGTAAACAACGGCTATAACGAACAAACAGTTAACAAAATTTTAAACCAAAAACTCCATAAGAAAGCCCTGAAATTAGTGTATCCACCACCACAGAAAGAACCCAGTACCTTCTGCTCTCTCACATATACTGCCAAGATAACAACAAAAATAGCCAGATACATAAAAAAGAAAGGAATAACACCAGCTTTCAGAACTAACAACAACTTAAGCAAATATATTAAGAACAATAAAAGCCGAAAGAGAAAGCAACTACAGAGTGGTGTGTACAAACTAACTTGTGGTGACTGTCCGAAAACGTACATCGGTCAAACTGGCAGAACTTTTGACAAACGGATAGCAGAACACAAAAGGGCATTCAACAATAGAAAAACAGACACTTCTACATACGCACTTCACCTTCTAGATCATAATCATTCTTTCAATGAAGAGTTTCAAATTCTGCATATTCAAAATAAAGGCCTTAAGCTATCTTTTTTAGAATCTATGGAAATTAATAAACAGAAAAATACAGATATAATTCTGAATGACCAACTCGAGACAAACAGCTCCCCACTCCTCAACCTCTTCAGTTGAAGACTTAAAAAGGCAAACACATTGTAAACTATATCACTTGAGAAAGGCACTCTGCCGAAACAGCTGTAGTCACTTAGTTATAATAAATTTTGTGGAGGTATAGAAAACAAACGTTTTCAGTGTTTTATTGTTAGATAAAATGAACTTCCATCAAGTAACGGTCGAATCCATCAAGTATTCCTTTGTATCCGTTTGGATACAGGTGGCCTAGATACCAAGCTTTGTGTTACACCCTGTAGTCTCTGTGGCAATTATTTTGGCGGATGAACTGTATTATTTCTGAAATTTCCACTAGTATTGTTTCTTGAGATAGTGTACTACAACAATAATTATAATAACAAATCAAGAGAGCAACTTTTTAATAGATCTACTGGTTCAATTTCACATATTTAATTTACTTTTTCTTTGTATGATTAAAGTATCTCGGGCGAAACCGATTTTGATGCTGACGTGATCATCTCGCTTCTCACTGCTGTTATTTTTCCCAGTTTTTTCACTTAATAAACTTCTCTTTTTTATCTAGAAGTGACTGATGAAAGGCGTGTTCTAGTAATGGAGTTGTCTGTATTCATACAAAATGGATACGACACGTTTTTCTCTTATCTCTTATCTCCGTTTCGTCTGTTTTTCTCTTTCTTTGCTGGAAAAGGGAAAACACGTTTTCAATTTCTAGTGTGTTCATAAGATTAGGAAGTTAAACGGTTTTAGTGTTTCGGGTTTGAAGTTAATTACAGTTGATTAACAATTTGAAACAACTGCCTCGAATTTATTTTTCAAGTCTGGGAGTTGTTGTTTGTAAACTTTTATCGATTATTAGGTCTCTACATTTATAAACTGAAAAATAAATGTGTAATCTAATAGCAGATTCATTTATAAAATAGCTATGACTTATATCTAGAGAAAACTGTTCCAAAAGACAAAATAAAAATGGCTAACGTTTCGGAGGACATAAAAAAATATGAGTAATAGTCTGCGTCACTATATCTATTGTGGCGACACGCTTCAATTACTATTTTGCTAATTTTAATTTTTAATTTTTAATAACTTTTTCAAAATGAAATCAAACGTCCCATTTAAAATTCACATTCTTTCGGCTCTTAATATCTATACGAAACCAGATGTTAATGGCCTGTTCAGTTTATGTATGGGAAACAAAAATTCCATATTTAATAAATTACCTTATCAGACCTTATGTCAATAAATCACTTTTTAAATGCATTTAAACCACAAACCACATAATGACAAACTGATGTTTGTAGTTCAGTAGAGTTACAGCAGGCACCCTGTGCGGTCACACCCTCGCTAGAATAACAAACTCTCTTTCGAGACATGTTCACGTTCTTTTTACCGATTAAAATAAATATATTGTTGACAGACAGTTTGTTGTTTTTACATTTATTTTAATTTCATTTAATCATTTCCGTGGACAATAAGATCACAAACGCAACTCGAACACCACCACGGAACACTACTAACTAGTATCTATTAAAATAAAATAAATTATGTTTTTAAAGATACAGAATGTTATGTTGGTAACACTGTTTCTAATGAAAGACAGGTTAACATTTATGTTAACAATAATAGGTTTCTGACCTATTAAATTAAATTGGAATTATTAAATTATAATTTGTACTATTTGCCATTCGTCTAGCATTTACTAGGTGCTGGTAGTATGAATCAAAGGAGAAAAAACACCAATACCTGCAAGAATTAAGCAGCATTGACGCGAGCAGTCGCTCTAACTTGTAACGTAGGCCATAGCTTTTTGCATGATCAAAGTAAAGAGATGAGCGAACTAATAAAAACGAGACACATTCAGAAGTGGACAGACTACCTTCGATACCTATTTGCTAAATGTGACCATAATGACTACCTGTGACAACCAATTAGACAGAGGTCCCAGTATATTGAAGTCAGAAGTCATAAAAGCAATACAACAAGCCAAAAATAATCAAGCACCTGGACCAGATCAAATCCCTGTTGAGCTACTTAAACTTTTAGATGAGGAAAACATTACCTACGTGACTACTTTCTTTAACAAAATTTACAACGAAGGAAAAATACCAGATGATTGGTTGGAGTCACTGTTTATAACATTACCAAAGAAAAGCAGGCCCACCAAATGCAGCGATTTTAGACTAATCAGTTTGATAAGTCACACACTTAAGATACTTTTACGTATTATACAAAACCGAGTATTCCTTCTGTACGAAACTAGAATGGGTAATAAGCAATTTGGATTTAGAAATGGTCTAGAAACTAGAGAAGCACTATTTTGTATGCGCGTTCTATTACAAAAAAGTTGTGAATTCCGAAAGAACGTTTATGTTTGTTTCATCGACTTCGAGAAGGCATTCGAACCGAGTACAACATGATACACTTTTCGATTACCTGCACGCAGCAGGACTTGACCACTACGATATAAGACTGCTGAAATAAAAAAAAAATTGAAGAAAATCTTCTGTGTAAAAGGTATATTTATTTAATACCCCAATAAAGGGCTACATTAAAAGACAGAACGTTTTCGCTCTAAAGAGCGCATCATCAGTGTTCTAAGCAAGCTCTACATGCTGAAATACTTATATTACAATCAAGTAGCCACTATCCAAATTGGAGACAGTCGTACTGAAAAACTGCCGATAAAACGTGGAGTTCGACAATGTTGTTTTTAATCTGTACTCTGAAGAAATCTTTAGGGAGGCTTTGGATGACAGACAAGAGGGAGTAAGGCTAGGCGGAGAAGTAATCAACAATATTAGATACGCTGACGATACAGCCATTCTTGCTGAAAATTTACAAGATCTTCAGACACTACTAAATCTAGTCAGTGAAGCAAGTTATCGGAGAGGTCTTAAAATCAACATTCCAAAAACAAAGTGGATGGCAGTTGGAAAGATTAATATAGATCAAGGTCAGCTTTCTCTTGATGGAGAGGAGTTAGAACGGGTAAATCATTTCAAGTAACTTGGTAGCTGGTTAAATGTAAATTGTGACTCTGATGAAGAGATAATAACTAGGATCGAAATATCACGGAAGGCTTTCATGACCTGGAAACCAGTTTTATGTAACAGAAACCTGTCGATGAATATTCGAGAGAAGGTGCTGAAATATTATCTGTGGTATATACTATTGTATGGTTGTGAGACATGGTCGTTAAAAACCACAATGCTAAACAAAATAGAAGCATTCGAATTGTGGTGCCATTGACGAATCCTAAAGATATCGTGGGTTTCGCACACTTCCAATGAAGATGTTCTTCAAATGCTGAATTCAGAACGTCTGCTCATAAGCATCACAAAGAGGAGAAAAACAGAATACTTCGGCCATATAATTAGAGGACCTAAATACCATCTGCTTCGCCTTATAATACAAGGAAAAGTGGAGGGAAAGAGATGGATTGGTCGAAAGAAACTTTCATGGCTGCGTAATATTAGACAGTGGTGTGGCTGCACAGTAGAAGAATTATTTCGCGCAGCAGCCGATAGAGAGAGATTTCAGGAAATTGTAAACATGATGACGGCCAACGTCTGAATACAGACACGGCACCTAAAAAAGAAGAAGACCATAATGAACTACCAACAGCAGACGTAACGGCAAACGAAAAAAGAAAGTTTCAGGAGGAAGGGCTAAAGGACGAATTAAGGAAATTAAAAATATAAAATGACCACGAGAGGACCGAACAAACTCATAAAATACGGAGGACCAGATCTGACCACAAGAGACCACAAGGGGAGCAGAATACCACAAGATAGAATTTAGATCAAAACCTCTCTTCAAAAAGGAAGACAAATCGGACCTGGAGAACTACATAAGAACTAATTTATTAAACATAATACTAAAATCAAGAACCAAAGTGATAACAAATACGCTGAGTGAAATTAAAACTGCAATACAATACAGAAGATAAGGAGAATACATATCGAAATCATGGGAATAGCAGAAATAAGATCGTCAAATTCTGGAGAAATACAAGTGGAAGGTTATAAGGTATACTACTCAAGAAACAGTGATGGATCACATGAATGTGGAGTCGGAGTAATCATGTCACCCAAGCAGTGGCGGCTCGTGACCTCAGTATGCGGGTAGGCTACACATATACTTCGGGTAGGCGACAAAAAATATCCTACAATTTGTAATACATTTTGAGCCGTCTTGCAATACTAAATGTAATCTATGAGCGCAACAATGTGTAAAAATTGCTTTTGGAGCATCTACTTTAATTTTTGATTGTAATCCGTTTAAAGAGCCAGCCATTACACTTGCACCATCGTAAAATTGAGAAATTAATTTATTTTTGTAATCATATGGCTCAAGCACGTTTGAAATTAAACTATATAATATAGAGCGTCTGCAGATCTATTCTCGCTAACATCAAAAAACCCTAAAAATCTTTCTGTTACCTGACCAACTTTGTTAACAAAACGGATTGTTAAAGTACACTGTGATTTTTCGGTTATATCAGTAGTATCGTCCGCTAGTATAGAAAAAAATTGACTTTCATTAATTTCTGTTGAAATTCATTTTTTACGTAATCGGCAAGACAATCTATTAAATCATTTTGTATTGTTTTTGACAAACCCGTGAACACCCCTTCTATTTTTTAACATGATCCTGGATTTCCTGATTGCGTTTAACTACTAAATTAAAAATTTCTTGAAAATTACCCATGTTTGAAGAATTATGGCTCTCATCACGACCGCGAAATGCAAGTTCTTGCTTTGCTAACAGAATTGTAACATCAATTTCTTCAACTTCTTCAATCTTTTTCAACTTCTTCATTATATATCTTATTAGATAGAGAAATATGTCCAGCTAAAGCACTGTCAATAGTTTGTTTATTTTTTTCTAACCGTTTTAAACCTAAGCAATTGTTTAAATGTTCTTTCGAAGATTCATGTTTTTTTACACTAGCTGATAAATTTTTTAAATCTGAATATCCCTGACTCACCCAAGCATTTTGCTTCAAATTTGAGAGCAACAGACAAGGCCAACAGAAAAGTGAATTTTTAAAATAACTTCCGCTTAGCCATTTATGATTTTCATACCATATTGTTTTAAACGATCTCGAAAATGGTCGATTGTCTTTTGTCTTATCTGTGGATAAAATTGTTAAATTTGGTAAAGGCCGGCCCATTGAAATAATTTCTGATCTTTCTTGATTTTGGCGCCTTGAAAAAGGCGTCTCGATCAAACTGCATATTACATCGTTTAAAATATTCATATTCGATGACTAAAGTTTTTCCACCAATAAAACTAACACACCTACGTTTCAACAACGTCAAATATTACTTATTTTATTTATGTATCAAATAATAATTTACTCTTCGAATAAATTGACAAGTTAACAATTAACCTCGCTTTAAATTTTTAATTATCTATATAATCTAATAACACAATTCGTCAGTTTAACTTTAAATTATCCAAATTGTATTGAAACACAATAAAAATATAATGGACGACTGACAAATAACTATTCACAGATTTATTTGTCGTTAGTGAATTATTACTAAATTAATATAAAATTAAAATGCCCTTCAATAGACCGATCTCAAATTTACCTGTTTATTATTCAGTTTTCATAAACAAATTTAAATTGTCCTACCTAGTTTTATTCAATACTTAACCTACTAATAACAGCCAAAATCAAATACAATTATTTAAAACATTTTCACAACACAAGAGAAGCAACTGATAAAATTTTGTAGGTCCGGCTATAAGACTCTGTGCCTATCCGCCCTTTCAAAATCGTAGAATACGGTCGCTAAGCAGGCCTTTAGTTCGCGTAAACAGAGAGAGATCGCACGTCAATTCGGTGCTGGCGTCGTTCTATTTCAGGCTACGTTTTCAAGTGCCTGACCAAGGAAGAATATAGAATCTTATACAGTTCTACTGATACTACAAGGAGCGTACAATAATTATAACTACGGAGAAAATTTTTTGGATATTTTTAAAAATAATTTGGATAATTTTTGCTATTTTATTGTAGGTATTGTGTCAAAATTTGTAAATTACAATTTTGAAATAAGTAATTTATATTATTGTACTATATTTGAAGAGGGTAGGCGGCGCCTTCCTTGCCTACCCCGACGGGTCGCCCCTGCACCCAAGGTTGCCAAATGCTTTACTAACTTTATACCAATGTCAGAGTTCGATAAGCATATCAAGAAGGAGAAGAAGAAGATGAATATTTAAACTAATTGTCGTCTATACACTAACGATGGTTGAGAAAAAGAACTCTTGACATTCTTTATATTTTTTTTTATTTTTTACTCTGCAACATTGAATTATTTTTAAATACCGAACAGTTTTTTTGAAAATAAACGAAATTACAACCGGAAAATCAAAGCACAAGCATCGAGTACGTTTAAATCATGATATATCATCATTAAGTTGTCACCACCTCAAAAATTAATAGCCTGAAACTTTTACATCGTGGAAAAAGTAATCGACCTCCTGTAGCTTCCAAGCTATCCATAAATAATTATGGCCATATTTAACTTACGGATCACGGAAGAAGGAAAAATAAAAAACTGGTTTCATAAACGCCAAAAATAAAATTTAGATAGTGTTCCCTTTTATCCGCCTTTCCAGAAGTTGATCTAGGAGGTCTATAAATAACTGCTATAACATCAGAAAAAGGTGGTCGGTTTTTTATGATTGTCAGAGTTGAACTAACTTTTTTTAAGTAACTGAATGTGAAAAATGAATTTTTTAAAACGTAGAGCGGCGAGAATTTTTATTTATCTGTAACAAACAACACTGCCCCCTCATGATAGTCTAAGAGCTAGTGAACCCTCCCCGACTAACGGTCTTCCTGTAAGGCTAGAAATTTGTATAGTGATAATTCATAGCACACCAAGGCTAAAAACCATGACCTGGCAGGCATCAGCCCTGCACGTGTATCTACAAGGTGAATCGAAAAGTGCATAGTTTGGGGGAAAAATAAACTTTCTTCTGTAAAGTTTAAATTTAAGTATGTGTTTGAGTAAGTCATTTAGAAAAAATATGTACAATGACAGGCGATTCTGAACAGCATAAAACCTTGCCAGGCGAAGGGAAAGGTTAGGGGTTTTTCCTAAAATTATTTTTTTTGCATCGCACAAAAGTTTTTTTAGGTATTTTGAATCATTCCAAACAGAAAGGTCTTTAGTGATTTTTCTCTTAGGTTAATAGTTTTTGTTATATAAGCGATTAAAAATTTTGAAAATTGCGAAATCGGCCATTTTTAACCCTAAATCGGACATTTAACTAAAAATTTCAATGTTGCCAAGGTAGGTAGATATTCTTTAAACATTGATTGATGAAATCCCGAAGAGTTTTTGCAATACAATATCGAAAACCCCTTTGTTTTTTAATTGCTAATCAAGCAGGCGCGACACTGTAGTATAAGTGAGGACGTTTGAGTTTGCATAAATTCATTATCTCGAGAAAGGGCAAATTTGAAGAGAAATCCTCAGACAGGTCGATTTTTATTCTTAAATTAGGACTTTTTGGCATATAATACTAGTGACGTCATCCATCTGGGCGTGATGACGTAATCCATGATTTTTTTTAAATGAGAGTAGGGTTTGTGTGATAGCTCATTTGAAAGGTTATTTAATTTTCTATTCAGTAATATAAACATTAACATAATTATTTATACAGTGTGTACAAAAAAAATTTTTGATTAAATTAATTTAGACAACAAGAAGAAAAAAATTTTTTGTACACCCTGTATAAATAATAAGTTAATGTTTATATTACTAAATAGAGAATTAAATAACCTTTAAAATGAGCTATCACACAACCCCTACTCTCATTTAAAAAAAATCATCGATTACGTCATCACGCCCAGATGGATGACGTCACTAGTATTATATATATGCCAAAAAGTCCTAATTTAAAAATAAAATCGACCTGTCTGAGGATTTCGCTTCAAATTTGCCCATTCTCGAGAAAATGAATTTATGCAAACTCAAACGTCCTCACTTATACTACAGTGTCGCAGTTTTCGATATTGTATTGCAAAAAACTCTTCGGGATTTCATCAATCTATGTTTAAAGAATAGCCTACCTTGACAACATTGAAATTTTTAGTGAAATGTCCGATTTAGGGTTAAAAATGCCGATTTCGCAATTTTCAAAATTTTTAATCGCTTATATAACAAACACTATTAACCTAAGAGAAAAATCACTAAAGACCTTTTCAGTTTGGAATGATTCAAAAAACCAAAAAAAACTTTGTTCGATGCAAAAAAAATAATTTTAGGAAAAACCCCTAATCTTTCCCCTCGCATCGCAAGGTCTTATGCTGTTCAGAATCGCCTGTCATTGTACACATTTCTTCTAAATGACTTACTCAAACACATACTTAAATTTAAACTTTACAGGAGAAAGTTTATTTTTCCCCTAAACTTTATTATTCACTTTTAGATTCACCTGGTAGATACACGTGCAGGGCTGATGCCTGCCAGGTCATGGTTTTTAGTCTTGGTGTGCTATGAATTATCACTATACAAATTTGTAGCCTTACAGGAAGACCGCTAGTCGGAGGGTTCACTAGCTCTTAGACTATGAGTAGGAATGGACAGTTAATTCATAATACCAAATATAAAAATACAAGAATGAAATTTATGCAAGAGCTGTTTTGGAATGAATTCGATAAATAATTCTATTGAAAGACCATCAATTTCTGTCCACCAATACCTGACGAAGTTTACTCTGAGATACTTAAATTGAAAGAAAATGATAATCTTGATCTGCTTGTAATTTTTAATGATACAATTTTCGATATAGAGTCCTGAGATGTCTAAGAAGAACGGCTTTAGGACGTTTCATCGCCGCCAGTTCATCGCCTCCCTTTCGATGCCGCCAATTCATCGCCGGTCGATTCATCGCCGGCCGATTCATCACCAGCCGATTCATCGCCAGTCAGTTAATCGCTAACTGATTTATTTCCGAATTTCCGACCAATTTTCGACAGTTACATTTATTTTTAATATTAATTAGGAATTCTAGGAAATGATCTAACCTAACCTAATTTAACTTAACACTACATAAATTTGAACATATATATTTCTACAAAGGCCATTTAACACTACATATTTAGTACTATTTAGTATCAAATTTAGGGGAAGTAGAAATAGAACAGTAAATTAATATAATATGTTTTATCTTTTTAATTGTCATAAGTTTTGAACTGAATTTAACGTCGTGCCGTGTCATCTCCCATAATAAAAATCAACTGACTAACTGGCGATGAAACGGACGGCGATGAAACGGACGGCGATGAAACGGACGGCGATGAAATGGACTGGCGATGAACCGGCGGCATCAAAGCGGCGGCGATGAACCGGCGGAGATGAAACGTCCCATTCCGAGAGAAACATAGGGCTTCCAGGATGTGGCTCCATCCAACTCTATTTCTCGCTAGTACTTTGATTTCAAGTCAGGATTTTCCCATTTCTTTCTCTTCGTCCAGTACTATTCTTTTCCAAGTGTTTTTAGGTGTGCCTTCCGTCGGCCTTGAGGATTCCAATCCAGCGCAGATCTGGCAATGTCATCTGGAAGTCTACGGAGTGTGTAACCCAGTCATTCCAATGTTCTTTGTCTTATTGGCTTCATGACATTTTCTTGGCTGGCTTGATTGCAGCTGGCACTGCCAATAAAAAGTTGTCAAATACTTGAGGATTTACCTAGACAGCTGCTTAACATGTCACAAGAATATTTGGAACAAACGAGTGTAACTGGGACTCCTATATAGAAAGATGTACTGGTTCATGAATCAAAAATCACACCTATATCTAGGCAACAAACTGTTAATCTACAAATGTGTAGTGAAACCTATCTAGACGTATGACATCCAAATCTGGGGAACTGCCAGAGCAACAAACTTACACAAACAAAACTCCTTGGTACTTTTCCAACAATACTATACAAAGGGATCGCCAAGTCCAAACACAGACACAGACCAAACACAGTCTAATACCGCATTTATACTCAGTCCTGTTGAGCAGAGAATTGGACTGGGAAGTGGGCAGCGTGAATGTGTAAATAGCTCACTCGCGCTGCTGCTGCTCATGCTACTGCCATTGCACGGCGCTCTCCAAAAAGTCGGTTTTCGGGATGGAAGTCAAAGGACTGGCAGCGTGAGCGCGAGTGAGTATTCACATTCAACTACTCATTCTCCCACTTGCCGCCGGCAAAGCGGCAAGTGAGTAAGTGAGCAAGACGATGCTGTCGTCACATTCCATTCTTGAGAGTCGTTCGGTAAATGAGTTGTGAGGACATTGGCGAGGAACTGATGTGAACACCTCACTCGCGTCGATATCGTATTTCGGGCAATATTTCCGGCAGCTGCAGCAGCAGTGGCAATGGCTGAGTATAAATCCGACATAAGTACCACATTCGACTGCCGGTTCAGCCTCCTGACACACCTACAGAACAGAAGACTAAAAGGAGCAGATACTCTTGACCGCAACGCTAGAAACTAATTAATTATTTCAATTATTGTACTGTACAAATTAATTCAATTAATTAATAACTAAATTAGTTCAGGATAAAGGCAGTTTTTGTTTTTATTTGATTCAGAGTCGGACCACCATCTCCATATATCTATTTCAGCATGTATGCATCCTCAGTGAAGCTATACAGTCACAACTCTGAAACAAATATCAACAATCCTGCCTATTTAAGGTAAAACATCGCGATGCAATGTTTCCACCTTTTGAGACGCAAAACAGCGACACCTCTCATAATACGAGGAAGACGAAAAGCCCTAGATACAAAGTTTGCTACTTTTATACAATTAGAATAATTGAAATAAAAATAATAAATAACATTTTAAATCCAAGACTTTTCGTTAAGAAACTGCTTTCTGGCTGCATCCTATATCTCCGGCTATTACAATGTATAAGCACAAGAGACGACGAATATATAAGAAAGCAAATAAAGTACCTGAAACTGTCCTTCGGTCCTTTTCCTAGACGAAAAGAAGGTAAATACGTGGCCAAAGTGTCCTTTATTTGCGTTCTTCTATATTCGCCGTTTCTTGTGCTTATACAGGGTGTTTCATTAATAATTGTCCATATACTAACTGGAGAAACCTTAGCACAAAATACGAAGATTTAACCTAAAACACTTAAATAAAATGTGGCTCCTTACTGAGTTACAGGGTGTTTTATCTAAAAATTTATAAATTATTTTTGCTCAGCATTTTAAAAATATTCGACATATCCTTTTCATAATTGGCAGGAAGTATAGATACTGTACAGACTACTAAATTATGTTAAACAAACGTTTCTGGCTATTACCAGAGGCGTACAACGGGGGAAAGTGAATGGTTGACCCTTTCCAAATTCTACGCCACTGGCGGAATTGCTATTTTAGTTCAATTTTTAGATTCTCCAATACTTTCTATGAAAATAATATACTCCTCATTCGTAACGATAAAGTCATTAGTTTTCGAGATCTTTGTAGTTAAAAATGAAAAGGCACGGTTATTTTGATTAATTTATTGTGTCGCTTCATTTTTAATTTCAAATATCTCGAAAACTAATCATTTTATCGTTACGAATGAAGAGTATATTATTTACATAAAAAGTATTGGAAAATCAAAAAATTACACTAAAATAGCAATTTCGTCAGTGGCGTAGAATTTTGGAAGGGTCAACCAGACTTTATCCCCTGTCGTACGCCTGTGGTAGTAGCTAGAAACGTTTATTTATCTTAATTTAGTAGGATGTACAGCACTTACACTTTCTGCCAAGTATGATAACAATATCCAAATAGTTTTAAAGTACTGGGTACAGATAATTTTTAAATTTTAATCACATGAACCATATCATAAATTAATCAAAATAACTGTCCGGTTTCATATTTAACTTCAAATATCTCGAAAACTAATGACTTTATCGTTACCAATGAAGAGTATATTATTTACGTAGAAAGTATTGGAGAATCTAAAAATGGTACTAAAATTGTAATTTCTCCAGTGGCGTAGAATTTGAGAGGGATCAATCATTCACTATCCCCTGTCGCACGCCTCTGGTAGCAGCTAGAAACGTTTGTTTATTATAATTTAGTAGGGTGTATAGTAGTAGTACTTTCTGCCAAGTATGAAAAGTATACGTTGAATATTGTTAAAATGCTGAGCAAAAATAATTTTTAAATTTTTAGATAAAACAACCTGTAACTCAGTAAGGAATCACATTTTATTTAAGTGTTTTAGGTTAAATCTTCGTATTTTATGCTAAGGTTTCTCCAGTTACTATATGGACAATTATTAATGAAACACCCTGTATATTGTAAGAGCCGGAGATACAGGATGTAGCCAGAAAGTAGTTTCTTAACGAAAAGTCTTGGATTTAAAATATTATTTATTATTTTTATTTCCATTATTCTAATTGTATATGTTACAGTTCAAGTTGATTCTCAGTTAGAGTTGACTCCAACTAGTTGGAGTCAACTCCAACTGAAACGAGCAGTAAAAGTTGATTTTAAAAATTTAAATCAACTTTTACTAGTTGGAGTTGACTCTTCCTGGATCGATTCAGTAAATGTTGATTATATATCCGAGAATCTCAAGTACATTTTTGATGAGTGTGCGTTTCTTTGTTTTGACCGTTTCAACTACTTATTAGTATAGTCTGTAACGTCGCCTCCGTTAGGTAAATTATTCAGATTCGATTTTTTGCACAAACTTATTCAAAGAAATACATCCGTATAACAACGTGGAATGAAGTAAACACTTCTGTTGTATGTAGGCATATATGAATTTATTAAAAAATCCTTAAAATTTATCCACGAAGGAGTGGAAGTACAAAACGTTTTCGGTTAAACTGACCATCATCAGTGTAAACCTGGAAATAAGTAAACCACTAAGATTAAAAAGCAAAAGGGTGAAATTTTGACAGTTAAAATTTTTTTAAAGAAAATGTGGTTACTTACGTCCAGTGTACAAGTAATTGAAACTAGCCACCTCAATAGGTATAAAAACCTCAAAAATACATTATTGTTACATTCTACAATGAAAAGTGGTCGACATTAAGTCGATGTCTTAAGATTTAAAGATCACCTGTGAATGTATTTCATCCTTGCTCGAGAATTACACAAGGTAAGTACCTGTGTTCAGGTGAGAGGTTACGAACCAACTGATTAGACAGTTTGGTGCCAGAAATGAATGACAAGATGTCAAAGGAAGTTAAGTGGATTTTTCATCTGTCAACCAAAAAAATTTTTTAACAAAGAGATTGATATTTAGTTTTAATTGGTATAATGAAAAATGCAGATATTAAAAAGTTTAATGTGAGTTCTAATTTAAAATTGAGGTAATACATTCCTTAGTACTAACTGAATTAAAAAAAAAAACAAAAATCTGCTCCGCATAATAATCCTTATAACAAATACATAGGGTGTCACGCGGTACCATCTCTTTAGCACTCACCATTGACGGCCGCCTAATACGCACTTAGCGCTCATTGTTAATAATTAAAGATAAAGCAAATGATCTAAAAAAACTGTTCGAAGTGAAAAAATTATTTTTGTGAATTTGTCTAAAAAAATTGTTTCAACAATTTATCGATCGAGGTACTGTCTGACACCCAGTAGATTTGTTATAAGGACCTCTTTTTGAGTAAGTTTGTGCAAAAAATTCGAATCGGATTAATTTACCTAACGGGGGCGACGATATAGCCTAGACTAATTTGAACATATTCAGTAACATTTAATTTTTAGAATCGGCTGTTTGTGTGAATCAGAATCAACTTTTACTAAATGGCATTGGGAAGAGTATACTTTTCCTAGTAAATGTTGAACATAAATCTTCATTTTATATTTATAATCAACTTTTACTGAAACCAGCCGTTAGAGTTGACTCCAACTAGTTGGAGTCAACTCCAACTGGATAATCAACTACTATCATTGTTTGATTTGCGTGTATAGATATAATGCTATGTAGAAATGCGTTCAATGATTGTCCCCGTTTAGGATTTAGTCCTCTTCAGGGTTTGTAGTGAATGTAAAATGTTGGCAGCAAAAGCAAACAGTCCGAAAAACACACTGGGGCAAGTGCCGTATCCTGGTGTTTTTTGGATCCTGGGTTATGCCGGACGGTGGTGTCCAGAAGGCTAAGAAGTCAACAGAGAAGAAAGTTTGATGGATTGTTGTTGGTTCCATAGACATTTACGTGTACTGTCCGTGCTTTGCTCTCGACCAGTCTCCCTAGAAACCATTGTACAACGACAGGCGAACCTGCGTCCCTCGTGGGCGGTCAGGAGGTGGCTTATGAGCGCAGCGTGGACAGTGAGCGTTCGAGTGGAGAAAATAGTTGCGGCTATTTTCTTGGGACGAACAGGTATAATTGTGCAATGAAGTTGGGAAACCGCAAAAAACCAACTTCTCCCTGTTCGGGGTAGGGAAGAGGATATGTTAAAGGTGGGTACGGTAGGCTAACGGGGTAGCCTCGAGGATGTTTTCGTACTCTACCGGGAGTTCGTCAATGCATGTTTGCATTAGAGCAGACGGTAAATGAATCTTTTTGTGTTTGGGCTTTCGGTAGAGTACGTGACCGGAAGATGAACAGGAACATTTGAGAGTTTCTTGTATGTCGGAGGGGGGATCGTTGATTACTTTTATTGTGAAGTTCCTGTTCAGAGAGTTTATTCTCTCGGTGATTTTGGGATGTTTGAAATGTTATGGATTTCGTTTGAGGGATATCTCCAGTGCTCGTAGTTGCATACACGCAAGATTCTACGTTCCGCTCGCAACAACCTCTCTTGTTTTGCTCTTGTGCAAAGAGAGTAGAGGCATGACTTGTACTCCATTACGGGTCGAATAAAGGTCTTGTAAGTGTGAATGAGAGTCTTTTTATGTGTCTTGCCAATTCGTCCAGAGAGAGGGTAGAGAAGTCTGGCCCTGTTCCTTACCCTATCTAAAGTTGCCTTTAGATCTGCGTCCCAGTTAAGAGTCCTGGTGAACAGTACTCCCAAATAGGTTGCAGTCGGGCTAACAACAAGCCTTCCTCCCAACAGTCTCAATGGATATTGGTCGTCTTCATTAATTATGATTCTATGTGACACAGAAGGGGCGCGAAACACAATTGTTGTTGTTTTGTTCGCGTTCAGCGTGACTCTCCACTTACAACACCATTCTCCGACCCCGTCCAACAGAGCCTGGGCTCTTCTGTGGATGAGTCTTGGGTTGTATCGAGAGGTTGTTGTGAGCAGAGCCGTGTCGTCTGCGTACAGAAACAGCCGAGTACCTGGGATATTTTGATTGGTGATATCGCTGTTGTAGATGATGTACAACAGCGGTGCTAGGACTGAACCCTGGGGAACTCCAGCTTGTGGAGTGAAAGGGGTGGACTTTTGCTCGCTTATTTTCACTCTGACAGTTCGGTTGTGGAGGTATGAGTGTACAATTTTGGTAAATTGTAATGGTAGCCCGATGTCCAGAAGTTTCCGAACCAGTCCGTCATGCCAGACCTGATCGAAAGCCTTCTGCACATCCAGGAATGTGGCTATGGCGAATGAACCATCGTTGATGGTTTGGGTAACTTTAGTAGTGAAATTTATTAATGCTGGATAATCAACTTGAACTGTAACATATACAGTATGTCCCTGTAAGTTGTATCCATATGGAAAACTTTTTTATTATTAATTTTACGAAAAAAAGTTATTCTTTATAAAAAGCTCTGCATGGTCCAAAACCTAAGATTTAACCATCAAATATCAAATTTTTTGAATATTATACGAGGTATGTCAAAAAGTTTGAATTTCACTCAAGAGTAAAGTAGCTTTATTTTTCACAATATTGAAAATTGCTATTATGAAAAGTTGTTTGGAATTAAAAACTGTATTCTAATATGCAATTACATCCTTCTAATTGAAAATTTTATTTATTATTTGTTATTTTCAGTTATTTTAATTCAGATAACTCTTTTATTATTAATTTTACGAAAAAAAGTGATTCTTAATAAAAAGTTCTGCATGGTCTAAAATCTAAAATACAACCATCTTTTGTCAAATTTTATCAATTTTATACGAGGTATGTCAAAAAATATGAATTTTTTGCTCAAGAGTAAAATACGTTTATTTTTCACAATATCGCAAATTGTTATTATGAAAAGTTATTTAGAATTAAAAACTATGTTTCAGTTGTAATTACATCCTTCTAATTAAAATATTCTGAACTATAAAGGTACTTTACTTTTGATCTAAATTTATCTTTTTTGACATACCTCGTATAAAATTGATAAAATTTGATATGAGATGGTTGTATTTTAAGTTTTAGACCATCCAGAACTTTTTATTAAGAATCACTTTTTTTCGTAAAATTAATAATAAAAGAGTTATCAGAATTAAAATAACTGAAAATAACAAATAATAAATAAAATTTTCAATTAGAAGGATGTAATTGCATATTAGAATACAGTTTTTAATTCCAAACAACTTTTCATAATAGCAATTTCTAATATTACGAAAAATAAAGCTGCTTTACTCTTGAATGAAATTCAAACTTTTTGACATACCTCGTATAATATTCAAAAAATTTGATATTTGATGGTTAAATCTTAGGTTTTGGACCATGCAGAGCTTTTTATAAAGAATAGCTTTTTTTCGTAAAATTAATAATAAAAAAGTTTTCCATATGGATACAACTTACAGGGACATACTGTATAAGTAGCAAACTTTGTATCTAGGGCTTTTCGTCTTCCTCGTATTACGAGAGGCGTCGCTGTTTGCGTCTCAAAAGGTGGAAACATTGCATCGCGATGTTTTCCCTTAAATAGGCAGGATTGTTGATATTCGTTTCAGAGTTGTGACTGCATAGCTTCACTGAGGATGCATAGATGCTGAAATAGCTATATGGAGATGGTGGTCCAACTCTGAATTAAATAAAAACAAAAACTGCCTTTATCTTTTTGATCTTTACTCAGATTTGAGTACCTGAAACTGTCTTTCTGTCCTATTCCTAAATTAGTTCAATTATTATTATAGTCTGTTAGGTATTCCCCACTGGGTGAATACTGACCGTGTCACTTTCGTAACACTTACATGTTTTGTTTATTGTTTTGTGTAAAATAGATCCAAACAAAATGGATGCAAAAAAATTGTACAAAGATTTCCTATATTTATTTACTTTGCTGCGGCACAAACGTTAAAACAGAGCGACTATTCGTTTCGTGTATTCATATTTCCAAATAATTACAATGCTTTGAAACAAACAATCAGCGTTCCTCATCTAGCTCAAAAGTCGGTTGGAGAAACTTATTCCAGAGTTAGTTAACTATTTTATTTCGACATCGTTCTGAGCTACCTTTATAATAGCCATGCTAGTAGTATTCTGTTACAGACTAGCGCAAATTTTATACTTTTCACAACTCCGTAACTTGTGCAGCGAAGTTCTCGCTCTAACACAATATCAACTTAATACAGGTTGATGTTACATCAAACAAGTAGTTATATGCCGGAATTTCCGTAACAGGAATGGATAATTTTGTTTTATATATTATACGTAGTTAACTATATTAGTTGGGTACTATGATTCTTATGACCATTGTCGTGATATTTTGGATCTTTAAATGAGTCTGGTTGGCTTTAATGTTGATTACAAGTAAAATAATGATGTTATCTTAGTATTCTCGTGAAATAATACATATTATCACAAAGCAAGGAAATATAATCTCAAAAGAGTGGCCCCCTATCTGTAGACCAGGACGGATCTGTTTTGAGGTGGATGTGAGAGGTGGCATTCGGATTTTTGCAGATAAAGTTAGGTGACAACTTCAATAATTATAATTGACTTATGCTCCTTATCAAATATGCCCGGAACATTAATAAAAAAATTTAAATATTTAAAAATTTCGAAAAAAAATCGATTTTTTTCAACTTTCATTGCTTATAACTTTAAAACGATTCATTTTGGAACAAAGTCGTAGGGAAAGAAAATAAAGATAATTTATGTAATATGAGACTGGTTTAAAATGTCTTACATTATTACGATTTCTGCAAAATAGCAATAAATAGAAAATAAGGGGGCAAAAAAGACTGTTTTTATTCAATGATTTTCAACCACTTTGGTTGCACTTAGAACCTTCATAATTCGCTTAGAAAATTTTTACAACATACTTAAACTGTCCACCAAATTTCATTAAAATCAACGTAATAGATTTTGCATAATAATTTTGCAATCTAAATTTTTTTAAAAATGTTCAAATTTTTTAAAAACTTTCTGAACAAAAAGTAGACCATGTAGAAGTTTGCTAATTTTTTTACATATAAAGAGGTTCTCTACCTATCTCATACACTTTACAGAATTACAATCGGATTATTTGAGCGGCCTCAGCACTGTTTTAAAATTATAAATTATAGTTTTGGCTTATAAACAAATACAGTGAGGACGTTTGAGTTGGAATAAATTCATTTTCTTGGGAATGGGCGACTCTGGAGATAAATCCCGAAACAAATCGATTTTTATTTTTAAATTATAATTTTTTGGCACAAATATCATACTGCTGACGTCATCCATCTGGATGTGATGACGTAATCTAAATATTGGAATTAATTTAATTATTTTTTTTTAAATTCAAACCCTGTCTAAATAAATTTGTTGATGTTTATATCAGTGAATACAAAATTGAATAGCCTTGCGATTGAGCTGTTACGCGGCAAGTATTCTTATTTACAAAAAATCATCGATTACGTCATCACGCCCAGATGGATGATGTCACTAGTATGAAATATATACCAAAAAATTTGAATTTAAAAATAAAAATCGACCTGTTTCGGGATTTATCTCCAGAGACCCTATTCTCGAGAAAATAAATTTATGCCAACTCAAACGTCCTCACTGTATTTTTTTATAAGCGAAAAAATTGTTCATAACTTTAAAACAGTGCTGAGGCCGCTTAAATAATCCGATTTTAATTCTGTAAAGTGTATTAGATAGGTAGAGAGCCTCTTTATATGTAAAAAAATTAGCAATAGTCTACTTTTTGTTCAGAAAGTTTTAAAAAAATTTTAACCTTTTTAAAAAATTTTGATTGCAAAATTATTCTGTAAAATCTATCAAGTCGATTTTAATGAAATTTGGTGAACGATTTAAGTATGTTGTAGGAATTTTCTAAGCGAATTACGAAAGTTCTGAGTGCAACCAAAGTGGTTGAAAAACATTGAATAAAACAGGCTTATTTTGCCCCCTTATTTTGTATTTATGGCTATTTCGCAGAAAGGGTAATAATTTGAGACATTTTTAACCAGTCGTTTACCATACAAAATTCAATTATCTTTATTTGATTTCCCTACGACTTCCAAAATGAATCGTTTTAAAGTTATGAGCAAAGAACGTAGAAAAAAATCGATGTTTTTCGAAATATTTAAATATTTAATTTTTTTTATTAATTTTTCGGGCATATTTGAGCAGGAGCATAAGTCAATTATAATTACTGAAGTTGTCACCTAACTTTATCTACAAAAATCCGAATGCCACCTCGCACATTCAAAAATAGACGTTTTTTCACAGATCCGGCCTGGTCTAATACATATTATCACAAAGCAAAGAAATATAATTTCAAAAGAAGGAATTATAAAAATCACAAAGCAAAGAAATATAATTTCAAAAGAAGGGATTATAAAAATCACAAAGCAAAGAAATATAATTTCCCTATCTGGGGGTTATTATAGACGAGAAACATCAGGAAGAATGAGAACTGAATGCCAGATTAGATGGGAAATTAGGGAAATAAAAAGATGGGAAGTCTAAGACCATTAATGAAACCCAAATATGTATCCAGAAAAACAATATATCAAACTAAGGATATATCAAACGGTAGTAAGACCCACAGTGACGTATGGTAGCGAGGTATGAACAATGAAAAAAGCAAATAAGGAGAAATTGGAAAGATGAGAAAAGAAAATTCTCAGAGCTGTTTATGGAGGCAGAAATACGGTGTAAGGTTGGGTGCGATGAACAAACAGGGAGCTAGAGGGATTGTATATCGAACAAAGCATCAGTCGCTTCATAAGGGCGCAGAGAGTGAGATGTAACGAGAAAACAATCACGAAGAGATGGAAAAGAAAACCCAAACAAAGGTGGTTTGACAGCGTCCAGGAAGATCTCAGAAATGAGGGAGTTATTGGTTGGGAAGAAAGGCAACAAACAGGGATGAATTGAGGAGAATATTAAGTCAATTTAGTGGGCAAGGAGCATGGTTGAACAAGAAGCCATCTCACTTTATACAAGTTTTTTAAAATAAAAGTATTATAAAATAAGTTATCAATCGAAGTATGTAGCACATAAAACGACAATAAAAATATCGTTCCCATACCACCAGATTGACTACAGGTGGAATACTTTCTTTGGTTACAACCTCCCTAGATTTTCAAAAATTATAAATCATACATGATGCCGAGGAAATTAAGATGAGAGAATTTTAAATAATTCACAACTCATCTGCTCAGCGTGGTAAAAGTTTCAACAAGAAAGATTCCTTAGTACTCAACAAAAGAATAAATGAATAAAAATGTATAAACATTTTCAATTTCTTTGCAACACGAAAATGCAGCAACTGCATAATACTCTGGTTAAATTGGAGAGTGCAGGAAGAGTCTATACCAGTTTCGGAGGTTTTTTCCTCCATCAGTAGTCCCATATCCTCTTCTCTCCGATTTCCCCAGGTATCATACTTTATAAGTACGATACCAAGTATGATACCTGGGGAAATCGGAGAGAAGAGGATATGGAAGTACTGATGAGGAGGAAAAAACCTCCAAAACCGGTAGTATAGACTCTTCCTGCACTCTCCGATTTAATCAGAGTATTATACAGCTGCTGCATTTTCGTGTAACAAAGAAATTGAAAATGTTTATACATTTTAATTCATTTACACTTTTGTTGAGTACTAAGGAATCTTTCTTGTTGGAACTTTTACCACGCTGAGCAGATGGTTGTGAATCATTTAAAATTCTCTCATCTTAATTTCCTCGGCATCCTGTATGATTTATAATTTTTGAAAATCTGCGGAGGTTGTAACCAAAGAAAATATTCCACCTGTTGTCAATCTGGTGGTATGGGAACGATATTTATTGTCGTTTTCTGTGCTACTTCGATAGATAACTTATTTTGTTTTTCTGTAGATGGCTCTAGTTCATCCGCGACATTTCGTTCTTTGCATTTCGTAAAGGCCCAAAGTATGATACCTGGGGAAATCGGAGAGAAGAGGATATGGGACTACTGATGAGGAGGAAAAAACCTCCGAAACCAGTATAGACTCTTTATAGATCTATAGATCCGATTTAACCAGAGTATTATACAGCTGCTGAATTTTCGTGTTGCAAAGAAATTGAAATTGTTTATACATTTTAATTCTGTTACTCTTTTGTTGAGTACTAAGGAATCTTTCTTGTTGGAACTTTTACCACGCTGAGCAGATAAGTTGTGAATTATTTAAAATTCTCTCATGTTAATTTCCTCGGCATCCTGTATGATTTATAATTTTTGAAAATCTCGGGAGGTTGTAACCAAAGAAAGTATTCCACCTTTTGTCAATCTGGTGGTATGGGAACGATATTTATTGTCGTTTTCTGTGCTACTTCGATTGATAACTTATTTTGTTTTTCTGTAGATGGCTCTAGTTCATCCGCGACATTTCGTTCTTTGCATTTCGTAAAGGCCAAAAGTATGATACCTGGGGAAATCGGAGAGAAATGGATATGGGACTACTGAGGAGGAGGAAAAAACCTCCGAAACCGGTATAGAGTCTTCTTTCACTCTCCGATTTAACCATAGTATTATGCAGCTGCTGCATTTTCGTGTTGCAAAGAAATTGAAAATGTTTATACATTTTAAGAGTATTATATTAATTGTATTTTTAGCCCTAAGTCTTCAAGGACTGTTGAGTTTAATAAAATGATAAAATGCAACAATATCCCTTCTTCGCTCCGCCCCCGATGAAAGCCCATTGCCGGGCATCTGCAAAAGAAAAACAAAATTGTATTTACTACTATCAAAAGAAAATGCAATTAATACAAGAAGCAATTACACACCGGCTCGCACCTCATTACACTTCAAACCAGTGTAACCACACATACTCTCACGATCAAAATATCAATAACTACACAGATACCCCTACAACAACTCCGGATCGGAGATGGCAGCAACCGTTCTCTACATGATTACACGGATTTTGTTACGAGCGAAGCATCTCTTCACTACAGAGTTCCTTCGCCCACATCGGCATACCGGTTCAGTGCAGTGCAGTGCATACTTCTTCCTCGGCTCTCTTCCTAAATAACATTTCGGCGGATTCTCATCTGGCATCCATCGGTAATGGAAGGAGTCTAGTGGGGGTGCGTTGGAATTTATGCGAGCTCGCTACCTTGCCGGTGATATGCTGAGAGGGCCATGGTTACAAGATCTCTAATGAGAGTAAAACATACGTAAGGACGTTTATGCTCCTCTCTGAACAAACTTAAATATAAAATGCCTCTCAGTTTAATAGTTTTTTCTTTAAAAATATTTCAATTTAGAAAGCAAAAGTTCCCTTAATTCTAAAAATCTTTCTTGATGCGTTTATGTAAACTACTTTCTAAAATAGCCGTGTTCCAATTTCATTTCGTAACGTACTTCCGATATACGCCACATATGCTAATAGTTTGGACTTCAGCTACAGCTTCAAATGCTAAAACAACTCCGAACTGGTCGTGCTGGCTTCAAAGCTGCTGACCAATTATGTATTACAGTTGTTTAGTTTTAGTTTTCGCTTTGCGTCCCCTTCAGGATGTGACATAACGACGTTATTAAATACGAAGAGTTTAATATGAGTGGATTTTGGGAATGAAATAGGGCTTATCTCGTGGTTCCTGTTTTTTTTGTAATTCTGACATTCTGTATTTATATATTTTAGTTAAATGAGTAATGTTATGAAAATAAGCTATAACTAATGGATAAGTAAAGTATTGCAACAACGTTTCTTGCATACTATCAGCATTTTTTAATATATTTTACTGTTTTACGGGGAATAAACTAACTGGGATAAATGAACGACATAAGCTGTGTGAGATCAGGAAGGATCGAGTAGGGATACCGAAATATGCACAGACTTATGTACATAATGAAAAAAACCTTATATTATTTTTAAGAGCTCTTTATTGATATTTACGATACGTCCAGATTCTAAAAGATTGGAATACACGCTACATTTATCGCTCTATCCAAAATACCACGTGGTACAGTATGCAAGAATCACCGGCTAAACTTTTGTTCACAATACTAGTACACACAATAATATTTAAGAAATGAGAATAGGTCAATTGATGGAGTCAATTTCGTTTGTTTTTCTCTGTTTCGTCGATTAAGAGAAAGCATTCGATAACGTAAAACAAGAACTTATGATAAAATATGTATAAGAGAGAAGAGAGTTAGGATTTGATGCAAAGGATATAAGAGCTATCGCCAATCTGTATTAGAAAAAGACAGCAACAGTACGGCTTCAAAATTTCAACGAAATGGAGGATTTCTCAATAAAAAAAGGAGTAAGCAAAGATTTTATACTTTCTCCAACGTTGTTTAACTTTTACGTAGAAAAATACTTCGCAGAAGCAGTGGCACGCTCTAATAAGGATATTAAAGTAAACAATAAGTAAATAGTTATTAATAATGTTATGAAAAACCTGTTGTCCCTAGCCGATCGCAGACGTTGTCGCACCTTTCAAAAAGTTATTTATCTGTCTTTGATTTATTTGTGTAAACATTCTTTGTTGTTCTAAAATAATAAGGGGCCCCATAACTGGTAAACAATAACCTTTCTTTCGAGATTAATCGATATATTCTTTTCTGTTCGATAAAGTAAACTTTATTTGATATTTTTATGTAAATATACTTTTTATTCTGGAGAATTCTTTTGTGTTCTATTCGATCAGGAATCGAGATGCAATGAGTATTGTATACATAAGATGCATTTGAAATAAATAAGAAATATGAGGCATTTGAAAGATCCCTAAAAATGGTAAATTCAAACTTTTATATTACAAATGATCTAAAATGTTTCAAACTGCTTATTTTCAATTGCACATGTACGTTTTTCCAAACAATACAGCTTCAGCTAAAATTTCTACAAAATGCCATCGTCAGCTACAATTTCCACGAAATGATCATTTCCAGTGACGTGAGATCGTTTATATGTGAAGGTTTAAATTCAGCCTTTTTAGGCATACCTCAAATGCCTCATATCTGTTGCCAAAATTCAAAATTGAAATTTTATGTTAAGAATATAATGCTGATAATAAGTTTTATTGATCTAAAATGATGATTTACTTAAATAAATGTCAAAAATCGCGCAACGTTTTTTTAACAGCTTCAAAAATAGCGCAATTTCTTTGAGGGGATTAGATATTAAGGGGTACAAGTGATAAAATGGTTTAGTTGAGAAAAACGAAGTCAAAGTTAAATTTACATAGTAAATTCTACAGCGAATTAATCAGTTATATGGAATTATTTTGAATAAATTTTCTACATTTTTTTTAAATTTTGCACTTGTTTCTCTTTGCCCCTTAATACTTTGTCACTTTTTAGTATCTAATATCTTACAGGCAAAGGTATACAAGTGTAGTTATAAGTGTTTGCCACAAACTCTTTTTAAATATTTCGTAAGTAGTCAAACTAGAACCTGCGATATGTCGCCACCGGTAGTTTAATTCACCTGATCTCTTTGGCACTAAATTTTTAATACTATCTAGTATTATTTTGTGCACTTATCTCAGTTTACAATATTTTGTCATTTGTACCCCTTAGCATCTAATCCACTCATTTAACAGCTTCATAGAAACTGACTTTTAGTATGTACAGGGTGTTTGGTAAAGAATGGGCCATAGCTTAACCTCAGGTTCCTGAGGTTAAAATAGGCCGACTTAAGCTAACTTACCTTAGTACAAAGTTTATAATAACCGATATACAGGGTGTCAAAGTTAAACCTTTTTTTTATTTATTATTGAATATTTCCTGACAGGTATGAGGTAACAACATGAGGTATGTGGGGGTTTTTTGGGTCGAGAAAACTAAATTCCCTACCAAAAATGATGTATTGCCCAGAGGGCGCCACATAAGCCTTTCAGCACTCATTTATTACGTTCAATTTTTTTATCCCTCACTCTGTATAATTTTGATATTAAAATTTTTATTCTCCTATTAGTTTTACTTAGAAAAGGTATACTTCTTTCATCTCCCTAAACTCAACCGTTTTCGAGATAAACGCATTTTAAATCTGCGATACACCATCATTTTTAGCATAATATATCATTGTATGTAGTTACGCCCGAAAAATAACTTAAAACCATAAAATTATCCAAAAATGTATCGCAAATTTCTTCAAATGGAATTTGCGATGCAATGACGTAAATTTGAGAACTGGCACAATTATTATGGTCTTAAGTTATTTTTCGGGTGGAACTACATGCAATGATATTATCCTAAAAATGATGGTGTATCGCAGAATTAAAATGCGTTTATCTCGAAAACGGTTGAGTTTAGGGAGATGAAAAAAGTATACATTTTTTAAGTAAAACTAATAGGAGAATAAAAATTTTAATGTCAAAATTATACAGAGTGAGGGATAAAAAAAGTGAATGTAATAAATGAGTGCTGAAAGGCGTATGTGGCGCCCCCTGGGCAATACGTCATTTTTGGTAGGGAATTTAGTTTTCTCGACCCAAAAAACCCCCACATACCAAAGGACATCGCTCACATCTTATGGAAAATATAATGTCACTCAAATTCAATAAAATTTATACGAATAGATTCGTTTTAAATTAACGGTCAAATCTTATCATTGCGCCAACTCTTAATTATGATTAATTACGGCGCAAATTGCAATTAAAGTTTATCGAAATCACATTTTTGGAGTCAGTAAAACTGTCAGTTACAATCACTATTGCTCTGGGTGCTATTCAAAAGAGCTTAAACCCCGCTGGGCCTAAGCGGATTAGTGAAACTAATCCGCTGATTTATGGAGTACCGACAATTTGGGTATTATAAAATATTTTTTCTCTCTCTAACTTATGTACGTATCCATTTGATTTCAGATTTATTTATATCAATTTCTGCTCTTATTATTGAAAATATGGAATTGGCGCAATGATAAGATTTAACCGTTAATTTAAAACGAATCTATTCGTATAAATTTTATTGAATTTGAGTGACATTATATTTTCCATAAGATGTGTGCGATGTCCTTTCATGTTGTTATCTCATACCTGTCAGGAAATATTCAATAATAAAAAAAGTTTAATTTTGACACCCTGTGTCTCGGTCATTATAAACTTTGTACCAGTGGCGGCTCGTCAGAGGAGGCAAGGGAGGCTCAGCCTCCCCATAAATTTTTTACATACTCTACACTGTTTTGTTTATCATGAATCGCGAAAACAATAAGCACTCTCACTATTATACAACGTGTAAATTCCATGTGATCACTAATTATCCATACGTACGGAGCATTAGCATTAGAACGCATGATCGCGTCTCAGTTTTATTAAATATTATTGTAGGCAGGACCCTGGGTTATCCCGAGATGCATGGACGGAGCCGAGAAGCCCAGCAGTTTCCGTTGCTAATGCTCCGTGCAGCGCAGCAGGCGTTTAAGGAGACCCGTTCTCCTAAGGCTACGGCTCCACGGGCGGGAAATTGACGCTAGCAGTAGCAGTAAAATGAACTTAAGGTTCCGCGGAACGGAATAGGGATAGCCGAACTGTACCGACTACAGGACTTGTGCGTAGTCGGTTCAGTTCGGCTATTCCCATTCCGTTCCGCGGAACCTTAAGTTCATTTTACTGCTACTGCTAGCGTCAATTTCCCGCCCGTGGAGCCGTAGCCTTAGGAGAACGGGTCTCCTTAAACGCCTGCTGCGCTGCACGGAGCATTAGCAACGGAAACTGCTGGGCTTCTCGGCTCCGTCCATGCATCTCGGGATAACCCAGGGTCCTGCCTACAATAATATTTAATAAAACTGAGACGCGATCATGCGTTCTAATGCTAATGCTCCGTACGTATGGATAATTAGTGATCACATGGAATTTACACGTTGTATAATAGTGAGAGTGCTTATTGTTTTCGCGATTCATGATAAACAAAACAGTGTAGAGTATGTAAAAAATTTATGGGGAGGCTGAGCCTCCCTTGCCTCCTCTGACGAGCCGCCACTGGTACAAAGTTTATAATAACCGAGACACAGGGTGTCAAAATTAAACTTTTTTTATTATTGAATATTTCCTGACAGGTATGAGATAACAACATGAAAGGACATCGCACACATCTTATGGAAAATATAATGTCACTCAAATTCAATAAAATTTATACGAATAGATTCGTTTTAAATTAACGGTCAAATCTTATCATTGCGCCAATTCCATATTTTCAATAATAAGAGCAGAAATTGATATAAATAAATCTGAAATCAAATGGATACGTACATAAGTTAGAGAGAGAAAAAATATTTTATAATACCCAAATTGTCGGTACTCCATAAATCAGCGGATTAGTTTCACTAATCCGCTTAGGCCCAGCGGGGTTTAAGTTTTTTTGAATAGCACCCAGAGCAATAGTGATTGTAACTGACAGTTTTACTGACTCCAAAAATGTGATTTCGATAAACTTTAATTGCAATTTGCGCCGTAATTAATCATAATTAAGAGTTGGCGCAATGATAAGATTTGACCGTTAATTTAAAACGAATCTATTATAAATTTTATTGAATTTGAGTGACATTATATTTTCCATAAGATGTGAGCGAATAAATTTTTTACATACTCTACACTGTTTTGTTTATCATGAATCGCGAAAACAATAAGCACTCTCACTATTATACAACGTGTAAATTCCATGTGATCACTAATTATCCATACGTACGGAGCATTAGCATTAGAACGCATGATCGCGTCTCAGTTTTATTAAATATTATTGTAGGCAGGACCCTGGGTTATCCCGAGATGCATGGACGGAGCCGAGAAGCCCAGCAGTTTCCGTTGCTAATGCTCCGTGCAGCGCAGCAGGCGTTTAAGGAGACCCGTTCTCCTAAGGCTACGGCTCCACGGGCGGGAAATTGACGCTAGCAGTAGCAGTAAAATGAACTTAAGGTTCCGCGGAACGGAATGGGAATAGCCGAACTGAACCGACTACGCACAAGTCCTGTAGTCGGTACAGTTCGGCTATCCCTATTCCGTTCCGCGGAACCTTAAGTTCATTTTACTGCTACTGCTAGCGTCAATTTCCCGCCCGTGGAGCCGTAGCCTAACAGTGGCGTCTACGGCGCCATCACACGCTGCCCGGAGATATACCAAGGGAGGCAGAGTAGCTTCTCGGCTCCGTTGCGTGGTTGCGTGCGTCTCGGGACAACGAATTTTAGGGTCCTGACTAAAAATAATGAAAAATCTAAAAGTGCGAATTTTGTTATGAAATTTGGTATGTGGGGTTATAATAATATTTGGAACAACTTGCTCAAATAACTTTTTCCGATATCTCTAACTCAAAGCAAAATATCGGTAATTTATCGTGTTTTTGAATTCGCAGTAGGCCGCGTTTAGAATTAAAAAAATTCAGTTGAGTATCTTAAAAAATTTGAAGCTCCATTATGTATGGACTGCAAAACTTCAAATCTGTATTTATTTTGATATGCATAGGTATCTATTTAGAAATAGATGAAATTGTTAACAAATAAACGACACAAACTTTGGTATTAAACTTTTACAATTAGACTAACTATTTTTAAAATGATATGATATCATGAAATTATGAATTAGGATGATATTATGAAATGTAAATAAAAAATGGTCAAAAAATAGAGCCTTAAATTACATTTTTTGGCGCATTTTTTTGCTAGTGCAAATTTGTCTAGATATTTTACAGTTAGGTATAGCCTCCCCTATTGTAAAAATCACGAGCCGCCACTGCTTTGTACTAAGGTAAGTTAGCTTAAATCGGTCTATTTTAACCTCAGGAACCTTTACCACACACCCTGTATATCCTTTCACGGTTTTTGCTGTAAATTTTAAAGAACCGCTTGGATTGACATGAAGTTTGGCAAACGCATAGCTAACATATCAAAGAAAAAAAGTGATATGGTGCCGATGTGTACTTTTGCCCTGGGGGTGAGTTTCACCCCATCTCGAGGGTGAAAAAATATATGTCCAAGACAAGTCCCGAAATGGATAAACTGAATAATTTTAAAAGTGTTTAAAAAAAGCTTTGTTTCTGTTTTTATAAAAACAATTTCTAGCATCAAATGTAAGCAAGTTACGCTCAAAATAAAGTTGGTCCCTTTTGTTTTGGCAAAAAAAAATCAGGAAAATCATCACCCAATTAGCAACTTAAATGAAATTAATCGTTACCGCTTCAGAAATTACTTTACTTATGTTGTGTTTATATGATCTGTAAGTTTCATCGATTCAAAGTGCTTATTTTTGAAAAAATTTGGTTTTAAAATAAAATTTTTAAAAATTTTAATTTTGAAAAGAATGCTTTTTTTCAAAATAACTTAAAAATTGTTAGAGATGCCAAAAATCTTAAACAATAAAAAATCCGGCTTTACTTTTCTGAATATTTTGTATGTTTTTGTTTTTCTGTAAGACACAAATTGGTTAAGATTCGGTGTTTCTAAATTTGCATACACTCGTGATAAGTGACTCGTTCAAGCCCTTTTAACTACAGCTCTTTCAAAAATAAGGACTTTGAGCCGATGAAACTTACAGATCATATGATCAATACATACGCGAGTAAAAAACTTGTGAAGTGATAACAATTAAAATCATTTGAAAAGCTAATTAGGGGGTGGATTTCCCGATTTCTTACCAAAAAAGGGACCAACTTTATTTTGAGCGTAACTTGTTTACTTTTATTGCTAAAATTTTTTTTTAAATAGGGATTTTTTTAAACACTTTGAAAAAGTTAAAATGAGTTTTCCCCAAAAAGTGCTTTGTTTTTGGTTATGGCACGTTAAAACATTCGATTTGGAATTTGACGAATATGAACCTATTTTTCATTAGCTATAACTCTGCTTCTACTAGGTATGGTGACCTAATATATACACCATGTTTTTCACTTTTTTACGTTCTATATTTTTGATAAGAATTTTTTTTTCGCCCAAATACTTACTTTTGAGTTATTTGCGAAAAACCGTCTGAAAACGTGGTTATTTTGTAGAAAAATTAACATATTCACTCGCAAATAACTCGAAAAGTATTAACTTAATGAAAAAACTTTATAGAACAAAAGTTGCTTAGAATTAGTCATTTTATCCATTTCCGGACTTATTTCGAACATATATTTTTCACTCCCAATAGGGGGTGAAACTCACCCCTAGGGCAATAGCACACATCGGCACAATATCATTTTTTTTTCTTTGACTTATTAGCTATGTGTATGCCAAATTTTATGTCAATACAAGCGGTTCTTTAAAATTTAGAGGTTTTGCAATATTTTACCTTTAAAGAACGTACTATTTGTTTCTGGCTAAATAAAAATATTGCTTACGAACGCAGCACTTTTCACCTTTAAAACGTATTTTAATTTTTGTCGATAGAATACTCTGATCAAAAGATATCGAATTCTAACCGTCGATTTGATACAAATTTTATTTAAAAACTTGATTTTGCGTAATTAACATTCAAATTCACGGGTCCATCCATTGCCCAGTAAATGAACGGGAAATACGGCGATACCCTATAATTATAGTGTCACCACCGAATTGCATGAAAACTATGATTTAGGTTCTAGTTACCCTACACTTCAAAGTTGGACTTACGCCGTTGGTTGCTTTTACTTGTAGGGCGAAAGTCACCCCTTCTCGGAGGTGAAAAAATATACGTTCAAGATAAGCCCGGAAATGGATAAATTGAGTAATTATAAGCAACTTTCGTTCTATATAGTTTTTTTTTTCTACGAGCGTGCAAAAATGTCTACTTTCGCGCACGCATTTTAGTTTAGAAAGTTTCACTTTTCCGCACGCGTCTTACTTTTCCGCACCCGTGTTACTTTTCCGCACGCGGTTTTTACTTTTCCGCACGCGCGTTAATTTAGATATGTTAATATGGCCTTAAAGTAATTATAATACATGCAATAAACTAATATTTAGATATTATTTACTAATTTATTTCAAATATATCTTATTGTGTTCCTGTTTTAATTAAATTAACGCGACAATTCGATGAAATAAAATTATTTTGACATAATATTCGGAAGTCAAATCGGTAGACAATAACAGTCGTTTTGAATCATCATCATGGAAACCAAGATCGTGGTCATGCTAACTAATTATATTGAAAGTTTGGTTTTGATCACCTTGTCAGCGAATTAATTTGTGTATGTATTTTCATATTAATTGATTAAGATTTGGTAATTTTTTAAAGACTTTTAGAAAAAATATTGTTCCTAACTCTTGCAGAAAGTCTCTTTTCCGCTCTCGACTGCTTGCCGAACTCCCGCTTCGCGTCGTTCGGCAAACTGCAGTGGCGTGCGGAAAATAATGACTTTCTGCACTTGTTAGGAAATAGTATATTGTGCAACAAGTGCAGAAAGGTACTACTTTCTCACGAGTTTGAAAAGTTGCGGTACGAGCGTAAGCGAGTGCCGCAATTCAAACGAGTGAGAAATTACCTTTCTGCACGTGTTTCACACTATACTTTTTCTACAAGCACAGTTTTTCCTAAAAATAAAAATCACAATTTCCAAACGACGATTAATTATAATAGGTACCTATGTGATAAATTTTAAACTGTATTTAATTAATACCTACTAATCAATTTAAATTCCTTATACCTAAATAAATTGCACAGAAATCAGTTAAAAAATTAATGCACTGCCTTAATTTGTTTAAATTTAAACAATTATTACACATTATTGACATTATATTTACGCAGTCACGGATTTACACAAAACCTACTTCATTCGACGTCTCTTGCACAGGTTGCTAAATCCTTATTGGTTATTTGATAATTATAAAATGTTTAATAAGAATAAAATTGTAAAATAAAACAGTTGTAACATCCATAATTTAGTTTCTATGCTATAGTTAAATATAATAATTGTCTTATAGGTTATATATTTGTCTAAAGTTTAACCACAGATGTAAACAGAATATAACGTTACTCAAAATGCGGTAGTCCACGGATGTAAACAGAATATAACGTTACTCAGAATGAGGTAGTCAACTGTGCAGAAAAGAACTTTGCGGCACAGAAACGTCACTTTGCGGCACAGAAACGTCACTTTTCTGCACACTAATGTCAAATATCTTATACTGTGAGAAAATATCAAGTTTGCTAACATAAAACCGTGCAGAAAAGTGCACTTTGAATAGTGGTTGTAGAAAAATAACTGTTACGTAAGTCAATACTTTTCGAGTTATTTGCGATTGAAAATGTTTATTTTTCGACAAAAAACCTACGTTTTCAGACGGTTTTTCGCAAATAACTTAAAGTAAATATTATGTTATCGAAAAAAATATTCTTAGGAAAAATGTAGCTTAGAAAAAAAAACGAAAGAGTTGTGTATTCGTGAAGTCTATAGATCCAGCAACAGCAAAGGACACCGCACACATAATTATGCCTATGGAAAATATAATGTCACTCAAATTAAATAAAATTTACATGAATAGATGCGTCCTGAGATTTCAATAATTAGATACCATTGCGCCAACTCTGAATTTTGCTTAATTGGGGCATTACTTATTGTAATTAAAGTTTATCAAAATCGCATTTTGAAGTCCATAAAACTGGCATTCATAAATAATATTAGTTTAGCGGCTATTGAAATCAGTCTATTCACCACTAGCTTAAGCCGATTAGAGGCGGTACAACTAACCAAATTATCAAATAATAGGAAAAGATAAGAGTAAGCCTCTGCCTTAATCCCTCGAGAAAGATTTATGGAGTAAGTGAATCACAAGATATTTTTTCTGTCTTTGACACACGTACATTCCTATTTGATTTTAGATTTATTTTGATCAATTTACGCTCTTGTTAATCAAAATGCAGAGTTTGCGCAATGGTATCAAATTATTAAAATTTCATTACGCATCTATTCATGTAAATTTTTATTTCAGTTGAGTGACATTATAATTTCCATAAGATGTGTGCGGTCTCCTTTGTAGCTCATGAAAAATACGTTTTTATTTGTCCAATTCCAAATCGAATATTTCATCGTGTAATAACCAAAAAACGAAGCACTTTCGGGAAAAACCCATTTAAAATTTTTTAAAGTGTTCTTTATTTTAATTGTTTATGAAAGTTTCTACCATTAAAAATAAGCGTGTTACGCTCAAAATAAAGTTGGCTCTTTTTTTAGCAAAAAAAAATATGAAAATCTCTCCGTTTAGCTCGCCAAATGAAATTAGTCGTTACCGCTTTACAAACAATTTACTTTACTTATCTATGTTTTATATGATCTGTCGGTTTCACCGGTTTAAAGTGCTTATTGAAAGGGTTGTAGTTGAAAGGGCTTGAACGAGCTACTAATCACGAGTGTATGCAAATTTTGAACAGCCATATCTTAACCAATTTTTGTCTTACAGAAAAACAAGATGATACTAGCATATTTATACAGTCGAACCTGCTTATTGGAATAGCCTTCGTGCCAAGTAAAAGTATTCCTATAACAGGGATATTCTAATAACCGATCATATGTGCATAGTAAAAACGTTTTGGGACCTCAAATTTTTATTCCTTAAGCCGGGATATTCCTTTAACCAGTATTCTAATAAGCGGGGTCGACTGTAACAGCAAAACCTCCATTGTTTTACTCTTTGAGATTTTTTGTATCACTAATGGTTTTTAAGATATTTTGAAAAAAAGGAAATTTTTCCAAAATTTTTGAGAAAATTTTTTTTTACTAGAAAACCAAATTTTTCCAAAGACAAACACCGGTCAAACTTACAGATCATATAAACAATACACTTGCATTTAAAGTAAATGGCAAAGCGGTAACGATTCATTTTATTTAGGGTGCTAAATAGAGGGAGATTATCATGATTTTATTTACCAAAAAAAGGGGCAACTTTTTTTTCAGCGTAACTCGTTTATTTTTGGTGCTAGAAACTTTTGTAAAAATAACAATAAAGCCTTTTTCAAACACTTTAAAAAATGTTAATAAGTTTTTCCCGAAAATTGTTTAATTTTTCGGTGAATTCACGTTGAAATGTTCGATTTGGAATTAGGTGAATAAGAACGTATTTTTCATGAGCCACAACTTTGCTTTTACTCGGTTTGTAGACTGTACTGATACACCATTTTTTTCGTATTTTTTTATAAGCTACATTTTTGCTGTACATATTTTTGTTTCGATAAAATATTTACTTTTTGAATTATTTGCGAAAAACCGTCTGAAAACATAGTTTTTTTGACTTGTGTGAAGTTAGCAATAGATTCCAGCAATAAACTGTATTTCGAAAAATCTCGTAAACTACCTCACAAAATAAATAAAAAATACTTCGTTACTTGTGTTACAACTAAAATATCATTAAAACCACCCCCTAAATTAAGCCCAAACCCAAAAAGTTCTACTACGTGAGTCCCATTTACAGCACGTCACAAAAATGATGAAATTATCGTGTTCATCACGAAATTTTTGCGAGTTTTGTGGATTATAAAATTAATCGATAATGTATCAACATGATATAAAAAAATTGGGGTAGGGTTATTTTTTGTTTTCACGTAATTATATGTAACCAAATCTATTGCCACCCTACGCCGGACGGCACGAAAATGATAAAATGACGGTGTTCATCACGAAATTTTTGCGATTTTTGTAGATTACATAATTAATGGATGATATATAAACATAATATAAAAAAATTGGGGTGGGGTTATTTTTTGTTTTCCCCTAATTATAAATAACTTAATCTTTTGCCAGCCTACGCCGGACGGCACGAAAATGATAAAATGACGGTGTTCATCTTGAAATTTTTGCGATTTTTGTGGATTATATAATTAATGGATGATATATAAACATACTATAAAAAAATTGGGGTGGGGTAATTTTTTGTTTTCGCGTAATTATAAGTAACCAAATCTATTGCCAGTCTACGCCGGACGACACGAAAATGATAAAATGACAGTGTTCATCATGAAATTTTTGCGATTTTTGTGGATTACATAATTAATGGATGATATATAAACATACTATAAAAAAATTGGGGTGGGCTTATTTTTTGTTTTCGCGTAATTATAAGTAACCAAATCTATTGCCAGTCTACGCCGGACGACACGAAAATGATAAAATGACAGTGTCCATCACGAAATTTTTGCGATTTTTGTGGATTATATAATTAATGGATGATATATGAACATAATATAAAAAAATTGGGGTGGGGTTATTTTTTGTTTTCACGTAATTATAAGTAAACCAATCTATGGCCAGCCTACGCCGGACAGCACGAAAATGATAAAATGACGGTGTTCATCACGAAATTTTTGCGATTTTTGTGGATTATATAATTAATTAATGATATATAAACATAATATAAAAAAATTGGGGTGGGGTTATTTTTTGTTTTCACGTAATTATAAATAACTTAATCTATTACCGGCCTACGCCCGACGGCACGAAAATGATAAAACGACGGTGATTATCACGAAATTTTTGCGATTTTTGTGGATTATATAATTAATGGATGATATATAAACATACCATAACAACTTGGGGTGGGGTTATTTTTTGTTTTCGCGTAATTATAAGTAACCAAATCTATTGCCAGTCTACGCCGGACGACACGAAAATGATAAAATGACGGTATTCGTCACGAAATTTTTGTGGATTATATAATTAAGGGATGATATATAAACATAATATAAAAAAATTGTGGTGGGGTTATTTTTTGTTTTCACGTAATTATAAGTAACCAAATCTATAGCCAGCCTACGCCGGACATAACGAAAATGATAAAATGACCGTGTTCGTCACGAAATTTTTGCGATTTTTGTGGATTATATAATTAATCGATGACATGTAAACATAATATAAAAAAAAATGGGGTGGTGTTATTTTTTGTTTTCACGTAATTATAATTAACTAAATCTATTGCCAGTCTGCGCCGAACAGCACGAAAATGATAAAATGACTATGTTCATCACGAAATTTTTGCGATTTTTGTGGATTATATAATTAATCGACGATATATAAACATAATATAAAAAAATTGGGGTGGGGTTATTTTTTCTTTTTACATAATTATATGTAACCAAATCTATTGCCAGCCTACGCCGGACGGCAAGAAAATGATAAAATGACGGTGTTCATCACGAAATTTTTGCGATTTTTGTGGATAATATAATTAATTAATGATATATAAACATAATAAAAAAATTGGGGAGGGGTTATTTTTTGTTTTCACGTAATTATAAATAACTTAATCTATTGCCGGCCTACGCCGGACGGCACGAAAATGATAAAACGACGGTGATTATCACGAAATTTTTGCGATTTTTGTGGATTATATAATTAATGGATAATATATAAACATACCATAAAAAAATTGGGGTAGGGTTATTTTCTGTTTTCGCGTAATTATAAGTAACCAAATCTATTGCCAGTCTACGCCGGACGACACGAAAATGATAAAATGACCGTGTTCATCACGAAATTTTTGCGATTTTTGTGGATTATATAATTAATGGATGATATATAAACATACCATAAAAAAATTGGGGTGGGGTTATTTTTTGTTTTCGCGTAAATATAAGTAACCAAATCTATTGCCAGTCTACGCTGGACGACACGAAAATGATAAAATGACGGTGTTCATCACGAAATTTTTGCGATTTTTGAGGATCATATAATTAAGGGGTGATATATAAACATAATATAAAAAAATTGGGGTGGGGTTTTTTTTTGTTTTCACGTAATTATAAATAACTTAATCTATTGCCGGCCTACGCCGGACGGCACGAAAATGATAAAATGACGGTGTTCATCACGAAATTTTTGCGATTTTTGAGGATTATATAATTAAGGGATGATATATAAACATAATTTAAAAAAATTGAGGTGGAGTTATTTTTTGTTTTCACGTAATTATAAGTAACCAAATCTATTGCCAGCCTAAGCCGGACGGCACGAAAATGATTAAATGACGGTGTTCGTCACGAAATGTTTGCGATTTTTGTGGATTATATAATTAATGGATGATATATGAGCATAATATAAAAAAATTGGGGTGGGGTTATTTTTTGTTTTCACATAATTATAAGTAACCAAATCTATTGCCAGCCTACGCCGGATGGCACGAAAATAATAAAATGACCGTGTTCGTCACGAAATTTTTGCGATTTTTGTGGATTATATAATTAATCGACGATAAATAGACATAATATAAAAAATTGGGGTGGGGTTATTTTTTGTTTTCACATAATTATAAGTAACCCAATCTATTGCCAGCCTACGCCGGACGGCAGGAAAATGATAAAATGGCGGTGTTCATCACGAAATTTTTGCGATTTTTGTGGATTATGTAATTAATCGATGATATATAAATATAATATAAAAAAATTGGGGTGAGGTTATTTTATGTTTTCAAGTTTTCACGTAATTATAATTAACTAAATCTCTTGCCAGCCTACCCTGGACGGCACGAAAATGATAAAATGACGGTGTTCATCACGAAATTTTTGCGATTTTTGTGGATTATGTAATTAATCGATGATATATAAACATAATATAAAAAAATTGGGGTGAGGTTATTTTATGTTTTCACGTAATTATAATTAACTAAATATCTTGCCAGCCTACGCTGGACGGCACGAAAATGATAAAATGACGGTGTTCATCACGAAATTTTTGCGATTTTTGTGGATTATATAATTAATTAATGATATATAAACATAATATAAAAAAATTGGGGTGGGGTTATTTTTTGTTTTCACGTAATTATAAGTAACCAAATATATTGCCAGCCTAAGCCGGACGGCAAGAAAATGATAAAATGACGGTGTTCATCACGAAATTTTTGCGATTTTTGTGGATTATATAAAATTATCGATGATATGTAAACATAATATAAAAAAAATGGGGTTGTGTTATTTTTTGTTTTCACGTAATTATAATTAACTAAATCTATTGCCAGTCTACGCCGAACAGCACGAAAATGATAAAATGACTATGTTCATCACGAAATTTTTGCGATTTTTGTGGATAATATAATTAATTAATGATATATAAACATAATATAAAAAAATTGGGGTGGGGTTATTTTTTGTTTTTACATAATTATATGCAACCAACTCTATTGCCAGCCTACACCGGACAGCACGAAAATGATAGAATGACGGTGTTCATCACGAAATTTTTGGGATTTTTGTGGATTATATAATTAATCAATGATATATAAACATAATATAAAAAATTGGGCTGGGGTTATTTTTTGTTTTCACGTAATTATAAATAACTTAATCTATTGCCGGCCTACGCCGGACGGAACGAAAATGATAAAATGACGGTGTTCATCACGAAATTTTTGAGATTTTTGTGGATTATATAATTAATGGATCATATATAAAATAGGTCTTTATATAGTCTTTATATAAAAGAGGTTCATTTGTTAAAAGCGAAGGGTACACGTTTACAGAAGCGGCGGGTAATATTGAAGAAGATTCGTGTTTATTTTTTTTTTATAAAATGCTAGAATATTATTATCTATGTCATCCAAATTGTCAGGGGGTCACATTATTAAGTTCATTTTGGGGAGTATTAGTCATTGACAAATTAGGATTTGTTGTACTTATCGTAGCGGTCTCCGAATCTTCACCAGACGTGGAAATGTCAGACACAAACACATGTTGATCATCATCATAAGATTGATCACACAAATTTTCGGTATAAATATTGTTTTTTAAAAACTTCACTGTCACGTAATTCTATATCACTTACATTATTTTCGGAACTATTTTTCAAATTTATAGAATCCACTAAATTTATTATTTCCTCGGTACTTCTTTTTAACTTTGTATATAAATGTAACCTATTTAACTGTTTATTGTCTCCGAATATTAACTTGCACGCATTTTTAATTAAATCATCGCTATAACTTAAACGACGAATTTTGTTTGAGCTCGTGGATACAGAACTAAAATAATTTGCTAATTCAAATACGATATCTTTAGAAGCCATTGTATGGAAACTTGGTATATGGATATATATAGGATAGGTATATTAACGCGTTATAACTACTAATTAAAAACAATGTACAAAAGAACAAATAAACTTATATTTAGAGGAAACGTAAGTAAAGCAACAATCTAAAATCTAACGGAGTGGACACGACGTGCTTGGTCAATTCACGCTTAAAAACTATCCCATTCTCATTTTAAATTCCCTTAGAGAGCCCTTGTATTTTTTTACAAACCAATATATTTAAAAGTAATAGCCCAGTGCCCACTTAATTAATATTCGGTCTAGAGTCTTAATTTCCTTCTATCGACACTGCCGCCTTTGTATTATGTATTTTATGACTACTCTCGGCTGAAGGGTGTCACGCTAATTAAAAATTTAACCATATCAATTTTTTTCACATTTAATATTTTACGGAACTTTAAGTACTCTCCATGAGACTAAAAGCAGTCTACCGGTAAAATACACGATCAGCCCAAAAGGTCTGATTGTTATTATTAAAAAATAATAATAATAGTTACCCAAAAAGCAAAATGTAGAAAATTCAGCATATATTCACTAAGATGAGGAATCCGATATTATTATGTTATTTATTTATACCTAAGTTTCAAGCCTGGACACTTCATGATATTGTATTACAAGTTTTAATAGTTTTTTGTCGAATTTATGTGTGGCATGTGTTTAAAATAAATAACATTTCTTCAGCTATTTTAATTGTATTTCTCGAAACCGGAAAAGATTTTTTCTATGGATGCTATACAATGTGCAACTTCTCTCACTACTTACATACCTTCAAAATGAACAATTTCTCAGGCAGTGAGAAAAGTCGGCCATTGCAGTGAGAAATATTTTTTCTCACGGGTTCACCGCCGGTTTACATACATATTATCGCCATTTCCATAGTAACATGCACAATACAAACACAATTATTTTTGTCAAATAAAATGTGTTCAAACTTGTCAAAACTTATCAAAAATTCCCTTTTAAGACTGTTCAACTGTGAATTATAATTTTAAATAAATAAAGTATATAAATATTAAGCATATTAAATACATATTTGTATATATTTATTTTATTTCAATTTAGGCATATAATATACCTAAAAGCACCTAAATTGTTTAATTTTAAAGTTTGAACTCTTGACAAAAACGCATCCATAGAAAAAGTACAGTGTACAACACGAGAGAAAATGATATATTTCTCTCTCGCTTGATTTGCGGCACTCGCCTCGTGCCTCCGCTCGTGCCAACAAACTTCTGCGCTCGTGAGAAATATGTCTTTTTTCTCTCTTGTTGTACAATATACTATTCTTTTGATTTTATAATCAACCCTTGATAAAACACCCATTTGTTATATTTACATATATAAAAAAAATTTACTTACATCTCAAGAAAAGAAATATTATTACAACATCATAAACTTTACTTTCAATTCCTGTGTATCTTTGAGTTACATGATGGAAATTTTCATTGTGATTATCATTCAAAAATAAATATTGTTAGCATCCATAACATGGACTTCGTCAAATTAGTAATTGTTATTACGCGAAAACAAAAAATAGCTCCACCTAAATTATTTTATATGTCGTTTATATCATCAATCAGCTAAATAATCCACAAAAACTGCAAAAATTTCGTGATGAACACCGTCATTTTATCATTTTCGTGCCGTCCAGCGTAGGCTGGCAAGAGATCAAGTTAATTATAATTACGTGAAAACAAAAAATAACCCCACCCCAATTTTTTTATATTATGTTATTATGTTTATATATCATCATTTAATTATGTAATCCACAAAAATCGCAACAATTTCGTGATGAACACCGTCATTTAATCATTTTCGTGCCGTCCTACTTAGGCTAGCAATAGATTTGGTTACTTATAATTACGTGAAAACAAAAAATAACTCCACCTCAATTTTTTTATATTATGTTAATATATCATCCCTTAATTATATAATCCTCAAAAATCGCAAAAATTTCGTGACGAACACCGTCATTTTATCATTTTCCTGTCGTCCAGCGTAGACTGGCAATAGATTTGGTTACTTATAATTACGCGAAAACAAAAAATAATCCCACCCCAATTTTTTTATATTATGTTTATATATCATTAATTAATTATATAATCCACAAAAATCGCAAAAATTTCGTGATGAACACCGTCATTTTATGATTTTCGTGCCGTCCGGCGTAGGCTGGCAATAGATTTGGTTACTTATAATTATGTGAAAACAAAAAATAACCCCACCCCATTTTTTTTATATTATGTTCATATATCATCCATTAATTATATAATCCATAAAAATCGCAAAAATTTCGTGATGGACACTGTCATTTTATCATTTTCGTGTCATCCGGCGTAGACTGGCAATAGATTTGGTTACTTATAATTACGCGAAAACAAAAAATAAGCCCACCCCAATTTTTTTATAGTATGTTTATATATCATCCATTAATTATGTAATCCACAAAAATCGCAAAAATTTCATGATGAACACTGTCATTTTATCATTTTCGTGTCGTCCGGCGTAGACTGGCAATAGATTTGGTTACTTATAATTACGCGAAAACAAAAAATTACCCCACCCCAATTTTTTTATAGTATGTTTATATATCATCCATTAATTATATAATCCACAAAAATAGCAAAAATTTCATGATGAACACCGTCATTTTATCATTTTCGTGCCGTCCGGCGTAGGCTGGCAAAAGATTAAGTTATTTATAATTACGGGAAAACAAAAAATAATCCCACCCCAATTTTTTCATATTATGTTTATATATCATTAATTAATTATATAATCCACAAAAATCGCAAAAATTTCGTGATGAACACCGTCATTTTATGATTTTCGTGCCGTCCGGCGTAGGCTGGCAATAGATTTGGTTACTTATAATTATGTGAAAACAAAAAATAACCCCACCCCAATTTTTTTATATTATGTTCATATATCATCCATTAATTATATAATCCACAAAAATCGCAAAAATTTCGTGATGGACACTGTCATTTTATCATTTTCGTGTCGTCCGGCGTAGACTGGCAATAGATTTTGTTACTTATAATTACGCGAAAACGAAAAATTACCCCACCCCAATTTTTTTATAGTATGTTTTTATATCATCCATTAATTATATAATCCACAAAAATCGCAAAAATTTCATGATGAAGACCGTCATTTTATCATTTTCGTGCCGTCCGGCGTAGGCTGGCAAAAGATTAAGTTATTTATAATTACCGGAAAACAAAAAATAACCCCACCCCAAATTTTTTATATTATGTTTATATATCATCCATTAATTATGTAATCCACAAAAATCGCAAAAATTTCATGACGAACACTGTCATTTTATCATTTTCGTGTCGTCCGGCGTAGACTGGCAATAGATTTGGATACTTATAATTACGCGAAAACAAAAAATTACCCCACCCCAATTTTTTTATAGTATGTTTATATATCATCCATTAATTATATAATCCACAAAAATCGCAAAAATTTCTTGATGAACACCGTCATTTTATCATTTTCGTGTCGTCCAGCGTAGACTGGCAATAGATTTGGTTACTTATAATTACGCGAAAACAAAAAATAACCCCACCACAATTTTTTTATGGTATGTTTATATATCATCCATTAATTATATAATCCACAAAAATCGCAAAAATTTCGTGATGAACGCGGTCATTTTATCATTTTCGTGTCGTCCGGCGTAGACTCGCAATAGATTTGGTTACTTACAATTATGTGAAAACAAAAAATAACCCCACCCCAATTTTTTTATATTATGTTTATATATCATTAATTAATTATATAATCCACAAAAATCGCAAAAATTTCGTGACGAACACCGTCATTTTATCATTTTCTTGCCGTGCGGCTTAGGCTGGCAATAGATTTGGTTACTTATAATTACGTGAAAACAAAAAATAACCCCACCCCAATTTTTTTATATTATGTTTATATATCGTTGATTAATTATATAAACCACAAAAATCGCAAAAATTTCGTGATGAACATAGTCATTTTATCATTTTCTTGCTGTTCGGCGTAGACTGGCAATAGATTTAGTTAATTATAATTACGTGAAAACAAAAAATAACACCACCCCATTTTTTTATATTATGTTTACATATCATCGATTAATTATATAATCCACAAAAATCGCAAAAATTTCGTGATGAACACGGTCATTTTATCATTTTCGTTATGTCCGGCGTAGGCTGGCTATAGATTTGGTTACTTATAATTACGTGAAAACAAAAAATAACCCCACCACAATTTTTTTATATTATGTTTATATATCATCCCTTAATTATATAATCCACAAAAATTTCGTGACGAATACCGTCATTTTATCATTTTCGTGTCGTCCGGCGTAGACTGGCAATAGATTTGGTTACTTATAATTACGCGAAAACAAAAAATAACCCCACCCCAATTTTTTTATATTATGTTTATATATCATTAATTAATTATATAATCCACAAAGATCGCAAAAATTTCGTGATGAACACCGTCATTTTATGATTTTCGTGCCGTCCGGCGTAGGCTGGCAATAGATTTGGTTACTTATAATTATGTGAAAACAAAAAATAACCCCACCCCAATTTTTTTATATTATGTTCATATATCATCCATTAATTATATAATCCACAAAAATCGCAAAAATTTCGTGATGGACACTGTCATTTTATCATTTTCGTGTCGTCCGGCGTAGACTGGCAATAGATTTGGTTACTTATAATTACGCGAAAACAAAAAATTACCCCACCCCAATTTTTTTATAGTATGTTTATATATCATCCATTAATTATGTAATCCACAAAAATCGCAAAATTTCATGATGAACACTGTCATTTTATGATTTTCGTGTCGTCCAGCGTAGACTGGCAATAGATTTGGTTACTTATAATTACGCGAAAACAAAAAATTACCCCACCTCAATTTTTTTATAGTATGTTTATATATCATCCATTAATTATATAATCCACAAAAATCGCAAAAATTTCATGATGAACACCGTCATTTTATCATTTTCGTGCCGTCCGGCGTAGGCTGGCAAAAGATTAAGTTATTTATAATTACGGGAAAACAAAAAATAACCCCACCCCAAATTTTTTATATTATGTTTATATATCATCCATTAATTATGTAGTCCACAAAAATCGCAAAAGTTTCGTGATGAACACCGTCATTTTATCATTTTCGTGCCGTCCGGCGTAGGCTGGCAATAGATTTGGTTACATATAATTACGTGAAAACAAAAAATAACCCTACCCCAATTTTTTTATATCATGTTGATACATTATCGATTAATTTTATGATCCACAAAACTCGCAAAAATTTCGTGATGAACACGATAATTTCATCATTTTTGTGACGTGCTGTACATGGGACTCACGTAGTAGAACTTTTTGGGGTTGGGGTTAATTTAGGGGGTGGTTTTAATGATATTTTAGTTGTAACACAAGTAACGAAGTATTTTTTATTTATTTTGTGAGGTAGTTTGCAAGATTTTTCGAAATACAGTTTATTGCTGGAATCTATTGCTAACTTCACACAAGTGTTTTTTTGTCGAAAAATAAACATTTTCAATCGCAAATAACTCGAAAAGTATTGACTTAAATAAAAAACTCTATAAAAGGAAAGTTGCTTATAATCAGTCAATTTATGCATTTCCGGTCTTATTTTAGACACGCATTTTTTCACCCCTGATAAGGGTTGACTATCATCCCCCAAGTAAAAGCAACCAACGGCACAAATTCAACTTTAAAGTGGAGGGTAAGTAGAACCTGAATACAAATTTTCATGCAATTCGGAGTTGCCCCTGAAAATTACACTCCAAAACGGTCGTTTACTGGGATATCAAGCGTTGTTTTTTAGAGAACGGTTCATTCTACACAAAAAGTGCTATAGACCAGTGCGCATATGTAAAAACATTAGTACATTTGGATGTTGAGAGGTGACTCATATTTTTTTGCAGAAATTGCTTGAAAATAACTCATATAATAATATTTGAGTTATCCTCCCACTCAAATTGAATTGAAAATTTTAAAAATTGTCACCCTTGTTGCAAAATAGCAATAATTTCGAAAAAACCATTAAAAAACAAGTATTTGCATTTTACGTTTTTCAACCATATATGCTACACTTAGGACCTTCATATTTCACCCAGAAAAACTTTATATGTTAAAACAATACTATAAATTTCATTAAGATCGGTTTAATAAATTTTGCAAAATAAATTTTACAATCCAGCTTTCGCAAAAAAAATTCATTTTTTCAAAATGTTGCAGCACTGAAAATAAAGCAGACAACAAGTTGAATTTTTTTTATATATAAAAGAATACTGTAATTTTTAGTACATTTCGAAATAAATAAATAAATTTGTTTATTGCAAAATAAAAACACATACTCTGTCCTTTGAAATAACCTTTTTTTAGCAAAAACTTTCTTTGTTCATATATTTTAACTTTACTTTAACTAGAAAATAAAAGTGTAATATTTTTAAACATATGTAATTGTTTAAACAATTTTTCACAAAAATTATCAAATTAATTTGATTTTTGTGGAATTAAAATATGAACATACAACAAAATATAGAGTAAGAAAATAATATATTAGATAAAGATTGCAAGAAATTTTGGTGGAAATCAACTTGTGTGAATCAAACACCGCTGTCCTGCGCGTAACACCAAAAATTATTATTTATTTAAAAATATTCCTGACGCCGTGGTAGTTAACCGATTTTAATTTTGCAAATTGCAAATGAAAGGTACAGTATTCTTCTATTTGTAAACAAATTTAACTTGCTATCTGCATTACTTTCAGTCCTGCAACATTTTGAAAAAATGAATTTTTTTGCGAAAGCTGGATTGCACAATTTATTTTGCAAAATCTATTGAACCGATCTTAACTAAATTTACAGTATTGTTTTACCATATCATAGAGTTTTTCTGGGTGAAATATGAATGTTCTAAGTTTAGAAGAAATGGTAGAAAAACGTAAAATGCGAATACTTCTTTATGTTTTTTTTTTGGAATTATTGCTATTTTGCAACAAGGGTAACATTTTTAAAAAAATTTAACCAATCTTATATTGTAGCAAATTTAATTACGCAACTTTTATTTTAGTGCAACTTTTTCGGAAGTGAATACTTTTAAAGTTATAATCAAAAAACGAAGAAAAAATCGAATTTTTCCTTCATTTTTTGACATTTTGATTATTTAAACAATGTTTTGGAACTTTTTGAGTGTGAGGATAACTCAATTATTATTATATTTAATTTCAAGCAATTTCTGCAAAAAAATTAGAGTCACCTCTCAATGTCCATCTCAAAACAGATCCGCCCTGGACTACTAATAAACATTTTTGTTCCATATGATCTCAGCTCGGAAATAGGAGTGGCAAACTTTTTGCTGCATCTTTTTAGCGATCCCAAAATTCCCATTTTTAGTATTCAATTCAATTAACAAATTAAGTTTGTCTCTCTCGTTTTTAGAGATCAAATATGTCAGGACTGGACTAACACTCTTCTGTATCTTTTATATTTATACTTTGTTCTTCTTCTTTACGTGATATCTCCACGACGAAGGTTGGCAATCATCATTGCTATTCTAACTTTGGACATTACAAACCGAAAGAGTTGAGTTGAGCTGCATCCAAACTATTCTCAACCAGGACATTTTTCTTCTACCTACTTGAGACTCGTCTAATAATTCTAATCTAAAAATAAATGTTTCCAATTTTTCAAGTTTGACTATTCCCGCATGAGAATGTAAGTTGCCACTAGAGAGAGTTTCAGACAATATTGATCGAATTTGTATAAAAACTTCCCCTCATTTGTAAACATTTACGAGTATATTCCCTGAAGTTTGCATTATATTTGAAAACTAAAGCAAAACTTGTGCACGTGGAACTCGCGGAAGAGCATAACTTCAATATGTAGCAAAATGTAAATATTTTCAAACAAACTAGGAAACTGACGTGCATCAAATATTCATTGGTTCCCGTTTTACGTTTCACAGCGCGAACCACTGACATATATGAAGTAAATAAGATAAATTAGAAAATAGGGGTATGTAGATAGATCTTCGGATACCTGTTAATAAGAGGGTTGTTTTGGAAGTTATTATTAGACCAAAAATTGGGTGGAAACAGAAATATATCATTCAATTACTTAATTTGCTCATTCATCAACTTAAAAACTAAGATAATAAACAGTCAGTAACGTTTCAAAATTGCGATACGTTATATCTTGTCAAAATTTTCTTTATTTTATTAAACTTTGTTAAAAACAATCAGTATATGATTTTAATTTCTGTAAAAGTACCCAAGAAATTATTCTAAACCGCTAATTCCTTTCTAATAAAACAACCGTAATAAACTGTTATAAACCGTTTTAGTTTGCCGTTAGGCCGATGCCACATTATGCGTTTTGAACGGATGCGGTGAAAACGCATCCGTTTCCAACGCAACCGGACCGACCTGTCACACTATGCATTTAGTCTTGTACAGTTTGTAAGCGCCTACCGATGACTCAAAACGCATCCGTTTCCAACGCAACCGGACCCATCTGTCACACTATGCGTTTTCACCGGATGCGGTGGAAACGCATCCGGTCAAAACGCATAATGTGGCATCGGCCTTAGCCGTTGGGCTGCCATAATACAATTACCCGTTAAAAGTACCACCTAACTATTCTGACTAAAGTTGTCGGTTGCTTTTCTAGAAGATAATCCCTCAAGAACTGCGCCGAAAGAGTGCCCCGTTGGTTTGGTCAATTTTAGTTTTATCTGTTTTGTTTAGAAATGTTCCCAGAGACTGTTCAGGTCACACACCAAGGCCGATGCCACATTATGCGTTTTGACCAGATGCGGTGAAAACGCATCCGTTTCCAACGCAACCGGACCGACCTGTCACACTATGCGTTTAGTCTGGTGCAGTTTGTAAGCGCGTACCGATGACTCAAAACGCATCCGTTTCCAACGCAACCGGACCGATCTGTCACACTATGCGTTTTCACCGGATGCGGCGGAGACGCATCCGGTCAAAACGCATAATGTGGCATCGGCCTTATGCGTTTTGACAGGATGCGGTGAAAACGCATCCGTTTCCAACGCAACCGGACCGAGCTGTCACACTATGCGTTTTCACCGGATGCGGCGGAAACGCATCCGGTCAAAACGCATAATCTGACATCGGCCTAAACGGTATATTTTTAGAATTTTTTTATATTAAAACGTTTTTATATACATACTTGGCTTCGTCTTTGTCACTATCTCCGCAAATTTTGTAATCCATTTTAAACAGAGATCTAGGCTACCTAGGCACCTGAAATTTTCAGAATAGCTCATAACTTGCTAACAATGCAATATTTAACTGCTATTATATGGATATATCTTCTTCTTCTTCTTCATGCGACTAGGATTACTCCTGTTTGTCTGCCTCTTATTCTGTTTTAGTTGTTGTTGACTGTACATTGTCTTTCCACTTTTTCGGCGGCCTTCCAACGGGTCTTCTGCTATACAGGTTGTTGTTTTTACAGTTATTCGCTAATATATCTGGTTCTATTCGGTTTATATGTTCGTTCCAGTTTTTCATTATGGATAAATCGATTTTTTAATTTCAAAATATTTTCAGGCCACTATCATTGTTGTGGAAGATCAGCTAGGCCCACTAACAGTATCAGCTATATACTGTCCGCCAAAGCACAATAACAAAACGGAACAGTTTGAAAATTTCTTTAAAACATTAGGAAATAGATTTATAGCAGGAGGAGATTTTAATTCTAAGCATACTACCTGGGGATCCAGAATTATTACCACAAAAGGCAGAGAATTTCTTAAAGCTATAAACGCGACCAATGCAAATTATCTCACCACAAGGGAACCAACTTACTGGCCTACCGACAATGCAAAAATACCTGATCTACTCGACTTCTATATTCTTAAAGGAATTAATCTTAAATTGGCAAAAGTAGAATCTTGTTACGATCTACCCTCTATCCGATCTGACCACTCTAGCATAATCGCGACATTGTATGCACAAATAACAAACAGTACTAAACAACCATCACTATACAGTAACAAAACAGACTGGAGCATTTTCAAGACTAAACTAGATGAACTAATTGACATAAACATCCCATTGAAAACAGAAAGTGACATCTACGCAGCAGTAGAAAATCTTCAGAAATCTATACAAGAAGCTGCTTGGTATGCTACCCCTGACTGCTACCAAACAGAATTTAAAGAGCATTGCCCAACTGTAATAAAGGAAATGATTGCTAGAAAGAGAAAAATAAAGGAGGAGTTGCGAAGAAAAAGAACACCCGAGAACAAGACAAAATTAAATAAAATCACCAAGGAAATTAAACTACAATTCCATAATATAAAAATAATAAAATACAAGAATATCTTACTGGTTTATCAGCAAACGCAGATAGTGAATATTCCCGTTGGAAGGCCACGAGAAAAATCAAACACAACATAAGGAAAAAGCCGAAGCATTTGCAAATCACCTCACAAATGTATTCCAGACACATCCCATGGAAGATGGTGACACAGAGGAAGAAATAAATGACTTCCTGGAATCACCCTACCAGATGGACTTACCTATACAAAAAATCACCACTAAAGAAGTTAGAAATATTATCCAGCATGAAATCAGTCCAAAAAAAGCTCCAGGGTATGACCTGATCAACGGGAAAGTACTGCAGCAATTGACATGCAAAGGTCTGAAAATGATAACGCAAGTATTTAATGCAATATTTAGGCTAGGTTACTACCCAGAACAATGTAAGATTGCTGTTGCAATTTGTTGCTCAAATTATTCTCATACCTAAGCCAGGGAAAAATAAAACTCAGGTGACTTCATACAGACCAATAAGCCTGCTACCTGTTCTATCAAAAATCTTGGAAAAACTTCTCCTTAAACAATTATCCCCAGTTATAGAAGAAAGGAAACTAATTCCCCAACACCAATTTGGGTTCAGAACACAACACGGAACGATAGAACAAGTACATAGACTGGTAAAACACATCAGAAGTGATCTAGAAAATAAAAGGTATTGTTCTGCTGCATTCCTGGACATTGGTCAGGCCTTCGACAAGGTATGGCATGCTGGTATGCTCTTTAAACTAAAGAAAAACCTTCCCCATCCTTTTTATCAAATCCTAAAAAGCTATATTTCCAACCGACATTTCCTAGTCAAGCAGGATAATGAATACACAAGCCTAAGACCAATAAAAGCCGGAGTACCACAAGGAAGTGTCTTGGGACCGATATTGTACTTGCTCTACACTGCTGACCTACCCACAAGTAACATAAAAACGTGTGCAACTTTTGCTGATGACACCGCTGTACTAGCCTCTCACCATGATCCAAATACAGCATCCAGAATCCTTCAGAAAGACCTTAATAATATACAAAGATGGCTTAAAAAATGGAAGATAAAGGCGAATGAGAGTCAATCCATCCATGTAACCTTCACTATGAAAAGACAAACATGTCCATCTGTAACACTAAATGAAACGCAACTCCCACAAACCGATACTGTCAAGTACCTAGGAATCCATCTTGATAGGAGATTAACTTGGCAAAAGCACATTTTTACAAAAAGGAAACTAGGAATAAAATTCCGAGAAATGTACTGGATCATCGGTCGTAAATCTCAACTATCTCTTGAAAACAAACTGCTGATATATAAATCTATATTAAAACCAGTGTGGACCTATGGTATCCAACTTTGGGGGACAGCCAGTCAAACTAACCTAGAAATACTGCAAAGATTCCAGAACAGTCCTTAGAACAATGCTGAATGCCCCTTGGTACGTGCCAAACTATGTGATAGAGCAAGACCTCAATGTGCCATCCATAAAAACAGTAATAACAGAATATTACAAAAAATATTCCAAGAGACTAGAATCTCATCCAAACGAGTTAGCCAGCAACCTCACTGATGACCACAATGATGTACGACGCCTGAAGAGATTCAAAGTAGTGGACCTAGCAAGAAGATTCGAATAATCTGTGATAACTAAACTTTTAACTTGTTTTAATTTAATTTATGTTAATTTATGTAACATTTATGTATGGTCAAATTTTCAATTTTTGTCAAAGAATTTACCTATTGTTCTTAGTTAAGGATAGATTGTAAATATTACAAAAAAAACTATTTTAAAAATGTGACTAATGCAATGAAATTTAGATTCCATTTTAAAGTACGTCAACAAATCGATAATTACAAATTGATAGTGGCTCAGTGGTAGAGCATTAGACTGCTCGAGAGGTCCCGAGTTCAAAACCCGGCTGTCGGGAATTTTTTTAAATTTTTTAAATAAATAATTAAAAGTTAATACACTTAAAGTTCATATTTTATAAGGTAATTATTATATACATATACCATTTTAAATATTTTCTTTGGTTTATATGAGTTTAAATCCGCTAGAGAAAATATGCCTCTAAAATAGCCGATTACAAAATTCTTTTATGACAGAAATTGAAACGACAAAATAGTTTATAATTTTATATTGGGTCCTATAAATAATGAAAACGTTTTATTATAAAAAGTTCTTTTTTACAAAAGTGTAATTATTTTTAGTATATTTTTATTGGAACATGTTCCTATATATACGCCTACTCTGGCTATTTTGTTCATTTCGCGTTAAAATTAAGCTGTAATGCTGGGGCCACACTAGCGTCTAATGCCGTTAATTATCGCATTATTTGCATTACAGAGATGGCAAATAATGCGATAATTTTATTAACGGCATTGGACGCTAGTGTGGCTCCAGCGTAAAGATTTGTTTTCATCCGCTGCGGTATTCTAAAATACTAAATTAAAAATACCTTTTGAATACAACAATTTCTATGTAGGAAAAACCGCAAGATCAGTGTCAAGATAAATGAGGATAAAAAATACATCATCAACAGGGACTTCGACAAATCACGTATATACAAATATGCCTGGGACATTGAACACTAGAGCTTCACAATACGATACAATATCGATACTTTTTAAGTATTGAGTATTGTATTGGTTATGCCAATGAAGTGTCGTATCGAGTATCGATATCGGCAATACTTTCTTATAAAAATATCGTATTGATATTGATTTCGATACGATATGGATACAATACTCGATAAAATATCGACATAAAGAGGATTGATTATACATCTGAGCTGCGTAGGCTCTTTATGCCCACTTTTGCATGCTTGGCAAATGGACAATATTCTAAAAATATTATAGTTATAACTTATAGATTCTTATAAAAATTGAATAAGGCTGAATGCTTCTTTGAAATGTTTGAAAGTCGACTAATACTTACCAATTCTGTATTGTTTAAAAACTACTTTTGAAAAGATAGGAAAATTCCCGGAGATTCGGAATAAATCGCAATTCAGTATTTGTTGAAAATTATTTTTGCGTCATCATCACTCACTTCCATAATATTGCCACAAATTCCACATGATATAAACATGATATACCGCATTTATACTCAGTCCTGTTGGACAGGGAAGTGGGCAGCGTGAATGTGTAAATAGCTCACTCGCGCTGCTGCTCCTCATGCTACTGCCATTGCATGGCGCTCCCTCAAAAGTCGGTTTTCGAGATGGAAGTCAAAGGACTGGCAGCGCGAGCACGAGTGGGTATTCACATTCAACTACTCTCTCACTTGCCGCCGACAAAGCGGCAAGTGAGTAAAGCCTTGGTTTCCTCGAAAGCGGCACCGACAAACTGCGACCGTAACACTGCGATGAATGACGTCAGATTACGGTGAAAAATTCAAGGTTCTTCACTGCGGCAATAAAATGTGTAAACTCAGCAAGCGGTGGCTTCCAACGTATCCTTGGAAACCACTGCTATTATTTTGCGTGGTACAGTTTTTTATGACGTCATCTATCGCAATGTTACGGTCGCAGCTTGTCTGTGCCGCTTTCGAGGAAACCCAGGCTTAAGGGAGCAACACGATGCTGTCGTCACATTCCATTCTTGTGAGTCGTTCGGTAATGAGTTGTGAGGACATTGGCGAGGAACTGATGTGAACACCTCACACCTCATTTGCGTCGATACCGTATTTCGGGCAATATTTCCGTCAGCGGCAGCAGCAGTGGCAATAGCTGAGTATAAATCCGGCAATATAAACAGTGTAAGCATAACCGTCATTTAGTCACTCTCAAGAGTTGCAAGTTCAGGGCATTCAAGTGTAAAATTAACAGCTGATGCTTGGGTTGCAGATCACTTATACTTTTATGTAAATAATTATTGTTTACATTATTTTTTTTCTCGATATCGATATTTTCAATAATATCGAGGCAAGCGTATCGACATTACAAGAGTATTGTATTGATTTCGGATAATGAGTATCGTATCGACATTAATATTACTAAGTTATGTATTGTATCTGTATCGTATTGATTTTCGATACGATATCAATACAATATCGATATTTTTATCGAATATCGTGAAACTCTATTGAACACAGAATACAATGAAAAGACGCATCAGCAATCACGAAAAAAACAGCCATAAAAAAGAGAAAAATCATAGAAGGATTCCCCATCCTACTCAATGAAGAAAAATGTGTAGCAAACCCATCAGCAGAATGTAGTTGGGTTTAGTTGCCAATACCAAAAGGAGAAGTCAACAAGAAGAATATACAAACAATGGCGGATCAGAAAACCTGAAACATATCGTCTACAATCATACACAATACATATGCAACACACAATACACAAACACTCACGTACAATCCCATATAGCACGTACATATAATGCAGAAACCACACAGAATAACCAGAATTTGATGTCCCACATAGCATACAATTCACCCTAAGATGTTTTCCGTGGCTGTTGCCTACAACACCGCTGCCAAGTAAATTCACTTCCATTTTTGAAAGGACAACCTCTTCAACAACTTTGGTGGTTATACACTTTTTCAACAAAAGTTTGTTAAGCAACCTTTTTTTGAAAACGATATCCGGAGTGGAAATCGAAACGTCAAATTTTTAGTTAAAAATATAATTGTCATTACAATCAATTGTGACTTAATCGCATATAAACACAATATTTAATTAGGACATGTCACAAGAAAATCATTTCGGAAATCAATAGATTGGTTGCCGTAGTCAATCATAACCTCAACACACTCCACAACCTTTCGATAACTGTGTTATCATATAAAATACACATAGTTACAAAAGTTATGCCTCACCTAAAATTATCCTCATTTTCATAGTTGATTTTTTCATGAAGAGATTAACTGATTCCGGTAATTTTTATTTAATATTTTAGATTTTTCTTTGGTACATAAGAACACAGTTGGGCAAAGGTATACTCAAACTTTTTTTTTGAACTTAAACTGGGTAGAAGAAAATAAATGTTTTTCTTATGTTAAGTTTGAGACACCATGTAGGGAAGAAAAGGTATAAATGTGAGTATAATATATCCAAATCGTCTGTAATATATCCAAATTGGAGTCTTATTATCTTAAGTTTTGTGAACATTTTGTTTTCCAATTGTCTCTGATATCTTTAGAAACAAAAAATAGACGGTTTTATTCGTTAACATGTGTTTTAACTGAAACGAAAATTTGAGACAACCTGTAGGGAGGAACAGGTACAAAGGGTATACATCGAAATTATGTTTAGTCCAGAGAAATAAGGTTTTCGTCGGGACACTTGAGCAGCCAGGTTGCAAATGGATTTTTTGGATACTATTTACCTAATACATTATAAATACAAAAATGCCCGTCACAGTTCGGACGAGAATTTTAGTTATTAACAAATAAGCATGAAAAATGGCAGTTTTTTCGTTTAAATCGCTACAGGTAAAAATAGGGTAATTAAAATTTAATTACCCTATTTTTACCTGTAGCGATTTAAACGAAAAAACTGCCATTTTTCATGCTTATTTGTTAATAACTAAAATTTAGATATTTAATATCTTCTTTAGAGTATTGATCTTTTAGTAGATGGACAAAGGTTCAAATTGGCAGTTTTTAAATTTTGGTCCCATCATTTGTTGCTTCGCTAATTGCCAAATCAGACTAAAATTTCGAAAATAAAAAATTTGCTATAACTTTTACGAAAATTTAACTTTGATATTGCATGAAAAGTTGAGACAACCAGTACAAACCATGCACAAAAAATTTCAAGACGATTTGTCAATTAGTTTAAATTTTATTCAATTTGTTTATCCCAAAAAGCTTTTTTTGCACTGTTATTGTTCAGAAAATGATAATGATACAGCAATTATGTGGAAACCACATAAAAGAAGTACACTTATATTTTCACAGCATTTAATAAAATCCAAAAAAGTCATTTTTGGCTAAAAACAATTTGAATAGCTTTGTTAATATTGACTCTAGAGTAAATCTACTTTGGGATTTCAAAAGCTGGTATTTTTACACGGATTTTTTAAAAAACAAACTTTTCTCCTAGTTCAATAATTGTGGTTAAAGTTAGCCACTTTTATTATTTAATTCAGTTACTTCTACATACATAAAATTCTCCTGTAAAAATGTTAGTTACCATACTCCTCCAAAACGGCTTGACCGATTTTTATGAAATTTTACACGTGTATCGTGTACGAATGAGAATAGGATTTAACCTATTTTTCATAGCCATAATTTATAAGGAGGGTTGCCTCCCTGACATTTTTTTTATTTTTTTAGACAAAATTGTCTACTTTAATTTTATATGGTGTAGAATTAAAAAAATACAAACAACCTTTAATTTTCATTCTTCTATCACCAACCCCTATTTTTTAATAGCCATCTATATATTTACTTCTATAAAATTCTCCTATAACAGTGTTAGTTGCCATACTCCTCCGAGACCGCTTGACCGATATTTATGAAATTATATATGTATATTTGGTAGGTTTGAGAATCGGTCGTAATCTATTTTTCATATCCCTAAGTGATAAGGGGGTTCCCCCTAACATTTTTTTAATGTTAGATGGGGATATGCGTACATAACGTACTCTACAAGACTACGAGTACATACAAATTAAAAAAATGATGATCAAAATCCATTAACAAGCTCCGGACATAATTATTGCAGCATATGTTTGAAGGATCAATTTCATTTTTTGAGTGCACGGATTTTAATAATTCCCCTCCACCGACCACGAATCAATTTCGTTAGGACGTAATTTGTAAACCTTTATTAAACACTTTGTTGAAGTTTAAAGTTTACTCAAACTTTTACACATAAACTATATACCTTAAACTTCAAAATGGCGCTAGTTAGGTTGCCTAATTTTTATAAACAAAATAGCTGTGAATTAAATAAAAAAAAGTGGCTAACTTTGACCGTAATTAACCTAGGCGAAAAGATTTTTTTTTGAAATTCGTGTAAAAATACCAGCTTTTCAAATCCCAAAGCAATTTTAGACTAGAGTCAATATTAACAAAGTTATTCAAATTGTTTATAAGCCAAAAATGACTCTACTATAGTAAAATATATTCGGAATGAAAATGACTTTTAATGATTTTTTTTAATTACGTTGAAAACATAAATATTCTTCTTTCACGTGGTTTCCACAGAATTGCTATATCGTTATTATTTTTTGAACAATAACATTTCAAAAAGAAGCTCTTTGGGATAAACAAATTAAATAAAATTTAAACTAATCGACGAATCGTCTTAAAATTTTTTGTCCATTATATGGACTCTTTGACTCAACTTTTCATGCAATATGAAAGTCTTAAGGTCATTTTTACAAAAGTTGTAGCACATTTTTATTTTCGAAATTTTAGTTTTATTCTGAAATTTCCAGAGCAACAAATGATGGGACTAAAATTCAAAAACTGCCATTTTAAACCTTTGCTCATCTACTAAAAGGAGGATACTATAAATAAGATATTTTTACCTGTGGCGATTTAAACGAAAAAACTGCCATTTTTGACACTTATTTGTTAATAACTAAAATTCTCGTCTGAACTGTGAGGGGCATTTTTGTATTTATAATGTATTAGATATATAGTACCCAAAAAACCCATTTGCAACCTGACTGCTCAAGTGTCCCGAACATGGTATATTTTTGCCTTAATTCCCTGGCGTAGTTGTAGTCTCATATTTTGTGAATATTTTATTTTTTTAGGTTCTGTGATATCTTTAATAACAAAGAAACTAGACTCTTTAATATGTGTTTTAACTGACGCCATGCAATACATGAGGAGGTCATATCTTATGATATACAAGATGAAATTATTTTCCATACCCATACAGTGCGAAAGTAACAAAGTGTTCAAAGAAAGAAAATCTGTACAATGTACATCTCGCTATTTAAAGAGCCTCCACGTAGACACCAAATTCGTACTTACACCTAATGAAATTCCAACCAAAAACATCACAGAGCCTTCATTAAACAATCTCGTCTCTCTTATGTTGCGCTGTGCATACCGCTCACTTGTTCGACAAGTACCTCTAACGGCACGGCGCGGCGATCTTACGGTGCACGTTGAAGAATCGTGCGATATGAAAAGCATTGGCTAGTTTATAGTACAACGCGCCGAATCGACAACGGGGAAGTGCGCCGTCTATTGTTTCAGTAAACCTTTTCCTAACTGTATAAATACCAAAGAAAAATCTAAAATACTACTACTATCGGTTTAAAGCGTTCTCCGATGCCTTTCGACTCCTAACCGCCATTCTTCTCTGTTTAACCATAGACCTGGACAGAGAGAAAACTCTAAAATAATAAAGGTACATTCCATGTCAAATCACTCAGGCATAGTGATGTAAGAACAAAATATTCTCAAGAGAATATTCTCGAGAACGAGAATATTCTCGAGAATATTCTCGGCCAGAATATTCTCGTTTTTGAGAATATACTCTTGACAGTGGCTGCGTCCCTAATCGTGCTAAGACGTTACATAAAAATGAAAAATGGAAAACGTGGATACGGCTTTTCTAAGTAAACGCGAATCAATCAGTAATTTAACTATGGAAATAATGCTAGACAATTATTTGAACTAGTGATTTCGAACTATTAATAAATATGATAGAGCCAAGAATAGAGAAGAACAAACATGAGAAACGCAATACCAATCTCAACAAGATTAGCAATTGTTATTTATATAATATACTAAAAGTTTTAGTTTAATGTATTTATTCAGGGTGCACTACTCTTCCATTTGTCTCATAGTTCCAGAAGTATGCCAAGTTCCACATGGATGTACTGCATTAATAAACCTTATTGTGATTTCATTTGACCACGTATTCATCTTTTCTTTGTATATTTTGACAAAACCAAATTAAATTTCAACAGAGTACAGGAAATAAAGAAGAAATACAGAGCAACATGCAAAATTTTCCACAGCAGTTCGACTTTATCGGCAACGCATCAGGCACTGCAATAGTGTTCAAATACCAGTAAGATTTCGGCCACATGGCTCAGCCAAACGGCGATATTTTCATTAGATGGCTGTAATGTTGCCAGAAACATACCAAATATATATTTTCGGCAACATATTGCTTCAAAAACTAGCCCGTCTAAATGCCCCTTTAGACATAGACACATGACTCAGCTGGCGACTCGTGAAAAATAAAATCCCACAACTTCTCATCAGTACATTGAAATGCAGAATGTAGATGGCCACGAGCCACGATGACCTAATGATAGAAATAGATTCTGAACCTGAGGCCTCATGTTTTTCTGATTAAATCACAACATCCATTACTTGCATTATTTGTTGTTAAGAGGAAACTTTCATTTTTTTTTTTCAAATAAATTTTGAATTCTCTTTTGTTTTTGTATTTTGTTTATATATAAAGAACACTATTGGAACGGTCAGACCACGAAAACGGCACATATATTTTGTCCGACAGAACAGACTTAAACTCTCCGAACAGAGATTAAACTCTCATGCAAAAATCAGACTGCTATTTATCACCAAATGGGCGTTTTAATGAGTGGAACATGTAGAATATGTCAAATGACAGGAATTATGACAGGTGATAAATAGCAGTCTGATTTTTGCATGAGAGTTTAATATCTGTTCGGAGAGTTTAAGTCTATTCTGTCGGACAAAATAAATGTGCCGTTTTCGTGGTCTAACCGTTCCAAATTTTTAACCTGTTCCACAATTAAAACTGCCCCTGTTCCAGTGTTCCCATATATCAAAGTTTATCCGACTAGACACCCTTAAGCTATTAACAAATTTTCAGCTTGCTATTAATCAACTTTTTTTTCATACGCGGGATCCAGACCTATGTAGTGGAGTCACTGAAGGTGGATATTAGCTATTACCTCCGATTTCGTTGAACCTCCATCGATTTGCATGAAAATTGGTGAGTGGTTAGAGGATATCTCAAGGAACAAAGGTGACATGGTGCCAACTTGCGCTTTTACCCTGGGGGTGGATGCCACCCCTTCTTGTGGGTGAAATTTATTTTATTAAAAATAACCAAATAATTTGATAGAGGGACAAATTTCAAGCAAAATTTGTTATATAAAGTTATTAAAATAAATCAAAACTTTTTAAGTTATTAAAGATCAAAATTTTTAATTTTTCTTGAGAAGAATGCATGTTTTTAACCAATTTTTCATCAATAACTCAAAAAGTGTAAATTTTGACAAAAAAGTTATTATTATCAAAATTGAAGCTAATAAAAAATGAAATAAGCCTGTTACTAAAAAAACCTTTTAATTTTAATTAAAAGTGAGTTATAGGTAATTGAATGTATATTTTTTTCGGCGAGTAAAAAACTCTAAGTATTCAAGCTGAAATAACGGGACATTGATGCATTTTATAACATAAACTTATTAAACATTTGTCAAAGTACTTAAAAATATCTACCAAATGAGCCCCGAACGTGTTGATAGCGTTAAAATTTATTCTCCAAATTTTTAAGTTTATCTTTTAAAAATTTTTCCAAAAAATATTATGGTTTTTTTTAATAACTTCGTTCGTATTTACGATATCAGTTTCATCTAAAAACTGTTTGGAAGTTAATTTCAAACGCTATTTAAGCACGTTAAACCTAATCTTTTAAACCCCTTAATTTTTGAAAAATAAAAGGTTAAATGGCCCCGGTTGCATGGTTCCCACAGCAAAATTTAAGATTTAAACGTTTTTATCTCGGTTATTTTTTACCCTATAGAAATAGTAAATTACATAAAATCTTTGGCACAGATAAAAGTAAAATTTGGTTATATACAATTTTTTACGTACATTGAGTATTTTTGGAGAATTATCAAAAGAATATGAGAATTACAATAATTTTAAAAATTATGATTTTTTTAAATTAAATCTTTTTTTCAAAAATATGCATTCTAAACCGGTCAAAATTATCGAAAGCATTACTTATGGTAATATAAAGAAGTTTTTGGAAAAATTACTATAAATTTTAAGTTTTATGGAAATGGCGTATGTTTAATTCTTAACTTTTTCCTAAAAAATTCGAGACGGTTCTATTATTTTCCTTATAACTTACTTAATTTTGACGCTATTACCTTGTTCTGAAGCTCATTTAATAGTTATTCCAAAGTACTTTGACAAATGTTTAGTAGGAATATGTTATACATTGCATCGTTTTCCCGTTATTTAAGCTTGAATACTTAGATTTGAGTACTCGTCGAAAAAAATACACATTCAATTGCCAATAACTCACTTTGAACTAACATTATTTTAGTTCTTTATGTGAGGAATGTATTCAGTTTTTTATTATCTTCAATTTCAGTAATAATAACTTTTTGGTAAAAGCTTATAGTTTTTGATTTATACGTGAAAAACCGATTTAAAACATGCATTTTTTTACTAAAAAATAAAATTTTTGGTCTTTAATAACTCAAAAAGTGTTGATTTATTTGAATAACTTTATCTAACAAATTTGGCTTATAATTTGCCCCTGTATCGACTTATGGTATTATTTTTAATAAAATAATTTTCACCCCCGAGAAGGGGTGTCATCCACCCCCAGGGTAAAAGCGCAAGTTGGCATCATGTCACCTTTGTTTCTTTAGGTATCCTCTAATTACTCACCAATTTTCATGAGAATCAATGGGGGTTCAACGAAATCGGAGGTGAAAACCTTCAGTGACTGCACTAATGTTGTTTAGTCTCATAATTTTTTATATAATTTCATGATTTTTAATACCCTATTTCATCTTCAACAATATCCCTAAGTGCGTCATAGGGTTCATTCTCAGAAAATTCTCCATATTGAGAATATTCTCGAGAATATTCCCGAGAATATCCTCTGATTTTTCATTCTCGAGAATTTTCCAACACTACTCAGGCAAAACTTTTAGATCCCCGATTTTCTAAAACTTGGTGTCTAGCTTCTACGGGACGTAAAAATAAGTCATTTGAGGTCAAAAAGTCTGCTGATTTTTCTTTTTTTTTTCTCAAAATGTTATTTTATGCGATTTTACAGTAATTTGGTGTTTATCTAAACAAATTTGCATTTTCTATCGTAAAGTATCAATGGAAAACAATATTTTAATAGAAGGGACTCAAAAATGTCATTGTAAGGAACTATAACCAGTTATTTTGATTCAAAACACGTTTTTGATTAAATTTTAGTGTAGAAAACGTTAAAATACCGTTTTTCACATTTTCCTCCATTACCAAAATACATCATATTCGATTTGTCTGAAAATTTGCCCAAAGATAGCCAAAAGATAGGACTTTAAGTGGTTAAAAGTATGTATTTGAATTATTTTACAATACAAAAAAAAGTTACTAGCGAAAACGGTTCTCCTATAGAATCAAGATGGCGGCTATCGTAACGGAGGAATTCATTCGCGATTTTAAATTTAATCCATTATTGACCCCCTAAAGATTACAAAAATAAAATTTTGGGCAGCTCGGCATGCAAGGTCAAATGCTATCCCGACTAGACTAATATACTTTTGAGTCTGATATTATTGTATGTAACTTTTTTTGTATTGTAAAATTATTCAAATCCTTTTAACCACTTAAAGCCCTATGTTTTGGCTATTTTTGGGCAAATTTTTAGCCAAATCGAATATGCTGTATTTTGGGAACGGCGGAAAATTTAAAAAACGGTATATGTTTTTTACACTATAAAATTTAATCAAACACTTGTTTTGAATCAAAATAACTTATTATAATGCCATATTAATGACATTTCTGAGTCCCTTCTATTAAAATATTATGTTTTCCATTGAAGCTTTACGATAGAAAATGCAAAGGCTGTAGCGGGGTAAGATGGTCAAAAATGCCCCCGCACCGATCAGCCCCGCTACTTATGTTTTCGATAAAGGATATAAAATTATGCCCTCATGCAAATTTTTAGCTTCCCAGAGGTCCTAAAACTTTTTAAATGGAGAAAAGAAGAATTTTTAGGTTTTATTTTTTTGTGAGCGCAGTTTGACTTATAAAAATCTGAAAAAATTCAAAAGGTTGTATCTTTTGAATACAAAACCACCTGATTTTTTTCAAATTTTTGTAATAAAAAATGAGCCCATGAAAAATTTTTGAAATTTTCAAAAAAATTTTAGGTTATGATAATATGATTTGGCCAACTTTGAAATAGTATTTTTTTTGTGTACTTTTTGCCGTTCTTTTGAATGGCAGAGGCAGAATTTTTAATATCTGAGCGGAAAGAACGAAAAAATCGAAAAAACCGTTTTTGGCTGTCACGAGAAGCATCTCGGGACAGCCAATTTTAGGATTTAGGATCCTGACTACAACAACTGAAAAAAAGACTAAAAGTGTGAATTTGGTTATAAAATTTGGTATTTGGGGTTATAATAATATTTGGAACAACTTTTCCAAATAACTTTTTTCGATATCTATAACGCGAAGCAAATCGAATCGCATATCGAAAATTCACCCTGTTTATAATAGGCCGCGTTTAAAACTTAAAGTTTAGTTGACTATTTTAAAAATTGTGAACCATCACCCTGTATGACTGTGCAAAATTGCAAATCTGTATATATTTTGATAGCCGAAACATAGGGGTGTCTTCATCTTAAATGCGACACACTGTACTTATCTTATCAATTTGATAATTTATTGCAACTAATATAGTCGTATTTTTTATAGATTAAAAATATAAAATCAAAATACTGACTAATTCACTAATTTTATCATAAAAAGTTCAGATTGATTGCATTGAAGTATTGAACCAATTAATGTGTAATAATATGTATAATATAATATACAGAGTGAGTTTTATGTATGGAAACACTCAATTATCTCGGAAATGGCTTGCACGATTTTTATAGATTGTGGTGGGTAGGGGTTTTCTAATGTGGCCGATATTACAGTAATACTTACATTGTTGTCAGATCTTCCGTTTTTCTGAATATCTAATTAACTTTCTTATTTCAAATGGAACACATGTATATTTTTTGCGTTTTGAAGTCCTTAAGAAATACTGATTATTTTCCATGTTATATTCCCTATACATAAAGGCCATAATTTCGAAGTTATTGCTACATTTATTTAATAAAACTTTTTAAACAAATTATAAAAATCAATTTTTTCGGCCTGGGTAGACATTATTTTAGGTTCTGGACCATTGGGAACAAAAAAGTTCTTTTTTGTGTAATTTTTCTCTAAATCGTTTTCGAGTTATAAATAATTTAAAACTGAAAATAAATAGAATAATGACGATTTTCAAGGTTAAAAAACACAAATCAAAAATATTATTTTTGAAACTGCGAAGTACAGAAATTCAAGGTAAAGCCTTATTTTATCAAAAATACAAAAATAGACGGTTTCGTTTTGATTCAGATCTTTCTAATGCCATCCCACTTTCACATTTATTTCACTTATTTTATCAGTTAACGATAAGTAATTTGAGCTTGTTTCATTCTAAAATGTTGTTTTTTTGTTGTTAATGCCTGTCCTCTCATATACGCTTCATTAACATTGATTAAAAAGCAATGTTTTAGAATAAAACGTGCCAAAAATTTTATAGCGAGCTCCTGGAAGAAGGGTTTAGCTTGAATTTGGGTACATTGCAGTTTCAAAAATAATATTTTTTATTTTTGTTTCTGAACCTTGAAATCGTCATTATTCGATTTTTTTCAGTTTTAGATTGTTTATAACTCGAAAACGATTAACTTTAGAGAAAAATTACAAAAAACCTTTTTTGTTTCCAATGATCCAAAGAACGTAAAATAATGCCTACACGGGCCTAAAAAATTGATTTTTATAATTTCTTTAATTTTTTTTTAAATCAATATAGCAATAACTCCGAAACTATGGCATTTGTATAGGGAATGTAACATACAAAATAATCATAATCGCAAAAAATATAAAGGGTGTTCCATTTGAAATAAGAAAGTTCATTAGATTTCCAGAAAAATGGAAAATCTGACAACAATGTAATTATCACTGTAATATCGGCTGCATTAGAAAACCCCTAGCCACCAAAACCTATGAAAAACGTGAAGTCGTTTCCGAGATACTTCAGGGTTTCCATACATAAAACTCACTCTATTAGAATATTATAATAATTATAATATTATTATATTAATACGCATTAATTGGTTCAATATTTTAATGCAATCAGTTTGAACTTTTTATGATAAAATTAGTGAATTAGTCAGTATTTTCATTGTATATTTTGAATCTGTAAAAAATACGACTATATTAGTTGCAATAAATTATCAAATTGATAAGATACAGTGTGTCGCATTTAAGATGAAGACACTCCTATGTTTCGGCTATCAAAATATACAGATTTAAAATTTTGCAGCCATAGAGGTTGATGGTTCACAATTTTTAAAATAGTCAACTGAACTTTAAATTTTAAACGCGGCCTACTGCGAATCGACAAACAGGGTGAATTTTCGATATGCGATTCAATTTGCTTCGCGTTAGAGATATCGAAAAGTTATTTGGAAAAGTTGTTCCAAATATTATTATAACCCCACATACCAAATTTTATGACACAATTCACACTTTTAGTTTTTTTTCAGTTGTTGTAGTCAGGATCCTAAATCCTAAAATTGGCTGTCCCGAGATGCATCTCGTGACAGCCAAAAACGGTTTTTTAAATTTTTTCGTTCTTTCCGCTCAGATATCAGATATTAAAAATTCTGCCTCTGCCATTCAAAAGTACGGCAAAAAGTACACAAAAAAATACTATTTCAAAGTTGGCCAAATCATATTATCATAACCTAAAATTTTTTTGAAAATTTTCAAAATTTTTCTTGGGCTCATTTTTTATTATAAAAATCTGAAAAAAATCAGGTTGTTTTGTATTCAAAAGATACAACCTCTTGAATTTTTTCAGATTTTTTGAAGTAAAACTGCGCTCACAAAAAATAAAACCTAAAAATTCTTCTTTTTTTGATTTAAGACGTTTTAGGACCTCTGGGAAGCTAAAAATTTGCATGAGGGTATAATTTTATATCCTTTATCGAAAACATCAGTAGCGGGGCTGATCGGTGCGGGGCATTTTTGACCATCTTATCCCGCTATAACCTTTGTTTAAATAAATACCAAATCACTGTAAAATCGCTTAAAATAATATTTTGAGAAAAAAAAAAGAGAAGAAAAAGAAGACAATTCGACCTTAAATGTCTTATTTTTACATTCCGCAGATGCTATACGCTGTGAGCTCGTACGTAGAGGGGATATTTAAAAATTCGCGAGCATCAGTAGTGACAAGTATGTAAACGTTTACTGGAAATTTGACATAAATGTCAAAGTGATTAATTTAAAATTAAAAATAAAAACATTAATTATAAAAAATATTAGTTGGTCAAAGCTGTGGTATATATTTTTACCTTAAATATACTTACGTTTTAAATACTGAATTTAAGTTTTTTTAATGTTCCGTAATATGTAATTATAAATTAATCTATTAATTTTAGCGCCATCTACACGATAAGTGTGAAAGTATCCGAAGTAAGAAATTAATATTTCTTCAATAGAACGTCAAAATGATTAGCAAAATCTTAAAAAAAATCGATTACAATTTAATTACTTTTTTGCGTTGTAAATATTAAGGGATAACAATTAAATAATAAATTTAAAGCCACCAGCGAAGACCCACCACCAGAGACACCAGCGAAGCTCAGAGCGTATATACCAATTTTCAGACAAAATCACCCTAAAACAAATTAGAATCACAGAATCACCCTAAAACAAATTAGAAGAATCCATTAAAGTGTTCACGAAAAAATCAACTATGTAAATGAGCATAATTTCAGATGATGCATAACTTTTGAAACTGTGTGTATTTTCGACTATTGTGTTTAATGTTACATATTATATTAAATTATTGCGAAATATGTCAAAATTGCGACCCCGTATCAAGGTTTGAGTTTTATGTGTTTTTTATCACAGAAATATAACAACAATATTTGCATTTGACGGTATTTCTGCCTTGATGATAGTTACTATTTAGTGTTATGTTTGCAAACAAAATTAACTAATTACAAAAACTCCGAAATTTCGTAATATGTCCAGTGATGTCATTTAGTATAGTTAACGAGTGAATAATTTGATTACTAGATTTTTAATTATGACATATTTTACTTAAAAATGAGAATAACACTGTACAGGAACAAAAGTAATTTGGGTTAAAATGTTCTGGAAACAGGAATGTCAATTATGCATAGGCGATATTTAAAATTCTCTTATGTGAGAATGATAAAATTAATAATGCAAGTGCATTTAATAATAAAAAAATACCAAATTTGAAATTTTACTTTGGATTATTTGCTTGTTGGAAAAGCTTATAAAGAGAAAAGCCATTTTCATTGATATCTCGCGATCCTGGTATGGAATTATTATGTTAATGTTGCTTCTAGCTTCTAGACATTTTCTTCTTCTTATTATTCTTCTTCTTCTTTAGGTACCGTCTTCTCTAAGAAGGTTGGTAATCATCACAGCTATTTTCACTTTTGAGATTGCAGCTCTTAATAAACTGCAATTATACCACTTTTTCAGATGGTTGAGCCAGGAGATGCATCTTCTTCCAAGACTTCGTTTTCCCTGTATTTTTCCTTGCATTATGGTTTGTAGCAACACATATTTATCCCCTCTCATAACGTGGTCGAAATATTGTAACTTTCTTATCTTAATCGTATTCATGATTTCCTTTTCCTTTTTCATCTTTCTGAGTACCTCAACATTTGTTATTCGGTCTACCCAACTTATTTTTAATATTCTTCGGTAGGTCCACATCTCGAATGCTTTAAGTCGATCTCTTATTTCTTTCTTTAAGGTCCACGCCTCTACCTCATAAAGAAAGTTACAAGTGCTCTAAACCGTTCCTGACGTTAACGTCCATGGCAATACGGCAATACGAAGTTTATTTACTGCGCTGCAGAATAGCTCGATTCATTTTGGGCTAAACAATTTGTGCAGGATGGCAAGCCAAGCAATTTTTCTTCCTGGATCTCTCCTACCCTCAGTTTTTCCCTAGAGTATAACCTGGTGTAACCCATATTTTCCTTTGTTTCCCATAATGTGCGGAAAATGTTTTAGTTTTCGGCATTCTACTGTTATCAGCAGGCCAGGTTGATAATTCATTCTTCTGGGTACTTCTTCGTTAGTAACGGTCCATAAAATTTTTAGAATTGGTCGGTGTATCCAAATCTCGAATTATTTTAAGTAAGCGGAGTTTGCGACGACAAACTTCGCAAACAAAGACTTTATTAGAGATCAACTTCAAGTGATAGCGTATGATCTAGTCATCATAGCAAAGATGACGATGACACAAGATAAGAGCAATTGAAAAAATTGATAGAGAATAAAGAGAAAAGGGCTAGAGATAAACCAGCACAAAAGAAAATACATGACGATAGATAACGGCGACACAACAACTCAGAAATTTCTAATAAAACAGCACCATAAATTTGAAACTGTATCCACATTTAACTAATTGGGAGTAACAATATAAAAAATCGAAAAAGGGAGAAAAGATAAACGAATTCTGAAAGGAAAAAAAAACATGGATTGAATGGAAATCTGCTATAAAGTAAGATTCGCCAGACAACAAAGATGGACCTATAAATATAGGTAAGTCCTTAATAAGACCTGTTGTTACATATGGGATGGAAACAACGACGATTAACAAGAAAGAGGACGATACCCTTCTGAAATTTGAAAAAAAAATAATGAAAACGATACTTAGCCACAATCTAGCAAGAAAGAGAGAAAGAAGAAATGAAAACAATCTCCAGATACAGAAAATCTCCTGACCTTGAATGGATGGTACATATACAGAAACGTCCACACCCAAATATGCTGAGAAGGATTACGAACTGAATTTCACTATGGGCCAGGTGTAGAGTAAGGCCTAGAATTAAACGGCTGGATGATGTAGAAGAAGATATAAGAACAATGAGTTTTAAAGACTGGAAAGTTCAGTGCACGGACAGGAAGAAATGGAAAGGAGTCACGACAGCATCAAAAATACACATCAAGCTATAAATGATATAAATAAATAATCCACCTCACCCAAGAATAGAATTGTGAACATCATGACGTTAGCTATAATCCCTAGGGATTATAGCTTCAATGAATCAATGAATTTTCTCTGCCTTCAAACCTTTAACTATTCTATTTTTGGAAATTAACGCTAAGTATAATTAATAGTTATTTATGAGGTCCGTGAAGTTAGCCCGAAAAACTCGGGAAAAAAATGTGACCAACACCATTCGATTGTCCATTGATTGTCCACGTTTGTCCACTGTGTTATTTCGTTAGTCCACCCATCAATCTTTTTATAAACAAAATTTTTTTTTCGGGGTAACTTCGCAAATACACAAATTTTCGAAAATTCAAAAACTCTCTTGCTATATTGTTTGTCCATCGTCTGTCCATGTTTGTCCACCCAATAATTTTGTTTGTCCACCCACTGGTATTTAAAAAAAAATTTATATACATATATTGCTTACGGATAATAGAACAATACTGCTGAACCAGTACTTCAGACTGAATGGAATTGGAATGAATGAATCTGAGGGGGCAGAATATTAACTACTCATATTTGTCCACACCCTCGCAGCGTTTATCCAACCCCTTAAAGTGCAAAACAACCCCCTTGAAGACTCTTTATTTTTTTTTAATTCTCAACTCGGACCAAGTTTACGTCCGCTTAAAAACGCATTTTAACATTATTTCAGGGTCCGAATCCCAACTACCCTTTTGTCCACTCCTTCGCAGCGTTTGTCCAATCCCTTAAAGTGCGAAACGACCCCCCTGGAGATTGTAATTATTTTTTTTAATTCTCAATTCGGACTAACTTCTTGTCCGCTTAAATGCGTATTTAAACGTAAATTCGGGGACAGAATCCTAACTGCACGTTTGTCCACCCCTTCGCAGCGTTTGTCCAATCCCTTAAAGTGCGAAACCACCCCCCTGTTAATTATAATTATTTTTTTAATTTCTTACGTAGGGCTAACTTCACATCCGCTTAAATGCGTATTTAAACGTTAATTCGGGGACAGAATCCCAACTAACCATTTGTCCACCCATTCGCAGCGTTTGTTCAACCCCTTAAAGTGCGAAACGATCTTCCTGGAGATTGTCATTATTTTTTTATTTCTTAATTCGTTTTAACTTCACGTCCGCTTAAATGCGTATTTAAACGTTAATTCGGGGACATAATCCCAACCACCCGTTTGTCCACCCCTTCGCAGCGTTTGTCCAACCCCTTGTGCGAAACGACCCCCTTGGAGATTGTAATTATTTTTTTATTTCTCAATTCGAGCTAACTTCACGTCCGCTTAAATGCACATTTAAAGGTTAATTCGGGGACAGAATCCCAACTACCCGTTTATCCACCCCTTCGCAGCGTTTGTCGAACCCCTTAAAGTGCGAAGCGACCCCCCTGGAGATTGTAATTATTTTTTTTATTTCTTAATTCGGGCAAACTTCTCGTCCGCCTAAATGCGTATTTTAACGTTAATTCGGGGCAGAATCACAACTACCCGTGTGTCCACTCCTTCGCAGCGATTGTCCAACCCCTTAAAGTGGGAAACGACCTCACTGGAGATTGTAATTATTTTTTTATTTCTTAATTCGGGCTAACTACACGTCCGCTTAAATGCGCATTTAAAGGTTAATTCGGGGACAGAATCCCAACTACCCGTTTGTCCACCCTTTCGCAGCGTTTGTCCAACTTCTTAAAGTGCGAAACGGCCCCCCTGGAGATTGTAATTATTTCTTTATTTCTTAATTAGGGCTAACTTCACGCTCGCTTAAATGCATATTTAAACGTTACTACGGGACCGAATCCCAACTAAACGTTTGTCCACCCCTTCGCAGTTTAGATTCTGTCCCCGAATTAACGTTTAAATACGCATAGCGGACGTGAAGTTAGCCCGAATTGTGAAATAAAAAAATAATTACAATTAACAGGGGGGTGGTTTCGCACTTAAGGGGTTGGGGATTATGTCTCCGAATTAACGTTTAAGTACGCATTCAAGCGGACGTGAAGTTAGCCTGAATTAAGAATTAAAAAAATAATTACAATCTTCACGGAGGTCGTTTCGCACTTTACGGGGCTGGACAAATGCTGCGAAGGGGTGGACAAACGGGTAGTTGGGATTCTGTTCCCGAATTAACGTTTAAATACGCATTTAAGCGGACGTGAAGTTAGCCCGAATTAAGAAATAAAAAAATAATTACAATTAACATGGGGGTGGTTTCGCACTTTAAGGGGTTTGGACAAACGCTGCGAATGGGTGGACAAACGTGTAGTTGAAATTCTGTCCCCGAATGAACGTTTAAATGCACATTTAAACGGACGTGAAGTTAGCCCGAATTGAGAATTTAAAAAAATAATTAAAATCTCCACGGGGGTCGTTTTGAACTTTAAGGGGCTGGACAGACGCTGCGAAGGGGTGGACAAACGGGTAGTTGGGATTCTGCTCCCGAATTAACGTTTAAATGCCCGAATTGAGAAATAAAAAAAATAATTACAATCTCCAGGTAGGTGGTCTCGCACTTAATGGGTTGGACAAACGCTGCAGGTGGTGGACAAACAGGTAGTTGGGATTCTATCCACGAATTAACGTTTAAATATGGATTTAGGCGAACGTGAAGTTAATAATTAAAAAAAATTAATTACAATCTCCATGTGGGTGGTTTCGCACTTTAAGGGGTTGGACAAACGCTGCGAATGGGTGGGCAAACGGGTAGTTGGGATTCTGATCCTGAAATAACGTTTAAATGCGTTTTTAAGCGGGCGTGAACTTGGCCCGCGTTGAGAATAAAAAAAATAAATAAAAGTCATCAAGGGTTTGTTTTGCACTTTAAGGGGTTGGACAAACGCTGCGAGGGAGTGGACAAACGGGTAGTTGGGACTCTGGCCCCGCAGAGACATTCATTCTAATGGAATCTGAAGTACTTCTTCAGCAGTACTGTCCTATTATCCGTAAGCAATATACATAATTTTTTTTATTTTGAAAATTTCAGTAGGTAGACAAACAAAATTATGCAGTGGACAAACATGGACAAACGATGGACAAACAATATAGCAAGAGAGTTTTTGAATTTTCGAAAATTTGTGGATTTGTGAAGTTAGCCCGAAAAAAATTTTTTGTTTATAAAATAAAAATTGATGGGTGGACTAACGAAATAACACAGTGGTCAAACGTGGACATTCAATGGACAATCGAATGGCGTCGGTCACATTTTTTTTTTCGAGTTTTTCGGGCCAACTTCACGGACCTTTATTTATGATATAAGTGTTAAAAGTACAATTTTAAGACACGCATGTGAAGGTTTGCAGAATGAGCGAAGCGAATTCTGCAATTCTCATGAGTGCCTTAAAAATGCACCTTTAACACGTATATCATACAATATTTTTTCTACAAACGTGTTAAAAATGCAATAATACAGTTTAAATTAAATTTTAAATACATTGAACGGAGATAGTTTTAAGTTGCATCGTATATTACGGACCTTAGCAACCATTGTTGACTTGTTTACGGAAGTTTTTAAGCATCTGTCAGACGTCTGTTAGTTTTTTAAAACGCGGTTGTGGATTTTTCGTTAAAATGCAAGAAAATATCGTAGAAAAAGATCAATTTCAAGATAAAGAGATAGCGGCCAGTCGAGCTATCCTAGATTTGTTGCCGAGGCAATCCAGAATGCAATATGATATCGCTTATAAGTTTGAAAAATGGTGTGAAGCGATAGGCGTTTCTGGGAAATATACTGAAAATGTATTTCTGACGTATTTTGAGGAGAAATCAAAGGTGTGGAAGGCATCATCTTTGTGGTCGAATTATTCGGTGATCAAATCTGTGCACGTATAAATAGCGACGTAGATATCAGCAAATATTTTAAGCTTATCGCGTATTTAAATCGTCAAGCAGAAGGTTACCGGCCAAAAAATCAAAAATCTTGACAAGAGACCAAGTTGACTAGTTTTTGTAGTATGCATTAGATGATGAGCATCTTCTGATGAAAGTAGCTGTGATTGTGGGAATATTTGGTGCCTGCCGCAGGAAGGAGCTTTGTCAGTTGACTATTGACGATGTGAAAGATATGGGTATTTCATTACTGATTAAAATACCAGATACTAAAACCAATGTTTCACGAAGTTTCACTATTATTGAAAAAATCTATTTGGATATTTATCGAAAATATGCGGCTCTTCGACCAGCAAATGTCGGACATCGGCGATTTTTTCTGAAATACGTGAAGGGTAAATGTACCAGAAATCCTGTTGGAATTAATTCGTTTGGAAAAGTTCCTGCTGCTATAGCAAGATTTCTGGAACTTCCATATCCGATCCTTTATACGGGGAATTGTTTTCATTCGCTCTTCGGCTACCTTACTTGCCGATGGTGGCGCAAATTTGACGTCAATTAAGCGTCATGGGGGGTGGAGATCTTCTACCGTTGCTGAGGGGTACATCGAGGATTCTTTGGAAAATAAGAATTTGATTGCCCGAAAACTGCTGCCAGTGCAGCGAACATCACCAACAACATCCGAAGATATTGTGGCCTCAACTTCGACTGGAAATTCAGTTATTTCTACTCATTCCGCCTTAACCATGGAAAATGGTAAAACTGCAGTGCAAAAAATTAATTTTTCAAATTGCGCAAATTGTACTATTAATATTAAGGTTAATAAATGAAATATAAATATTTTGACGTTTGCTTTCAAAATTTGACATTTCACTTTTAACTGCAGTGCCTTAAAAATTTTAAAGCACAAAGTGCTTTAAATTGACATTTTTAAGGCTCCTATGGAGTGCTAAAGATTGCATTGTTAACATGTTTGTAGAAAAAAATGTTTTCGATTTATCAGTAGAAAATCGCTCTCAAATTACGAATTATAAAAAGCCACAGGAAATACTTTCAGAGCCCTAACCTTTAATAACTAAGTTATTAAACTACACAGTCTTAAAACCTCAAAGAATTTAATAAGCCGAGTCGTTGTCCTTTTACTATTAACAGAATAAGAGAAAATGCTCATAAAAGCCATAAATTTTAAAATGACTGTTCTTTCATTTTATTTGAAAAAGTCCAATATTTACATCAAACACAATATTGCGGCGCTTTATTGGCAGAGCAAAGAATAAGAGAACATTTCTTTGTTTTATAGTTGTTATAATTTATTGTTAAGAGGGGTACGTTGTTACTTTTATGGTATCCGTTAAAAGTACGTACGAAATATTTCGGTATATTTTAATGAATATTGAGACGTCTTAATTTGTTTGGTTTTTATTTATTTTAAGTATTTAAATATTTTTAATTTTTTTAAATAATCCTTTATAATATAGATATATGAGTATTTTAATATATTATACAGTATGATGCAAAAGTATGAAATAAATGCATTGAATTGAGAGTGTAATCATTCGAGCGTATAGTTAAGCTAAAAACGCGAGCGACTAGCCATGAGGGTGGCTAGTAATTGACTGAGAAACTAAAATCAACTAAAAGCATAAGAATTATTCTTTTTTTCGGGTTTCGCAACAAGAGGGGAGATCAATTTATGAAAGTCCTATGCGTATCTAATTTAAGTTTTAGAGTAAGCAAAACTTCTAATGCGGTCTTTACCACAAAGGCTTTTATTAATTTTAGGAAACGTAAATCCAACAGCGAAACAGCTTAATTTTACAATTCCAACTATAACTCTCCACCCATGGTCAAGTTAGGGGATAAAACTGTTTTGATTTCGGCCGAAAACCTGTGAGAAATGAGATATATCTTAGAATCGAATGTTTTCATAGCGGAACGCTCCTTGTATCAAAGACTCAAAAAAGGGCCAACGGAAATGCAATATTTTCTCGGATTTAGTTAGCTGGCAGATCTACAAAATAGGCAGATGTGTTCATTTTGAAATAGTCAAAGATGCGATGAATTGTATTAAGATTATATAAGCAGAAATTATAATTATCGATATGTTAGAAAAGTTTTCTAACACATATATAACAGTGTTACTCAAGTGAACGTAGGTACTTGTCATGACAGGAAAACTGTAATTTTCTAACAAATAATGTGTTATGCAAAACTGGAATCCGCACGTGGGAAGATGATAAGGGTAGCGACTGCTACCCCGTTACGAATAAGCTCCTGACTTTCTTTGTTGTCGGGATATTAGTTTAGAACTACGCCTACTAAGGATTCTTCGGTGTTATGTGTTTCGTACTCTTCTTTAAGGCTTGGAAGCGTGGACACTAAAAAAACGCATCTGAATAAGTTGGCCGCCGCTGAATTTTGGTGTTACACAAAAAATGAAGCGAAAATGAAGCGGCCATGATGATTTTCGACCTTCGATAGAAGATATAACTTGAAGAAGAAGAAGTAAATTGCGAACGGTTTCCGAAATGGAAACCGAAATGTCAAAATAAACTTTTTTTCAACTGAAATTGTGATTAATTCCTAATAAAAATAGTAGATATTGGTTCTCATCAGTATATAATTCTATAGTTATTATAAGATATTTTTAAAGTGTTACTTTATTAATAGCATTTTAAATTACTCTCAAATTTTAATAGCACTGGAAAACATTTCGTAATATCAGTATCACGAAACAACATACACTTTGCACTTCTTTTTATTCGTTTTTTATATTTTATTATAGTTATTTATTATTAGCTAAACGGTTATTAATGATTACTAATTGAATTAATCAAACAGTTTATCATTTGAGGTCGGAAATTATCGTGTGCGAAGTAGTCCTGTTCATTGAGTTGGTTGTTGATTTTTAGCTCAGCTATATCAAATGAGATTATAAAACAATAAAAATTGTAGGTTATCAGCAGTTTTAACGAATCTATGGTTTGTGTTTAAACCAGGAGGAGTCATACAAATTTACCGCGCCGTAATACTTGTTTATAATTGGGCCAATCCCAGGCCAGTTTACACCACTGTTTATAATTTTGACACTAATGACATTTATGAAATTTTGACACTAATGACATTTATGAAATTTTGACACTTCTGGCATTTCATAGGTTAATTAAGTTATATCAGCGATTTTTTGTGTTTTCTGCGTTATTCCTTAAATTTTTAGATTTTCAGTCTGCTTTATACAAGGTGTCCAGAAACTCTACCGACAAACGAAGACAGGAGATTCCTCAGGAAATTTTAAGACAATTTAACCCAATTCACCTAGTCCGAAAATGATTACTAAGGGAGCTAGAGCTCTTTGAAGATGGCGTCATGTAATTAGTTTTTCTTGAATATCCCCAGAACGCTTCTATTTAGAAAAATGAAAATTGGTATGCTTCTTTACTTTTATGAAATGAATCGATTCCATATATTGCGAATTTCTAGTACCGGTCATAGGCGTCCGTTTTGGGTAGGGCAACGGTTATTTTATCGCTTAACTTTTTTGTATTTAATTTTTAAGCATATTTGACTCTGAATAATTAAATTGTGAGGTATTCTAGTACTAAAAGGTACTCTAACTTTAAGTCGATAGGATACACCGTTTTCTAAAAAAATCAATTTGAAAATTTTTCGTTCTTTGAATTTAAAAAAAAAGATTAAAAAAAACTATTTAGAAAGATGAAAACTGGTACATTTATTTATATTCCAGACATTAATCAATTTCATTAATGGTGAATTTCTAGTACCGGTCATAGGCGTCCGTTTTAGGTAGGTCAACAGTTATTTTATAGCATAACTTTATTGTCTTTAATTTTTAAGTATTTTTGACACTATATCACTCAATTATGAGATATTCGAGTACTAAAAGTTACTCTTGCTTTAAGTTGGTAAAATACATCGTTTTTTGAAGTTATACTTCTTTACCGGCGATAGAGGCTGAATTTTTATATGGTAAAACCTAGCGACCAGGCGCATGCGCATTATACCTTTGTTCTGATTGGTTGGATGTTCAAATGACATGTCAAAAATTATCCAATATGACAGCTGTAGCATAGCTGTGGTTTGAACGGTTTTTGGTTATGTCGTTGATTGATAAATAATATAGAGTGGTTGTTATACTGCCTTTTTAAATAGTTTTCATATTATATTTTTGGACTTATTAACATGCATGTTGCATGTCATTGTGGAAGCCCAAACTGTGTGAGTGCGATTTTCAATCGCAAAATTACTGATAACCTATTCGCTCGAAGAGGTAGAGTGTGGAGAACTGTTGTGGATAACATCAATCAACCCGGAACGATTTACGATCTCACTTATTCAAAACTAAAGAATCGGAGAATCCAGTTATTACTGTCAATGATTACTGGTAAGTGTTTTAAAAATAAGTTGATAAAATTTGGTTCCTACATTTGAACATAGCCACTTTACACATTGCAAGTAATTGCGAAATTTATAGCACAAGTTCTTGCAGCAAGAACTTCTGCAATCAGTTGCAACTAGATTACTGCAATAAAATGATTACAGGGTACAAGTAATTGCATAAGCTGACATGAAATAGACATAAACTTTGACCTAACCATAAATTTTAGGTTATGTTGTTTTTATAAATTAAATGTGATTTTTTAAGTAGAGTTATCAGATATTAGATTAAAAAGGTTAGATTACTGAGAAAATTATAATATTTGTTATATATAACAATTGCAGAAAAAATTGCATGTACATGTTCCATTTAGCTGTAACTTCTTGCAGCAGAACTGCAGACTGTCTTCTTATATGCAATAAACCATTAGCTCATGTGATGCTCCAGCTACAATTTGCTTAATCCATATTTTATAACTTTTCCTCAGCTTTTCGCTTTCATGTATCACATTGTTGTTAGCATTAATGGTTCTGATTTAAGTCGAGCTGCAATGCCACTTTTTTTGAATAGCGTAGTTAACCATATATTATCTGGTAAAGTATCCAAAAATGTTTCTTACGAACTTGGTGTCGGTGTTCTGCTAACTGCAAATTATATTCATATTTACCAGTTTTACGTGGACTCATTTAACTTTTCTCTATTGTTTGAGAATAGTCCGTCCGCTACAACTTTTCCCATGCGGTACGATTCATTTTCAATCAAATTAAGTCAAAACAGGAAGTGGGACGTATGCCGATGTGTGTAGTATATAGTATACAGTATACAAAATGTATATACACATCGATGTTCGTTTCAATTTATGTTTTGATTTAGTTTGATTGAAAATGATTCATACAGTATGGGAAAAGTTATAGCGGACGGACTATATCTGCATAAGTATGCTCTACAAACTCTACATAAATGTATACTGTTTATAATGATCAGCTATTGCCCAAAAATTATTAAATGAATTGAGTCATTCTTTTTTTATATAATTTCGATTTACATTTAATGTTACATTTATCGTTACATCGAGGTCCCAATTCTCTCATTTACGTTAATTTTACAGTTTTTCTGGTGTATTCTTGGTCAGAGTTCCTCAGTTTCTTCAAAATATTAATTTTGGAAACACCTCTTTGTCTCTCCTTTCCAAGATTTTTCTTCTTTGGAAATTTTTCCTTAGCAGACGTATCTAATAATAAAACTAATGCCTTTGATGCAGGAAGGGGTTTCCGCTGTTGTAATTGAACATGTAATCCACTGTGAACATCAGATATAACAGTGGAAGTTAGTTCACTCGTAAATTATATAGATGTTACAATGTGTTTATAAAAATATTCATCAATAATAGAAATTTATAGTATTGTAACATTGGTTACAAAGTTTTTCCCACCGAGTGATTCAAAATTTGCACTTACAATGAGGTTATTTTATTAAAAAACTTTATATTTCGGTACATGATAGGATAAAAGTTTTTAGATCAAAATGAAAGTTGTCCTTTATAGAAATCATTTAAGCAATAGTTGAAAAACATTATAAGTGGAGTTACAATGTTATTCATATCAGGTGTAGTTGTGATCTAAAATTTAAATTGGATTAATTTTTTTTGTAGGCTATACAGATAAATCAAAAAGTAAACATAGAGGACAATGATGCATTAGAGACTGGTATATCATCTCATACGGACAACACTACAGGAGAGTTTTTTTATATTTGAACAATTCAGCTTCGCTTCAAAGAAAGTTGGACGCCTTGAAAAAAAAATTTAAACTCACCGTTTGGACTTACGGAAGATATTGAAAATGCTATAAAGTAGGGATAGTATATGGGATTTGTATATACTTTTGTAAATAATATATTGTATGATATTTTAAAAGAAAATAATGAGTACCACCAGTGTTACTACAAATGGCTAGTGAATTTAGTAAGTAATTTTGCCAATTTTGTAAAGTTGGCAAGAAAATAATTACTAAATAGTTGGTAATTTTGCCAATTTTCGCAAAATTGGCCAAAAACAAAAAAAAAATATCTACTAAAAACACTAGCCAGTTGTGTCTGAGTTTAGCGAACCGACTATAACTCTTGTTAAATTAAGGTTGAGTTTACACTTTTGACTTGCCTACAGATTTAAAAATATTTTTGTCATAATATACAGTATGTCCTTGTAAGTTGGAACCATAATATGGAAAACTTTTTTATTATTCATTTTACGAAAAATAGTTGTTCTACATAAAAGGTTCTGCAATATCTAGAATCTCTGATTCAACCATCAGATAGTAAATTTTTATGGGTATTGCACAGGGTATGTCAAAAAATATGAATTTCACTCAAGAGAAAAGTAGCTTTATTTTTACAATATTGAACATTGTTATTATGAACAGCTAATTGGAATTAGAACTGTATTCTAATATGCAATTACATCCTTCTAATTGAAAAAGAAATTAAAAATTTTTCTCGGCATATATCATCAACATTATTTTCTGTTATTTCAATTATGATAACTTTTGTTATTAATTTTACGAAAGAAAAGTTATAGAATGTTCTGCATGATCTAAAACCTAAAATATAACCACCTTATATCAAATATTATCGATTTTGTATGAGGTATATAAATAAACTGTTTTTTATGACGACAAGAAGTATAACTTCTTACGTGCGTACACAAGTACACACACTCTTTTTTTTTAATTTTTTTCAATTTTTTTTTTCAAATTCCCAAAACTAAAATCGATTTTTCTAGTAAACGGTGTGTCCACCGACTTAGAGTATCTTTTAGTACTAGAATACCTCACAATTTAATAATCCAGTATCAAAATGCTTAAAAGTTGAAGACAAAAATGTTATGCGATAAAATAACCGTTGTCCTACCCAAAACGGACGCCTATGACCGGTACTAGAAATTCGCAATAGGTGGAATCGATTCATTTCTGGAAAGTAAATAGGTATACCATTTTTCGCTTTTCTAAATAGAAGCGTTCTGGAGATATTTAAGAAAAACTAATTACATGGCGCCATCTTCAAGGAGCTCTAGCTCCCTTAGGAAGCATTTTCGGACTAGGTGAATTGGGTTGAATTGTCTTACAATTATCTGAGGAATCTTCTGTTTTCGTTTGTCGGTAGAGTTTCTGGACACCCTGTATATAAAAAACAGTTGTTTTTAGAACTCTTTAGCGACGTATTCGTATAATATAAGATTTATGGAATACCGTCGAAGGCCGACATGATCAACCAAAAAAGAAGAAGTATTTGTTGACTTTTCTAGTGACTTTCTCGGGTGTGAAACTGCCTTTTTATTTTACTCCTCTTGGTTAAAAAATAAACCATAGTCCCAGGAGAATGGTAGGTGTATTTTTCTGCAAGTCGTTATAACTATATCGTTATAACTAGAGACCAGCATATATGCAAATTGCATTTTAATTCATATCTGTGCAGATTTTGAATAAAATTCATATTTTTACAATATTCAGATTTTCACAAGAAAATTGTTACTCCTAAAGAAGTCCAAAAGGAAATAAATGAAATAATAAAGCACCTGGATTCGACCTGGTAACAGGAGACTAAAACAACTTCCAGCAATACCTAGTGAAAATTACTCAATTAATAAATATGCATCACTTAAAGTCAAGTATGTGCAGCTTTATTGAAAAGTGGCAGAGGTCATAATGATAGCAAAGTTAGGTAAACAGCAAAATTAAGTTTCATCATACAGGCATAATATGTTTCTCTTGCCTGTACTATCAAAACTGTTTGATAAACTATTGCTAAAAATATTGAAACCACTAATAGAAGAAAGGAATCTCATACCACCGTATCAGTTTCGTTTCAGGGAAAGTTATTCGACCTTGATTAAAATTCATAGAATAACTAACTTACGGCCGGTTTCACAAAGTAAAGTTAACTTGTGGTTATGAGATAACCAGAGGTTCCCCCATTATAATATATTGGGGTGACCTCTGGTTATCTCTTAACTTGACTTTGTGAAACCGGCCGTTAGGGTAAGTCAGGGAGAGTTGGACCATATTTCTTTGGACGCTCACTAAAATTATATTTGTCAACTTATTAACATTATTATTTAAGTGTTTTGTAAAGAATTTAGTTTTATACCCTTAAACAGTTTATTTTCTAATTGAACATGATTAATAAAGGCTACATCGCATTTTTTCCAAAACTTTTCATGGTCTTTCTCACCCGGACGTGTCTGGGTGAGATGGACCAGTAGCTTGGGAGAGATGGACCAGGGGTAAAAAGTAGGATCAACGACTACAAACCAAAATATGTATATTTTACATAATAATAAATGTTACAATAACGACTACATAGTAAAAAACGGCATACAAGCCATAGTAAAAACAAACAAGTCTATGCTTTTGCCTTCGTGACCACAATCTTCCCATTAAGGGGAAACTTCCCTTTTTGTGACATTATTTCCCTGTTACCACAAAGGTTACATTTTACTTCAAATATAGAGCAACCTTCATGAAACCACCGAGAACACTGTACACACTTCACCCAGTCTTCCAGTCACCCATATCTCCCAAAACATACTAGTCCATCTCTCCCAAAAGTTCGGGTGAGATGGACCACCCCATAATTCGCATTTTTTAACATAAACATGGCGAGCTTTTTAGGTTAGGTTACTACCTACATGTTTATTGACATCGCTACAAGAACCCTACGTCGATATCACGTAAACTTAAACTGAAAATTAAAACTACGTTACTACCTTAAAAAACTTTTGGACTTGCCAAAATAGACAATGACGTTTTTCTCCACAAATATTAAAAAAAACACCACACAACTAACAGTCTGTCTTCACTGTAACTGAAGCATACTCACAACAAACGATGGCACCGCTCGAACGTCACAGTTCGGAAATAATGGACTGGTCCATCTCTCCCGGAGTTACCCTAATAGAAATAGCACTGGAAGAAAATTAAGTTTGTTCAGCTCGCTTTTCTAGATGTAACACGATGTAACTCAAGCTTTTGATAGGCATAAGTGTAATGGCATAAGGGCCTTATTCACAAACTATAAAAAATACTACCAAAACAATTAACAATTAACTTATTGGAATCTTACATCCTAAATAGATAATTCAGAGTCAAGCTAGACAATGCCTTTTCTGTACTAAAAGAAATTAAAGGGGGTGTACCGCAATGATACACCAATGATATTACAGACCTTGAAGAAGATATCTGAAGATGCTGACGATCAGGCTATCCTTTTCGTTGATGAAGACCATGAAAAATCTGCAGAAAATCTTCATCAGTAACTCCAAAAATCAAACATTGTAGAAACAAATGGAGAATTAAACTGAATGGTGCAAAATCAGTTCATGCCAATTTGACCTATAAAAGAGAGCAATGTTGTAGATTCTGGAAAATACCTAGAGATATATTTGGATAAGAGACTACGTTGGAAAGTCCATATTAAAAAGAAGAGAGATGAACTTAACTTAAAATTTAGAAAGATGTACTGTACACTCAACGAAAAGTGTAGGTAATATCATGAGCATCAAGTTAGCTAAACACCTATCACAAATCGATTCGAAAGTAGGTGGATAATTTGCCGCTAATTAGTCGTTAATTAGTTGTGAAAATACCGATTTTGTCGTTTCTTTTTTTTATTTTTTTAGGTGCTTTGCTAACTTGATATAAAGTTAGCAAAGCACACCTCCGAAAAATGACTTTAGAGCGTTCGTAGGAGAATCGGAATAGGATTAGTTTTTGCCGCTAATTAGTCGCTAATTAGTTGTGAAAAAATTAATTTTCTAAATTAATTTTTTTTTGTTTTTTTGGGTGCTTTGCTAACTTGATATAAAGTTGGCAAAGCACGCTTCCATAAAATGATTTTAGGGATTTCGTAAAAGAATGAAAATAGAATGAGAATTTGCCGCTAATTAGTCGCTAATTAGTTGTGAAGAAATGAATTTTCTAAATTAATTTTTTTTTTGTTTTTTTGGGTGCTTTGCTAACTCGATATAAAGTTGGCGAAGCACGCCGCTATAAAATGATTTCAGAGTTTTCGTAAGGGAATGAGAATAAAATGAGAATTTGCCGCTAATTAGTCGCTAATTATTTGTAAAGGAATTTTATTCACAAAAAATTTTTTTTTTGTTTTTCACGGTGCTCCGCTTACCCGATATAAAGTTGGCAAAGCACGACTCCATACAATCATTCTAGGGTTTCCGGAGAAGAATAGCAATGGAATAAGAATTCTTTGCTAATTAGTCGTGCATTAGTTGTGAACACACCAATTTTGTCGTTTTTTTGTTTTTGACGGTTCTTTGCTGACTTGATATAAAGTTCGCAAAGCACGCATCCATAAAATGATTTAGGTTTTTTTGTAGTAGCATGAAAATAGGATCAGAATTTGCCGCTAATTAGTCGCCAATTAGTTGTGAACAAATTGATTTTCTAAATTAATTTTGTTTTTGTTTTTTTGGGTGCTTTGTTAACTTGATACAAAGTTGGCAAGCACACCTCCGAAAAATCATTTTAGGGTTATCGTAAAAGAATGCAAATAGAAAAAAAATTTGCCGCTAATTAGTCGTGAATAAGTTGTAAGAATTGCTAAAAAAATTCGTCCACAACTAATTAGCGACTAATAAGCGACAAATTCTCATCCTATTTCCATGCTTTTACGAAAAAACTTAAATCATTTTAAAGATGCGTGCTTTGCCTACTTAATGTTGAGTAAGCGAAGCACCGTAAAAACCAAAAAAAAACAGAATTTATGGATGAAATACCTTCACAACTAATTAGCGATTAATTAGCGGCAAATTCTGATTCTATTTTCATTCTTTTACGAAAACACTAAAATCATTTTAGGGAGGCGTGCTTCGCCAACTTTATATCAAGTTAGCGAAGCACCCAAAAAAACAAAAAAAAAAATTAATTTAGAAAATTCATTTCTTCACAACTAAGTAGCGACTAATTAGCGGCAAATTCATATTATATTTTCATTCTTTTACGAAACCCATAAAATCATTTTATGGGGGCGTGCTTTGCCAACTTTATATCAAGTTAGCAAAGCATCCAAAAAAACGAAAAAAAAATTAATTTAGAAAATTCATTTTTTCACAACTAATTAGCGACTAATTAGCGGCAAATTCTCATTCTATTCTCATTTTTTTACGAAAACCCTTAAATCATTTGATTGAGGCGTGCTTTGCCAACTTTATATCAAGTTAGCAAAACACCCAAAAAAACAAAAAAAAAATTAATTAAAAAAATTATTTTTTTCAGAACTAATTAGCGACTAATTAGCGGCAAATTCTCATTCTATTCCCATTCTTCTACGAACGCTCGAAAGTCATTTTTTGCAGGTGTGCTTTGCTAACCTTATATCAAGTTAGCAAAGCACCTAAAAATAAAAAATAAAAAATAAACGACAAAATCGGTATTCTCACAACTAATTCACGACTAATTAGCGGCAAATTTTTTTTCTATTCCTATTCTTCTACGAAAACCCTAAAATGATTTTTCGGAGGTGTGCTTGCCAACTTTATATCAAGTTAGCAAAGAACCCGAAAAAACAAAAAAAAAATTAATTTAGAAAATTAATTTCTTCACAACTAATTAGCGACTAATTAGCGGCAAATTCTGATCCTATTTCCATGCTTCTTAAAAAAAACCTAAATCATTTTATGGATGCATGCTTTGCGAACTTTATATCAAGTCAGCAAAGAACCGTCAAAAACGAAAAAACGACAAAATTGGTATTCTCACAACTAATGCACGACTAATTAGCAAAGAATTCTTATTCCATTGCTATTCTTCTACGGAAACCCTAAAATGATTGTATGGAGTCGTGCTTTGCCAACTTTATATCGAGTAAGCGGAGCACCGTGAAAAACAAAAAAAAAAATTTTCTGAATAAAATTCCTTCACAAATAATTAGCGACTAATAAGCGGCAAATTCTCATTTTATTCTCATTCCCTTACGAAAACTCTGAAATCATTTTATAGCGGCGTGCTTCGCCAACTTTATATCGAGTTAGCAAAGCACCCAAAAAAACAAAAAAAAAATTAATTTAGAAAATTCATTTCTTCACAACTAATTAGCGACTAATTAGCGGCAAATTCTCATTCTATTTTCATTCTTTTACGAAATCCCTAAAATCATTTTATGGAAGCGTGCTTTGCCAACTTTATATCAAGTTAGCAAAGCACCCAAAAAAACAAAAAAAAAATTAATTTAGAAAATTAATTTTTTCACAACTAATTAGCGACTAATTAGCGGCAAAAACTAATCCTATTCCGATTCTCCTACGAACGCTCTAAAGTCATTTTTCGGAGGTGTGCTTTGCTAACTTTATATCAAGTTAGCAAAGCACCTAAAAAAATAAAAAAAAAAAGAAACGACAAAATCGGTATTTTCACAACTAATTAACGACTAATTAGCGGCAAATTATCCACCTACTTTCGAATCGATTTGTGATAGGTGTTTAGCTAACTTGATGCTCATGGTAATATCAATAAAAATGTTAATTCAGACAACAAACGCAATACTTAAAATTTGTCCAATTCTTGGTTTTATTGGAACAACAAAGCGATGTTCATCAATTCATTATTTTCGTTAACTGAGCCAATGTATTACGTTTATTGAATGGATCAACATTCATTATGTATACCATAATATCACTTTATTGATATTACGAACTCTGTTCACTGAGTCAACGAACACTATTCATTGAAACAACAACGTCGTTAATTGACTGACGAAGACTATTCGTTGTGTCAATAACAGTGTTATTTCTCCCAACGTATTTCGATTATTTCTACAATTATTTCCGTTTATTCTTACAATTATATCTGTTCATTCCCACAATAAATACGGTTATTCTTACAAGCAATTCTATTCATTCGTAGCCCAATTATATTACTGCATTAGCCCAATAATTACTGAATGCATGAGCCCAATGTATGATATTGATTAATAATAATTTTTTAAATCCCCCTTTTTTGTCCTAAACCAATGGAATTTACACTGTGTGATTTCTCATATGATTTCACTTATACAGTGCGCTGGAATAAGTGTTACACTCCCCCCCACCCCTTAATTAACTTATTTATTTTTAGCACATAAGCAAAACGCTCGGACAGGTCGATTTTTAAAATAATCAAAGTATATTAGAACATCAATGTTTCGAACTTTACACGATCCTTCAGCTGACAGGCATAACTTTGATTTTTTTAAAAAGGAAAGTACATCATGTGACAGCTCATTTAAAAGCGTTTGAAATAGTGATTCCAAAAATGTATAAAACTTTAATTCTTTTTGAGAGCGCAGGTGCAAAATTTCGATCGAATTCTTTTTAAACGCATTCATTTTTTTGGAATCCTGAGAAAACTAATAAGTATTTTTGAAAAATTTAAACGCAGAATAAAAGAATACATTATTACCGCGGGCTGAAAGTTCCTTAGAATAAACAAAAGTTTATTTTAAATGGTACATTTGAAATTAAAAATCATACTAAATTTTCTCTTTTTCACCACTGTGACTTATTAAAATAATCATTATAGAAGTTCTCAGGGACTTCAGACCCTCGATAATACTGTAATATTTTATTCTGCGTTTAAATTTTCAAAAATACTAATTAGTTTTCCCAGGATTCGAAAAAAATGAATACCTTTAAAAAGAATTCGACCGAAATTTCACAATAATAGACACACGAAAACTTCCTTCTACTACGGACTACACTTGGAAACGAAATGAAATTATTATTCGGCACTTCGGCAGAGGTAACAGCATTGTTTAACAAAGAATTCTTTTTTAAACAATGGTAACAGAGAAGCTAGGTGTATCACGATAAGGAAAAGCCGTTACATTTCAAATGGTCAAGCAAAACATTTATTGTCTCAACAACTACGTTTATTGTCACCATGAACGCATTGATTGTGGTTATTAAACGCACTAGTAGATTAATTAATAAACACAACAATCAGTTTACATCTATACAATAATCATATATTACTCTATATTAACAACATTTGTACATTGTTTTAATGACATCTGTACGTTGTCACGATAAACCAAGGTAATTGCTTGTCATCTACGAAATCAAGAAAGTGAGTTGCTGCCAGAATTAACATTATTTATTAAATATACGAAACTAAGTTATTGGCTGAATAAATTTAGTGTTATTGATTAATGTACTCTAGTTATTTTCACAACTATTATTCAATAATTGTGACAATAATTAAATACATTCGCCAATGTCTAAAAGTTCGTTGAAACAGAAAATTAAATTGTTGCTACAACGAAATACTATTCAATAATCACTGTTAATCAATATTACGAACTAAATTTTTTTGAGTGGATGCTTGGAAGAAATTCAAAACTATCCATTGATAACAAAGTACTGATTTATAAGCAAATACTAACACTAGTATGTACATGCGGTATATACGGGGATGCGCCAGTAAAAAAACATTGAAGTAATACAAGATTGAAAATACAATTGTTTCAAAATTGGGTGCTAAGGAGCAGCTTTGATGCCACATGGTACGTAAAAAATAGATGCGAGATCTGAAGATGGAAACAGTAAAAGAAATAATAACCAAATGTACCAGCAGACATGATCAACGTCTACTTCAACATGTGAATATCAAGGCCATCCAACTTCTCTATACCGTAGATATAGAAAGAAGGCTCAAGAGGACAAAACTCTTCAAGCTAGTGAAGTGAAAAAAAAGTAAGTTGTACGAGTCTAATAGACCTGTGTAAAGTGTAAATATTATTGTAAGTAAGTTAATACGTATAGAAACATTACTGAATAGAACTATCGATTTTAAAGGGGTAGGCGCAAAATCTTGCTCCAATGCTATTTAAAAACATTCATTTTTTTCGAATCCTGAGAAAACTAATAAATATTTTTGAAAAATTTAAACGCAGAATGAAAGACTATTGCCGAGAGGCCGGAAGTCCCGAAGAGTCCCTAAGAATAAACAGAAAGGTTCTTTTAAATGAAATATTTGAAATTAAAAATCACACTAAATGTTGTCTTTTTTTACCCTTGTAAGTTACTAAAATAAACATTATAGAGGTTTTCAGGGATTCTCGGCCCTCAGTAATAACGTAATATTTCACTCTGCGTTTAAATTTTTCAAAAATACTAAATACAGTCGAAAAAAAATGAATGCATTTAAATACCATTGGAGCATGATTTTGCGCCTACCCCCTTAAAGTGAATTGTAACAATTTAGGCTAGAATAGAACTGCTCATTGATCAGTTGTCAGAGTACAAAGTACCCTCAGTGTGTTGGTATATTAATAAAAAAAATATTTTTACAAGGAATTGCATATATGTGCATATTTTTATAAAAAAAAATGTATATGTAATGCCAATATTTTCTGAATGTGTAGACCTTATCTCGAAATTGTTCATTCAAATTACCCGAGTAATAAAACCTGTTTCTTTGAATCATTTTGGGCTTACCTGCTATTCTAATGAAAGGTTGTAAATAAATGGGTAAGTAATTAATAACCCTAATATACAAATTAACAACCCTAATATACAAACAAAATGAAACATAAATGAACACTTTTAGTGGGGTTTTTTCCGTCTTCCAGACGTCCAGAAGTCCAAAAGGGGTGGAAATGTCGATAAAGCTGTTAGGAATAAGAATCTATATGAATCTCTGAAATTTACATTATGGTAGGGGAGCAAAGTAAATTTACCCCCACCCCTCTACGTGGTAAGTCGCTGGTATCATTCGATAGATTTTTGAATAATATTGAGAACGTATTTTTTAGTTTTTCGATCTGTCATTCATTTCGCGAAATATTCGCTTTTTTCTTGTGAAACTTTGGGACTCATTTCCTTACGCTCCGCTCAGATCGTCAGATTTTTTAAATATACATTGTTTTGCATGTACTTAACTTACCTTATCTTAATCTGACAATTTCGAGTTTTTCTAAGGATAGATTTTTTTCAGCCCCCCCTTAACGAACTCCCCTGCATTAAGAGCCAATATATGGTAGAAGTACATTTTCAGGGTACAAGGTTTCTCCCCATGTAATAATCTGACGCGCTCGAGTAACTGCAAAAATCCCCGCTTGGGCTCCCCTACCAAAAAACGTGTGAATAAGCGCTGGTTTTTCAGATTTCTTTTGATAGAAAGTTTTAACCAATTAGCATGCTAAGACACCTTTTTACCTAAAAAAAAAACATTCTTAAAAGAACCAGTTTAAAAGAGCAATTGAAAATGGCTCAGTGCTTAGGAAATTTACAATATTTTTGCAGAATTATTGTAACTAACATTCCTACGAAAGTACCTGAAAAAAATATGTTACTTTGTTGCATCAAAACAATTGGAGACAACCAACAATTTGACCATAACTCGTGTTCAAGCGTGTGAACTGGCCTATTTTTGTATTAAACTAATTGATATTTGCATGATATATGATGACAGTTGCACATCTGTATCGCTATATAATCTGAAAAAAAGAGAACTTGGCTAATATATTTGAGCAAATTTAGGACCACAGCATTGTATACGAATAATCTTTACAATAGCTAATTGGTTAATAAGTTGGCCCATTATTGTTTTATTTTGAGTATGTATTTAAATTTTGGTAATCACTTGACCTTTCATTGGAATTAGTATGGTGATTCAACGTATTGCTTTCATTGCAAATAATAAATATATGTTCCGATGGTAGGTTAAGGAATCAATTAAAAATAAGTGTAAACAATGAACAATAATATATTTATTTGTGTCGATAAAAAACGTGTTTTGCTTATATCTCGAAAGGGTGTGTTGTTGACGTACCACGTCTATCCCGACGCCCGCTGGGGTGTGACTGCCGACGGGAGGTTGTAAGCCGACCCGTGGTTGTGTATCGACTGACTGTGGCTGAAAAAAAACACAAACGCTAATATGTTTGTGTTTCTACAATATGGCTAGAAAAGGCAATAAATTACTACATCTGGCGTTTTAAAAGTTGAGAACCTTTCTGTATTTTAAGAAGTTGACATAAAGTCTGATAATTTAATTAATTTATGACTCAATTCAAGGAAAAATCTCGGGAAAGAGAAATGTGGGACGTAGGAGGATTTCCTGGTTGCGAAATTTAAGGGAGTGGTATAGGTGCAGTTCAATACAGTTGTTCAAAGCTGCAGCCAAAAAAGTTAAGATTGCTGTGATGGTAGCCAACCTCCAATAGGAGACGGTACTGCAAGAAGCAACCCGTCAGAGATATAAGGGGTCAAACTTTGAGATTTTTCAAAAATTTACATTTTTGAAATTTTTTTTGAAAACATTTACTCAAGTCTCAAAGCTCAAGCTTTTTTTAATTAGAGTATGTACGTATGTCTTTTCCAGAAAAAAATTACAAACCATTATCGGCTTGCCTTATGGCTTTATTTAAAGGTTTATTTAAAGCCTTAAGGGTAGTTTGAAATTAAATAATGCTTTAGGCCGCTTTTTTAGAACATATTTTTCTAAAAGTTTGGTTTTTGATTTATTGTTCTAGGACAAACCTCAGAGAAAATATTGGCTAAAGAGCGAAGCCATGTTTTCCGTGAAAATAATCGATACGCTTTAACAAAAATGGCCGCAATCGGCAAAATAATTTTTTTAAAAATAAAATGTATGCAATTTTGTACTCTCTATAGACTGAAAGTTTGAAAGGTAGAAAAATAAAAAATATTAAAAATGGTCAAGCACCCAACTTAATTTATATTGGACCACTTGGCGTGGATTGACCCCGGAGTAAAAAAAAAAACAGTTTTGGTGTACATCCGGAAGGTTTTTCCCACCACTAATTTTCATAAGTTGTTTAATTTCGAACAACTTTTCTGAAGATTTATAAGTACGAAAAGTGCATATAGTTTACCTTAATGCACCTTAGTGCTTCTTCTCATCTTCTTCTTTTTGTATAGACATGACTTTGTCTGTTTTTTTAATGTACCTCTAGTAAGTTGTCGCTCCATCGTTTTCGTGGTCTTCCCACTGATCGTCTTCCTATTGGGGAACCGTCGCTCGCTGTCCTGACTACTCTATTTGTAGTCATTCGGCTTATGTGGTCATTCCATTCTATTCTTCTGTTTGTTACCCCTGTTAAAGGATTTTAATCTCCGCTGTTTCGAGCAATCTTTTTGCCCTCTCTGTGTCGGGTTATGTTTCTGCCGCGTATGTCATTATTGGTCTGATGACTGTTTTGTAAATTCTGCCTTTCATTTCTTTTCCGATATTTTATTTCTTCATATTGTGTCATTCAGGCAACCTCCGGCTCTGTTTGCTCTATTCACTTGATCTTCCACATCTGTTTCGAGCCTTCCGTAGCTAGATAGTGTGATGCCTACGTGTTTAAACTCCATCACTTGTTCTATTATCTGGCCTTTTAGCTCCAATTTAGATCTTATTGGATCTGCTGTTATAACCATGCATTTTGTCTTTTTTGAGGAAATTAACATGTTAAAGTTTCTGGCGTTTATGTTAAATTGATGCAGCATACGTTGTAAATCATCTTCACTTTGAGAGATTAGTATTGCATCGTCTGCATTATTTTAAGTTGTTTTTCTCCCATTTGGTACCCTTTTTAGTTCTTACTTTTTTTATTATTTCGTCCATGATGAGGTTGAACAATAAAGGACTCAAGGAATCCTCCTGTCTTATCCCATTGCTGGCTTCAATTGGGTCAGTTAGTTCATCTTCCACTTTTACTTTTATTGTGTTGTTCTGGTAGATGTTTTCGATCGTTTTAATTGTTCCTAGAGGTACCTCTCTCAAGTATAACAAATGGATAACGTCCTTTAATGTGACCCTGTCAAGTGCTTTCTTAAGGTCCACGAAACATAAATACGCCGATTTGTTGTATTTTAACGATTTCTCTGCACCTTAGTGCATAGGGACTGATTCACCCTTTCTCAAAAACGCATAAATGGTAGCACTCCAGGGTTTTTTCATATTTGGCGATCCATTGAACATTTGAAACAATAAAACTGCTTTATCGTTGTAGTGCCTTTTAGCCCTCTCTTCTGGACATAACAAGTAGCCCCTAATTAAAGAACTTTTATTAGCATTGTAATAGAAAATCGTAGGGGAGGATATTTAACTAGAACATATCATACGCATACGGATGTAATTTAGCAAGCATGCTAGTGAATTAAGGTTTTTAGTATTTGCGGTGGATTATCAAAGGACCAGCATAGAATCCAAAGGGCGATTTGACTTAAAGGTCCGGCATGAAATACGTCCGAACCAAAGCAGGGTAGCAGGGAAACAAGAATAAATCGTGGGCCGGCCGGGAGGCAACCTTGTACGCGATACTTAATCCCTTGAAAAGGAAATTCTCCCTTAATAATCGTCCTTCCGCAAAGGCAAAGGACGTACAGGCACTGCTTGCTTGCTTGCGGCACTCCATTGCGGTCCTTTTCCTTTATACTCTCTTACTGCCAGTCTTGTTTTACTCCGAGCAGGAACGGGCCTGGAATTTTCTCATGTATTGACAACAAATTTTCCTTTTACGACAATATAGTTATTTTCCTAACAAGTGCAGAAAGTCATACTTTTCCGCACGCGACTGCAGTTGGCCGAACGACGCGAAACGGGAGTTCGGCAAGCAGTCGAGTGCGGAAAAGAGACTTTCTGCAAGAGTTAGGAACAATATTTTTTCTATGAGTCTTTAAAAAATGAATAAATCCTAATCAAATAATTTAATTAATATGAACATACATATACAAATTAATTATTTGACAAGGTTGTCAAAACCAAACTTTCAATATAATTAGTTACCATGACGACGATCTTTGTTTCCATGACGATGATTAAAAACGACTGTTATTGTCTACCGATTTGACTTTCGAATATTATGTCAAAATAATTTTATTTCATCGAATTGTCGCGTTAATTTCATTAAAACAGAAACACAATAAGATACATTTGAAATAAAATAGTAAATAATATCTAAATATTAGTTTATTGCATGTATTATAATTATTTTAAGGCCATATTAATATATCAAAACGCGTGCGGAAAAGTAAAATGCGTGCGGAAAAGTAAAACTTTCTAAACTAAAACGCGTGCGCGAAAGTAGACATCTTTGCACGCTCGTAGAAAAAAATATTTTGCTTCATTGCTAACCACATCCAATCATAAACTAGTTATTAGTAATTATGGATTTGTCGATTTTTAAATTACGCTGCGCGCCGTGATCAGTGACCGTGATTTTTGAATAATGGTGATTTTAAACAGTGACCATGATCACCGTTGTTTTATGTACAGTTACGGTCATTGAATAGTTTATAGGCTTACGTATCTAAGAGCCGATTTTTTAAATTATTACCTCGTTTAAACTCACCTTTTACGTCAAAGTGACGTTAACAGTGGTGTATCTAGAATAGGTTATTTAAAATTAAAAAATAAAAATAATATAAAAATATATTTTACAAAGTTTAACAGAATGGAAAGTATAGAAAGAAATTTTTTTGAATGGAATGGATTGTGGTCTTAATAATGAAAACAAGGAAGTCTGGTTTGAAAATACCGATTTTATTTTATATCTATCCAAAATTATCCCATCTTTGTTTGATTTTCCATATGCACATATATGGCTCACGTCCAAATCTGCAGCAACTTGTCTTAAAAACCAACCTTCTTCGAGTTTGGCAATTGCTCTTGCTTTTGTGCATCATTCAAATTCATTATAACCATTTTGGAGGAGTTTGATATCGTTATTTTATGTTTCAACACTCGCGAAATTTTTGACAAGCATTGACTTTTTGACTTTGACATTTATGAAATCCGTACGACACTGCAATTTTACAGTATTACAATATAAAAATTAAGGTGTAAACTATTCAGTGATCGTAACTGTACATATACAGTAACATGTAGTCGCAGTCGTAGTAGTAGGTGTTACTATAAAAAAATATTGCTGATATTGAATACATATGTCTAGCTAACGCAATTAGAGGTTTGACTTATAATATTTTACAATTCTAACAATAATAATTATAATCCATTTAAAAAGCGCTACACACTTTCGAGTGGACCATTTATGTAGACTGTTTCCTCACCAGTCCACCCAGAAATCGAGTCCTTGAGGAACGCATTCCCGGTGTTTGCCACCGTATTATTAATATTGCTATGAATGTTGTTCTGAAGCTATTTTCTTGTGGCATTTTTATAATCAAGTATATTCAAATGGGAAATAAGCCACAATTTTACCTAAAAATGATTTTATTAACGTTTCGACGCCCAAGTCGGGTGTCGTTGTCAAAATACAAAATGATTTTGTATTTTGACAACGACACCCGACTTGGGCGTCGAAACGTTAATAAAATCATTTTTAGGTAAAATTGTGGCTTATTTCCCATTTGAATATACTTGATTATTGCTATGAATATTGTTATTGAAATTCTATTTTATTGAAAAGATGAAGAAAAACTGAGAATAATAGAAACAAACATTATGAGGAGAATACATGGTCCAATTAAAACAGATCAAGGAGAAATACGAATTCTGATGAATCACGAAATAAGAAATCTAATGGAAGGAGAAGACATAGTGAGATTCATTAAAGCACAAAGACTAAAATGGTTTGGCCACATCCAAAGAACAGAAGCGGATGAATTAATTAGGCAGATAACAAATTGGACGCCAGTAATAAACAGACCTAGAGAAAGACCGAAAATAAGATGGGAACATCAACTGCGAGAGGATATATCTCCAATATGGAAATTACACGCTGAAGAGAAAAAATACAGAATAGGAAAGAATGGAAACAGATCACAGAGAAAGCAAAAAAACACGAAAATCTATAAAGGATAATGAAGAGGACTTATGCGGACCAATCCACCGCATGAAATGGATTAAAAGAGCTCATGAACCTGAGCGACCTATACTCTACTAGAGTGACCGGTCTATTTGCAGTGTGTCTGCGTAACTTGGAACCATATGGGAAACTTTTTTAATATCAATTTTACGAAAAAAGTTATTCTTTATAAAGTGCTCTGTATAGTCTAATACCTAAGACGCAATCATCAGATATTAAATTTTATCAACAGTATACGAGGTATGTCAAAAAATATGTATTTCGCTCAAGAGTAAAGTGCCTTTATATTTCACAATATCGACAATTGTCATTGAGAAAAGTTGTTTGTAATTAAAAATTATGTTATAATCTGCATTTACACTCTTCTAATTGAAAAAAAAATTTGAAAATTTTCCTCAAATTACGGACACCTACATCATTTTTATAACTCCGTTATTATTAATTTTACGAAAAAAAGTTATTCTTTATAAAACGTTTTGCATGGTCTAACAACTAAGATACAATTATAAGATATTAAATTTTGTCAATTTTATACGAGGTATGTCAAAAAATATGAATTCGCTGAAGTGAACTCGCTATCGCTCATTCTGCAAACTTTCACATGCGTGCCTTAAACGTGTACTTTTAATACTTATATCATAAATAACTATTAAATTGTACGCTTATTTAATCAAAAAATAAAATATTTCTACTGCACTTTCAAAAAAATTTACAAACACAATATGTTAGCAGTTACAGCACATATTATGTGCTGTAACTGCTAATTTCCAAACCTACGCCCTCTTTAACGCTTAAGATCCTGAATTAATTTATTTAGAAAATTTTATTTTTTTTTATTTTGATGTATTCAGGAGAAGGTTTTAACACAAAATACATACTTTTTTTTCTTAATTACTTTTGATTTTTTAGAAAACTGCCGTTACATATATGTAACGCTAGAAAGATATAGAAGCAAAAATATTTAAAATATTTCCGATTATAAATTTCAAAATAACAAACAAATACATAACTAGATAAATGAAAATTCATAATAAAGTTATTGTAGATGAAAATCTATGTTGCACTTGATGCACACTCCCACATTGCACTTGCAACCCATGGTACCCACATATGAACTACAGCATTCATCTGCAAAACGTCTCCTTTTCTTATCAGGAATATAGGTCAGATGATCAATCTTATCATATCTTATATCTACGACTACTTTGAACAAAGATGGCCTGCCTGCATCTTTTGGTTTGGTACCATACTTCGTAAGATACGATGTTACTAGATACCTTCGAAATTATAGTTGTAACATAGGATCATAGCATCTATTTTGTCCAGTTATGTCCAGCATCAATGTAAATAGAACATTATTTATGTCCATATTTATGTCCAGCATCAATGTAAATAGAAACCACCACCATTTTTCAGAGCAAATTCTTACTTGGTATCTAGCTACATTCTGGTCCATAAGATCAACTTCAACTTTTCTTTCACTAGTTTTTTAGCTTTTGCTTATGATCTGGAAGGCTGAGCCTCGTTAATATCATCATATATGTCGGAATCTCTTTCATTATTTCGTAAAACAATTTCAACAGTTACTCTAAGAATTCTCTCGGACAGCGTGTTAAAATCATTATATTCCTCATCACCAGACTCCTCGTCTGTAAGCACATTCAATTCTGGGGGTTCAGTACCTATATGTATGTATATAGCATCGACGTCCAAAGTTTCAACGGCATCAAGCATCTCCAGCGCTTCTTAAAGAGAAAACCCTTTTTTGGAAAAAAATACGTTACAATTCTAAAAAGTTCCTATTTTTGCTCTCATATGTTCCTAGCGTTACATATATGTAACACCAAAAATTAAAGCCATTTTTTACAAAACCAGGATAAAATTTCTAAAAATTTATATTATCAATAAGAAAAGACATTAACTGATTGTCAATTAAACACACTTTAAACAAAATATAATAAAAAAAGAACAGTAAAAATATATTTACTCAAACTTGAGATCCATTTTTACCATAAATAATAAACACCGTCACATAAAACACTCAACTAAATAAACATTTTATATCAAATCCTCGAACCAACTGCTGAAAACTAGTAAACAAGTGTCCCTTGACAGTCTTGCATCACCATCTAGTTAAAATTAGAATCACTTCCCAAATTTAAGGCTTAATATTTTAGCGGTTTCTGCGTTACATATATGTAACGCTAGGAGCTTAAGGGTTAAGGAAACAAAAAAATGTGTCATCCATTCAACAGGGTTGAAGGTCGACCTAAATTCGAATTCCGTACTATAACAGCTTATGTATATAACGTGTAAATAGATCCATTCACAATTAGCACAAAATAGATTGAAATACTTAATTAAAAGCTGATTTGACTCCCTTCCTGTGTAAAAGAATACACACACCCAAACTTATATGGAATCACCATGTATTTCAAAATAATATTTATTTCTTTTGAAAAAACTTGTTATTGTTGCGAAGAATAAAGGTTTTTATTGAAAATAAACAAATATATAAGACAATCGGATAGTACAGCTCGGTACGGTGTAGGTTATTTGCTTGAATTGCAAATTGAACGAAAATAAATAAACTAACTTTTGCGTCCAAAAACAAAAATATGCCTGATGTGGGGTTATAGAACTTACAACGAGGAAATATTATTGGTCTTGTGGAGAAAGTAATGTTCTGAGAGGGGCATAGCTGTAGAGCTGGGCGTAATACAGGGCATTCTGTCCAAAACCTATGCTAGGTAACAGGAACTAGGAAAGCTCAAAAATAAAGCAAGGAAAAGTCGCCAAAAGTAATAACGGATCTCCAAGATCGTTTAATTGCCCAATCAGCTGGAAGACACCCAACCATTTCTCACCTGCAGCTCCAAAGGCAGCTTTTGGAAGCTACAGGTGTAACTGTTTCAGTTGAAACGGTAAGAAGAAGAGTTCGTACCAAGAAGTATACAGCAGGAGATAGTTATGGGTTCTCGAGTTATTCAGGCAGCACAAGATTGATCGCCTAAATTGGTGTCTTCACCACCAAAACTGGAACATTGGAAATTGACAAAATGTGATATTTTCAAAAAAAGTCAGGAGTTGTGTAAAATCAGATGACCCATGAAATCGTGTACTTAGAGGTCGAAGAAGACAAGCAAGAATGAATACTGTCAGATCTGTTCACAAATATACAAGGTGAAGTGTAATGTTCTGGAGAGGAATTGTGATCCCTAAAAAACTCCTTTAATTTTCACCCAATCAACTTTAACTGCTCACAGATTTGTTGATAACCTATAGTTAGGCTATGGAGAGGTGCAACAGGAGAAAATTTAATTTTCATGCATGATAATGGACCTCCACATACCATTAGAGTGACTAGAGACATCATTGAAGCAGAAGGTGTCCCTTATTTGGAGTGCCCTGCTTGCTCACCCGAGCTTAATCCTATAAAGTATTTATGGGATATCCTTAAAAAAAATAGAGCTCGCCGGGATAATCGACAAAACACCGCACGGCTGGTACAAGCTGCTCTTAAAGGATGGAGCAGCCTACCACAACATAATGTTGATAATTTGATTAGGAGCGTGCCCACGGAAATTGAAGCTTGCATAAGGACTAGAGGCCATAAAGGTCGCGTCATATTATAATACACGTCGCGTTTTCGGCACGTAGCGTTTGCAGACCGTCAATCGGACTGCCCATTCACATTATCATACATAGAACGTTTACGTTAGTTTCAGTTTGGTGTGGTGCAGATGTGTTTATTGTCACAACACATGTTTACATGACAAATTGCCTCGAAAACTACTTTTTAAATTAGACCGGGCAGTATCGTCGCCCCGGCTAGCGAAATTATTGCGATTCGATATTTTTAAACAAACTTACTCAAAAAGAAGTCCTTATAACATATCCACAGGGTGCCGGGCGGTACCGTGGTCGAAAAATTGTTTAAACATTTTTTTTAAACAAATTCACAAAAATATTTTTTTCATTTCGAGCAATATTTTTTTAGATAAACTGGGTCATTCTGGGCAAAAAATGTCTCTTGTCATTTTTCTCTAAAATTGATTGTTGTCGAGTTACATGCGATTAAAAATTTGAAAAATGCGAAAAGGCCATTTTCAAGGCTTAATAACTCGATTAAAAGTATTATTATGAATTTTAATAAGTGACCAAATCAAGTTTCAAACCCCTTCTTCAAGGTCCCAAAGAGATTTTTGTCATTATTTTATTTGTTTAATTAAATTATTAATAAAAAATTATTTTTGTGAATTTGTTTAAAAAAAATTGTTTAAACAATTTTTAGACCACGGCACCGCCCGGAACCCTGTTGATGTGTTATAAGGACTTCTTTTTGAGTAGGTTTGTGCAAAAAAATCTATTTTCGCTAACGGGGGCGACGATACAGTTGGACTATAGCGGTAATTGTTAATAGTTAAAAATAACAGCTTTGTAATAAAATAATGACAAACATCTCTTCAGGACCTTGAAGAAGTTGTTTGAAACTTGATTTGGTCACTTATTGAAATTCATAATAATAATTTTTAATCGAGTGATTAAGAGTGATCGCCTTGATTTTTCGCAATTTTAGAGAAAAATGACAAGAAGCCTTTTTTGCTCAGAATTACCCAAATTATCTAAAAAAAATATTGCTCGAATGAAAAAATATTTTTGTGAATTTGTTTAAAAAAGATCGTTTAAACAATTTTTCGACCACGGCACCGCCTGGCACCCTGTGGATATGTCGTACAAAAAATCGAATCGGAATAATTTCGCTAGCGAGGGCGACGATACTGACCGGTCTAAATACTCGGTATCAAATTCAAAGAAATACCTACATAAACAACAAGGGGAAAACGACCCGTATCTGTCAACATCCGAAAAATATTGTTTTCGAATGAACCGAACGCAGACGTAACGTGTCTTATACGCTACGTTACGTGTCTTATACGCACAATATGAATGGTTCAATTTAAAAACCATTAAATTATATTTTTCGCAAACGAAACGCTACGTGACGAAAACGCGACGTGCATTATAATATGAGGCGACCTTAACACTGACTACCGCAAAATACAAAAAAAAATAAATAAAAACAATTTAAACATTATTCGTTTTACATTGAAATTTTGTATGCTATTGACTTTAAAACAACTACTTTCAATTTGTTAGTTAAATACTTTATTGTTTTATTTAATTGTTATGTATTTGTTATTAAATTGCTTTAAAATAAATATTGTTTTAGGGACCATTCAAGTATTACGTAACGCAGGTGGGGGGGGGGGGGGGGCAAAATTCTTCAAAAATTGTGTTACGTAATACTTGAACGCTCCCTTACTTCCTGTGTTTGTTCTTTTAAATTCGCACGAAATAGTAAAAAATATCAGAATATTCCATATAAGTTTGGGTGTCTGTATTAAAATTTAATAGACAGATTAATAATAATAAAATTTAGTAAAACATTGTTTTTCTACAAGTGAAAAATCGTCAAGTGCGGATCTGTTTCCGTCCTTTTCCTATTTTCGTACTTCAGTCAGTCTTATGTCGGTCTAGACGCGCAGTGATTAGATTTAGCTTGACAAAAGACGGATCAGGATCTTACGCTGGACAGTGAGCAAGAAGGGCGATCTCATAATGATGATGGTGGCCATCATTTTTTTCTTTTTCTTTATATTAATGCTCTCTTTCTTCCTGTGTAACATATTGGAGTCTTTTATTCAGTGTTTCAATGTTACTAAGCTGCTTTCTTTATAAAATATTGCGGTGGCAGTGCTTGTTAAAATTATACGAAAGCAAGGGGAAAAGTTCTAGGACAGTTGACAGATGAAACTCCTATAATCAGATTAAGATTAATTATTCCTTGTCTGTTACAGAAATAAATTACAAAAAAATGAACTCTAATTTTTCCTTTCATTAAAAAACTGTTCGTTTTGGATAGTTTATCATTAACACGAACTGATTTAAAAGTGATGAGAATATTTGAAGAATATGCTTAAGGCAGTGAAATAGAAAATACTGCATGCTCTCAGACCAAAAGGCAACGATAGTAATGAGCATTATAGAGGGTGTTTCATTGGAAAACGGAAATACTTTAACGGTGAATAGAGGTCACCGAGCCGGTTCTAGATTAACTACATTTTTTGCCCTTAATTTTGAAATTATATTGAATTTTTTAAGAACTCTGACATTAAAAAGCAGATATTATTAACTTTTAGTTATAAATTATTAAAGTTAATGAATAAATACTTATTTTAAAAATAATCAATACTTATTTACCACATTGGAACGACCCAGTTACTAATGACAAGAAAAATCCAGGTCCGGAATAACAAAAAAATATAAAGTAATTGTGACCTTCAAACAACACCCTGTATAATATTGAAATTTTGAAAATTTGTTTGCGTATTTTAAAAGAGCATCAAAAACTGCGTTAAAAGGTGCATGCCAAATTTTTGCACAGATTATTTAATTACGGCAACTTTGAAATCATATTGATTAATTCTGTCAAGGTCACAAAAAGCTGCCAGAAAAATGAAGAACAATCCCAATGTAATCAGAAAATCGATTCGAGGTCATTTGAAACGAGCAAGGAAATGCATCGAACAAAATGGCGGACATTTTGAGCAACTGTTATAGTTCAAATATTTTTCATTTATGTTAAATTGTTTAAACGAATTTTTTTTATTAGATAAAGCTGTTTTTTCAATTCTTTACTAAATCATTAAAATATCCCAATTCTCGCAATTCTAATTTTTAATGATGTGCATACAGCTACAAATCCAGAGAATCCATGAAGCCAGCGTAGTAAATAAGTATTAAGTATTTTTAAAATAAGTATTGATTCATTAACATTAAATTATTAAAAGTTAATAATATATACCTGGTGTTTAATCTCAGAGTTCTTTAAAATTTCAATATAATTTCAAAATTGATGTAATAATTAAATCAACGGCGAAAAAATTAAAATGAAACTTTATTTACAGTTTTTTATACTCTTTTAAAATGCGCAGACAAAATTTCAATATACAGGGTGTTGGTTCAAGGTCACAATTGCTTTATATTTTTTTGTTAATCCGGACCTGGATTTTTCTTGTCATTAGTAATTGGGTCGTTCCAATGTGGTAAATAAGTATTGATAATTTTTAAAATGAGTATTTATTCATTAACTTTATTAATTTATAACTAAAAGTTAATAATACCTGCATTTTAATGTCAGAGTTCTTTAAAAATTCAATATAATTTCAAAATTAAAGTGATAAAATTGCCTGGCCGAAAAATTGAAGCGAACCATTAAACTTACTTTGTTGTGCTCTTTTCAAATATGCAAACAGATTTTCAAAATTTGAATATACACGGTGTTGTTTTAAGGTTAAAATTACGTTATAATTTTTTGTTAATCCGGACCTGGATTCTTCTTATGGTTAGTATGTCAGTCGTTTGGGTTTTGAATGAACATAATATGTGTACCAAATATCAAAAAAATATACAGGGTGGTTCTAAAGTTATGGCTTAGGAAAGGAATGGGCAAAATCGATAAAACACCCTGTAACTCGGTTATAAAAGTCGGCAGGGCAAAAAATGTTGTATATCTAGAACCGGCTTGGTGACCTCTATTCACCGTTAAAGTATTTCCGTTTCCAAATGAAACACCCTGTATACAAGAGACTACATACGCGCAAACGTAAGAAAGTGAAATCACAACTGAAATATTTGGAAGCTTTATTTAGATACATATAGTTTCTCATAACAGAATAAATTACATATGCTTAAGAAGAGCCACGTGACCAGCCTGTACATAATATACCTCCCATTCAGTTAATATAAAACAGAACAGACTATAAAAAATCAATTATGTGTAACCGAAATATATTTTATTACATTTTTATATCTCCCCAGATTACTTTTTATCTCCATGTATTTATTACTCGGGTCGATAAAGATTGTGTGAACAAAATTAATGCGGCACTATTAGATATAAAAATGACAAATGTCCCTAGCGCCAGATGTCATCATAATTTGGACCCGAAGATATTATATAAATAAAAATATCCGAAAAGTTATCTCCCCCACAGCTGTCTGATGATGGTTACGTAGGGGACTCAATTTATTCGATGTCTACCTCGTTTTATATAAAACACAAGCAGCTGATGGCGCCTCAAATAAAACGCGAATAATAAATGTGTATCGTTTGTTCTACCTTTGTGGATTTTGTGATAGACTCGGCTTTTGACAAGCCTATATTTTATATTGCTGTTAAAATATACATATAAATAAAACACTAAAAAGCATTTTTTATTTATTAATATCATAGGACATATACACACCCAAACTTATATGGAATCACCATGTATTTCCAAATAATATTTATATGTTTATCGAGCATCATTACGATAACTTTCCTGATGAGAACTAAAGGGTTCGAAATGGCCATAGAAAGGGGGTAATGGTCTCTGAATTGAAAATAAAAATAATGCCTTCTTCTAATATTTATATCTTTTGAAAAAACTTGTTATTATTGCGAAGAATAAAGGCTTTTATTGAAAATAAACATATCTATGTCTATAAGACAATCAGCTAGTACAGCTCGGTACGGTATGGTATAGCTTATTTGCTTGAGTTGCAAATTGAACGAAAATAAATAAACTAATTTTTGCGTCCAAAAACGAAAATATGCGTCATATGGGGTTATAGATCTTACAACGAGGAAAGATTATTGGTCTTGTGGAGTAAGTAATGTAGAGCTATAGGGGTAACACAGGGCGTTCTGTCCAAAACCTATGCTAGGTAACAGGACTAGGAAAGCTCAAAAATAAAGCAAGGAAAAGTCGCCATAAAGTAATAACGGCTCGCCACGATCGTTTAATTGTCCATTTAGCTGGAAGACACCCAACCATTTCTCACCTGCAGCTCCAAAGGCAGCTTTTGGAAGCTACAGGTGTAACTTTTCCAGTTGAAACGATAAGAAGAAGAGTTCGTGCAAAGAAGTATACAGCAGGAGACAGTTGTGGGTTCCCTAGTTTTCCAGGCAGCATAAGTTTGATCGCCTAAATTGGTGTCTTCACCACTAAAACTGGAACATTGGGAATTGACAAAATGTGATATTTTCAGAAAAAGTCAGGATTTGTGTAAGATCAGATGACCCACCAAATCGTGTACTTAGAGGTCGAGGAAGATAAGCAAGAACGAAAACTGTTAGAACTGTTCACAAATATACAGGAGGAAGTGTAATGTTCTGGAGAGGAATTGTGATCCGTAAAGAAACTCCTTTAATTTTCATCCAATCAACTTTAACTGCTCACAGGTATGTTGATAAATTGTAGTTAGGCTCTGAAGATGTGCAACAGGAGAAAATTTAATTTTCTTGCATGATAATGGACCTCCACATACCGTTAGAGTGACTAGAGACATCATTGAAGCAGAAGGTATCCCCTGTTTGGAGTGGTCTGCTTGCTCATCCGAGCTTAACCCTGTAGAGAATTTGTGGGATATGCTTAAAAGAAAAATTAGAGCTCGCCAGAATAATCCACAAAACACCTCACGGCTAGTACAAGCTGCTCTTGAAGGATGGAGCAACCTACCACAAAAAAATGTTGATAATTTAATTAGAAGCGTGCCCAAGGAAACATAAGGACTAGAGGTGATAACACTAACTACCAAAAAAAAAACAAAAAAAAATAAATAACAACAATTTAAACATTATTCGTTTTGCATTTGAAATTTCTTATGCTATTGACTTTTAAACAACTAATTTCAATTTTTTTGTTAAATACTTTATTGTTTTATTTAATTGTTATGTATTTGTTATTAAATTGCTTTAAAATAAATATTGTTTGACTTCGTGTGTTCGTTTCTTTAAATTCGCACAAAATAATAAGAAATATCAGGTAATTCCATATAAGTTTGGTTGTGGGTATTTCAGTGGCATCGCATTTATTTATTATAGAACTGAGTTCTTCACTTTATTTTACTTTTAACGCTTATTTTAATTGAAAACACTTAATTTATTAGTCTTTATTTTTAATTTATATACAGACAGTAAAATATATAATTTATACATATATACATTCAGACCCACTTATAGGAATATCCTTCTTGCCACTAAAAAATATTTCTATCACCGGGATATTCTAATAACCGATCATTGGTGGCTGGTAGAAACTGGGACCTCAAATTTCTATTCCTTAAACAGGGATATTCCTATAACTGGTATTCTAATAAGCGGGTTCGACTGTACAATTATTTATTTACATTAATGTTCGACATTTGTAACACGCGACATTAAGATAAGGACTGATTTCGGACTAAGACAAATTCTCTTATTAATACTATTTGATGCTGGTTCTGGAATTTTCATTGGAGGCCGATACCAATTTGGTAATGCTTCTAGTCTTTTCGACGCGAACTTCGAATAATACGGAACAGTATACCCTAATTTATTTATAGGCTAGTTCTTTATTTGTTTACTATACTAAATTTACAATAAAGACGCAGTAGAAATAAACAAACCAATACACTTTAAATGCTACTAGGAGCACTCCCGAATCATAATTTACAATGTGTAAACTTTGGAAATCATGATTTGGGATTTACAATGTATATACATTGTAAATTATGATTCAGGAGTGCTCCTAATAGCATTTAACGTGTATTGGTTTGTTTATTCCTACTGCATCTTGCTTGTAAATGTAGTATAGAGGATTCGATCTAGGGATCATTTACCAGGTGACTAAATAACATTGCCTCTTCTTTAAAAGATGGTTCCTTCTGGAACCTAGTCGGGACTGGAACTAGATGCTGCTGGCTTATTCGGTACATAACGCCGTTAATCTTCTTCACAATGAGGTACGGATATTCCCAGAACTGCTGAAACTTGGGAGAACAACCCTTTCACTTCTTTAGATTATAGAGTTAGACTTTGTCATTCTTCTTAAAACATTCCTTTTCGGCTTGGGTATTGTATCGTTTCTTCATTAGATCGCTAGCGATCTAAAGATGGGATCTCGTGTATGTCGTCCATTCTTCTTCGCAAATCATTCACATGCTCTTCGCCAGTTACATCTTCTTCAAGTCGACATCCAAGCTCTAGATCACAGGAAAGTTGCATCTCGCATCCAAATAGGACTTTTGCTGGTGTTTGGCCTGTTGATTCATTAACAGCAGATCTATAGACCATTGCGAAGAACGGAAGGTACTGGTACCGGTCTCGCTGGTGATTGGGCATTATCTTTGTCAAATACTTGCCTACTGTCATAATCATTCGCTCTACCATTCCATCCGATTGCGCATGATAGGCTGTAGTTCTCGTCTTCTTCATGCCTAGTCTATCATAGATTTCCTGAAATAGATCGCTCTCAAAGTTCCTTCCTTGGTCATTATGGATATCCAAAGGCACTCCAAATCGTCTGATGTATTCTTTTATCAACAAATCTGCAATAGTGACGGCGTTCTGGTATGGCATTGCGTAAATCTCGACTCATTTCGTGAAGTAATCCATTACGACCAACATGTAGTTGCATCCATTTTCACATTCTGGAAAAATTCCGGCGATATCCAAAGCTATCCTTTCAAACGGACTTCCAACATTGTACTGTCTCATAGAAGCATTTCTTTTCCGGTAGGGTCCGTTACTTGTAGCACAGGTAGTACAGTATTTACATCAGTTCCTTACATGGCGCATCGTCGGAACTATGCATCCAATAAAATAGCTCCCGAATTATTTGAAGAGTTTTTTTTATACCAAAATGCCCTCCTGCATTCAGCTATTCTTATCTTTGGAATCACCAACTGTGTTCTCTTTGCTGAACGATCATCATTTTCCAGTGCACGTTTAAGCAAGCTATCTTCCATGGAAAAGGAGTCCCACTGGGCCCAATACATCTGAACTACTAAGCATAAGCTTGATATCTCTTGCCATGATGGTCTTTGATTTTCTTTCTTCTTTTCTTTATATAAATAAAAATTATCTCTCGAAAAGTTATCTCGTCCACAGCTTTTTGTTCCAGCCAACTGTACTTAAAGCTTGCTCATTTCTAATAATTAATTTTCCAACTCTTGATACAAAATCATAAGCTTTTGATCATCCTACTTTAACAGGCTCCGATAACCCAAAAAAATATATATTTTTAGAGCATATTTTTAAGGTAAGCTGTTGAATTAGGATTTAGCATTTACTCTTAAAAACAAAGTTAATTTTTTACTTTAATAATATAACAATCTAAATCTAAACCTACTATATTATTAATATCTGTAGAGTCTTCTAAATATCCCTCAAATAAAACCATATCTTCATCACAAGATATGGGAAATACCACTGAAGTCACTGATGTGAAAAAGCTTTTGTTTATAGTTTGTCTTTTAACTACCAGCTCTTGTCTTAAATATTTTACTAACCTAACCTAACTTTTAAATTCGTAATTATAACCTATTTTTAAGAAAAAATGTCTTAAATATGATGTTTAAAAGATATCTTAAATTTGGCGTTTTAAAGATATCTTTTAAAAGTCTTAAGACATTAAGAACATATTTGGTTGTAAATACGACATCTTAAAGATGACCTGTGCTGTATGGGTATGTATAAAATAAGAAAATAATAATATTTTTTTTTCAGGTAAGTCGATCAATTCCATCGCTGGTGACAACTGGCTATGAGTAAGTGAACACATTTATGTTATGTTTTCTGTTCTCCAAAGACTCAAAAGTAACTAAAAGATAGTAAAATTATTTTCTGTTTCTTAAAAAATAGTTTATCACAATAATTTGTATCATTGAATCACACTGAATAAAATAACATTGCAATAATAATGCATAAAATTCCATGCGTTACATTATTTAAACTCATTCATAGAATATTTAATAAATATTTATTGTTAAAAAATTCACTTAGAAAATAAAGCGATCTTCAAAATTACTTTAAAAGGTTCTGTGTAGTAAAGTCACCATCACAGCTGCAAAATGGCGATCTCCTGTATTTTATTCTTCAATTTTTGTATAGACGAAATCGCAATCTGAAAAGCGAATATTCCCCAAGACACCGATAATTCAAGTGTTCCATCCACGATGGTTGGCACAAAACAGGTGTGAAACAATAGTTTCGCTAGTGCTCAGCTTTTTAGTAGAGGTGGGAAATTCGAATCATCTTTTATTTTGATAGATCTGAATCACTGAAACGTTTAATAATCATTAAAGCAATAAATGAAGTTTGAAGAATGTTTTTAGATTATTAGTGTGCAGAAAATCTATGGCCCTTCTACTAGTCCAGATATTGCTCTTTGAAGTAAAAGGTTTGATAATAAAACGAAATTATAAAAGCAGGCAAAGCCCGAGTTTCGAACTACACAAAAATGAAAATTATATCAACAAATACCTAAAAGAGAATGGAAAAGAGAATAGACAGCAATAAAAATAAAAATTGGATATTCTAGGGCAATAGGAGATAAAAAGAGTTAACAGAATAATAATAATAAGCTCATATTTAAAATATGATAAGATTCTTGTTAAAGTTGACAATATATAGAGGTTATATGTTTTTGATGTTAATCAAGGTGTACCACAGGAGTCAATATTTGGACGTTTGATATTTTTGATACGTCAATGATTTATCAGATTTTATAGAGGTAAATAAAACGGTGTTACGTGCTGACCACACAATTACTACATAAAAACTTATTATGTACATAATCGTTATGTATGAAACTAGCTGTTGCATAGAAGAGGACTCACATGGACTCAACCATACCAAAGTACAAGAACTTAGGAGAATATCAAATTAAAAAAAAAGGAGAAAAAAGATTCTAAGACATTGAGGTCCGTTCGTAAGAATGGTACTTAAATAAATCAATGTTGGTATAAATCAAAAAAAAATTCTTATTCCTCGTTATAAGCAATTTTGCTTGCTCACTAGAGTTTGACGATATTCGATAAAAATATCGATATTGTATTGATATCGTATCGAAAACCAATGCGATATCGATACAATACATACCTTAGTAATATTAATGTCGATACGATACTCATTATCTGAAATCAATACAATACTCTTGTATTGTCGATACGCTTACCTCGATATTATTGAAAATATCGATATCGAGAAAAAAAATAAAACGCCACAGTTGTTTGGATTATATTTTGTGGAATATTTAGATCATAAGTAATTATTTATGTATATAAAACTATAAGTGATCTGCAACCCAAGCATCAGCTGTTGTAATATTTTACACTAGTGCCTGAACTTGAAACTCCTGAGAGTGAGTAAATGACTGTGTGATTAGACTGTTTATATCATATGGTATTTGTAGCAATATTATGGAAGTTAGTGATGATAACGCAAAAATAACACAGGCCTACAGAAAAAAAAAATTGTTTTGGTGCCGTGAATCCTTAAGCTGATTTTTACTATATTAGGGGTGATAAATCGAAATATGGATTTCGTTTTTTTGTATCAGCTCTAGTTTTATGGATATGGCAAAATCCGAAATTAGAGCTTTAATATTTGAGATAATGAAGAATGTGCTATTCAAAGGAATGAACATTGTTAATTAAACTTATTCCTCAGTATATATTTGTTGTCCTCACTCTATTATGCCTTATTTATACAAGAAATAATACTTTAAAAGGGTAAACCCTGTAGTTGGCTGTATACCTTTGTTAAGACAACGTAGAATGAAGTAAACACTTCTGTTGTATATAGGTATATTATAAATTTATTAAAAATTTTTTTTAAAATTCATCCACAAGGGAGTGGTTGTACAAAACGTTTTCGGTCAAACTGACCATCCTCAGTGTAAACCTGGAAATAAGTGAACCACTTAGATAGAAATGCAAAAGGGTGAAATTTTGACAGTTAAAAAAAGAAAATGTGGTTACTTACGTCCAGTGTACAAGTAATTGAAACTAGCCACTTGAATAGGTGTAAAACCTCAAAATAACATTATTGCTACATTATGAGCTGTATAGTAATCGACAATAAGTCGATGTATTAAGATTAAAAATGTATCACATGTGGATGTATGTCATCCTTGCTCGGAATTAGCACAAGGTTGTGATCAGGTGAGAGGTTAACAACCAACTGATTAGACAGATTGGTGCCTGAAAATTCATGACAAGATGTCAAAGAAGATAGGTGGATTTCTCAAATGTCAACCGAAAAATTTTTGACAATGTGCATTAATATTTAACTTAATTATTCAATTGTGAATATGCAACTATTAAATTTGTTTGATATGAATTCTAAATTGTAAATAAAGGTTAATAAGCTATAATAATATATTCATTAGTGCACCGTAAACAAAAGCAAAATTCTACTCATATGCTGTGACGTCATAGACTGTTTGTCTACTGTATAGGACTGATAATAATTATATTAATTTGAGCAAAGTTATAATGAATGAATATTATTGAAAATTATATAGAAAATTTTTAAAATTTTTTTATCAAAATATGATATTTTAATAGAGTAGCAGCTGTAGAATTGGAAGAAATGCCAATAGGGAATGGTCGGTTGCATATGTTTCAGGGAACCAACGAATATAATGAGAAAATACCAATCTATAGATCTGTAATGTGAATTATTGGAGGTATTAAAGGAAATGATATTAAAAGAGGGAAGTGGAATTGAAAAATGTATGTACATATCTTAATCAAGAAATCTTCTCTAAAAATATTTTGTTATGACTGAATGTAAAAAGTTTGTCCCATATAGAACTATTGAAAATCTAAATTTAGAAAAATTATTAAAAAAGGTGATAAGGTAAGTTGCCTATGTTCAGTGGACAAATAAATGAAATATAATTACTGTTTTGAAATTAAATTGTGTGAATTGTTAAATGGATAAAGACTGATATTAAATTAGGAAAACTGCGCTGAAAGAAATGTACATGTTTTGATCAAAGAAGAAAATTAATTTTGATTGTAAGCTCTAAATGTAAAAAGAATATGTCACATATTAAACTATTGAAATTCTAGATTGAATATTGTATTGACCAAAGTTGGTATAAAGTAAATTTATTAAATGTTGATAGCTGAGATTTATTTTTTAATTTGAATCTAAATGAAAAATAGAGTGAATCAATTAAAATGTTGGAAATTCAACAAAATTTTTGGTTATTGTCTATATTAGAATGTCATATCCGAAAAGATCAAGGGTTCCATGGTGTGATTTTGATATAATGAGAAAATGATTTTGTTAAGTGAAAATAATTAAAGAATGAGATGGAAGAGATAGAGTCTTGACAGGAGCACAGAGTGAAAAAAAAACTGGAAGATACTAAAAGAATATTTGATTAGGTATAATGTTTGGGTTTTTTGTTTATTTTGGGTTTGTAGTGGTATGTATAGGAAAGAAGGCCAATGTGAAGGTGAATAAAAATATAGAATTATGGAAATAATTGTCTATGAATGGGGGTGAAATCACGGTTAAGAGAAAGTTGACGGTTAACACAGTTTGGACTTGTCCTTGCGTCCCTGACAATCTCTAAATCCTCATATAGGTCTAAACGAAGGGTATTCTTATCTTGGATGTTATGAATCAAAGTCACACCATCTGGGATGTTAAGGTGGTGTTTGTTGACTTTGAGATGGTGAGAGAAAGCTGATGTATTGTCACGTTTAGTGTGCTCTGCTGCTCTAGTAGATAGTGATCTATAGGTTCTTCCTACATAAGAGGCATCACAATCGGAACAAGATAATCTGTAAACACCACTACGATTCATAAAGTTGATTGGATCTTTAGTGTTAGATAATGTTTTGTTGAGAGTGTTATTGACTTTAAATGATATGTGGACATTGTCCGAAGAACAGAGAATGTGTTTGATCTTCTCAGATATGACAGAATTATGAAAAGGTAGGGACCTATAGATTGGTGTGATGACTGGGTTTGAATTGTAAGCTAGTTGCTGAAGACGATTGGATTCTCTTTTCCGGATGAGCTTGTCGATTATATTAGGGTTGTAATCATTGTTGACTGCTATTTGTTTGATTATATTAAGTTCCTTGTTAAATTCAGCTGTAGATAGAGGTAGTGTATGTAGTCTATGGATGAAACTCCTAAAAGCAGAATATTTATGAGACAGTGGGTGGTTGGATGAAGAATGGATAACATGATCAGTTTGAGTAGGCTTGCGGTAAATACCAAAGTTGAACTGGTTGTTGAGTCTGGTAATGGAAAGGTCTAAAAAATTAATGGCATTAGATGATTCTAGTTCCATAGTAAATTTGATATTGGGATGGATTTTATTGATTTTGAATAAAAGGTGATTAGCTGAGTCTTGCTGACCATCCACAAAAACGAGACAATCATCTACGTAACGGAACCAATGTAGAACTTCAGGATTTTTCATGATATAATTGGATTCTAAATGATCCATAAAAACATCAGCTAGAAAGGGGGATAAGCAACTACCCATTGCTAAACCATCTGGTTGTTTATAGAAATTATTGTTAAAAATAAAGAAATCTTGTGATAGACAAATTTGTAGAATATCTATTATCGAAGAAATGATATGGGGTTGAATAACCTTATTGATTAGGAGAGTTTTTACCAGACTAATTGTTTCATTTTTGGGTACTGAAGTAAATAGGTTGCTAACATCAAAAGAAAGCATAGTAATGTTTGGATTCAGATTGATGAGTTGAAGTTTTTCAACCAATTGGTAAGTGTTAGAAACTGAAAATTGAGGAGTGAAGTTAATTAAGTTTTTTATTGTTTTTAATAGAAATTTAGATAAGATAGAAACTGGAGTATTAATGAAGCTAACAACGGGGCGTATAGGAATGTCAACTTTGTGTATTTTTGGCAAACCATACAACCTTGGAACTAAAGGATTGCTAGGAATTTTGCTGTATGGAGCATCAAATTCAGTGAAAAAATCAGAAAATTGTTTGATGTTGTCTTTAAGTTTAGTGATAAATCTTTTTGTAGGATCTACTGTTATAGAAGTAAAATGGTTGCTCTCTAAGAAAGATGTGACTTTGTTGTTATATAAGTCACGTTCAAGGATGACAAGACAGTTACCTTTGTCTGCTTTACTGAAAATTAATTGATGGTTTGTAATTTTTTGTTTAATTGATTTTAATGACTTAAGAAAAGAGTTGGCTTTTTTGGAAGAAAGACTATGTGAGAAAGAAGAGTTATTGGAAGAATCAATTTTAGTTTTGAATTTGTTGAGAAAGCGGTAACAAGAGTTTCTGATAGATGTTCTGTCTGAAAGGGTTACGGAGAGATTTTCGATAACTATGTCTGTCTCGATAGAAAGGTTCTCTATGTCTTTGAGTGAAAAATCTTTGGGGACTGAGTGTTTAAGACCGTAGTTGAGCAATTGTATTTCGTCTTTGGAAAAATTAATGTTGGTGAGGTTCTTTATACGGGGATGGAATTTGAAATCTGAAAACTTTCTGACATCTCTGACATCTGAAGCTTGATCGAGCAAAGTTTTGGCTTGAATAAGTTTAATTAATTTGTTATTAACTCTATTAAATTTAATTGAATTAGAAATCTCCACCTTATCCTGAACATCTGACATAAAGTTATTAATATTGATAAAACCTATTATTTCGAGCAAAGAATCATACATTACCTTAAGTTGACAGTTGAGGTAGTTTAATTTTCCATAGTGGTTACATATCTCCTTCTTCATTAATTTAACTTGTAGTGAGCTCCTGATGTTTGGAGGTACATTTTTTGATGTTTTTACTCTGCAAAAATTAGGAATAACTTTGTGATTAAGGCATTGAGATATGAACCATATATCCAATTTAGTGTTGTTCCTCTTTGTAGCTAGCCGCAAGTACTTAAGAGCCAAGTTGACCATATCGTCATTAAATAAAACTTTAAAAGGGTAAACCCTGTAGTTGGCTGTATACCTTTGTTAAGACAACGTAGAATGAAGTAAACACTTCTGTTGTATATAGGTATATTATAAATTTATTAAAAAATTTTTTTAAAATTCATCCACAAGGGAGTGGTTGTACAAAACGTTTTCGGTCAAACTGACCATCCTCAGTGTAAACCTGGAAATAAGTGAACCACTTAGATAGAAATGCAAAAGGGTGAAATTTTGACAGTTAAAAAAAGAAAATGTGGTTACTTACGTCCAGTGTACAAGTAATTGAAACTAGCCACTTGAATAGGTGTAAAACCTCAAAATAACATTATTGCTACATTATGAGCTGTATAGTAATCGACAATAAGTCGATGTATTAAGATTAAAAATGTATCACATGTGGATGTATGTCATCCTTGCTCGGAATTAGCACAAGGTTGTGATCAGGTGAGAGGTTAACAACCAACTGATTAGACAGATTGGTGCCTGAAAATTCATGACAAGATGTCAAAGAAGATAGGTGGATTTCTCAAATGTCAACCGAAAAATTTTTGACAATGTGCATTAATATTTAACTTAATTATTCAATTGTGAATATGCAACTATTAAATTTGTTTGATATGAATTCTAAATTGTAAATAAAGGTTAATAAGCTATAATAATATATTCATTAGTGCACCGTAAACAAAAGCAAAATTCTACTCATATGCTGTGACGTCATAGACTGTTTGTCTACTGTATAGGACTGATAATAATTATATTAATTTGAGCAAAGTTATAATGAATGAATATTATTGAAAATTATATAGAAAATTTTTAAAATTTTTTTATCAAAATATGATATTTTAATAGAGTAGCAGCTGTAGAATTGGAAGAAATGCCAATAGGGAATGGTCGGTTGCATATGTTTCAGGGAACCAACGAATATAATGAGAAAATACCAATCTATAGATCTGTAATGTGAATTATTGGAGGTATTAAAGGAAATGATATTAAAAGAGGGAAGTGGAATTGAAAAATGTATGTACATATCTTAATCAAGAAATCTTCTCTAAAAATATTTTGTTATGACTGAATGTAAAAAGTTTGTCCCATATAGAACTATTGAAAATCTAAATTTAGAAAAATTATTAAAAAAGGTGATAAGGTAAGTTGCCTATGTTCAGTGGACAAATAAATGAAATATAATTACTGTTTTGAAATTAAATTGTGTGAATTGTTAAATGGATAAAGACTGATATTAAATTAGGAAAACTGCGCTGAAAGAAATGTACATGTTTTGATCAAAGAAGAAAATTAATTTTGATTGTAAGCTCTAAATGTAAAAAGAATATGTCACATATTAAACTATTGAAATTCTAGATTGAATATTGTATTGACCAAAGTTGGTATAAAGTAAATTTATTAAATGTTGATAGCTGAGATTTATTTTTTAATTTGAATCTAAATGAAAAATAGAGTGAATCAATTAAAATGTTGGAAATTCAACAAAATCTTTGGTTATTGTCTATATTAGAATGTCATATCCGAAAAGATCAAGGGTTCCATGGTGTGATTTTGATATAATGAGAAAATGATTTTGTTAAGTGAAAATAATTAAAGAATGAGATGGAAGAGATAGAGTCTTGACAGGAGCACAGAGTGAAAAAAAACTGGAAGATACTAAAAGAAAATTTGATTAGGTATAATGTTTGGGTTTTTTGTTTATTTTGGGTTTGTAGTGGTATGTATAGGAAAGAAGGCCAATGTGAAGGTGAATAAAAATATAGAATTATGGAAATAATTGTCTATGAATGGGGGTGAAATCACGGTTAAGAGAAAGTTGACGGTTAACACAGTTTGGACTTGTCCTTGCGTCCCTGACAATCTCTAAATCCTCATATAGGTCTAAACGAAGGGTATTCTTATCTTGGATGTTATGAATCAAAGTCACACCATCTGGGATGTTAAGGTGGTGTTTGTTGACTTTGAGATGGTGAGAGAAAGCTGATGTATTGTCACGTTTAGTGTGCTCTGCTGCTCTAGTAGATAGTGATCTATAGGTTCTTCCTACATAAGAGGCATCACAATCGGAACAAGATAATCTGTAAACACCACTACGATTCATAAAGTTGATTGGATCTTTAGTGTTAGATAATGTTTTGTTGAGAGTGTTATTGACTTTAAATGATATGTGGACATTGTCCGAAGAACAGAGAATGTGTTTGATCTTCTCAGATATGACAGAATTATGAAAAGGTAGGGACCTATAGATTGGTGTGATGACTGGGTTTGAATTGTAAGCTAGTTGCTGAAGACGATTGGATTCTCTTTTCCGGATGAGCTTGTCGATTATATTAGGGTTGTAATCATTGTTGACTGCTATTTGTTTGATTATATTAAGTTCCTTGTTAAATTCAGCTGTAGATAGAGGTAGTGTATGTAGTCTATGGATGAAACTCCTAAAAGCAGAATATTTATGAGACAGTGGGTGGTTGGATGAAGAATGGATAACATGATCAGTTTGAGTAGGCTTGCGGTAAATACCAAAGTTGAACTGGTTGTTGAGTCTGGTAATGGAAAGGTCTAAAAAATTAATGGCATTAGATGATTCTAGTTCCATAGTAAATTTGATATTGGGATGGATTTGATTGATTTTGAATAAAAGGTGATTAGCTGAGTCTTGCTGACCATCCACAAAAACGAGACAATCATAGTAATGTTTGGATTCAGATTGATGAGTTGAAGTTTTTCAACCAATTGGTAAGTGTTAGAAACTGAAAATTGAGGAGTGAAGTTAATTAAGTTTTTTATTGTTTTTAATAGAAATTTAGATAAGATAGAAACTGGAGTATTAATGAAGCTAACAACGGGGCGTATAGGAATGTCAACTTTGTGTATTTTTGGCAAACCATACAACCTTGGAACTAAAGGATTGCTAGGAATTTTGCTGTATGGAGCATCAAATTCAGTGAAAAAATCAGAAAATTGTTTGATGTTGTCTTTAAGTTTAGTGATAAATCTTTTTGTAGGATCTACTGTTATAGAAGTAAAATGGTTGCTCTCTAAGAAAGATGTGACTTTGTTGTTATATAAGTCACGTTCAAGGATGACAAGACAGTTACCTTTGTCTGCTTTACTGAAAATTAATTGATGGTTTGTAATTTTTTGTTTAATTGATTTTAATGACTTAAGAAAAGAGTTGGCTTTTTTGGAAGAAAGACTATGTGAGAAAGAAGAGTTATTGGAAGAATCAATTTTAGTTTTGAATTTGTTGAGAAAGCGGTAACAAGAGTTTCTGATAGATGTTCTGTCTGAAAGGGTTACGGAGAGATTTTCGATAACTATGTCTGTCTCGATAGAAAGGTTCTCTATGTCTTTGAGTGAAATCAAAATCACACCATGGAACCCTTGATCTTTTCGGATATGACATTCTAATATAGACAATAACCAAAAATTTTGTTGAATTTCCAACATTTTAATTGATTCACTCTATTTTTCATTTAGATTCAAATTAAAAAATAAATCTCAGCTATCAACATTTAATAAATTTACTTTATACCAACTTTGGTCAATACAATATTCAATCTAGAATTTCAATAGTTTAATATGTGACATATTCTTTTTACATTTAGAGCTTACAATCAAAATTAATTTTCTTCTTTGATCAAAACATGTACATTTCTTTCAGCGCAGTTTTCCTAATTTAATATCAGTCTTTATCCATTTAACAATTCACACAATTTAATTTCAAAACAGTAATTATATTTCATTTATTTGTCCACTGAACATAGGCAACTTACCTTATCACCTTTTTTAATAATTTTTCTAAATTTAGATTTTCAATAGTTCTATATGGGACAAACTTTTTACATTCAGTCATAACAAAATATTTTTAGAGAAGATTTCTTGATTAAGATATGTACATACATTTTTCAATTCCACTTCCCTCTTTTAATATCATTTCCTTTAATACCTCCAATAATTCACATTACAGATCTATAGATTGGTATTTTCTCATTATATTCGTTGGTTCCCTGAAACATATGCAACCGACCATTCCCTATTGGCATTTCTTCCAATTCTACAGCTGCTACTCTATTAAAATATCATATTTTGATAAAAAAATTTTAAAAATTTTCTATATAATTTTCAATAATATTCATTCATTATAACTTTGCTCAAATTAATATAATTATTATCAGTCCTATACAGTAGACAAACAGTCTATGACGTCACAGCATATGAGTAGAATTTTGCTTTTGTTTACGGTGCACTAATGAATATATTATTATAGCTTATTAACCTTTATTTACAATTTAGAATTCATATCAAACAAATTTAATAGTTGCATATTCACAATTGAATAATTAAGTTAAATATTAATGCACATTGTCAAAAATTTTTCGGTTGACATTTGAGAAATCCACCTATCTTCTTTGACATCTTGTCATGAATTTTCAGGCACCAATCTGTCTAATCAGTTGGTTGTTAACCTCTCACCTGATCACAACCTTGTGCTAATTCCGAGCAAGGATGACATACATCCACATGTGATACATTTTTAATCTTAATACATCGACTTATTGTCGATTACTATACAGCTCATAATGTAGCAATAATGTTATTTTGAGGTTTTACACCTATTCAAGTGGCTAGTTTCAATTACTTGTACACTGGACGTAAGTAACCACATTTTCTTTTTTTAACTGTCAAAATTTCACCCTTTTGCATTTCTATCTAAGTGGTTCACTTATTTCCAGGTTTACACTGAGGATGGTCAGTTTGACCGAAAACGTTTTGTACAACCACTCCCTTGTGGATGAATTTTAAAAAAATTTTTTAATAAATTTATAATATACCTATATACAACAGAAGTGTTTACTTCATTCTACGTTGACAAGAAATAATACTTTTTTAGCGTTACATTACTATTTTATAAGGAAATAAAACACCTTGGAGAGTATTTTTAAACTTTTAAAATGATAGATTTACCACTTGTAAACCCATTCAGCCTCCATCTAATAATGGCTCATAGCCCATGGACCATGCTTCGCCTACATAGGAAGAAAGCTTCCCCAGATAAGTGTGGAAAAACTTAAAGCTGGAATCTTTGATGGACCAGAGATCAGACTTCTTACAGAGGATCCGGCTTTTGTGGGGTCAATGAATGAAGTAGAGAAAAAAGCTCGGCTTTCATTTGTGGATATTATGAAAAATTTTCTGGGAAATCACAAAAGTGAAAACTATGCTGAGCTGGTAAACCGTTTGCTGAATGACTTCCAATCACTTGGATGGAATATGAGCATCAAAGTCAACTATCTTCACAGCCACCTGTACCGTTTTGCTGAAAACTTAGATGACACAAGTAATGAGCAAGTTGAGAGACTTCACCAAGAGATAAAAACCATTGAGGACCGCTACCAAGGAAGACGGGGCATGGGCAGCCTATGGAAAACTCAAAGACATCTTCAAAAGCGATATACCAATTTCTTTAAAACGTAAACATGTGACCAATGTGTGTTGCCTGTGGTGACTTTCTTCTTCTTCTTCTTCGTCTAGCCATTCACGTCCACATCTGAACATAAGCCTCTTCAAGTCTTCCTTTCCATTGTTTTTTGTTGTACGCTACTTGTAGCCAATTTTTCCCGGCAGTTCGTTTCAGATCATCTGTCCATCTCATAGGAGGTCTGCCTCTGGGTCTTTTGTGTTCGTATGGTCTCCAGGTTAGAATTCTTCTCTGCCATTTGTTAAGATCGCTCCTAGCTACATGTCCAGCGTATTTCCATTTCAATTTTAGCGATTTTTGTACCACATCGGTGACTTTGGTTTTCTGTCTTATCCATGTGTTTCTTTTTCTGTCCTTAAGTGATATGCCAAGCATTGCTCTTTCCATCGCGTGTTGAGTGACTCTGAGTATGTTCATATTCTTTTTTGTGATTGTCCATGTTTGTGCCCCATATGTTAATATCGGAATAATGCATGCATCAAAAACTTTAGATCTAAGATGTAGTTGAATTTGCTGATTTTTGAGTATATAGTTCAGTTTGCCGAATGCTGCCCATGCTAACTTTCTTCTTCTTTTTATTTCTTCCGTTTGAATTTCCCTATTTAGTATTATTTTTTGTCCTAAGTATATATATTCTTCAACTTTTTCTATAACTTTGTTGTTTATTATTGTCATCGTTTCTTCGGAGTGCATGACTTTTGTTTTGTTTAAATTCATTTTCAGTCCTATTTTAGAAGATTCTGTGTGTAGTTCTGAAAGCATGATTTGCAGTTCTTGTAGGTCAGTAGCTATCAGGATTATGTCATCCGCAAATCGTAGATTACTGAGATAGCGGCCATTGATGTTTATTCCCTTATATTTCCAATTTAGATTTTTAAAAACGTCCTCCAAAACTAAGGTGAACAGTTTGGGTGATAGAGTGTCTCCCTGTTTGACTCCCCTGTTTAGTGGTACAGGGTTCGTGTATTCATTTTCATTTAGGTAGTATGTAGCTGAAGCCAGCTGTGGTGACTTATGGTGCCGAAACTTTGACATTGATAGCTACAACTTCTAAAATGCTGCCAATAGCTCAGAGGAAACTGGAAAGGTCAATGCTGAGTATATCGCTTCGTGACCGAGTTGGAAATTAAGACTTAGACTAAGAGCATGAGTTACCGATGTAATTTCCCGAATTGCCACCCTGAAATGGAGCTGGGCCGGGCACGTCGCCCGAATCAGTGATTGGAGGTAGACGAAGAGATTACTTGAGTGGAGGCCGAAATTAGACAAAAGAAGTAGAGGAAGACCCCCTACTCGTTGGACTGACGATCTCAAGAAAATGTCAAGAAATTGGATGCAAAGTGCTCAAAATGGAGCACAATGGACAAAAATGAGGGAGGCCTATGTCCAGAAGTGGACGCAAAGGGCTGGAGGAGGATGATGATGATGATGAAATGGCTTAAAATATACGTATTTGTTAATTGTTTGGTTTTTATTTTAATTTAGTATATTCATATCAGCATATTCGAATTTTAATGCATAAAAGCTGGCATGATCTACGTTATCTTGAAAACTAGAGCTGATACAGCAAAACTAAGGCCATATTCGGAATCAGCACCCCAAATATACCCAAAATCAGCTTTAAATACTTCGGCACCAAAAACACTGTAGGCCTGTGTAATTTTTAACAAAAAGATTGAATTGTGATTTATTCCGAATGTCCGGGATTTCCCTACCTTTTCAAAAGAAGTTTTTAAACAATACAGAATTAGTAAGTATTAGTCGACTTTCAAAGAAGCATTCATCCATATTGAATTTTTATAAAAATTTATAAGTTATAAGAAATATTCGTAATATTTTTAGAACAATTTCCATTTCCAACAAGCATGCAAAACTGGACACAAAGAGCCTACACAGCTCAGATGTATAATTCTTTTGATGTCGATATTTTATCGAGTATTGTATCGATATCGTATCGAAATCAATATCAATACCATATTTTTTAAGAAAGTATTGCCGATATCGATACTCGATACGATACTTCATTGGCATAACCAATACAATACTCAATACTTAAAAAGTATCGATATTGTATCGTATCGTGAAGCTCTGTTGCTCACTGGCGGATTGTTACCTTTATGTAAGGTTGTTGTCACTTCATCTTTTGCGCATCCGATGCTTCATCGGCCTATTGACCATACGGGTCTCATCCATTGTGACTATGTGGTTATTCCATTTTTTTTGTATTTAGTTTCCAGTCGTTTATACACTGTACTTTTCTACTATTATCTTCACTCCTCATTCGATCTCCTAGCGTATTTCCTGTACTTCTTTCCAGTATTATCGTCTCTATCGTTTCCAGTAGTCTTTGTGCTGTTGCTGTATTGGGCCTTATTTCTGATGCATGACACTGTTGGTCTTACGCTGGCATTATAAATTCTTCACTTCATCTCAGTGTTAATACTGAAGCACGACAAATTAGATAAACATGTGATGTACATAAACTTGACAAAATTCGTGCTACATAATTTATAAACGCTCCGGAAGCTCTAATCATCAAGAGATTTTAGGGTGTGAGTTCATACAACAATATTTAAGCTAAAGAAAAGAAATTATTAATTTTTTGGGCGCCATTAATAGATCAGAATCTATTGCTATTTATCTATATAAAAATTACAAAAATGTTACGAAAAAAATGGTATCCCTTTGACTAGTAATGGTACTTACCCTTGTTGTCTGTGGTAGCCTGCATTTCCTAATACAATAAGGATACATAGATGGATTGTGCGAACAGAAAAAGACGAAATAAGTTTAAACATAGTTACCATTTATTTAGATAGAAAATTGTTAATAAACTGAGTTGATTAGAAAAGTAAAAAAATAAGTCTTTCGCGTTTCATTTTAAAAGTTCAAAAAAAAAAAAAGAAAAAGGAACGAAACAGTTTATTGCAAAATACCTGGTGATGATCCGTTGTTGTTGAACTGCTGGAATCGGGTTAGCTCGCAAGAGTTGTGGATACGACGAAATCACTTTCACTTTTCACTTTCATTTTTAGAGTTAAAGTACTGTTACATAATTGTTATTATATTATACGAAAAATAAAAATTCCATAGTTCTTTTTGTTTTATGAGAAGAAAATAACTGCGTTCATGATTATTAGTGATACTTCTCACTGACTTGATAATTAAACATATTTTATTTAGACCATTGTCTTTAAAAAAAATGGAACTGCGTTCCACAAAGATTAAATTAAGTGCGGTTTATATGAGACATATTAAACGGAAATCTTATCCGCAAAAGTTGAACTAAGTTCTGTTTGCACGAAACATATTACACGCCGTACTAGGAAAACTATTCCTTTATCGTACCGGACACAACACAGAGAATATACCGGTATGGTATTTAAGACAACATATCGCACTTACGATTTTCACCACAGAATCTTTAAGATCCCATTTTGCCTATTTAGGCACAGACAAGAAAAATGCAGGTCTTCACTGCATGACCGCTAGAACTTAATTAAAATTCTTCTTGTCCTAATCTCGGACAAGATTCCTCTCTGCTCTAAATTCACCTCCCTTTTTCACAGCTATCACCTAATTTGACCAATAATCATCATTCCGAAAATTTTCGTACCAATCACATAGCTGGAAAATAATGTTTAGACCAGCCTTATTATGATCATACGTTTCTTTTTCGGCCAATCACCACGAGTGTCCTTTTTGTAACCGTTTAAGGATTTCCATGAAAGTTACTGCGTTGCAATTTTGTGGAATTCTTAGATTTCTATCATTCAAACGCTTAGCAATCTTTCCTATTCTTCTTTTTATGAGGCATATCCTGTGCAAAGTAAATAACTCTTAGGAAAGCTGTCTTCGAGCCCTAAAGTCTCTTTGTAATTTTACTGCCTGCAATAGCTAAATTACCAGCTTAGGCGTCTAGAATTTCTTAAAATATTAATCTTTCCGCTTTCTTGTAGGTGGTCTTAGAGAACGCGTTGGGAGTTACATTTCGTCTTATTTCTATCTATAACGACAGAGACGGACTTTTGCGATATTTAGATTGTGATTCTTTGAGCCTGTTTCAATACTTATATCGTTTTCGCCATATTATACAGGGTGTAACAAAAATACAGATCCAGGGACCAAAAATAGTTCAAATCAACCTAACTTACCTTAGTACAAATATGCACATAAAAAAGTTATAGCCTTTTGAAGTTACAAAATGAAAATCGATTTTTTCGAATAGATCGAAAACTATTGGAGATTTTTTATTGAAAGTGGATATGTGGCATTCTTATGGCAGGGGCATCTTAAAGAAAAATTATAGTGAAATTTGTGCACCCCATAAAAATTTTTTGGGGGTTTTGTTCCCTTAAACCCCCCCAAAGTTTTGTGTACGTCTCAATTAAATTATTATTGTGGTACCATTAGTTAAATTTAATATTCTTAAAACTTTTTTGCCTCCTAGTATTTTTTCGATAAGGCAGTTTTTATCGAGTTGAGGCTTATTTTTTAATATGTTTACTTAAAAATTTTATGGGGGTTTTGTTCTTTTAAACCCCCCAAATGTTTGTGTACGTTCCAATTAAAATATTGCTGCAGTACCATTAGTTAAACACAGTGTTTTTAAAACTTTTTTGCCTCTTTGTATTTTTTCGAGAAGGCACCTTTTATCGAGATATGGCTTCTTTTTTAATACGGTTCAAAAATATACCTAAAAATGTAAATCATACATAAATTTTCATATTACCAAGTCTCCATAATCGTACTTAACCATATACAAATATGTGGTGGATTTGACAAATATTCAAAATATCTGATAAAAACTGACTTTTCGAAAACGTATTAAGGGCCAAAAAAGTTTAAAAAAAAATGTGTTTCAGTAATGGTACTACAATAATAATTTAATCGGAACGTACACAAAAGTTTGGGGGATTTAAAGGAACTAAACCCCCATAAAATTTTTATAGGGTGTCCAAATTTCACTATAATTTTTTCCTAAGATGCTACTGTCATAAGAATGCCATATGTCCATTTTCAATAAATAATCTTTAATAGTTTTCGATATATTGGAAAAAATCGATTTTCATTTTGTAACTTCAAAGGATTGTAACTTTTTTTATATGCACATTTGTACTAAGGTAAGTTAGGTTCAATCAAACTATTTTTGGTCCCAGAATATTTAATTAAATTTATGACCTGTATTTTCGTTACACTCTGTAGTATTATTAATGCAATCTGTCAGTTTATTTGATTTTTGTACATGATCTCTCACTACTTCTTTGTCCACGCCTGCTTAGCTGGATAGTTTAATTCCAAGGTATTTTGTTTCCATTACTTGTTCAATACAATTGCCATTAAATCTGTGGACTACTATTTGCAGACGACTATCTTCATCTTGTGCTATCACTATTGCGTCGTCTGCATAACCGAGTATTTTTATTTCTTTTTTTCTTATCCTCTTCTTTTCCCCTAGGGTCCATGAGCCCCATTGTGTTATTGCGCTGCCTTTTCCTATAGGTTCTTTACGTTGTCCATATATTCTGACTTCCATTTTGTTGTGTTGTCAATTATACTCTAGTGATTTGTCAGCAACTTACTTTATGACGAATATTGCATCTCCAATTCTGTACACCATCTTTTAGTACGAAAACCCTGTTTAGGGGAGTGCATATAGATTTTCACTTCGGAAAAAATCAAACAAGATAGAACTTTTGTAATTTCATTAAGAAATGTTTAATAAACAACATATCAAAAAGTTCTACTCGAGAAGTGGGTGCTTCATTTTTTATTAAACAAATGAACTACGAAAGTAGATTTTTTTTTAAATAACTCCAAAAATATAAATTTTAGAAAAAAACTGACTTGACCACTGAAAAATTCAGAAAATTTTACAAAAAAAACCTTAGATAAAGAATTTTCTAAAACTAAATCTGTATCTTCTATAATTTTTTATTTATAACGCTAAAGTCACCCTTCTCACAAACATTGGCGCACTGTAAACTAACGTCCGGCGAAGTGCATGGTTGAGTTATTTTAATCTAATTCTTAACTACTGGATCAAACGAAATTTTACAAATTGAACATGAAAGAAGAATAATTAAGTTATCTTGTGGTTATAATAGAAAGAAATAAAATGTATGGGCATAAGTACGGTGCGGGCGGAAATTGAGCCTTACATGAATTTTGTTTAAAAATGATTTAAAAATGTGTAACTAATTTTTCTTATAAAACTCTCAATTTTGCACAACTTACCTTTCAAGCACCTTACTAAATGATGTTTCATTCAAAAAAATCTCAAAAATTTAATTCAAATGATATGACGTCTCAAAAAATGTAATTTTTGAAATTTTCGTAGTTTTATAGAATTTATTACCAACATTTTAAGACGGTATTACTCAAGTTTGAACAGATCTATTACAGCTGTATAAGTGCTTTTTTAAAGCTTAGGATGTAATCTTTAAAATGCACTAAATTATTTTACTTTAGAGATGAAATAAACTATTTCTTTTTAAGAAAATTAAGAAAGATAACAAAAATGTAATACAAAAACCGAAAATTACCAGCTAAAAAAATGTTTATACAAAGTGATCAAAACTTTTTTCTGTAAAACTTACCTAAAATACATTTAATAATAGGCTTCAACAATAATAAATGTTCAGCAAAAAAATATTTTTTAGCTCTTATACAGTATGTCTGCGTAACTTGGAACCTATTGATAACTTTTTTATTATCAGTTTTACGAAAAAAAGTTATTCTTTATAAAATACTCTTCATCGCATATAATCTAAGATACAATCATCAAATTTCAATTTTAATTAATGTTATACGAGGTATGTCAAAAAATATGAATTTCACTCAAGAGTAAAGTACCTTTACATTTCACAATATCTAAAATTGTTATTAAGAAAAGTTGTTTGGAATTTAAAAATTTGTTTTAGTGTTCAATTACATCCTTCCAATTAAAATATTGTGAATAATAAAGGCACTTAACTCTTTAGAAAAATTCATATTTTTTACATACCTCGTATAGAATTAAAAAAGTTTGATATTTGATGGCTGTATCTTAGATCTTAGACCAATTAGATATTTTTATGAAGAATAACTTTTTTTGTAAAAGTGATAATAAAGTAGTTATCATAATTGTAATAAAATGATGATGAGTATCCGTAATTTGAAAAAAAAATTAAAAATTTTTTTTCGACTAGAATGATGTATATTTAGACATAGTTTCTAATTTCAAACAACTTTTCATAATAGCATTTTTTGATATTCTGGAATATAAAGGTACTAACGAAATTCATATTTTTGACATAACTCGTATAAAATTGATAAAATTTGATATCTGATGGTTGAGTTTTAGATTTTTGACTATTCAGAGCATTTTATTACGAAAAACTTTTTTTTTTCGTAAAATTAATAATAAAAAAGTTTTCCATGTGGTTCCTAGCTACGCAGACACACTGTATAAGAGCTTCTGTATAAGAATTCTTAAATTGCAATGCCATATTCGGATTCAGCATAATCAAAAACAAAATAGAAACATATTTGATCAAAGTAAAATGATCAATTTAACGATATTTTTAAAATTATTTAAACAAAACAATTGCTATTGTTTAAACAATTAATAAACAAATAGCGGCCAAATCTGCGAGTAGAACTTTTTACTTTAACATGTATATAAACTAACAAAAAGAGTTTTAGAAAAATATAATCTTGTTTGAATTTTTTCGAAACAATGCATATTTTCAGTAGTAATTGCACAAGAGCTCTAAAATTATTGAATTTTTCCTGAGTGACACTATGACAGTTTTAATTTCACGAGCCGAAGGCGAGTGAAATTATGTCAAAGTGTCACGAGAGCAAAAATTCTATATTAATTTTAGAGATTGAGTGCAATTTGTTGCGATTATTTCATGAATAAAACTGTTCAACACCAAAATTTTATTGTAATTTATTTATGTAAGTACAAATTAGTACAATTAAATACACAGTTGTTATAAATATTATTTTGACGGTTGAAAGTCATCACTTTTATAATTTTTAAAACATTAATTGTCATTAATGTCACTGAATGTATTTTTTCGTAGCAACGAAGGGCATCTGACGTAATATACTTGACGACGGGAAATTATCAAAAATTATCGATTTAATTTAGATTTATGTAGCTTTCTATTGGTCAGAATCTCCTATGAATGAAATAATCGTTCTAATTGCACTCCCCTAGTTGTTCATCTGTTAAAGTTATCCTCTGATTCATTAAAAAGTTTTCTGGTTGTTTTTTTATTAAATCTCTATTAACAGTAGAATTAGTTCGCTGGTTTTCCTTACTTCCGGTATTTTATTGTGTTTTATAATTTTGTTAATTAATGTTGCTAATTGTTCTGGTTCTTAACAATATTTCAGTAATTCGTGATTCATTTGGTATTCCGTCTGTACCTGCAGCTTTTCTGTTCTTCAGCATTTTGTATTTCGGAAGTGTTTTTCGAACATCCTGTGTATTTATATTAACTTCCTTAGTTGTGCTAATTTCTGTTGTTTCCAGTTCTAGCATTATTTTTTCTTATTCAACATGGAGCTTTTTTAGATAGTCAATAGTTTTCCCGTGAAAAAAAAAAGATTATTAAAAAAAATAGAAAAAAAAAATAAAAATAATAAAAAAAAATTAAAAAAAAATAAAAAAAAATATAATAAAAAAAATAATAAAAAAAATAAAAAAAATAAATAAAAAAAAATAATAAATAGAATATGATAAATAAAAAAAATAAATATATGTAGCTATGTACTAGATAAAAAATATATGTATAAGTCAAGATAAGATTAGATCTATATTGTTGTTACGGGTTCTCTCTATAACAGTTGTTAAAAAAAAACTTGAATTATTTATCAAAACAGAATAGGCTAATGGATTATGTCCCTAGTCATAAAATAAAACTACACACACACACATAGATAGTCAATAATATATTATGTATATATTCTGTTCTATGTCGTTGTGTTCTATTAGTTCCTTTATCACCATTCTTCCTTTATCACCATTCGTCCTCACCTAAAGGGCCATAATATTTTTTTCTACAGACCATAAAAATCATGTCCCATTCATGTTTAAAATCCATATTTGTTATGTTCAATATTTGGAAGTTGGAAGTATTTAATCGTTTAAGCACTTAAGGGAGGGGGGGTGGTTTGAAATCAACATATCAATCACATTTCTGTGATTTTTTTTCGAAGCTATGGTACAATTATTTTATTTTTAAATTAAATAAACATATTAAGTACAATTCAAAGAATATTTAGAAAAAAATTCAGTCCAAAATATTTAAAAATAAGCCTTTGGTGACAAATTTTGACAGGCAGCTTACAAAAAAATGGATTTTGCGGTCGACATCAGAACTCGTCACTAGATCATACGAAACAAAAAATTCAAAAAGATTTAATTAGCTTATGAGTTTCACGAGATCACAACGTCAAGTTCTTTATTTTTAAAGATTTTTGAATTTTTGGTATCACTCAGAAATCAAAAAAATGAAATTTTTGGTAAAAATTTTGTGAAAATCAACAGATTTATTATTGTTGAACAAAATATAAGCAAAAAAAGAAAAATATCTCGACGTTGTTACCTCACGAAATGTCGAACGAAAATCTGTGCAAAATATCAGCTAAATCGGCCGAGTAGTTTTTCAGTTACAATGTCCACCTCATTTGAAAAAGCAGTTTTGAGAAAAATGCATTTAAAGTGTTGGCAACTGCATCTTCATCTTCTTATCTGTCTGCCAAATAGTAAAGTGATGCACATTGGAATATGTTTTTTTGAATCGAGGAGTAATCTACACAAGAGAAGGCGAACAGTTGTTTAACGTTTCTCACTACACTCAATCGTGCTGGCGCAAAGTCGCGGCAAAGCGAGTCGAAGGTGAAGGTAAGGATATTCAACACGCTGTATCTCTCGTAATTTTACTCCGATTATTTTGAAATTTTCAGAGAGTATTCTTGAAAGTATGCACTTTTATTTGAAATAATATTAAATATTTCAAACCATACCCCCCCCCCTTAATTAACTAGACAAATATTCTCAAAGATTCGATACTCTTTGCGCTAAAACAAATTGTAGCGCCCATCTCTACTTAGGGTTTCTCTCAAAACTCTCAAATGCATTTCTTGTCACACATGTCCGATGCTTATTATCGTCGCGATCATCGTTTACCGGTGTTTCTCTGGAAAAGTGCCAGCTTTCGGGATGCATTCCTTGTTTTACTGCTCGGACACGTTCGATGATAAACGTTTTATCTCTGTTGAAAGCTGCGTTATTACTCTGGGGATAAAATCCTAAGAAAAGTGAAGGCTAAAATCAGCAGAAAAAAATTTCGTTATCGATGATTACTTTTTTTTTTTATTTTAACCAAGTAGCACTGAGGAAAATTCTAAAAGATACAAAATAAATTTGTAGCAGAATATTTAAAGTACTTATATTTGACGAAAGTTTAGTTAAGTACAGTTTTAGTTTCAATACAGAGCACTACCATTCGCTTATTAGTCTGGTTGATTATCGGAGAATGGGCCATTTTTGGGAAAAGTTATTTACCACCAATTTTATTGCAGGAATCGAAGCTTATGATTATATATATTAATAATATAGGTATGTAAATTCCGCAGACAGTGTGCTACTTTTTTTATAAACAAAATGGCGCCCGAAAATCGTGTTTTTTTCAATTATTGCTCTGTAACTCCGAAGATTTTAACTTTACAACTTCTTCTTCTTCTTTACGTGCCATCTCCGCGACGAAGGTTGGCAATCATCATTGCTATTCTCACTTTTGACACTACAGCCCGAAAGAGTTCAGTTGAGCTGCATCCAAAACATTCTCTGAGATTTCTCAGCCAGGACATTTTTTTCCTACCTATGCTGCGCCTTCCTTGAATCTTTCCCTGCATAATTAATTTTAGGAGTTCATATCTGTCACCACGTGTTACAACAAAAGCACTCAAATAAAAATTCACCGCAATTAAATTCTGCATAGAGATATGTTTTCCTTACCTACTCTGACGAAAATTTTCCTTGGAAAATGCGGGTTTTCCCAACAAAATCTTTAATTTTCAAATAAAGTTTTAGATAAGTAATTATATACCAATAATTAAATAATTTGGTAACTTAAAAGCCTTCTTGGTTTAGATTATAGTTCCAGAAGCTGGTGAAAATTGAACGAAAATTTTAGCAACAATTCAATTGTTAATTAATAATTTACGGTCGCAATAGTAACCAAAATAATTTTGATACACTAATCAAACTTTGAAATCTTATAAAGATGAGATGCCTATTTAACATTTTGTTGACAACATATAAATTTTTTATTTTTTTGCATAATCGTTAAATGTTTAAAAAAATAGTTATAAACAAATTAACGTTACTCAGAAAGTTTTTATTATATTCCAATTTTAAAAAATAGTTAAAATGCGTATTTCAAATATCTTGAAAATGAATGCTTTAAAACTTTTTTGCAACCATTTGCAAAAAAGTTATGAAACAGCAAAGGTAACATACGAGAATTACGTTGTTTATAATTTTTTTAATTCTTTTAAAGCGTGAAAGTGAGTTTAAAGTACAAGCTAAATATTTACAAAAAATATCGATTATTAGTTTAATGGTTATAATTTAATTAAAGATTATAAATATATTTTTTTGTAATTTACACGCGCGAAAGTAGACTAATACAGTACCACACAGTACTGTAGCTAAAATTTTCACTCGAAGCGACGACCGCCCGCGCGACGTACACTTAATAAATAAAATTTATAGTATTATGTATGCTGCGTGTCAGTCGCTTCGAGTGAACATTTTAGCTCCGGCTCTGTATCAAGCCTACTTTCGCGCCAAAAATTACAAAAAAAAGTATTTTTAATCTTTGATTAAAATATAACAGTTGAACTAATATTTGATATTCTTTGTGAGTAATTAAATTGTACCACAGACTCACTTTTAAGCTTTAAAACAATTAAAACAAATTATAAACAACGGAGCAAACGTATATTTACTTTGCTGTTTCATAACTTTTTTGCAAATGGTTGGAAATTTTTTTTAAAGCATTCATTTTTAAGACCTTTGAAATACGCATTTAAGTATTTTTTAAAATTAGAATGTAATAAACAATTTCTGAGAAATGTTAATTTGTTTATAACTATTTTTTTAACATTTAAACATTATGCAAAAAAATGAAAAAATTATATTTTGTCGACAAAATATTAAATAGGCATCACATCTTTATAATCTTTCTAAGTTTGATCAATGTCTTATGATTATTTTGGTTGTTATTGCGACTGTAAATTGTTAATTAACAATTGAATTGTTGCTAAAATATTCGTTTAATTTTCACCGGCTTCTGGACTTATAATCTATACCAAGAATGCTTTTATTTCACCGAGTTATTTAATTATTGATAAATAATTAGTTGCCCAAAAAATTTATTTGAAAATTCGAGATTTTGTTGGGAAAACCCGCATTTTCCGAGGAAAATTTTCATCGGAGCAAATCGGGAAAAACATATCTCTATGCAGAATTTAATTGCGGTGAATTTCTATTTGGGTGTTTTTGTTGTAAATTTAAAATCTTCGGAGTTATAGAGCATTAATTGAAAAAATACGATTTGTCGGCGCCATTTTGTTTATAAAAAAAGTAGCACACTATCTGCGGACTTTGCATACGTATATTATTAATATATAGCATCTTATAATTCGATTCCAGCAATAAAATTGCTGGTAAATAACTTTTCCATGAATTTTGCTAATTAGCCCAGAGTATATACGTATTTCATCCATATGAAATTAGGCGAATCAACGAAGCACTAAAAAGCTCAAAACCTAGGAATTTTGTGCAGTAAGATGAATCGTCATGCAACATTTTGCATTCGATTCGAGAGAGCGTCAGGCAAGTTTGTGAACTAAATTGATCTTTGGCAAAAAACTTTGTGCATAAGAAAATGCATTTTCAAAGTGCATCTCGAAGAGATGGAAAATGAAAAATTTAGAACTCTGGAAATATTGACGGAAATGAGTTCACTTTTTATACTTGGGTGTTTTGTACGTCACTGAAGACGAATTTCCTGACGGCGATGGTCTCCGAGGTACCTGATGCTCATGATGGAAATCGTCGCCTGGGACGATCGAACAAATCTCGGGACGATCGAATAATTCGCGAAATGAATATTGGATCGAAAAACTGAAAAATAAGTGTTCGATATTTTTCAAAAACCTATCCAATGAGGCCAAACACCACCCACCTACTCCACCCCCTGGAGGTATGGTGGGGGTAACTTTAAAATCTTAAGTGGACACCCCCATTTGTTATTGCAGATTTGGATTGCTTGCGTAAAAATAAGCAACTTTTATTCGAGACATGTTTCGTGATACCATAGGTAAAAAAACCAAAAAATATGTGTTTAATTAATATGTTTCAAGAACCTATCGAATAACATTAAAACCTGACCCTCCACCCCACCCCTGGACTTGGGGTGGGGGGCAACTCTAAAATCAATTAGAATCCCCATGTTTTATTGCAGATTGGGATTATACACGATTCCGCTAAGTCAGGAATATCTTTCATCCAGATCAATGGCGTTATTGTTTGATACTAATCTATCCGCATTCCTTCGAAATATCGCGGAAATACTTAACCAGCAAACTCGCTGTCATTTGCATAAAATCATATCAAAATGTCCTCTAGACGTGGAATTAAGTCGAAGAAATGGTTTTCGGTGGCGACATTGGCGTGGAGACGTGGAGTAAGCGAACTACATTTGCAAATGCAAATTATTCCGAAGGAAATGCTCTTCAAACGTATTAAGTGGAAGAGGCTTTACCTACGACTCGATTTGACGGGATAAGTGCCTTGTATATCTAACAAAATAAGTAAATATGCATACAGGATGTTCACAAGCTTTGCATTTAAGCTAACACAAAATTTATCTTTGTAAACGGTCAGTGTAAGTATAAAAAATGTGTCGAAATGATAAAATATTACGTACATTCCAAAATTTAATAAACCACCTAAAATATACCGTAATTTTACAGCTTTGTTTACTAATTTTTTTTTCTATACGCATGTAACTTCGATATTGTGATATAATGATTGAATTGTAGTCTTTTAAATCAGAAGAAATAGAGAAATTAAAAATGGAAATAAACATCGAGGAAAGTAAAATAATGGTCATCGGCGAAAAGGAAGAAAATGAAGTAAATATAAAATGCAAAAATACTCAACTGGAAATAGTTACCGCATATGATTATCTTGGAAGTATAATTACCAATGATGGGAAAATAGACCTCGAAATAACCAACAGAACTAAAAAATCAAACAAACTGTACTACTCACTAGCGCCAGTCCTGAGGAAAAAATAATTGCCCCACGAAACAAAAATTAAAATATATAATACGATTGTGATACCGACGCGACGATACTGTATACGAGCGAAAATTGGACTTTACAGAAAAAGCATAATAGTAGGATAAATGCAATTGAGATGAGACATCTACGAGCTATAGTCGGAAAGACCAAATGGGATAGAATAAGAAATGAGGTAATAAGAGGGATAACTAAACAGGAACCAATAATGAATAAAATAATAAAGAGACAATTAAACTGGTATGTACATCTGACATCTGATGAGAATGAAACCTAGTAGACTAACAAGGAAAATTCACGAAACAAGGAATATTACAAAAGAGAAAAAAATCAGACCGAGGAAAAAATGAATACAACAAATAGTAGAAGCAGGAAAAATTAAACAGAAAACGCTAGAAGAAATGAAACTAATATAGACGGAGAGCTAGAGCAAAAAAATCATCGTCATAAGTAATATGGAGTTTTTCCTGTGAAATGTGTCCATTGTATATTGACAATTATGACCCCTTTCAGGCTGACATCTCAGTGGATACAGGAAGTAGCAATAAGGGATGAAAGGGGAATGTTAGTGCAGTCATTAAAGGTTTTCACCTCCTATTTTGTTAAACCTCCATCGATTTGCATGAAAATTGGTGACTAGTTAGAGCATACCTCAAGAAATAAAACTGATTTGGTGCCAACTTGCTCTTTTACCCTGGTGGTGAATACCACCCCTTCCCACGGGTGAAAACAATTTTATTAAAAATAACCCCACCAATCGATAGAGGGACAAATTTTAAGTAAAATTTGTTATATCATGTTATTAAAATAAATCAATACTTTTTGAGTTATTAAAGATCAAAAATTTGTCTATTTAAGAGCATATGCGAGCAAGGTTCGGATGATAAAAAGAACATATTAATTAATTGTATGTTAGTAATATATTATTTTTATATTATTTCGATATTTAATTGAATTTTTTTCTATCAATATAAACTGAATATGTCCAGAAACTGGGGGTGTCCAATAATGGGTACATTTGACATATATTCGAATACACTTTTGCTAAATTTATAATATCGAAATAATATAAAAATAATGTTTTAGTAGATAACATACAATTAATTAATATGTTCTTTTTATCATCCGTAACTTCACGCATGTGCTCTTAAACAGACAAATCTTTGATATTTAATAACTCAAAAAGTATTGATTTATTTTAATAACATGATATAACAAATTTTACTCATAATTTGTCCCTCTATCGATTTGTGGGGTTATTTTTAATAGAATAGTTTTTACCCCCCGAGAAGGGGTGGTATCCACCCCCAGGGTAAAAGTGCAAGTTGGCACCAAATCATTTTTATTTCTTGAGGTATGCTCTAACTAGTCACCAATTTTCATGCAAATCGATGGAGGTTTAACAAAATAGGAGTTGAAAACCTTTAAAGACTACACTAACTTTTCCCTTTTATCCCTTATTGCTACTTCCTGTATCCACTGAGGTGTCAGCCTGAAAGGGGTTATAATTATCAATATACATTAGACACATTTCACATGCCAAACTCCATATTACTTATGACGATGATTTTTCGGCTCTAGCTCTCAGACTATAGCACAAGACAGAAAAGAATGGAAGAGATGGGTAAATATGTAGCTAAACTAAACCCAAATCCGACACCTGAAAGGGTATAAGGAAGGGGAGAAAGAAAGAAAGTAGTCTTTTAAATCTAGTTGACGCTAAAATTAGAGAAAAGTATCCTAAAGCTATATTTCGCGCTTTTGAATAATTAGTGTTTAACGGACTTTTTTAATAATGTTCTTTTAACGAAATTTTTTTAATAATCGGTTTTGAACACGATTTCCGGAATAGAAATTGAGATGTCAAGTTTTGTAGGTCAGACTGTAATCTTCATTACAATCAACTGTGGCTAATCCCATTTACAGGGTGTTTTATTAACAATTGTCCATATAGTAACTGGAGAAACCTTAGCACAAAATACGAAGATTTAACCCAAAACACTTAAATAAAATATTCTTCCTTATCGATATACAGAGTGTTTTATTACAACTAAAATTTAAATTAGAAATCAACCTCGATGGATGTAATTAGCAATTGCTCCTAAAAAACTGTTGTTTTACAAGTAAATATCAACAATTAATTATTAAAGTTATATCAAATAAGCTGAATTAGTACAAGGAATTTGAAGATCATCTTTCTTTTTTGGAAAAACAATTTGTTTGTCTGTAAATTGCAATGCAAAGTTTGTACCTTTAGTTTTTCTTTTTTAAACAAAAACTTGAAGCAATTAGGACAAATTGATAGTGATAGATAAGTAATTACCATATACCAGTGAAGTGACTTACTATCTTTATTAAAGGGTTTATTTTTGACATTTTGTTGAATATTCAAATATGGGCAAATGCTTGTTATGCAAGAAAGATGCTGCAGAGGATAAGACTTCTTTCAAGTGTGATGGATGTAAGAGGGCTATACATATTAATTGTGCCAGTATAACAGCTACAGAAGTAAGATGTCTTCAATTGGCAGCAGATACTAGGAAATTAAAATATTTCTGTGAGGATTGTGAGCAAGGTTTACTGTTAGTACCAATTTTGAAGTCTATGGTTGAAGATCTAAAGATTGAGGTAGAGAAACTTAAGTGTGCCAATGAAAAATCCTTACACGAAAAGGACAATCAGATTTGTGATCTAAGGAAGACTATTGATGAACTGAAATGCAACTCCAATGCGCCAGGTTTGCCATTTGAGGAAATGTTCATAGAAATAAATGATAGAATTGTAAAATCTAACAATATTATGTTATTCAATGTTCCCGAATTGAATTCTGAGAATATTGAAGATAGGATAAAACAAGACAAAGCCAAAGTCGAGGAAATTATGAAACAAATGGGAAAAGATGAAGCGTTGGAGGATTTAGTGAAGGTTGTTCGAGTAGGAAAGAACACGGGTGGTAAGTCTCGTCCACTTAGAGCTATTTTTTCCAATAATGGTGTTGTTAAGGACATTTTAAGGAGTAAGAAAAGACTACAGAACTCAACAATCAAAATAAATAGTGATAAACAAATATGCAAAGTGATATGTTCAGTAAAGCTTGGAAAGAATTAAAAGACAGACAAAATAAAGGCGAAAAAGACATTGCCATAAAATACAGAAATGGTGTACCAAAAATTGAATCATTCAAGAAAGAAGGAAAAAACTAATCTCATCCCCATTACAAGTTTATTGTCAGAACGTCGGAGGACTTCGTACAAAAATTCAAGATCTGATTAGTTCTATTTTATGTTCTGATTATGACATTTTTATATTTGTTGAAAGTTGGTTACACGAGGATATTTTAGATAGTGAAATTAAAATATCTTCATATAGAACTTTTAGATGTGATCGTGATAATAGTTATAAGTCAAGAGGAGGAGGTATTTTGATTGTTGTTAAAGACTACATTAAGGTAACTGTGCTGAAACCCTTGTACAAATCTATTGAACAACTTTTTCTTTTATGCTCATTTGGTAAAGAAAATTTTATAATTGGAGGGGTATATATTCCACCAAAATCCGTAGAACAAATATATGAACAACACTGTTTATCAGTCGAAGATATATCCCAAAGGCATAATCATCATAAGACATATATATTCGGAGACTTCAACCTTCCGGAAGCTTCATGGGATAACAATGAATCAGGTGTCTTGGTGAATTGTCCTCAAGGTTCACATGCATTGTACTTAGCTGAATTTTATGGGTACTTGAATTTTTTCCAGATGATTAATATTCCAAATGAAAGAAATGTGTTTTTAGACTTAATATTTACAAATGTTTGTGATTTACAAGTAGCAAAAGCCTCAGATCCGATTTTTAAAAATAGTTATCATCACATAAGTTACACTTACAATATTAGTTTGTGTGAACATCGAGGTAAGTCATTAGAATATACTGAATTTTATCATGATTTTGTAAATGCAGACTATGAAGGTCTCAATAACTATCTTTCAATGATACCTTGGGAAGACCATTTGAATTTGTCAAATGTTGATGATGCTTTAACAGAATTTTACAACATACTAAATATGTCACTATCATTGTTTGTACCGGTGAAAAGATTTAAAACTTCTAGTTATCCAAAATGGTTTGATGCCAACTTACGTTATTTAGTTGTACAGAAAAAAATTGCTCATAAAAATTATTTAGCTTCCTGTAATCAAGAGGATTATGTGATTTTTTCAGAACTTAGGAGATTGTGTAAGGATCTATCAAATCAATGTTATAACACTTATCTGAATCAAGTAAATCATAATTTATGCAGTAATCCTAAGTACTTTTGGCAGTTTGTAAACAGTAAGAGATCATCAAATGATTTACCAAACAGTATGTACTATGGTAATGCTATAGCAACAAACGGACAACAGATTGCAAACTGTTTCCGTCAATTTTTTTCAACAGTTTATTCGCCACAATCAAATATTAATAACTTGGAAGTAAAGGGAAACAACAATCTTTTTATACCTAATTTTTCAATATCAGTGAAAGATATTTTCAACAACATTTTATCCCTACCCAATAAGTTAAGCAGTGGTCCAGATGGTATTCCCGATTACTTTCTAAAGAACTGTATATATTCACTAACTAATCCTTTATATCTTCTTTTTGATTCATCATTAAAGACATCAGTTTTCCCAACTTTATGGAAGCACTCTTATATCTGTCCAATTTTTAAATCAGGTAATAAACAAGACATAACAAATTATCGAAGCGTTTGTAAACAATCCTCTATACCAAAACTTTTTGATAGACTATTGCACGATCAATTAAAATTTTATTGTAAAGAGCGTCTAATACACAATCAACATGGATTTTCTCAGAATAAATCAACGGTAACAAATTTAGTACTCTTTGAACAAAAAATATTAAACGCGTTGGAGAATAAAAGTCAGATGGATACTATTTATACTGACTTCTCCAAGGCATTTGACAGAGTAGATCATAGCATGTTATTGGGAAAATTAAATGCTTTTGGCTTCAGTCATCAATCCTTACAATGGTTCAATAGCTTTTTAAGAGATCGCACACAGCAGGTGAGAGTAGGTTGTTTTAATTCAAATATAATTCATGTGACATCAGGAGTACCCCAAGGAGCTCACTGTTCACCTTTGTTATTTAATATATTTGTGAACGATATATCAGAGTGTTTTAGAAATTGCGATTTCCTGATGTTTGCAGATGATTTGAAATTATTTAAATCCGTAGATTCAAATGTTGATGTAACATTAATTCAAGAAGATTTAGACCGGTTGAGTATTTGGTGTGAGAATAATATTTTGCATTTAAATGTTGCTAAATGCTGTTATATAAGCTTTTATAGAGGTAATAAAAAATATGATACTTCTTACACAATTAATGAAAATGAATTGTCTTATGTTAAAACAATAAAAGACTTAGGAGTCACATTTGATGAGCAGTTGCGTTTTGTGCAATATATAAATAGTGTAACAGTAAATGCATCAAAATCTTTGGGCTTTATCATTCGCAACTGTCTGAGACTATCTGTAGGGGCTTTAAGAACGGTATATTATGCTTTGGTTGTATCTAAAGTGGAATATGCATCTATTGTATGGTCTCCACAATACCAAGCTCATTCTACTACGTTGGAGAGATTGCAGAATAAATTTTTGAGATATTGTGCATACAAATTAAACATACGCATTACTAATCATGATTATACCTATATTTTAAAAACACTCAATATGAATTTATTAAAAACTCGACGAGATAACTCTGATTTGGTATTTGTGTTTAAATTAATAAATGGTTTAATTTGTTGTTCTGAACTTCTCCAATCTATTAATTTATATGTTCCCTCCAGAAGTCTCAGACATGTTGATTTGTTTTATATACCTTTTCATCGGACAAACTATGGTATGCATTCGCCCATTGAGCGAACACTAAAAATTATAAACGAGAATAACTTGGAAATGTTTGGTGTCTCCTTGGCTGGTTTTAAGAATCGGATTAAAAGAGCTTGACAGGTACTTTTTGTTTATTTGAACTGATTTGTGTAATAGATGTAATATGTGTAATCGATAACTATTAATATTTCGTTTTTGTTTAATAAGTATGTAATTAAGATTTATTTTACTCTAGTTTAGTAGATATTACAGAGATTGATTTTATACTGTATGTGTTGTAATGGGGGTAATCCCGTAAATAAATAAATAAAAAAAAAAATAAATAAATAAAATGATTTTAGTCCATGGTTAAATCACCTTTTAATATTTTTTGTTCAAACTTGACACACAATTTACACATGCTAGTGTACTTTAACTAGTCTTAAAAGATAGTTTTTCGCTGTTACCAGAGGCGTGCTATTACCTTTTCGCCCTTTTCCCCCTTACAATCTACGCCACTGTCGTAATAATCATGTTAGCATGTTTTTTTATTCTTCGTTATTTTTACGTAAATATCATCCGTTGTCTCAATGCGATAGAGTAAGTAGTTTTTAAGTTATTTGCGTTTTAATATAATGGATTCAATGAGAGGTGTTTGCTGCACTCTCTGATTTAACTAGAATATGATGCGGCTGTATTCTCGTGTTGCAACGAAATTGAAAATGGTTATTCATTTTTGACAGAAAAATTTTGTTAATTTTTACATGAAATAAAATGTTCCCAATATTATTTCATTTAAAAATTAAAACTATATCAATGTTGACAAAAAGAAACAATTTTAGAAAATTTTATGGTGACGTCTATGCATAGGAATGCTCCGGACATAGAAAACAACTGGTTGAGATAGAATCTTACCCCCAACTACATTTTCCTTTTTGCTCTGCCCGTTTTCAAACGATAATTATAACCATTGGCTTTCCTGCCCCTTTAAATCGACTATTAAAATTCGGAAATCCATGAATGGTTATTTTCATGAATTTCCATTAGTTAGATTTCGGTTTCGACAATTATTTATGGAGTTCTTTGTTACCCTTCATCCTGTGTTCGTCCCAAATGCTGGCGCTCGTCCGTTGAGTTCTAAAACTTCAATCGGTTGTCGTATAAATTTATGTGTTGTCCTTTACGTTTGGAAAATGACAGAGGCTAATTTGAATGATGAGTTTATAATAAACAATATGCAAAATAGTTATTCCGTAGGGCCTAGGAAATTAAATGGCTGAATTTTCAACTGCATAAGAATATACTACGAGAAATGAAAATTGATTATTATTCATAGTACGGAATCCGAATCTTGGACCTCGACCCATCGGCTTTCCGGATGAAACATTTTTGAAATTATATTTCTTTAGACGCGATTGGGAGTGAATTTTTATTATCCCACGCGCCTGCGCACACCGATAGTATGGAGTTAATTGCTAAATATTTCAATTTATGTATGTATCAGCGCAAATAAGGTGCGAAATGAACATATTAGTGTTTTTAGTAAATATATTTATTATAATTTTTGCACGATTGATCATTTTTGACTGTTTACCGTGACAGATTTTACGTCAGTAGGTGACATTTACTAGCAACTCGACGGTAAGTAACCCAACTTGACGGTAAGTACTCCAACTCGACGGTAAGTAATTCACTTACCGTCAAGTTAAAAAATCTCTTAATTTTAATTTATTTTTTGAAAGAATAAAGAAAACTAACGAATTATTTATTAATATTGAAACTTATGGTACAATTTGTTAAATTATTTAATGAAATCCCACTTGTTTGGGCTGTGGTTTCACTTCTAACAGAAACTCCTGCAGAATCGCATACATTAGTAGTATCCAACATGTTTTCTATTCAGATACGCGATCAAAGTTGAAAACTTGGAAATATCAATGCCATCATAAAGAAAAACGGTGAATTTAATCATTGAATATTCTGCCCAGAGGCTTCCATGAGCTTTCAACTGCATATGTCTTTGAACGAAATATGCCAATAGAGTCTTTTCTTCGATTCTTAAATTCTTGCCTTCGCACCATTTTTTAAAACTTTGGTAGGTATTTTGATAACGGATTTTGGATTTTTCGGGAATAATTGCGGAACACCCTTCTTCCCAAGCCCGTTCAATTTCTTCAAATTCACTTTCGCTCATATTTTAATTTATAATAATCAAAATTGTACTTAAAATTATTGACAACTAAATAAAAACTCAATTCTCTATTGTTGTTATGCACCCTAGTTACTACCTAACAACCAAAGTATCTATCTTGATAAAATGAATGAAACTAGTCAATATGACGAAAATGTTTAATTTTATAATTTATAATGGTATCAATCGTGCAAAAAACGTTATAAGCATGTCGAACGTTAAGGGTAACCGATCTCAGACAATAATTGGAGTCGTCGCTCCGCTCCTCCTCCAAACAATTGTCTTCGATCGGTATAAAACCCTTACCGTTCTCCATACTTAATATACTATTTTGTGTCTTTGGATTTGCCTTGTTCGAGAGTAAATAATAAGGATTATTAAAACATTTTTATTTTATACTTCACTTGATCTATTTGTCACCGTGATTGTAATTATGTCCGAGAAGTGATGTAAACAGAGCCGTGGTAGGTCACTGGTAAGAGAATTCGACTACGGATCGAGAGGTCCCGCATCCAAATCCGGACAATTCATACTTACTTTTTTTTTCAATTTTTGGTATTGTTTTAATAAAAAAATTTTGAACGTGGTAAGTATTAAAATTAGTTTAATATTTAAATAAAATACAAATAAACTGTTTAAAGTATATTATTTTGGTTGAAATCATAAATAATAGAAGTATAACTTCTTACGTGCGTACAAAGTACACACATTCTTTTTTTTTTATTAAATTTCATACATAGACAAATATTTCTTGCATGGGTGTAGGGTTTGAAATCGACATTTCAAGCACATTTTTGTGAATTTTTTTTAAGTATGGCAGAATTATTTTATTTTTAAATTAAGTAAGCATATTCGGTACAATTCATAGATCCTTAAAATAAATTCAAGGAAAAATATTGAAAAATAACCCGACACGGTGTCAAATTTTAAATACCCCTCAAAAACAATTAATTTTGCGGTGGACATCAGAACTCAACATTGGATCATGCTACACAAACAACGTTACAGAAGTAACGCTGACTGACAAGTTTTTTAGTTTTATCGAGATTTGACTTTTTGGTAGCACTCAGAAGTCAAAACAACGAATTTTTTGCAAAAAAGTGATGACAATCAACATATTTATTATTGTTTAACAAAAAATCAGCATTTCACAACAAATATCTCCACAGCGTTATCTTAAGGAATGTTAAAGAAAATATATACAAAATTTCAGGTAGGTCGGTCAAGTAGTTTTTGAGTTACAATGTCTACCCCCTTTGAAAAAAAGCAGTTTTGAGGAAAGCACGTTTAAAGTATTGTCAATTTTTGCCGGTGTGTGCACGCCGGAATATTTTTTTGAATCGCGGAGTAATTTGCAAATGAGAATGAGGACTCCTGTTGTCCGTTTCTCATTACGCTGAACTTGCTGCAAAGCGAGTCGAAGGTAGGGTCAAAGAATATACTCTCCTAGAAAAAGAGGTTGGATGGAACAGATGGTCACGTTTATTTATCCCTTGAAAATACCGTAGTCATTGTCAGGCCACATGCACCAATTCAGTAGGTGCACAAAATCCTCTGCTGAAACGTTACAGGGCAGTAGCCTTCTATAAAGTCTATATTCTTTGGTAAGGAGGTAGGGAGATAATGTTGAGTATCCCTACTTTCGACTCGCTTTGCAGCAGGTTCGCGCCAGCGCGCTTGAACGTAGTAAACAACGGTCAACAGCTGTTCTCATTCACTTTTGTAAATTACTCCGCGATTCAAAAACATGTTCCGGTGTACACAAACTTTACGGTTTGACAGTCAAAAAAGAAATTGAAAATAAAAGTTGACAAAACTGACAAATGCGTTTTTCTCAAAACTGCTTTTTAAAAAGGCGGTAGACATTGTAGCTCAAAAACTACTTGACCGATCGTCCTGGAAATTTTGTATACAGTGCGCTGGAATAAGTGTTACCGCCCCTTATTAACTTATTTATTTTTAGCACATAAGCAAAACGCTTGGACAGGTAGATTTTTAAAATAATTATACATAGTATATTATAGCATCAATGTTTCGAACTTTACGCGACCCCTCTTCAGGTGACAGGCACAACTTTTATTTTTTTAAATGAGAAAGTACATCATGTGACACCTCATTTAAAAGCTTTTGAAATACTAATTACAAAAATGTATAATACTTTAATAGACCAGGGCGCATCTGTAAAAATATTGGTACATTTGGACGTTGAGAGGTGACTAAAATTTTTTTGCAGAAATTGCTTGAAAATAACTCAAATAATAATATTTGAGTTATCCTCCCTCTCAAAAAGGTCCGGAACATTGTTTAAATAATCAAAATTAAGGAAATATTCGATTTTTTTCTTCGTTTTTTGATTATAACTTTAAAAGTATTCATTTCGGAGAAAAGCTGTACTGACATAAAAGTTGCGTAATTAAATTTCCTACAATATAGAATAGGTTAAAAATTTAAAAAAATAATCACCCCTGTTGCAAAATAGCAATAATTGCGAAAAACCTATACAAAAACAAGTATTCGCATTTTACGTTTTTCAGCCATTTTTGCTACACTTAGGACCTTCATATTTCAGCCAGAAAAAACTATATGATATGATAAAACAATACTGTAAATTTTGTTAAGATCGGTTGAATAGATTTTGCAAAATAAATTTTGCAAGCCAGCTTTCGCAAAAAAAATTTATTTCTTCAAAATGTTACAGGACTGAAAATAAAACAGGTAGCAAGTTGAATTTTTTTTTGCTTATAGAAGTGTACTGTACCTTTCATTTGCAATTTGCAAAACTAAAACCGATTAACTACCACGACGTCAGGATTTTTTTTAAATAAACATTAATTATTGGTGCTTCGCGCAGGACAGCGGATAGTTTGCTATGATTGGGCATTCCAATGACCTTTGATAATGATACATTTTAATTTTTATTACATTTCGATACAAATAAATAAATTTGTTTATTGCAAAATAAAAACACATACTCTATCCTTTAAAATAACACTTTTTTAGCAAAAACTTTCTTTGTTCATATATTTTAACTTAGAGAATAAAAGTTTATTATTTTTAAACATATGCAATTGTTTAAACAATATTTCACAAACAATAATAAAATTAGTTTGATTTTTGTGGAATTAAAATATTAAAATACCACAAAATATAGAGTAAACAAAAATATATTAGATAAAGATTGGAAGACATTAGTGGAAATCAACTTGTGTGAATCGAACACCGCTGTCCCGCGTAGCACCAAAAATTAATGTTTATTTAAAAAATTTCCTGACGCCGTGGTAATTAATCGATTTTAATTTTGCAAATTGCAAATGGAAGGTACAGTACACTTTTATAAGCAAAAAAATTCAACTTGCTATCTGCTTTATTTTCAGTCCTGCAACATTTTAAAAAAATGAATTTTTTTGCGAAAGCTGGATTGCAAAATTTATTTTGCAAAATATATTAAACCGATCATAATGAAATTTACAGTGTTGTTTTACTATATCATAAAGTTTTTCTGGGTAAAATATGAAGGTCCTTAGTGTAGCATAAATGGTTGAAAAACGTAAAATGCAAATACTTGTTTTTGTATGGTTTTTATCGCAGTTATTGCTATTTTGCAACAAGGGTGACTATTTTTTAAATTTTTAACCAATTTTATATTGTAGGAAATTTAATTACGCAACTTTTATGTCAGTACAACTTTTCTCAGAAATGAATATCTAGTTTTAAAGTTATAATGAAAAATCCAATAAAAAAATAGAATTTTTCCTTCATATTTTGACATTTTGATTATTTAAACAATGTTCCGGACCAGTTTGAGTGGGAGGATAACTCGAATAGTATTATTTGAGTTATTTTTAAGCAATTTCTGCAAAAAAATTTGAGTCACCTCCCAACGTCCATCTCAAAACAGATGCGCTCTGGACTATAATCCTTTTTGAAAGAGTAGGCGCAAAATTTCGGTCGAATTATTTTTCAATGTATTAATTTTTTTCGAATCCTGAGAAAACTAATACGTATTTTTGAAAAATTTAAACGCAGAATGAAACATTACAGTATTATCGAGGGTCAAAAGTCCCTGAAAACTACTATAATGATTATTTTAATAAGACACAGGGGTGAAAAAAAGAGAAAACTTAGTCTGATATTTAATTTCAAATAAATCATTCAAAAGAAACTTTTTTTTTAATCTAAGGGACTTTCAGCCCTCGGTAGTAATGTAATCTTTCATTCTGCGTTTAAATTTTTCAAAAATACTTATTAGTTTTCTCAGGATTCGAAAAAAATAAATGCGTTTAAAAATAATTCTAATGAAATTTTGCGCCTACGCTCTTAAAGAGGATTAAAGTGTTATATATTTTTGTAATCAGTATTTAAAAAGCTTTTAAATGGGCTGTCACATGATGTACTTTCCCATTAAAAAAAATCAAAGTTGTGCCTGTCACCTGAAGAGGGATCGCGTAAAGTTCGAAACATTGATGCTACAATACTATGATTATTTTAAAAATCGACCTGTCCGAGCGTTTTGCTTATGTACTAAAAATAAAAAAGTTAATAACACTTATATTATAGCGCACTGTATATTTCCTTTAGACATTTCGTGAAATAACGCTGTTGAAATATTTTTTGCTGTTGAAACAATAATAAATACGTTGATTTTCACCCTTTTTTACAAAAAAAGTCGTTGGTTTGATTTCTGAGGGATACCAAAAAGTCAAAAATCGATAAAACTAAAAAACTCGACAGAGTTAAATCGCGAAACTCATAAACTAATAAAATCTTTTTGAATTTTTTGTTTACCATGATCCAATGATGAGTTCTGATCTCCACAGTAAAGTCTATTGTTTTTTGAAGTGTCTTTAAAAATTCTCCACCCTTGGATTATTTTTTAATATTTGTTCTTTAATCTTTTTTTTAATATTCTCTAAATTTTACTGAATATGCCTATTTAATTTAAAAAACGAATGTGTGTGTATTTTGTACTCACGTAAGAAGTTATACTTCTATTATATGATTTCTTAAAAATAAATATACTTTAAACAGTTTGTTTTAATTTTTTTAAACACCAAATTAATTTTGTGCTTACCGCTTTCAAAAAAATAAAAAAAAGTATAGGATTGCTCCGGACTCGAACTCAAGACCTCTCGATCTCTGGCCGAATGCTATACCAAATACGCTACGAGGACTGTGTCTGTATCGGTTCGGACGTACCTAATGACAATTCACGGTAACAAACAGACAAGGTGAAATAAATATACAATAAAAAATGTTTTAATAATACACATCTTACTCCTCACGAAGACAAATCCAAAGACACAAAAATTATAATAAATATATTTACTAAAAACACTAATATATTCTTTTCACACCTTTTCTTGCACTGATATATTTATACATAATTTGAAAGATTCAACAACTAAACGCCATACTGTCTGTGTGCGCATGCGCGCAGTATTATGAAATTTTACTCTCAATCGCGCCTAAAGAAGTATAACTTCAAAAGTAAATAATTCTACCATACCTTTAAAAAAATTCACAAAAATATGCTTGAAATTTTGATTTCAAACCCCACGCCTCCTTAAGAATAGCTATGACAAGATTTTGATAGGCAACCCATGCTTTGAGTTCAGCTTTGGCGATCGTAGTATCAACATCGTTAGCGGCGATTGCTTCGAAAATTAGACCCAGTTTTTGTTGATTGCCATTATCGTTATCAGTTAAAAACAAAACAACAGATAAATATACAATTTTTATTATTTAATTGTGTGGAATTTTAAATAGAAAAATGGAATATGTTTAATTGAACAACTTCCACGAGATGCAAGGAACCAGTGACGGCCCGTCCGCAGGGGATCCACATAATTATCAAGGTAACAATAATGTTAATTATTTTATACCACAATATCCATACAACATTCCGCTCCAAAATCAATGGCAGGGCCAAAGCCAGCTACAATCACACCAACCACGAGCTTTATTTTTTCAACAACATTACCCACAAATTGCATATGGTCAATCCCAAGCACAGACAACAAATATGATGGTTGATCAAATGGCAACTGCCGCAAATTACACACAACCACCCATACAGGTAGCATACCAACAACCCACTACAGGTAATTACGTCCCACAACAGATGTCTTTTCCATCAACATCGAGATATCCGGATTTACCAACGCAAAACACTCCCATAAATAAAGCATGCCATGTTTCTACGCAAAATAATGAAACCAAACTCTCTGAGGAATCAAAATAAAATGAACCAGAAGTAGAAGAGCTCTACGAACCAAACCAATTCCAAACAATAAAATCACGGAGTAAACGCAAACGAAGCGGAGACAGCCCACAGAACAACTCGAAATCAGCAAAAACTATGATCATAAGTAACAAAGTTGAACTGAGCAATCGTTTTGATATACTGCAAGATACTGAGGGAGATCAAAACGATACCACAAACGACAACAAAAGTACCACAAAGAAAGTAAGCATTCCACCATTTATACTATACGGGGTGAATAGAAATGCCCCAAACCTGCTAAAGTTAATTTAAACAGTAACAACTGATTTTACATATCGCTTACTTTACGATAATAAAATGAAAATACAAGCCAATAGTGTTGAAAATTATAAAAAAATTAAAACACTACTGAATGAAAATAAGATTGTAAGACATACATACAAATTACCAGAAGAAAAACTTTTTCGAGTAGTTTTGAGAAACCTCCACCACAGTACAGACATCAATGAAATAATAACAGCGCTAAAAGAAAAAGGTCACATGGTTCATCAAATATTGAATGTCAGAGACAAACGAACCAAGGAGCCAAAAAACTTATTCTTTATAGACCTCCAACGAAACGAAAAAAATAAAGAAATCTATCTATCAAATTATTACTGCATGCAGTGGTTAGATTCGAAATGCCATATAAAAAGCAAGAAATAGTCCAGTGCAAGAGATGTCAGAATTATGGACACACTAGAAATCAATGTACACAGCAATTTCGATGTGTTAAATGTGCAGGACTACACGATTATAGACAGTGCACAAAGAAAAAAGAGGATGGTAAGCCACCCAAATGTTCTCTTTGCGGAGGAGCGTATCCCTCAAACTACAAAGGGTGCCAGGTATATCTTGATATCATAAATCGTAGATTTCCTCAAGACAGAAGTGCACCTGGCAAAATAAACACACCCCAACCAGCAAAAACAACAAAACATAGTAACACAAATGAAGAAAGGTCGATAGCTATGACGTATGCAGAAGCTGAGGCAGAACATGTAGTGTTACCAACAAATACAAACGCCCAACCAAATTCCTCAGCAAATGATTTTCAAGTAATAGCATTTCTACAACACCAAAACAATTACCTCCAGCAACAAAACAGACAACTGCAGCTAACTATTGAAAAACAACAAGCTTCAATCAACGACTTAATACTAGAGGTTAAAAACCTAAGATTGGAGGTAAAACAAGACAGGGAAACTAGAGTATAGATGGCACAGTTATTCAAAATTGCTCTCTGGAATGCTAATGGTGTATTGAACCATAAAAATGAATTGCAGGTATTTTTAGAGTCTCATAAAATACATATAATGCTAATTTCAGAATTCCACCTAACTTCTAACACTAGTTTCAAGATACATGGATATACCAGTTATAATGCAGCGCACCCCGATGCTGTTAGACTAGCAAGAGCAGGAGCCATGGTCCTAATAAAGGATGGCATTAAACACCATTTGGCTAACAAAGTAGAAGAAACATACCTCCAAGCAGTCAGCTTAGTCATAGAGGATTGGATAGGGCCAATAGCGGTTTCAGCTGCCTACTGCCCTCCTAATTATCCACCTAACAAAGAAGCATTCACCAACCTCTTCAAAAGTCTTGGCAATAGATTCCTAGGAGGGGGTGACTACAATGCTAAACATACCAGCTGGGGATCTCGACTTACAGCACCCGGTAGAGGCAGAATACTCCATCAAGTAAAACAGGAATTAAAACTAGACCATCTATCTACATATCGACCAACCTACTGGCCAACAGATCATCGAAAAATACCTGACTGCCTAGATTTCTTCATTACAAAAGGTTTTGCACAAGGATACCTAGACATACAGTCAAATTTTGATATTGCCTCTGATCATACACCAGTAATTGCTACAATTAACTCTTCGGTAGTATTAAAAGAAAAACCAATAACCTTATGCAATAACAAAACTAATTGGGATCTATTCCGGGATAAAATTGAAGAAAAGCTAAACCTAGCTATATTCTTAAAGAATGCAAAAGAACTCGAAGATGCGGTGGAGTACTTCACAACACTGGTCCAAGGAGCTGCATGGGAATCAACCCCTACCACAACACCAAAGCAAAAACAAGTAAACTGCCCCTTAAATGTCAGAGAGATGATTAACGAAAAGAGAAGCCTAAGAAACACCTGGCAAAGAACAAGGCACCCAGATGATAGGCAAAGATACAATCGAGCTGCAAGGCAGCTAAAAAAAACACTTAGAAGACTTAAAAATAAATCATTCACAGAATATCTACAAAACTTATCACCCTGAGCCGAGACTAACTATAGTCTCTGGAAAGCCACAAAACATCTAAAACAGCCACGAGATCAAATCCCACCAATTAGAAAATCTGATGGTACCTGGGCCAAAACAGCTGGAGAAAAGGTAGAAGTTTTCGGTAGACATTTGGAGGAAGTATTTCAACCGTTACCACCTGCAAACGGAATTAATGACGACAAAATATATGCATTCCTTGAGGAAAACGAGCAAGAAATGGAGCCTATTAAAAGCTTCACAATACAAGAAACTTACGACGTTATAAAAAATCACTTAGACCCCAAGAAGGCACCTGGCTATGACCTGGTTACCGGCCAAATATTAAAAGAACTTCCTAGAAAAGCGGTCGTTATGTTGACGCAACTCTTCAACGCAGTTCTAAGACTGAAGTACTTCCCTGCACAATGGAAGGTAGCAGAAATCATATTAATTCATAAACAGGGAAAACAGCCAAATGAACCTAGCTCCTATCGACCAATCAGTTTACTACCAGTCTTGTCAAAAATAATGGAAAAGTTACTGATGAAGAAACTGATGGAAACTGTCGCAGCAAAAAGCTTAATCCCAGACTATCAATTTGGGTTTCGTCAAAAACACTCGACAGTAGAACAAGTGCATCGTGTTGTTAACACAATCATCAAAGCATTCGAAGATAAAAGTTATTGTGAATCAGCTTTTTTGGATGTCAGCAAAGCCTTTGACAAGGTGTGGCATGAGGGACTCCTTTACAAATTAAAAACGCAGCTACCAACAACAATATATTTGATTCTAAAATCCTACTTAGAAGAACGATACTTCAGAGTCAGATATGAAAATGAAGTAACTAAACTACGCATCATCAAATCAGGAGTCCCACAAGGAAGTGTCTTAGGCCCAGTCTTATACCTACTCTTCACCGCTGATCTGCCATGTACTGATGACACAGTCACCTTTACCTTTGCTGATGACACAGCTATATTAGCAGTAAACAGAAATCCTGAAGTAGCAGCGACAACACTACAAACCAGTCTCAACAATATAGCAACGTGGGCAAGGAAATAGCGAATTACAATAAATGAAAGTAAATCTGCACACATAACATTCACAAAATGCCATAGTGAAACGCCAAGCATCACATTCAACAATGAACGAATACCTAAAACAGACAGCGTAAAATATTTGGGGATACACCTGGACAAACATCTAACCTGGCGTACCCACATATGGAAAAAAAGAAAGCAGCTGGATACTAAATGGAAAAAGCTGTACTAGCTCCTTGGCAGAAAATCACAATTATCATTGCGGAACAAATTACTAGCTTACAATACAGTTCTCAAACCAGTATGGACCTATGGAATCCAGTTATGGGGAACAGCATCTAAATCGAACATTGCTATCATCGAGAGATTCCAGTCAACAGCCCTGCGCAGTATAGTAGATGCTCCTTGGTTCGTAACAAACCGAGACATTTATAATGATCTAGAGATGCCAACGGTTACTGCAGTGACTAAACAGCTTAGCACAAATTACCTAAGACGCCTAGAGCAACATCCAAACACACTGGCCATTAATCTGCTTGACAACAGTGAAGAAACCCGAAGGCTGAAAATAAGAACTCCCTTGGATCTACCATTCTAACAGCAACAATTGTACATATGAAATTAATTTTAAATTGTGATAGTTTTATTTTATTTTTTAATATCGATGTAATAATGTAAAGTTACAAATTTTTATTGTTTTTAACATAAATGTAAGAATGTAAAAGTGCATACAGAGAGTTGATCATTGGACAAACTCTCTCTCACGACATTGTACCAATCAAAATGTATGCTTGTTGTTATTATATGATGTAACTGATTGCAATATAAACATTAAACAAAAAAACGCATGCAAGTTCTATTTGTATATGTATGAAATTTAATAAAAAAATGTTTCTTTCGAAAAGCAGATGGGTCCTAGATTATGATCCCGTACTAAAACAACATGCCTGATTTAAAAGTCAAAACATAATTAGGTCACTAAGTTTTTACGATGATAATTAGTGTATGCAACTGGAATAATTGCTCTGAATAGAGCATTTGATACGATCCAAAAGAACGGTTGGCTGCTCTATCTGGTAGTCATTTATTACACCCGATAATTATTTGACAATAAAATTTAATTAGAGTTTGAGATTCTCAATTAACGTCGCGTTGCGCTTAAATGTAAGGGACATCATTATTGCGCACTATTTCATAAATTCAGGAAGTCAATTTTAAAAGGATTTATTAATTCGTAGGCTGGATAGAAATTGAGTGTGCATATTAGATTTACTCTGTTTATGATTATTGACATCATGGGTCAATGCCGTTATCAAATAATTTGAATAACACGGTTGGACAGATGCTGATAACTATTAATTATTCAGCTGATGTTTTAAAGCATGCGTTACCCTAATTTATTGTGTTTAGATTAATCCTTTAAATACTGATGACGTCTAAGAACGGCATCCCAGACGTCATATGAAGATATGCACATCATTCTTTTAGATGTTAGTATTTGTTTGACATTGGTTGAAACAAGTTGTATTTTTATTGGGTACGTAGATAAAAAAGTGTATTTATAACGTCAGTTTACCAACTGAGCCAATTGAAGCTAAAAATTTGTTAATACCTTAACGGTGTCTAGTCGGACAAACTTTGATGTACGGGAACACTGCAACAGGGGAAGTTTTAATTGTGGAACAAGTTACAGGTTTCGAACGTCAGGCTACGAACACGGTCCATGTATTTTACCGGGCAGAACTTTCAATTGGTTTGTTACTCTTTCATTAAACTCTCATGCAAAAATCAAACTGCTATTTATCACCAACATAATTAATGTCATTTGACATGTTCTACGTGGCGGACGTATTAAAATGCCCAACATATTTGTCGGACAAAGATTTTTTCATATATTATAATATAAAGTTTGCTATTGAATAAACTTAAAAAGAACCTGCTAGTTTTCACAATCATAAACTTGTGAGGATGACAAGTTCCACAATTAAAATCACGTTTCACAATTAAGACTTCCCCTGTTCCAGTGTTCCCGTACATCAAAGTTTGTCCGACTAGGCACCGTTAAGCTATTAACAAATTTTCAGCTTGCTATTAATAAACTTTTTTATAGCAGCAAATGAGCAAGAAATGTTTGATCTTCTGCGAAGAGTTGAGTACGAAAGCAATAAAGTTGGTCTGAAAATCAATAAAGCTAAGACAAAAATAATGGTGGTCGACAGATTTGACACTATTCAACTGACTAACATATTACAGGAATACCAGATAGTAAACACCTTTGTCTATCTCGGGTCTAGTATAACTAACGATGGTAACTGTGAAGCAGAAGTTCGGAGACGTATTGGTATGGCAAAAAATGCGATGAGTCGCCTAACTAAAGTTTGGAAAGACAGATCTATCTCACAATAAAACACTGAAAACGTTTGTTTTCTATACTTCCACAAAATTTATTACAACTATGTTATTACTACAGCTGTTTCGGCAAAGTGCCTTTCTCAAGTGATATATTTTACAATGTGTTTGCCTTTTTAAGTCTTTAACTGAAGAGGTTGAGGAGTGGGGAGCTGTTTGTCTCGAGTTGGTCATTCAGAATTATATCTGTATTTTTCAATTTATTAATTTCCATTGATTCTAAAAGTGATAGCTTAAGGCCTTTATTTTAAATATGTAGAATTTGAAACTCTTCATTGAAAGAATGATTATAATCTAGAAGGTGAAGTGCGTATGTAGAAGTGTCTGTTTTTCTATTGTTGAAAGCCCTTTTGTGTTCTGCTATCCGTTTGTCAAAAGTTCTGCCAGTTTGACCGATGTAAGTTTTCGGACAGTCACCACAAGTTAGTTTGTACACACCACTCTGTAGTTGCTTTCTCTTTCGGCTTTTATTGTTTTTAATATGTTTGCTTAAGTTGTTGTTAGTTCTGAAAGCTGGTGTTATTCCTTTCTTTTTTATGTACCTGGCTATTTTTGTGGTTATTTTGCCAGTATATGTGAGAGAGCAGAAGGTACTGGGTTCTTTCTGTGGTGGTGGATACACTAATTTCAAGGCTTTCTTATGGAGTTTTTGGTTTAAAATGTTGTTAACTGTTTGTTCGTTATAGCCATTGTTTACTGCTATTTGTCTAATGATATCTAGTTCTGTCTCGAAGTTATTTTTTGTCATAGGAATTTCTGTCAGTCTATCAGAAATTCAGGACAGAAATTCCTATGACAAAAAATAACTTCGAGACAGAACTAAATATCATTAGACAAATAGCAGTAAACAATGGCTATACGCTCTGAGCTTCGCTGGTGTCGCTCCTGGCGGATTACTAATTCAACTTTCACTGGTAATTTTTAAATTTTTTATTTAATTGTTATCGCTTAATATTTACAACGCAAAATAGTAATTAAATTGTAATCGATTTTTTTAAGATTTTGCTAATCATTTTGACGTTCTATTGATAAAATATGAATTTCTTACTTCGGATACTTTCACAATTATCGTGTAGATGGCGCAGATTAATTTATAAGTACATATTACGGAACATTAAAAAAACTTAAATTCAGCATTTAAAACGTAAGTATATTTAAGGTAAAAATATATACCACAGTTTTGACCAACTAATATTTATTATAATTAATGTTTTTAATTTTAATTTTAAATTAATCACTTTGACATTGATGTCAAATTTCCGGTAAACGTTTACAGACTTGCCACTACTGGCGCTCGCGAATTTGTAAATATCCCCTCTACGTACGAGCTCACAGCGGATAACGAACAAACAGTTAACAACATTTTAAACCAAAAACTCCATAAGAAAGCCTTGAAATTAGTGTATCCACCACCACAGAAAGAACCCAGTACCTTCTGCTCTCTCACATATACTGGCAAAATAACCACAAAAATAGCCAGATACATAAAAAAGAAAGGAATAACACCAGCTTTCAGAACTAACAACAACTTAAGCAAACATATTAAAAACAATAAAAGCCGAAAGAGAAAGCAACTACAGAGTGGTGTGTACAAACTAACTTGTGGTGACTGTCCGAAAACTTACATCGGTCAAACTGGCAGAACTTTTGACAAACGGATAGCAGAACACAAAAGGGCTTTCAACAATAGAAAAACAGACACTTCTACATACGCACTTCACCTTCTAGATCATAATCATTCTTTCAATGAAGAGTTTCAAATTCTACATATTCAAAATAAAGGCCTTAAGCTATCACTTTTAGAATCAATGGAAATTAATAAATTGAAAAATACAGATATAATTCTGAATGACCAACTCGAGACAAACAGCTCCCCACTCCTCAACCTCTTCAGTTAAAGACTTAAAAAGGCAAACACATTGTAAAATATATCACTTGAGAAAGGCACTTTGCCGAAACAGCTGTAGTAATAACATAGTTGTAATAAATTTTGTGGAAGTATAGAAAACAAACGTTTTCAGTGTTTTATTGTGAGATAAAATGAACTTCCATCAAGTAACGGTCGAATCCATCAATTACAGATCTATCTCTCAAAATATCAAGATGAGACTGATGAATTATACCCTTGAGAATACCCTTGTATTCTCAATATTTCTATACGGAGCAGAGACTTGGACTCTTCGCGCATGCGAGCGCCAAAAAATTGCCTTTGAGATGTGGTGCTGGAGAAGAATGCTGCGCATACCTTGGACAGCTCATAGGACAAACGTTTCCATTCTAAACCAACTCAATATTAAAAAAAGTCTGTCCACAATATGTCTGCAACGAATTCTGCAGTTCTTTGGTCACATGGTTCGCAGAGGTGACGACAGTTTGGAGAAATTAATTGTTTCTGGAAACGTTCCGGGGAGAAGATCAAGAGGACGATCACCAACTAGATGGTCTGACCAAATAAAGCATTCAGCTGGAAACTCATTCTGCGAAGCTCTTAGAGCAGCTGAAGATAGAGACTAATGGAAAAACATTGTTAGGAATATTGGAAGAAATCACGATCCTCAGTAATGGGGAAACGACAGGAGAGAGATTAATAAACTTTTTTTTGATACGCGGGATCCATGCCTAGTAGAACTGTTAGAAGTTAAGCGAAACAGAGTTAGTGGAAAACTGAGAAGATGGAAGGATTGCCAGGCAGAGGACCTGAGAGCGAGAGCTTTAAACGATGGACAGGAATAAGTGGTGAAGAAGAGTAAGAAACAGCGACCACTGAAAAGGAAAAACTGAGGAGGAAGAATGAAGGGAAGAGGACAATACTTTTGATAAATTAGTATAAATGACATCAACTATATCGACCAGCAAAATAACGCAATAGATGGTAAACATAATATATTTTGAAGTAAAAAGAGATGAAACTAGTAGAGGTGGAAATTGTCGATATAGACGTATAAATTAACATTACATTACATAAAAAATCAACGAGGAAAGAATTTTCCTGTAGTTGGCTGTATACCATTTATTACAAAAAACCATAAAATCCTTTATAAAAGGTATATTTGTTAAAATCCCTATACAGGGCTACATCACAGAACAGAACTAGTTTTCAATCGGTTGACCGATCATCATCGGTGTTTGCCTAAAATGTGTATAAGCTGATAAAATAATGCAAAGTATTTAAAATTTTGACTACAATTTTAAAAAGTTATAGGTTATACTCACTTGTATCTAACATGCTAACCACCAAAGTAAAAATATTTGGGTAAAAACCCTTTACAATTAATCCGTCATAAGAACATAGAAATAAGATGTGAATTTAAACATGGATGTCTAAAATATCCAATGTATTATGCTCTAGGTACCATTGAGCTCGAATTTGACTTGTTCACATCATGACTGTATGGTAGCAAGTGGCTCTGATAGCGGAAATTTTGAATGATGACATGACAGAAATGACAGCTCCACGGGAAGTTAAAATTTCCCTGATAGTTTTGTGAAAATTTATTGTAAAGTTTGTTAAATTACGAACAATAAAAACAGTCGCTCCCACTGTGGTAAATAATCTGTTAAAATGAAAATAAACTTGATGTAAAAGTTAGAATGTTTGCAATGAAAGAGATAGGCAAACCACATTACACGTTAGATCGAAAACTTGATAAACGTTATCAAGCCCTCTTATGTGAACATCTAGGGTTTAGAAAAGCAATTTTATGTTGATTTTAAGTTATCGATTTTATTCGAATAATTGGAAGTTGTTAGAGTATGTGGAAGTTCAATAAAAGATCACAATGGGGGTGACAGAGGTGTAAAATTGTCTCATAATCTGGAAGGGATGTATAAGGCAAGCTCAGATTCATATGACTAATTCCCAAAGGCCCTGCAGGCTACTCAGAACTCTAAGGATTCGACAAAACAAACCGTCATATGATACAGTTAACCATAGGGGAGAGGGTGGAATGTAAGAGGTTTATGAGATTATAATGAAAATATGACATGAACGGGATCCAGAAAGAGTAGTGAGACTATTAAATTTAGTTCTAGTATGAATAGATGTGGTGAAAATAATTATAGATAGAATATGGATGAAAATTTAGAAATGGAGATGTATGCGGTTGATGATAGCAGATGTTAGTTTGTATGTGTATCATTGGATAGATGATAGTGGTTAATGGATAGAGATGAAAAAGGAAAGAAAATCATTGTGGATAGTTCCAAATCAACTGTAAATGTGACTGTAGGAAAGTGAAGGAAGTAATAAAGGGGTGGAAAGTAATATTGTAATTAAGAAAGAAGTTAAGAAGAGAGTTGTCGATGAAGTGGATGGAAGTCCCGGTTAAACGAAACATGGCGGTTGACACAGTTCGGACTTTTTTGTTTTTCTTTGACTATTTCTAGGTCCTCGTACAAGTCCAACTTTAAAAAAACTTTATGTGGGATGTTGTGTAGAAGAGAGACGTCATCTGGGATATTATTCAGAGTATGAATTTTCTCTTTAAGATGTTGTGAAAAGGTAGAGGTATTCTCTCTTTTGGTGTGTTCAAGAGAACGAGAAGCAAGTGATCTACAAGTTCTTCCTATGTAAGTGGCATCACAGTCAGAACATTGTAGTTTATAAACACCACTACGATTCATATAGTTGATACTATCTTTGGAGTTGGATAGAGACTGAACTAAGTTGTTGGATACCTTAAAAGAAATTTGAACGTTATCTACTGATATTTTTATAATATTTGAAATATCCCCAGATAGTCTATCTTCGTGGAAAGGTATGGAAGCATAAGTAGGTTTGGTTGTCAAATCCCTAGGGAACGCAGCATGCCGTAAGACAGAAATGACAGTTCCTTGAGCTGTCTTGTATGAATGATCTTGCTTATGATGTGTGGATCATATCCGTTGTTGAAAGCTATTTGACGTAGTATATTTAATTATTTTTTGTAGTTAGATTGTGATAAGGGGATGGTTTCAAGACGGTGTATGTAACTGTGAAAAGCAGCAAGTTTGTGTGACATAGGGTGGTTGGAAGATGATGGAATAACATGGTCGGTCTGTGTTGGTTTCCTATAGATACTGAATTCGAAGTGGTCATTTAATTTGGTAATAGTAAGGTCCCGAAAATTGATTGATTGGGAAGATTCTAATTCCATGGTGAATTTAATATTTGGGTGGATTTGGTTGATTCTAGAAAGTAATAGTAATATATGACGGATTAATTGTAAAGGGTTTTTACCCAAATATTTTTTACTTTGGTGGTTAGCATGTTAGATTCAAGCGAGTATAACCTATAACTTTTTAAAATCGTAGTCAAAATTTTAAACACTTTGCATTATTTTATCAGGTTATACAGATTTTAGACAAACACTGATGATGATCGGTCAACCGATTGAAAACTAGTTCTGTTCTGTGATGTAGGCCTGTATAGGGATTTTAACAAATATACCTTTTATAAAGGATTTTATGGTTTTTTTATTACATTACATAGTTTCCCACCTTTAGACGCATCGAAGGAGTATGACAACTGTCACTGTGACAGGAGAATTTTATAAAATACTCCTCAGATACGTCACAGACGTCCAAAGGTGGGGAACTATGTAATGTAATGTTAATTTATACGTTTATATTGATAATTTTCACCTCTACTAGTTTCATCCCTTTTTATCTCATAATGTTTTATGTTTTCCATCTCTTGCGTTATTTTGCCGGTTAGTAGCGCGCTCATCACTGTACTCCTTCTCTATCGTATCCCTTATACAATTCATGCAATTTAGTACATTGATTGAGTACGTTGATTTTCCTTTCTAAAAGCCATATTATGACATTCATGTTGAGCAGTATTCAGTAGCTAGTGTGTCTGCAGTCTTCAAATAATTTGGAAATTGCATTAAACATTTATTTAGGGCGATAGTTCTTTAGACCATGTTTATTCCCAGTTTCAAAACCACAGCAATCATAGTCATAGTACAGTGGAACCCCGATAAGTCGGCCTCCGGTAACCCGGAAGTCCGGATAACTCGGACCAATTTTCATCAGACAAAACAAACATTATTTCCCTTTGACTGACTTTTTTACCAAGAAATAAACAATATTGTATACAACTGTACGCAAATTAGATGTACTGTGCATATGTAAGTGTTTTTGCAATTATTATAATGAGTACATATTTGTTTATTATTTATATGTATTTTATTAATTTCTACCACATTCTACGGCTAACCCGGATTTTCGATAACCCGGATCAGCCACGGTCCCGATTAATCCGACTTAGCGAGGTTCCACTGTACCTACTCCTACTACAAAAATAAGAAGTGTTAGATAGAACATATATCATGATGTACTTCTTTTAACAAACATTATCTAAAGACTCTGAACTAAAAATTGATTTGAATCTAAGTAAAGTTAGTTCTAGAAATAGATTTACGATCATCTCATTAAATCTCTTGGCAGATTAATAGACAAACTTCCAGTTTCTTTGAATATTGCAGTTTAATTGAAATTCGAGAGTGCTTTAAAAAGCAGATAACAATCCTTGAAAGTGCAATTCGCCGAAGCCTTAAATCCCCTTTATTAAAATGTACAAGTTTTTTTTTCATTAAAAGCTACTGACGTTAAATACGAGGAATGCATTAAAATATTTTAGCCTATTAGTTACATACTAGCAAACAAAATATAAGTTTAATGAAAAGTGCTTTTTAAAAGTTATAAAAATTTATTAAAATCCCTTTAACCCTTTCGCTGCGTCAAATAAATACATATCGCTGACCAGTGCGGCAGTAGTTTTTTAACACTAAATGCGATATTTTTTCAACAATTGTTTTTTGTACATATGTTAAAACGGATTATTATAATTTTTCTTCTGAATTTTTGCAAGACGCACATGTGCGCTGTACGCAGTTTTCAAGGAATTTCTTTTAAAAATGCGGAGGACGCACTTGTGCGCTTGATACAAATTTTTGTATTTAGTAAATTAAATCGACTTTTTTGATCTAAACTAAAATTTTATTCATTCAAACAGGATGTAAAATAAACAAATAACATATAATGTAAAATAAAAGTATACAAAATATTAATTTTTTCCTAATGTCTTTCTATATTGATACATGATATTCTCTGAAACATTTGCCTAAGCAGAGGCCAGGTTTATCGGGACATTCTTGACAATGATAAATAGTATCCTTACGTATCTTATTTTTATTGCATGTCCGACATTTTTTTCTAAGAGTTTTACCACGTTCATTATGTAACTCAATTTTTGAAGGTGTGTGGTTTACACCCGAAGTAACTGCTACTTCTGCCGTTACAACTGCTGTTCCTTGACATTTTTCTGGTAATAACTTTTCAAGTATTGACAATCGAAACTTATAATATGACATTTTGTTATTTTCGTGGTACTTATTATACAATCTATGAGCATTTTGCAAATATAGCTGAAACAGATATATGCCAATTTTTTTGTACCAACGTAAAGTTTTGCGTGTCGGCGGATAATAAGAAGACATTTGGTCTTGAAGATCTACTCCGCCCATATATTTATTATATTGAATGATTGGCAGTGGTTTAATTTTCTCATCCCCTCGTCTATTTCTTACGGTTACCATCTCATTTTTATATTCAGTTGAAATGTCAATGATATCTCTTTTGTCTCGCCATTTTCCAACCATTACGTTGTTGAGGTACATACTTTTGGTCTGTCCTTTTTTAACTTTGCGTCTACGACGTTTTTTGAACAGCCTTTCCTATCTTTTCTCAGAGTGCCTGTACAAAAACTATTTTTATCCAGTAGTAATTTGGCCAAGTTATAACTATTGTAATAGTTGTCCATATGAAGCGAATGTCCATGGTCGAAAAAATTACGCATTAGGTGTAGCACCACTCTTTCTGTATGAGACTTACCAGCAGTTGCATCACCTGCACCAGCATATATATGGATATCCAAAATTGTTGAATCGGCTTCTGTCAGCATATAAAGCTTTACTCCATACTTATGTCGTTTCTTAGGGAGATATTGCTTGAATACCAGTTTTCCTTTCCACAAGATCATAGATTCGTCTAGAGATAAATACTTTCCTGGATAGTATACCGTCTTCATTTTGTTATTAAAATGATCTAGCAAGGGTCTTACCTTATATAGTCGATCTACTGGAACTGGTTCATTTTCTTTTACATTTTCGGCAAAATGAAGGCATCGCATTATAAGCAAATAGCGGTCTCTACTCATGTATGAAGAAAAACAAGTCGAAAATAATCTATTTTTCTTCCAGTAGTCTTGTATGCTAGGCAATTGGATTGTTCCTGTATGGAAGGTTAATCCAATAAATATTAGCAATTCCGATATTGTTAATTCCTTCCATAGGGAAATCCTTGAACGGTCACATCCTTAGCTGGTAGAAAGAACTTCAACTGCATAACTGTTAGTTTGTAAGACAATCATATTTAAAAGTTCATCGTCAAACAACAGCCTAAACCAATCGTACGCACTATCACCAGGACTATCGACTAACAATCCACTTCTTTTTGTAAATGGAATTTGTTTCATACCGCTAGTTGTTTCGGTCCATTCATTGTCTGTAATCTGTACGTCAGGATTATCTGCAACGGTATTATTTAACTCGTTCTGTAGTACATCACCCTCAGTATCACTTCCAGAAGAGTCTTCCGAAACATTTTCAATTTCAACTAAAAATATTAATTTCAGACCACAAGTTTATTATTACATTTATTTACTTACAGTTATCTACATCAGAGTCTTCATAATCTTCATCTGAGTCTGAATTATATAAAAACTGCATCAATTCCTCAACACTCAGATTTTTTTCATTTCTCACTTTCACGGTCTTACGTCTTTTTACGCCTGAAGGTCCAGCTTTATTTAAATCAGCCATTATTATACAAATAATTAAACTTATAATCACACTAAACCGTTTGAAACGACAACACCTTTGAAAACCTAACTATGTGAGTAACTGATCTGCGACGCCACCTATGAATAGCTCTGCAAACCTAACCACATGATTCACCGAGCCGCGACGCCACCTATGAATAGAAGTGACCTTTAATAAAATGCGGACAAAGTTTCCTTGATCTCCTGAAACTGAGTCAATTTTAAATGTATATGGAAATCACCATATACATAGGCCGCTCATGTGCGCCATACGCATTTTACAAAAAAATAGGAGGGCGCGCATGTGCGCTTTACGCAGCGAAAGGGTTCAGGGCTACATCACAGAACGTTTTCAATATTTAAATTATCATCATCAGTGTTGGGAACCTAAAAGTGTTGTGGCGAGCACGCCACTGTGTGTTTTTATTTCAATATTTAGACTACATCGGAGATGATAAACACCCACGCTTATAATTTCGCGGTGTCAGCGAAAATGTTCGTGGACTATGAAAGGTTTTAAGAAATAGTTTGTATTCATTAATTTAGTATCATTTGTACTCTAAGTATTTTTTGTACTCTAACATATCAATAAAACTTGTGCAATTTCCTTCAGATTTTCGTTACTTAATTCTCCAACGAACACACATCATTTTATATAGAATAAAAGTAAAGTAAGTATAACCGTTTTAGTGAATACAAAAGTTAATATTTAAAATTTTTACCAAGGTTAAAGCAAAGTTGGTTGTACTTACTGGTTGATTAGAACCTGAGCCACCAAAAAATACCAGGGTATGAATCCTTTAAATGGTATACAAATTTGTTATATTAACATAGTTGCTTAAAATTCCAAACGATGGATACAATTTATAAAGATTAGGCCCTTAGGCACTGGATATTTTTTACACATGAAGAGATGCACCATTCCGGCAGTCCAACGGTGCATCTTACTCGCACGCACATTGACGGCCGCGGCCGCCTCAATACGCTGTTAGCGCTCATGGTTAATCATTGAAAATAACAGCTTAGTAATAAATTAATGACACAAATTTCTTCACGATCATGTAGGGGGGCTTTAAACTTTTATTTAGTCACTTTCTGACTTTCATAATAATAATTTTTAACCGAGTTATTAAGCCTTGAAAATGGAGCCATTTTCGCGGTTTTAAAATTTTAAATCGCGTATACCTCGACAACAATTAATTTTAGAGAAAAATTACAAGAGACCTATTTTGCTCATAATAGCCCAAAGAATCTAAAAAAACTTGTACGAAGTGAAAAAATTGTTTTTTTGAATTTGTTTAAAAAAAATTGTTTAAACAATTATTTTCAGACCGCGGCACCTCCCGGCACCCTGTGGATTTCTTATAAGGACCTCTTTTTGAGTAAGTTTGTGCAAAAAAACGAATCGGAATAATTTACCTAAGGGTTAGCACGTAACAAGTAAGTCGCGGTGGAGGTGTAGGTCGCGGTAGATGCTACTAGTTAAGTCGCGGTCGATGTCGACAGCACATAGCAAGGAGGTCACCGGTCACCTGCGCTATCAGTCGAGCTAGAACCACTATCAATTAGCTGTAAATAATAAGATCCTCCTTCATGTTTCAAAAATTTACTGAATTTAATTACTTTAGAAATTCAAAAATAAACTGAATACAAAAAAGGGATTATATAAAAAGTATCGTCTCAGATCATCCTTGTAGGCCGCGCAGTAGACATCCATGTAAAACAAACTCATTTTATTTTCAAAAGCATCGATGTAAACCTCATGGATAGCATCGCGCTAAACCTTCATCGTGACTTACCTGCTCTGTTCGCTTCCATTCATTACATTGTGTTTGTTTTACATGGATGTCGACATCGACCGCGACCGACACATACAGCTCCACGGCGACTTACTTGTTCTGTGCTTACCCTAACGGGGACGACGATACAGCCTGGTCTATACAGTATTGTACGCTTTAAAAATTGAATACGGCTATTATCTAATGTATGACTCATGCTCTTTAAATTTTGTTACGGTAGTCCATGCGTATAACAAGTATTTTTTTGTTCCAGGTAAGTCTATCCATTAGTGGTGCCAGCTAGTTATGAGTAAGTGTTGTCTAACATGAACAATTTGATATTAATTACCTTTCCGTGGCCAAAAAAGTCAACATAGACTAAAAAAAGATAATAAAATTGTTGTAGTTTATAGACCTAATCTATTCCAGCAAAAGTTTCAGATACACATATTTCCAACAAAAATCGGTGAGCTCGACAGTCGAGTGGTCTTGCCCGTATTCCAATAGCGGCAACAGCCCGACTATTGGGCCCAAAATCTGTCGGACCGGGATGTATGTAACGTTGTTGGACTGGCCTCCGACTCCAACACAGATGAATATGTTAATAATCTATACGGGTGGCTTGTGTAAAGCGGTGGACACAAATAACAGGATAACTATGCTAAGGTCTGTAATATAAAGTACATAATTTTAATTTACGACATGGTACGAAGCTAGGACAAATAATCCCGGACAAAAAATCCCCACAAATTATCCCCGGACAAAAAATCCCCGGACGAATAATCCCCGGACAAAAAATCCCCACAAAAAATCCCGGACAAATAATCCCCACAAATTGTTTTGGACAAAAATATCCCCACAAAAAATCCCGGACAAAAAATCGTCAAGAAATATTTGCTGTCGAATAGGTCTCTAAAAGTTTTTCTGAAATTTGAACAAATTTCGAATTCCAATTCCATGCTGAAAACTTTAAATTAGCGTTTCTTAATCTTTTTGAGTCATGGACCACCAAATAGTTTTTATTATTTTTGGTAACACTTAACTGAACGTAGCTAATCTAATTAACAATAATAGTGGTGCTGATTTTGGTTGTTTTTGCGTTTTGTGTACCACCTCAAATAATGATATGTACCACCAGTGGTACATCTACCGAAGATTGAGAACCGCTGCTTTAAATTATGCATGACAAAAAAGTGGGAGTTTTTTCAAAAATCGTGGAAAATATGGGGAATGATCTAAGGCCCCGTTTTCATGACAGGCGCTTAACGCGCGATTACAACTACATACACTTTACTTGAGACCGTTCACATGCCAACGCGCGTCTTAATGACCTAAAACGCGCGTTAGCATGTAAACGGTCTTCGGTAAAATGTACGTAGTTGTAATCGCGCGTTATCAAAACGCGCGTTGAGCGTCTGTCATGAAAACGGGGCCTTAGCTCATTTCCCATATCTTCCACGATTTTTGAAAAAACTGACACTCTTTTGTCATATAAAATTTGAAATTTTCAGCATGGAATTGGAATTCGAAATTTATTAAAATTTCGGGAAAACTTTTAGAGAACTACTCAGCAGCAAATATTTCTTGGCTGAAATGACAAAAACATGACAAAGTAAAATAATTACAAAACATTAATTACTAACAAATAACAAGGTTATGACATTGCTAAATATTTAATTTGGTTAAATGGTTCTTAAAAACATCTACAGAGTTACCAAAAAGTAAAAGGTCACCTAGGGAGTTAGCAAGTCTTAGTGTTCTAGGAACAAAAGTAAAATATGAGTAATTATATCTATGAAAAGAAATATGAAAGGTTTGAATTTGTCTTGTTGATCGTGGTGGAACAAACAACAATATTTTAGCAAGGAGTTCAGGGCAGTAATATATGCCAGTGATAATATTAAACAATACTGTAAGATCTTTACGCTTCCTACGGACATCCAGAGAAGAGATATTCAAAAATTGTTCCATATCTGTATAATTATAATTGATGTGTTTTTTGAACCCAATATATCTAAGAAAATTATGTTGAACACTATCAAGTTTGTTCTTGAGGTGTAAATAATGTGGGGACCAAACTGGAGAACAGTAGTCAAGGTGCGTCCTGACTAAAGAACAATAGAGCATTTTAATAGCGAACACGTTCGTGAAATCACGAGTTGTCCTTTTAACAAAGCCAAGCATTTTCATGGATCTTTGAGTAATATTGTTGATGTGATGGTTAAAGCTCAGAGAGGAATCAAGAATAACACCTAAATCTTTAATTGAGTCTACCGTATCCAATAATTGATCATTTAAGGTATAATTAAATACTGATAAATGATGATTCCGACAAAACCGGATAATGTGACACTTGTTGACATTCAAATCCATCCCATTATCAAGACACCAGTTGGCTAAATTATCTAAATCTGATTGCAATGATATTGCATCATCTTGATTATTAATGATTTGATAACATTTAAGATCATCAGCGAATAAGAGAGCAGAAGTGTTAGAGAAGCAGGTGACGATGTCGTTAATATACAGGTTAAACAAAAGTGGACCCAAATGAGAGCCCTGAGGTACACCAGAGGTTACTAGAAAAGTGTTGGAGTAATGATGATTAACCCTAACCTGCTGTGTTCTATTTGTTAGGTAACTGCCCAACCACTTCAACACAGAACCTTCTATGCCATATAATTTGAGCTTATATAGTTGAAATATCTTGTTTTACTCTGTGGCAAAAATGATTTTTTCTGTGACAGGCAAAATATTAACATTTTATCTCTGTTGATATGTATCAAAAAGTTCTTTTTTATGAAATTACTTTGTTCGTTTCTTGTGTTGAAGAACAAAGAAGAAACAAGTAACTTAAAAATAAACAAAACTTTTAGTAATAAAAGTAAGAGTAACTAAAAAGTATTGGTGCTACTATAGTATGCGGTCTACAGTCGGGTTTCTACTATAGCTTGCGGTCTACCGAGGGATGCAGTGTAAGTATAAGCTGAGATGATAAAGATATTAACTTGTAAAATTACAATAATGATTCTTCTTATTTATGCGTATTATTAACTTTGTAAAGAAGGATTTTGTTGCTGGTAATCACCATAATCTTTTCTCAGAAGGCTTTGAACACAATAATGAAAGGCTCCAGTAGGTACTAATAAACATTACAATAAAATATAATCTTTATTATAATGCAAATTACACCGTAATCTTTTCCAGGATATACGAAATCCTTCGATTAGAGGTAGGTAGATCAAACCCACGGGGTAAACCGTATAAGTACTATAATATAATGGTACCAAACTATTGTTATAAACGGTTTAAACATGCTTATTAATAACTCTTACTTATTTGCCTTGACACCTCGCATTTCTCCAATAGAATAGCTTTTACTACTTTTTATAAAAGTTGCCACGATGAAGACATCAACGGTAGGTAAGTTAGTCAGATTGACCTTTTGAAAAACCCTCGGCCGTCATATTATGCGTTTTAAACTCTTTACAAGGTAGCACTCAACTTTATCAATTTCAGTTTAAAACTAAGCTGATTGGGGAACTACTTATTACAATATATAAGATGAACATAAATAATACCTAGGAATTTTTCATTAAAGACGATTAAAATGTAATATACCCGTGATACCTACCTTAAATCGCGTTGTTTCCGCCGGTTCACCGTGGCCGGTGACGTCGAACCAATAGAAGGACGTTCAAGAGCCTCCTAAGATATTTGAATTTTATAGCATTTTCAAAACGTCGTAATTAGCGTACGGGTTAAAAATATTTGTTTTTTTTTCGCATGCAAGCGTTTTAAGATCATGTTACCTTATGTTTTTTAATATCATTTTAATATTTAAAAATTTTTGCAAGTTCCCTATTTGTGGGGATTTTTTGTCCGGGATTATTTGTCCGGACCCACTTAATACACATTGTGTTCAGTAAAATGTTACCATATTGGTAATACGTTGTTTATTTAGTTCTTTCCGTATTCATAAACATGCAAATGCACAAGTTTAAAATTATAAATAAAAAAACAATTTCCTTACACTAAAACATAACATTGGTATAAATAAGGAATAAATAATTGTACCTAGCATTGCATAAATTTCACTTGCAACGTATTGTCGGGTAGATTGGTCAGATCGTGTGTAGAGCAGATCCCGACAAGGATGCTCGTGTCGGGACGTGTGTAGGCCCTTTAAAACACTGAAAACGAGGTGTGTTCTGTTAGTGCGAGGAATTGGTCGGTGCAAAATTTTTCGGGTCTGAATCCTCCTTGTTGTGGGAGGAGGTGCTTGTCGACACATTTGTCTATTCTGGCGAGGATTAGTCTCTCGTATAGTCTGATAAAATGACACAACAGGGAAATAGGTCTATAGCAACTGGGATTTTCTCGGTCCGTTCCTGGTTTGGTGTTAACACGGCTATTACTTTAGATTTTCTCCATGATTTTGGAATTTGGCAGGTTTTACAGGACGTCTTATAGAGCTACAAAAGGTTGTTGTTTGCTCCTTTGCCGTGTTTAAAGATCGTCAATCACTATCTACCATTGTATAAGAGTCTAACTTGAGGTTATATAAATAGTTCCCCTGGTGAATAACTATCTCAAGTTTATTTACCTTTTGGTGGAATAAATGCAAATAGTGATGAACTGTCTTAAAACACTGAAAAGCTTCTGGCTATTATGTACGCCTTGTTTAACTCCTAATAATAGGGTTGTAACCCAGATTTGATTGTGATTGATTGTTTAATTACATATAATTGTATTCGCGTGAAACCGGAGCCGTAAAAAACAAATGATATAGAATACTTTTTGACACGAAAATATCGCAATGCTATAATAATTACGATCGTTTTTTAATTATATGTTATTTTGGATTATTTGAAGGTATTTTGGTGAAACGTTGTTGCAAGCTGTAATTTTACCAACAATGTAATGAAGTAGAAGCGTCGGATAATGTGTTTGATTTATTCAAGTTACAAACAAGTGAAATAATGTTGCAATACTACAGAGATACATACACTGCTTCAAAAAATAAATGCACCACTTTATTTCGTATTACTATTCTTCGCAAAAAAAAGAGATTTGGTGATGTTGTCGCTAACCATTTTCAATATTCATAAAATTAACACAACCTTAAAATAATGAACAACAAAATCGCTAATTCTAAAAATTGAAATTGTTCAAATTGTTTTGCTTAATAAGACCACCTTTCCTATGAACGACAGCTTGGCATCGATGATTCATACTCGAAATAAAAATAGTTATTATTTTCATCCAGTTCATTTCAAATTTGGACAAGACATTGTTCTAGTTCTTGCAGGGTGTTTGTTTTATAGGAAAATTCCTCAGACATCTACCAAGCAATTCCCAAACATTATATAGGATTGAGATGGTAATCGGGGAGCAAAATATGCTAAATGTGCAGTCACTCGACCGCTTTGGGTACCTATTGGGTTGTGAAGAGTAGGTCCTAAAACCAAAAAAAGGTAGGTAAAGTTTTCCATTTTAGTGGGGACTTTCCATTTTTAATACGATCTATTCAACCTGTATAAAAAGGTTAAAGAAATGGCAGGGCTGCAAAGAAGATACCACAACACAACTCTTTTAGAAAAAAATGGAAACACTATTATAACGACTGACGCAAAGCTAAAACGATGTAAAGAATATATGGAAGAGCTTTTCGACGACGAAAGAGGAAACCTACAAGACATATCTTTCGAAAACAGGGAAACAATTACAAAGGAAGAAATATTGTATGCACTAAGAAACACCAGTAACGGAAAAAGCCCGGGGCAAGATCAACTGCCTATTATTGATATCCTTAAAATACTAGAAAATGAGTACATATTTATTATTATGAGTACAAGTTTATCAGTCGGGTGACATACCCAATGAATGGTTGACCTCAACTTTTATTTGTCTCCCAAAAAAGAAAAATACTAGAGAATGCACCGGCCACCGCACCATAAGCCTGATGTCTCACATCACACACTTAAAATGTTTTTAAAGATCATTCATAAACGCATTTACCAAACACTTGATATGGATATTGAAGAAACCCAATTTGGATTCCGTAGAGGCGTAGGTACCCGTGAAGCTTTCTTTACATTCAACGTACTAATCTAGAGATGCTTGGACGTGAACCAGGATATGTACGTCTGTTTTTGATTGTAAAACAATTACAATACAATGACCTTCGAATTATAACAAATCTATATTATAAACAGCAAGCACCCATACGCATTAACGAATACACATCAGAAGAGTTCGAAATTAAAAGAGGAGTGCGACAGGGGTGTGTAATATCACCACTACTATTTAATGCATACTCTGAAGAAATTATGAAAAGAGCTCTTGAGGGAGAAACAGCAGGAATAAAGGTAAATGGAACGCCAATTAACAACATTAGATATGCGGACGACACTATCATAATAGAAGACAACCTTAAAGACCTCCAAAAGCTAATGAACAAGATAGTTGAGTATGGAGAAGGATATGGATTATCAATAAACATCAAGAAGACTAAATTTATGAGGATATCAAAAACCCAAAATAATGATGAAAGCCTGACAATTAAAGGTAAAACTTTAGAACAAGTAGAAAACTACAACTATCTTGGCATAATAATTAATCACACAAACGATTACTCCAAAGAAATCAAAGTTCGAATAGAGAAAGCAAGAACAAACTTCAATAAAATGAGAAAGGTACTTTGTGCAAGAGAACTGAAATTAGACTTGAGAGTTAGGCTGGCAAGGTGTTATATTTTCTCGACTCTGCTTTACGGAATAGAAGCATGGACACTTACCGCATCGACTACTAAAAAGTTAAAAGCATTTGAACTGTGGGTGTATAGAAGAATCCTGAAGATATCATGGACCGAGCATATAACAAACAACGAAGTCATGAGAAGAGTCAACAAAAGACTGGAAATATTGGAAACCATCAAGACACGAAAGCTGCAGTACCTGGGGCATGTTATGCGTAATGAGAGATACAACATAATAATAATAATCTCCCGTTTTATACCGCTCACGTGGCTTTGGGAGTATAGCAGGGTAGTCTGCTATATCTAGGGCCTACGGTATACAAGAAAGGTAACAGGGCCAGTGCTACGCCTCAACCGCCTATTATTACCCCTGGTTTTACCCAAGGTACTCATTTTATTCAGGCTGAGTCGACCTGGGGCCTATAAACATTTTTAAAAATGTCTAGCTGTTCTTGCCGGCGGTAGGATTTGAACTCCAGACCACCGGCACGCTAGCCTAGCACACTACCACTCGGCTACGCCGGCCCTTTGAGATACAACATACTTCAGTTGATTATACAGGGGAAAATCCAGGGCAAGAGAAGTGTAGGAAGGAGACGAATCTCGTGGTTGCGTAACTTGAGGGAATGGTACGGATGCACATCAACTGAACTATTCAGAGCAGCAGCATCTAAGATCAGAATAGCCATGATGATTGTCAACCTCCGTCGCGGAGATGGCACGTGAAGAAGATACATGCCAGAGGGCCAGCCTTGAGCAAATCATGTCCATTGGTTGGAGGCTAATTGGAACAGAGTGCCGTTTACAGATGAGAGTACATTCTGCCTTTACAATTGTAATAGATTTTGCGAACGGTATTCACAGTGTAACATGCGAGGAACGACTTTTCGGTGGTGGATCTGTTATAGTCTGGGGTGGCGTTTCTTTAACGGGTCGTACAGACTTGGTGGTGTTGACTAACGGTACCATCAACAGTCACCGATATACTGTTGACATTTTTCAAAACCATGTTGTGCCATTTGCTCCTTATATTGGCGAACATTTTGTTCTAAAGCATGATAATGCAGGAGCGCACGTTGCAAATACAGTGCAAAATTATTTAGAGGAAGTTGTAATCGACGTTATGGATGGTCAGAGAATAGTGCCGATCCTAATCCTATAGATAATGTGTGGAAATTGCGTGGTAGAAGGCACAAAGTTGGTATAAGAAGACTAAGAATTGGACATTACCGTCTTACGCATGGTTACCTGATGCAATCCACATTCGTGCCATATCTGCAATGCCCGTGTCACCGTCAAACAAATACTAGTCGAGTGTCAGCTATAGGTACACCAACACTCGAATGCTGCGTAAATGGATGAAGACCTAACAACCAATCTTAGTGACAATCGTAACTTTAATAATGTGATAATGCTCCTCAAAGACTATCAGTTATACATTTTATTTGTTTTTTTTTTTAATATACTGTAATCCTTACTTTTGTAACCAACTCAGTGGCCTTTGTTGCTGAGATACGTTAACTTAAATAAAAAAAATATATCTGATCGTAGTTATATCATGTATTGGTGATAAATTTCTATGTGGTCTGCAACTGACTAAAAATAAAACCCATCACCGACCTCACATTCAGCTTCTTTTCAAATGGCCGCAGACTTTTTCCGCGATAAACGAATGATATGAACAATACCGCTGTTTTTTTCAAGCGAATCGCTAAAATCGCCTTATCGAAACTACAAAGAATCTAACAAAGCGCCACCCCTGTTGAGCTGCCCCCCCCCCCCACTTGCAGAAATTAAAAAACAAATAGCCCTGATTTATGAGCTATTTATGAGCTCTCATATTCCGCAAACTAAAAATTTTGAGCTCGTTCCACTGAGCAGGAATTTAATACCCTAGTGGGGGGGGGCTGAGTCAGCCCCCCCACTACTTAAAAATAGGAATATTGAATCGGTTTTTGCGGCAGAATTACGAGCTATTTATGAGCTCTTGAAATTATATAGTTTCGATTTTTGAGCTCATCCCCTTCACCCCAAAACAACCCTTTAATTGATTTAACTTAGAGAAAGATGCTGAGAAAACTTAAAATATATCGTATTGCGGATATAATTCCTATAGCTTATATAATCTAAGAATAAACTATTAAATCAAGGGCATTTCGATTATTGAGCTACAACCCCTTCGCAAGAGAACCACCCTATCTTCCCGGCTTAAGAGAAAGTTGTACTTAAAATGCGTTAAACTAATTATTTGGCGACTACATATCATTTAATAATTTATAAGCTTCCAAATTACGCGCATTTAGATCAGTAAATTGCAATTTATTTTGTATAGTGCAGTCACTGAAGGTAAAAATCAACGATTACCTTCAAGTTCGGTGAACCTTCATAGTTTTTCACAAAAATTGGTCAGTGGTTAGAGGATACGTCAAGAAACAAAGGTGACATGGTACCACCTTGCGCCTTTACCCTGAGGGTGGATACCGCCCCTTCTCAAGGGTGAAAATTATTTTATAAAAAATAACTGCATAAATCAATAAAAGAACAAATTAAAAGCAAAATTTATTATATAAAGTTAATAAAATAAGTCAATACTTTTTAAGTTATTAAAGATCAAAGATTTTAATTATTTGTGAAGAAAATGCATGTTTTGAAGAGGTTTTTTGTAAATCACTGAAAAACTGTAAGTTTTTACAAAAAAGTTAATAGTGGTTTAATTCGTATAGCTTATATTCTAAGAATAAACTCTTAAATCACGCACCTTTCGATTATATAGCTACAACCCCTTCGCAAGAAAACGACCCCATTTTCCCGGCTTAAGAGAGAGTTGTTCTTAAAATAATTTAAATTGATTATTTGGCGACTACATATCGTTTAATAATTTATTAGCTTGCAAAATATACGCATCTCAATTATTGAATTGCCATTTTCTTTCTATAGTGCAGTCACTGAAGGTAAAAATCAACTATTACCTTCGATTTCGGTAAATCTCCATTTATTTTCACGAATTGACAATAACAACTTGGGGTTTTAGCCTGGGGTATATGTCACCCCTTCTCGGGAGTGAAAATTACTTTATTAAAAATAACCCCACAAATCGAGAGAGGGACAAATTTTAAGCAAAATTTGTTATATAATGTGATTAAAATAAATCAATACTTTTTGAGTTATTAAAGATCAAATATTTTAATTTTTGGAAAGAAAATGCATGCTTTAGAGCGATTTTTCATAAATGACTCAAAAACTGTAAGTTTTTACAAAAGTTTTCATCACTAAAATTGAAGCTAATAAAAAATATAATAAATTGCTTACTTGAAAAACCTTTAATGTTAATTTAAAGTAAGTTATTGGTAATTAAATGTATATTTTTTTTCCGCGACTGTTCAAATCTAAGGGTTCAAGCTTAAATAACGGGAAAAAGATGCATTTTATAACACTTAGGTACTAAATACTTGTCAAAATACTTAGAAATACCCATCAAAAATAAGATCCAGAAAAAGTTGATAGTATCAAAATCCGCTCACGAATTTTCGTAAAAATGAATGGAGATTTACCGAAATCGAAGGTCATAGTTGATTTTTACCTTCAGTGACTGCACTATAGAAAGAAAATGGCAATTCAATAATTGAGATGCGTATATTTTGCGAGCTCATAAATTATTAAACAATATATAGTCGACAAATAATTAATTTAAATTATTTTAAGTACAACCCTCTCTTAAGCCGGGAATATGGGATGGTTTTCTTGCGAAGGGGTTGTAGTTCAATAATCGAAAGGCGCGTGATTTTAGAGTTTATTCTTAGAATATAAGCTATACGAATTAAACTACTATTAACTTTTTTGTAAAAACTTTTTCAGTGATTTACAAAAAACCTCTTCAAAACATGCATTTTTTTCACAAATAATTAAAATCTTTGATCTTTAATAACTTAAAAAGTATTGACTTATTTTATTAACTTTATATAATAAATTTTGCTTTTAATTTGTTCTTTTATTGATTTGTGCAATTATTTTTTATAAAATAATTTTCACCCCCGAGAAGGGGCGGTATCCACCCTCAGGGTAAAGGCGCAAGGTGGTACCATGTCACCTTTGTTTCTTGACGTATCCTCTAACCACTAACCAATTTTCGTGAAAATCGATGAAGGTTCACCGAAATTGAAGGTAATCGTTGATTTTTACCTTCAGTGACTGCACTATACAAAATAAATTGCAATTTACTGATCTAAATGCGCGTAATTTGGAAGCTTATAAATTATTAAATGATATGTAGTCGCCAAATAATTAGTTTAACGCATTTTAAGTACAACTTTCTCTTAAGCCGGGAAGATAGGGTGGTTTTCTTGCGAAGGGGTTGTAGCTCAATAATCGAAATGCCCTTGATTTAATAGTTTATTCTTAGAGTATATAAGCTATAGGAATTATATCCGCAATACGATATATTTTAACTTTTCTCAGCATCTTTCTCTTAAGTTAAATCAATTAAAGGGTTGTTTGGGGGTGAAGGGGATGAGCTCAAAAATCTAAACTATGTAATTTGAAGAGCTCATAAATAGCTCGTAATTCTGCCGCAAAAACCGATTCAATATTCCTATTTTTAGGTAGTGGGGGGGGGGGCTGACTCAGCCCCCCCACTAGGGTATTAAATTCCTGCTCAGTGGAACGAGCTCAAAATTTTTAGTTTGCGGAATATGAGAGCTCATAAATAGCTTATAAATCAGGGCTATTTGTTTTTTAATTTTTGCAAGTGGGGGGGGGGGCAGCTCAACACGGGTCAAAGCGCCATTGTACGCCCCACCAGAAAAGATCAGTTAAACAAACACTTACAGGGAAAAAACAAGTTGATATTTGAGACTCGTCCAGATTTTAATTCATTTTTAAGGGAGATTTAACATGACAAAACACTAAAGGTACATTTTACTAATAGAGCGGCTGTTGCGCTCATCGCTGAACAATCGTAGCTGAGCAATGATCGCGGTGTACTGCTAAACTGCAGTGTGGTTCCACGGGCGAGAAATTGACGCTAGCAGTAGCAGTAAAATGAAGAGTGATAAATGAAACCAACAGCAATAATACTGGACGGCTCCACGATTCTGTAAACTATCGCTCAAGATCGTTAAAAGACGCGTCGTCAAGGTCATGTCGCAGATGGATAGGTCCAGACCTATTTTTACAGTAATTTACAGGGGCGGAGGTAAATTGAGTCCCATAAATATATCTAAATTAAGAAGGGTCAAAATATTTAGATGGTCGAATTGAATCCCGGGCATCGTAATCCTTCTAATTACCCTGTAATAGCTTTTAATTTGTAAGTATTTTATTGGTTATGCATTTATGATAATCAAATTAATATAAAATGTAATACATACAGTGCGCTGGAATAAGTGTTACCCCCCTCATTAACTTATTTATTTTTAGCACATAAGCAAACCGCTGGGATAGGTCGATTTTTAAACTAACCATAGTATATTATAGCATCAATGTTTCGAACTTTACGCGATCCCTCTTCAGGTGACAGGCATACCTTTGATTTTTTTAAATGGGAAAGTACATCATGTGACCCCTCATATAAAAGACTTTGAAATACTGATTACAAAAATGGATAATACTTTAATCCTATTTGAGACCGTAGGCGCAAAATTTCGATCGAAGTCTTTTTAAACGCATTAATTTTTTCAAATCCTGAAAAAACCGTTAAGTATTTTTCAAAAATTTAAACACAGAATGAAAGCTTACATTAATACGGAGGGCTGAAAGTCCTTACAATAAACAAGAAGTTTCATTTAAATGATATATTATTTGAAATTAAAAATCAGACTATATTTTCTCTTTTTTTTACCCCTGTGACTTATTAAAATAAACATTATAGAAGTTCTCAGGGGCTTTTGACCCTCGATAATACTGTAATATTTAATTCTGCATTTAAATTTTTCAAAAATACTTATTAGTCTTCTCAGGATTGGAAAACAAATGAATGCATTTAAAAAGAATTCGATCGAAATTTTGCACCTACGCTTTCAAAAATGATTAAAGTATTATACATTTTTGTAATCAGTAAATGAGGTGTCACATGATGTAATTTCCCATTTAAAAAATCAAATTTATGCCTGTCACCTGAAGATGGATCGCGTAAAGTTCGAAACATTGATGCTGTAATATACTATAATTATTTTAAAATTCGACCCCGTCCGAGCGTTTTGCCTATATGCTTAAAATAAATAAGTTAATAAGGAAGGGTAAAACTATAGAGCTCGATCTATCTGTATACGATACGGTTTGAGTTGATTGTCAAAATGAATTATGTGAAAGTTTTCTTAGTGAAAAAGGAAAACAATTGATTGTGGTGAATGGCTTCAAATATCGTTTTCACAAATCTTTAAAAAATGACGGGGTGATGACAAGCGTTGAATTTGTTGTGCGCAGACGAAAGAAAAATGTAAAGTAATTTTAAAAACCCAAGGGGACCACGTAGTGACGGAAATTATGGATGACCACAAGCATTGTGAATTAAACGAAGATGTGCTCAATCGTCAAATGTTAAGTAACTCCTTGAAGTGAAAGACCGTAGAAGATATCAGTGGACCTATGAAAATGGGTGATATGAAGTCCCGTCTGCAAAATTAGCATATACGCCCTTGGTTTTTTTAATTAGTACAATATTTTGCTTAACATGTATACAGCAAAAAAGCTCATTTTGGAGCCACTCAAATAGGAGCGCCCGCCTGCAGTGCATCCATCGCAGGTCCGTTATCGCCGACCCTGTGGCGCTTTGCATGTTGTAAATTGTCGTTCTCGTGGAGCCAAGATTTTACAGCTGTGCTGCTGCCGTAATTTTACCGCTACTGCTAGCGTCAATTTCTCGCCCGTGGAGCCGTAGCCTTAAGGCGCCGTTTTGACTGAAGCGTCTTCAGCTGTTATACTGCTGGAGCAGGTAGCATCGATTTTTGGCGACCTGTCCGAGAGCAGACACAGTCGTAGATGCTGTGCGGTTATAGTGACGTGTGCATTCTGTTTTCGGTGTTTCGGAGTTTTTTATTTCAAATATTTTTAGCAGTTTGTTGCCTTTAAGGGATTAGAGAGAGAATGAACCAGAATTGTTCTTGATTTACCGATAAACATTTAAAGGCAGTACTGCGCGTTCTTACGTTTAATACCGCATTTATACTCAGTCCTCTTGGACAGGGAATTTGGCAGGGAAGTGGGCAGCGTGAATGTGTAAATAGCCCACTCGTTCTGCTTCTCGTCATGCTATTGCCATTGCACCTACATACCCAAAGAATCGGTTTTTGTGGCGGAAGTCAAAAGAGAGGCAGCGCGAATACGAGTGGGTATTTACATTCAGCTACTCTCTCTCTCTCACTTGCCGCCGGCAAAGCGGCAAGTGAGTAAAGCCTGGGTTTCCTCGAAAGCGGCACCGACAAACAGCGACCGTAGCACTGCGATGAATTACGTCAGATTACGGTGATAAATTCAAGGTTTTTCACTGGGGCAATGGAATGTGCAAGCTCAGCAAGCGGTGGCTTCCAACGCATCCCCAACGCTATTATTTTGCATGGTACAGTTTTTTATGATGTCATTCATCGCAGTGTTACGATCGCAGGTTATCGGCACCGCTTTCGAGGAAGCCAGCGCTTAAGGGAGCCAGATGATGCTGTTGTCACATTCCTTTCTTGTGAGTCGTTCGGTAATGAATTGTGAGGACATTGGCGAGGAACTGATGTGAAGACCTCACTCGCGTCGATATCATATTTCGTGCAATATTTCCGTCAACGGCAGCAGCAATGGCAATAGCTGAGTATTATGCCGGATTATATAAATAGCCAATCCGGCATTATGCCGGATTTATAAAATGAAAGAGGACATTAAAAAACGTTCAAGTAAAGTGCAATCCCAAAAATAACATTAGCTTTATAATAATTTTGAATCCATTACATTAATAATAAGAAAAGATTACCGACCCGTTCTCTAAGCGACTAATTAGTTAATGGTCGGAACTGTTAAAACTACCATTAAAGGCCATAAATTTTTAACATAAATCGTTAATTTTTCCGCTTTAACTCTGTCGGAATCGTATTTATACCATGTATTGTTGATAAATTTCTTCGTGGTCTGCAACTGACTAAAAATAAAACCCATCACCGACTCTCATTCAGCTTCTTTTCAAATGGTCGCAGACTTTTTTCCGCGATAAACGAATGATATGAACAATACCGCTGTTTTTTTTTTCAAGCGAACCGCTAAAACCGCGTTATCGAAACTACAAAGAATCTAACAAAGCGCCGTTGTACGCCCTACCAGAAAAAAATAGTTAAACAAACACTTACAGGGAAAGAACAAGTTAATGTTTGAACTATTCAAATGTATATTCATATTAGATGAAACTGAAACTATTATTTATCAAGCAAATTAATTAAAATAATGCTCTTATACCATTTTACCAACTACATAAAGCCTTTGAAGAAGTTTAGAGGACCAAACACTAAAATGGTAAATGCTTTGATACAACTCCAAACTGAGTTTGGGAATGCTCGACCATTTTTCTAACTGCAAGAAAGCCGTTAAAGAAGCTGGGAGAATTTTAGATGACACAACACTAGAAGATATGTTAGATGACAAAACACTAAGATAAAAAATGTATTGACATTCCATATTGCTTCCAAAACCCTTTTGCAGTTATATTGAAGCTGTACCAAGCAATTTTCAAATTAACACAGCAAATTTGCAAAGACAACCTACTCTCCACACGGAATTTAAGAACAGTACTAACTCACTGCACTTGGTACACAGTTTGGGTTTAACCTCAAAGACCTGAAAAGGTTTGCTCCGCAGGCGTAACTATCTTAATTAACGAAAAAACAGGAGAATTGAGGCATGTATGTACAATCCGACAAGCGAGAACTGGCGGGTGACCTTAATCACGGGTGTCACAAATGCGTGGTTGCCGTATCAAAAATTTAGTTGGGATCTGAAAATTACGTTAGTAGATATTATTCACTACGATGTGAACTCCTAGCCAACAGCGATAGAAATGAGCAATCCCTTCCACTTTTCAATTTGTTATACGCGCAACCCGCCAACACTCACTTGTCGGATTGTACATATCATGAAAAATTATTAAAATAATCTCAGAGTTTGTGGACTGTATTATAAGGTGTGGTTCAAAGGAATTGAGAGAGTTAATTATGTTATACAGACAATATCTAATTAAGTTTATAAAAGATCTTACCAGAATCACGCTGTTGTTTCCCGTACGAGGTTTGATTGTCTTTAGCGGACTAGCGGTTTTTGTCTATAACGGATTAGCAGTATTTCTTCATAAGGGAAAATGAAAATGTAGTATGTCAAAGTGTGTAAATAATTTATTTCCTTAGCTGAGCGCTTTCGACATAAACGTCATCATCGGAGCTAATGCTAACATAAAAAAAGAGATCTTGTAAGAAAAAGAAGTACAAAATTCTTTTTTTACTTACGTCAAATACTAAAAAAGTACCGCTACATAGAGGTGTAAACAAGTGCATCTTAGGAATGTAAATTTGATTTTTAAATTGTGAATGCTAACTTAGTCCTCCGTACAACAGCAAACAGCAAAAAAACAGAAAGAAACGGCCACATACACGTTGCACAAAAACATATAAACTTTTTTCATGGTACGGGTGTCGATATCACCCGTCCATCCTTGGCCTAGTAACAACAGCTGACTGACAAGGTCGGATATTCAAATCTGCTTTTATCTGTTCTGCGTTAACGTTGACAGCTGACGTTGAAACATGAATATTTTAAACATATTGAAAGGAAAATTGAAAATTTTTACAATGAAATTGATAAGGAAATGTACCTTAGATGTTTGTACTAATCAACTATTAAATTAATTGATGACATGCTTGATTTTGAGACTAATTGGCCTCACTTACATACACTGTGTTAAGTTAAAAAATTAAAAAAACAAAAAAAAAATTATTAAACAGAAAGTAATGAGAAAGATCAATTTTGATTGTGAATTCTCAAATTCAATATTCAGAAGATGTTAGCTTGTTGAAGTTAAAGATTGAGATAATATTATATTGTTGTTATTTATCATCTTTTTGTCATTTATGTAAGTCATTGCAATGACCTTGACTTGGTGTATGGATATTTTATTAAGTTGAAACCCTAATGTTTATGTAGAAATATTAAATGATTTTATTAAATGCTATGATGTTAAAATGGGTATATTCAGTGTCTATTGTTGTAAGACGTTGATGACATAATAGAAAGATATAGTGTTCGGTGGAATTCAATTTTTAACAAAATAGTTTCGAACACTTTTGTTGTTAGGTGTTTTATTTCTAAGGCTCACATTACTTGTTGGTAGAATCTGTATTAATAATGTATATATAAATCTGGCCAATAGTCAAATGTTTTCCTTTTTTTTTTTTGTTTTATATAAAGTTATAAAATTTAATTTTGAATAAAAATACAATAGTTTTTATATACATAAAAGATTGCAAGAGATCACTACTCAACTGTCTCCCACAGATACTTGAAGAGAGGTTTATAATTACAATTTAAATTGATCTGAGTATTAACACAAAAATCAGGATTAGACTTCTCTCAGAGAGATGAAGTCTAATCCTGATTTTTGTGTTAATACTCAGATCAATTTAAATTGTAATTATAAACCTCTCTTCAAGTATCTGTGGGAGACAGTTGAGTAGTGACCTCTTGCAATCTTTTTTTATGTATATAAAAACTATTGTATTTTTATTCAAAATTTAATTTTATAACTTTATATAAAAAAAAAAGGAAAACATTTGACTATTGGTCAGATTTATATATACATTATTAATACAGATTCTACCAACAAGTAATGAGAGCCTTAGAAATAAAACACCTAACAACAAAAGTGTTCGAAACTATTTTGTTAAAAATTGAATTCCACCGAACACTATATCCTTCTATTTTGTCATCAACGTCTTACAACAAGACACTGAATATACCCATTTTAACATCATAGCATTTAATAAAATCATTTAATATTTCTACATAAACATTAGGGTTTCAACTTAATAAAATATCCATACACCAAGTCAAGGTCATTGCAATGACTTACATAAATGACAAAAAGATGATAAATAACAACAATATAATATTATCTCAATCTTTAACTTCAACAAGCTAACATCTTCTGAATATTGAATTTGAGAATTCACAATCAAAATTGATCTTTCTCATTACTTTCTGTTTAATAATTTTTTTTGTTTTTTAATTTTTTAACTTAACACAGTGTATGTAAGTGAGGCCAATTAGTCTCAAAATCAAGCATGTCATCAATTAATTTAATAGTTGATTAGTACAAACATCTAAGGTACATTTCCTTATCAATATCATTGTAAAAATTTTCAATTTTCCTTTCAATATGTTTAAAATATTCATGTTTCAACGTCAGCTGTCAACGTTAACGCAGAACAGATAAAAGCAGATTTGAATATCCGACCTTGTCAGTCAGCTGTTGTTACTAGGCCAAGGATGGACGGGTGATATCGACACCCGTACCATGAAAAAAGTTTATATGTTTTTGTGCAACGTGTATGTGTCTTTCAACTATTAGTATTTCTTCAGTTTACTGCCTTTAGCGGATTCGCGTGTTTGTTGCTTTCAATGCAGGAGAGAGGAAATGGACAAGCATTGTTCTTGATTTACCGATGAACATTTAAAGACGATACTGCGCGTTTTTACGTCTAAAATGGAAGCGAACATTAAAAAATGTTCAGTAGTAATTGCACGAGAGCTCTAAAATTATCGATTTGTTTCTCGAGCGACACTTTAACAATTTTAATTTCACGACCCGAAGGGTAGTAAAATTATGCCAAAGTGGCATGAGGGCAACAAGTCGATAATAATTTTAAAGATCGAGGGTAATTCGCTGAGATTATTTCATGAATAAAACTGTCTTTTTCAATCATTTTAACTAATATTTTATTGATATCTTCACCTGAATATTTGCTAAACGGGTTTCTTGGTGTTCTCTGTGACAAGTTGTAAAACATTAATTGTGATTAATGTCACTGAATGTTCATTTTTGCATAGTAACGAAGGACATCTGACGTAATGCTGGCCCACTGGATATTATCAAAAATTATCACTTTAAGTTTTATTTCTGTAACTTTCTATTAGTCAGAATCTCCTATGAATAAAATAATCAAGTGAATTACGACCTCAAAAATCACATTATCTTATGTGAATTAACAGGTGAAATGTGGCTCGCACCAATATTCTTGTGCCGCAACATTCGTGGCCCTTATACAGGGTGTTTCATTGCGAAACGGAAATACTTTAACGGTGAATAGAGGTCACCGTGCCGGTTTAAGATATACTACATTTTTTGCCCTGTCGACTTTTATAACCGAGTTACAGGGTGTTTTATCGATTTTGCCCATTTCTTTCCTAAGCCATAACTTTAGAACCACCCTGTATATTTTTTTGATATTTGGTACACATATGTCTCATTCAAAACCCAAACGATCGACATACTAACCATAAGAAAAATCCAGGTCCAGATTAACAAAAAATTATAAAGTAATTGTGACCTTAAAACAACACCCTGTATATTCAAGTTTTGAAAATCTGTTTGCATATTTGAAAAGAGCACAAAAAAGTAAGTTTAATGGTTCGCTTCATTTTTTCAGCCAGACAATTTTATGACTTTAATTTTGAAATTATATCAAATTTTTTAAGAACTCGTGACATTAAAAAGCAGATGTTATTAACTTTTAGTTATAAATTATTAAAGTTAATAAATAAATACTCATTTTAAAAATAATCAATACTTATTTACCACATTGGAACGACCCAATTACTAATGACAAGAACAATCCAGGTCTGGATTAACAAAAAAATATAAAGTAATTGTGACCTTGAACAACACCCTGTATATTGAAATTTTGAAAATTTGTCTGCGCATTTTAAAAGAGCATAAAAAACTGTGATTAAAGATTTATTTTAATTTTTTGCGCCGTTCATTTAATTACATCAATTTTGAAATTATATTGAAATTTTAAAGAATTCTGAGATTAAAAACCAGGTGTTGTTAATAACTTTAAATAATTTAATGTTAATGAATCAATACTTATTTTAAAAATACTTATTTACTACGCTGGCTGGCTTCATGGATTCTCTGGATTTGTAGCTGTATGCACATCATTAAAAATTAGAATTGCGAGAATTGGGATATTTTAATGATTTAGTAAATTAAAAAAAAATCAGCTATATCTAATAAAAAAATTCGTTTAAACAATTCAAACAATTCAACAATTTAACATAAATTAAAAATATTTGAACTATAACAGTTGCTCAAAATGTCCGCCATTTTGTTCGATGCATTTCCTTGCTCGTTTTAAAAGATTTCGAATCGATTTTCTAATTACATTGGGATTGTTCTTAATTTTTCTGGCAGCCTATTGTTACCTTGACAGAATTAATCAATATGATTTCAAAATTGCCGTAATTAAATTATCTGCCCAAAAATTTGACATGCTCCTTTTAACGCAGTTTTTTATGCTCTTTTAAAATACGCAAACAAATTTTCAAAATTTCAATATACAGGGTGTTGTTCCAAGGGAACAATTATTTTATATTTTTTTGGTTAATCCGGACCTATATTTTTCTTGTGATTATCAATTGTTTCGTTCCAATGTGGTAAATAAGTATTGATTATTTTTAAAATGAGTATTTATTCATATTTTTAATAATTTATAACTAAAAGTTAATAATATCTGCTTTTTAATGTCTTAGTTCTTATTTCTTTAATGAGTTCTTAAAAAATTCAATATAATTTAATAAACTTACTTTTTTGTGCTCTTTTCAAATATGCAAACAGATTTTCAAAATTTGAATATACAGGGTGTTGTTTTAAGGTCACAATTACTTTATAATTTTTTGTTAATCCGGACCTGGATTTTTCTTATGGTTAGTATGTCGATCGTTTGGGTTTTGAATGAGACATGTGTTTACTAAATATCAAAAAAATATACAGGGTGGTTCTAAAGTTATAGCTTAGGAAAGAAATGGGCAAAATCGATAAAACACCCTGTAACTCGGTAATAAAAGTCGGTAGGACAAAAAATGTAGAATATGTCGAACTGGCTTGGTGACCTCTATTCACCATTAAAGTTTTTCCGTTTCCCAATGAACCACCCTGTATAAAAAAACGTTGCCGACCCGTGCTCTAAGCGACTGAATACTACTGGTCGGAACAATTAAAACTACAATTAGAGGTCATAGTTTTTAATACAAATCGATAATTTTTCCCAATTTAACTCTGTCGGAATCGTAGTTATATCGTAAATTTCTATATGGTCTGCAACTGACTAAAAATAAAACCTATCACCGACTCACATTCAGCTTCTTTTCAAATGGCCGCAGACTTTTTTCCGCGATAAACGAATGATATGAACAATACCGCTGTTTTTTTCAAGCGAACCGCTAAAACCGCGTTATCGAAACTACAAAGAATCTAACAAGGCGCCGTTGTACGCCCGACCAGAAAAGAACAATAAGTCCGCCGCCCGATTCTATTATCGGAATCTATGAAAGTCATTAATCATGAAGTTCTGAACAAAACCAGATGAAGTAGAGTAATTGCCTTATTTTTAGCTCAAATGACGATCTCCGATCGCAGAGCAATTCGACGCTCTAATACGAGATTCAGCCAAACGTACATTTTAATTGACGTCTCGGGTCCAGAACAGGAAGAGCATATTGACAATAGTAATTACCCTTAATAGAGATCGATAGGATGGGATAAAGACATTATGCAAATAAACGTTCCATAACGTCAAATATCATTATATGATACAATATCAACAACAGCTGGAATTGTTTTCTTGTTATATTTTTAAATTTGCATTATACGCAGAGGACGAAAAAACAAAAGAGAGGCATGTTAGGATTGAATTTCAAAAGGTATATTAATCAGAAATGGAATCGAAACAAGACAGACTGGAAAAATTAGGCTAAGATGCTTAGATGAGAAGAACATAGTGTATCAAAAAAATGAAAACAGTTTAGCAAAGGATAAATATACACAACCAAACTTAACTGCAAATTTAAAAAAAAACGAACAAACGAAGTCAAACAATATTTATTTAAAAGCAATTTAATAACAAATATGCAGGGTGTCTGCGTAACTTGGAACCAGATGGGAAACTTTTTTAATATCAATTTTACGAAAAAAAGTAATTCTTTATAAAGTGCTCTGCATAGTCTAAAACCTAAGATGCAATCATCAGATATCAAATTTTGTCAACAGTATACGAGGTATGTCAAAAATATGAATTTCGCTTAAGAGCAAACTACCTTTATACTTCAAAATATCAAAAAATTTTATTATGAAAAGTTATTTGTAATTAAAAACCATATTCAAATATGCAATAACAGCCTTCTACTTGAAAAAAAAAATTCTGAAATTTTCCTAAATTCCTAAACCGATTCCGAACATCATTTTTATTTATTAGACATGTAATAACTCTTTTATTAATAATTTTAGGAAAAAAGTTATTCTTCATAAAAATCTGTGCATGGTCTAAACCTCAAGATGCAACCTTCAGTTATCCAAGTTTGTTAATTTTATACGAGGTGTGTCAAATAATATGAATTTAGAAAGAATTTCTAAATTCGAGTTTCTAGATTCAGTCTCATAACAGGCCTAACAACTGACATATATTCGGGCCTTGTTTCCAATCTTAGGTGTTTGTTTTTCCAAATTGTGTCATTTAGGCATCCGACCGTTCTACTGACTTTAATTATTTGGTCTTTTACCTCTTTTTCGACATTGTTGTCGGCTGATAGATTAATTCCCAGATATTTCAAAGTCATTACTTGTTGTATAATTTGATTGTCTAACTCCAAGAGTAAACCTGTCAAGTAAAAAACTAAGAAACCTAATAAAAAAGTCAAAGAACAAATCAAATTCAGTATTTTAACACAAAATGGTGAAACGGAACAATTTGAAAGAAATAGAGTAGTAAGGCAAGTGATAGTGACAATTTAACCTGACAGTAGAATTTGTGTTAAGAAAGGTCCACAAGGGAAACCTAAGAGCATCAGGTTACCAACTAATCGCCTATGCAGATGATATATCCATAATAACAAAAACAAGAACAATCATGAAAAAATTATTAACGGAGATTGAAGAAGAGGGAAAGACGATGGGACTAAGAATTAATAAAAAGAAAACAAAACTAACGAGACTCGGAAAAGCAGAACAAAACAGAGAGATAAAGATAGTAAATAAAAAATTCTAGGAAGTACAAAAATTTAAATACCTGGGCGTTATGATAAACAACAAAGGGGAAAGAAAAACGGAGATCAAAGAAAGAATAACTTCGACAAACCGGGTATACCAAACAAATAGACAACTACTAAAGAGTAAAACATTGACCAAACAAACAAAAATCAATATAAAAGAATAGTAAGACCAATAACAATATATGCAGCAGAAACCATGACTATGACAAAAAAAAAGAAGAGAAATTAAGGATAAATGAACGAAAGATAATAAGGACAATACTGGCTCCAGTGAGAATCGAAGAACAAGAAGGAGAACAAATAAAGAAATTTTAGAATAATTAAATGGAGAAGATATAGCAAAAAAAATAAAAGTAGGTACAAAGAACCAAATGGCATGGTCATATATGGAGACAAGGATAAGAATCAGTATCAAAAGCGATGATATTATGGCAAACAGGAGGAAAAAGGATACGTAGTCGACCCAGATCAAAATGGTTAACTGAAGTAGAGGAGGACCTAAGAGTGCCAGGAATTACAAAATAGAAAGAAAAGGCAATAGATTGGAAGAAATGGAGGCGTATTAGTCAGCAAATACAATGATCATGGCATCGTGTGGACTGATCCACCCTGTAAAATGGATCTAGAAAGCGAAAGCGGTAAACCCCATATGGGTGTTAAGCCATATACTAGACCAGTGGCGGCTCGTGGCTTGAGGGACAAGGTCGGCAAGGTTTTGTCTCCTCAGATAGGTATGCCATCTAATTAAAAGGCTTCCATTTCATAGAAGATTTTTGGTTTTTGTTTTTTTTTATTTTTTTTTATTGTTTTTTTGTTTTTTTTTTGTTTTTTCCTATAAATTTAGATCCTGAACCTGTTTATAAATTAACTCGTTTATGTTGTTTCAAAGTAACAAAATGGGTTATAACGTCATTGTAAAATTTAATATTGTTATGGGGAGGTTTTAAAAGTTTTTTTCTATTGACATTTGAGACAAGTTTGATATTCTCTCTTGCTTCATGGTGTTTCGACAATACGTTTTGACTCTTTTGAGACAAGAGAAATCCCGTTCATTTGAGGCAGAATTTGCCCACATTTGAGCACATTAATTTATTAATTTCGGGAACAGTTTGTTATACCTAACGAATTGCAGTATATAAAATTAAACATATTTTGTAACTTATTCCACCTTCTGAAAATATTTAGATCAGCTTATAAAACTGTTAATCAATTTTCTTATTTTATTTGATTAAAGAATGATGGATAATTTTTAATGAACTTGTCTAATAGATATTTTAAAAATTCTTTGGAAATAATAATTGAGCTATCCTTCCACTCAAAAAGGTCCGGAACATTGTTTAAATAATCAAAATGTCAAAAAATGAAGAAAAACTTCGATTTTCTTCTTCGTTTTTGATTTTAACTTTCAAAGTACATATTCACTTCTGAGAAAAGTTGCACTGACATGAAAGTTGCGTAATTAAATTTCCTACAATATAGGATTGGTTAAAAATTTTAAAAAGTGTCAATATTGTTGCAAAACAGCAATAATTGCGAAAAAAAAAACATAAAAAATAAGTATTCGCATTTTAAGTTTTTCAACCATTTATGCTACTCTTACGACCTTCATATTTTAACCAGAAAACCTTTATGATATAATAAAACAATACTGTAAATTTCATTAAGATCGATTCAATACATTTTGCAAAATAAATTTTGCAATCCAGCTTTTGCAAAAAAAATTAATTTTTTCAAAATGTTGCAGTACTGACAATAAAGCAGATAGCAAGTTGAATTTTTTTACATATAGAAGAATGGTACAGTATTCTTCTATACGTAAAAATAAATTCAACTTGCTGTCTGCTTTATTTTCAGTTCTGCAACATTTTGAAAAAATGAATTTTTTTGCGAAAGCTGGATTGCAAAATCTATTGAACCAATCTTAATGAAATTCACAGTATTGTTTTATTATATGATATACTTTTTCTGGGTAAAATTATGAAGGTCCTAAGTGTAGCATAAACGGTTGAAAAACGTAAAATGCGAATACTTGTTTTTTATGATTTTTTCGCAATTATTGCTATTTTGCAACAAGGGTGACAATTTTTAAAATTTTCAACTAATCCTATATTGTGTGAAATTTAATTACGCAACTTTTATGTCAGTGCAACTTTTCTTGAAAATGAATACTTTTAAAGTTATAATCAAAAAATGAGGAAAAAAATCAAATTTTTCCTTCATTTTTTGACATTTTGATTATTTAAACAATGTTCCGGACCTTTTTGAATGGGAGGATAACTGAAATACTATTATATGAGTTATTTTCAAGCAATTTCTGCAAACACATATGAGTCACCTCTCAACGTCCAAATTAATGTTACTAATATTTTTACAGATGCGCCCTGGTCTATAGGTACGTGTCTCGTTGCCGTTTGTAGATCACCATCACCGCTCGGCAGATTGTTTATCTGCCGTACTTGCCATTTAAATAAATACGGGGAATGTATAGTTTGTTGCCTATCGGCTAATATTCCATAGCTTCTTAGTATAAGCAAATGGTCAATCTGGGGACGGCTTGCCGAAGCGGGCCTTGAATTCACACAATCGCAATCGGGTGTATGGCTAGGATCATTAATTTGAAAAGTATCTTACGCACAGCGCACAGGGATCACTTAACGTATCGGATCGATCGAATACTTTTAAAAAACAATGAATAAAATTTTGTCTGTATTATCTCACAGATATTTTTTTTATTTCACAGAAACGAATATCATCAACTCTGAATAACTTATAAATTTAAAAAAATCTATAATGTGTCCATAAATGTGTGGGTCGGCACTGCCGACCCTGACCAGCCGCCACTGATACTAGTTACTAGACTATTCTACTTTTGCATCATACTTAAATGTAAAAGAGTACGAAATATAGAACGAAAAAGAAAATACGTTTAAATACATGCTGAAGGTTTTCCAAAAGTCGGATACGTCTCAGAAAATTCGATACAACTCAGTTTCTCATTTACTGACACATTTCGGCCGGCACGCCGGAAAACACTGCAAGCTGGCAATCGCGTTCCCGTCCCGACGTCAGCGTCAGCGTCAGCATCAACCTTGTTCCAGACTTCGATATCTGGATGAGCGTCCTTGCACTACGGAATCCTGTGACCCATAAAGGCGCTCCTACGCTGGGAGAGAGCTGTGTCTGCGATTTTTTGATATCTTATTTTATTATTTCCGAAGGTAAAAATGCATTTCATAAAACTTTTATTAAGATTTTTGTCATATATGCTAGGAAGTTGTTTATTTGGGGAAATATAATAGAACGCTGACGACGCTTACTCGATATTGTTCGGCGTTTTCTGACTGTATAGCTACAAAGTTGGGGAAGAATTAAAATTTCTTCGGGAAACTTCGAAAGGGAGATAGCCTATCATACCTTCTTTTCAACACGGCCCTAGAGAAAGCTATTAGAGAATCTGGAATACCAACAATTATTAATAGGAGTGTACAAATACTAGCATGTGCGTATGATATCGATTCCATAGTAAGAAGATAGGCATAGGCATACCTTGTAACGGGTAGCTCTTTCAGGATGACAGACTCAGTATAACACAGGTAAAAAATAAAGTAAATATATTTAAGGTAATTATATACAATTTAATATAAATAAAATAAAATATAATTCTATCTTCTGCAAATTATAAGCAATATTATACTTCTTACTGCCATCCTAACATAATGGTAATATTAAAATGATACGATAAACAATACAATATAATACAATAACAACCTCGCTACGTTAAATCAACATAGCCATATATTCCGATCCGGAGATACCGCATTTCACTTCAATGCCGCACGGCTGAACGGCGACACGCAGTCACTCGTTCCTCGCTACTACCGCCCACTGCGATAATGGTGATGGCAAGACTCCACGTCACTACTGTGGCGTCCGCCTAGGCATAGTTCCACCTCACATACGGTGCATCTCTGCCAATCGAGCTATTGCTATTTCAACACGCTAGCAACAACTGCGAAATAGCAGCAACAAGAACGGTGCTACACGTTAATACAAGTAAAACATAGTATGTGAAAGTGACAAACAGTAAGAAAGTAGCAAAACCCGAAGATCTAGCTGTTGGAACTTATATTTTCCAAGGAGTAAGAGAGTCCACATATCTCTTTGTTTAACGTTAAGAACGGAACATTGCGCTTATGGAGATCAGTGTTGCCAAACCTCTAGGGCACGGGTGGCTACTCGACTGCCGATATACGGTTTATTCTAATCAGTACGACGCGTGACGTGCCATAGGCGCACTTCTATCGTCCATAAGAATTACATTGGCATATCTAAGCAACGCTCCTTTCGTGAAACGCTGTATAAGCTCACAAATAAACAAAGGTAAATAACTGCAGAAATCAACAGACGTAAATATCTAGCAAATAGAGCATACTATGGATTAAAGAAACTTTTGAAATATATAGTCACAAAAAGAACGAAAATATTGACATACAGAACTCTGGGTTGCATATCAAGTCCGTTCTCGCTTACGCGTGAATGATGCGCTGTCACTTTTGCCTTAATAAAACTGTACAATTGACAGATTTCATAGCATACCTTGACCTGTAGAGAACAAGTTTTCAAATCGATTATGCATCAACAAGAAATGTTAAAAAAGGTGGGATAATACTGGTGTTTCTTTTTTATTAATGTAGTTCTTTTAGCGTAAGATTTTGTGGGAAAGGCTCATTTATTTAGAAGAAAGAGACAGAGGTTGTATTGCTAAAATAGGTTATAGAAAGCTGTTAATTAATAATCAGAACTGGAAATGGAATGAAATAACCGAAAAACTCGGAGAGATGCCAAAAAACTAAGTACATTTAATGATGGCAATGAGACGACAATGCAAAGACAACGGCAAACGAGAAAAATTGATAACAACGAATTAGAAAGAAATGAAAAAAAGCAAATAATGAAAATAGCAACATGGAACGTAAGAAGTATACAGGGCAAAGAAAGACAGTTAGAAGAAGAATTTATGGAAACAAAGCTAGATTTACTAGCAATAAATGAAACAAAAAAGAAAGGCAGTGGCACATACAAAACAGAAAATGGTAACACTTTTATCTGCAGTGGAGTCACCGAAAATACCAGAGCAGCAGCAGGAGTAGGGTGTATAATAAATAAGGAGTGGGAAAAGAAATCTATAATTGGGAAGCAAAATCAGAAAGAATATTAATAGTAGTAATGAAGAATAAGAATAATGACTTTAGAACAGTCATAATAATTGTATATGGTCCAAATGAAGATGACAGTGTCAGCAAGAAGGAAAATTTCTGTAGTGAATTAACACTAGCAGTGGAAGACGCAAAAGGAAAAATATTCATAGCGGGGGATTTCAATAGCAGAGTTGGTAAAAGAGGTGAGATATATAAAACGGTTATAGGTCCACATGGAGAAGAAACTAGAAACAATAATGGTAAAGGAATGATTGAATTTTGTATGCTACAGAACATGATAATTACAAATACATTTTTCCAACACAGAGATATACACAAATTCACGCGAGAAGTAATAAGTAGAGGAGAAAGATCCGTAATCGACTACATATTGGTACAAAAGGATGACTATAAAAACGTGGTAGATACCAAAGTAAGAAGGGGACCAGAAATCGGTAGTATCACTACCTATTAGAGCAAAATTAAAAATGAAGAACGAAATTGGAAATGATAAGAAAGGAATTAAGCAAAATCAAACGGAATATGAAACAATTCGATCATATAAACTAAAAAATCCAGAAGTTGCCAAGGTGTATAGAGCAAATGTGACAAAAGAACTAAAGAAAATTGAAAGAAACATGAAAAATTATACTTTGGAAAAAAATGTGGTACACCTTTAAGACCCTTATAAAGATATATAAGATAAAGCAAAAGAAATATGCGGAACTTAGTGAAAGAGTAGCAATAAAAAGCAAACAGCTTGGTGGATCATCGAAATTAAAGAAGCAGTAAAGACGAAGAAAATTGCTTGGAAACGATAGCTGGCTAATAAAACAACAGATTATTATGATCAATATAAAGAAATAAGGAAACACGTAAAAGATTTAATAACAAAATCAAAACAAAATAAATCGAAAGAATTTGGAGAAGAAATGGAAAGAAATTCAAGAGAAAACCAAAAACTTTTGTATAGGGTGCTCAAAACCATTAGAACAGGAAGTAAACAAGATAGTCAGTATATTAAAGACCAGAAAGGAGATGTATTAACCCAAGAACAAGAAATAATGGAGCGATGGAAAGAATATTTTGAGAAATTACTGGAAGCTAATAAACAAATTGAAACAGTTGTAGATAAACCCAGTAACATGAATGAAAACAATGACCAAGAAGAAATAACTATAGAAGAAGTAAGAGAGGCAATTCAAAATCTGAAATATGGGAAAGCTCCTGGTAAAGATAAAATCACTGCAGAAATGCTAAGAAACATAGGGCAAATAGGAGAAAAATATTAGTGGAAGTATATAAAAAAGCATGGAGGGAAGAACAAACCCCAGAAGATTGGCAAATGGCATTAATTACGCCAATACATAAAAAAGAAGATTGCAAGGACTGTAATAATTACAGAGGGATAACACTAATAAGCACTGCTATGAAAGTTTTTGAGAAAATAATTAATAAAAGATTAACAGTAATAGTTGAAGGTAATGTGGAAAAATCACAAAGTGGTTTTAGAAAAGGCCACAGTACACAAGATCACATATTTACAATAAAGCTGTATAAAATTCGTAGGGCTCAGTGGAGGCTGTTCTGCAGAGAGAATGGAAACACCAAATAGTAATGCGAGAATTTATTAATGAGACCTACACTAAGGGTGGTTACCCCGGGAGAACTTTGAGTATTGACTTATGACTTATTCGCGTTTCAGTTGAAGACTCTATTTGCTACATATTGAATGTATGAAGGAATGAAGTTAGAGGCACCTCTGACCTGGTTGAAGTGATTCTTGAGAATGATTCTAAATGTGTATTCTTTCTCAGCGGTGGCACTTAGTATTGGTGTCAAGCCACGCGCTGAGTATATTTACAAATATTGAGAACAAAGAAATATATTTGATCATCAAATTAAATAATGCAATTGCCCGAATTATTGTTTACAATTTACAATTTGTGAACTAAATTATGGACTGAATATGGACTCAAGCTAAACACCGCAAAGACCAAGGTGATGGTTGTCAGTAAGACGCCAATACAACCGGAAGTAGTAACAGCTTATGGTGAACAATTAGAAAGAACTAACAGTATCACCTACCTTGGTTGTAATCTAAATGAGAACTGGGACATGAGCAAAGAAATTAGAATACGTATAGAGAAGGCCAGAGCTGCATTCTTTAAGATAAAGAAACTTTTATGTGGAAACAACATTACTTTGAATCTTAAAATTAGATTAGTGAGATGTTATGTGTTCTCTACTCTTTTGTACGGTGTCGAAGGTTGGACTTTAATAGATACTCTTCTCAAGAAATTGGAAGCCTTTGAAATTTGGGTATACCGAAGAATCCTACGAATAAGTTGGGTGGATAGAGTTCGTAACGAAGTTGTTTTGCACCGGATGGGAAAAGTCACAGAAGTCGTCAGAACAGTTAAAAATCGAAAACTTGAATATTTTGGCCATGTTATGCGACACCCAGAGAGATATAATATAATCCATTTAATAATACAAGGCAAGGTAGACGGAAGAAGAGGGCCAGGTCGAAGAAGAACGTCATGGCTTAAAAACCTGAGAGAATGGTATAACAGATCCTCTGCATCCCTTTTCCGAGCTGCCGTTAACAAAATTACTCTAGCCAATTTGATAGCCAACGTTCGATAATCGAGCACGGCACATGAAGAAGAAGAAGAACTAAATTAGAAACTGAATTAGAATATGACATGAAAATTAACAAACAAAAAACAAAAGTAATGGTTAATGATGAAAACTCAATATCCAATATAGTGATTCAAGATGTAAGCATAGAGCAAGTAAAATCGTTTCAATATCTAGGGGTGGAAATAGATTCAACAGGATGAACTGAGTTAGAAATCCATGATAGAATAGACAAAACAATGAAGATTTATTATACAATGAACCAGAAATTGATCAGCAAAAGCGAAATAACACAAAAAACAAAAATTAACGTGTTCAAGACGATATTCAGGCCTATACTAACCTATGGGTGTTGGATAAAAGACAGAAAAGCAGAATCCAAGCAGTCGAGATGAAATATCTACGAAGAGTTAAGGGTGTGACCAGATATGATAGATTAAGAAATACTGATATACGAGAAGATCTAAATATAGAAGCTACTCTGGAATACATTGAAAAAAGACAACTTAGTTGGTGGGGACACTTGCAAAGAATGGACAAAATGAGACCAGTGAGGAAGGTTTGGGAAGCAAAAGTACAGAAAATGAAGAAAAGAGGACGACCAAGAACAACATGGGATGGGGTAGTAAGAAGAATACTAGAAAAGAGAAGAATAACATGGAGAGAGGAACCAATGTGGCGAAGAATCGAAAAGAATGGAAAAAGTTTTTAAATGATTCGTATAGATACTAGTAATTATAATGTAGAAATTGTAAACCCGACACCGTAAGGTATAATGGTACTGATTAATATATTTTATTATAAAATAATGATTGAATATAGTAAAATAATTGGACAGCATTACGATTATGAAGGTACACAGCATTTTCTTTATTTTCATCTACTCCAGCTAAACTATTGCCATTTTTTGTAATTACATGAAAAGTTGCAGGAACACTTCAATCAATCTGTTTAGAATATTACGTTACCACTCCTTCCTACTAGAAATGATCGCGAACAGAGTTTCAATCTCTGTTTTACTCTTCCGCTTCCTGCTAAAAAGAAGAACTCGAACTTGAAATCATTGTAAATGTTTATCGAACACGAACGAAGTCTTCCAGCCTGGGATGTACAATGAAATCTTAGAAAATTTACTTGATTTTATAATGGAACGTTCTTTGTGAATTATGAAGCCATTTAAAAGGAACAGTTTGGTTTATACCTATCTCTTTCATGCGAACTTTGGATAAATTCTCCCAAATTTGATATTATACACGTGCGCTGATTAAAGATTTATAAACTTTTTAATATCTTAACAGTATATTTCTGTAAATATATTAAGAAGTATTTTAGCACAAATTTTAATAAAGTTTGCAAAACAGTTATTCAGGTTAGTATAGATATATTAAAAAGATTTGCAAAAAACATACATTTATTTATATTTATATTTATATTTATATTTATATTTATATTTATATTTATATTTATATTTATATTTATATTTATATTTATATTTATATTTATATTTATATTTATATTTATATTTATATTTATATTTATATTTATATTTATATTTATATTTATATTTATATTTATATTTATATTTATATTTATATTTATATTTATATTTATATTTATATTTATATTTATATTTATATTTATATTTATATTTATATTTATATTTATATTTATATTTATATTTATATTTATATTTATATTTATATTTATATTTATATTTATATTTATATTTATATTTATATTTATATTTATATTTATATTTATATTTATATTTATATTTATATTTATATTTATATTTATATTTATATTACATAATTACATTTCTTTTTCCTAAATGTATTTACATTTTAAATTAACTGGTAACCAAAATTTTTTTAGGAAAGTATTATTATTGATTATCCGTATTCTCAGTCAAGTTGGAGTCATGTAAAAGATGATTATGTATAACTCAGATTTTTTATGTCACCTTTGACATTGATAGAGGAATCATTAATAGTAGAAGAGCCTAGGATGCTAAATTTGTAGTTAGCTATTTGTAGTTTTAGGACCTATTTTGTTGTGAAGATTAGGTAATAAAACCAAAAAAAGTTAAGTTAAGCTTTTCAGCTTAGTGGGAACTTTCCACTTTTTTAAATTCAGTTTTCTATTTACAACAATCGTTTTTCGATTATAGCGCCATCTGTCCATAATTCGAAAAAATATCTCGAATAAAAGTTACTTATTTTTAGGCAAGGAATCCTAATCTGCAATAAAAAATGGGGGCTCCTTTTGAAGCTTTTAAAGTAACCCCCCTACTTCGCCTCCGTGGGAGACGTATTTGGTATTATTCGATAGATTTTTCAGATATATTTAATACGTTTATTTTTCCGTTTTTAGATCTGGTGTTCATTTCGCGAAATGTCGCGGGGTTCCTATTTAAACTTTTAAATTTAGTCCCCACCCATCCCCGTGGGGGCCGTGTTTGGTATCATTTGATAAATTTTAAAAAAATATTGAACACGTATTTTTTAGTTTCTCGATCTAACGCTCATTTCGCGAAATATTCGCTTTTTTCTGAAACTTTGTGACTTACTCATTTCCTTTTAAGGTTTCTTACCATTTTTCGGCTCAAATCGTCAGATTTTTCAAATATACACTGTTATGTATATTCTTAACTTACCTTATCTTAATCTGACGATTTCTAGTTTTTCTAAATTTTTTTCGGACCCCCGTTAACGAACTCCCCTGTATTAAGAGCCAATATATGGTAGGGGTACATTTACAGGGTACAAGGTTTCTCCCCATGTGATTTTCTGATCTGCTCGAGTAATTGCAAAAATCCCCGCTTGTGCTCCCCTACAATAAGAAAGATACATTTTGACATTTGCAGAAATAATTAGTAATGATAAAATTGGGACGAAACTTTTTAGACGTATATACAGTGCGTCCATAAAGTAACGCATAAATTCATTATTAGCTAAATACACAACACTATAAGAAATTCCCGAAACACGTCGATTTTTATTTTTAAATTACGATTTTTTGGCATAAATATCATACCAGTGACGTCATCCATCTGGGCGTGATGACATAATCGATAATTTTTTAAATGAGAATAGGGGTCATGTGATAGCTCATTTGAAAGGGTAATAAATTCTCTATTCAGTAATATATACATTAACATAACTGTTTATACAAGGTGTCCAGAAATACAAGTACAAGGTTTTTTTAATTAAATTAACTTACACAAAAAGAAGAATGTATGTAATTTATTTGATTTTAAATACATTTTACTACTGTCACAAAACAGAAAAAGAATTTATTTGAAAAATAAACGATGCTTTTCTCTTAAATGAAATGTTCAAACAGGTGGGCGGCAGCTTTAACATTGAATTTAAGCAAAAAACAATATTGATTTGTCAAATAAACATATTTTCTGTCTTTTACAGCAGTGAAAAGTATTTTGAATTAAATAATTTACATGCATTCTTCCTTTTGTCTCAATTTAATTAACAAAAATGTTTTTTGGATACCCTGTATAAATAATTAATAAGTGTGTTAATATTTATATTACTGAATAGAGAATTAAATACCCTTTCAAATGAGCTATCACATGACACCTATTCCCATTTAAAAAAATCATCGATTACGTCATTTGGTTTTTCCACTTGCTTACAGCAAATTAAATACGATTTTGGAAAGGTTTCATCTCTAAGTACACCAATCAATAAGTGCACAATGTATCTTCCTGGCGAGTCAGTGGTCTCGTCCGCACATATGTAAAAGTATTTATTACCTGTTTCAGCTTTTATGTTGTGGATAACTGAGGAGTATAACAAATTGACATTATTTCTCTTTAGAGTTCGTTCACTGGGAATGTTTTGTTTGCAATATTTTTTTTAAAAGAACTTAAGTTTTCATTAGATAATTTTGAAAGCGGTATATTAGAAGATACATACTAATGCACGACACAAATCTTCGTTAAAAGTTTCTTGTTCGGTTTGTTTTTGGGAACTTGACTGAAAGCTATTGGACACTGAAGGTTGATATTTTTCACTGGATGTGGTTTTTACTTTTTTAGCTAAATGTTTCGCGGTTCTGACATGCTGATCTATTTGAAATTTTTTTTCAGATGAAATCTAAAAAAGAGTATAAATATTCTATAGTTGTACCCATTTTTAAAATCTAAGATTGTAGAAATAAACTAAAAATGAACCGTTTTTGCATAACAATTAAAATATTTAAATTAAATCAAATAAAAATCGGTGTAGTAATCTTGAAAATGTCAAGAAATGACTGTGCAAGAAGGAAGAACCCCCATATATTTACAAGAGGCTCTTGGTCTTTTCTGTTTACATTTAAAGAAAAAATACTGTGAGCATAAATTAAAAGCACTTAATCCAATATATGATATGTTTTTGTTTTTAGCAAAATTAAAGCACACTATGCTATTGTTAGAAAAAAAAATGTTAGCGATCTTTCAGTAGACTATTGAATGATTTGAATTTTAAATAGGTATCCTATTTTTTATCGCCAGGAGTTTAAAAAATGCTTGAAAAAAGAAAAAATACATCGACAAGGCTAGTGAACTAGCCTTGTGTCGGTACTTCTCTTAAACATAATCTCCAATTTTAAAATGTTTGTTTGTACCACCGTGTACATTACCGTTAAAATAAAATAAAAAATAATACGTATGTATTTACGGTTTTGCCACAACATGAGCAATAAACTTTATCCATATCCATGTATAGCTCTTTGTAAGGTTTTATCTAAGTTGAAACATTGCTTATTTTCGGCATTTTCAAAGCACAATAATTATTCACAATTAGAAATAAACGTTGTTTACGCCTCCAATTTTACAACAAAAGTGAAACCAAGTGAGACTGACGGTCAAAATAAAAATTTTTACCTAGAGACATAAACTGGCAAACACAAACCCTTAATTCCAGGACAAAACGTGACAAAACTATAAGTCGCTGTCTTTTATTAGTTACTATACCAAGAATTTGAATACCAAGTGATTATAAAACAAAATTAAATATTGGCATTTTCATGCTATCTGTAAGTTTGAATATAAAAATACGTAATTATATAGTTAACACCAAATTTTCAAATTATATCTTCTTTATGCTCACTTTTATAAAAATATGCAAAATTTGACATTTTTGTATTTTTTATGCATTATATGCCAAATATGCAATTTGCATATTTGCCTAAGTCTAAAATAATAATCTGATTGGACAGAATTAAACACGTGATGAAAAATCTTACTATACGATTGGAAATTAAAATCATGAAACAATAATCCCTGAAGTTTGATTTTTGTAGGATTTTATTAGCAAAACCTCTACCAATGAAATAATCCAAAAAATGTTACTTTGTAAATAATCCGTGAACATGTTTTCCATATAGAAAATGTATCAAATATGCTAGCAGACAAATAAAGGCAAAGTGATATTGATTCAGCTTTTCAGTTTACAAACTGTTCTGTTCTAACACAGTTACGGCATCGACAAACCGTTGTTTTCACTACTCTTGTACGGACCATATTTCCCGAAAGCTTTTGCGAAAACACAATGTTAAACAATTATTGCATGGGACACTAGCACCGCATTTACAGTCTCTATCTGTCAGGGTTATCTCTCTCGAAATATATATACGTAGACACTCTGTCGGTGATACTAACAACGTTTATGTCTCTTTGCATACACTGTATACACTGTGCGAAATTTATATCTTGTCATTAAAGTGTTTGATACCGGGTTTACTTGGGAACTCTTGTGTGTTCTTAGCAGCTTGGAAGTCTCACATGAAGCTTTATTAGATCGGTGGATCGTTGTTTTGAAACGGTTTATTTAAATAACGACCTTTTTAAATACGTATATAACAATTTTGACTACAAAACTGTATTAAACCTTAGAGCAAGGACACACCAGGCGGCGTGCGTCGAGTCGACGTCGGTCGAAGCAACTTAAAACCAGTGGCGACCCGTGACTTTTTCTAAAGTGTTACCAAAACCAGATATATATATATATATATATATATATATATATATATATATATATATATATATTATATATTATTATATACAGCGTGTCTACTTAAGTTGGAAACATATGGGAAACTTTTTTGTTATGCATTTTACGAAAAAAAGTTATTCTTTATAAAAAGTTCTGCATGCTCTAAAACCTAAGATTCAATCATCAGATATCAAATTTTCTCAATATTATACGAGGTATGTCAAAAAATATGAACTTCGTTCAAGAGTAAAGTACCTTTATTTCTCTCAATATCGAAAATTCTTATTATGAGAAGTTGTTTGGAAATATAAACTAAGATCAAATATGCAATTACATGCTTCTAATTGGAAAAAAATATTTTCCAAATTTTTCTCAAATTTATTGATACTAACTTCGTTTTTATTTATTACACATAAGATAGCTCTTTTATTATTACTTTTACGAAAAAAAGGTATTCTTTATAAAAAGCTCTGTATGTCCTAAGGCGGAAGATGCAACCATCAGATATCACATTTTATTAATTTTATACGAGGTATGTCAAAAAATATGAATTTCACTCAAGAGTAAAGTACCTTTATTTTTCACAATATTGAAAACGGTTATTAAAAAAGTTGTTTAGAATTAAAAACTATGTTTCGATATGCAATAACATCCTTCTAATTGAAATATTGTGAAATATAAAGGTACTATAATCTTGAGCGAATTTCATATTTTTTGACACACCTCGTATAAAATTAATAAAAGTTGATATGTCATGGTTGTGTCTTAGATTTTGGACCATGCAAAGCTTTTTATGAAGAATAACTTTTTTTCATAAAATGAATAATAAACGAGTTATCATATTTTTGTAATAATTAAAAACGATGTTGGGTATCCATAACTTCGAGAATTTTTTTTTTCAATTAGAAGCATGTAATTGCATATTTGATCTTAGTTTTTAATTCCAAACAACTTTTTATCATAAGAATTTTCGATATTGAGAGAAATAAAGGTACTTTATCCTTGACCGAAATTCATATTTTTTGACATACCTCGTATAATATTGAGAAAATTTGATATCTGATGATTGAATCTTAAGTTTTGGGGCATGCAGAACTTTTTATAAAGTATAACTTTTGTACAATAAATATATTATACACGGCTCACTAAAATAATTAGTTACGCCCCTGTACTACTGATTACTTAAAATTCAAGTAGTATTTATGTAACCTTTCTGGAAACTCCAGGTTATTGTTGAGACTCGCATTTGAACCCCTCGCCGGGGCAGATCGTCAAAAGCTTCCTAACGAGAATCATCTCTAATCTATCGACGCTCCCGCTATTCGTAAAAAGGCCGCATTTTACCGGCTTTTTTTGCTATCGTTTTATACCGCTCAGATAATTCAATCTGCTCAGTATTATCGACGATGATTTATTTAGCGTATTAGTGAGTGCCTTACAAATGAACCAAATGGATTATGGAATTCAATCAGAGCTCTGATGTGACACGTCATCAAGGAATAAAACTGTAAGTACTCTACATGTATGTGAACATAACTTATTAGTCGTGATACTGTATGCATTTTGAACCATATACCTCTCGTAGCAAATATTCTTTGTGCCATTTATGCAGATAATACTTTAAATTACATATGAAAAATCGTTATCTACTCTTAACCAGCTTACCTATGGGAATATACTCTATAACCGTACAATAAGTATAGGTTACTATTGTTAAGGATACTTTACGTATTGCCTAAACATTTCTGTTCCATCGAGCCGTATCATATTAATTATTTATTAATTAAATCCTCAAGGTCCTTCGTATTTGCATATTTTGATAATCTCTATTCTGAGAATAACGGTTTTTCATTTATAGTGTCTTTCTGTTGCATTTGGAAATTTCCAAGCCACGCCGCCCCGGCACAAAAATAAAATATTCCTCTCTTTCTGCACTCAAATTCTCAGTATTTAACCCAGCACGTCTCTACAATAGCTGGTAGGTTGTTAAGCCCGGTCTACACGTGCAATTTCAGAAACTACTTGCTTTGTTCAAATAAAGGAGTCGTTTTGTTTGTATGAAAAAATATTTGCATATATTACATTATTTTATTTTCGTAAATATATTTTTCTGTTTATAGTATACAAAAAGTGTACTCATTTCTTGGCTGATAGTACGGGTGTTATAATTTTAACATTGTTTGTTCAACCTTTTGATTTAAATTAAATTTATAATTTTGAATCCGATTAAGCCTGGTTCACAGGTTACAAAAATTATTAAAAATAATTTTGTTTTCTTGCATAAATTGTAAGTTTTTGCTACATTTAGCTTCGCTTAAGCTCATTTTACACTTCTAGAAAACTATAGAAAATAAATAATTGTTTTTTCCTTCAATTTAATTAATTTAAATACTTGTTAAGGGTGTCTCACACTTGCTGAAAAATACCCATTTTGGAAAATTGCATATATTTTGAAATTTTATAGTTTTGCATTTCATATACTAATCTGCGCTCATACAGGGTGATACTATTAAGCCAATCTCACACTATTAAACGTGTAATATATAATATATTGTACATATTCTCTCATTTTCGCATCGATTTATAGGTTTAGACATTTGCAAATAATCTATCTAATCTCACATTCTCGCAACATGGCTGACCGATCAAAATATAACCGACAGAGGCTCACCGCAAAACTTGATATAACCAAGTTGGCTGATTCGGTTCCCACAACTCTTAATTCTCTAAACAAATATAAAATTCGTGAAATAATTTCACAACTCAAACATTCTTACGGACTTTTCCGCGATGCTCAAAATGTGCTGGAGACGATCCCCGAGGAACCTACCCCCTCTACTGATTCCTCTGTGGTTTTTGATAAATATTTGGATACAATTTCTCTATTGGAAGAAAGGTTAGAGGTCATTGAAAGTTCTAATGTGACTGCTACCCCCTCCCTCCAATTTGACCCTAATTCTTCTCTAACCTCACAGTCTATGGCTAGGCAACGAACAGTAAACCTCCCTCGTATTCAGTTAAAACCATTTAGTGGCTTAGTTACTGAATACAATTCATTCATTGAGACCTTTGATACAATAATAGGATCTGATACTACATTAAGTGATCTGGAAAAACTCATTTACCTCAAAAGTTTTCTAACTTCCGAGCCTTTGACGCTTCTCGAGCATATCCCACTCACAGGTGACAATTACAAAATAGCCCGGGATAACCTGACACAAAGGTACGCCAACTCTAAATCGCTTATCAAAACTCTCATCTCTCAAATTCTTGATGCGCCTCCTATTTCTGGAAACGCAAATCACTCACAATTAAGAAATTTTCATACGGTCATGTCAAATAATTTCAAGGCCCTATTGAACTTGAATAGGCCCCCTTCAGATCTCTTGCATTTACTTCTCATACATATCGCTACTCAGAAACTCGACGCACCTACCATTAGGGCTCTTGAGTTCCAATCCGGTGGTAGCCAAGCTACCCCTGATTTTGTCCATTTTCTAGGGGAAATCGAGACACGCGTTGTTCATCTTGAGAATATTCAATCTCAATCAAAACCAAAATCGACTACTACTTCCAGACACTCTTTACACCTAGCCTCAGACACTTCTACCAGTAACCTTTCGCCTCGCTTAGGTCCTAAGAAATGTTCCTATTGCAACGACTCTCACTCGATCTACTCTTGTCCTCAGTTCAAGCAGTTGAATTCTAAAGAACGTTTTAGTTTTGTCAAACAAAATAAATTTTGTATTAATTGTCTTGGGTCTCACATGCTCGATCAGTGTAAATCCAAATTCTCTTGCATAGTTTGTAAATCTCGTCATCACACGTTGCTCCATTTCGACAAAACGGGTCATAGTAACCCTTCCGCGGCTGTTGGCCAACACAACTCAAATAATCATAATAAAACCGCTATCTCAAATAACTCCCATACACAGGGTAATTCACAACAGGGGCCCTCACATGTTAGAGCTCCTGAAACGGAAGTTAATCTTCAAAATTCGACTCCACATTCAATGGCTCTATCTGCAGCCTCGCTTGATAATCATTTGGTGTTATTAAGCACACTCCAGGTCTATCTTGTCGCTCCTAGCGGCAAGAGGGTCTTCGCAAAGGCACTCTTAGACTCGGCCTCACAGGTTTCATTTATTAGTGCTGACCTCGTAAAGGAACTGTCACTCACCACTAGAGATGGAAAATTACGGATCAATGGAATTAACTCCACCTCATCCTCGTCTCAATCTATTGTAGATACAACAATTTTCGCTGTCGCTAACGACGTTCCTTTTGACATCTCGTGCTCTGTACTCCCAAAGATAACAAATCCGCTTCCTCAAATTTCTATTTTAGCGAGCAAACTAAACATACCCTCAGAGATACCATTAGGTGATCCGATGTTCCATGTAACATCCCCAATTGGTATCCTGCTCGGTGCAGACCTGTATAACGATATCATTCAACCTGAAATAATTCGTTTGGGAAAAGGTCTTCCCGTTCTTCAACGCACTCTACTCGGGTACACGATATCAGGGTCAGTTCCAGACTTTGCTCTTAAGTCGAAAAATACTAAAAAGGCTTTGGAATTTTATTCAAACTCTCTCGTTACTTGTTGTTCTCATAACACTCCTTCCGCCTTAAATGAGCCGGTAGTGTCCAACGAGGAACTATTCGATCATTTACAAAAATTCTGGGAGCTGGAAGAAGCCGCTCCTCAGAACACCGATCTCGTTAATGATCACCCCGCTGAAATTAATTTTGTAAAACATGTTAATGTTCTCCCCAATGGACGATATGAGTCCACACTCAATCTCAAACTCCCTATCGAAGATATAGACATGGGAAATTCGTTTCTCTCGGCAAAAAGACGTTTTCTAAGTCTCGAGAAACGTTTTCAACTCAACCCTGATTTATTGGAAAAGTATCAGGACATTATATCGGAATATCTCAATAACGGACAAATAATTCAAGTGCCGTTAAAAATGCTAAATGACTCAGGTAAACCTAATTACTTTCTCCCTCACTTTCCCGTTTTCAAATCCAACTCTACTACTTCCACTCGTATAGTTTTCGATCCAAACAATAAATCGTCTACGGGAATCTCCCTCAGTGACGTCATAGACAAAGGTTATGTCGTCCAACATGAACTTTTTGACATTCTCGCTAAGTTTCGTCAGTTTAAATTCGCACTAGTAGGCGACATCAAGGCTATGTTCCTACAAATCGCCATTTGTCCCACTGAAACATTTCTGTTAAATTTTCTCTTTAGGGACAATGTTCAGCAGCCTTTACGGTGCTATCAATTTCAAAGATTACCCTTCGGGCTCCCAAGTAGCCCATTTATCGCTCAAAGAGTTATCAAGCACATCGCTGACAACAACAAACATACCCACGAACTTGCTACTAGTGTTCTGCAAGAATCTATCTATATGGATGACCTGATCAGCGGTGCTGACAGTCTTCATGAATTAAGTTGTCTTTTCGAACAATTAACTTCTTTGCTAGAAACCCATGGTTTCCTCCTCCACAAGTGGAACTGCAGTTCTTCAGAATTTCTGTCTCAACACAATTTAAATCCCGTCTCTGAAGTCAGTCTTAACTTCACGGGATCTGATAAAGTCTTAGGCATATTCTGGGATTCAGAACGCGACCACTTTTCGTTTAAAACTCCTATCTTCAAATTGGCTAATGTTGTTACTAAACGTACTATTCTCTCCTACATTGCTACTTTGTATGACCCGCTAGGATGGTTATCCCCTGTCCTTGTGAACGCTAAGCTCTTGATACAGGAAATATGGTCCCAGAAACTGGACTGGGATCAACCCATTGACTCACCCATCATTATGAAAAATTGGCAAAACCTCTTATCGACATTCAAAACTATAGAAGAGGTCAAGGTACCTCGATGCTTACTTTTACAAAAGAAAGTTGTTGATGTTCAATTAATTATTTTCACCGACGCATCGGAAAAAATATACAGCACTTGTGTGTATCTCAAAGCGACATACTCAGACTTTTCTGTATCGTCGCGGCTTATCGCTTCTAAAAACAAAATTTCTCCGCTAAAAAATAAACTCACCATCCCCAAATTGGAACTTTGTGGAATAGTGTTGGGAGTCACTCTGGCTCATAGACTTTTTCACATCTTCAAGAAAAATTTGAGTATATCTTCATCTCATCTCTTTGCTGACTCTACAATTGCCTTGTCTTGGATACTTTCTAAAAAACACATTTGGAACATTTTTGTACAAAACAGAATTCAAAAGGTCAATTCCTTGTTGGAAACTTTTCCTTGTGATTTCCATTTCGTCAGAAGTCACGAAAACATCGCTGACCCCGCTTCCAGAGGGATAAATGTCTTTGATAATCCCCAGACCACCGAAGACTGGTTATGCGGACCTAGCTTTATTAGAGACAATCCCATCGATTTTTCTCTTCATCAAATTCCTCATTTTCAGGATGATCTTCCTGAATTAAGGAAGTTAGTTGTCTCAAACATAGCAACAAATCACGAACTCAACGACACCTTTGAAAATCTATTCGCTAAATCTTCTTCTTTTCGTAAAATTCAAAGAATTGTCGCTTATCTTTTTAGATTCATCAGTAATATTAAAAAGAAAATAAATAACTCTCCACGAGATACGGATATATTGACGCCACCCGAAATGGAGATCGCTGATCACGCGATCATCAGGTATATCCAAAGTATCTACTTTAAAAAAGAGATTCTTGAATTGAAAAATGCTAAACTCGTGACCAATAAAGCCATTCGTAAACTCAACCCCTTCCTACAACATAATGATGGGCTGATTCGTGTGGGAGGACGTCTCCGACACGCCCCCATATCGTATAATCAAAAACACCCCATTCTACTTCCTTCTAAATGTCGAGTTGTAGAACTAATCTTGACTCAAGCTCATCATAAGTTATTACATTCAGGCGCGCAAACAGTACTTTCGTATGTCAAAATGAAGTACTGGCCAATTGACGGATTAAGACAGATTAAACGCTTAATTCGTAAGTGTGTAAACTGTTTCCGATTCATGACACCCAATTCTGTTCAACAGATGGCAGATATGCATCCCGATCGTGTACTCCCCACTAGACCCTTCCAAGTCGTCTCAGTGGACTATGGGGGGTTCTTCTTAATTAAGTCCTCACATTTGAGGAAGGCACCGCTTTACAAAGCATACGTAGCCTATTTCATTTGCATGAGCACTAAATGTGTTCATATCGAACTCGTCACAGGATTAAGCGCAGAAGCCTATATTCTTACTCTGAAAAGGTTTATTGCCAGAAGATCCACGCCCAGTATTATTTGGAGCGACAATGCCACAAATTTCCATGGGGCAAAAAATGAAATGCGCGAATTCTATGATTTTTTCTTAAATCAAAATAATTCGGAACAGATTAAGGAATTCTGTACTCAAAACTCCATAACTTTCAAGATGGGTGTTCCCCGCAACCCCCATCAATTCGGCCTCCATGAGGTAGGAATAAAGAGTGTGAAGTATCACCTCTATCGAATTATAGGAAATTCCCACTTCACCTTTGAAGTGTTTAACACAGTATTATGCCAAATCGAGGCTATTCTAAATTCGAGACCCATCACTAGGATGTCGTCTGACGCCAATGACTTCGCTTTCCTATCTCCAGCTCACTTCCTAGTTCAAAGAAGTTTAACCGCGCCCCCTGAACCAAGTGTTTCAGAGATACCTGAAAATAGGTTGAATCTTTTTCAGCGTATTAGTAAAATTCAACAGCAATTTTGGAAATTGTGGAAAAAAGACTATCTTTGCCTCCTGCAGCAAAGAAATAAATGGACCGACCCTACTGACCCTGTCAAGATCGGGGATTTGGTTCTGTTGAAGGAGGATGGTACTCCTCCACTCTTATGGCCAACTGCCAGGGTAATAGATGTATTGCCTGGTAAGGATGGTCTAGTTCGTACTGTCAAGATTCACACTACTCACGGTGATTTTCTTCGTGGTATTACGAAAATCGCTGTGATTCCCCTGGAAGATTAAAATCTATCCCTAGGGGGAAAACTTATCGTTTCCTCCATTTTATCGTTGTTACCCCTTGTGTATATAAACTCTAATTTCTTCAAACATTTCTTATCGTTGTGCACATCTTTGCCAATCCCCTCTCTTCGAGGTGATATAGGCCATCTCTCTCGCCTGTCGCCCCCGGCAATATGTACAATAAATATATTATACACGGCTCACTAAAATAATTAGTTACGCCCCTGTACTACTGATTACTTAAAATTCAAGTAGTATTTATGTAACCTTTCTGGAAACTCCAGGTTATTGTTGAGACTCGCATTTGAACCCCTCGCCGGGGCAGATCGTCAAAAGCTTCCTAACGAGAATCATCTCTAATCTATCGACGCTCCCGCTATTCGTAAAAAGGCCGCATTTTACCGGCTTTTTTTGCTATCGTTTTATACCGCTCAGATAATTCAATCTGCTCAGTATTATCGACGATGATTTATTTAGCGTATTAGTGAGTGCCTTACAAATGAACCAAATGGATTATGGAATTCAATCAGAGCTCTGATGTGACACGTCATCAAGGAATAAAACTGTAAGTACTCTACATGTATGTGAACATAACTTATTAGTCGTGATACTGTATGCATTTTGAACCATATACCTCTCGTAGCAAATATTCTTTGTGCCATTTATGCAGATAATACTTTAAATTACATATGAAAAATCGTTATCTACTCTTAACCAGCTTACCTATGGGAATATACTCTATAACCGTACAATAAGTATAGGTTACTATTGTTAAGGATACTTTACGTATTGCCTAAACAACTTTTTTTCGTAAAATTAATAATAAAAAAGTTTCCCATATGTTTCCAACTTAAGTAGACACGCTGTATATTATATATATTATATAATTTCTAGTTTATATATATATATATATATATATATATATATATATAATGTATTTTATAAATATTTTTATATATACAGTGTTCCCATACATCAAAGTCTGTCCGACCAGGCACCGTGAATTTTCAGCTTGCTATTAATCAACTTTTCTTTTGGTACGCGCGATCCAGGTCTATTATAAAAATAGATGAAATACAGAAATAAAATTTAAAAATTAAAAATTTAAGAAATTATATAAAGTATCTACAAACTAAAAACATATTTGTTGTTTTTAGGTAAAATATGTATTATATCACCTTTATACTTTATTAAAAAATCCAAATTGTATAATTAGTATACTAATCAGTACATTCATTTGTCATTTTTATCATAAAATATTAAATAATTTTTATTTGATTGATTATACACTACAATGTACTGTATAATCAATATTATTATATGTCATATAATAATGTTGTTAATTAATATATTTCGACAAGTAATTAAAATCGGTTCATATGATTTACATAGGATAAAAAGGTATAGATATGTTATCTGTATAGTAAGCAAGTACAGTTACAAGTTATAAACTAATAATTAATAGGTAATGCATATTATGCAATAATCGAATCCAAAGGGCCGATACGGTTAACTAACCGGAGTTTAATCGAGAAAATACCGGCCCTAAGAATAACAGACTTCATAAATGGAATTATAATTATTACCTATAACTATAATAATAATTAAAATTGCATTTATTAAGTCTGATATTCTTACGGTCGGTATTTTCTTTCCCGATAGACTATTACTTTATGTCCCGATTAGCTAACCGGGACATAAAGTACCTATCGGCCCTTACCGGCCCAAATTAAAATTTGGTAACAAGAATACTATTCCACAGCGGCTTCAAAGCCATCGTGCCTGCAAAATTTTCAGAGACGATCCAGTCCTGACCGATACAAGATCCTACCATCGTTGCCACTCACAGAAGTGGTAACGGCGCGGCGCACGGTAAGGGCGTATTATAATAACGTGCAACCGATTTGACATAAAGTCGCTGATATTTTAGTGCGTCTAGTTTGCTAGCTTACTGAATTAGGTAGATAATAATAGTCTTCCGTTTTATACCGCTCACGTGGCTTTGGGAGTATAGCAGGGTAGTCTGCTATATCTAGGGCCTACGGTATACAAGGAAGGTAACAGGGCCAGTGCTACGCTTCAACCGCCTATTATTACCCCTGGTTTTACCCAAGGTACTCATTTTATTCAGGCTGAGTCGACCTGGGGCCTATAAACATTTTCAAAATGTCTAGTTGTTCTTGCCGGCGGTAGGATTTGAACTCCGGACCACCGGCACGCTAGCCTAGCACACTACCACTCGGCTACGCCGGCCCTTAGGTAGATATTATTAAGAAATATTTCTATTTTTAAAAAATATAAATGGAATTATTTCATAGTAGTCATAAAATATTTATTTGCAAATTTTAGCTGTTACCAATAGTAACAATGGTTACATAGACGCTTCTTCTTCTTCTTCAAGTGCCGTCTCCTAATCGGAGGTTGGATATCATCATCACTATCTTTACTCTATCCACCGCTGCTCTAAAGAGTTCTATAGAACTGCATCTAAACCAGTCCCTTAAATTCTTTAACCATGACACTCTCCTTCTTCCTATACTCCTTCCGCCTCTTATCTTTCCCTGTATTATCAGTCTTAGCATTTCATATCGCGGTCCCCTCATTACGTGTCCCAGATATTGTAACTTTCTTATTTTTATTGTGTTTATTATTTCGCATTCTTTACCCATTTCTCGCAGTACTTCCGTGTTCGTTTTCCTCTGTGTCCATGCTATTCTAAGCATTCTTCTGTAACACCACATTTCAAATGACTGTAGCTTATTTATGTGTTCTTGCTTTAATGTCCAGCTTTCAAGTCCATATTGTAGTATCGAGAACACGTAGCATCTCAAAGCTCTTGCTCTCAGTTCTAAGCTAAGGTCTTTGTTGCAGAGAACTGTTTTCATTTTTACAAACGCATTTCTTGCTATTTCTATCCTGGTCCTTATTTCTGTTGTTTGATCATTTTTCTCTGAAATCCAGGTTCCTAGGTATTTGTATTTATCAACCCTTTCTATCGGTACATTTCCCAAATATATGCTTGTTTGTATGTTTGTTTTCTTAGTTATTATCATGTATTTGGTCTTTTTTATATTCATTTTTAGTCCATATTCCTTACAGAAATTGTTTGTTTTGTTCAGTAGTAGTTGGAGTTGTTCAGCAGAGCTTGCTATAATCACGGTGTCATCTGCATATCTTATGTTGTTAATAGATCTTCCGTTAATTATTATTCCTTCACTTTGAGATAGCAATGCTTCTTCAAAAATGGCTTCACTATATGCATTAAAGAGTAATGGAGACATAATACATCCCTGCCGAACTCCTCTCCTGATTTCAATTTCTGGACTGGGTTAGTTATCTATTACAATTTGTGCTCTTTGATTCCAGTAAAGGTTTGTTATTATTCGTAAGTCCCTTTTGTCTATGTTTTTTGTCTTTAGAATTTGGACTAATTTTTCATGTCTTACTTTGTCAAAATCCTTCTCAAAATCAACGTAACAAACATGCACATCCACATTCATGTCCATGCATCTTTGAGCTTCATAGACGCTTCGCCAGTGCTTAAAACACAAGCCGCGGTGTAACAGCGGCAACTATGCTACGATTAAAGTATAAGGAATTTTTTACACATTATATAACGAAATTAATATAATAAAGGCCCAGAGAAGCTTTTTAATTTTACAAGAATGTCTAAAAAAACTTTTCAGGACTTCGTAGTAACTATTAAAGAGCCATCTTCAAGAAATAACACCGTTATGAGGAAAAGCATATCACCTAAGAAAAACTATTTATAACGCTAAGAGGCTGTCCATTCTATGGTACGCCACTGAGCAAATACAAGTGTTAAATTGATGCCCCTTTATTATACCCCATTAATTGGGAAATAGTGATGTTTCCCAAATTAATACTAACAAAAAAATTATTCAAAATAAAGTCAAAGTACTTATCGAGAAAGACGAAAACCAGAATATACACAACCGTAATAAGAGCAACAGTCACCTACGGATGTGAGACATGGGTGATAAATAAAACAGAAGAAGAAATGATAAAGAGTTGAGAACGGAACGTACTGAGAGCTATTTTCAGGTGAAAGAAGACATATACAGAAGACGGCTGGCGTAGAAGCACCAATAAAGAATTAAGGATGCTTTACAAGGAACCAAGCATAACAGGATACCCAAAGTCATAAAGAATCAGGTGGGCAGGTCATGTCGAGGGGATGGATAAGGAAATAATGCCAAAGATGGTACTGCTACGAAGACTAATTGGACGGCGTTATGCAGAAAGCTACCAACCCTCAATAGTGGCAAACTGAGATAATCAAGTTTAAAGTTTTTATTGATTTAAAAAATCTGTAGGATATGTTGCTACTACTTTGTAACTTTTTTTTTGACTGTGGATAAATATTTTGGTATTTTCTACATGTTTAAATATTTTAATTGTAAATTAAAAAGAGAAATGGCACATTTTTGTGGATTGGTAGGTTTCTGCATTTTGCAAAGTGGGAAATTAATACCAACAATATTAAATAAAACAACAATAATGTTAGAAAAATTATTTTTTTCACCTACCTCTACCGAAAGTATACTTTTCCGGACCTGATTGTAGGGAGCAAAGTTGTACTTTTCCTCCCTAGGGAGGAAAATATTTTTCCCCCTAGGGAGGAAAAGTAAAAGTGACGTCATGGTATTTCATTCATGAAATGTAACTTATTGACGCCCTGTACAATATCTATTTTCTATTACGTAAGTTTCTATACATTTTAACGTTTATTTATAAAACACTCTGTATTTTGCAGAATGGTAAAAAACTAAATTGTTATTTTGATTTAACAATGTTTACATTATTAATTTGACTTATATTTGACAGTTGACAGTTATATTGTACGTACTTGTTAGTTTTAGCACAGTATAGGAGAATATATTCCTCCTATACTGTGGTTTTAGTTCTAATAAATTTTGTTGGTTAGTTGCATAAATAAATTAAGTAAAAATGAAAACATGACTTGTTATTTGAGGAAGGTGGAAAAACCATATGTATAACATGGGAGTAAAGTGCCTTTTCCTCCTTTGAATGATTACTGCCCTCCGCTACGCGTGGGGCAGTAAACTTCATTCTCGGGAGGAAAAGTAGCACTTTCCTCCCTTGTTATACAAATAGCTATTATTTACAGGAAAGTTAAGGATATGAATATTTAACGTATTAATTTAATAAATTTTAATATTAATCTACTTCATCCACTTCAAAATCTAGATCTTCAACATTGACATTTTAACCCTCAACATCTTCAGTTACATTGGCACCCTGCAAATTTTGATAAAAAATTAATGCATCAGCAGGAGTAAGGTGCATCACTTCCTTTAAATTTTGTAATTTCGCCTCAGCGATAGGCTTTCCGTTAGGCCACAGTGGTATTAAATCGCTAAAGATTTCTTCGTTAGCAGTTCTACCGCGAGAAGGTTTTTTGATAGAAATTTTTTGATACGGTTGTGAAAAATCGTATTGTTGTATCATTAGCCGAAATGGGTCAGACTTTTCTATTTTGATTGACCTACTCTTCAACCAATTAATTTTTTCTTTATCTTCGGTCACTTTGCGATTAGTAATTTTTTTCTCAATGTTTATTACGCCTAAAAAATCTTCGACGTGCATTTGGGTTACTACCAATGGTTTTTGCTTTCTACAAGAACGCATTACCTCGATATAGTCATTTGAGGTATATAATCTTTGCTGTCGTTTAAGAGCCGACTCAGTATCACTGGATCAATATCAAGTGGGTTGGAAGGTTTCTGTAAATTAAAAGTATACTACCAAGTGGGTTGGTAGGTTTCTGCAAATTAGAATATCAGATAAATTTAATATGTGGCTTAGCATTTTTATAGTTTTATAGGTTATATATTAATCTACAGGTGATAGGTTTTTACAGAATGCAGAACTCGTATTTTGTTGTCCAAATATGCATCCAACCCAATATCTGATATATTGAGGGTTGTTAGCTTTCTGCATAACGCCGTCCAATTGGGACTAGGAGACGAGGTAGACCAAGAAAAAGTCTGCAAGAAAGTTTCAGGAATATATAGTATCGATGAAAATTATACACTGGAAAGAGAAGGCGAGAAATAGGATATAGTGGAGAACCATAGTTCAGCAATGTTTACGTAATAGACATCAAATAAAATTATATTTATAAGTTATTAGTATAAACTGTGTTATGTAAAATTGTAAATAGAAGTCCTGTAGAACATAATAAATAAAATAACAAATAAGGTAAAAGACAATTTTTTTTATCATTATTTTTATGGAGTCCATAATTTTATTTTTATTAAAGTAAATCCTTCTGACAAATAAAAGTCAAGTCAAACTGGTCAATTGTTACAGATTTGAAAATTATGTTTGGCTGTTTGTGAAATTAGGTTCAAAGAGTTTGAAAAATAATTTATTTAGTAGATTACTTTTTTTTTCAGATAGTACCTAATTAAGTTGCCCTTTAAGCTATAAGATAAAATAATTAAAAATACAATGAGTCCCATAATATAAAAATAATTTAATATGGGAGTAAAAAATTCAAGTTGAATATAGTTCGAGTCTGTAATTTCCATCATTAAACAAGATTTGGCAACACTCACAACAAAATTCGCTAGAAAACAGCTCAAACGTCTGTGTTGTACCACGATACACGCATATGTGATATGCCGTCGAAGTCGTAAAACCGCTTGGGCGACATATGGTTTCTAGGATGGGTCGCGAGAACGCCGCTGCAACGAAAATTTTAAGAACGCCTGGTGTGTGTCACTGCATCAAAGTATAGTAAGGGATGCGTCGCTGTCGACATCTCAGCGGGGGTTCAGTCGACGTTAGCGCTTAACTATATAAACTAAAGTTAGAGATCGTTAGCTTGAAGTGTCAAATTTTGATTAGAACGAGTTAATAACTTATTTTAAAAGGGTGATGTAAAATTATGTGGAGAATACAACGAAAACGCATCTGTACAAGAGTCTGGATCATCTCTGTTCCGCTGCCAGTCTGTTCTTAAGCAATCAAAAACGATCAAAAACAGGCAAAACAACAATCTGGCGTCAAGTACTCTAAGGCTTTGGTCACACGGGCGATTTTTTACGGCGCGATAATTTACGGCGCCCATTGGTTTGATTACCTCTTCCACCAATTTTAGATGAAATCATTTACTACCTCCTCCACCAATTTTAGATGAAATAATTTCATTTCGTCTAAAATTGGTGGAGGATGTAGTCAAACCAATGGGCGCCATAAATTATCGCGCCGTAAAAAATCGCCCGTGTGGCCAAAGCGTAAAGCTGGGCATTCACGTTCAATCCATTTGGTGGTTTCAGTCAAATGGATTGACGACAAAATTATAGCCCATTCACGGCCACTCCAAATTGGTTATCATTTCGTATTTGACGTGGTTAAGTAAATAAGCACAATGTCGGATTCCGAAGATTGCCGAAGAAGAACTCAGCGTAGAATGAATGAAAAATGGACGTGGGTTTGGAAATTGACGGGAGGGTGGCACGATGACATGACGCAGTGTATCGCCACTCAGAAGCAGACCGCATGATGTCTTGTTGTCAAGCAACGGCATGATGCGATGAATTACGAAGCGAATGGAAATCAGGATTTTGGCATCACGCCAAAAAAGCGATCATGATTTAACACTCGCGATCAATATTTGGCTCTATATCACGCCATTTGACGCAATGGCATAATTTTGAATGTCCACCTTAATTACACTTTGACTTTAACGTTCACTTTGATAACACACGACTCAACCACAATAAACATCCAAAATGCCTAGGCGTGGTTTTGGACAGAACGTTAAGCTTTAAGGCGGAGATACATATCCGCGCCGCGAACTCCGCGCCGTGTGAGCGCCGCGCGTTCGTGGCGCGGTTAATGTTCGTTAAAATTTTTCATTTTGACGAACCTTCCGCGATCCAGAGGAAACTTACGAACATTTAGTAATTGTAGATAATTAGTATTAAATGTGGGTGCCTACATTGGATCCGTTTTTCTCCGATCAGATCAGATCCGATATCGGCCGACGTCGGGAGTAGCTTCTCCTATTCTCATCGAGAAGTGTTTGGTTTCATTCGGATCGGTTGCAAGTTGAGTTGCAAGTTGGTTGCAAGTTGGTTGCAAGTTGGTTGCAAGTTGGTTGCAAGTTGATTGCAAGTTGGTTGTAAGTTGGTTGCAAGATGGTTGCAAGTTCAGGGTTGCAAGCTAACATGTTTAAATATATTCAATTTCATCATCTCATTTTCATTTTCCACGGTAAACATCAATAAGTTTCATATTTCCTTCCGACCACTCCATTACTAACAAATATTCAACTCAGGCGCCCCAAAACCAACAAACCATTTGCAAACCCGTCCAAATACGTATTGCAAACCATCAAAGCATTTGTTGAAAAGCCGACAGAAGTTAGATCGTGGTGCGCCGTGTGCGAGCCGTTTGTGTGCCACTTGAAAACACGTACTAATCTAACAAATATGCTGCGCGCGAGCGGCTCGCACACCGAGCAGAGCGCATATGTATACCCGCCTTTAGAGAACATTTAAGTACAGTTGCCGAGAAGCTAAAAATCAGAAATAACAATCAGAAGCTTTGCGGCATAACATGGGGGGCATAGGCATCTACACTCAGGTTTTCAGGCTTGTGTATTCCGTAGCTGAATACTGTGTACCAATTTGGATCAACAGTACTAACGTTAAAAAGACTGATGTCCAGCTAAGTAACAACATGAAAATGATCGCTGGCGTAATCAAATCTACATCAACCCATTGGCTACCAGTGCTGAGCGACATTCCACCACCACATCCTCGCCGACTCAATCTGCTAACCAAAGAATATATCAAGATCCTTAGCAACATAACTACCGATTCATAACTATATAGAAGACGCAACCAAGTCGACAGCGCCCCATCCAGTTGGAGGCGGATCTAGCTTTTCCAATATCTTGGTCGTTGGTTCTTCCTTTATTATGGTGCCGAGGTAGGTAGTGAGTCACTCTTTCTACAGGGTTTTGGTTTATGTAGAGAATTGACCTTCTGTTACCTTTTTCTTGCTAATGATCATAAGCTTTGTCTTCTTTATGTTTATATTGGGTCCATATTGTGTAACGTTACAATGTTCCATCTCCTTTCTATAATTTATCCTATTGTCTTCCTTTGTGTTTTACTTCTCATATATAGATTTTGTTTCTTTGACATTTGAGTTAATTTTCGTTCCAAGCTTTTTCGTTTTAGTTAACATTATAGACTTTCCATTCAAATTAAGTTTCCATTCGCTATTCAAAAATAAAATTCAGCACTTCAATTGTTCTAGCTCCTGTCCTATTCCTTTAACGTACTTCAAATAATAATTTTCTGAAGCCCGAACTATTTATTGTAATTAGCGAGCATCAAATATTCGTCAGTACTAGTTTTTCTCCAATATGTTAACGACTTAAAAATGAGTTCCCTCATATAATTTGCTCTCTTCCGAATAAAACTTGAAGCAAGCAAAACCCATGAAATGATACTATCTACAACAAGAAGTTTTTCCCAACTTATTTGGGTTGCTGGGGAGAGCCTATTACCGTCCTGCATGAATTAAGTACCATCTAGCCGCCGTTCTGCACCGGTGCCCATGTAACTACGATAAGGGCCTGCATCCGAACACCTCCACCTCCAGTCAACAGAGGCTACGTGGAGCCGAATTCCCTCCAAAACCTGAGGTGAAGACGGCAACGGAGATCCCTTGACAGACGCAAAAGATAAGTAGCCCTCTTGCAGTCAGGTGTTAGCAAAGTGCTACTGAACAAACTAGTTTCCTTGACAATAACTTTCTTTTGTTAATAAACTTCAATTTCCTTTTATTCAGTATTTTAAATAGCAATAATGTGTATTTGATTGATTTACTAGGGTCAATAAATGAATATGTGAAACCTTTAAATTTTATTGGTTAACCTCCTTTAGATCCTTGGAAAAGTGATTCATTGTTACACAGCACAGGACCTACGCCAGGCTGAGCTAGCCAATAACCTTTGTAAGGGTTACAATTGTTGACTGTAATACGTAATTTTGTTCACAAGGACTTGTACGTATGCTTCAAATACTATGGTGTCATCTGCATACCTAATGTTGTTTAGCCTCAAAGGTCCACTGCTGAACATAGGCCTCTTCCTCGTGTTTCCAACCCCGTCTATCTTGCGCCGCTCTTATCCAGTTTTTATTTAGCCTTCTTACATCGTCAGTCAATCTTGTAGGTGGTCTGGTGGTCGACAGACGCTTCTCTTGTCTTCCCTTGATCTCCATTCTAATAACCTCTTTGTCCATCGCCCATATGTCATTCTGGTTATGTGTCCTGCCCATCACTATTTTAGTCTCGTTATCCTTTCAGTAACATCAGTCACCTTGGTTCTTCTCCTGATCTCTTAGCTTTTTATTCTCCACGCATATTCGGTGTGTTCACTTTCAACTCTGAGTTTTGAGGTCTGATTCCACTAAAGTTTTCCAATTATGTTCAGATCTTGGCTGTTAATTCTTGCTTCCTTGTCCTTGGCCTGCTGTACTCGATCAAAAGCTTTCTCGTAATCAACCAAATATGCGCATACATCGTAATTGACGTCTCAGCATGTCTGGAATAAAACTTGTATTGAGAACAAAGCCTCTCGTACCAACAGCATTTATGAACCCCAACTGGTTGGGGATAATGTGACTTTCACACAGCTTGTAAATTCTCTTATGAATTCGTTTTTAGAAACAATTTTAGGAGATGACTCATCAGGCTTATCCTACGGTATTCTTCGCATTTTTTGGCTCTTGGTTTTTTGGAAGTGCAGGAACCTCATACTTCAGCTATTCTGGTATTTCTTCAGAGTTGTATATTTGTTGTTGAGCATCTTGCATCTATGTGATCATTGCTATTGATTCGTTGTCCATTAGTTTAAGTAGTTCTGCTTGTATATTATCGTGGTCTGCTGCTTTGCCATCCTTTAGTTGTGTTTTGTGTTATTGCAGAATAAACTCCTTGCCAAAGTTTCAGTTGACTTCATTTCCAAAAAATTGTTTTTGTTACGAAGATGATTTCAATCATCGTGTTCGGAAGCTTTTATCACTTTTCCATGTGAGAATATCGTTGATTTTGATCTCTATATAATATTATGGGATTTATTTGATATCCGATAACTTCCCTTCACCCTTGTTGAGCTGCCCCCTCCCCCACTTGCAAAAATTAAAAAACAAATAGCGCTGATTTATGAGTTATTTATGAGCTTTCATATTCCGCAAATTAAAAATTTTGAGCTCGTTACACTGAGCAGGAATTTAATATTTTAGTGGGGGGGAGGGCGATTTAGAATGCATATTTAACCTATTATCCTAAAACAATAAAGCATTTGAAAGATTAAATGAAATACAGTTTTATAGCTCTTGAAATTACCTTTCAAATAGTTGAACGTGCCTGATATCATAAACATGAATATGGCCGGTTTGCGCTCGACCGTTTTGCGCCCTTACCTGAAGTCGACCGGTTTGCGCTTTGCAGTTTTCATAATAGAAATATCTAACTACTATAGTTTCCTTAAACGGCCGATTTGCGCTCTCTTGCAATATAATTTTAATTTCATTCTACAATAATAGTCTGGTGAACCTACCTGACTCAAAATAAGCCCCCTTTCTTGCCGATACAGTAAAGCCACAACGCTTTTTCACCTGTTTTTGCTTCACTTGGAATCACTAAGACACACGACTGAGACAACTGCACCCCGTGAAAGTTGAGTCAGAAAGAACTTAGAAAGTCCTTCTAAGAAGGGAAGGAGGAAGACCCAACCCTTCGGTCCTAACTTAACTTTCGGGTATTTAACTAATTAAGGTATTAAGCTAATATACGATGAATTAAGAAATAAAAATAATAAATATATGATGAAGTACCAAATAAAACAATGTACCTAATCAATTAGACGGCAACATGGCCAACAGGAAACGGAAACTGGAAATTTGTCAGTTATATTTATATTCTTAAAAAATTCTGTAAGAATCAATATTTTTTACAAGATTACAAGAGAGCGCAAAACGGTCGATATAAGAAAATAATTAGCTATACATCTCCAATAAGAAGGTGTTAGAACGCAAACCGGCCGATTTCAGGTAAGGGCGCAAAACGGTCGAGCGCATACCGGCTGACACCCATAAAAATTAACAGAGTTATTAAAAAAAATAATATTATTTTTTGGAAAAATTTTTGGAGTATAAAATTTGATGCTATCAATTTCTTCTAGAGCTCATTTGACAGGTATTTCTAAGTTCTTTGACAAGTATTTATTAAGTGTTATAAAATCCATCGTGTTCCGGTTATTTAACCTTGGATCCTTAGATTTGAATACTCGCAGAAAAAATATACATTTAATTACCTATAAGTAAAAGTAACTTACTATAAATTAACATTAAATGATTTTACAAATAGTTTTTATAAGCTTCAATTTTAGCGATGAAAACTTTTTTGTAAAAAACAGTTTTCAGTTTAGCTTTTAAAGTTTTTTTTACAGTTTTTGGGTTATTTATAAAAAATCGCTTTAAAGCATGCATTTTTAAAACTTAAAATATTTTCTTTATTAACTCAAAAAGTGTTTATTTATTTTAATAACATTATATAACAAATTTTGCTTAGAATTTGTCCCTTTATTGATTTGTGGGGTTATTTTTTATAAAGTAATTTTCACCCCCGAGAAGGGGCGGTATCTAGCCCAGGCTAAAACTGCAAGTTGGTACAATGGTATTTTTGTTTCTTGAGATATCCTCTATCCACTAACCAATTTTTGTGAAAATGAATGGAGGTTCACCGAAATCGAAGGTCATAGTTGATTTTTACCTTTAGTGACTGCAATATAGAAAGAAAATTGCAATTCAATAATTGAAATGCGTGTATTTTGCGAGCTCATAAATTATTAAACGATATGTAGTCGCCAAATTATTAATTTAATTCATTTTAAGTACAACTCTGTCTTAAGCCGGGAAGATGGGGTGATTTTCTTGCGAAGGGGTTGAAGCTTAATAATCGAAATGCGCGTGATTTAAGACTTTATTCTTAGAATATAAGCTATATGAATTAAGCTACTATTAACTCTTTTGTAAAAACTTACAGTTTTTCAGTGATTTACGAAATACCGCTTTAAAACATGCATTTTTTCACGAATAATTAAAATCTTTAATAACTCAAAAAGTATTGACTTATTTTAATAACTTTATAGATTTTGCTTATAATTTGTCCTTCTATCGATTTGTGGAGTTATTTTTAATAAAATAATTTTCACCCCCTAGAAGGGGCGGTATCCACCCTCAGGGCAAAGGCGCAAGGTTGCACCATGTCACCTTCGTTTCATAAGGTATCGTCTAACCACTCACCAATTTTTGTGAAAATCGATAAAGGTTCACCGAAATTGAAGGTAATAGTTGATTTTTACCTTCAGTGACTGCACTATACAAAAGGAATTGCAATTTAATGATCTAAATGCGCGTATTTTGGGAGCTCATAAATTATTAAATGATATGTAGTCGCCAAATAATTAATTTAATGCATTTTATGTACATCTCTCTCTCTTAAGCCGGGAAGATAGGGTGGTTTTCTTGCGAAGGGGTTGTAGCTCAATAATTAAAATTCGCGTGATTTAAGAGTTTATTCTTAGAATATATAAGCTATAGGAATTATATCCGCGATACGATATATTTTAATTTTTTTCAGCATGTTTCTCTTAAGTTAAATCAATTAAAGAGTTGTTTGGGGGTGAAGGGGTGAGCTCAAAAATCGAAACTATATTATTTCAAGAGCTCATTAATAGCTCGTAATTCTGCCGCAAAGATCAATTCAATATCCTTATTTTTAAGTAGCTCAACGAGCTCAAAATTTTTAATTTGCTGAATATGAAAGCTCATAAATAGCTCATAAATCAGCGCTATTTGTTTTTTAATGTTTGCAAGTGGGGGGGGGGGGGCAGCTCAACCCGGGTCTTCCCTTCCAGTGCCGAGACGTATCATTAGGTCAATCATTAGACGCAAAGGCTCGTCTATGTCTTCTAATAACAATAAATGTAGACATCTATATTGTATTCTGATCTTTTACGCAGTCAAAAAGTGTAAAAGTTTGTAGAAACTTATATTTTGTCCACTTATACTTAGTAAACAGTTTGCATACATACGTTAGTTGAGCTTAGAAATTTCTCTCAATTCCAAATAAAGGTATGTATAATATATGTTTGTGTATATGTTAACGAAAAAAACAGAAAATTACATACACTTTTTTGTGTCTGTACAAAAATGCAATCTCACGTGCACCAAAATTTATGACTCACTCATAATCAGCAAACAACGTAATAAAATCTTCCAGGTAAACCCAGCCGCTGAGCCATTTATCTCGAAATATTTTAACCCGTTGGGCAGTTGAAAAATGCGTCCGGTGCGCCCATTAATTCCGAAAGTACCATTATAAATTCCGCAAATTTAACTTTTTCTTCTTTACATTATTTCCGAGATACAAATTGTCCTAATACAGAACTTCGCCTGCCCTTGACAGTCACAAATTACGGGAGCAATTCCGAAAGATAAGAAAAACGAATGCACTCTCCTCATTATTATCTCCGGCACCGGTGTGCAACTTTGCGACGGCTTCGAAACTGCAAAAGCATAAGGTTAAGAGATTTCCCATTGGGCGAATGGGCCTTTTATTAAAGGAGACAAAGATGCTTTAGTAGGTGCTGCGAGTAATTTACTTTTATTCTCTCCAAAACCACCGAGCAATTCCGTAACTGGCTAAAATAAAACAAGAAACCAGTAGCATTTACTTTATTGGTGCGGTTTCTCTGCGACTATTTAGGGCCTCGGTGTAAAAGTAAATACGGCTAAAAATACTTTAGTCCAGGGTGTTTTGAGATAGACGTTGAGAGGTGACTAATATTTAGAGTTGCACAAATTTGACTTGAATGTTTGAACTTGACTTGAGTTTGACTTAATTTCAAGTCAAACTCAAGCCAATCCTTCTGACAAATATTTCAAGTCAAGTCAGACTGGTCAATCATACAGGTTTGAAAATTCAAACTGTTTGTCAAACTAGCTTGAAAGAGTTTGAATAATAATTTATTTAGTAGATATACTTTTTTGTCGAGATAGACATGTTAGTTGCCATTTAAGATAAGAAAATTAATAATACAATGAGTGTCACATAAAAGTCAAAATTTTCAATGTGTTTTAATTTAAAACTTGTAAATGTAGATATTTATTTTTTTTTTTCGAATCCTGAGAAAATAAAGTAATTTTGGAAAATTTAAACGCAGAATGAAAGATTGCGTATTACCAAGGGCCGAAAGTCTCTTAGAATATATAAAAAAGAATGGGTGTGTAATTTGTACGCACTTAAGAAGTTATACTTCTATTATTATGATTTCAACGAAATTAATATACTTAACAGGTTATTTGTATTTTATTTAAATATTAAACTAACTTTCTTTACCTACCACTTTTAAAATTTTTTTATTAAAACAATACCAAAAATATAAAAAAATATGAATCGTCCGGGATTTGAACCCGGGACCTCTTGATCTCCGGTCACACGCTCTACCACTGAGCTATATCCCTTTTGCTTTGACAGTTTACAAGATTTCTCATACATACTGACAAATTTAATACAAAAATACTTTAAATTAAATATACTTACTATTATTATAAAATATCTTATTCCCGAGGAAGACAAATCCAAAGACACAAAAATTATAATAAATAATACATTTACTAAAAACATTAATATATTCTTTTCACACCTTTTGTTGCACTGATATATTTATAGATAACTTGAAAGATTCAGCAACTAAACGCCATACTGTCTGTGTGCGCATGCGCGCAAAATTAGGAAATTTTACTCTCAATCGCGCCTAAACAAGTATAACTTCAAAAAGTTTGTTTTGAATGAAATATTTGCAATTAATAACAACACTAAATTTTCCTTTTTATGTTCACCCCTGTAACTTATTAAAATAAACATTATAGAAGTTTTCAGGGAAGTTCGTCCCTCAGAAATAATGTAATCTTTCATGCTGCATTTAAATTTTTTTTTAACTTTTATGAGTTTTCTCAGGATTTGAAAAAAATTAATACCTACATTTAAAACACATTGAACATTTTGATAAGCGACATGTTACGCCTATGCCCTTTAGGGTTACAATAAAAAAAAGGATGTGTGTGTACTCTGTACGCACGTAAGAAGATATTCTTCTATTATATAATAGGTAATTTAAACGAAGTAAATATACTTAAAAGGTTATTTGTACTTATTTTATTTAAAAATCAAACTAACTTTCTTATCTACCACTTTCAAAAAAGAAGAATATCTTCAAAAATTATATAATAATATACTTACAATCATAAAATCTAGAAAAAAGTAAAAAAATAATAACTTGCTTGGGGCTCGAACCCACTTCACGTCTACCGCGCCGTACGAAAGTTGACGGCATTTCAAACTGCACCACATTCGCGTGTACGTCATCTGGGAATATACACAAACTAATCGTTTACACCATAAATTTATATGAATTTAATAAAATTATTACTTAGTTTGATTTTTGTCGAAATAAAATACAACAAAATATAGAGTAAGAAAACGATATATGAGATGAAGATTTGTAGAAAGTTTGTTCGTAATCAGATTATGTAAATTAAAGCATTGCCTACTAATAGGTAACTACATTATTTTGTTTACATTTTCCAAATAGATAGGTATTGAAACTATTAGGTATTTCCAACTGAAACATTTAGAATTACGTACCTGCGGCTTTTCAAAACTATTTAAGAAGTCACTATAATTATAAATTTTTATATAATTTATATAATTGATTTTATTTCTGTCCACACATCAATAAAAATTAATATACAATATTTTTGTTTACCGATAACCTCCATATTGAACAATTATTGACAGATCATTTCAAAATTTCAACACCCAATCAGAGCCCGTATAACCACTAATACCATACTGTCGGTGTGCGCATGCGCGGGGATCAATCAAATTTTACCCTCAATCGATTCGCCGCTAAAGAAGAATATCTTCAATAAGACTATTTGGTTTTTCAATGGACAGCTCAAAATAAACTTATTTGGAATTTTTATGACAGAGAACAGTGGTCGTTGTTCTCTGGTATTGCAGTATATTCGTTGGTATTTCTTTAAAATTCAAAACTAACCATAGGATTATTAGACCTGGATCCCGCGTACCAAAAAAAAAGTTGATTAATAGCAATCTGAAAATTTGTTAATAGCTTAACGGTGTATAGTCGGACAAACTTTGATGTACGGGAACACTGGAACAGGGGAAGTTTTAATTGTGGAACAGTTTAAAAATTTGGACCGTCAGATTACGATTACGAAAATGTCCCATGTATTTTGTCGGTCAGAACATCCAATTGATTTGTTACCCTTTCATTAAACTCTCATCCAAAAATCAGACTGCTATTACTAACCAACATGCTTCCTGTCATTTGACATGTTCTTCGTGTTCCACTCATTAAAATGCCCAGTTGGTGATAAACACCAGTCTGATTTTTGCATGAGAGTTTAATGAAATGGTAACAAATCAATTGGAAGTTCTGTCCGACAAAAAAAAATGGAACGTTTACGTAGTCTGACGTTCCAAATTTTTAACCTTTTCCACAATTAAAACTTCTTCTGTTCCAGTGTTCTCATACATCAAAGTTTGTCTGACTAGACACAGTTAAGCTATTAACGAATTTTTAGCTTGCTATTAATCCACTTTTTTTGGTACGCGGGATCCAGGTCTATATGGTTTTACAATTTAAATTTTTTTCGGATACAGGCTACAAATGTTGGGTTTAAATTTAAAAAAATTAATGTATCAATATGCGTTAAACTTTCTTAATAATTATCCTAACTGGCGCGTTTATTGGGTTTTATTTGTCTGTCGGCGGTTTAAATATCGTATCAGCCAATACATTTCTATGTTTATTGAAATTTGTCAAAAAAATTTTTTTGGGCCTTGCTGGGAGGGGGCAATTTCCCCCTACCCCCCCAACGTTCATCCGCCAGTGAACAAATAAAGGCGTAGGCGGTCTCATTTAAAACTGAAAATATACACGTTGCGTAATATTCAAACTTTTCAAACTGTTTGAAGATGTTTGAATTCAAGTCAAACCTGAAGGTATCGAAATCAAGTCAAGTCAAACTTTTTTATACAAAAAGTTTGATTTTCAAGTCAAGTCAAGTTTGTTGAGTAAAATCAAACTAGTTCGACTTAATGCATCTCTACTAATATTTGTTTAAATAATCAAAATGTTAAAAAATGAAGGAACAGTTCGATTTTTTTCTTCGTTTTTTGATTATAATTTTAAAAGTATTTACTTCCGAGAAAAGTTGCACTAACATAAAAGTTGCGTAATTAAATTTACTACAATATAGGATTGGTTAAAAATTTTAAAAATTATCACCCTTGTTGCAAAATAGCAATAATTGCGAAAAAAACATAAAAAACAAGTATTTTTTACATATAAAAGAATACTGTACCTTTCATTTGACATTTGCAAAATTAAAATCAGTTAACTACCGCGGCGTCAGGAATTTTTTTAAATAAACATTAATTTTTGGTGCTACGCGCAGGACAGCGGTGTTCCATTCACACAAGTTGATTTCCACCAAAATTTCTTCCAATCTTTGTCTAATATATTATTTTCTTGCTCTTTTCTTTTGTTGTATTTTAATATTTTAATTCCACAAAAATCAAACTAAATTGATTATTGTTTGTGAAGTATTGTTTTAACAATCGCATAAATTTAAAAATAATAAACTTTTATTCTCTAAGTTAAAATATATGAAAAAAGAAAGTTTTTGCTAAAAAGTGTTATTTCAAAGGACAGAGTATATGTTTTTATTTTGCAATAAACAAATTTATTTATATCGAAATGTACTAAAAATTAAAATTTGTCAATCATTATCAAAGGTCATTGGAGTGCCCAATCTGAGCAAACGTATCCGCTATCCTACTGTGTGGCTATGTGGCTGGCTGATTGACATAGAGTCCATGCCATTAATAAGAAAAAGCTTAAATAACGGGAAAATGATACATTTTATAACATAACATTTGTCAAAGTACTTAGAAATATCTATAAAATAAGCTGCCGAAAAAGTTGATAGCATTAAAATTTATGCTCAAAAATTTTTTCAAAATTTATCTTTTCAAAATTTTTTCAAAAGATGTTATTGTTTTGTTTTTAAATAACTTCGTTACTTTTTACGATACCAGGTTTACCTAAAAACCATTTGAAAGTTAATTCCAAGGCCTATTAAACAACCTTAAACTTAATCTTTTAAATCCCTCACTTTTTTAAAAATAAAAGGTTAAACGGCCCCGGTCACATGATTCTCGCAGCAAAATTAAAGCTTTACTTTAAATGTTTCTATATCGGTTATTTTTTACCCTACAGAAATAGTAAAAAAGGTAAAATATTTGATATACAAAAATTAAAATTTGGTTATTTATCATTTTTTACGTATATTAGGTACTTTTGGAGTTATTTATCAAAAGAAAATAGACCTGCATTCAGCTTGAATAGCAAGCTGAAAATGTGTTAATAGCTTATCGGTGTCTAATCGGACAAACTTTGATGTATGAGAACACTGGAACAGGGGAAGTTTTAATTGTGGAACAATTTAAAAATTTAGAACGTCAGATTACGAAAACGTTCCATGTATTTTGTCGGACGGAACATCCAATTGATTTGTTACCCTTTCATTACACTCTCATGCAAAAATCAGACAGCTATTACTAACCAACATGATTCTTGTCATTTGATATGTTCTTCGTGTTCCACTCATTAAAATGCTCAGTTGGTGATAAACACCAGTCTGATTTTTGCACGAGAATTTAATGAAATGGTAACAAATCAATTGGAAGTTCTGTCCGACAAAATATATGGAACGCTTTCGTAATCTGACGTTCCAAATTTTTAAACTGTTCCACAATTAAAACTTCCCCTATTCCAGGGTTCCCGTGCATTAAAGTTTGTCCGACTAGACACCGGTAACCTATTAACAAATTCTCAGCTTGCTATTAATCAAATTTTTTTTGGTACGCGTGATCCAGGTCTAAAATGAAAATTACGATCATTTTAAAAATTCTGATTTTTTAAATTAAACCTTTTTTTCAAAAATATGCATTTTAAACCGCTCAAAATTTTTAAAATCATAACTTAAAGAAATTTTTGTAAGAATTACTATAAATTTTAATTTTTGTGGAAATGGCGTATATGTATTTTATTTTTCACTTTTTCCTAACACATTCGAAAGAGTCCTCTTATATAACTTTATATAAAGAATTTTACTTGGATATTGTTCCTCTGTCGATGGTATTATTTTTAATAAAATAATTTTCACATGAATTTTCATATGAATGAAAAATTGGATTATCTCTGGTCGTACCTAAAATAATAATAAGCTAATATAAACCTCTAAATTTTTAAACATTTCCATTGTTTTGGCCCTTTTTGTCTTTAACATTTAGTGTGTTAATCGTTCCCTAAATAGACGTCTTTTCAGCGCGAATTGGCCAATAAATCGCTGACAAACAAAAACTCTCCGCTTCGTTTGAAAGCTTCTCTCGGGGGCGGAATCTGATAAAGGCCGAAACGGAAAATCCCATACCCGCCACCGGAATTCCGGCGGACCACTGTCAGACCGTCTAACGTCACTCAAGTTTCCCCCGGCCCGACAGTCAGCCTCAAACATAAACAAAAACCTTTCTAATTAAAGTTAGATGGGATGCCATTAGAACCAGGGACGGTCGGCCTATGATTTATGTACTTACAAGTGTAGACTGAGGGATTTCACTTATAAATAAACATTTCCGTTAAAATCTGAGTTGATAACATAATAGAGTGTGTACTCAGTTTATAATCGAGAAGACTCGAGATCAGATTCTGTGCACCTAGTAGATTTGAATCTTGTATTTTCTAGGTGTAACTAAAATGTAATTTATGTGAAATGTAATAAAATACATGTTAAAAAAATAAACATAGACAGTTACGATTCCAGTATTTTAATCAGGTTAACTCCAGTCCCTAACACGTGTTTCTAGGTCAATCACGTCATCATCTCGTAAGAAGACTGGTTGGTAAATATAGTATACCAACTAGCGTTACCAGGTGTCCCGATTTGCGCGGGACGTCCCGATTTTAAGGGGTCTGGGACGCGTACCGATTTGTACCTGATCGCGACCCTAAATGTCCCGATTTTCACCCACGAAAACCAATTTCAGGAGGACTTGCAGTGAATTTTATAACTATGTTATAAAAACAAGGCACTCCTAAAAGCGGCAAAATCAAACGAGAAATATAATTTTAATAAAAAATAAATAATTTACTTAATCTACGATTTTTTTTTGTATTTTCGTCTGATTATTATTATTATGTAGGATTAAATACAGATTATAGAAACACCTTGTAGTCCAGTAAATGAACGGGAAATACGGCGATACCGTGTAATTTTCAGGATCAACCCCGAATTACATGAAAATGTGGACGGCTTGTGCCTTTGGTTGCTTTTACTCGGGGGGTGACAGTCACCTCTACTTTGGGGTGAAAAACCGCGCGTTTAAAATAAGTCCGGAGATGGATAAATTGACTAATTCTAAGCAATTTTAGTTCTATAGAATTTTAACTTAGTTAATACTTTTCGATTTATTTACGATTGAAAATGTTTATTTTTCGACAAAAAAATCACGTTTTTAGGCGATTTTCACAAATAACTCAAAAAGTAAGTATTTGATCGAAAAAATATTTTTAGCAAAAATGTAGCATAATATAAAAAAATGAAAAAAATTGTGAACTCGTAAAGTCTATAGACCAGCAAAAGCAAAGTTTTAGCTCATGAAAAATACGTTCTTATTCGCCAAATTCCAAATCAAATATTTCAACGTGAAATAACCAAAAAATGAAGTACTTTTCGGGAAAAACCAATTAAAACTTTTTTAATAAAAATTTATTTTAAAGAAGTTTTAAAAAGATGTTTTAAAAAAGTTTCTAGCATCAAAACTAAGCGAGTTATGCTCAAAATCAAGTTGACTCCTTTTTTTTTGTTAAAAAAATCATGAAAATCTCCCCTTGTTTAGCACCCCAAATGAAATTAATCGTTACCGCTTTACAAACAATTTACTTTACTTATGTATTTTTTACATGATTGAAAGGGCCTGAACGAGTCACTAATCACGAGTGTACGCAAAATATGAACAGCCATATTTTAACCAATTTTTGTCTTACAGAAAAACAAAATGAATCTATAATATTTATAAAACAAAACCTACCTACTTTTTACTCCTTGAGATTTTTAGTAACCCTAATACTTTTATTTTCCAATATTTTAGGAAAAATTTTTTTTTACTATAAAACCAATTTTTTTTTAAAACTAAGCACTCCTAACCGGTAAACCTTACAGATCGTATAAACAATACACATATAAAGTAAATGATAAAGCGGTAACGATTAACTTTATTTACGGTGCTAAAAGAGGGAGATCTTCACGACTTTTTTACCAAAAAAAGTGGCCAACTTTATTTTGACCGTAACTCGCTTAGATTTAATGCTAGAGACTTTTATAGAAAACAAAATTAAAGTTTTGTTTAAACACTTAAAAAAATTTTATTAGGTTTTGCCCGAAAATAGCTTAATTTTTTGGTTATTTCAAGTTGAAAAATTCGATTTGGAATTTTTTGAGTAAAAACATATTTTTGATGAACTATAACTTTTCTTTTACTGGTTTTATAGACTCTCTGAACATACAATTTTTTGCTTTTTTAAAAGCTACATTTTTACTAAGAATATTTTTTTCGATAAAATTACTCGAAAAGTATTGACTTCGTTTAAAAATTATATAGAACTAAAGTTTTTTAGAGTTAGTCAGTTGATCCATTTTGGGACTTACTTTAAACGCGCGTTTTTTTACCCCCGAGAAGGGGTAACTGTAACTGCCACCCCCCAAGTAAAAGCAACCAACCAAAAGTTCAACTTTGAAGTAGACAGTAAGTGTAAGTAGAACCTAAACCAGATTTTCATGCAATTAGGAGTTGACTGGAAATTACACTCCAAAACGACCATTTACTGGGATATTTTTGTTTATTTGTCCCGATCTACAACCCTAAATCCCGATTTGTTTTTGCTTATGTACCGATTAAAAATAAATCGGACCTGGCAACACTAATACCAACGCACCTTTAGCGACTTATGCACAATTGCACAACTTCAAAATTAATACTCCGGTCAACTTACACATCCGAGAGTACCAGAATTACCATCAAGCTGAAAATTGGCAGAATTGTTCAAAATACCATCATAAATGAAATCTAAAAAGTCCTCATAAATCCGACCCGAGCTAAAAAATTTACGCGGGGTCAAAGGTCACCAAATATAGTTTTTAGCTATTTTCAGCGAAACGGTAAGTTTTATCATAAAATTAGTTCTAACAAAAAATGTAGATTAGATAATTATCTATAAAAAAATGTCTTATTACTTTTTTTCCTAAGAGCCACCGTTTTTGAGATACAACGATTCAAAAAGTTGTAATCGTCATAATATGCGCATACGTTTCCGCACCACCTTTGAGGTAGTGCACTTATCCCATTTTTAACTTGTTTCCCCAGTAGGCCTATTCCATGGACCTGTTATGATTCTGTTTAGTTTGAAGCTATTGAATAATTGAATTGTCCAGGGTTAACCAGGGTCACCGTTTTGTGTAATTATATCCGAAACTTACGTGTCAATCACAGGAGAGTTGGTGGTCTAGTTGTTGAGCGTTCGGTCAGAGATCGAAAGGTCCCGGGTTCCAATCCTGGACGATTCATTTTTTTTTATTTTTGGTTGTTTTAATAAAAAATTTTTGAAAGTGGTAGATAAGAAAGTTAGTTTAATATTTAAATAGAATACAATTACTTCGTTAAAATTATATAATAGAAGAATAACTTCTTACGTGCGTACAAAGTACACACACATTTTTTTTTATGTATTTTGACCCGTAGAACACAAATTTTTTGGGTAACAGTCGATCCGGATGTCGATAAGATTGTTATAAACAAAGAACTTGAGGAATCACATAACAGCGATTTTTCGTAAAACAAAACATTGTTTTGTACTTTTTGCGTCATTCTAAGGAAAAAATGTTTTTACTAAGTTTTTTCGTAGGATGCATAGCTTTCGACATAAACGCGGTTGAACTTTCAAAAAATCGAAAAATTGCAATTTTTGAACCCGAATAACTTTTGATTGAAAAATAGAATAGCAATTCTGCTTACCGCATTTGAAAGTTCAAGTCAAATTCTATCGGTTTTGATTACTTTCATTGCTAAAAATTAATTTTTTTATTGTTAAACAAAGCTTTAAACACATAGTGATTGAATGATGTTTTCAATGCATTTCCCATTTGAAATCGAAAGAGTTGGCGCATACAGACAATTTCTACGTAGATTACATACATAAGAGGAAACAGTAGCGATCAACAGGTAGCGAAAACGCGTTCCAAGATTGCGGCTGTAATTTTGAATATTTTTTCGAGATATTTGGCACACGTATTCGTAATATAATAAAGAATGGCCGTACAGAGCCCAATTTGAAAAATATATTAATATGTGGAAATTACTCTGTAATTAAATACAATATTAAAAAACGAGCCTGTACCGCCATTAAGAAGAACAAAAAAATACACTTTCTTCAAATAAACTTTTTTATCCGATGCCTAGATTTGGTGTCATTTTGGAACTACTGAAATTTTTTATTTCATTAGTAGTTCCAAAATGACACAAAATCTAGGCATCGGATAAAAAAGTTTATTTGAAGAAAGTGTATTTTTTTGTTCTTCTTAATGGCGGTACAGGCTCGTTTTTTAAATATTGTATTTAATTACAGAATAATTTTTACATATTAATATATTTTTCAAATTGGGCTCTGTACCGCCATTCTTTATTATATTACGAATACGTGTGCCAAATATCTCGAAAGAATATTCAAAATTACAGCCGCAATCTTGGAACCCGTTTTGGCTACCTGTTGATCGCTACTGTATCACCTTAGGAAAGACTATGTGTTTATGGCCTTGTTTAAGAAATAAAAACTTAATTTTTAGCCATGCAAATAATCAAAACCGATAGAATTTGACTTGAACTTTCAAATGCAGTAAGCAGAATTGCTATTTTATTTTTTAATCAAAAGCTATTCGGGTTCTAAATGTGCACTTTTTCGATTTTTTGAAAGTTCAGCCGCGATTATATCTAAAACTATGCATCCTACGAAAAAACTTGTAAAACCATTTTTTGCTGAAAATCACCCAAAATATACAAAAAAATGTTTTGTTTTGCGAAAAATCGCTGTTATGTAATTCCTTAAGTTCTTTGTTTATAACAAACTTATCGACATCCGGATCAACTGTTACCCAAAAAATTCCTGTTCTACGGGTCAAAATACATAAAAAAACTTGGGTAAGTCCATCTGAATTAAGGAGGCCGTTGTACCCCCCTGGCGACACGACTATGGTGTACTAATACATAAATATGACGATTGAACTCTTTCAACTCTTTGAATCGTTGTATCTCAAAAACGGTGGCTCTTACGAAAAAAAGTATTACGGATAGTTTTTATAGATAATTATATAATCTACATTTTTTGTTAGAACTATTTTTATGATAAAACTTCGGGTCTAGGACGTTTCATCGCCGCCGTTTCGATGCCGCCAGTTCGATGCCGATGCCGGCCGATTCATCGCCAGTCAATTAATCGCTATCTGATATATCTCCGAATTTTCGACAGTTACAATTATTAGTTATTTTTAGTATTAATTAGGAATTCTAGGAAATGCGAGATATGACGGCGATTAAATGGACTGGCGATGAACCGGCGGCATCGAAACGTCCCATTCCGTAAAACTTCAGCTTCGCTGAAAATCGCCAAAAACCATATTTGGTAACCTTTGACTCCGCGTAAATTTTTTAGCTCGGGTCGGATTTATGAGGACTTTTTAGATTTAATTTATGATGGTATTTTGAACAATCTGGCCAATTTTCAGCTTGATGGTAATTATTGTAACCTCACTCCTATTTTTGAGTCTAACTAGACCGGTCTATAGTCCAAGTCCAAGTTGAGAAAGTTTACAAAATCACATGTTTGGGAAATGTGATAACGGACCAGCTGCTACATCCAGAAATAGAAATAAAACGTGGAATAGCAATGACTAAAACCACTTTTACGAAAATGAAGTCATTTCTTTGCAATAATCATCTCAGTTTAGAACTAAGACAAAGAATGGTTAAGTGCTATGTTTGATATGTACTTTTGTATAGTGCAGAAGCGTGGATGCTAAACGTATCGATCATGAACAGAATTGAAGCATTGGGAATGTGTATTCATAGTTGGATGCTGAAGATACCTTGGATAGCAAAAAAAACTAATGAAGAATTACTAATTAGGGTCAATAAACATAGAGAACTGCTAAAGACTGTCCACTGTAAAGACTTCCAAAACACTGGAAAATGTCTTATCTGGGACACTTAGTGAGAGGAAATCGATATTAAAGATTACAACTGATCCTCAAAGGCAAAATAGAGGGCCGTGGAGATATAGCAAGAAAACAAGTTTCTTGGTTAAAAACATTTGTAAATGGACTTCGATATCAAATGCAGAACACAGTTATTCCATGTTGAAGAAGACCGAGACGCTTTCGAAATGGTGATCGCCAGTGTCGGATAATTCTGACATGGCACGTGAAAAAGAAGATGAAAACATAAATCCCCAAATACACCTAGCAGCAGAAGAAGCCATTCAAAGGAAGATGACCAGATAAATAAAAAGAAAAACTACATTGATGGATAGCAAAGATATAAAACGAAATGAAAGAAAACATGAAACTTACCAAAAGTGGCTGACCACAAGAGATCAAGAAGACAGAAGAGAGTACGGAAGGTAACCTTATGAAACAAACAAAGAAATAAAAAGCAGAATAAAATTTTTTGAACAAAAATATGTAAATATGAGATAGCTGAATGGAAGCACAAAAGCAAGTGAGACAAGGAAAACATCGAGGAACCTGAGACAGAATATCCATGAAAAGGTAAAACTAGACCCAATACAGATGGACGAACGGGTAAAATATAACTCAGAGTTACTACAATAAACAAGATATCTACGAGTATACTACCAATTTACGAAATAAAGGACAGACAAACACATGTTGCAGATATATATGAAAATAAGAAATGTACTAAAAAGACTGAAAAATATCAGGACAACTGGCCTCGAGACCTACCTGCAGAATTGCTAAAATACGCTCCATCGGCCTTAATGTAAGAATTAAAACACATATTTAACACATGCTTATTTGATGGAAAAAACCAAAGGAATGGAAAATGGGCTACTAAACTCCATACATAAAAAGGAAAACGATAAAACCCCAATAATTATAGAGGAATATGCGTTGCACCTTCTGTGAGTAGATTGTTTGGGAAAATCATTTAAAGGATGGACCGACTGCGGCGGACTTCAGAGAAACAGAGTAGTTGTCGTTCTGAACGCACATGTATTGATAATATATTTTCTATAAAACAGCTTATAGAAATAACACCAATCAAAGCTGAATTTCGAAGACACATTGAGAGAGCTACGCATTCAAAACGTAGTGAGGTGGACGACGACGCATGTGGATAGACCACGTATATCGGATGAACTATGAACGTATCGTCAAATTGGCAAAGACACAAAATCCCAACAACAAGCGACCCATAGGAAGGCCCAAACAACGATGGTATGAGAACTAGACTGTAACAGAAGAAACAGGACATAGTCCTATTAAAAGAAGAAGAAGCAAGCTGAATATCACATTGTATTCGTAGACTTCAAAAGGCCTATGATAGTGTCTGAGTCAACAACCTATGGAAAGTAATGGAAAAATCATGGATAACAAAACACATACATAAATGCAATAAAATTATTACTTTATAAAGACGGTGAATGTAAAAGAAGTCAGACGAAGCCACTCAGAAACGTTTTAAGTCAATAAAGGACTTCGACAGTGATGTTGTATGTCACCAGTCTTATTTCATTCACTTTACATTGATAAAACTCTAAAAAAATGAAAATAAAGATGACCTACAAAGATTATTTAAAAAATTCATAGACACGGCGCTCATATACAACATGGTGATAAAAATAAACAAATATGGTGTGGATATAAAACAAACTCTCTCCGTTTTACAAAAATTCTGACTAACCTTTTTGTTTCTTCTTTACTTCTTCTTCCTGGATTGCGCAGTCCTCGATTCTCCCACACTTGCTCTTAGGATGTAGCGAAAGGTCCTTCGCGTCCAAACTGCTTCACTAACAAACAAACCACAGGACTCGCTCGTAATCTCTATTCAGTTCTCTCTCTGCTCGATAACTTGTGCAAATTTATACCCACCGGCTACGCGTTCTAGACAGAACACAGGAATCTCCTCGGACACAAGGAAAATTAACTTCTCAACTCGGTCAACGATTTCGTTTCACCACGATTATGCTCGCAAAGGCCAATTTCACCACTTTACACCGACTTCTCACTTTTTAAAAACTGGACTGCACTCTCCAGATATTCATTACACAGTGACCATTTTTTCTCTTCTCAAAATCAGACTCAACACTCTCATCCCCACCATCTATCTTTCTCTGCCAATCACAAACATTCTCTCTACCCACTACATCCTAATTTTCATTTCTTAAGAACCAATTTATTTCGTATACAACTTTTCCATTTTGTTAAATTCCTAGGAGACACCAAATTACTTTCGTTGTTTCAAAATGCTAAACAAAAAGCCTTATATTCTAAACTCAATAAAATTGTTTACTGCCTATCCTTCTAAGAAACATTTATAAAACGTCATTGTTCATTCCAAAGCGAAATAAATCTACTTTCTAATTTACCGCATAATTGTATGTCCGTTCAAAGAAACATTAACAAATCACTTAACGATTTCACTTTCCGCGAAAACACTGTTTACTAACTAAATTATAATATTCACAACTTTTGGTCATATACAGGGCGATGAAAATCTATGATCTCGTGGTCTCTGATATAAATTTATTTTCTAAATTTTTCCCATAAAAATTATACAACAATATATGTAAGTCAAGGTCTTTGATGATTTTTCCCGATCAAAGGCAATACTTTATAACCTTTTCATCCCCTCGGCTTTTTCCAACTCTTCATACACCTTTGCTTAAAACAAAGGACAATCTTTTGTAAAAATGTTTTTCTGAATAAATTAAAATAAAGTAAATGTCGTGGAGATAAATTTCTGACGATATCGTCGTGTTGTTAATTAATAAAAAAAATTCAACCTCATATCGCGCATAGAGAAGTATAACTTCAAAAAAGATTGGACTCGAAAAAATAAATGTCTTCGTAAAGTCGGGCCTGGCTACACTCGAATGCTTTAAGGCCTTATTTCGTGTGATGTAGACTCGATTAGTTTTTTTTCTGTATTTGTCGTTTTGTTTTTAGTGCGTAGAGATCCAATGTCACCAAAAAATTAATGAAAGAAAGAAGTGTCAATGGAGACTCAAAGAAATAAAAAAAAACATTAATTTAATATGTATTGAGTAGACTCTTGTCATGTTATTTTATATTTTTAGTGTACTTTAAATTATATTTTCTGTGGATGAATGGAAAAAGAAAAATATTTTTGAAGTGTGTAATAGTATATTACTTTATGAGGCGGAGAAGCATGACTTTTCTTGACGCGCCCGATATTACGCGCCGAACGAAGTGAGGCGCGTAATAGAGGGCAAGTCAAGAAAAGTCGCTTCTTTGCCGAATAAAGTATACTATTTTTTCTTCAAACGTAGCAATTTTCAACCATAAATAGTACAATTCATACGCTATTTTTACTCGAAATTAACTGTGACAACTATCAAAGTCGTCTAGATGTTAGAAATTAAAATAATTAAGTCGTCGGTGGGATTTGCGTCTCCCTGGTTACAGTTGTTTGACAGTTGTTTGCAATTATTATTACGACGAACTTCAGCAACACTTTTAATTGATGGAGGCGGAAATCTAGAATGCCTCAAACGACATGGGGGCTGGAAATCAAGCACGGTTGCCGAAGGATATATAGAGGATTCAATAAGAAATAAGAACGATAATGCTCAAAAAATTTTAAACCCTCATTATTCGCCAACATCGGGAATGATTGCTGAAAGTTGTGCTCGACCATCAGTATCATCAACAATTACCAATGCGTATCAAGAGTCGGGAACATTTTTGCACGGTTTCAATTTTGAAAATGCCTCATTAACTAATTGTACTTTTAATATTACTATAAATAAAAATGATGTTTAATTGTTGTTAATGACATTTGCATTGTTGCTTTGTGACATGTTTCATATTGTTGCCATGACAACATTTTTCCCTCCGCCGTAAAGAAATGGTAAAAAAAACTGCTGCCGGCGGAGACATCAAACTTTGACAGGATCAAGTTAGATAAGTAATGTCATCATTATTTGACGTTTGAAGAAAATAGTATATTACTTTATGAGGCGGAGAAGCATGACTTTTCTTGACGCGCCCGATATTACGCGCCGAACGAAGTGAGGCGAGTAATAGAGGGCAAGTCAAGAAAAGTCGCTTCTTTGCCGAATAAAGTATACTATTTTTTCTTCAAACGTAGCAATTTTCAACCATAAATAGTACAATTCATACGCTATTTTTACTCGAAATTAACTGTGACAACTATCAAAGTCGTCTAGATGTTAGAAATTAAAATAATTAAGTCGTCGGTGGGATTTGCGTCTCCCTGGTTACAGTTGTTTGACAGTTGTTTGCAATTATTATTACGACGAACTTCAGCAACACTTTTAATTGATGGAGGCGGATATCTAGAATGCCTCAAACGACATGGGGGCTGGAAATCAAGCACGGTTGCCGAAGGATATATAGAGGATTCAATAAGAAATAAGAACGATAATGCTCAAAAAATTTTAAACCCTCATTATTCGCCAACATCGGGAATGATTGCTGAAAGTTGTGCTCGACCATCAGTATCATCAACAATTACCAATGCGTATCAAGAGTCGGGAACATTTTTGCACGGTTTCAATTTTGAAAATGCCTCATTAACTAATTGTACTTTTAATATTAGTATAAATAAAAATGATGTTTAATTGTTGTTAATGACATTTGTATTGTTGCTTTGTGACATGTTTCATATTGTTGCCATGACAACATTTTTCCCTCCGCCGTAAAGAAATGGTAAAAAAAACTGCTGCCGGCGGAGACATCAAACTTTGACAGGATCAAGTTAGATAAGTAATGTCATCATTATTTGACGTTTGAAGAAAATAGTATATTACTTTATGAGGCGGAGAAGCATGACTTTTCTTGACGCGCCCTTATAGAGGGCAAGTCAAGAAAAGTCGCTTCTTTGCCGAATAAAGTATACTATTTTTTCTTCAAACGTAGCAATTTTCAACCATAAATAGTACAATTCCAACACTTTTAATTGATGGAGGCGGAAATCTAGAATGCCTCAAACGACATGGGGGCTGGAAATCAAGCACGGTTGCCGAAGGATATATAGAGGATTCAATAAGAAATAAGAACGATAGTGCTCAAAAAATTTTAAACCCTCATGATTCGCCAACATCGGGAATGATTGCTGAAAGTTGTGCTCGACCATCAGTATCATCAACAATTACCAATGCGTATCAAGAGTCGGGAACATTTTTGCACGGTTTCAATTTTGAAAATGCCTCATTAACTAATTGTACTTTTAATATTACTATAAATACAAATGATGTTTAATTGTTGTTAATGACATTTGTATTGTTGCTTTGTGACATGTTTCATATTGTTGCCATGACAACATTTTTCCCTCCGCCGTAAAGAAATGGGAAAAAACTGCTACCGGCGGAGACATCAAACTTTGACAGGATCAAGTTAGATAAGTTATGTCATCATTATTTGACGTTTGAAGAAAATAGTTATTTTCCTAACAAGTGCAGAAAGTCATACTTTTCCGCACGCACTGCAGTTTGCCGAACGATGCGAAGCGGGAGTTCGGCAAGCAGTCGAGTGGAAAAGAGACTTTCTGCAAGAGTTAGGAACAATATTTTTTCTACGAGTCTTTAAAAAATGACCAAATCTTAATCAATTAATTTAATTAATATGAAACTACATGCACAAATTAATTCTTTGACAAGGTTGTCAAAACCAATCTTTCAATATAATTAGTTAGCATGACGACGATCTTGGTTTCCATTACGATGATTCAAAAAGACTGTTATTGTCTACCGATTTGACTTTCAAATATTATGTCAAAATAATTTTATTTCATCGAATTGTCACGTTAATTTCATTAAAACAGGAACACAATAAGATACATTTGAAATAAAATAGTAAATAATATCTAAATATTAGTTTATTGCATGTATTATAATTATGTTAAGGCCATATTAAAATATCAAAACGCGTGCGGATAAGTAAAACGCGTGCGGAAAAGTAAAACGCGTGCGGAAAAGTAAAATTTTCTAAACTAAAACGCGTGCGCGAAAGTAGACATTTTCGCACGCTCGTAGAAAAAATTATTTAACATGCAGAAAGGCTGAGTACTGGTGTCGTGTTTTTGAATTCAATCGAATTCTTTCGTATATGAGTTAACTCGAATGAAAAATTTCGTTTGAATGTCTTTCGCAATGTTATACGTATACGAGAAGAACGCGCACCGGCAACACCGCAGTTTCGAACAACCAAAACTCAAATAAAAAAAGAAGAATAATTAACAGTTTTACTTAACCTATTTTATGGTGATTTTGTCATCTAAAACAATTCGTTTTCTGTAAATTAGCCGAAAGGAGTAAAAAAGAGCATGAAATATGGTGGCCGAACGCTGTAGGCGGAGGTCTGTTTCCAATAAGCAACAAGCTTAAGAAAATTTTTATTACATTTTTGAGGATTTATCAATCGAGGGTTATTCGGAAGAAAATTTTTTGCATTTTTTTGAAATAAATATGTCAAAAATTTTTGACATGAATGTCAAAATTGACATCTTTAGCAAAGTAGTGAAAACAGCCCATGAGATGTGTTACCAGTGTAATGTTACTGTACTTGCTTCTTTTTATTCACATGACCTCAAATATATAAATTTAATTGGATTTGTAAGTAAGCAAAAAATTTTCTTTTAAACTACCCCGTATAACATTACTAAACCTCATATTTTAAGAAAGAGGTCTTCGAGTTGAATCCAAAAATGTAATATATACATTTAAGTGTCCCATTAAGAAAACAAATAAACAAACTTAGTAGTAGGACAAAGTAGGAAATAGATGAGAATATTTTCATTAAACAGCTCGCTCTTCAAAACGTCATTATTCTAATTTTTATGATACAGTTACCTATAGTTCTCGAGATATTTCTAATTGGCCGTTTATCTGGCTCGCCCTGTATATTTTACAGAATAAGGTAATGCACCTTTATTAGGCCTAAAAGGCCGATACCGCACTGCAGGAAGTTTGGTAGGATGGTGGATGGCAGATACCTGCCTGGCGACCATCCAGTTACTTATATCACGAATAATACAACAACGGTAGCCGCAGTGGCCTCCCACTACCATCTAACCATCCGGTGGTCCGCCAGGCGTCTATCCATCCACCCATAGCCGATGCCACACTGCAGGATGCTAGATGGTGGCTTGGTGGGTGGATTTTAAAGGTGGATGGTGGAGGGTCGCTTCATCCTGAACGCAGTGAAAGAGTGAAATGAAGTCAGAAGTCAGTATCCAACTGACTGCTGAGGAATCATTTGTTTCATTTGTTAGGTTACATTTGGTTTGTTTTTTAGGATATCGTCATATTAGTGGTAAAACTCACTCACTAAACTTTTCAGAAAGTGAAGAAAAATCGACTTAAAGGCAAAAATTGTTTTTTAAATTCACCTGACTTGAATATTGGATTTTTTTTAATGCAACTGCAAAGAATAAATAAAACAGATATTTTAAGCCATGTCTCGTCACATAGTGGGTCTGCTGGGTCCCAAATTGCCCTTCGTTTATACACAGCACTTATTACGCTTTCCTCCATAGCGGGGTCTAGTACTATTCGGCTTCGGCCGGTTCGGCGCCGGCCGATTCGGCGTCGGCCGATTCGGCGTCGGCTGTTTTGGCGCCAGATTATACCTACGTTACTTTTTTAGAAATTTAAGAGGCTCTTGATTTATTTATACCACACTAAAAAAATATATTAAATGTTATTTTTTCCGACTTTATGGATTTCTTTATGGATTTAAGGTTTAAAAAAAAACAAATTTTCAAGTTTATTGAGACTCTTTATTCAAAAAAATATATCTATATACAATATGTACAAGTTTTAAAAACTACTTAATTTTGCCGCATTTCAAAATTATAGGCGATACCCCTCAAAAAATCATTTAGGTTTCTATTTTCGTAGTCTAACACTAGACTTTCAATTCGTTGGTCTGCCTGAATATATTTCTTTAACTTGCTTGGAGGTTCGTTTCCAGCAATCAGCCGTTCAAGGAAAACATCCCGTCCGGCTTGAATTTTCTTTAGGGCATCAATGAACTTCCATATCGTTGGATGGTCCATGCCCAATTCATTTTGTATCCTTCTGTTGGCCGCCTCTGCATGGTTATTTGTTCTGTCAACACCATCCCGAACTCTTTGGTACAGATTCCATATTTCTGGTGGAAACAATGGTTGACGCCTTCCAGTTTCCTGTTTGTTTGAAAAGGGGTTGACCCACGATATACTAAACGGTGACTAAACTAAATAATAATTGAAGACGAGATATTGTACTAATTTTCAATATTTATTTACAGTTGAACCCCGATAAGTCGGCCTCCGGTAACCCGGATCGATTTTCATCAGATAAAATAAAAATGGTTTCACTTTTACTGAGTTTTTTTACCAAGAAATAAACAATAATGTATAAAACTGTACGTACTTTAGATGTACTGGACATAAGTATAAAATATTCGATATAAAAGTTATTATTTTTAAATGTTTTATTATTTAAACTCTCTCTTATTGTACACCAATGGGTTCTATATTATGTACAAAAAATAAATAAATATATATTAAAATAGGTTTCATGTAAACTTATTAACCATTTCATTTTGTTGAATTTTTAAAATTTCGTATAGTTCAGTTAAGTTAAAACACACAAAATAATAAAGTCATTGGCTAGCGTTAATAGGGTTTGAAAATAAAAATAAAAAAAATAATCATGAATATATGTATAAAAATATATAAATACCTGAGCAAAAAGCGGTGGGGCAGACTTGAATGTTCCATCCACGTACACGTTCTCGGCTTGTTGCAAGTACCTCAGATTGCTGCGACGTCCAAAAATCAAAATTCTATCCTCTCTGGGACCATTGTCAGCGAGCAAGAATTGTTCATTCTCTCCATGGGCATCAATGGTGGTGTAACGCTCTGGTAGAACAAGATCAACCGCTGACGCTGGAGCTGGAGGTGGAGCAAGAACTTCGTGACGTTTTCTTCTCACGATTTTCCTTAAAGCACACTGGTCTGGCATTGATGCTTGGGCTGCTTGAGATAAGTTATCAATGCATTGGTTAATAACTTGAACAGTTGGCTCTCGGCTACTTTCGGACAACTGCTTTATTTTCGTCTTGGCAGCATCGACTTCAATTTTGGCAGGAGTGGGCTCATGCGAATGATCATTTAAGAACTTGATCACAGCGTTGTTCTGAACATGAATTCGTGCCTTACATCGGTCTTTCTGTTCGCAGCGGTAAAATTTCAATGTATTATCTGCTTTACTAGCTTTGTCAAATACATAGGCAAAGCCATCGTGAATAAATTTGCTTCCGCCTCGTTTACTCTTCACTTGATTCTCCATTACGAATTTGTTAACTTCTTTTTTAATCACAACTTTAAACTTTCACTATAACCTTTCAGCACTGAATGAAGCTCAAGTTCTAACTGAGAAGATTGCCAACCCTGCTTCGTCATAATCCTTAGAGCAGCGTTTCCCAAACTTATTTTTCCGTGGCCCGGTTATTTTTGTGGTTATCCTTCGTGACCCACTAATGTTTTGCATAGCCTGGTGTGTGTACAAGAAAACATATTTAAATATTTATTACAGCTTTATATTTATATTTTAATAAAGAATCATTTGCTTAAACAAAAATGTAATAAAACAAAATAATAATCAAATATTAATGAGAAGTAGATGTTAATTTTATCATCAGGTCCGGTTCGACTTCCAAATGGTTCCTATATTTATTTTTAAGGAAAAACAGTGTTACAACCGTACCTCACACTTATGGGTCGTAACAAAAGGAATTAGACATTTTATCGCTTTTTCTGCTAAAACTGGGTACCTACTCCTGGCGGCAAAACAGCCAAAAATCTATCAGTGGTATTTTTTCTAATATGTCTTTGAGTGCCCTATCACAAGATAGTTCAATTACTGACTCAACATCTAAATCCGAAGTTCTGCCTCGGATTATACGTCCATTGTAAATGGATACCTTATCCACGCTTTGTTGCTGTGAATGGGGGAAAGTATTCCTTCAGATTTGCCTCTTGCGTCCAGTCCTAGCAGGTGTTTCTTGAAAGCCACTGAAATCTCATCCGACAATGAATTTACGATATTATTTTTTTTTGTAGTTCCGTTAGCTTTGCAAAAGTTTTGTAATTTCCTACTTCGGCGCGACGTGTCTACAAATTAAGTTTTTTTGTTGCAGCTTTCACCTTCCCTTGTATTTTAAATACAAGTTGCATTGTATTGCAAGAAAGGCAAAAGTTGGATATGTGAGAGAAAATCTCACGCGCGACCACCGGGTCACCGGGTTAACCAATTGACATCATGAAAACTGTCTTTAACGACGTTCTACACCTTCGACAAAGAATTAAGGATTTGCATGAAATTTTAGTATGTTATAGTTTACTTCAAAAAACTAAGACTTGAATTTTTAAAAATTGTTTTACCGTGCCTTTTAATTACTATTAAGGGTCAAAGTTAAGTTTTAACATGGACTCTTATGGGAATTCTTAAAAAGTTAATAACTTTTGACCCAAATTTACGATTTTTAATTATTTGTGCTCAAATTAAAGATTTTTTTGTAAGGAATATCATATTAAAAAATGAGGATTGTTTACCGTACCATTTATTTTTAATTTATTTATTATAATTAATTCCGTAGTTTCCGTAATTTATTATAATTTATTTTTATAAAGTGATATATGATATATCATGATATGATTTGAGTATTCTGCTATAAATGCATTGTTACCAACTTTCGCTTGCATATAAGAGGCTTGCTCTGAGAGGCATACCCCGCAACGAAGGTGTAGAACGTCGTTAAATTGAAATATTGCATCCCTAGCCGTTGGTGGATGTGCTTCTAAGAATATTGAAATTTCTTCATTCAGTTCAATAGGTCTTTCTAAAACATTCCTTTTTGATAGCCAACGCACTTCGCAGTGCAAAATAAGATCTTCATGTTCACTTCCCATTTCTTTGCACAAAGCAGAGAATTACTTTGTGAGTTCAGTGGGCGAGATTTTATAACGTTTAAAAAATTTACACTCTCCTTCATAGATTCGGTTAAAATCAGTGGCATTTTTTTGACAGCTAATACCTCTCTGTGGATGCTAAATGCACCCAAATACATTCTGGTGCTAAGGCTTTGATCCCGGGGAAAAGTACATTACGAGTGCCTACCATTGTCCGTGATCCATCGCTACTAAATCCCACACATTTATTCTATTCAATTCCTTTATCACTAGTGTAGCTAGCAATCAGATTAAATATTTCTTCAGCTGTTGTTCTTGTTGACAAAGATTTACAAAATAGAAATTCTTCGTGAATAGTATTTTCAAAATCGTGTCTTACAAAACATATTAGATTAGCATTATCTGATATGCCTGTACTTTCATCAAGTTGCAAGGAAAAATAGTTATAGTCCTTTAAGTGACATAATAGTTTCTTCAATATTATCTGCCATCTCCACAATCCTACACTTCTTGCTATTCATCACATATTATCCGAGATACTACTATTTTCATTGCTAGAACTATTAATTTCTTGGCAATTGTGTGTGGATAACCTGTTTCAGCAATTAATTTTGATATTTCATAAGAAGCCAGTACAAGGTTTTCAGATTGAGCTTTCTCAGAAAATTCAAACACATATTCTTTATGGTAGCTATTATTTATTTATGTAGCTATTTTAGCAATTTATTTATAAAAAAAACCTATTCGGCAAAGCCAGGCGACCCGGCATTTTGCTTTCGTGGCTCGGTACCGGGTCGCGACCCACCATTTGGGAAACGCTGCCTTAGAGAGTTAATCGTTTTTTAATTATGGGTACGTTTTAAACTGGTCAAATATGATTTTTCTACTTATCCAGTAATACTATTATCACTGTTTCTACGAAAATCTGTCTCTTTAAGAAGATTAAGAAGTTTAATAGACCCTGCACAAATTTGTTATTATTCAAAAAATACTTAATACTTCTTAGTGTCAGACATCTGAAATTGACGTACCTATTAAAACTAATAGTCCTATATTGCAGATTATACAATGAAAGTCATTTGTATTTGTTTAATCAAAAATTTCTTAAGGTGATACAGTAGCGATCAACAGGTAGCCAAAACTCGTTCCAAGATTGCGGCTGTAATTTTAAATATTTTTTCGAGATATTTGGCACACGTATTCGTAATATAATAAAGAATGGCGGTACAGAGCCCAATTTGAAAAATATATTAATATGTGGAAATTACTCTATAATTAAATAAAATATTAAAAAACGAGCCTGTACCGCCATTAAGAAGAACAAAAAATACACTTTCTTCAAATAAACTTTTTTATCCGATGCTTAGATTTTGTGTCATTTTGGAACTACTAATGAAATAAAAAATTTTAGTAGTTCCAAAATGACACAAAATTTAGGCATCGGATAAAAAAGTTTATTTGAAGAAAGTGTATTTTTTTGTTCTTCTTAATGGCGGTACAGGCTCGTTTTCTTAATATTTTATTTAATTACAGAGTAATTTCCACATATTAATATATTTTTCAACTTGGGCTCTGTACCGCCATTCTTTATTATATTACGAATACGTGTGCCAAATATCTCGAAAAATATTCAAAATTACAGCCGCAATCTTGGAACGCGTTTTCGCTACCTGTTGATCGCTACTGTTTCCTCTTAATATTAAAATAATGGTTTTTGCATAAAATTATTAAATAAAACATATTATTTTTGTGAATTATTTTACATCTTCTAAAATTAAAATGTCGAAAATTGTTCTCCTGACTCTACATTTTTTGTTAAATAAAATTTCAGACTATCATACATTAAGGTGGTATGACACAATGTTAAAATTTATATAGTTTTTAGGTACAGTTACCGTCACTATTTCAAAACCAATCTTCAACTTAGGGGTATGTTCGTGAACTGTAGACTTTCTATTTTAATAGTATCTAGTTAAAATTTCCAAAGAAAGCAGTATATTTTTTATAACTGTACTTAAAGGAGTCCTTGTCATAACTTACGTCGTAACTTGTAAAAATTCGTTTTGCATAATAATTTTTGAACTTGGGTAGAAAATAACTATCAGAAACGATTAACTATGCAAAAAGCTTTATTTTAAATAAAATTTCATTGTCCGTACTGCCATAATTTTTAAATTAACTGTACCTAAAGGTAAAAATTATTGTTAAAAGCTGCAATCTGGGGATTTTGTTAATATTACAGCAATAAGTTGGCATTTTTCTAGTGATAAATTAGTTCCGCTGTCACTTAATAGATGAGAAGATGAGTTCACGTGTCATTTAGTAGATGGCAGCAGTGATGTATTAAATGGCGACAGATGCGCGTTTGCCGGATTTTAAGAAAATCTGCAAACAATTGAAAACGAGTTGTATAACCACGGAAATACGATGAATCACGCGGTTTTGTTTAGAAAAGTGGCCCCACCCCCTCCCAGTACACATTTTGGGCCTTGTTTGACTTTCAATCATGATTGTATAACGTCACAGTGTCTTAACAATACAAATATACATTTTTTATGCTTGAAACCGTGTGGTTATACAAATGGTTGAAAGTTAAACGAGGCTCAAATGGTTTACTTGGGGATTATACTAGTTTTGACATAATACATAGATAACATAAGCTCTAGTATATATGTTATGTGGGGCGTATCTAAAAAACAGTTTCAGTTTTATTCACTTTCTGGCAAATTTAATTTTTATAGGGCCGCAAATAATGCATTGCTCGGATACAATTAGCGTCTCTTTGTAAAGACGATGACATCGACATTTTTACACACATTACACATGCCAATGACCTTTAGTATTTGTTGAGGCATTATCCTAATAAAAGAATTGTAGACAAAACAATATTGTATAGTCATTGATTAATTTATGTCAAATATTTCAGTAAGTGAAAAAAATATTGAAATTTACTGGATTAATAATTAGATAAACCGACATGCAGACGATACAGTTGTGGTTGCTAGCAGTATTGATGAACTTCAGCATCTTATGGACAGGGTACCTACAAAGAGCGAGTAAAAAAAGAGAATTTAACCTTCAACAAAAATGAACACTGGTGAGCAAAACTCAACAACCTGCCAGACAATTGAAAATAAAAACCAATTCAACACGTACAATTATATGTATACCTATACAGTCGTCAACTCGAAATGGGATCAAACAAACGAAATACGATGTAGAATTGAAAATGCCAGAGCTACATTTAACATGAGAAATATATTCAATAATTGCGACATATATGTCCCACTAAAAATATGGCTGCTAAAATGTATTTCCAGTCTTGTTGTATGGAGCAGAGACCTGGACAATAACGGAAACATTATCGAAAAGGCTAGAGGTATTCGAAATGTGGGTGTACCGACGTATCCTCAAAATATTCTGGACGACCCACACCACCAACGAAGAGGTATTGCGCCGAATGGGAAAACAAAAAGAAATATCTTTCACAATTAAAAAACGAAAACGTGAACACCTCGGTCATATATTATGAGATATGATAAATATCGTATACTGCAGCTGATAATATAGGGTAAAATAGAGAGTAAACGTGGACCCGGAAGAAGAAGACACTCATGGCTTCAAAACTTACGCCAAATGGTTTGGACTAACATCGATCGAGTTATAGACACGCTGTAAACAAAATTAAAATTGCTATGATGATAGCCAACGTCCACAACGGACAAGGCACATGAAGAAGAAAACTTCCCGTGTTGACATTCCAACATACAAATCAATGGTATCACCCTTTAGAGTTCCCAAAGCTTCATATACCTGAGCACAGAGCTAAACAGTCAGCTAGACTAGACCACTCAAAAAATGCTCTGTAACCCCAAGCTATCAGTCACAATAAGATTGAGAACACTAAAGTGTTTATGTGTGGTGTCTATTACTGTATGGCTGTGAGACCTGTGGTCTCACTATATTCGAAATGTGGATGTACCGCAGAATGCTAAGAATAAGCTGGACCAGCAAAACTACAAATGAAGAAGTACTGGAAATAATGAACACACGTCCTCATCTGGTCAATACAGTCAAAATTAGAAAGACGTCATATCTAGGACACATAATGCGCCATAGGGAATTTGAGCAGTTTCAGGTAATATTAGAAGGCAAAATCGAAGGTAAACGGGGTATAGGAAGAAAGAAAAAATCCTGACTCCGAAACATCAGAGATTGGACCAACACAACAGGGAATGACTTAATCCATCAATCCCAGAACAGAGAGAAATTTGCCATATTGATCGCCAACCTCAATAGAGAAGGCACTTAGGAGGAGGAGGACAACGCAAGAGACCCTAAGAGGTAGTTTTCTGTCCCGATTAAACCCCGATTAGTGTAACTTGTGAAGTGGTTACGATTGATTTGATTTAAGATGATAATTAGGGGCTGATTTTCCCGAGGTTTTTTACCAAAAAAAGGGACCAACTATATTTTGAGCATTTGCTTAGTTTTGATGCTACAAACTTAAAAAAAAAACAAAAATAAATTTTTTTTAAATACTTTAAAAAAGTTCTAATGAGTTTTCCCCAAAAAAGTGCATCATTTTTTGGTTATTTCACGTTGAAATATTCACTTTGAAATTTGACGGATATGAAACTACACTTAGCTACAACTTTGTTTCAACTGGGTCCATAGAGTTCATACATATATAGACCTGCATCCCGCGTACCTAAAAAAAGTTGATTAATAGCACGCTGAAAATTTGTTAGTAGCTTAACGGTGTCTAGTCGGACAAATTTTGATGTATGGGAACACTGGAACAGGGGAAGTTTTATTTGTGGAACAGCTTAAAAATTTGGAACGTTAGACTACGAAAACGTTCCATGTATTTTGTCGGACAGAACTTCCAATTGATTTTACATGTAAAAATCAGACTGGTGTTTATCACCAACTGGGTATTTTAATGAGTGGAACACGAACAACATGTCAAATGACAGTAATCAAGTCGGTTAGTAATATAGTAATAGCAGTCTTATGTTTGCATGAGAGTTTAATGAAAGGGTAACAAATCAATTGGATGTTCTGTCCGACAAAATACCTGGGATTTCTTCGTAACCCCTGTTAATTATAATGCCCATTTGGTGACAAATAGCAGCCTGATTTTTGCATGAGATTTTAATCAAAGGGTAACAAATCAATTGGAAGTTCTGTCGGACAAAATACATGTGACGTTTTCGTGGTCTGACCGTTCCAAATTTTTAAACTGTTCCACAATTAAAACTTCCCCTATTCCAGTGTTCCCTCCCGTACATCAAAGTTTGTCCGACTAGACACCGTTAAGCTATTAACAAATTTTCAGCTTGCTATTAATCAACTTTTTTTTGGTACGCGGGAGCCAGGTCTAATACACCATTTTTTTATACTTTTTTAGAAGCTACATATTTTTGCTAAGAATGTTTTTTCGGATAAAATACTTTTCGAGTTATTTGTAAAAGCCGCCTAAAACGTGTTTTTTACTCGCAAATAACTCAAATATTAATTAAGTGAAAAAATCCTATAGAACAGAAGTTGCTTAGAATAAGTCAGTTGGGTACCCTGAGATGGGGTAAAACTCACCCTCAGGGCAAAATCTTACATCGACACACTATCAGCTTTCTTGGTTGACATGTTACCTATGTGTAGGTATGCCAAATTTCATGTTAATCCAAGCGATTATTTACAATTTAGAGCAAAAAGCGTGATTTAATGTATATATTTCCTACTTGTATTTCAAACAATTACAAATTTCTTTATCAGTTTAAAATAAATATTTTTGATGCTGTTCTGAATAAAATCATTTTTTTGGTAAAATTGTGGCTTATTTCCCATTAAAAATAGTTTATTATAAATATTTTAGACCAGGTAAAGAATTAATAATTATTGTCGTCTGAAGACAAATATTACAAATATAGTCTAAATACAATAAGTGATCAAATATTTCCAAATGAAACGTTTTGTATCTATTACCATTGTTTAAAAAAAGATAAAAATTTGTCTAGTTATACAATGCTATCTATTAATAGTAACAATTTACCATTTCCAGGTAAAAAATTAAACACCCTCATCAAGTACAATACAAGTACGATTGAAGGCGAACGGTACCGATCGATCGGTAACGGTCATAAGTTCTCTTTAGTAGGTACTTGGCAATGGCAACAACGCCGTCGTTAATAGAATTAAAATTCGTCGTTATTAAAATGTTCGAATATATATACGTGCTGCCATCTACTGAAAGAAATTGTTAAACGTTAGTTCCTATGATCAACCACCATTTTGACTGCGGCGTTTACATACCCCCTTAACAACTTTTTTTTTCTCTCTCACTTTGCCAAAGTATCTGTCGCCGAATCAGCGGGCGCCGAATCGGCGGGCGCCGAAACGCCGACGCCGAATCGCCGGCGCCGAAACGGGCCATCCCCCCATAGGGAGGCTACCCGGATGGATTATCAAACACGACTGATATGGGTGAATAGATGCCTGGCGGACCACCGGATGGTTAGATGGTAGTGGGAGGGCACTGCGGCTACCGTCGTTGTATTATTCGTGGTATAAGTAGCTGGATGGTCGCCAGGCAGGTATCTACCATCCACCATCCTACCAAACTTCCTGCAGTGCGGCATCGGCCTTATCAGTCGTGTTTGATAATCCATCCGGGTAGCCTCGCTATAAATATATTACATGTATGGAGGAAAGCGTAATAAGTCCTGTTTATAAAAGAATGGCAATTTGGGACCCAGCAAACCCACTATGTGACGAAACATGGCTTAACATATCTGTTTTATTTATTCTTTGCAGTTGCATTAAAAAAATCCAATATGCAAGTCAGGTGACTTAAACAATTTGTACCTTTAAGTCGATTTTTCCCCACTTTCTGAAAAGAGTATAGTTAGTGAGTTTTACCTCTAATAGGACGATATGCTAAACAACAAACCAAATGTAACGTAACAAATGAAACAAACGATTCCTCAGCAGTCAGTTGGATACTGACTTCTGACTTCATTTCACTCTTTCACTGCGTCCAGGATGCAGCGCCCCTCCACCATCCACCTTCAAAATCCACCCTCCAAGCAACCATCTAGCATCCTGCAGTGCGGCATCGGGTTAAGGGATAAATATTAAGCCACATCTGATATAAACCATAAATACTGATTATTCCGATAGATTTTTTTGTAATCTATAATTCACATACCTACTATCTCTTCAAAAACATCTTTAAGCCATTCTGAAATTTGTAGACATCGTAACGGCTGTTAAATCCGCTAAGAAATTGCAAGGAAATCCCCCAAAATAAGTTTCTAAATCCAATAAAAGAAGGCGACCACCTAAAAAGACTCATTGTATAGAAAACACGCATATGTCAAGCCGAGTTCTACACGCAAATATATTGTGTATCTCGGTTACGGCCACTTTGGTTGATTTTACGACGAGGCTATCATTCAAATACGGAACGTTATGGGCCATTTTTAAAATTGACTCGCTTTTATAGACAGACTGAATAGACTCTTCCTTTTTAGGGGTTTTCAGCAAGCGTCGAGCTCTTGTATCTTTTGTAGTTTTTTATGGGGAGGTACGGCGAGATCTACAACGCCGATGGCATGGCATGTCGTTTTCCAACACGCTTTTCGTATTTTCATCCGACTAGAGGTTCTCGGACTATTTTTGATTCTTTCACTGCTCGTTAAACTTTTTAACAATGGCTTTGTTTAATTGTCAGATTCAAATAAATACAGAATTCATTGATTCGGCAGTTACTTTTTTTTTGGTCCAGGCGTAGATCATTACAATCTGTTCACTGATAAAACAGTGACTAACTTAATTCTAACCTAATCTAACTACATCTTTCTAAGCTAAAGTCTTACTAGGCAGTATGCGACCATAATATAACTTTATCGTCTAGAGTCTGTATAGCTAGAGTATGCCTATATATTAAGCAAAACGTGTTTTTATACCGTCTCTGACAGTATAAAGGACGGAACAAAAATCCACTTGATAATTATTCTCTCTGTGCGAACGGAGAATAATCATCCAGGTACAATAGGTGAGTTAAACGTATTCCGACCATATTCTGAAACCTTCCGAAACCCATCGTCTTGGTGAGCTGAGCGAGTTCGACAAGTCACAACCCCATCCTAAGCTACGCGAGCTGAGCGAAGTGATCCTGCCATTCTTTTACTTCCTGACTAGATGAGCGATATTTTCTCTCCTTATACATTTTCATTCAGTACTTTTTCGAAAAATCTTGGACCCAATACCTACTTCAAAAAATTTTTGGAGTTTGAAGCAAGTTTAAGAGAAACTTCTGTTGGAGTGAAAGTAAAGAGAATGATATACTCCAACAGAAGTAAGGAAAAAGAAAGACAACTAAATGTTGCTAATGGAACAAAAATGAAAAGAGCTTCTCGTTGGAAGCGGAAGTAATAAAATACTAGGTAAAAGACTACTACTTTTTGCAGTAGTACTTGTATGGGGGAATAATGATAAGATGATGAAGTTGAGGAAAGGGGAATTAAAAGGGATAGAAGTAGAAGTATGAAGAGATAGAGGCAAACTGAATAGAGTTGGCTAACTAGAGATGCAAGAAAACGACAACTTGACACTCAAGGATGGATACGGCTCATTTGCATGCCTGTCGAAGACGGTAGCTCAAAGTAGATAATGATGATGACTAGAAAAGGTAAATACTAAAATAAGAAAAATGTACTGAAATTAGATAAAGAAGAATAATTGATAAAGAAGAACAAATTAAATAATACTAACAAATCATGGGCGCCAAGAAAATGATCTTCGATCACTCTCCCAGGTATCTTACACTGCTGTCAAATATTAAATATAAGTAAATGTAAATATAAAGGAATAAAAGGAAATGATATGCAAAATAAATAAACATTAATTTATTAAAAACTACTAGATTTTTGACAACCTCTGAGTTAAACAATGCATATAATTTGACTCTAACATGACAAAAGTTTGTTAACCAAGTTATATTCAAGATAACAACAATAATGTTACCGGTTACAAAATTATATGTATAAGTACCTCTTACTTACATATATAGGGTACAACTCACATGATACTACCAAATAGTTACAGTACGATTGCTACGTACAACTAAAATTAAACCGAGAAATAATAATAATAATAATATAATATATAACAACACTACACTACTACTCTCTACGAACCCTTCACCACTGAAGAAGTCTCAAATATCATCAAAGAGCTTCATAACTGGAAATCTCCTGGACAAGACGGAGTTCAAAACTTTTGGCTCAAGAAGTTTTGGAGTGTTCATGAATGTTTATCAACACTAATTAATTATGTTATTTCTAATCCGCAGGATATACCATCATTCCTAACTCAGGGAACCACTTATTTAATACCGAAGGATCAAAATAACACCCAAGATCCAGCAAAATACCGCCCAATTACTTGTCTTCCAACTTTGTATAAATTGGTCACATCCTGTGTAGCCCGGCGTATCTACCAACACTGTGCGCTGAACAATATCATAGAGCCTCAACAGAAAGGATGCGCTAAGGGTTCCATGGGCTGCAAAGAACAACTTATCATCGACTCAGTCATTTCTAATCAAGCATATTCCAAAAAGAGGAACCTATTTACTGCTTTTATTGATTACAAGAAGGCCTTTGATTCAGTGCCGCATGAATGGCTTATAGATATATTAAGAATATATAAAGTCGATGATAATATAGTGACCTTTTTACAACATATAATGACAGAGTGGAAAACTAGAATTCACCTTCAAATACCTGGTGAAAGTAACATCGAAACTGAAAATATCGCAATCAGCCGGGGCCTGTTTCAAGGAGATTCGTTGAGTCCTCTGTGGTTCTGTCTAGCTATGAACCCACTATCTCAGCTATTGAACTCCACAGATGCAGGTTTTAGCATCAAAAATAACAACAATGTGGTGGCGAAGCTTAATCATTTATTGTACATGGATGATTTGAAATTAATGGCTTCCACTCGAAACCAACTCGACGAGATGCTAAAAACTGTAGAAACTTTTTCTAATGATATTAGTATGCACTTCGGACTAGACAAGTGCCGTATTTTAAATATAGTCAAAGGAAAAGTACAGCCCGGAGGATTCGATATGCAAAATGGCCAGAACATCGAGGCCATGGGTGAAAACGATATGTACAAATATCTTGGAGTAAAGCAAGCGCGGAAAATTGACCATAAACAAATGAAAACAGAGATAACTACTGAGTTTGTACGAAGGGTAAAACAGCTGCTTCGCTCACACCTTAACAGTAGAAATTTGTTTAAGGCACTAAACACCTACGCATGTTCCGCGCTTAGCTACTCATTTGGTATTGTTAAGTGGACAAAAACAGATATAGAAGCTCTTCAGCGAAAAGTGCGAACACACCTCACAAAGGCACAAAAACACCATCCTAAAAGTGCAGTAGAAAGAACAACATTACCACGGAATCTAGGAGGAAGAGGACTTATGGATATAGGTGAGCAATTAGATAAACAAATTGCTAATTTAAGAACTTATTTTCAGATGCAGGCTGAGACATCTACTCTACATCGCGCTATCTGCGCAGTAGATGACAGAACACCGATCAAACTGAGGGAACCAGAAATGCGCATAAACCACCTTACTAAGGACGAAAAAGTGCGCGCCTGGATGGGTAAACCTCTGCACGGGCGACATCCCAATGAGGTCAGCCAAGACTATGTCGACAATATAGCGTCGAACTACTGGTTGACATCAGGAAAGATGTTCCCTGAAACGGAGGGTTCATTACTGGCCATTCAGGATCAGGTTATACCAACCAGAAATTACCTGAAATATATCATCAAAGACCCTCAGGTTCAAAACGACAGATGCCGATATGGATGTCAAGCCCAAGAAACCATTCAACATCTTACAGGGGGCTGCCAGGCATTTGCTGCAACTGAATACAAGGAACGGCATGATGCAGTAGCAAAAATCCTTCATCAAGAGATAGCTATCAAGCTGGGACTTCTCCAAACAGACCATCTCCCGTATTATCAATACGTCCCTGAGAGTATGCTTGAGGATGGCAACTACAAGCTATACTGGGACCGCACTGTGCTCACAGACCAAACAGTGGCACATAATAGACCAGATCTCGTACTAGTTAATAAATTAACAAGACAAACAACACTAATTGATGTGGCGATACCTAACAACAATAATCTACGTAGTAAATTTACTGAAAAGATCGCCAAATACAGAGATCTAGAAATTCAAATACGAAGGCAATGGAGAATGCAAAGTACCCAGACGATACCGATTATTATTTCTACTACTGGAGTCATTCCGAAGACCCTCCTCGAAAGCATAAAAAAGCTGGGTCTGAATGAACATCTTTATAAGACCATGCAGAAAGCTGTACTACTCGCGACGGCCAGATGCGTACGAAAATTTCTGGGAGATACACCTGCATTCCAAGTCACCTAGGGCTCGATAATACGGAAAGAGTCCCACCAGAGCTCAATCCTTTTGATACCGTAGGTATCTGGGATGAGTAAATTTTCCCCTTAGAGGGAGTGTGAGCCGTATGGCTAAATCTAATATATAAGCAGGCACAAGCCTGACTAAGGGAAAAACAATGTAATGAATTAATCAAAGTTAATAAATAAACGACTCGAAGCGAAGGACTATAATATACAACCGACTTGAATTGACCGAATAAATGGATACGTAAATGAACACCAAAATATCTGGGAAACAAGCAACTAATACAACCTAAATTTACATAATGACATGAAATCGACCTAAATTAACAATAAAATATAAAACCTATTTTTTGGCTTATTTCTGTGCACAAAAACTTACCGTAGATACCATAGTTTGGGAACTAAATACACTAATGTACAAAAAATATGTTATATAAAAAACAAAGGTAAGCTAAATCTGAAAAAATTAACGAACGTAGTGCATTAACCAAATGTCTGAAATATAAAACACAATAGTTGCTAATATCACCAAACTGACTGTTCCCAAAACAAACCCATTCCTCAAATGAATAACCAAAAGGGTTCCCAGAAAATGAGCACTAGGATAGTGCCAAACCATGCTTCCTGTAAGCACAGGTGTAGACACCGAAAATAAACCCTGGAATACTTCGCTTGCTCCCAGGTGACTGACTATGTAGCCGGAATAGGTTCCTCTCAGGTGGGTGAGGGTCTATAGTTTCTCATGTTCGTTTTATATTACTTCCCCAAAAGGCTAAAACAAATATTTACCCAGTCTTAGCTTCAATGTAAAAGTGTAAAAAAAACATCCAAGGAGAAAATAGAGAAACTAGGGAAGTGTTTTTAGTATAGATTGTAATGTAAAAAACAGCCATTAGTTACTCACAAAAAATTACTGTATACATGACCTTGACAAAAATGAATAAATATGATTTCTTTAAAATAATTATAGGATATTTATTAATGATATTGGGTGTGACTTTAGTATAACCAAAAAATTAAAACTATTAGAATTTTCTCTGAGTGAATATTATCTATAGATATTGGATGTGCAAATTGGATTATTTCCAAAATTAATTTAGAAATTCATATGTTTGATTATGGTAAAAAATATTAGAAAAAAAATATAGAATTTTCCTGGACGAAATCTTAAATAAACATCGATTAACCTATATAATATCCAAATAGAAATTGATTTGAATCCAACAGTGAGATCTACTATTTTACAAAAACAATTTAAGTCGTCATATAAAAACCTGACTATATAAAAAGTGAATAATTACCGGGAATAAACTCCTAGTGGACTGTTATTTTCACTGGTTCCAGACACAGCTGTATACTATAATATTATTTTAAAGATAAACTGGGAACTGTAGATACAAATGCTTAATTAATTTATGGAGATATTCTCCGCCATTATGCGTACTGGTACTACACTATTCCGCCTCAAAAGTCAAGTGACGAGCGAAATGCGTTTCTCCGCCAAGGTAAACGTCAAATTCTCTCAGAACACGAAAGAATATTCACCAATACCAACCCACGAAACTAACAGGTAGCTTTAAGTGTGTTGTTGTATGGCGTATATTACAAATCAACCAGTGATACCACAACATAATAGGTGTGGCATCGTTGCAAGAAATTTTAAATATAAAAGATAATAATTAGAAACAGCTAATTAAGCGAAAATTAGAGAAATTAATTAAGAGATCAAGAGAAAATAATTATAAAAATATTTAAAGAATTCAAAAGTGATTCCGTAACTTATCAGACCGTTACAAGTTCTGAACTCGATACTTAATATCTTTACGGTTTTACTTGATTTTTTTAAGAGTACTAAAAAGAAATATAATGTACCTATGTGAATTTTTAAAAAGGTGGTTGAACGACTGTTAAAATTAGGTATCACTCAACCTCCTTTCCATTAAAGATTATGGGTGTTGTGTCCGCCACTGCTAGAGGCTTGATTGCAAAATGCCCCCCTCACAAATAAATTTAACGTGTTTTTACATATTTTTAGATTGTCTATAGAGACCAAATTATAGAAGGTGGTACCTTTTAAAGTTGACACACTGTAGCTGTAGGTAAAGTAAAGTTACTGGCTCGGGAATTCAAACCCAGAAATTACGCTATAGAGGATGAGACAGGTAATATGGTAAGCGATATAGATGTGGTTCTGGAGACTTGGAAGAAATACTGCACATAACTCTATAAAGCTGAAACCTCTAACATTAATCATATAACAGCACTGCAAGTCTCAACAACAACCCTAGAACCAAATATTCTAAGGTCTGAAGTCGATGAAGCCATAAAACAACTTAAAAGAAATAAATCACCTGGCTGCGATGACATCACGGCAGAACTTTTACAGAACATGGGTGAACATGGTCTCCAATTAATGTGGAGACTGTGCAATCATGTATGGAGAATCGGCAAATGGCCCAGTAATTGGTGTACCGCATTATTTACTCCCATTCATAAGAAAGGCGTAACCACAAAATGTAGTAACTACCGAACATCTCACTAATTTCACACCCAAGTAAAATTCTGTTGAGAATCATCAAGTGTCGCATGCAGACATACCTGGATAGACAAATATCACAAGAACAGGCAGGCTTCGTGAAGGGTAAAGGCACAAGGGAGCAAATTCTTAATATGCGACAACTCATTGAGAAAGCACGAGAATTCAAAATTCCGATGATCATCTGCTTTCTGGATTATCAGAAGGCATTTGACTGTGTAGAATGGACAGTTTTGTGGAAAGTTCATCATGAGATGGGGGTTCCTGATCATCTGTCAGCTCTGGTGAAAAGCCTATATGAGAACAGTGAAACCAGAATAAGAATTGAAAACCATAAGTCCGATCCTATTAAAATAGGTAGAGGAGTCCGACAAGGATGTATTCTATCTCCAAGTCTTTTTAATTTATATGGGGAATATATAATGAGAAAAGCACTCGACAAATGGAATGGCGGTATTCCTATCGCAAGAAAGAAGATCTCAAATCTCAGATATGCAGATGATACAACATTAATAACTGCATCCGAAGAAGAAATGTCCAGCCTGCTGCAGCTAGTGGAAGCTGAAAGCAATAGATGTGGTCTGAAGATCAATAAACAAAAAACAAAAATTATGATAGTAGATTATTCAAATTCACTTCAGACAACAGGAGCCTTAGACCAGTTTGAAGTGGTTAACGAGTTCAATTATCTAGGATCCTACATCAGTAATACAGGATCTTGTGAAACAGAAATACGTAGGAGAATAGGCATGGCCAAAAACGCTATGAGTCGATTATCGAAAATCTGGAAAGGTCGCTCCTTGTCGAAGAACACCAAAATAAGATTAGTACGTGCCTTAATTTTTCCCATATTTAATTACGGATCCACTTTTGACTTTTATAGACGTCAATTACAGTCATATAAAAAACAGCTCCTGAAAATTACTATTTAAATAGTGAAATAATATATTTTGGGCTTGTAAAACTCGATATATTACATCCTTAATAGTTTTTTATTCCCCATGACCAAGAAAAACCTAGAAGTTAATTGTATTTGAATTTATTTTACCCCATTTGGGGTTTCCGTTTGGAGACGTCAATAATTGGAAGTGACAAAGTGCTCAGTTATTAAAATTTAATATGGACTATGCAGGGAGACCTCCAGATAAACCTCCAGATATTAACAGGATGGATCAAGATGATAATATAGAGAAAAGTAACATCAATATAAATAACACATGGGACGGTAAATCAAATAATAAAGGAGAAACTGTAAGTAATAAATCTGATATTTCTACAGACAATATAAGAGAACATTTTCTATATCAGAGCAGTGACGTAGGACCTTTCCATATATATATATATAGAAAATAATACTCCAAACTTTAAAGGTCAGATTAATGCTATCAAAATTGGCGACATTATACTCTCTAATTTTTCGAATTTAGATAACAAAATTACTAGTATTGATTCAATAGGCAAGAATAGAATTAGAATTAAATTTAAAGATTATCAATCAGCCAATTTTTTAATCAATCAAAAAACTTGCTCATTGTTTACAAACAACAATTTAGATGTTTACGTTCCGAAGTTTATACTCCATAGACAGGGTATAATTAGGGACATAGATATAGAATTTTCAGAAGAATATATCAAAAATAAAATTAAACAATACGATATGCACTGTAAGTTCGAAGTAGTTTCGGTTAGAAGAATAAATAGAAAGGTAGAGAAACATATCGAAGATAAAACAATAATAGACAAAGTTCCAACAAAATCATGTATTGTTAATTTTAAAGCACAAACTCTTCCTAAATATATCACAATTAATAAAGTGATCAAAGACGTTGAACCCTATGTTCAAAAAGTTCTATTATGTTTCTCTTGTCTTCGTTTTGGACACCTTGGATTTAATTGTAAAGCACGTCCCAGGTGCAACAAATGTCATGATTTCCATAATACAAAAGATTGTACAATAAATGAATATACTCCAACTTGTTTCAGCTGTCAAGGTAATCATTTGACTACACACCTAAGTTCATGTCCTGAATTTTCTAGACAGAAACAAATTAAGAATACGATGTCATCATTAAATCTAAATTTCTTTGATGCATGTAAACAAATTCCGAAAGTTTCATATGCCAATATTGCTGCCAAAAATAGTAGTTCTTCCTTGCCAACCAATTCTAATCAGAATGAGCAATCTTATCAAGTAATTCCAAATCAATCAGCTTCATCCGCAAAAAAATTCTCCTCACAAATGTTCTTCAGCAGTAATAACCCAGAAAAAATAAATTTTAAGCGACACCGGCCAAGTTCTCCCAATACTTTGGAATCAGCTAGAAAAGAAATACTTTCTCAAGAAAATATTCCTAGACAAAAAGGTGGTATTTATAATACGTCTAAATATACAGAGCATACACATACAACAAACTTGAAAACACAAGGAGTACCATCACAATTAAATAATGTAATTTTAGAATTGGTTCTTAATATAATTAGTTCATTAAAACTCACTGAAAATTTAGACAAATCAAAAACAGAGATTATACAACAAATTAATAGATACTTAAGTACGGCAGCGATCTCACAAGAAGACTTACTATCTCAAACATCATGTCAGACACAACTAACCCTTTAAACTTTTTACAATGGAACTGTCGCTCAGCAGTTTCTAATAAACCAAATTTAGAAGCCTTACTTATTCAAAAAAATGTATATGTGGCCATGTTATCAGAAACATGGTTTAAACCAGAAAAATTTTATAACTTCTCAGGATATAATTGCTTTAGGTCTGATCGCCCTGATGGGTACGGAGGCACAGCAATTTTAATTAAAAATAAAATAATTACAGAAGAGATAAATTTATTGGAGAATTATAATTTTACTTATACTTGCATGGCTGTTAAAATTTCGTGTATCAAGAAACCAATACATATAATATCCGTATATAAAGAACCAGGTATTAGAGTAACGGTTGAAGAATGGGTCAATTTTTTTCAAAACATTCCTTCTCCATTCATCATTGGAGGGGACTTCAACGCTCACAACATGGCATGGGGTTGCGAAAATAATGATACTCACGGTAAAGTTTTATTAGAGGCGATAGAACAATGTAATCTATTATACTTAAATGATGGTTCTCCAACTCTTGCACTAACTTCCAGCCCATCAGCAATCGATATAACAATATGTACCCAGGACATTTTATCTAAATTAACTTGGTCTGTTATTCAAGATCCACATGGTTCTGATCATCTACCCTTGATCATAGCCTTGGAAAACTCGGAACAAGCAATACAACCTGGTGACAATACACACAAAAGATGGAATTTACATAAAGCAGACTGGAATTTGTATTCATCGAACTTTTATTCGGGAAAACAACCACAAACTTATGAAGAATTAGTTACCGAAATAAACCGATGCGCAACCATTTCAATTCCAAAATCATACAACAATAACAAATATCCTACAAACAAGATACCAAAACCATGGTGGGATAATAACTGCGAATCAGCTGCAAATAACCTCAAAACAGCATATAGACATTATAAAACAAATCCTAATCTTCACAATCTAATTGAATACAAAAAATTAGATGCCTTAGCAAAGAAAACGTTTAAAATTAGAAAAAAACAAACTTGGATAAATTACTGCGAAAGCTTAAACTCCAACACTCCAATCAGCGACGTCTGGAAGAAAGTAAATCGCTACAAAAACCGAAAGCAGTCCAATCAACTTCCGATAAACACCGAAGCTGCATGGATAGAAGAGTTCCATTTCAAGATTTCACCTCCTTGGGTTCCAAGTCAGATAAATGAAGCTACAGTTACCGTACCCAGAGAAATCTTCAATCTAGAGAAACCATTTGAATTATGGGAATTAAATCATGGACTCAAGCAAAATAATAGTTCATCTCCAGGGATGGACTGTATATCATATTCTATGCTATATTTTCTACCTACAGAATATAAACTATTATTACTACAAATTTTTAACACTATATGGCAAAACAAAAATTTAATTCCCAAAGCATGGAAGGACTATATTGTATTACCTATAAAAAAGCCAGGAAAGCCAGATAACAAAGTTGAATCTTACAGACCTATATCTTTAAGTTCCTGTATACTAAAAACTCTAGAGAGATTAATCAAAAATCGGCTTGAATACTGGCTTGAGTCCGAAGATATCCTTCCCAAATCTCAGTACGGCTTCCGAAAATCCAGGTCTACACAAGATGCTCTCACTTCCCTAGTCTCTTCTTTACAGGTCAATTTTACAAATCAGGCGTCGACAGCTGCAGCATTTATAGATGTAACTTCAGCGTTTGATAACATAAATTTAGATATTCTTTATAAAAAATTAGTAGATCTTGGAATGCCACTTAAAATTTCAAATTTCATTGTATCCTTGTACAAGAATAGATGGACTTACTTAAAAATAAACGAGAACCTTTTACCACCAAGGTTAACGAGTATAGGTATACCACAGGGTAGTATTTTAAGTCCACTTCTCTTTTCATTGTACAATATAGATTTAGAACATATAGTACCTCCACACTCTAATATTTTACAATTTGCAGATGATGTTGTGTTGTACACCTCCCATTCTTCCCTAGACATTTGTAGACGTCAACTTGAATTTACATTAGATTGTGTAAAAAATGATTACCATTCTCTAGGCTTATCCATATCAACCACAAAGACTGAAATTTGTTTTTTCTCCAAAAAACGCCAAATTCCTCAAGGCACCTTCAAATTAGGTAGAATAGAATTTCCGATAAAAAATTGTGTTAAATATCTTGGAACGTATTTGGATCGTAAATTGTTATGGAAGGATCAAATTCATTGTATTATAAAGAAATCAGAAAATTCTATGAATATCCTTAGAGCTTTTTGTAGAACCGGTTGGGGAGCTGACCCGAATATTGCATTGCTATTCTATCGCTCAATGATTCGACCAATTTTCGACTATAGTTGTCATTTATATGGGTCTGCGTCAACAGGATATCTTAATAAAGTTGAAATCCAAAGGAATAAATGTTTGAGACTCTGTCTCGGTTACTTAAAATCTACTCCTATTACTATTATTGAGATTGAAGCTAAGGAACCACCACTTACTCTACGTAGACAGTTTTGTACAGATAAGTTTGTAGCTAGAGCTATCTCAAAAAACGTCAGCTACTTAAGAACTATTCGTAACTTGAATATATTAGATTTAAGCCATAAATATTGGTGTACTAAAAAACCCCCATATACGTTGAAAGCTACAGGAAGTTGACAATGAATGAAAACCAAATGTACAAAAATAAAATACCTTTAATTTACACTAAACCTCCTGAAACTCTCTTTTCCAAGTTAATACAAACAAACTACATGGATTCAAACCTTCCAGGCAATATTATCAACAAAATAATTAAAGACAGGTGGCCTATGTTTCAATATATTTTTACTGACGGCTCCAAAATTCAAAATAAAACCGGATGTGCAATATATCACTGGAATTCTGAATACAAAGAATCATGCCGATTGCCTAATGAAGCTTCAATATATACTGCCGAATTATCAGCTTTATTACTTGCGTTAAAATATATAGCCTCTGTTGGTATGGACAGTTATATCATTTTCACCGATTGTAGAAGTATTGTGGACAAACTCACTTCTATCCAATCGACAAAAAATCTAAACCACATTGAGATAGAAATTAAGAGTCTATATTATGATTTTACTTCCTCGGGCAGTTCAATTATTATTTGTTGGGTGAAAGGACATTCTGGAATATTAGGAAATGAAGAAGTCGACAAATTAGCTAAATCTGCAGCTTTAACCAAACAAAACATAAGCAACATACTTCTACCAGTAACCGATATAGATAATATCAGTAAAAACCATTGCAAACAAAATTGGCAACGTGTATATAACCAAAGTACAACGGGAATAAATTTTAGAAATTGCCAGCCACTAATTCCCAATGAGAGATGGTTTAAACAAGAATCAAATAGGCTATTTATAAAAACAATAAACAGAATGAGGTCAAATCACGCACTAACCCCAGCATACAAACACAGCATAGGTATCAGTGATAACCCATATTGCGCCTGTGGTGGAATGGGAGATCTACAGCACCTCATATTGGAGTGTGGACTGTACAGACAAAATATTAAAGTAATGTATGAAAAGTTAATTGATCTAAATTGTCCTTTACCTGTCAATTTAAACGAAATTCTTTTTCCAAAAAATAAGCAGACGTTACAATGTCTTTACGAATATGTAACGTCCTGTAAATTTAAATTTTAAATAGGCTTAGATAATAAAATTATAAAATTGTAAAAATATCACACAAAATTGAAAAATGTATCCATTAAGATAGTATAACACTCTGTAAATTTAGATAATAAGTAGGCTTAGATATTAACTTAAAATTGTTATTGTAATACCATACAAAAAAACACAAATAGTCTGGCTAATTGGCTCTGTCAAAGCCATTAATAAAAAAAAAAAAAAAAAAAATTACGGATCCGAAACATGGACAATGAAATCGGACAACAGAAAAAGGATTGACGCATTTGAAATGTGGTGCTGGAGAAGAATGCTTCGGATCTCATGGACGGAACACAGAACAAATCACTCAATCCTCCAAGAGCTTAATATTCAGACTCGACTTTCCTCTATTTGCCTCTCCACCGTCTTAAAATTTTTCGGCCATATTGCAAGAAGAAGTGATGATAATCTTGAGAGACTTATAATTTCGGGAAACGTTGAAGTGCGCAGAAGTAGAGGTCGCTCACCTACTCGATGGACGGATTAAGTACAGAAAGCCAGTGGAAAAACATTCTCTGAATCCATGGGGGAAGCTCAGGACAGAAGTCGATGGAAAGAGATAGTTGCTCGTATTATAGGGAATCACGACACTCAGCAATGACGAAACGACTGAGGAGAGAGAGAGCTGTAGGTATATAATATAAATAAGAATAAGACTTAGTTTAGTGGTTAACAAAAAAATTACGATTTGCTAAATACCAGACCGAGAGCCTTAATTGTAATTGACAAAACCGCCGATTACAGAGTACATAAGTCGTTGTGGCAAAAAGTTTGTCTCCGTTATGTTGTGTGTTTGTGTAACGACTAAAGAGGACAAATTTCTATTTGTCTTAATACAGTCTGAGAAGTTTAATTTACTTTTAAAGTTTCACTTCATAACTGAGTGTTACTGTACGTTTCACTTAGCGTTGCATTCATAACTAGTTCCAAGCGTTTCGAGGTAATGGGTAAACCACTGATGGTGTCTTCAATCTTGACTTTCAGTCGTGCGAAAAGTTTTTAGCAGAGCTAAGTTTATTATTGCTGAGGATTAACTTACTTTAACTCATTGAATATTATACGTTTGTCTTTTGTTTCATAGAAAGTTGTAACAACTCAAATTAAATATTTAATTTAATTTTATAAAGTATCCTGATTCATTGACTCAAAAGGACTTTTACTTGATTCGAGCCACTACCAGTGAGGTACAACTTGCAAATATGTAACGATGAGCTACCACAGAGAATTGAAATACTGTTGTAAAATAATATTTGAATTAATTATGGGAGCCATCGTTTATGCTCTGCTTACTTCATTTTCTTAAGTTGTGAGTACGTATTGTCTTAATCAAAAACATGAACAATGAAAATCTAGATTGGTGTAAATAAAACAATAACTTAACTTACCATTTTTATTTTTCATTAAAAATACGAGTAGTGCGGCAGATTCGTGCAAATATTATAAGAATTGTGCATTTAATGATCGAAGCATATAATTTGGACCACATATACTACACATATAAAGGTTCAAAATTAGAAATGAGGCCACCTCAGATTTTACCTTTTACAAAAATGGCGGGCATTCAAAATGGCGACGATATATATGTGACTAATAGCACTAATAGCATGGTATATGGGTTCTTTTTTTAATGTATAAGATCGACCTCCCGAACCGGAAGAATCGGTTTACCAGAAGTTGTGTTTTCCTGATTTTTTATGTAAAAATATGTTGTTTTTTTTTTCAATTCTTTCACCCTGTATATATTAATTTTTCAAAACGTTAGTAACGCCATTGAAAATAGCGTAAAAATATTTCTTCGGAAATACTTTGAACTTTTTAGTTACGTTAATTACCATGTAATAAATGCGTAACTTATCTTGATATGTACCTATGTGCGGCATATTCGTGCAAATATTATAAGAATTCTTGTGCATTTAATGGTAAAAGCATATAATTTGGACCACATATACTACACATACAAAGGTTCAAATTTAGATATGAGGCCATCTCAGATTTTGCCTTTTACAAAAAAGGCGGGCATTCAAAATGGCGACTATACATACGTGACTAATAGCACGATAACTTTTGAACGAAAAGTCCGATTTCAACCAAATTTGGCATATAGGTTCTTTTTTTCATGTATAAGATCAAGCTCTTGAACCGGAAGAATCAGTTTACCAGAAGTTGTGTTTTTCCTGATTTTTTTTGTAAAAATATGTTGTTTATTTTTTCAATACTTTCACGCTCTATATATTAATTTTTCAAAAAAAAAAGATAATACCGGCGTTGAAAAGAGCGTAAAAATATTTTTTAGGAAAATTTTTGAACTCTTTAAAATAGTTATACTAATTACCATTTAATAAATGCATAACATATCTTCACATGTAGGTACCTGTGGGCGGCAGATTCGTGCAAATAATAATATAAGAATTATTGTGCATTTAATGGTAGAAGCATATAATTTGGACCACACATACTAGACATACAAAGATTCAAATTTAGATGTGACGCCATCTCAGATTTTGTCTTTTACAAAAATGGCTGGCATTCAAAATGAATCTGTCGCCCATTGGTACATGTGAACATACGTTATGCATTTATTAAATGGTAATTAACATAATTAAAAAGTTCAACATATTTCCTAAAAAATATTTTTACATTATTTTCAATGACGGTATTATATTTTGAAAAAATTATATATACTGGGTGAAAGAATTGAAAAAGAAACAACATATTTTTACATAAAAAAAACAGTAAAAACACAACATCTGGTAAACCGATTCTTCCGGTACAAGACCTCGATCTTATTAATCAAAAAAAAAAGAAACTATATACCAAATTTGGTTGAAATCTGACGTCTCGTTCAAAAGAATGCCCGCCATTTTTGTAAAAGGAACAAAAACTGAGATGGCCTCATATCTAAATTTGAACCTTTATATGTGTAGTATATCTGGTCCAAATTATATGCTTCTATCATTAAACGCACAATAATTCTTATAATATTTGCACGAATCTGCCGCACATAGGTACATGTGAAGATACGTTATGGATTTATTAAATGGTAATTAACAAAACTAAAACGTTCAAAATATTGTCTAAAAAATATTTTTACTCTCTTTTCAATCGCGTTATTAATTTTTTGAAAAATTAATACATACAGGGTGAAAGAATTGAAAAAAAAACAACATATTTTTACATAAAAACCAAGAAAAACACCACTTCTTGTAAACCGATTCTTCCAGTTCAAGACCTCGACCTTATACATCAAAAATCAAACCTATATACCAAATTTGGTTGAAATCTGACGTCTCGTTCAAAAGTTATTGTGCTATTAGTCACATATAGTCCGTCCGCTATAAATTTTCCTATGTGGTACGATTCATTTTCAATCAAATTAAGCCAAAACAGAAAGTGAAACTGAAAGTACGCCGATGTGTGTTGTATATAGTATACAGTAAGTATACAAAATGTATGTACACATCGACTGTATTTCCATTCTCTGTGGTAGTTTATCGTTACACGAATAGGCACCCAACATGCTTTCTTCGTTAGAAGTTCTACGGGAAATACTTTTCCACATAAAAGGATTTTTAAACTGATTAGGTAATTTCTTTACGCCCTACATAAAAAATAACTTCTCGTGTTTATTGCATTCTTTCACATTACGCTAGAATTGATAAGGGTCCAATCAACTTAACGACTGCTAAGCCCTTGGTCGTGAAACCTCCTCATAAAGGTTAGCGTTAATCAAAGATCCTGTTTTCGGCTGGATATGCCGTGTTTTTAGAGTTCCAATGGGCCAATTCGTCTTCCTTTAGAAAAAAAGTGGTTTACCCTTTTTTTAAATATCTTTTTTGTCATTTTTAGGCCAGACATTTGAGTATCGAGTTATAATAATCACACTCTTTGAACGTTCTATCCTCAATGGAAATTATTTTATCGAGGTTATTTTGAGTATTTCATAAATAAACCAAACTTTCTTTTTATTTTTGTTTTATTTATTTATACGGGATAATTCCATTAAGAGCGTGGGTGCAAATATTTTACGGCTATCCCTACTTTTTCTTTATTTACACGACAAATTACGTGTAATAAAATTCTCACTGTTATGTAGATGTAAACATCAGATGACAATGACATTGTCATCGGTAGAGCTCGGGAAGTATGCAAAATGCATAATTAAGTGCATATTTGCATATTTTGGATAAATTTTATAACTGCATATGCATATTTATTACAAATGCATATTTTGAGTTGTTTATGAAAAACCTCTTTAAAACATGCATTTTTCACGAAAAATCAAAATCTTTGATCTTTAATAACTTAAAAAGTATTAATTTATTTTAATAACTTTATATAACAATTTTTTCTTATAATTTGTCTCTCTATCTATTTGTGGGGTTATTTTAAATAAAGTAATTTTAACCCCGAAAAGAGGCCCCTAGGGTAAAAACGCAACGATATCACTCTTGTTTATTGAGGTATCGTCTAACCATTCACGAAACATTCACCAATTTTCGTGAAAATCGATGGAGGTTGACCGAAATCGAAGATAATAGTTGATTTTTACCTTCAGTGACGGCCCTATAGAAAAGAAATTGCAATTCAGTAATCGACTTCCTCATATTTTGCAAGCTCATAAATTAATAAACAATATGTAGTCGCAAAATAATTATTTTTTTTAGTAAAATTCTCTCTTATGCCCATCATGGGCATAAGAGAGAATTTAACTAAACCGGGCGTAACCAGGATAATCCTAAGGGGGGTTACTACTACTGGAAAGGGGGGGTTACATCTACTGGAAGGTCTATGAGGGGGTCTATGGTGTTAAGCGTATAGAGCTCAAAGTACATCCCAGTGGGGGGTTATAACCCCCTAAACCCCCTGGTTACGCCTATGCGTTATGCCGGGAAGATGGGGAGGTTTCCTTACACGGAGATTGTAGCTCAATAATCGAAATGCGCGTATTTTGAAATTTTATTCTCAGGAATTTATACGCTATATGAATTATATTCTCCTCTTATTTCTCGACATTTTTCTGTTGAGTTGAATCAATTAAGGGTTGTTCGAGGGTTATGGGGATAAGCTCAAAAATCTAAACTATATCACTTTGAAAGCTCATAAACAGCTCGTAATTCCGCAGCAAAGATCAATTAAATATCTCTATTTTTAAGTAGTGGGAGGGGAGCGGCCTCAGCCCCCTCAAAAATATTAAATTCCTGCCCAGTGTAACGAGCCCGAAATTTTTAATCTACGGTATATGAAAGCTCATAAATAGTTCGTAATTTAGCGCTATTTGTATTTTAATCTCTACAAGGTGGGGCCACCTCAAGAGGGGTGAAATAGAAAGAAGTTTTTCCGCTTATAAACAACTATTATCGCATAAACGGCACAGTTTTTCTCTAGAGAATTTAGGAAACCATTTAATTATATAGTTTTAACGTTAATAACAATAAATAATAAAGAATGATGATGATGATAATAAATATGAAAAAAGAATGTGTGTGTATTTTGTACGCCCGTAAGAAGTTATACTTCTATTATATGATTTCAACGAAATAAATATACTTAAAAGTATATTACCACTTTCAAAAATTTTTTATTAAAAAACACCAAAAATTAAAAAAAAAGGATAACAATCGTCCGTGTCAGGATGTGCACCCGGGACCTTTGTGTTATATAGTCGAATGCTCTACCAATAACCCATTAGGGTTTTGTTTTTACGGCTTCTGGGACGTAATTACAAACGACGGTGACAAATAGATCAAGTGAAGTATTAAATATAAAAATGTTTAAAATACTTATCTTACTCGTAAGGAAGACAAATCCAAAGACAAAAATTATAATAAATATATTTACTAAAAACACTAATATATTATTTTCAACCCTTAGTTGCGCTGATACATACATAAATTGGATGATTTAGCAACTAACAACATACTGTCGGTGTGCGCAGTGCGCATGCGCCAGGGAATGTAAAAATTCACCCTCGTGCCTAAAGAAGTAAAACTTCAAAAATACATGAATATAAATAAATTAAATACTTTCAATGCAAATATTGCTGCGTTTTTATTTATATGCATTAAATGCAAAAAATCATATTTTAGTGCATATTTCAACTGTTTTTTGTGCATATTTTCATGCCTATTTTAGGGTTTTTTAAGTGCATATTTCCCGAGCTCTAGTCATCAGTAACATAGAGATAGCTGTTCAGTTCAGTTGTTGAACGTTCTTGGCTAACATTTACTGGCATAATTGCTTAAATTATTAATTCATTTAATTAATAGGCTTATTTTTTCACTAACTATGTATTCAGTGATTACAATAATTTATATATTATACAGTCAAAACAAATACAAAGTTTTTTCAGTAGAAGAAAAACAGCGGACGCCGTCGAAAGAATCGCGTCGCTCAAGTGGAATTGGGCAGGACACGTCGCCAGATTATCAGACAATCGATGGACAAAACGTATTGTCGAGTGAAGGCCACGAGAGGAAGCACTACGGAGCAGAGGACGACCAGCAACCAGATGGGCTGACGATCTGAAGCGTATTGTCGGCAACTGGATGCAAGCCGCACAAAACAGAGAAAGATGGAAAGAGCTGAGGGAGACCTATGTCCAGCAGTGGACGCGTACGGGTTGATGATGATACAGTCAAAACTAATAATCGAGAAAAGAGAAAAAGTGATTTTAATACATAATATTGTTCAAAAACTGAATTTATGCTCATCAGCAAAAATAAAATTAGAAACGTCCAACTGCTTATCAGGAAAACACCAGTGAACCGAGTAAAACAGTAGACATATCTTGGAACACTAGTAAACGAACAATGGGATCACTCATAAGAAGTAAAATGTAATATAGAGAAGGCTAGGAGTGCATTCAACAACATGGCCAAACTCTTTAAAAGCTACAACCTTAATCTGGAGATAAAAGTAAGGCTCCTACGATGTTATATTTTCTCAATATTGTACTGCGGAGTTAATCCTGGACACTCACTGAAGCGATGTAGAAAGAACTTGAAGCCTTCGAGATGTTGCTATTCAGGCGAATCCTAAGGATATCACGGACGGAAAGATAACCAACGAGACCGTACTACGAAAATTGGGGAAATAAAGAAAAGTGATGTTTACAATTAAAAAGAGAAAGTTAGAATATCTCGAGCACATAATTAGAAACGGCACTATATACAGATTACTGAATAATCCTTCAAGGCAAAGTATCCGGACAGCGAGGTATAGAATGTCATGGTTAAAGAGCCTGAGGAAATGGTTCTCCACAACAACAACTAATCTATTTAAAGCATCATTTACTAAAATAATTATCGCCAGAATGATCGCCAATATTTGAAACGAATAGGCACCAAAAGAAGGAGTATTTGAAACCAGCTGTACGTGCCGAGATGTGAGCATGAACATCGAACGTTTGTTATACTGCTATTCACTGTGAACCGAATGTGTAGAGGAGGTTAAATAGTAAAAACCTGGTAAATCCTAAATTTTTCGTTCTGCTAAATCCAAACTTAAAGTACAAATTTCTGAAGATGTATGGGACTTGCAGAAGAATGACAAATTAGTGTGCCATTTTATGACATTATTTATTGATGCTCGTTTGATTGAGAAATGCCGGACACTTTTTGGAAAATTTACATTTTTAATGTATTGTTAGCCTCCTGACAACATTTCAAAACATGGATCTAGCAGGTTTTGATTCTATAGGCCTTAATTTAACATAAACTTCTTCTTTTTTTCAATGGCCTCTTGCGTAAGCAGTCATCCAGTCGCAGGACCTTATAATAATATTAAATATTATAATTATAATGAATAAAATAAAAAAAAGCATAATTCCTTTTACTTTTACTTATTCTGTGTAGTCGTTCAGTAATCATTTTTCAATAATATTTCAGTTTACAATTAGTGTTTTTCTAGATAAATATTTATTCTTCTCATTTTGTAATATTTTACAGACACCAATTTTATCAGAAAAGTACAAGTTTCAAACCGCGAGGGAGCGTTACCGGTGAAACTCACAGCGAATTGTTGAATAAAGCTTACACTGCCATTGTCAATACGTTGATAAATATTACAAACATTTTGTATTGTTATGATAAAAAATATCTATGTTAATGTATAATAATTATATTTTTCTGTTTCAGGTAAGTTAAAGCCTAGGTTTCGTTTAGGATTAAATAAGTAAGTTTATAGCATTACTTAAAAATCGTTAGTACCGTTTATCCCTTTGACCCAAAGATTTTTGTTTCCACGGATAAAAATTATTTTTTGCGTACGGTAACATATTGGTAAATTATGATGTGTAAAATCCTCAATTTTTTTTCAAAATTTGCCACTACAATAAAAAAATAAAGTATATCTTCAAAGATTCAAAAAATAAGATTAAATAAAATAAAATAAGTTATCAATCGAAGTAGCACAGAAAACGACATTAAATATCGTTCACATACCACCAGATTGACAACAGGTGGAATACTTTCTTTGGTTACAACCTACCGAGATTTTCAAAATTTATAAATCATACATGATGCCGAGGAAATTAAGATGAGAGAGTTTTAAATAATTCACAACCCATCTGCTCATCGTAGTAAAAGTTCCAACAAGAAAGATTCCTTAGTATTAGTACTCAACAAAAGAGTAAATGAATTAAAATGTATAAACATTTTCAATTTCTTTGCAACACGAAAATGCAGCAGCTGCCTAATACTCTGGTTAAATCGGAGAGTGCAGGAAGAGTCTATACTCGGAGTCTATATTCGGAGGTTTTTTCCTCCTCATCAGTAGTTCCACATCCTCTTCTGTCCGATTTCCCCAGGTATTTCGCCCCTATTTCGGCGACTTTCAAACAGTATTTCCGGTTGCAATGCTGGAACTGGAAGTTCGAGGTCAAATTTCTCACCTTTCGATAAATCGATACCTAGAGCTTCACGACACGATACAATATCGATGCTAAGTATTGAATATTGTATTGGTTATGCCAATGAAGTACTAAGTACAGTATCGTGTATCGATATCGGCAATACTTTCTTATAAAGATATCGTATTGATATTGATTCCGATACCATATCGATACAATACTCGATAAAATATCGACATAAAAGATTAAATTAATATAAACAACGATTATTTATTCATTTGTCACTATCTTTATTAAAATAATCTCTTAAAATATAAAAGAAATAGGATAAATTACATTGCAACCTCACGAATATTATCCTTTAAAGAGCTCTTCATCCATTTGTTTACGCAAATGAGTTTTTGGTACTTTTATCTTTTAAAGAGCATCTTTTATTCTTTAGTACCAGCGCTGCTTCAGAAGAAAGCCGCTCGACTGGTTAAGGACGTCGCTTGGACACACAAAATATCCCTAGCCAACCGAGATAAAACGGGTAAAACACTACTATAATATGGTTTTCACCATAATAAAATATTTGTGTCTGGTAGATTTCAATTTCCTTTTCAAAAACATCGATATTATGATCTGATGATTTTAAAAATAAAATATCGAAATTAATTGACTTCTTGGGTTCATCGTCTTTCTCTCTCTCACTAATGGAGAGCATACGCGCTTGTGCGTCTTTTTCGCAGTACTCACGTGGCGTTTTATTTATTTTTTCTCGATATTAATATTCTCAATAATATCGACGCAAACGTATCAATAAATCGACATTAATATTGATAAGGATGTATTGTATAGGTATCGTATTGATTTTCGATACGATATGAATACAATATCGATATTTTTATCGAGTATCGTGAAGCCCTATCGATACCTGATTCTATCTATTCTATAATAACGGAGGAGTTTAGTCCATTAAAATGTTACATTTTTTAGGCCGTACTTTGCATTTCTTAGAGGAGTCAATTTTATTTCTTTAATGTGTAGGGAGGATCAGTAGAAGCTTAAGTTCAAGTTTTTGGGGTCGCCATCCTTGTCCCCGGTCGCCATCTTGGAAATGGGGTGCAAAGGGGTTTCGCGCTATATCTCGTAAACTACCAACCCTACGAAAAATCTAATTGAACATAAAATGTAGCAAATTAAATTTTCCACAATTTTGTTTCCATTACTTTTTATCGTCAAGTGACCAACAAAAAAGATATAACCAAAAATATGTAAATTTTTTTTAACAAGTTTCCTTTTGGATGTTATTACTTTTTTTCAGTTCATTTTAAAATAAAATAACATTTTAGCAATTTTGTAGAGGGTTTTCAGCGAAAAATTTCCACTATAAAGTTGTTTAATTCTATTTATTTATATAGGTTTTACAATGCTCCAAACTTGACCAGATTCTCGAATGCTCATAGGGATGCAATAAAAACAAAAGTTAGGCTTATTTTTCTATCTATATATATTTTTTATTCATACAATTTATTATGATTTTAACATTCCTATGCTATTATTAATCTGTTTTTGACCTTTCTTCCCACTATAAAACTTATAACTCTAAGGATATATAGAAAAGGCCCAAGAAGTTGTTTGAGGACAAATTCGCCACTTCAGAAGAAGAATGACGCAACCGCAAAATGCAAAATTCTTAAGCAGAGCAAGAAAACGATTTTTGATATCAAAATCATAAAGTATGATAAAAATTAGCCATTCACCACCCCGTGGTCAGGATCTCGAGATATAAGCGTTTTTTGGGGTGTGCCGCTTGTATATGAAGTAACATAACTTTTTTCCTATTATATATTTTGACTTAAAATTTTCAAAAAAACTTCTTCATGAACTATATTTTATTGTTGTGTTGGTTAAAATTATAAACTAAAAAGTTTGTCACTCAACTTTTTTAAGTAAACATGAGACTAACGAAATATGATGACAAAATGTTAATAAATGAACAACTCCTTTTTTAATGTGTTTAAACATTTTGGACAAATTTCATTGTTATCTACATACTTCAAAGATGACACAGTAAAATTTTTAAAAGGAAATATTTACAGCGACCAAAGATACAGCGAGGTAAATTTGAAAAATCATCAAAATTTATTTTTGGCATTTTTGTACTTATAAAATTTATTTTTTTAACATGTTCCACCAACTCTAGATAAAAATAAACTTCATATTCGGATTCAGCGACCTCGAAAACATAAAAATAGACCAAAATTGATCATTCACCTTAAATTTGATTTTCGTGGTTGGCGTAACGGTTAATGCCGCTCGTCTAATATACAGGGTGTAACAAAAATACAGGTCATAAATTTAATCACATATTCTGGGACCAAAAATAGTTTGATTGAACCTAACTTACCTTAGTACAAATGTGCACATAAAAGAAGTTACAGCCCTTTGAAGTTACAAGATGAAAATCTCTTTTTTCCAATATATCAAAAACTATTGAAAATTTTTTATTGAAAATGGACATGTGGCATTCTCATGGCAGTATCATCTTAAGAAAAAATTATAGTGAAATTTACACCCCATAAAAATTTTATGGGGGTTTTGTTCCTTTAAACCCCCCCAAACTTTTGTGTACGTTCTAATTAAATTATTATTGTAGTACCATTAGTTAAACACGATGTTTTTAAGACTTTTTTGCCTCTTAGTACTTTTTCGAAAAGTCAGTTTTTATCGAGATATTTTGAATATTTTTCAAATCCACCACATATTTGTATATGGTTAAGTACGATTATGGAGACTTTGTAATAATATAAAAATTTATTTATGATTTACATTTTTAGGTATATTTTGAACCACATTAAAAAAGAAGCCACATCTCGATAAAAGGTGCCTTCTCGAAAAAATACAAAGAGGCAAAAAAGTTTTAAAACCACTGTGTTTAACTAATGGTACCGCAGTAATATTTTAATTGGAACGTACACAAACATTTGGGGGGTTTAAAAGAACAAAACCCCCATAAATTTTTTATGTAAACATATTAAAAAATAAGCCTCAACTCAATAAAAACTGCCTTATCGAAAAAATACTAAGAGGCATAAAAGTTTTAAGAATATTGCATTTAACTAATGGTACCACAATCATAATTTAATTGAGACGTACACAAAAGTTTGGGGGGGTTTAAGGGAACAAAACCCCCATAAAATTTTTATGGGGTGCACAAATTTCACTATAATTTTTCTTTAAGATGTTCCTGCCATAAGAATGCCGCATGTCCATTTTCAATAAAAAATCTCCAATAGTTTTCGATCTATTCGAAAAAAATCGATTTTCATTTTGTAACTTCAAAGGGCTGTAACTTTTTTTATGTGCATATTTGTACAAAGGTAAGTTAGGTTCATTCGAACTATTTTTGGTCCCAGAATATGTGATTTAATTTATGACCTGTATTTTTGTTACACCCTGTATAGATAGAAAAGCATTATTTTTCTACGAGAATTCGAGAATCTGGTCAAGTTTGGAGCGCTGTAAAACCTAGATAATAAATGAAATTAAACAAGTTTATAGTGAAAATTGTTTATTGAAAAATCCTCTACAAAATCGCTATGATGTTATTTTATTGTGAAATGAACGTAAAAAAAAGTTATAACCTCCAAAAGGAAATTTCTTACAAAATTTTCTCTTATTTTTGTTTATAACTTTTTTGTTGGTCACTTTACGATAAAAAGTAATAGATATAAAATTGTAGAAAATTTAATTTGTTTCATTTTATGTGAAATTAAATTTTCTGTAGGGTAGCTAGTTTACGAGATACAGCGCGAAAGCCACTTGCACCTCTTTTTCCAAGATGGCGGCCGGGGGACAAGGGCCTCAACCCCAAAAACTTGAACTTAAGCTTCTACTGAACCCCCCTACACATTACAAAAATAAAATTGACTCCTCTAAGAAATGCACACTAAATGTAACATTTCAATGGACTAGTTGTGTTTACGGATAAATAATTATTCAAGGTTTTCACATTTTAATAGTGCAAAATGGTGCAAAAATTAATTGGTAAATAAAATTCGAATTCATGATTGTATTATAATACAATTCGACATTGCAATACAATTGATGATTCATTTTCAAAGTCATTTTGATTCATTCTTGGTAGACCTTGGCTAAAATTTTGTTAGCGCTCAATCGATATAGTCTAAGTAACCAATACGGGTGTTTTATTAATAATAATTGTCCATACAGTTACTGGAGAAACCTTAGCACAAAATACGAAGATTTAACCTACAACACTTAAATAAAATGTGGTTCCTTACTGAGTTACGGGGTGTTTTATCTAAAAATTTAAAAAATATTTTTGCTCAGCATTTTAAAACTATTTGATGTATACTTTTCATACTTGGCAGGAAGTATAGGTACTGTACAAACTACTAAATTATGTTAAACAAACGTTTCTGGCTGTTACCAGAGGCGTACGACTGGTGAAAGTGAATGTTTGACCCTTTCAAAATTCTACGCCACTGGAGGAATTGCTGTTTTAGTTCAATTTTGGAATTTTCCGATACTTTCTATGAAAATAATTTACTCTTCATTCGTAACGATAAAGTCATTAGTTTTCGAGATCTTTGAAGTTAAAATTGAAACGACACGGTTATTTTGATTAATATATTGTGTCGCTTCATCTTTAATTTCAAATATTTCGAAAATCAATCATTTTATCGTTACGAATGAAGAGTAAATTATTTACATAAAAGTATTGGAAAATCAAAAAATAACACTAAAATAGCAATTTCGTCAGTGGCGTAGAATTTGGGAAGGGTCAACCAGCCATTATCCCCTGTCGTACGCCTCTGGTAGTAGCTGGAAACGTTTGTTTATCTTAATTTAGTAGCTACACTTTCTGCCAAGTATGATAAGTATATCCCAAATAGTTCTAAAGTAATGGGTACAAATAATTTTTAAATTTTAATCATATGAATCATATCATAAATTAATCAAAATAACTGTGCCGTTTCATATTTAACTTCAAATATCTCGAAAACTAATAACTTTATCATTACCAATGAAGAGTATATTATTTATGTAGAAAGTATTGGAGAATCTAAAAATGGCACTAAAATAGTAATTCTTCCAGTTGCGTAGAATTTGAGAAGGGTCGACCATTCACTATCCCCTGTCGTACGCCTCTGGTAGTAGCTAGAAACGTTTGTTTATCATAATTTAGTAGGGTGTTTAGTAGTCGCACTTTCTGTCAAGTATGAAAAGGATACGTCCAATAGTTTTAAAATTCTGAGCAAAAATAGTTTTTAAATTTTTAGATAAAACACCCTGTAACTCAGTAAAGAATCACATTTTATTTATGTGTTTTAGGTTAAATCTTCGTATTTTGTGCTAAGGTTTCTCCAGTTACTATATGGACAATTATTAATGAAACACCCTGTATAGTGAAACAGATTGTAGGTTTTGGTAGTTCGGCTTTAAACTATAGTCCGGCGGCTGTTTTTTTCTGGTAATTGAATATGTAATTAAAAATATTTATTTTTACTTAAATAGGCATATACCGTTAAAGCACATCATATTTTTCACCATACAGGAACCCTTCTATTTAAAGAAAAAGAAAATACCATGTTTAAGAAAATGTTTGTAATCTGAATGAAAAACGACACTCTACACTATTAAAATGATTTGCTTTCCAACTAAAACGATAAAACGATTAAAACGATGTTGTTCGATTGTAAACAAGAAGGGGTCAAGTTTCGCCGCCTTTAAAGCCGTGCTACAAAATAAGTTACTACGACTAATTCAAGGTTTTCACATTATAATGTAAAATGGATAAAAAAAAAACGATTCGAAAAAAGATAACGATTCAAAAAATACGAATTGTTTTAAGTGTGATTTCAACCTCGATTTTATTTAATTTAGAGACATTTTGATTCATTTTTGGTGGACCTTAGGTCATTTTTTAACCGGAAGTGATATAGAAACCGGAAGTTTAGATTTGTTCTCGTCTTGTTAAGGGAGCGTCCAAGTATTACGTAACGCGATTTTTGAAGATTTTTGACCCCTTCTCCCCCCTACGTAACGCACTCTAATGGGCGTTTAACTATTGCGTAACGGAATCCTGCATTACGTAATACTTGAACGGTCCCTAAGGCATGTCGAGTAATATATCGCATGTACTATGTCAGCGACTTCCAATTGCAACTCTAGAACCAGAAGTCCGACGTCAAATTTTTCACCTTTCATACCATGTTTTAGTTTTAAGCTTTCATTCGACACTTCATTTTTTGTCATTCTATCTGGTCTAATGACGGAGAAACTGTATTTACAAGCAGACAAACAGACATGGATAATTCAAGGTTGTCACATTTTTATAACTTGTGTGGAACAATGTTTTGTTTTGTATAGAATTCAGCTTGATCGTTTTCTGACCTCTTTGTATCTCTTGACTGGCCTATATCTTATAGCGTCCTGTAAGATTATATTTTAAGACCTTCTCGAGGGCGGCAAAGAATAGAAGGTTGTGTTCCGAATGTATTTTTCCCTTTTGCAGCACATTAAAACGCTTCTTTATGGTCAGTTTTCAAATTAAATAAAGTCATCTTTATTCATGAAAAGTGCCAGAGGGAAAATGCTTAGATTAATATTTCTTAGAAGCGGTAAAAACGAAAATGGACCTTGTTAACTTTTTTTCGAAAGTTCTGCGTATCGCGGTGTTTTTGGCGTTTTTGTTTTTGTTCGTACCTCAAAACAAACTTTAGAGGGTGAAATTGGAACAACCCGATTTTAAAGTTGGAGTGTTGTTAATCCAGTGGGAAGACCTTTGATTTAAAGGTGATGGATTCATTAGGATGTTTTGAAAAACAAAGAAACGAGATATGTATATAGATACACGAGATATACGAGATATTTTGTTAAAGAAATCGGTTGAAATATTGGTCAAGACCAAGTCAGAAAAAAGAAATCATTGCTTCGATCATTAGTGCGAAATGGCCACAAATAGAAAGAACGCAGCATATCAAAAAACCATATCGTAGGCTGTACACGGAGAAAAAAAAAAAGAGTATAGACGTCTTAGAAGAGAGAAAAAACGTATCCATCGACTTAAGAAGAGGGAATACGAACAGAACAATCTCAATGAGAAACAAAGTTTATTTGATAAAAATGAAACGAGAAAATCGAAATCCTTAAATAATAGCCGTCGAGAATTATTCTACAGGATAGAAACTCGGTTCTTAACAGATGGGCAAAAAATTTCAGCGAACACCTAAAATGTAAACGATACTGAAGGAGCTTCTTTTTCTTCTTATGCAATCCACTAATGGATGTTCGCGATCACGTTTGACCATTTTCTCTATCCCTTGCAGTATGTATTAGGTATCCATTGACATTACGGAGCCATGACATTTTCTTCCTGCTTACTCCCCTTCTTCCTTCGATCTTTCCTTCAATTAAGGTTTGCAGAAACTGGTATCTTTCGTTTCTAATTAGGTGCCCCAGGTATGCCGTTTTTCTCTGTTTAATTGTGCATATTAGCAGTTGTCGTTCTGTACCAATTCTTCTCAGAATTTCTTCATTTGTTATTCTTGCGGTCCAGGGAACTTTAAAGATTCGTCGACAAATCCACATCTCAAGTACCTCTAGCTTATTCATTGTGTTTATTTTTAAAGTCCATCCTTCCATGCCATATAGAAGCACCGACCATATATAGCATTTCGTGAATCTTAGTCTTAGATTTAGGTCAAAGTCAACTCGAGTTCGTAAAGACGTTTCTAAATATCATAAATGCACTTCTGGCCCTTTCTATCCGACATTTAATTTCCATATCTGACATCCAGTCTTCACATAGCCAGGTTCCCAGGTACTTAAATTTTCTTACCTTGTAGTCTTACCTTTCTTACCTTGTAGTTCTTGTCTTGTAGTCTAAGAGCTAGTGAACCCTCCGACTAACGGTCGTCCTGTAAGGCTAAAAATTTTTCTAGTGATAATTCATAGCACACCAAGGCTAAAAACCATGACCTGGCAAGCCTCAGCGGTGCACGTGTATCTACCAGGTAAATCGAAAAGTGCAAATTTAGGGGGTAAAATAAACTTTCTCCTGTAAGGTTTAAATTTAAATATGTGTTTGAGTAAGTCATTCAGAAGAAATGTGTACAATGACAGGCGATTCTGAAGAGCATAAGACCTTGCCAGGCGAGGGGAAAGATTAGGGGTTTTTCCTAAAATTATTCTTTTTGCATTGAACAATTTTTTTTAGGTTTTTTGAATCATTTCAAACAGAAAACGTCTTTAGTGATTTTTCTCTTAAGTTAATAGTTTTTGTTATATGAGCGATTGAAAACTTTGAAAATTGAGAAATCGGCCATTTTTAACCCTAAATCGGACTTTTATCTAAAAATTTCAATGTTTCCAAGGTACGTAGATATTCTTTAAACATTGATTGATGAAATCCCGAAGAGTTTTTTGCAATAAAATATCGAAAACCCCTTTGTTTTTTTAATTGCTAATCAAGCATGTGCGACACTGTAGTATAAGTGAGGACGTTTGAGTTTGCATAAATTCATTATCTCGAGAATGGGCAAATTTCAAGAGAAATCCTCAGACAGGTCGATTTTTATTTTTGAATTAGGACTTTTTGGCATATATATAATACTAGTGACGTCATCCATCTGGGCGTGATGACGTAATCGATGATTTTTTTTAAATAAGAGTAGGGGTTGTGTGATAGCTCATTTGAAAGGTTATTTAATTCTCTATTCAGTAATATAAACATTAACATAATTATTTATTCAGTGTACAAAAAAAAAATTTCTTCTATTTGTCAAATTTAATCAAAGTTAATTTAATAAAAAAAAATTTTTTTTGTACACCCTGTATAAATAATTATGTTAATGTTTATATTAGTGAATAGAAAATTCATAACCTTTCAAATGAGCTATCACACAACCCCTACTCTCATTTAAAAAAAATCATCGATTACGTCATCACGCCCAGATGGATGACTGGACTAGTATTATAGATATGCCAAAAAGTCCTAATTTAAAAATAAAAATCGACCTGTCTGAGGATTTCTCTTGAAATTTGCCCATTCTTGAGATAATGAATTTATGCAAACTCAAACGTCCTCACTTATACTACAGTGTCGCACCTGCTTGATTAGCAATTAAAAAAACAAAGGGGTTTTCGATATTTTATTGCAAAAAACTCTTCGGGATTTCATCAATCAATGTTTAAAGAATATCTACGTATCTTGGCAACATTGAAATTTGTAGATAAATGTCCGATTTAGGGTTAAAAATGGCCAATTTCGCAATTTTCAAAATTTTCAATCGCTTATATAACAAAAACTATTAACTTAAGAGAAAAATCACTAAAGACGTTTTCTGTTTGGAATGATTTAAAAAACCTAAAAAAAATTGTTCGATGCAAAAAGAATAATTTTAGGAAAAACCCCTAATCTTTCCCCTCGCCTGGCAAGGTCTTATGCTCTTCAGAATCGCCTGTCATTGTACACATTTCTTCTGAATGACTTACTCAAACACCCTAAATTTGCACTTTTCGATTCACCTGGTAGATACACGTGCACCACTGAGGCAGTGGCGGCTCGTGATTTTTACAATAGGGGAGGCTATACCTAACTGTAAAATATCTAGACAAATTTGCACTAGCAAAAAAATGCGCCAAAAAATGTAATTTAAGGCCCCATCTTTTGACCATTTTTTATTTACATTTCATAATATCATCCTAATTCATAATTTCATGATATCATCATTTTAAAAATAGTTAGTCTAATAGTAAAAGTTTAATACCAAAGTTTGTGTCGTTTATTTGTTAACAATTCCATCTATTTGTAAATAGATACCTATGCATATCAAAATAAATACAGATTTGAAGTTTTGCAGTCCATACATAATGAAGCTTCAACTTTTTTAAGATACTCAACTGAATTTTTTTAATTCTAAACGCGGCCTACTGCGAATTCAAAAACACGATAAATTACCGATATTTTGCTTTGAGTTAGAGATATCGAAAAAAGTTATTTGAGCAAGTTATTCCAAATATTATTATAACCCCACATACCAAATTTCATAACAAAATTCGCACTTTTACATTTTTCATTATTTTTAGTCAGGACCCTAAAATTCGTTGTCCCGAGACGCACCCAACCACCCAACGGAGCTGAGAAGGTACTCTGCCTCCCTTGGTATATCTCCGGGCAGCGTGTGATGGCACCGTAGATGCCACTGTTAGGAGACCGGGTCTCCTTAAACGCCTGCTGCGCTGCACGGAGCATTAGCAACGGAGAATGCTGGGCTTCTCGGCTCCGTCCATGCATCTCGGGATAACCCAGGGTCCTGCCTACAATAATATTTAATAAAACTGAGACGCGATCATGCGTTCTAATGCTAATGCTCCGTACGTATGGATAATTAGTGATAATATGGAATTTACACGTTGTATAATAGTGAGAGTAATTGTTGTTTTCGCGATTCATGATAAACAAAACAGTATAGAGGTGTAAAAAATTTATGGGGAGGCTGAGCCTCCCTTGCCTCCTCAGACGAGCCGCCACTGCACTGAGGCCTGCCAGGTCATGGCTTTTAGCCTTGGTGTGCTATGAATTATCACTAGAAAAATTTCTAGCCTTTCTAGCCTCCGCCTAACGACCGTTAGTCGGAGGGTTCACTAGTGCTTAGACTATTGGTTGTTATATGCTAGTCGTGCATTTTGATGTTGACATAAGACATAATTGACGGCTGATTATAAGGAACTTCGTCTTTTTTATGTTGATGCAAAGTCCCATGTTCTCGCTATGCTCTCCAATTTTATTAAGAAGGTTTTGAAGGTCTTTTATATTGTCTGCTATTAAGACCGAATCATTCGCAGATCGTATATTATTGACCCGGTACCCGGTACTTTGATGCCCCTTTAGCATTCCTCAAGAGCTTCCAAGAGAATGCATCCCTGTCTTACACCTCTGAGAATTTTTTGAGCTTACGTTATTTCATTATCCACCTTGACGACAGCTGTTTGATTCCAGTAAAGAGCTTCTATGCAGCGAATGTCTTTTTGATCTATGTCGAATTGTTTTACTATGTCTACGAGTTTATGATGTTGCACTCGATCGAAGGCTTTTTCAGAATCTATAAAGCACATCATTACATCTTTCCTTTGATCGTAGCAGTTCTGAGCTAGCACTTGGGTTGCAACTAGTGCTTCCCTGGTACCCAGGACTTTTCGAAATCCAAATTGTGAGCAACCTTATCGCATTTTGTGGAGATTCTGTAGTGAATAACTTTGAGGGATATTTTTAAAGAATGGCTCATCAGACTTATCAGTCGGTGGTCTTCACACTTTGTTGCGTTTTTTTTTTGGCAAAGGGATCAAGGTAGATACAAGCCATTGGACAGGGAATTTTCCTTTTTTATAGATTTGGTTGAAAAATTTTTGAAGTATCGTAATTCCCTCTTCATCTAGCAATCTGAGTAACTCAACAGGAATTTGATCAAGTCCAATTGCTTTCCCGTCTTTCGAGGTATTTACTGCTCTAATAATTTCTTCAGTTGTGATCTCGGGACCAGATAGGTTGTTAATATCTATCACTTTTTCCTGAACGACTTCTATCTCAGGCCTCTCGTCTGCAAAGAGAGTTTTGATGTATTCTTCCCATATGGGTATCCCTCTCTCTATCATCTTGTGCCATTTGTCCTTGTTCATTTTCCAAGTTAGAAAACTTCTTTTTTCTGTATATTCCAGAAGGAGCTTACAACATAGAAAATCAACAAAATTGTCAAACGTTGTATTTTAATTTAGAGATGACTGATGTCTCTAACATTTCTATGACTAAGTTTGTTATTGGTGCTGATATAGGCGAATCCATGGCCACTCCAAAAATCTAAGAATAGTATTCATTTTCATGTTGTAAAAATTCTGCCTCGGCTCTACATTTTACATTCTTCTTGTATAAAAGGGCGCCAAATTTTGGTTTGCCCGGGGCGCTCAAAACACTAAAACCGGTTCTGAGTGCATTTTTATGGTTACATCTAAACAATAAGTAAGTTCTTCTTCTTCTTCAAGTGCCGTCTCCTAATCGGAGGTTGGATATCATCATCACTATCTTTACTCTATCCACCGCTGCTCTAAAGAGTTCTATAGAACTGCATCTAAACCAGTCCCTTAAATTCTTTAACCATGACACTCTCCTTCTTCCTATACTCCTTCCGCCTCTTATCTTTCCCTGTATTATCAGTCTTAGCATTTCATATCGCGGTCCCCTCATTACGTGTCCCAGATATTGTAACTTTCTTATTTTTATTGTGTTTATTATTTCGCATTCTTTACCCATTTCTCGCAGTACTTCCGTGTTCGTTTTCCTCTGTGTCCATGCTATTCTAAGCATTCTTCTCTAAGTAAGTTAGTTCTCTTTAATTACACTTGTCTTATGATACTATTTGGGACATACATTTTTCAACACAAGTTCATGTATTTTATGAATATGTTCATGTTCTAGTGAACATATTCCTCAATGGTTTATTATACGTCGTCGCTGATTTGCAAAAAGGGGCCAAGTGACATTTTTATATTTTTACTAAGTGAAACTTAGCTCCTTTTACACAACCAGTTTTGAAAAAAATGTTACTTGGTTTCAAAAAAATATGAGACTATCTCAACAACAATAAGTAAGGGAGCGTTCAAGTATTACGTAACGCAGTTTGGGGGGGAGGGGGTCTTGTAAAACGTTACGGCGCGTTACATGGGGGGAGGGGGGTTCGAACAGCGCGTTACGTACCATTCTTTTTTAAATTAAATAAAAAAAACTACATAATTTTTTTATGTTTTACATAGACCCCTGAATTGTATTATGTTGCACCCTCAATTTTTCAGCAGACCTACTGATTTGAACTGCGATCTACTGAAAACTGTATAAAACCTACTGATTTAAACTCCAATCTTCTTATCTATTGAAAACTGTATAAAATGTACCGAAAAATCTAAAAAAATTCATTGCTCAAATATAAACCATTTCTCATTCATATACAACCCAAAGCCCAACATCCAACAGCGCATTCTTCTTTCGTTTCACTTCACCTAAATTATATTTGATGGTAAAGTTAGCGACATAGGATTTCATAATAAATGATGTCAAGTGCCTTTACAAGGGACTCTTTCCTTGAGAATTGTTTTGTTTTGAATAGACCATGTGTCATTATGTTTCCAATATCCGGAACTGTTCCCTCGGAGTTATTTATGAGTTTACGGTTTATCTGATGAATAGATAGGTAGGTACTTTATATTTTGGTAAACATGAAATGGGTAATTTTTGTCTTTTCTTATATTCTGTTTCCAATTTCCAATAACCGCAGAGCGTGTTTTGTTAAGTTGTGGTATTTAGACTTTGCGGTGCTCATTTTAATAATTAATTATCAGATAAGCAGTACTTTGTTTTTAATTTATTAATTAGAAATGATTAATAATTAATTTCTATAATTTATATTTTTGTTGGGAATAAGCACTGAAGCAAATAAGATGAGTTTATTTTGAAGTAAAATAAATAAATAAATAAAACGTTAAAATAAACTTATTTTACAGTAAAGTTGTAGCTTTTTTTGCAGTATTTTAGTATTTTATAACTAAAGTATTATGAAGGTTTTAAAAATATGAGTTTATTTGGCTGCGTGCGTAATATAAAGGTGGTCGTTGATACCAGTTCATAAGTAAGGGAATCTACATAAATATAATTGGTTTGGACAATTTTTAAACTGGCCGTTAGTATAGAAACTGGGCGTTAGTAAAGGTGGCCGATTTTAACAGGTGACCGTTAACACAGGTTAACACAGGGTATTATACATGGTTTAAAAAATCTACTGATTGCTACTGATATTTTGAAAGCAAAACTACTGAAGAAATCAAAACTGACCTGTCAACCTTGCCCTCACGCTCCGCTCATGTTCCGACAACAGGACAATGGTATTCAAATGAAAAAATCTTAAAATTTGTGAAGCACTGTAACATGTGTTTGCAATAATTAGCTAGATCTTTCTCCACAACAAAAGATGAAAAGATACATATGGGATTAAGAGGTTGCCGGGGGAAGTACATGCTCATAAATCATGTATGTTTTCTGAAGTCCATAACATGCAGTATCGTTTTCAGCAGTAGGTATTCATTAATGTTTTAAATACGCAAATTTTCAAATTATTTAAAAATGTCTTTAAATAAAAAGTATTAAATACAAAACCCACTATATTGATACTTAGTTTAGAAAAGTGATAGATATTTTAAAAAATAATACCCTCATTTAAAGTGTGATTCCTGAATTATTAATTTCAAAGTTTTATGTGATTAACATCTTGACGAAAATTATACATAATTTCAAAATTTCACCTTGCAATATTCATAATAGACCCTACATAATCCACATCTTTGAGATGATGTTGTTAAGCAGCTTCTAAAAACAAAAATATACAGGGTGTTTAATTAAAATTAAAGATAATGGACTACGCTAGGCTTGCATGAATCACCCTATACCTACATTTAAATTTATGTTTAAAAAGCACACATTTTTATATATGAAAATCTACGGGTCCCAGCGTTTTTTAAAATTATTTAAAACAAGGACAGAAATAATTTTATTCCATAAGTGCCTTCTTATATATATACAAGGTGTTTCAGAAAAAGGTAACACGATCTCTAGGATGGGTGAAAAATTAAAAAATGCCTACTTGAGGTTTGCTTACTAAATAATTTTTGTAACGGCATGTGTTTTCACGATACAGGGCGTCGAAGAACAAAAAGTTTTACACATTTTTTTCACCATTTTTCATCGTATATTATTCGTTATACAAAAATTTTTATAAAGCAAAATAAAATGTTGAAATAATAAATATTTTATTTTATTTTAAGCTTTTATTAAAAAAGATAAAATAGAAGAATGCATGAGAAGAACAATAAAGAATGAAGCCAAAAATGTATTTAAGGATATGGGGCCAAGTAGGGAAAATGTAAATTTAAATGTAAAATTAATAACAGAAGATTATTATTGTAAGTTTTGAACATATTTCATGTCATGGGACATGAAATTACGATTGGCAGGGATAACCAGACACATGAACTGAATAGAAGAATCGTTCTTGGGTGGGCAGCATTTGGAAAACTGAGAAAAACTTTTAAAAGTGAGTTGCCCACATGCCTAAAGAGAAAGGCATTTGATCAGTGCGTCCTCCCAGTCTTGACGTACGGATCAGAAACACTTACCTTAACTAAAGCCTCGGCTACCAAACTAAGAGTAACGCAGAGAAGAATGGAGCGGTCAATGTTAGGAATAACTCTCCAAGACAAAATCAAAATCGAAGAAATCAGGAGTAGAACAAAGGTGACTGACGCTATCGAAAGGCTAGCCAGGTTGAAGTGGAGATGGGCAGGACACATTGCCAGAATGACAGATGTGCGACGGACAAAAAGGTTATTGGAATGGAGGTCAGGAGAAGACAACAGAAACGTCGGTCGACCGCCTACAATACAAGATGGACTGACGACTTAAGAAAGCTAAATAAAAACTGGATGAGAGCGGCGCAGGATAGACGTGTTTGGAAACGATGGGAGGAGGCCTATGTTCAGCAGTGGACATTTAAGGCTGAATAATGATTGTAAACTTTTATTATTACCTCAAATGCGATTTAAAAAATAACAAAGTTCTTTTACCGAGTTTCCGGTACTTTTCGCAACCTCGTTTTCCATTTAGGTTCAAATGGCCACTTGGGTGTTACGTAACGTTTAGGTAGGGGGAGGGGGGTACAGAAAAACGTTACGGTGCGTTACATGGGGGGAGGGGGGGTCAAAAATCTTCAAAAATTGCGTTACGTAATACTTGAACGCTCCCTAATACACTTGACCCTTTTTACAGAATAGGTAGCACCTTCGTACCTATCATTTTTGCACATAAGACCTCTTTTGAATAAAATGTCACTTGGCACCTTTTTGCAAATCAGCGACGACGTATAGTATTACAACTATTTATCAACAAACGTATCCTAGTAATACATATCTAAATATAAATGTATTATAAAACAGATGTCATAGATAACTAACTCATCAATGCTTTACGATTTATTAAGTTTTCATGTCTGGTCTTCCAAAGCCCACACGTCCTGCTGTTAAAACACGGCGTGTCTGCCAAAACAAAACTTGATCGACATCCAATAAAATAACCGTCCCCGGCTTCCGTACAGAAGACAAGAAGCGGTAAATATGATTAGACACAATGCTCGGCCTACTACTAAAACAAAAACAACCCAAACAGATGTTTGGATGCCTTCCAAATAGTGTCAAAATATTATGTAAATTCCACCAAAATCAACAAGTTGGGCGTACGGCTGTGCTGGTGCTGTGCTGCTGTTATTCATAACAATATATTCCTACACACAAAAAAACAATCGACCACCTAGAGAGTGTAGCAAATCAGATGGAATTTATAGACAGATCCGGGCTTAGACGTATTTGATAGGGATGAAATTTGTTTCATATATACTGCGAGGCATAAGTTACGCATATAGAAAATTTTGCTCATTTTCAAAGTTGATTTTTTCGTGAACAGATTAACGGATTCCGCTATATTTTTATTATTTTAGATTTTTCTTTATTATTTACGCAGTTGTGCAAAGGTTTACTAAAACTTTTTGTGTACTTACCGAGTGAAAGAAATGAAATGTTTTTCTTATGTTAAGTTTGAGAGTCCCTGTAGGGACTAGGGGGCACAAATGTGAGAATACATCGGAATCGTATTGTAGTCTTAGGTTTTTTTAACATTTTGTTTTTTGAATCTCCCTGATATCTTTAGAAACAAAAAAGTAGGTGATTTTACTCTTTAACATGTGTTATAAATGAAACAAAACTAAATTAACAATAAAAAATAACAGTTAAAACTTTAAAAACAGAAAGGCACGTAATGTAAACAGTTCTTCGCTATACCTTTAAAAGAGTTATTTATCGACCAGGTAAGCGGTATGCACAGCACAAATAAGAGAGACGAGATTGTTTAATGGAGGCTCTGTGACGTTTTGGGGTGGAATTTCCGTGACAGTAAGTACGGATTTGGTGTATAGGTGAAGGCTTTTTAAATAGCGAGAGGTACATTACATAGATTTTTTTTCTTTGAAAACTCCGTTTCTTTCGCACTATACAGGGTGTTTCATTAATAATTGTCCACATGGTAACTGGAGAAAGCTTATTACAAAATACGAAGATTTAACCTAAAACACTTAACAAAATGTTGTTCCTTACTGAGTTACAGGGTGTTTTATCTAAAAATTTAAAAATTAATTTTGCTCAGCATTTTAAAACTATTCGACGTATGCTTTTCATACTTGGCAGAAAGTGCGACTACTAGACACTCTACTGAATTATGATAAACAAACGTTTCTAGCTACTACCAGAGGCGTACGACAGGGGGTGGTGGATGGCTGACCCTTTTCAAATTCTACGTCACTGGAGGAATTACTATTTTGGTGCCATTTTTAGATTCTACAATACTTTCTACGTAAATAATATACTCTTCATTGGTAACGATAAAGTCATTATTTTTCGAGATATTTGAAGTTAAATATGAAACGGTACAGTTTTTTTTTTTTTTTTTTTTTTTTTATTTTGGCTTAGACTTACCGTCATACTGCCAGACACATAAGGAATACAAGTTATCAAGTTATACAAAACAGATTTAAAACAAAGATAACAACTAAAAGGTATTAAGTAACACTAAGCTTAAAAGCTAAAACTACTAACTACCAAAGGTATTAATTAAAAATGTTTAAGGGAATTATAATGATAATTTGCTGTCTTTTAAAAAGTTAATTAAAGAGTTGTATACATCTACAGAACCAAGTGATAATAAATATAGTATATTCCAAGGAGTTGCTACTTTACATTTTAATAAATCATTTATTAATTTAGATGAGAAAATTGTATTTTTAGAACAACCAAAAAATATATGATCTAAATCACTTTCCTCTTCACAATGCTCACATTTATCATTATCCAAAACCTGTATTTTAAATAAATGCTTTGGATAACATGCGTGCCCGAATCGTACTCTAATAATAGAAGTTATGTACTTTCTAGAAGCTCTACAAGACTTGTACCAAGGAAATTTGGGAATATCGGGCTGAATTAACGAGTATCTATTTTGATTCACAAAAGAGTATTCCTTCCACTGGTAGCTCCACTCCCGATGCAGTGTTGACTTGAAAGAGATTATACTATCAGTCAGTGTTATTTTATGTAGAATACTGGTATCGGATGAAACGCTTTCTTTGGCTAATAAGTCGACATACTCATTATGTTCAAATCCTGCGTGTGCTTTAATCCAGATAAAATGTACATTGATTCCTTTGGTTAAAAGATTTTGTTTAATATGTTTAATTTTATAAATGTATGGGCAGTCTTGGATGTTTGGGGGTCCATATTTACCAAGAGATTTCAATACTGCTAAGGAGTCAGACAAAATTATAATATGGGCGAAATCAAATTCAGCTACATATAGTAAAGCTTCATATATTGCAATAACCTCTGCTGTATGAATCGAAGTCTCCGGTTTCAGTTTGAATTTCTTTTCTATATGTCCCGATGGTATAAAAAAGGCGCATCCAGTTCCATCTGCAGATTTAGACGCATCTGTATATAGAGCTATTGACTCATTGTAACTATTCGTTATGGATAAAAGAATATTTTTATTTAAATATATGTTTTCACTATAATTTGGTACAATAATATCTGTAGGAGAAAAGAAAGAAGAGTACGCGTAGTTTTTGAATAAGTCGTTCGTTTTATCTATATTTTTTAAGAGTACTATATTTTGATTATAAGCTTCACACAGTAAGGGAGATTTCTTTTTTTGCCAATATTTATTGGTTAGATCATGGCAACTTAAAGTCACTATTTTTTGGTATAGAAGAGGGTTAATTAAGTATACTTTCATTAAATATTTTTTGGACAAAAAACTTCGTCTTAGATTTAAAGGAGGTTCCAAGGCTTCCAAATATAAAGCTTGTACTGGAGTGGATCTCATAGCTCCTAGACATATTCGTAAGGCTGAATTCTGTAAAACGTTGATTTTGTTTAGTAGTGCATTACTTGCTGATCCATACAAAACACTGCCGTAATCGAAAATAGATCGTATGTAAGCTTTATAAAATAATAAACTTACTTCAACATCCGATCCCCACCAAGTTCTATTAATTGATTTAAGAAAGTTTATTCCCTTATTACACCTGTTCAACATGTCGTCAATATGTAACTTCCAGGTCAATTTTTGGTCGAGTATCATTCCAAGATATTTAATTTTATTTTTAAAAGAAAATTTATGCCCACATAAGGTGATTGTGCTAATATTAGGAAAGTTATGTCTGGTAAATAAACAAACTTGTGATTTACTGCATGATAATTCAAAGCCATTTTCAATAAACCATTTTTTATGGAGACCATAGACACTATTCAAGTTTTCAATGGATTGCTGATATTTCTTGTGTTCTGTGTACAAACAGAAATCGTCAGCATATTGTACAACATTAAATGCAATATTGTTAATAGTGATGTTGTGTAGATCTGCTGTGTAAATGTTAAATAAAATAGGGCTCAAAACGGAGCCCTGAGGTAATCCTTTATTATTAAGTCTAGGGCCTATAAGAGTATGATTATTTTTTAAATAAATTATTCTATTTTTATACAGGTTTACAATGTTAGAAGCAAACTGTGATGGAATATTAAAAAATGTAATCATTTTTTCTTGGAGAATTGAAAGAGAGACAGAGTCATAAGCACCTTCGATGTCTAAAAATAAAGCGGGCACATAACTGTTCCTGGAAAAACTGTTCTGAATGTCTACAACAAGAGTTGTTAAGGAATCTAAAGTTCCATAACCTTTTTTAAAACCATGTTGGTTAGCGGGTAAAGGATTTTGATCCCTTAGCCACCAATCCAACCTAATCTTAACCATCCGTTCGAGAGTCTTCAATATACATGATAATAATGATATCGGTCGGTAAGCTTCAGCTAATTTAGGGTCTTTCCCCGGTTTGGGAATAGGAACGACTATAATACGCTTAAAATCTATTATGCTGTTGCCTTCAATAATTATCTGGTCAAATATATTTAAAAGTAATTGTTTTGCGTTATCTGGTAAATGTTGTATCATAGGATATTTGATTGCATCGTATCCTGGTGAGGTACTAACGCGATTATCAAGGGCAAATTCTAATTCAGTTCTCGAAAAAGGTGTAAGGAGAAAATGATTCTGATCAGATGGAAGCGTTTTAGAATTAATAACATCTAACTGGTTATTTACGTAAGGTGGAGCTATTTTATCGAAAAAATCGTCTACCCATGAATTACTTAGAGGTAATGAAAAATTAACTTTTTTCCTATTCATTTTTCTTGCTTGATTCCAAATAAGACTAGATGGAGTTTGTTTATTTAATTTTGAACACCATGCAACCCAACTTTGTTTGGCCTTTAATTTCAGGAATTTTTTGACACGAGCATTTACTTCTTTGCATTTACAAAAATTTTCAGGAGAAGAATTGTTTTTATAGTTTATTAATGCCTTCTTTCTTTCTGCAACGGATTGATCACATTCCGAATCCCACCACGGAGGGGGAGTCCGTTTGCATTTAAATGGTTTATATTCAGAAATAGATTGTTTAGAAGCTTCATTAATACAGTCAAGAAGGAAATTATATTTTTCTTGGGTATTTAAGGATGTGTGAGGTTTTTCGTTTAATAAGGTATCAACAAGCTGAGAGTATAATGACCAATTTGCTTTTTTAATGTTCCACTTAGTACTGGGATAAATGGTATTGGCATTAGTTCCCAAGACATCGATCACAACCTTTATAACGAAATGATTTGATCCCAAGGTATCAAGATCTACAGACCACGAAGTTTTATCAAAAAGGGATGGTGAGCAAAACGTGACATCAATCATGGAATCTGAGTTTCCTGGACTCGTTTGGCAAGTTGGTTGTCCATTATTCATTACTACATAATCTAAATTCTGAATTGTCTCCACAATTTGATGGCCTATATTATCATTTTTATATGAGCCCCACAAAGAATTATGTGCATTCATATCTCCTCCAATGATACAAGGGTGTTTTAGTTGAGAAAATAACTTATCCCAATCTTCGGTTTTGGTTTTAGTTTTTGGGCACCTATATACAGAGAGTAAACTTAAATAACTTTGTTTATAGTTGATTTTAATACCACAAGCAAGCAAGTCTTGAATATAATTTTTTTTAATTGTTATGCGCTCAAAAGGAATACCAGTTTTAATTAAAATAGCAACTCCAGAATAGCCGTCATCGCGATCTTCGCGTATCACATTATAACCTCTATAAATATATACAACATCCCGTTTAAACCAAGTTTCACTTATTAAAGCTATGTCAATATCTTCGGTTATTAAAAAGTTAATAAGGCTGTTTTTGTTAGCAACAGCTGATCGAGCATTCCATTGTATTATTTTGAGTTTAGATTTGTTCGTCATTAGATGAGTTATTTTTTAAAATATTATCTAGAACATTATTAATACCTTTGGCTAACAAATTCATGTCAAGTGATTTTGCCTCTTCTAAACAATTAATATTTTGAATAAAACTTGAGAAAAGAAGTACTAAGGAATCTACTAACTTATTTTTATCATTGTCTGTATTAGGAAAACTTTCCTTATTTAAGGGAGGTAAAGGTTGAGACGGTCCAAATCTGAAAGGGATGAGATATGGTGTAGGATCTTCGGAAGTTGGAGATGATACTTTTCTTTTTTTATTTGCACTATACTCAGTGCTTGATGTACTACAGCTTGGTTGGCTAAAACTTTTGGGTTTCTGTAGGTGAGGCCTCAATGGCTTGAAATAAGGAGATGTACTAACTTCAGAGGAGTTAGTTAATTTTGGAAATTCTTTGTCTGAATTTGACAATATTTCAAATCTGTTATTAGAAATAAGACCAGAAAATGATGAGTCACTCAAATTTTTTGCCTCCAAATATGAGATTTTATGTTCAATCATGATATTTTTTATTTTTTTTTGATGTTCGAAAAAAGGACAGTTTTTAGAGATCGATATATGCTTATCAGTTTTACAGTGTATGCAATACTTTTTTGTTTCATCACATGTATGTATGTCATTTTTAATTTGTCCACATTGTATACAGTATTCCTGTGTACCTTTACACTGTATAGAAATATGTCCATATTTGAGGCATTTATAACATTGCGTCACTTTACCCAACAATTTTTCCACTTGGAAAAATACATAATTTATCACAACATAGTTTGGCAAACAATTGCCTTCAAAAGTAATTATAACATTACGTCTAGGGACGTATTCTGTATTTCCATCCTTTTCTACTTTCCTGTGCATTCTTTTAATATCAATAATTGGTGAACTAGAGCTCATATATTTTTTCAAATAGTCAATATTATATTTGGTATCAACATCGCGTATCAGTCCTTTGATTTCCAAGAGGTGATTTGGAATGTACGCTTTTAAATTATCGTCCTTTAAGTGACTATTATTGACTAAATTGTTTGCATCCAAAATAGATTTGAGGATTACTTTAACACGGTTTCTTCCTATACTTTTAATTTGCTTAATATTATTAATCTTTAATTTTTGATGTAAAATATCTGCAACAACCATTGGATGCAAACGGGAAATATTCTGATCATTGGTCTTCTCAACATAAACACAACAATTTTGAAAGTCGTAACTATTACAATTAATATTAAAAAGTTTTACCTCCCTTGTAGCAGAAGAATTTGTGGTGATAGTTCCTGTATCCATGTCTTGATTACTATCACTAATAACTTCAGCAGTATTTAGTTCGCACACTGGCGTCTTTTTTATATTCTCCCCCATCTGGGGAGAATATTTTCACTTTTGTATCACTATTCTACAATATGTAAATGTTTTTACCCACGATGAAATTTAAATGTTTTAATTGTCACAAAAACTGCGAGCTGAATGTCAATATTTAGGTACGTTTAACCATGGCCAAATTTTAAACTGTTCACACAAAAGTTAAACACCGTGAAAAGAAGCCTAGGCTGTTTAACCCATAGGACTGAAACTTCTTATCAATGATAATTAAAACCACTATAAAATTAATTTAAGTTAAACTACTAAAAAATTAATTTTTTCTGGAGCTATTTTAGATGCAACCGTATTTGACGTTTATTAATGTCAAAGTGAAGGAAACGGTACAGTTATTTTGATTAATTTATGATATGATTCATATGATTAAAATTTAAAAACTATTTGTACCCAGTACTTTAAAACTATTTGGCGTATTCTTATCATACTTGGCAGAAAGTGCATGTACTGTACACCCTACTAAATTAAGATAAATAAACGTTTCTAGCTACTACCATAGTCGTACGACAGGGGATAGTGGCTGGTTGACCCTTCCCAAATTCTACGCCACTGACGAAATTGTTATTTTAGTGTAATTTTTTGATTTTGCAATAGTTTTTATGTAAATAATATACTTTTCATTCTTAGCGATAAAATGATTAGTTTTCGAGATATTTGAAATTAAAAATGAAGCGACACAATACACTGATCAAAATAACCGTGTCGTTTCATTTTTAACTTCAAATATCTCGAAAACTAATGACTTTATCGTTACGAATGAAGAGTATATTATTTTCATGGAAAGTATTGGAGAATCCAAAAATTGAACTAAAATAGCAATTTCGCCAGTGGCGTAGAATTTGGAAAGGGTCAACCATTCTCTTTCCCCCGTCGTACGCCTCTGGTAATTATCATAAACGTTTGTTTAACATAGTTTAACCATGAAAATTAGGATTGCAAACAAACAAAACAATATTTTAACTAATCATGTTTATTGTTCAATAAAGATAGAATAAAAATATGACTTATTAAATGCAATTCCGTGGGTGGTGTGTTGACGGAAACAATTAAATGAAATTACAATAAGTGTAAGACAACTAACAATAATATATTTATTTATTTTTGGTTAAAAAGGCCTGCTTATATCTCATAAGAGGGTTTGTTATTCTTTGCGGGATGAGGGTTTGTGTCAGACTGCTGTAGCTGAACTAAAAACACATGTTTGGGGTTTTATGTTGAAGACTAATTTATTGACATAAAGAGGCTGACCCTTTATCTGGTGTTTTAAAAGCTGAAAACATTTCTGTAGTTTTAAGAAGAGTCTTCGAATGCATTTAAAAAGTGATTTATTGGAATTTGCGTTTCCCATACATAAACTGAACAGGCCATCAACATCTTGTTTCGTATAGAAAGAGATGTGAATTTTAAATGACCCATATTATTTCATTTTGAAAAAGTTATTAAAAATTAAAAAAATAAAATTTGCATTTAAGAAATAGTAAAATAGTAATTGAAACGTGTCGCCACAGCAATAACAAATATATTCAGATTCTTGCCAAAAATCAACGATTTTTGGATTATACTTATGTCTTTTGGTATTGGTTCGATGGTAACTCCTTGATGTCGAATGGTACAGCTGCCAACTTGTTGTAGACCTGGGCAGATGTTGTGGTCCTAGCTCCTTGCAGTTCTAGATTGATGGTGGTCTAGCTACGGCAACTATGGATGGTGGATAGCTGCTGGATGCATTTGATATCAAAAAACTAGAAGACAGCATGTGTATCAGTAACAATCAAGAACTTAAAACCAAAATGTACCTTTGCCAAATAGTATTCAAAAACTAGCAAATGGCAAGGGTAAATTAAATGGAATTATTAATCGATTATTACTAGTTAAATTATTTGAAAACCACGTGTGTATATGTAAGTTAGAAAGAAATAGATATTTAAAACTGACCATGTGCATGGAAGGTTATGTTTAAAAAAATGATTATTAAAGATTAATATAGGCTTAGCAAATTTTGTACAGTAATGTTTAAAAACTTACCTAAAGAGATATGATAGTCTAATGATAAATGGGGCCTTATTTAAAATCCATGGGTTTTATAGAATTATTCTACCACCTCTTTAAATACTTTGTGTTGCTGGGAGATTCTCACTGTCTTCAAAATTTGAAATGACAACGAAATTGGACCGAAATTTGGAAGTAACGAACATGGAGCACAAGATCAGATCAGATGTTAGAATGTAAGGAGAGTTGCCTATATATAACAGGAGAGGAAATAGCGAAAGAGGGCGGCAAACAGGTTTTTAACGGGAAAACAAGTTAAAACGAATACAGAAGATAATTATTTTAATAAAATATTAAAGAAAATAAAACAAAATCATTATTTAAAAATATAATAGCAAATATGTGACATTTGTAACGTTACACATTTTATATCAAAAAAATCGTTTCAATATCAGGAACATTCAAAAGCCAAAATGTTCACAAAATATAACACTACAATATGATTCCGATGTATACTCACATTTGTACCACTTTCTCCCTACAGGGTGTCTCAAACTTAACATAAGAAAAACACTTCTTTTCTGTATAAGTACAAGAAAGAAGTTTGAGTAAACCTTTGCATAACTGTATAAATACTAAAGAAAAATCTAAAATAATAAAAAAAATTAGCGGAATCCGTTAATCTGTTCACGAAAAAATAAAATATGAAAATGAGCATAATTTTCTATATTCCTAACTTATGCCTTGCAGTATACTAATATAAGAATCTTATCTCAAATTTAAATAGAAATATATGTAATAAAAGAAAATATTACAATCATTTGAACATAAAAAATCTTTATAGAACACAGCTAAAGCCTTTAAAAATGGTAAAAAGTGAAAAAAAATAATAACAGGTTGAAACCTATTGTAAAAACGAGAAAATATGGCAAATATTACAGGAAAATCAATAAAATACACACGATGTACCAGACACAATGTAATTTTTTTAATTTAAATTATTTCTTTTTTCCTTCCTCTCTCTCTCTCCTATGGCGCTACAGATCAAGTCGGGCCCTGGGCTTCGATTTTTGACCCTTCGCTTCGTTATCGAACGTATTCGCTTCGTATTTGTTTAGCATACGAAGCGAATACGTTCGATAACGAAGCGAAGGGTCAAAAATCGAGGTCCTGGCCTTTTACAGCATGCGTCTCCAAATATATCTTTTCCTGGCTGCTCTCCTCCAGTTATCCCCCCTCAATATCTCTTTAGCATCGGTTCTAGCTTCGTCTATCCACCTCTTTCTTGGTCTTTCTACTGGCCGACGCCCCACCATAGTTCCGCTAAGCGCTCTACTAGGAGTTTTATCATTTTTCTCCTTATATATCACTAAACACCCTAATTATTAGCCGAAAATTCTCACGTCAAAATAACTGAAAAAACGACAGATATTTCTAAAGTAAGAAAGCGGAACTTAAGTGGGTAAAACAGTTTTTTCAAAGCTCACACCATATTCCAGATTTATATAAATATTTTCTTCTGCAGATGTGACGAGGTCACCGGTCAAGAACAATTTGGTTTCAGGAAAGGTATGACAATACGAGAAGCAATATTCTGTCTTCAAACTCTGGTACAAAGGTGCAAAGATTAGCAAGCAGACCTTTTTGTATGTTTTATAGATTCTATAGATTTTATAGATGAAGCGTTCGACCGGCTGCAGCCCAGGACCTTGATAGAAAGATTGAGCGACATCGGAGTCAACAAAAGAGATTCTAAAATTATAAAGGCTATTTACTGAAATCAGACAGCAATCACAAAGACCAATACACGTCAAGGCCAATTTAAATACAACGAGGTGTCAGATCGGGGTTGTGTGCTATCAACGATACTGTTTAACGTCAACTCTAAGGTTATATTTGCGAACGCTTTATCGCACTCTTAACGCGATAACGGTAACGGCTAGAGATGCATCAAGTCAAACTAGTTTGATTTTACTCATCAAACTTGACTTGACTTGAAAACCAAACCTTTTTTGTAAAAAAGTTTGACTTGCCTTTATTTCGATATCTTTAGGTTTGATTTGAAACAGTTTGAAGTTTGAATATAATATTGCGCAACGTGTTTATTTCCAATTATAATTGAGAGCCTTTTGTTTTGACTTATTTGGATTGGTCTGAACCTGTAAACTGCTACTCCGCAAATTAGTTATAGTTCATATTTAGAAGTATATGCTTGGCTTGTTTGTTACGTTCGTTTTGAAGTGTATGCTTTGTGCGATAATGTCTGAACCTGAACCTTTTTCGGATCAGAATCCGTACCAGAACAAATTGAATCTGATTTTGAAGGAATACCCACTGCAAAAATTAAGAGAAAAATCTGTAGACCAAACAAAATTAATTAAGAAAACGAAATATACTGATTTATTTGATGTTTCGGCAGGCAATTGCAAAACAATGAAAATTGCAAAGTGCATATTATGTAAAAATAAAGAACAGCGTTATAAAATGACAAATAGTGGAACTAGTTCTCTAAAACGACATCTGAGGCAAAGTTACAAAAAATTCATTGAACCTACTCTGTCAAAATATATTTATATTTTGTTGTTCCTTCTTAAATTTTTGTTGAAGTAGATTAAATTACACTTGGTATGATAAAAAAACCATCCAACGAATTTTTTGTTGTAATCTATTAGTAACACTCAAATAAAAATATAAAACAGTGAATAGAATGCTTAAAATTATCAATGATTACCGATAAAACGAAACTTGCCAGTAATCAATTTTACGCGTAAATAGATCATTTTCTTGAATTTACGACTTTATTTTGACTTAATCGCTGCCTGTATCAAGTTACTTTCATATGGGACTCATTGTATTTTTAATTTTGTTATCTTAATTGGCAACTAACATTTCTATGTCGACAAAAAAGTATATATCTACAAAATAAATCATTTTTCAAACTCTTTCAAACTACATAGTTTGACAAACAGTTTGAATTTTCAAACTTGTAACCATTGACCAGTTTGACTTGACTTGAATTATTTGTCAGACGGAGTGACTTGAGTTTGACTTGAAATTAAGTCAAACTCAAGTCAATTTCAAACATTGAAGTCAAACTTGTGCAACTCTAGTAACGGCCAAAGAGTAAATATTATCCTCTATGAAGATGGCACGGTATTAATGACTGATCCTGACCATAGTCTGCAAAAACTGTTAAATAGGGTTACTGAAAGTTGTGAAAAAATGGGGATGAAGATCAATACTGCAAAAACCAAAGTTATGAAAATATCAAGGAACAAAAATTTACCCCTTCCAATATATATGTGAACCACCAACAGCTTGAATATGTAAACCAATAAAAATATGCTGGTTCAACAATCAAATTGATTATAAACAAGAAGTAAGAGCGAGAATAGAGGCAGTCCGACAAGGGTTTATCAAATTGAAAAGCTTATTTTGGAACAGTAGCATTAATATCAGCCTTAGATGTCGTTTTCTGCATTGCTATGTGTGGTCAATACTTTTGTATATAATGGGGGCTTGGACACTCATTATAACACTGATGAACAGGTTAGAAGCCTTTGAACTCTGGCTTTATAGAAAAATCTTGAAAATACCTTGGGCAACCCACACCACCAACGAAAATGTTCTGAGGAGAATATGTACAGATAGGGAACTGCTAAAAATCATTAAAGTCAGAAAAGTTAGCTACCTGGGACACATAATGAGAAACGAAAAGTACCGCCTCGCGCAACTGATCATCCAGTGTATGATTGAAGTAAAACTGGGTCCCAATATGCGCCAGATTTCATGGCTTAGAAATATCAGAGAATGGACTTGCCTTGATTCAACATCTTTGTTTAGAGCCGCATTGGACAGAGACAGATTTGCCAGTGTAGTCGCTAACCTCCACTAAAGGAGAAAGCACCACAAGAAGGAGATATAAACATTCAAAAATGATCAAAATCACCGTGAGTACGTCTCTGTCGACGCCTCAAATCACAGGGCCATATGTTTACAAATTGATGACATTGTGATGTAAATTCATTAACACAAAAAACGTAAGGTGTATAAATATTTCCTAGATTCGCCGGCAGTAGTGTTCTATTGCGATGGCTTTTTTATGCTAATTCGTCCATTCACGATGAAAAACAATTAACTAATGATGCAAATTTACCGAAATAATGTTTGTATCCATTACATTATGTCTTTTAAGTTTCGGATTAGTAGCATAATATTATCGTTAAGAATTTGGGATATAAATATCGGCTGTTGTTCGAATTTGACAATGAAAGAAAACTTTTAAAGAAGCAGCGGTCATTTTGAAATAAGTTGTTGAATATTCAGTACAAATCAGAATTTACACAATATCGCTATTAGGTGCCATCATAGACACATTCTTGTGAAATAATTCAAGTTTGTTTAAAAAATGGAGAATCTGGAGATTAATGAATATATACATCCATATACTCTGGGCTAATCAGCAAAATACTATTGCTGGATGCAATTGTAATGCTATTGCTGGAATCGAATGTTATGATTTTATGATCCTATATATTAATAACATAGATGCAAAGTCCGCAGATAGTGTGCTACTTTTTTTATATAAACAAAATGGCGCCCGAAAATCGTGTTTTTTTTCAATTTTTGCTCTATAACTCCAAAGATTTTAACTTTACATCAAAAACACCCAAATAAAAATTCACCTTAATTAAATTTTGCATAGAGACATGTTTTTCCCGATTTACTTCGATGAAAATTTTCCTCGGAAAATACGAGTTTTTTCCAACAAAATCTTTAATCTTCAATTAAGATTTTAGGTTAATAATTATTTATTAATAATTGAATAACTTCTCTCTCTCTCTCCTGTCGTTTCCCCATTACTGAGGATCGTGATTTCTTCCAATATTCCTAACAATGTTTCTCCATTGGTCTCTATCTTCAGCTGCTCTAAGAGCTGCGCAGAATGAGTTTCCAGCTGAATGCTTTATTTGGTCAGACCATCTAGTTGGTGATCGTCCTCTTGATCTTCTCCCCGGAACGTTTCCAGAAACAATTAATCTCTCCAAACTGTCGTCACCTCTGCGAACTACGTGACCAAAGAATTGCAGAATTCGTTGCAGACATATTGTGGACAGCCTTTTTTTAATATTGAGTTGGTTTAGAATGGAAACGTTTGTCCTATGAGCTGTCCAAGGTATGCGCAGCATTCTTCTCCAGCACCACATCTCAAAGGCATCAATTTTTTGGCGCTCGCATGCGCGAAGAGTCCAAGTCTCTGCTCCGTATAGAAATATTGAGAATACAAGGGCATTCACCAGTCTCATCTTGATATTTTGAGAGATAGATCTGTCTTTCCAAACTTTAGTTAGGCGACTCATCGCATTTTTTGCCATACCAATACGTCTCCGAACTTCTGCTTCACAGTTACAATCGTTAGTTATACTAGACCCGAGATAGACAAAGGTGTTTACTATCTGGTATTCCTGTAATATGTTAGTCAGTTGAATAGTGTCAAATCTGTCGACCACCATTATTTTTGTCTTAGCTTTATTGATTTTCAGACCAACTCTATTGCTTTCGTACTCAACTCTTCGCAGAAGATCAAACATTTCTTGCTCATTTGCTGCTATAAGTGTAGTGTCATCAGCAAATCTTAAATTGGAGATTTTCTTACCAGCTACTGTTACTCCACCGGCCCATCCTTCTAAAACCATCCTCATGACATGTTCACCATAAATGTTAAATAAGTCAGGTGACAACACGCATCCTTGTCTAACACCTCTCTCGGTCTTGAATTGGTTTGAGAACTTCTGATCTAGTCGTACTGTCGCTATATTAGACTGGTATAGATTTTTAATAAGTGTCACCAGGTGCATTGGTGCGCCCATTTCTATTAAAATTGACCACAGATTTATCCAGCTTACACAATCAAATGCCTTTTGGTAGTCAACGAAGCATATAATCATAGGTACTTGAAATTCTCTAGACTTTTCAGTGAGTTGTCTCAGGTTCAGGATTTGTTCCCTTGTACCTTTACCCTTTACAAACCCCGCTCGTTCCTGAGGTATTTGGTAATGTAGATAGGTTTTTAATCTGTTTTTGATGATATGCAACAAGATTTTACTAGCATGTGTTATTAGTGACAGTGTGCGGTAGTTTTCACATCTGGTAGTAGTTCCTTTTTTGTGTAGTGGGATATAAATTGAGGTACACCAATCAGATGGCCATTTTCCTGAATTCCAAACAGCGACACAGATAGAATGGATGATATGTAATCCTTTGTCACCTAGTAACTGTAGTATTTCACATGGTATTGAATCAATGCCTGGGGATTTATTTCCCTTTAGTGATTTAATTGCATCTTTGACTTCAACGAGTAAGACAGTAGGTTCTCTAGGGTAGTCAGAAGGCCACTGATTTTCTGCTGATACCTCATTATTTTTATATAGCTCGCCACAGTAGTTTCGCCATGTTTCCAATATTTCATCAGTATCGGTCTTTAAATTACCTTCCTTATCTATTACAGACCACGTTTGAGGTTTAAACTCTCTGGTAAGGAGTTTGATCTTCTGGAATAAGTCACTCGGTTCATTTCGACAGCCATGTTCCTCTATCTCTCTGCATATTTGAGAGATGTAATCAGCTTTATCTTTGCGGCACTGTTTTCTGATTTCTCTCGATAACGCTCTGTATTCATCGTTTGTTCCGTATCTAGTTTTATGTGCTTTTCTGCGTTGAATCACAGTCCACGTATTATCGGATATCCATGGCTTACGGCCAGTGGAAACCGCTGCCTCACAGTCTTTTGCAGCCTCGATTACCTTATCTTTGAGATATATCCAAGTGCTCTCAGGGTCATTATCTACTTGGTCTAAAGAAAGAGCATCTTCTAGGTTTTGTCGGAAGTCATTGATTTTTGATGGACTTAGAAACATGACTTTTCTCTGGGGTCTTCTTTTGGGGACTTTAAAACGAAGTCGAAGTCGATTGAATAACTTGGTGATATAAAAACTCTTTTGGTATATATTATATTTCCAGACAGGCCCGGCCCCAGGGGTGGGCGAACTGGGCGGCCACCCAGGGCGGAAAATTCAGGGGCGGCAAATTTTAAAGGATAGCCAATTTTTGAAATTGAAGAAATATTAACTTATGTTTTTAATATTATAAAAAATCAATCTTATGAACAATAAGATACAAGAGCGGCAAAAATGCAACTGTAAAAACGAGAATTAAGTAAGTGAAACAATGACAATTGCAAGGTTCATTCGACGGAAAATCGACAACACCGGCTTCTTCTTCATCGCATAAGAATACATAGTAGGATTAGAACTAAACTAAATTCACTGAAATTCGCTTAAAATTAACTTTACTGAAAATTATTATGTACCTAATAATAATTATTAGAAACATATGACTGAAGCTTTGTCCAGCCACGCTAAGTCTCCACTTCATCTACAGTCACAGCGACAGTGGGTAGAACTAGCAATTAGACTAGAATCGGGCAAAATCATAGATGAAGAAACACAAAAAGTTCTAAATTCAGAAACTGGTCATTGGAAAAATGTAATACAACGACTTATATTAATAATACAGTTCTTAGCACAACAGTGTCTTTCATTGAGGGGCGATTCTGATAAACATTTTCATCAAAACAATAGTTATTTTTTAAAGTTTTTGAGCTTTTTAAAAATTTTGATTCTGTTTAACAAGAGCACACTAGGAGAATACCTAATGGGAGTAACAAGCAGTATCAATAATTTGGAAAACGTATTCAAAACGAAATTATTCAGCTCCTTCATGACCAAATCAAAAATAAAATTTTAAACTTTCTGAAATCAGTAAAGTATTATAGCATAATTTTAAATTGTATATCTGATATTGCCGCGGGTCGCCGATCTTGCCCAGGGCGGCAAAATCTCTAGGGCCGGGCCTGTTTCCAGAAGCCGATGGAAATTTAATGAACAGTTTAGCAACAATTAAATTGTTAATTAAAAATTTAGGGTAAATATACATACAGTAGGAAAAATGAAAGAATACCCATGAACGAACATATAAAACACGCTGTATTTTCCTGTCACCGTGTCACACAAAAAATTGGCCAGCGCAAGTACATGTAATAATTATTGTTACATGTATTTGCACTGGACAATTTTCTTTGTGACACGGTGACAGAAAAATACAGCGTGTTTTATATGTTCGTTCATGGGTATTCTTTCATTTTTCCGACTGTACCTTTACTTAGTAGAGGATCCGATATAAAGTCGATTTGCACCGACCTGTTTAATGGATAAAAATTATTGGATATGTAATTTAGCATGTTATAGAATAGAATAGAATAAAAATATGCTTTATTGTCATGAAAAATTGTACAATTTTATCGACAAAGCTTATAAAAGACAAGAAAACAAAACAATAACAATCCAATTTACTAAAATTACATAAATCGTCAATGTATTTAAAATAATAATAACAATAATGAAGTTAAACACAAATAATTAATTGCAAAATTTAAAATAAATTGCAAATGCATAGTCTACCTAGTAATTAATAGAAAAACTTTTAAAAGTTAAGCTGCTGCATATGACACCCAAATATAGATAAAACAAAATAATAAAAATACTACTTGTGCAAAGGGTACTGTAATTTCTTAGTTATTGATTACGAAAATCTTCTGAATAATAAGGTCTTTCAGATAGGTAGGCTTTTGTCAGTTTACGGAATTTGGGGAAAGATGTTGCAGATTTAAGTTGTAGAGTGAGATGGTGGTAAAGTTTTTTTGCGGAGTATAGTATAGATTTCTTTACTAACTCCGAGGACGGGGTTGGCAAATAGACGTTAAACGTAGAATTTCTCGTGAAGTAGTCATGGTTAGGTCTTGGTGGAAAGACATGTAGATGTTTACGAATTAAGCAAACAGTTTCTAAAATATACAAAGATGGAAGGGTTAAAATTCCGTGATCTTTGAAGTAACTTCTGCAATGTGTTGTTCTTCTGAGGCCAAACAGATATCTTATTGCTCTTTTTTTGTAATTTAAAAATAACATCGAATTGAGCAGCTGTACCAGAACCCCAAAAAGGAAGACCATAACGAAGATGCGACTCGAACAAAGAAAAATATGTTATTTTGGAAGATGCTAGATTGAGTTCATTCGAAACAGATCTTATAGCATAGCAAGCTGAAGATAGTTTCTTTCTTAACAAATCGATATGGAGGGACCATTTAAGGTTGCTGTCTAAAAAAATACCAAGAAATTTTACAGAATCAACGGTACTGATCTGGCTGTTATTAAGAGGTAAGGGTTGAAGAGCTCCTTTATAAGACAATGCTACTGTTTTACCTACGTTAAATGAGAGTAAATTAGAGTCAGACCAGGTTTTTATTGTAACTAGATCAGAAGTTATAGTAGCACGAAGAGTTGCAATGTTTGAGTTGCTCCAAGTGATACTGGTATCATCAGCAAAAAGAAAGATTTTTCCATCGATTTTTAAACTAGTGATGTCATTAATAAAGATAAGGAAAAGTAGAGGACCCAATACTGAACCTTGAGGTACCCCACATACAATGTTTTTGAGACTAGAGTCTGTATCATTTGCTCTAACCAGTTGTTTCCTATCATCCAAGTAAGATTGGAACCAATCTAAAGAAATACCTCGAATACCGTAGAAATTTAGTTTTTTTATCAAAATGTTGTGATTTACACAATCAAAAGCTTTGGCGTAGTCACAAAAAACGGTGGCAGTATGAAGATTATTGTTCAGTGCTTGATAAACCTCATGTAGTACAGAAAACATGGCATCAGTGGTGCATTTATTATTTAAAAAGCCGAACTGATTTTGTGATAAAATGTTGTTTTCAACTAGAAAGGACATAAGTCGGGCTTTTATGAGTCTTCAATAATTTTGGAGAGTACCGGTAGTAGTGCAGTAGGTCTATAATTGCAGGTATTAGATATTTCACCACCCTTATGAAGAGGAATAATGATGGCTGTCTTCCGGCACTCTGGAAATTTACCTTTCTCAAAAGAATCATTAATTAGTGAGATGAGGACTTCTAACACATTTTCTGGAAGATTAGAAAAAATTTTTATCGATAGACCATCAGTACTACAGGAAGATTTGCTTTTGATGCTATTGATTGTTTGGATCAGTTCAGATTTATTGACTGGTTTTATAAAGAATGAATTCGAGACCTTTCTTGAATTAGGGAGATAGGAAATGGGATCTTGTTGTAGCAAAATAGTTGATGTAATATTTTAACTCACATTAACAAAGTATTCATTTAGATTTTCAGGGTCTGAAAGGGAAACTGTTTGAGCAGTGTGGGTTTTATTTCGAAGATCGTTTATTATGGACCAAGTTTCTTTTGCAACACTTTTAGAGCTTCCCAGACGGTTTTGGTAGTAGACTTTTTAGCTGATTTTATAAGTTTAAGATACGTTGCCCTGTACTTGGTGATATATTCAGTGATAGCGACGTCGGTAGTAAATTTCTTGATATAGAGAAGAGAACGCATATTCTTGGAAGATATTCGGATACCTTTAGTAGTCCAGGGTTTGCGATGTTTTGGCTTAATTGCAATTAAGGGAAATGCATTATTGAAGATACAGACAAGCTTATCTAAAAAATTACTGAAATTATTATCCACGTCCATAGCAGGAAAGAGCCACTCAGAGGTTAAGCATAAATTTTGGAATTTACGAAAGTTCCAGTTGGAAAAAATCCTGCCTATACGTCGGGTTTTCGAGGAGCGTTTGCTGAAGATATTAAACTTCGTATAAACTGCTTCATGATCAGATAGTCCAGCATTAATAATTGTAGAGTGGACATCAAGGGGTGAGAAATCTGAGACAGTATAATCAATTATGGTAGATGAAGTTTTTGTAATCCTTGTAGGAGAATCAACGTGCATTGTTAGACCATACGATTCAAATATGTTGACCAAGGATATTTGTGTAGCACAAGCAGCAGCATAATCAATGTTAAAGTCCCCGCATAAAATTTTTCTACTTTTATGGGGCAGGTCATCTAACAAATTTAGCAGGTTCTGAAAAAATAGTTCCACGGAAGAGTCAGGTGATCTATAAATGCAAATAATATAAAGATTAAGATTCTTATTGTAAACCAAGGAAAACTCAAAGAAGGCTTCACTTAACAAAAAGTCATTTTGTTACCAAAGAAGAATCATTACTCGTAGACAGAATTAGTGTCCCCCCATAAGCTGAGCTCGGACGATCATACCTAGCAATTGTGGTGTATTTATCTACAAAAAAAGGCTCGTTGACTTCAAGCCAGTGCTCTGTAACCGCAACTACAGGGGGAAATTCCTCTAGGAACAAAAACAATTCATCAGTTTTGTATCTTATAGAACGAATATTAATCAGAACCATGCTAAAAATGTTATCATTAAAACAATTTGAGGATTCTAGTCCCTCAGAACACGTCGTGATGTTTAAAAATTTCGTTTTGGAGAGGCAGCGGAATAGTAATTTCGGTGACATTCCCTTGATTTTTGCAGGTGTATAATTCTTTCAGAAGTAAGAAAGGACCTATAAGCATCAAGATCAACTTCCACCTCATCTGGACCAATCCCATAGGCATTGTTAAGTTCGAGCAGAATTCGTCGTAGATCTTCAGTCTTAGTGGAAAGTCCCTTGGAAGCCAAAAAGAGTTTAACGCTTGTGTTGGTAAATCCATCGTAAAACACTGAAGCTGGTTGGTCGTGTAGATAAGCAAGACGAAGTTTAATGGCTTTTAAGATATCCGGTTCCCTTAATCTGGCTAGAAGATAGCGACTATTCGAGTTATTGGTTAATCTAACTCTTGGTGGGGTCAAAGGATCCAGATTTATCGAAGGTTCTAAAGTATCCTTCTTAATGAAGTTTATAGGCGAATGGAACGGATTCTTAGATTTACAAACTTCGATGGCCTCTGGTCTGTACGTATGTTTGTGTTTTCTACTTCATCTTTGTTCTTGCGAGAATTGGTAATTGGATTTTCCAAGGTAACAGGACTTCTGAGATTCTTCGGATTCTTATGTGACTCAGATGAAAGCGTTGGTTCAGAATAGGAAGATTCTATAGACCATTTAATGTTAACACCAGGTGGCCAAATTTCCTTATTAAATAATAAGTTAATAGATGTTTTAGATTTTATACCTATTTTGAACGAAGAGCCAGTTGTTGTGTCGGCATCTTTAAGGAGTGCGTAACATCTAATATATTCCTTATTGCCTAGCTTCTCTTTAATACAGTGAACAACTTGTATAGGGGTGTACGTTGGGGTCAAGTTACTAATAACTACAAAGTGACATTTATCTTCTGTAATTTTTGGCTTTTGCTCTGGACTCGGTTCGAGATGTCGGGACTCTTCAGTTTGGGTACTTGCGGTGACATAAGATGTATTTTTTCTTCAATATCTCTGTTTTAGTTGGTATAGTATGTATATAGATTTTTTGTAAGACTGCTCATTTGATTTGAAATTTTACCAATATTTGAAGAAAGCCTTTCTAATCCCAACTTAATCTCAGTTGAATTTGTGTCTTGGATTTCAACCTTGATGTTAACAATTACACAAAACAAGGGTTGCCCGATCTAATCTTGCTCTAACTATAATAATTAATACTTAAATAATGATATTTTTTTAATTAAAAAAAATTTTAGACCCCAGCAGATATTATTTTATATTTTTTGGATCATTCTAAACAAAAAAGTTGTTTTGTAATTTTTCTCTATAGTTGATCGTTTTTGAGTTACACATAATCAATTTAAAACTGAAAAAAGAACGAAAAATGACAATTTTCAGGGCTCAAAAACACAAGTAAAAAATATCATTTTTGTAATCAAGTACATAAATGTACATAAATTGTCAAGTACATAAATTTAAGACCAAACCTTTTTCTATCAGGTATGGTTAAGAATTTTAGCCATGTTTTATTCTAGAACATGTTTTTTTATTGTTGATGAGGAAGGTTTCTTATGGGGAGACGGGCATTAAAAATGCCCACAAAAATGCATGGTACATAAAAAAACAATGTTTCAGAATGAAATAAGTCCAAAATACTTATCAAGAACTGATAGAATAAGGTTTGAACTTGAATTTGGGTACTTCGTAATTTCAAAAATGATATTTTATACTTATGTTTTTGAGCCTTGAAAATCGTCATCTTATATTTCATTTCAATCGTCGTTTTAAATTGTTTATAACTAAAACGATCGACTTAGAGAAACGTTTTAGAAAACGATCAACTTTAGAGAAAAATTACAAAAGACCTTTTTTGTTTAGAATTACCTAAAAAATCTGAAATAATATCTGCCCGGGTCGAAAATTTTTTATTCAGATTTATAAAAAAAAATGTCATTTTGAAGTTATACTTCTTTAGGCGCGATTTAAAGTGAATTTTTATTATTCTGCGCGCATGCGCACACAGACAGTATTGAGTTCGTTGCTAAATGTTTTAAGTTATGTATGTATTAGTCCAAAAACGGTGTGGAAAGAATATATTAGTGTTTTTAGTAAATATATTTATTATAATTTTTGTATCTTTGGATTTGTCTACCTCGGGAATAAGATAATATTTAAAGTATGTATTTTTATACTTCACTTGGTCTATTTGACACTATGTCTGTGAAATATTGTAGTCCGCACCCGCACAAACAAGAGATCAAGAGGTCCCCGGTTCGAGACCGGGTGTTTCCTAATTTTTTTAAATGTTTGATATTGTTTTAATAAAAATTTTTGGAAAGTAGTAAGTAAAAATTAGTTTAATCTTTAAATAAAATATAAATAAACTGTTCGAAAGTATATTTATTTGGTTGAAATCATATAATAGAAGTATAACTTCTTACGTACGTACAAAGTACACACATTATTTTTCTAATTATTAATTAATTATAGTACAGAAATAAAAAGTAGAATTGCCAAAGCAATAACAAGTCTTATGAAATTTAAGAAAATCCTGTGCAGTCATGATCTAAATTTGGAACTTCGCATAAGAATGGTCCGATGTTATATATTCCCAGTACTACTTTACGGGGTCGAAGCATGGACACTGACAGAATCGCTTTTAAAAATCCTAGAAGCATTTGAAATGTGGGTCTACCGCCGTATCCTGAAGATCAGTTGGGTAGAAAGAGTCACAAACGAAAGGGTTTTGCAACGTTTGAATAAAAGTTGCGAAGTAGTGAACACGGTTAAAAGGTGCAAATTGGAATACTTTGGTCATATAATGCGTCACCCAGAAAAATATGACATACTTCACCTTGTCATGCAAGGTAAAATAATGGGAAAAAGAAGTGTGGGCCGCCGTACAACTTCTTGGCTTAAAAACCTACGCCAATGGTTTGGGAAAACTAGCACTGAACTATTTCGTGCGGCTGTAAATAAGACAATGATTGTTAATATGCTGGGCAACATGAGAGCCAACGATCGACAAGCGGTCTCGGCACCTTAAGAAGAAGAAGAAGAAAGAAGAAGAAGAACAAAATTAGATCGGGTAACCTTTGTTTTTTATACTTGTTAGCATGCTAAATTACATATCCAATAATTTTTATCCATTAAACATATCGGTGCAAATCGACCTTATATCGTATCTTGACTATACCGTTAAAGCGCTACTACCATTTACTATTTTTTATAGGTGTCATTTATATAGTATAAAATATCTTTAATTTATTCCAGTTCATTCACATTTTTTGATAAAAATTGAACAAAAACCAACTGAGTATTTTACCTGATTATACCAGTGGTTTTTGCAGCGGCATGAACTCCATCGAAGTTGTACTAAATCATATTTTAATATAAAGTTGGCAAACTTAAAACTTCGTGTAATAAACGTATGTGGTCTCGGTCCACAGAGGGCCATTATGAGGCTCTTTCGCTTGTTTTACATCGCTTTGGTTAACAGGTAGAAAGGGCTTTTATTAAAAAAAAAGAAGAGTAGTTAATATCACCGGATTTGAATATATCGCGCTCATGCTTTTTGTGAGTGACTAAACGGATAAGCAGAAAGTTACAAGAGAAAAGCTTTTTGGATTTCTAAATAAAAAACGCAAAAAGAAGGAGATGAGATCGTAACTATTTGGATAGTATCCGAATTATTTTCGTTTTCTTCATTAATTATTTTCTTATTTTTACCAATGAAATCTATGGACTGTAGACATATCAAAACCAGTTAAGTAAGCAACATATCAGAATCAGATTTTGTTGTTATTTAATTGTTATATGTTTAGACCACATAGTTTTAGCTATCTATGTATAGGTTGCCAGCATGTTGAGCAAATCATGGGAACACGACATTGACGTTCACAACGTGTTTGTAGACTTCAAACAGGCATACGACTCAGTCAAAAGGGCCAGACTCTACTATTATATTGGCTGAGTTGGCAATACCACACAAGATAATTAGACTCATTAAAGCCACAATAGACGAAACTCAAGCATGTGTACGAATACAAAGGACAGACAGACTTTTTCAAAATCTCGCAGGGAGATGGGCTGGCCATAACATTGTTTAACCTGGCACTGGAGTATGCGATTAGGCAAATGAAAACTGGACGAGGAAACCTTCTGACCAACCGAACGGTTCAACTGGTCGCTTATGCAGATGATATTAATATTATGAGTAGAACATCAACAGGAGCACAGGGAACATACGCAGAGTTAAAAACGCAAACTTAAAGGCTAGGTCTGGAAATTAACACAGAAAAAACAAAAATAATGATACAGACGAGAAGAAATATAGTCCCACAAAACATTATACATAAAGATGACATTGAAACGGTTGGAAAGTTTACATAGGGGGGATTAGAAATATATCCCGAAGGATCAGAAGATTGAAAAGTACGGGAAAGAATAACGCAGGCAAACAGAGCTCTATCTTTACTCTCTCCCATATATTTCGGTCTAAAATTGCCCACAGAAATACAAAGATGAGAATCTATAAAACCTTAATTCGATCAATAGCATGCTATGGCAGTGAAGCATGGGTCCTGAAAGAAACATCCAAAAACAAACTCGACACATTCGAAAGGAAAGTACTGAGGAGAATACTAAGGCCTGTGAGGGAAAACGGAATCTTCAGCTTTATAAGGAAACACCCCTGTCAGACTTCATTAGAATAGAAATATTGCAATGGGCCGGACACGTGATAAGAATTAAGAGCACTGAACACTGGAATGCAGTGAAAGAGAACGGTTGAAAAGCCAAGAAAGCGCTGGGAAGGCACAGTAAGCAGCGACGCACAAGCAGTTTGAGGTGTATAAAGAAGAGCAGCCTTAGACACACAATGGTGGAGGGAAAAATAAAAGAGGCCAAGGCTCAATTTGGGCTGTAGTGCCGTAGAAGAAGAAGAATATGTATATATTGCCAGAACCATGGTTTGCAAGACCAAGACCAAGACCAGGTATTCAAGACCAAGACCGAACCTTGCAAGACTACGCAAGACCGAGACCAACCTGCAAGTCTCGGTCTTGGTCTTGCAGCAAGACCAAGACCGCCTTTTGGTTTGCAAGACCAAGACCAGGTATTCAAGACCAAGACCAAGACCGAACCTTGCAAGACTATGCAAGACCGAGACCAACCTGCAAGTCTCGGTCTTGGTCTTGCAACAAGACCAAGACCAGGTATTCAAGACCAATACCAAGACCGAACCTTGCAACACTACGCAAGACCAAGACCAACCTGCAAAACTCCTGCACTTTTTTGCGAAATTGGTTTTTATTATTTAACTTTATTTTTTTAGTTCAAAAATGTATACTGACATTGTAGTGGAGTCAATGAAGGTGGATATGAGTTATTACCTCAGATTTCGTTGAACCTCCATCGATTTTCATAAAAATTGGTGAGTGGTTAAAGGATGCCTGAAGGAACAAAGGTGACATAGTGCCAACTTGCGCTTTTTGCATTTTAGGGGTGAAATACACCCCTTTTTTAAAAATTATTTTTTAGATTTCTGAAAGTGCAGTCACTGTAAGTTTTCACTTCCTATTTCGTTGAACCTTCATCGATTTTCATGAAAATCGGTAAGTAGTTAGAGGATACCTCAACAAATAAAAGTTATATAGCATCAACTTGCTCTTTTGCCTTTTAGGAGTGAAATACACCCCTACTTTTTAAATTGTAAAAAATGCAGATTTCCGCATTATGGCGCAAGTAATCTCGTTTAATTAAGAAAAATAAATATTTTTTTTATACTTATGTGCATGAATTATATTATTTTTTAATTTTCAAACCTTATAGCAACCAAAAATCCGAAAATTAACAAGTCGAAAATCACGAAAACCTTATTCTTTTATATTTCTGAAAGTGTAGTCACTGAATGTTTTCACCCACGATTTCTTTGAACTTTCATCGATTTTCATGAAAATTGTTGAGTAGTTAGAGGATACCTCAAAAAACAAAAGTAATATGGCACCAAGTTGCGCTTTCTGCATTTTAGGGGTGAAATCCACCTTTTTTTTAATGATAAAAATGCAGATTTCAGCATTCTGGCTCAAGCAATCTCGTTTAATTAAGTAAAATAAATATTTTTTTTAAATTTATGTGCATGATTTATAATTTTTATTAATTTTTCAAACCTTATAGCAACCAAAAATCATAAAATTAGCAAATTGACAAAAATCAGAAAATTAGCAAATTGACAATCACGAAAAAAAATTATTTTTTTATATTTCCAAAAAGGCAGTCACTGAAGGTTTTTACCCCTGATTTCGTTGAACCTCCATCAATTTTCATGAAAATTGGTAAGTAGTTAGAGCATACCTCAAGAAACAAAAGTGATGTGGTACCAACTTGCGCTTTTATCCTGGGGGTGGATGTTACCCCTTCTCATGGGTGAACACTATTTTATTAAAAATAACCCCATAATTAGATAGAGGAGTAAATTCTAAGCAAACTTTATTTTATCAAGTTTATAAATTTTTTATTTAAATAATGTTTCCTAATTTAATAAAATATTATTGGTACAGTAAAACCTGTCAATAACGGCCACTAAAAATAGAAAACAATTGGCCGTTATAGAAATGTGGCCACTAATGCTAGGTTTCCTTTTCCACAAATACATAAAATATAATTGAAAATTTACTTATTTTAGTAATTAAAGCAAATCTAATTAAATATAATTCTACAAACAAACGGAACATACCTTTCATTAGATATCGCAAATCACTTTGGCTGATTTTGTCTGCATATTATTATGTTTGAGGAATCCTTTTTTTGTGAGACTGGATATAGGACATTTCTCAAGTATGAATTCACATTCATGGTATATCGTTGCTATACAGGGATAATAATCTGTGCAATGTTATGGTACAGGCTACGTTAAATATGAAGTAAATGTGGAAGATATACACTGGTTATTCATTTCAATTTAATTTGATTGTTTTTTAATCGTTTACAATATTTAAAATAATTAAAGATATAAAGTTAGGAATTTCAAAAATAAATTCAGTTCTCACTGGCAGGGTGGGAAATAATAAAGTGCCATACAATAGCATTTCATTACAATGCTCATTACAGGCATTACAGGCTGCTCCGTTTGAGAAAACTCATACTCTCAAACTTTGAGAAAACACTCATTCAGTTTCGACCAACCCTGTATTACCTAAAATTAAACGTTTTGCTAGATTAATAATTTTTATCAATAATAGACTATATTAAAAATCACTTGAACATAAATTGATTTTCTGATGTCAAATCACTACAATTATACAGGGGGTGAATATTACTATGAAATTTGAAAAAAAAACGTAATTATCTTTTAAACTACTTCGTATAACATCACAAAACCTGATATTTTAAGAAATAAAACATAGAGGAGAATCAAAAATGTAAAAATATACAGGCTGTTCCATTAAACAAAAGATAATTTTGTTTCACCCTGTCAATATGGGTGGCCCTGTATATTTGGAAATGTATTTAAATTCTGATATTATCTATGCCCCAATCTCACCTAAATAAACTTTTTTCATATCTCCTACAACAAACGACTAATTGGACTTCCCACAACCTGTATACATACAAAATCTCCGCTATAAAATTTTTTCAAAGAAAATGTTATTGGTTTTTTTTTTAAATAACTCCGTTAATTTTTAAAATATGAGAATTATCCAAAAACTATTACAAAGCTAAGTAAAAGGTCTATAACACTGTATTAAACATAATTTTGTAAATCCTTTATTTTTTTTAAATACACGGTGAAAGGGCCCCGGTTACATGGTTCTCGCAGTAAAATTTACGTTTTAAATGTTTCTATCTCGGTTATTTTTTATCGTAAAAAAATATTAAAAAAAAGAAAAAGCTTAAATAAAGTTTAAACTAAAATTTTGTTCTCTACCATTTTTTAAGTATATCGAGTATTTTTGGAGTTATTATCAAAAGAAAATGAAATTCACGAAAATTTGAAAAATTCTAATTTTTTTAATCGTATTTTTTTTCAAAAATATGCATTCTAAACCGGTTAAAATTGTTGAAGTTATTACTTATGTTAAAATAAATAAAGTTTTAAATGGGTTACTATAAATTTTAATTTTTGTGGAAATGACGTAGGTTTCATTTTCCATTCTTCCCTAAAAAATCTGAAAGGGTCCTCTTATTTCCATCATAACTTGCTTAATTTTGATGCTATCGACTTCTTATATAGCTTTTTGATAGTTACCTTTAAGTACTTTATTAAAATGTTTAGTATCTCTATTTAACAAAGTGCATCGTTTTCCTGTTATTTAAGCTTGAATACTAAGATTTGAGTACTCGCGGAAAAAAAATATACATTCAATTGCATATAACTCACTTCGTATATGTAATAAAGGATTTTTCGAATAAGGAGCTTATTTATTTTTATATTATCTTCGATTTTGGTAACAACAACTTTTTTGAAGAAACTTATGGTTTTTGAGTTATTTATGAAAAACTCCTTTAAAACATGGATTTTTTTCAGGAAAAATCAAAACTTTTGATCTTTAATAACTCAAAAACTATTGATTTATTGGAATAACTTTATATAACAAATTTTACTTATAATTTGTCCCTCTATCGATTAGTGGTATTATATTTAATAAAATAATTTCCACCCCCGAGAAGGGGTGGCATCCACCCCCAGGGTAAAAGCGCAAGTTGGCACCATGTCACCTTTGTTTCTTGAGGTATCCTCTACATACGTACCAATTTTCATGAAAATCGATGGAGGTTCAACGAAATCGGAGGTGAAAACCTTCATTGACTCCACTATTGTAATAAACCTTAAACAATATCGAATTTTTAAAATACATAACATTTTGGTTATATTTTTAAGTCGTTTTGATTAAGTCAAACGGTTTGCATTTTCTCAACCTTCAAAGTGTCCAGAAGGCAAGTTTTCAAACGGCGACAGTTCGAGGACAATTTAAATTACTTGTAAGACAAAAAAATGTAATTATAGATAGGGTAATCCATAAAAATATGCCATTACAAACGGTTTTTATGTACCAGTAGTTTTCGCTTTTTTGGCTAATAAAAATACTGACACTTATTTCAATTCTTTTCGCACAATCGAGGAAAAAATGTAGGTCGTTAAATTTAAAATTAGTACCAAAAAATATCATAATAGATTTGAAAAGGGATTCACAATGCTGTGAAAGCATTGTGGCCTGAATAAAAAATAACTGGTGGTCGATTGTAATATGTCAAGCTTGGTATCGCAAAATCCAAAGCTTAGGTTCAGTTTCTGAATATAATGACAAATATTCCGATACTGGAAAATTTTTAAAATTATTTTTAAAATTAATATTTAAAATTATAATGTAATATACAATCTTTCGTCGAAATATACACAGTTAAGCTAAAAATCAACAATTTTGATATATATTTTGATCGGTAGTAAAACAGATTAAGGGGAATTGGTTTTAACATTCCACTTCTAATTTTTCTAGCGTTATCTTATAATTCTACAACAATAAGTACAGGGTATTTAACGTCACTCAACAAAAAAAAGCAATCGAACGTCAAGAAAAAGAGGAGCACAATCAAATTTAAAAAAAATGCTCCGTATTAGACTGTCGTATAAGAACACATTTTATGAAAAGAATACTGATGACGTCGTTTCTGTCGTACCCAAAAATGACATTTAAAAATCCGTATATGTAGAAACAGAAATAAAATTATTCCTATGACAGTTCAACAGTTTCCAGTATAATAGATTTTCTATAATAGATACAGACCCAGTATAGGACTAACTATTTCAGCGCTTGACAACCCTAACTTATAACGATCGAATTGCAGAAAAGTTATAACGGCTAATAAGAGAAGGCCAGGATAATCATTATCCTTACGTGGACCAAGAGTGACTTCTTAGTAATAATCATTTCTAAGATCTTTTAAAAATAAATTTCATGTTTACTTGTAATAAGTAATAGATGTGTTTATATTAATGGGCCCTGTAATAAGGCCCTAATTTTTATACTAAACTTTGTAGCTGTTACTTCTACAAACGATTTTAAACATTTTAACATTTATTAAATAAGACATTTTGGTAAATTCCTTCACGATCTGAAAATCAAACACCGCAATCCTTTCGTAGAAATTCCAGTCGGTTGCTCTAACCTTATTATCGAGCCCTGTTGCTTTAAGTTAAAATATTTTTCCCGTTTTTGGGGGTTTCGTTGCAAACGATGAAAGTTGGAGCCAAGGTCAACTTGGGCTAATTACGCCATTGGGAGTTTCGCCAATTTCGGTAGAGTTGATAATCTCGAACGAAACAGTTTTATATATTCCCTTACCTTTTCGTTTTCTTTTTGGAAGGAGAAAAAACCACAAACGAATAAAACTGGCGATTCAGATAATCGCTTTTGTGTTACAAAAAGTTTAAAGCTTAATATGTAAAACAAAGGTTTATTGGTCATTTATTGCCATTTTTGGACATAATGAAAAATCTCTTTACCTTCCCATATCTTCACAACGAGGAAGTCGCAAGATCATATGAAGAAAAATAAGAGAATCTAAAAGATATTCTTCTTCTTTTAGTGGCTATTCGTTTCGAATATTGGCAATTATTCTGGCTATAATTATTTTATTAACTGATGCTTTAAATAGATTAGTTGTTGTTGTTGTGGAGAACCATTTCCTCAGGTTCTTTAACCATGATATTCTTCTTCTCCCAATTCCTCGCTTTCCGAATACTTTACCTTGAAGGATTACCTTCAGTAATCTGTATTTACTGCCGTTTCTCATTATGTGTCCGAGATATTCTAACTTTTCCATTTAATGGTATACATCACCTCTCTTTCTTTGCCCACTCTTCGTAATACGGTCTCGTTGGTTATCTTGTCCGTCCATGATATCCTTAGGATTCGCCTGTATAGCCACATCTCGAAGGCTTCAAGTTTTTTCTCCATTGCTTCAGTGAGTGTCCAGGATTCAACTCCGTAATACAATATTGAGAAGTTATAACATCGTAGGAACCTTATTTTTATCTCCAGATTAAGGTTGTGGCTTTTAAAGAGTTTGACCATGTTATTGAATGCACTCCTAGCCTTCTCTATTCTGTATTTTATTTCTTGTGAATGATCCCATTGTTCGTTTACTATTGTTCCAAGATAGTTATACTGTTTTACTCGGTCCACTGGTGTATTATTGATAAGTAGTTGGACGTCTCTAATTTTATTTTTGCTGATGATCATAAATTTAGGTTTTGATATATTTACTTGAAGTCCAAAACTTTCACTTACTTCATTTACTTTGTTTACTCCACCACCTCCAGGGGGTGGAGTGGAGAGTCGTGTTTGATGTTATTCGATAGGTTCTTGAAAAATATTAAATACTTATTTTTTGGTCTTTTATTTGGAAGTGTATTTCTCGAGATATTAGACCGTTTCTATAATTTACCTATGGTATCACGATAAATCGTTTTTTCCGATTATAGCGCCATCTATGTACAATTCGAAAAATTTCTCGAATAAAAGTTGTTTATTTTTACGTAAGCAAACCAAATCTGTAATAACAAATGGGCGTTTCCGTTTAAAATTTTAAAGTTACCCCCACCCCCCTCCAGGGGATGGAGTGGGGGGTCGTCTTTAGTGTCATTCGATAGATTCGTAAAAAATATTAAACGCGTATTTTTCAGTTTTTCGATCCAATCTTCGTTTCGCGAATTATTTGATCGTCCCGCGAATTATTCGATGGTCCAAGGGGACGAGCCTCGGAGACCATCGCCGTCATGAAATTTGTATTCACTGAACGCCAAACCCCCCAAATATGAAAATTGAACTCATTTCCGTCAATATTTCCTGAGTTTTAAATTTTTCATTTTCCATCTCTTCTAGATGCACTTTGAAAATGCATTTTCTCATGCACAAAATTTTTTGCCGGAGATCAATGTAGTTCACAAAATTGCCTGACACTCTCTCGAATTGAATGCAAAAAGTTGCATGACGATTCATCTTACTGCACAACATTTCTAGGTTTTGGGCTTTTTAGTGCTTCGTTGCTTCGTCTATTAAGTTAAAAGCGAAAATAGGTGTTGTGGTACGCCTACTTCTTTTTGATCTTTTTACAAGGAGCTTGTTGCTTTAGCTAGTAGATAGTACAAATAAAAATAATCAGCTGGGAAATAGTTTCCTTTTATATATAATTCTTTAGATTATTCGTAATTATTTTCCGCAAATCCTTTTTAAATAAACATAAGATTAGTCCAGTCGTCAAAAAAGATGCAAAAATCACTACCCCAGGGCTGCCTACTAAACTCCCACGTTTTTCAAAATTACACAACTTCAGCTACAAATCTCATTCAACGCCGTATTCGTGAAAGCATTTCACGTGACCTGTGATGATTTGTAATATAAAAGTTTAAATTCAGCTTTTTTAGGAATATTTCAAATGCCTGATATTTTTTGCTAAAACTCAAATTGAGTTTTATGATATTTGTTTTGTAGATTAGGCTCTGACAATGGAAATTTCACATCGCCCAGTCAATGAAAGTGATAAATTTTATTGATCTCATGAGAATCTTAAAAGTATCAAAAATCGCGCAACGTTTATTCATTTAACAGCTTCATCCAAATTGACTTTATTTGCGATAAAATGCAAAAATGGGATACAAAAGCTGCGCTCTTCACTTTTAAATGCATTTTAATTTTTGGCAACAGGACACTCTGATCAAAAGATATCGAATTTTTTCGTTGTTTCTGAGAGAACGGTTCATTCTACAGCAAAAATTCCCCCCACCTTTTTTATTTTAGAATTTCACTGGCATTTTCGTCCTTGACTATACTAATATTACCTCTACAAATTCGTATGAAAAAAGACCTGAGATTTATCTCCCGTTACTTTGTCATCATACTAATCAGTAGGTGGCTTGTAGGAGCTGAAGCTCTGTTAATTATCCAGATAATATCTGTTTAGATAAATGAGGTAGATAATCTTTGTGTTGTTTGAGAACATCGAATTTGGCTGTAATAAATACAATCATCTTAAACATGAGCAGGTGGGTTTTCGTATTATACTTCCACAAAATTTATTATTTACAACTATGTGACTACAAGTGATATAATTTACAATGTGTTTGCCTTTTTAAGTCTCTAACTGAAGAGGTTGAGGTGTGGGGAGCTGTTTGTCTCGAGTTGGTCATTCAGAATTATATCTGTATTTTTCAGTTTATTAATTTCCATAGATTCTAAAAAAGATGAATTAATAGTAAGTAAGTAATTCACTTCATAGTAATATTGAGTTTACAATACAAACAGAACAGAATAATTCCATAAACTTTCTAGATGTAACGATTACCAGACTACACAACAAACATGAGTTCTCCGTATATCATAAACCTACCCATACTGACACAACTATACACAATTCATCATCCCATCCTACACAACACAAATTAGCAGCCTACCATAGCATGATACATAGACTGACAGAAATTCCCATGACAAAAAATAACTTCGAGATAGAACTAAACATCATTAAACAAATAGCAGTAAACAACGGCTATAACGAACAAACAGTTAACAAAATTTTAAATCAAAAACTCCATAAGAAAGCCCTGAAATTAGTGTATCCACCACCACACAAAGAACCCAGTACCTTCTGCTCTCTCACATATACTGGCAAGATAACAACAAAAATGGCCAGATACATAAAAAAGAAAGGAATAATACCAGCTTTTAGAACTAATAACAACTTAAGCAAATATATTAAGAACAATAAAAGCCGAAAGAGAAAGCAACTACAGAGTGGTGTGTACAAACTAACTTGTGGTGACTGTCCGAAAACGTACATCGGTCAAACTGGCAGAACTTTTGACAAACGGATAGCAGAACACAAAAGGGCTTTCAACAATAGAAAAACAGACACTTCTACATATGCACTTCACCTTCTAGATCATAATCATTCTTTCAATGAAGAGTTTCAAATTCTGCATATCCAAAATAAAGGCCTTAAGCTATCTTTTTTAGAATCTATGGAAATTAATAAACTGAAAAATACAGATATAATTCTGAATGACCAACTCGAGACAAACAGCTCCCCACTCCTCAACCTCTTCAGTTAGAGACTTAAAAAGGCAAACACATTGTAAATTATATCACTTGAGAAAGGCACTCTGCCGAAACAGCTGTAGTCACATAGTTGTAAATAATAAATTTTGTGGAAGTATAGAAAACAAAAGTGTTCAGTGTTTTATTGTTAGATTTGACTATATAGTTACAAATTTTGAAGGTACATGAACTTTTACACCAGCTCTCAGGGCCGCCGGCAAGGGGGTCAGGGAGGGTCCGCCGACCCCCTGGATAATTACAGCTAAAGATAAAACAAGGTTATTGAGAAATTTGGTAAAGATCGAAGGAGATTACAGTTTTTATTTACCGATTAACCTTTTTTTGTATTACATATGATTATTAAAATATAAATTTTTCTTGTTCTTTCATACATTTCTAGAATAGAAAAGCGACTTAAAGATTCTGACCCTCCCTAAATTTTTTTCTGGCGGCGGCCCTGCTAGCTCTACTTTGTTATTTGGAGCTAAAAGTCCATAACAAACAATAATAAGTAATAAGAAACTTTATTCTTATTACACAATAAAACAGATAAGACAAATTGTCATTTAGACAGGACTTTGCAATAATATTCTGAATTTGCTAACGACGTGTAGGTACTTCCTTTGCTATCATTTGCGCACTTTGCTATCTTGGGCTACTGTAAAACGTAAAAAATAAAATTTCTACGAAAAAATGATGGACAATGGTACCTCTATAACAGCAAATACTTTCTTTGCCTTAGTAAAAATTAAGCATTTGCTTAGATATAATTTTGTGAAGCCAGTTAAAAAAAGAGTTAAGTCATGATTGGGCATTTACAATTTCATACTATGTAATGCTATTTCATATTTCATGCTGAGAATAAAGATCCTCCTCAGCATTCATAATGTTTTTGAAAACAATCACCAAACTGATTACAATTATGTGTGGTTTAATGCCATATAAAATAATATCTCATTTAAACTTTTTTTCCTATAATCATTACTACGATGATGATTATTACAATTCCAATCTGGTCATAAACGAACAATGAGTAATTTTAATTTAAACTGAATTACTACTGATCCTTTAAAATAAGAGCTTACCCCATAGCGTCTCTTATCTAAACGAACAAGATAGTGCACTATTCTAACATGTAGGTACGCTCTGCTTTTCACTATCACATATCACTCAAACTAGTTCAAAAGGCTTTGTCATCTACAATATTCTGGATTGCCCAGTAGTATCGAGGAGCTGGATTACCTCATTATTCTCGTGTGATGTCGTTGCTTGTGACTTTCTGCCATCTTATTGATGATTTTATCCGCAGTTTCCATTCGTAAATCCTCATCGAGGTCACTGTTTTTCACATACCAAGGAGCATCTAAAATATTTCTCAGTATTTTGTTCTGGAATCTTTGTATTATTGTTATAGTAGGGGAGGAAAGTATGCTAAATGTGCAGTCACTCGAGCGCTTTGGGGGCCTATTGGGTTGTGAAGAGTAGGTTCTAAAACCAAAAAAGTTAAGTAAAGTTTTCCATTTTAGCGGGGACTTTCCATTTTAATTTCATTTTTCGTTTCCAACAATTGTTTTTTCCGATTATAGCGCCATCTATCCATAATTTGAAAAACTGTTTCAAATAAAAGTTACTTATTTTTACATAAGGAATCCGAATCTGCAATAAAAAATGGGGGCTCCTATTTAAAAATTTAAAGTAACCCCCCACCCCACATCCGTGGGGGGTCGTGTTTGGTGCCATTCGATAGATTTTTCAAACATATTGAATAAGTGTATTTTTCAGTTTTTCTGATGTTTATTTCGCGAATATCGCGGGATTCGTATTTAAAATTTTAAATTTTCCCCCACCACTCTCCGTGGGCAGTCGTGTTTGGTATCATTCGATAGATTTTTGACAAATATTGAGCTCGTATTTTTTAGTTTTTAGATCTATTGTTCATTTCGCGAAATCGCTTTTTTCTTGTGAAACTTTGTGACTCACCCATTTCTTTACGCCCCGCCCAAATCGTCAGGTTTCTGAAATATACGCTGTTTTGCATGTACTTACTTACAGTATTGTGCGAATTAATGTGAACAGATATCGAAATTCAGTTTTCATAAGTTGGCACACCTGCTGTGCCTATTCTGAAGCCTTTCTTTTGCGCGATAGCAAAGTTCATCCCAGAAAAACAAGTTATGACCTCCAGTAAGATTTAGAAAAGGCTGGAATAAAAATTCACGACTCAACGGTACGCAGACGTTTCTTAGAAGGAGGGAGAAGAGCCGTGAGACCGCAGAAGAAACAACTTCTGACAGCGCGTATGATGAAAAAAAAAAGATTAAATTGGGCAAAAAAATACGCTCACTGGAGTGCAGAAGATTGGAGAAAAGTGTTATTTTCTGATGAGACCCACTTCCTAGTGCAGGGCCAGCGATCAAAATTCGTGCGAAAGGCAGCCATTGAGTCACTTTCAGCTAGCTATATTAACCAAACAGTTAAATATCCCACCAAAAAAATGTTCTGGGGCTGTTTTTCATACTCAGGAACTGGCATTCTTATTCCTGTTGAAAGTATGAAACAGTGAAAAGTAAAAAGCCATGCTAGGGCAACGCTTAGCTATAGAGCTTGACAAAGTATAGGCCGAAGGGACTGCAATTTTTCAACAAGATTCAGCTCCGTACCATGTATCGAAGGTTATGATGAAATACTTCAAGGATAATAATATTACCCTTCTTGATTGGCCTGGGAATTTACCTGACCTTAATCCTATTGAAAATTTGTGGGCAATATGTAAGGCTAAACTGCAAAAATTTGACTGTACGACAAAAACAAAACTGGTGGAAGCAGTGATTAAGGTGTGGTTTAAAGATGAAGCAATCACAAACAATTTTAAAGAACTTGTGGATTCTTTGCCTAGAAGACTCCAGGAAGTCATAAAAGTAAAAGGGGGACATATTAAATACTAATTAATGAAAAAAAGAATGTGTGTGTACTTTGTACGCACGTAAGAAGTTATACTTCTATTATATGATTATATGATTATAAACGAAATTAATATACTTTTTATTTATATTTTATTTAAATATTAAATTAATTTATACTTAATACTTCTCAAACATTTTTATTAAAACAGTGCCAAAAATTAAAATAATAAAAAAATAAAACACACACAAACACATTAAAAATGCCACAAATGATTTCTGAACATTAATTGTCGGAAAAATTTTTAACTAAATACGTATTTTCTGAAAATAAAATTATATAATAAATATACTTACAATCATAAAATGTATAAAAAAAAATAAAAAAATCAAAGTTTCTATTGGGATTCGAACCAACTTACCACGCGGCTGGTATTTGCGTTGTATTGGGATTCACCCGCATTAAAACTGCACCACAGAGGCAGCTTGTCATTATGTGCGAAGATCGTCTAACTAAACAGATTAACCTTTTGACATTTTTAACTTATGTAAATCAAATTATTTTGATTTTGAATTGAAATGATTTAGAATTGAAAAAATACAACAAAACATAGGGTAAGAAGACAATATATTAGGTGAATATTGATATAAATTTTGATGGTAATCAAATTATGTAAAAAAAAGTAATACATACTACTTATGTATTTTGGTAGGTTCAAGGTAGGTATCGGAGCCCGTATAACGACTAATACATTTCGCAATCACTTGCGTCGTGCAAAGTGGCTATGTTCAAATATCATAACAAAATTTGATCAACTATTTATAAAACACTTACCAGTGAAAGATTCTTTAGCTTTGAATAAGCGAGATCTGCGGCACTCATACTAGGCACAGTTTGATGAGCTTTCACATTGGCATGCAACAATCATCTCTTCTATGTAAATAAGTCCAAAAATATAATATGAAAACTATTTAAAAAGGCAGTATAACCATTAACTAACTTTTTGTATGTTGTTTCTCTTCCTACAAATTTTAAAACGCAACAAGCATACATTATAACCAAACACAGTCCCACAGCTGTGCCACAGCTGCCATATTGGATAATTTTTGTCATGTCATTTGAACATCCAATCAGAACAAAGTTATAATGCGCATGCGCCCGGTCGCTAGGTTTTCCCATATAAAATTTCACCGTCATTACGCCCGTAAAGAAGTATAACTTCAAAAATATCATGTAAGTGTACCTAAATTTACCTTTGGTCTAAATAAATCATATTTACAAATTAATTCTGTTTGTTCACATTAATTCGCACAGTACTGTACCTTATCTTAACCTGACAATTTCGAGTTTTTCTAAGGATTGATTTTTTTTCGACCCCCCCCCCCTTAACGAACTCCCCTGTGCTTATAGCCAATATATGGTAGAGGTACATCTACACAGGGTACCAGGGTTCTCCCCATATAATAATCTGACGCGCTCGAGTTACTGCAAAAATCCCCGGTTTGACTACTTATATTACTTGGTCTAGTACACCCCCATAGCTGGCATCCAGGGCCAGGGCAAGTCCATATAGGTCTTAATATTTGTTTGTAACGTAATAACTTATTATGCGTCGACAACGTGAAGATTCTTCGAACTAGCCAATACATTTTTGTATATCTTATATTTAGTTCTTACTTTTTTTCTTGATGTGAGCCTTCATTTACACATACCACAAGACAACAGTTTCAGTATGTGAAACTAAAAAATAACTACTAATCTACTAATTTTGTAACATTCTTAAAAATATTAATTAATGTATAATTCCCTTATGGCAGAGTATCATTATGTTTGTGCGGAAATTCTATCACCATTATTCCAGTGATTTCCTATCCACAGTTCTGTAGGCATTAATCAAATAGGTGAGAGAAAAACCTTTGGAATTTATAAAATAACGAATTCATGGCGGAAATGATTAACGCGCCGTAATAGAGTTCCCAGCTCTTAGCATTTTTGCCTTTTGTGAAAAGGATTGGGAAATATTTTTATGCAAAGTTGAGTGTGGAGGACAAAAGCGAGATCCAACTTGACCTGGAAAATATAATTAAAACAGAAAAAGAAATATATCTAAGGGCATTTAAATATTGTCACAGTCTGCTGTCGCCATCATAGGCCAGGATAATAAGACAAAAATATACCCTGTTCGTGACACTTCAGCAGCCAGGGTACTGAAGCGTTTTTTCGACAAGTAATACCTATAGGAACAAATTGTAACTATTTCCTACGTAGGATCTGGCGGCCATTTTTATTTATAAACAATTAACTGTCAAAAAATGGCATTTTTCCCTTTTTTTCTCAAATCAATGGAAAACAGTGAAATTTATGATTTTTTTAGTACAAATATCTTTGAGATTATGGAAAAAGCTTTAAAATGACATATTACAAAGTTTGATATACTCATTTATTGTTAATATAATTGTTAATATAAAAAAATTATTTTCGCAATAACTGTTTTAAAAATTAGTGTACAGGTTTGAAATTTTTGTCAAATGAGGGTTCTTTAGTGCTTAATATGTGATAAAAATTTCAAAGCGATTCATTCGAATGTTTAAATTTTATTCAAATTGTTTATCCCAGAGAGCATTTTTTTTGCAATAACATAAGTCAGAAAAGCATGACGTTAGAACCATTCCACAGGTATCAAATGAAAGAGCATGAGCTATGTTTTCAACTTTGTTTAAAAAAAGCGAATAAAAATGCATTTATTAGTAATAAATAATTATGCAAAAGTATCGTAAATCTTTCCTTATAAACTTTTTGGATAACTTTTTCCAAAAAAATTAACTTTTTTTACCCTGTTTCAAGTGCACAACTACCAAGTAATGTTATTTATAACATAATTGATAAAAAATTGTAATAAATATATACAGGGTGAGTCACCTCTAACGGGACGGAAGATTACAGCGAAATGATAAAAGATTTGAAAAAAAAATTAAATTAGTAGTTTGTAAGTTGATAAAGTCTACATTTTAAAATTATTTTGAAATATACGGGGTCCCAATAAATGGCGGCGTATCAAAGTTATATTTTTTCTTACGGAACACCCTGTATTTTATTGCATTTTTTAATTGTCCGCAAAAAATAAGGTACATTTTTATAAGACTTCCCTATACCTATGTACAGAGTGTTCCGAGTTATGGTAGCTTTTCTTAAAATGTAAAGTTTTAAAAGAAGGCTTATTCTCAAGGTATTTAAGAAATTATGAAAAAAATACTTTTACAATCTAAATAGTTGGATATTGGTTGAATGTATTCCATGATTAATTATTACGCAATTATTTACAGGGTGTTTAAATTTATAGTTTCATTATTGGATTATTCAATGTGTCATATGATGCTTATTTTAAATGGAACACCATGTATATTAATACACCAATATACTAAACGGAGTCACCTCTTTCGAATGGTATATGGATGTCCTATACCTAGGTCTAACAGTTTTTGCGTAATTTACAATTATTTAAATTCTTAATCTGTAAATCGAGTTTAAAACAAAAGATGTATCTCATTGTATGACATCGTCATTTTATGACAGTACGGTATGGTAATTATCAAAAATATAAACATCCGTGTATGATATTCAAATTTAATTGTTCCTAAAAATGAATAATCACGTTATCTACGAAAGAGTAGACATGGTACTTTGCATTGGGGAGTGTTTGCAAAATTGTATGTTATCTTCTTAAGTTTACACTCAGAAATATCCTGATAGAAGACATCCAAGAAAGGACGTTTTTGAGAGATTTCAATAGATTCCGTGCTACTGGTAATGTTGCATACGGAAAGTTAAATAAAAATAAACCAGTTATTTGTGATGACGTCAAGGAGCTTGATGTCCTGCTTTCTGTTACGGAAAACCCAAATACTAGTAAAAAAAAATTTCGGTTAAATTATAAATCAGTCAAACGACTGTTAGAATCCTTAAGAGAAACCACTATTATCCGTATAAAACTCAACTACACCAGTATTAGACCAAACAGGATTATGATAAATATTTAACTTATCGTTTATGGACTTTAGACTTTATAGAAGATCCTGATTTTTTTTTGAATGTATTGTATACAGACCAATATACATACCTACTTTTCATAATAATGGTCTAGTAAATAGACATAATTTTCATTTCAGTATGAAACAGTAAACAAACATTTATTTCGTACTGTTTAAAAATCGAGAGTGACTATAAATATTATTTTTAAAATCAATTTACTGTTTAAGAAAATTGTAAATTACGCAAATACTATGACTCCTAGTTATAGAACATCCCTATACCATTCGAAAGAGGAACCTGTGTTTAGTATAATAATTTATTAATATACATGGTGTTCTATTTAAAATAAGTATCATATGACACATTAAATAATCCAATAATGAAACTGTAAATTTTGAACACCCTGTAAATAAATGTGTAATAATCAATTATGGAATACATTAATTACAAAATAGTTACCAGACCGTACCGTCATAACGTGACAATGTCATACAATGCCATTAATTAACTACATTTTTTTTAAATCGATTTACAGATTAAGAATTTAAATAATTGTAAATTACGCAAAAACTCTGAGACCTAGGTATAGGATATCAATATACCATTCGAAAGAGGTAAAATCGTTTAGTATAATGGTTTATTAATACATATGGTGTTCCATTTAAAATAAGCATCATATGACACATTGAATAATCCAATAATGAAACTGTAAATGTTGAACACCCTGTAAATAACTGTGTAATAATTAATCATGGAATACATTCAACCAATATCCAACTATTAGGATGTAAAGTATTTTTTTCATAATTTCTTAAATAACTTGAAAATAAGCCTTCTTTTAAAACTTTACATTTTAAGAAAAGTCACCATAACTCAGAACAATCTGTACATAGGTATGGAAGTCTTATGAAACTAGACCTTCTTTTTTGCGGACAATTAAAAAATGCAATAAAATACAGGGTGTTCCATAAGAAAAAATATAACTTTGATACGCCGCCATTTATTGGGACACCCTGTATATTTCAAAATAATTTTAAAATGTAGATTTGATCAACTTACAAACTACTAATTTTAATTTTTTTTCAAATCTTTTATCATTTCGCTGTAATCTTCCGTCTCGTTAGTGGTGACTCACCCTGTATAATTTCTTATACCGGGTGTCCACTTATAATTTCCCCCATTTTAACTGCCTATAACTTCTAAACGGCTCAAGATAGAAATATGCGGTTTTCGCTGAAATGTTTTATTTTAGTAAAAGTTTTGTCTGAATGGATTGAACTTTTTATATTGCTTTCAAATACGAAAACAAAAATGGCGGATTTTTTAAAAAACTTTGTTCATTTTTTTTAATGTAACACCCAGTATATTTATTTGTAAATTGAAAGAAAGGTCCTTCACCTATCCAGCGATATAAAGTTTTTCAAAATCGGTTGTCAAATCACTGAGTAATTAATTTTTAAAATGAGAGGTGCAACATGGATATCACATAACATAATATCAATTTATGTGATTTCCACATTGCATCTCTCATTTTAAAAATTAATTGCTCAGTCATTTGACAACCGATTTTATAAATTTTTATATCGCTGGATAGGTAAATAAACGTTTTTCCAAGTTTTTAGGTAAATGAATATTTTTTATAACGCTTTTAAATTAAAAATGGCGGATTTTTGAAAAAAAACGTTGTTGACTTTTTTATTAAAACACCCAGTATACTTTTTTGTAACTTGTGACTAAAAATGGTCATTTACCTATCCAGCGATATAAAAAATTTTAAAATCGGTTGTCAAAGGACTGAGCAATTAATTTTTAAAATGAGATGCAATGTGGAAATCACATAACATAATATCAATTTGCTTAGATATGTTATTTAGGTATGTGATATCCACGTTGCACCGCTCATTTTAAAAATTAATTACTCAGTGATTTGACAACCGATTTTGAAAAACTTTATATCGCTGGATAGGTGAATGACCTTTCTTTCAATTTACAGAAAAATATACTGGGTGTTCCATTAAAAAAAGTCAACAACGTTTTTTTCAAAAATCCGTCATTTTTTTTTCGTATTTGAAAGCGATATAAAAAATTTAATCCATTCAGACAAAATTTTGCTAAAATAAAACATTTCAGCGAAAACCGCATATTTCTATGTTGAGCCCTTTAGAAGTTATAGGCAGTTAAAATGGGGGAAAATATAAGTGGACACCCGGTATAACAAAATAAAAAGTTTATAAGGAAAGATTTACGATACTTTTGCATAATTATTTATTACTAATAAATGCATTTTTTATTCGCTTTTTTTAAACGAAGTTGAAAATATAGCTCATGCTCTTTCGTTTGACACCTGTGGAATGGTTCTAACGTCATGTTTTTCTGACTTATGTTATTGCAAAAAAAATGCTCTCTGGGATAAACAATTTGAATAAAATTTAAACAATTGATTGAATCGCTTTGAAATTTTTATCACATATTAAGCACCAAAGAACCCTTATATGACAAAAATTTCAAATCTGTACACTAATTTTTACAATAGATATTGCGAAATTACTTTTTTTTGCAATTCCGACCTTTCTTTCGCAATTATATTAACAATAAATGAGTATATCAAACTTTGTAATACGTCATTTTAAAGCTTTTTCCATAATCTCAAAGATATTTGTACTAAAAAAACCATAAGTTTCACTGTTTTCCATTGATTTGAAAAATGGGGAAAATGCCATTTTTTGACACTTAATTGTTTATAAAAAAAAAATGGCCGCCATATCCTACGCAGGAAATAGTTACAATTTGTTCTTATAGGTATTACCTGTCGAAAAAACGCTTCAGTACCCTGGCTGCTCGAGTGTCATGGGAAAAACCTTATTACCCTGGACTATCATCCGCGCGAAGTATTTGCCGTCCTTTAGACTGTGAAATGACGAAATTTTCAGAAATAAAAGGTTTTATCACAAAAAACAGGTAAGAGTTTCATTTGAATGTTTTGGCAGTTCTTTATATTTTATAATATACACACATAAAAGAATCTGGCCTGACATTGAAACGCAGGTGTATATGAAACAGCCCGTGGTAGAATATGCTGAAAGAGGAATGGGTAAGGGTTGCTGCAAAGTACAATATACGGGATATCCTAAATATATTTCCAAGGTAAATTTGGACAGGTAAAGTATTCTTCTTCTGTTTGCACGCAAAAAATATAATGTAAAATAAACGTTTAATAAACTTAAAAATAAAATCAATGGGAAAAACCCAATAATTCGCTGTATACCATAGTTTAAAAAACTCATACAGAAGTAAAAAACTTCAACTTGTATTCTGGTATAAAATCGTTTATTAAAAAACTATCTAAAAAGTCATCCAAATGGATTGCAAAACGTTTTCGTTCTAATTCAGAACATCTTCAGTGCATTCTGCTGAGTAGTTTGAAACTAGCACACTATTTAAAGTGGTAACCCCATAATATATGGTTTAAATATCTTATTTTAGCAAAACATGGTGACTACAAGTCGATGTTGTTAGATATAATAGAACACATGCTCAAAGGTCAACATGGTTCCCTACTCGAAAAAATGCTAGGTACTTGCCAGTTCAATGGGCACAGACCAACTTAGTTGTTCTTAGACCAACTCAGACCAACTTAGCATTTTTTCGAGCAGGGAACCATGTTGCCCTTTGAGCATGTGTTCTATTATATCTAACAACATCGACTTGTAGTCACCATGTTTTGTTAAAATAACACATATTTAAACCATATATTATGGGGTTACCACTTTGAATAGTGTGCTAGTTTCAAACTACTCAGCAGAATGTGTTCCCACAAGTTTTTTCATTCTAACAGTCACAATTTTAACCTTTTTGCTTTAGTCTAACGTGGAAATACTTCATTCTAGGCACTGAAGATGTTCTGAATTAGAACGAAAACGTTTTGCAATCCATTTGGATGACTTTTTAGATAGTTTTTTAATAAACGATTTTATACCAGAATACAAGCTGAAGTTTTTACTTCTGTATGAGCTTTTTAATAAACTTGTTTAAAAATAAAATTGTGTCCTTTATCCTACTTAGTCCATTTACTAACGGTACACATAGATAACAAGTCAAAGAAAAAAAGTGATATCCTGTCGATGTGTGCTTTTGGCCTGGGGGTGAGTTTAACCCCTTTTTAGGGGCGAAAAGACATGCGTTTAAAATAAAACTGGAATTGGATAAACTGACTAATTCTCAGCAACTTTTATCCTATAGAGTTTTTTCACCAAGTGAATACTTTTCGAGTTATTTGCGAGTGAATATGTTCATTTTCAATAAAAAAAACACGTTTTTAGACGGTTGTTGGCAAATAACTCAAAAAGTAAATATTTTAGCGAAAAAAATATTCTTAGAAAAAATACAGCTTACAAAAAAGTGAGAAAAACGGTGTATATGCGAAGTCTGTAGACCCAGTAACAGCAGAGGTGTAACTAATGAAAATTAGGTTTTTATTCGTCAAATTCCAAATCAAATATTTCAACGTGAAATAACCAAAAAATGAAGCTCTTCAGGGAAACTCATTACAAGTTCTTTAAAGTATTTAAAAAAAACTTTGTTTTGTTTTTTTTTTAACTTTCTGATATCAAAAATACAGTTGAGTCCGCGAATCTTTACCCGTGTGTCATCATTTAAAGCATACGAAATAAGTCGATGATAAGTCGGAAATTGACATTTATTAAACGCAACAGCAAGTCACTTACTGTCACGTACTTTACTTAAGTATTGTGTATATAATTTGTAACTTTCATCGATTCAAAGTGTTTATTTTTGAAAAGGCGGTAGTTAAAAAGGCTTGGGCGGGTCACTAATCACGAGTGTATGCAAATTTTGAACAGCAATTATTTATCTTAACCAATTTTTGTCTCACAGGAAAACAAAAAACACCAAAATATTTAGAAAAGCAAAACCTACATATATTAATAGTTTTTAAGATATTTTCGAAAAAAAAGGAAATTTTTTTCAAAATTAAAAAAAAACTATTCAACATTAAAAAAAACTATTTTTTTCAAAAATGAGCAACCCGATGATACTTATGTAACTTATGAAGCGGTAATGATTAATTTCATTTGGGATGCTAATAAGAGGGTGATTTTTACGATTTTTTTACCAAAAAAGGGGACTAACTTTATTTTCAGCGTAACTTAATTTTGATGCTAGAAATTAAAAAAAAAAAAACAAAAATAAAGGTTTTTCTCATCACTTTGTAAACGTTGAGATTAGTTTTCCCCGATTTGAAATTTGAAGAATAAGAACCTACTTTTCATTAGCTGCAACTCTGCTTACACTCGGTCTACAGACTTCATATATACACTGTTTTTTTTTCACTTTTTTATAGCCTATATTTTTTTAAGAATATTTTTTTCGACAAAATACTTAGTTTTGGAGTTATTTGCGAAAACCCGTCTAAATATGTGTTTTTTTTTATTGAAAAATGAACATATTCATTCGCAAAAACTCTAAAAATATTACTTACTGAAAAAACTCTATAGAACAAAAGTTGCTTAGAATTAGTCAGTTTATCCAATTCCAGAGATAAGGCAGGGTTCACGGCAGGAAGGTCTTGCATAGACCACATATATAACACTCCAACAATTAATTGAGAAAAAAATGGCCAAAAATAGACCAGTACACATGATATTCATCGATTTAAAAAGGCATATGATACGGTTCCCAGAAAACTTACAAGAGTTACTTACTACGTTAATGAAGCCGTAAAAAACCTTTTTCTGCAGCCGTTCCGAAAATAAAACTTTCGGTATGATTGATTAATAGCCCAATAAATGACCGTTTTGAAGTGTAATTTCCAGGGACAACTCCGAATTGCATGAAAATTTGGATTTAGGTTCTACTTACCCTCCACTTCAAAGTTGAATTTGTGCCGTTGGTTGCTTTTACTTGGGGGGTGATATTTACCCCTTCTCGGGGGGTGAAAAACGCGTGTTTAAAATAAGGCCGGAAATGGATAAATTGACTTATTTTAAGCACGTTTTGTTCGATAAAGTTTTTTACGTAAGTCAATACTTTTCGAGTTATTCGCGATTTAAAATGTTGATTTTTCGACAAAAAAACTACGTTTTCAGACCGTTTTTCTCAAATAACTAAAAGTAAATATTTTATCGAAAAAAATATTTTTAGCAAAAGTGTAGCCTATAAAAAAACAAAAAAATGATGTACCAGTAAAGTCTACAAATTGAGTAGAAGCAAAGTTGTAGCTCATGAAAAATACGTTCTTATTCGTCTAATTGCAAATCGAATAATTCAACGCGAAATCACCGAAGAAAGAAGCGTTTTTCGGGAAAACCTTATTAATTTATTAACATTGTTAAAGTATCGAAAAAAGCTTATTATTTGTTTTTTACAAAAGTTTACAGTATTAAAAATAAACGAGTTACACTGAAAAAAAAAGTTGGTCCCTTTTTTTGGTAAAAAAAATCGTGAAAACCTGCCTCTATTTAGCACCCTAAATGAAATTAATCGTTTGGCTTTACCATCTATTTTAACTGTATGTGTATTGTTTATATGATCTGTAAGTTTGATTGGTTTGAAGTGCTTATTTTTAAAAACATTTGGTTTTATAGTAAAAAAAAATTTTCTAAAAATTTTTGAAAAATTTCATTTTTTTAAAATAACTTAAAAAGTATTAGTGATAAGAAAAATCTTAAAGAGTAAAAAAATGTAGGTTTTGCTATTATAAATATGCTAGTTTCATTTTGTTTCTCCGTAAGACAAAAATTGGTTAAGATATGGCTGTTCAAAATTTGCATATACTCTTGATTAGTTACCCATTCAAGCTTTCTCAATTATAACCCCTTCAAAAATAAACACTTTAAACCGGTGAGACTGACAGATCATATAAAAAATAGATAGGTAAGTAAATTGTTTGTAAAGCGGTAGCGATTAATTTCATTTGGGGAGCTAAATACGGCGAGATTTTCATGATTTTTTGCAAAAAAAAGAGGGCCAACTTTATTTTGAGCGTACCTTGCTTATTTTTAATGCTAAAACTTTTGTTAACAATTAAAACAAAGCTTTTTATAAACACTTTAAAAAAGTTTAAATGGGTTTTAGCGAAAAGTGCTTAATTTTTCGGTGATTTCACCATGAAATATTCGATTTGGAATTAGACGAATAAGAACGTATTTTTCATGAGCTACAACTTTGTTTTTATTTGATTGATAGACTTCACTGATACACCATTTTTTGGGTTTTTTATAAGCTACACTTTTGCTAAGGATATTTTTTTCGATAAAATATTTACTTTTTGAGTTATTTGCGAAAAAACCGTCTGAAAACGTAGTTTTTTTGTCGAAAAATCAACATTTTCAATGGCAAATAACTCGAAAAGTACTGACTTACGTAAAAAACTCTATAGAACAAAAGTTACTTAAAATCAATTAATTTATCCATTTCCGGTCTTATCTTGAAGGTGTGTTTTTTCACCCCGAGAAGGGGTGACTGTCACCCCCCAAGTAAAAGCAACCAACGGCACAATTTCAACTTTGAAGTGAAGGGTAAGTAGAACCTAAATCCAAATTTTCATGCAATTCGGAGTTGCCCCTGAAAATTACACGGGATCGCCGAATTTCCCGTTCATTTACTGGGCTATACATCGAAAGTACCATTTTACACAACTCGTACCGAAAGTAGCTACTTTCGGGACTAATTTTTTCACTTTCGGGGCGCTTTTTTACTTTCGGGACGATTTTGGGTAGCTAGGTAACGGCTTTGACAATAACATCAACTTTGTATTTTATTATGACAACGCTTGTCATTTAAGATTCGTCTGTGTGAAAATGGCCGCTACCAAATTAATATCTCAAAAAATGGTAAAAGTACTGACACATCTAACACTAATTTCAATACTGCCACTTCTGTTAATATTGTTGAATTCACGAGAGTAACTTTTAAAGTGTTTAATAAAAGTTCATAAGTACAGTTTATCCATATACAGGGTGTTTCATTAATAATTGTCCATATAGTAACTGGAGAAACCTTAGCACAAAATATGAAGATTTAACCTAAAACACTTAAATAAAATGTGGTTCCTTACTGAGTTACAGGGTGTTTTATCTAAAAATTTAAAAATTATTTTTGCTCAGCATTTTAAAACTATTCGACGTAACGTTTTCATACTTGGCAGGAAGTATAGATGCTATACAAACTACTAAATTATGTTAAACAAATGTTTCTGGCTATTACCAGAGGCGTACAACGGGGTAAAGTGAATGGTTGACCCATTCCAAATTCTACGCCACTGGCGAAATTGCAATTTTAGTCCAATTTTTGGATTCTCCAATACTTTATATGAAAATAATATACTCTTCATTAGTAACGATAAAGTCATTAGTTTTCGAGATCTTTGAAGTTAAAAATGAAACAACACGGTTATTTTGATCAGTGTATGGTGTCGCTTCATTTTTAATTTCAAATATCTCGAAAACTAATAATTTTATCGTTACGAACGAAGAGTATATTATCTACATAAAAAGTTTGCATAATTAAAAAATTACACTAAAATAGCTATTTCGTCAGTGGCGTAGAATTTGGGGTCAACCAGCCCCTATCCCCTGTCGTACGCCTCTTATAGTAGCTAGAAACGTTTATTTATCTTAATTTAGTAGGGTGTACAGTACCTACACTTTCTGCCAAGTATGATAAGGATACGCCAAATAGTTTTAAAGTACTGGGTACAAATAATTTTTAAAATTTAATCATATTGATCATATCATAAATTAATCAAAATAACTGTGCCGTTTTATTTTTAACTTCAAATATCTCGAAAACTAATGACTTTATCGTTACGAATGAAGAGTATATTATTTTCATAGAAAGTATTGGAGAATCCAAAAATTGAACTAAAATTGCAATTTCGCCAGTGGCGTAGGATTTGGAAAGGGTCAACCATTCACTTTACCCCATTGTACGCCTCTGGTAATAGCCAGAAACATATGTTTAACATAATTTAGTAGTCTGTATAGCATCTATACTTCCTGCCAAGTATAAAAACGTTACGTCGAATAGTTTTGAAATGCTGAGCAAAAATAATTTTTAAATTTTTAGATAAAACACCCTGTAACTCAGTAAGGAACCACATTTTATTTAAGTGTTTTAGGTTAAATCTTCGTATTTTGTGCTAAGGTTTCTCCAGTTACTATATGGACTATATGGATTATTAATGAAACACCCTGTATACAGGGTGAAAGGCACTTATTATGGAATAAAATTATTTCTGTCCTTGTTTCAAAAAATTTAAAAAAATGTTGAAACCCGTCGATTTTTAAATAAAAATTAGCACTTTTGCAAGTCTAACAGAGCCCATAAGCTTTATTTTAATGGAACACCCTGTATATTCTTATATTTTTAAAAGCTGCTTAACAACCTGATTTCAACAAACTATCATGTAGAATGTAGGGTGTATTATGAATAATACAGGGTGAAATTTTCAATTTAAAGAGTATGGAAACTCCTTATGGAATAAAATTGTTTGTGTCTTTATTCTAAAAAATTATAAAAAATATTGGGACATGTCAACTTTTAAATTCTAATGGGCGCTTTACAGACATAAATTAAAATATACAGAGTGATTCACGCAAGTACAGCATAGTCGATAATCTTTAGTTTTAATGGATCACCCTATATATTTTTTTATATTTTTAGAATCTGCTAAACAACCTCACATCAAAAAAGTGTATGCCCATTATGTAGGACCTATTATGAATAATACAAGGTGAAATTTTAAAATAATGTGTAGTTTTCGGCAAGATATTAAATACTTACATAAACTTTTAAAATTAATAATTTATCATGCTTTAAATAATGATGTATATTTTAAATTAGCTAAATAAAGGCATCAATTTTTTAAACTAAGTATTATATCTATTGGGTTTTGTATTTAATGTCTTAGCAAAATTTATAAATAATTTCACAATTTCACCTTGTATTATTCATAATGGACCCTACATAATACACTTTTTTGATATGAGGTTGTGTAGCAGATTCTAAAAATATAAAAATGTACAGGGTGATCCATTAAAACTAAAGATCGTGGACTATGCTGTACTTGCGTGAATCACCCTGTATATTTAAATTTACGTTTGTAAAGTGCCTATTTGAATTTAAAAGTTGACGTGTCCCAGTATTTTTTATAATTTTTTAAACTAAGGACACAAACAATTTTATTCCAACAGTGGTTTCCATACTTGTTAATTTCAACATTTCACCCTGTATTATTCATAATACACTGTACATAATATAGTTCGTTGAAATCAAGTTGTTAAGCAGCTTTTAAAAATATAAGAATATACAGGGCGTTCCATTAAAATAAAGAAGACTCTGCTAGACTTGCAAGGATCACCCTGTATATTTAAATTTATGTTTAAAAAGTGCATATTTTTATTTAAAAATCGACGGGTCTAAGCGTTTTTTATAATTTTTTGATACAAGGACAGAAATAATTTTATTCCGTAAGTGCCTTCCACACTGTATATTCTTTTTAACATATAAAACGGCTGCAGAAAAAATATTGTACGTAACACGATCCAAAAGTGATTTTACGAAACTCGCAGGATTCCAGGACTCGCGTACGGCTCGCCCTGGAAACTTCCTACTCATCTCGTAAAATATCACTTTCGGAAGTTGTTACGTAAATTTCTATTACAACAACAACAAGGTAAGAGTTAAAACCGGCAATAAATACTTCAACGAATTTAAGACCACAAAAGGCTTATTGCAGGGATGCTCTACATCTCCTACACTGTTCAAGATATTCTTGGAACGAATATTAAAACCACGGAAAAGGAAATGCGAAGGGATGGGAATACCAATCGGGGACACATTAAGTTTTGCAGATGACCAAGTGGTAACGGTTCAAGATGAAGAAGATCTGTCCTATGTCCTATATGCTCCGAAAATTAGAAGAGGAATACGCAGAAAATGGAATGAAAATAAACCTAGAAGATACCAAATACTTCAACAGAACAAGAACCAGTGAGAAACTTGGAAATTAACGGCACTGAAAAATTCCAATACTTAGAATTCGTACTCTCAAAGAATGGCACCACCGTGCAGAGATAACCAGCAGATTAGCACAGACAAGAACATGTATTAAACAAATGAATGGGGTGCTGTGGGATAGACAGATTACCAGAAATACAAAAGAAGAGAATATATAACACCTTGGCACGTAGTATAATGACCTACGCAGCAGATAATTGGGTAATAAACAAACGAAACAGGTTCAAAATTACAGCAACTGAAATGGAGTTCATGAGAAGAAGCTGGAGAATGACAAAAACCAATCGCATGAGAAATGAGGAGATAAAACGAAGAATGGCTGTAGAACAAGGCATGCTCACTAGGAAAGATAAGAAGAGGTAGACCCCGAAGATCATGGAGGGACGAAGTGGACGAGGCCATGAAAAGACGAGACCTTAGAGATAGAGAATGGCAGATCAGAAAGGACTGGAGACGTTAGCTTAAAGAAAGAAGGCGGCGACAGCTGTAAAAATCCTTAGATGGATAGATCCACTTCCAGACTTATTTTGAACTTACGTTTTTTCACTCCTGAAAAGTGGTGAAACTCACCCTCAGGGCAAAAGTACACATCGGCACAATATTACTTTTTTTCTTTGACATGTTAGCTATGTGAATGCCAAAGGCTATAGCGGGATAAGATGGTCAAAATTGCACCAGGCTTGATTCAGTCTTGGGATTATCCATTCGAAAAGATATAATTGAAAACCCACCCAGCCAAATTTTCAAGTCCCTAGGTGCTTCTGGGGGTCCGCTATGGAAAAAAAAAGAATGTGTGTGTACTTTGTACGCACGTAAGAAGATATTCTTCTATTATATAATAGGTAATTTAAACGAAGTAAATATACTTAAAAGGTTGTTTGTACTTATTTTATTTAAAAATCAAACTAACTTTCTTATCTACCACTTTCAAAAAAGAAGAATATCTTCAAAAATTATTGATATACTTACAATCATAAAATCTATAAAAAAAATAAAAAAATAATAACTTGCTTGGGGCTTGAACCCACTTCACGTCAACCGCGCCGTACGAAAGTTGACGCCATTTCAAACTGCACCAAATTCTCGTATACGTCGTGTGGGAATATACACAAACTAAACGTTTACACCATAAATTTATATGAATTTAATAAAATAATTAGTTTGATTTTTGTCGAAATAAAATACAACAAAATATAGAGTAAGAAAACGATATATGAGATGAAGATTTGTAGAAAGTTTGTTCGTAATCAGATTATGTAAATTAAAGCATTGCCTACTAATAGGTAACTACATTATTTTGTTTACGTTTTCCAAATAGATAGGTATTGAAACTATTAGGTATTTCCAACTGAAACATTTAGAATTACGTACCTGCGGCTTTTCAAAACTATTTAAAAAGTCACTATAATTATAAATTTGATTTTATTTCTGTCCACACATCAATAAAAACTAATATTATACAATATTTTTGTTTACCGATAACCTCCATATTGAACAATTATTGACAGATCATTTCAAAATTTCAACACCCAATCAGAGCCCGTATAACAACTAATACCATACTGTCGGTGTGCGCATGCGCGCGGATCAATCAAATTTTACCCTCAATCGATTCGCCGCTAAAGAAGAATATCTTCAAAAACGTGTTTTTTTGAAAACAATTTTTTTCAGACGCTGTATTGGTGCAAAAATCTGAAAAAATTCATAAAGGCGTATCTTAACAAAACAAAGTTGCTTAATTTTTTTCACATTTTATCGTTAAAATTGAGCCCAGGAAAAATTTTAGAAATTTTCAGAAATTTTTTAGGTTATGTTGGAAATTTTTCGCCAACTTTAAAATAATGTTTTTTTGTTAAAATTTTTCCGTTCTTTCGAATGGCATAGGCACCAGTATCATTTTCGACATGGAAAATACTTAAAAATCGAAAAAAACTGTTTTTTTTTGGCATTTTTATGAAGTTTTCGACTCATAACCTCAACAACATACAGCTAAATTAATGATCAATTACATTTTTATATGCATTCTTACCTTTACAATCAAAATCAGCTATTAAAACTTATTTTTCCTACAGCCTGCACAAACATCCAAAAACCTCTGCTTTCAGCGTTTTTACTAAATAGCCTCAAAAATCAGTGTAAAAATAATTTTTTTAACGTTTAAAAAATAAAAATTTTGTTATCGATAGAATGCAATACAATTAATACTTAAATAAATGATTTGTTTGTACGACTATTTGAATTTCCGTCCCACTAAGGGTACTCTGCTTATAAAAAAATAAAACAATCAATAAATTAATATTTTTAACGTTTAAAAAATAAAATTATTGTAGTGTTCGATAGAAAATGTTTCCCCTTTATAAAAATGCTCGTTGCGGTTGTGATTTTCAAAGGGTGCTTAGGTTAAAAAAAGGACGCCACTTTGGTGCCGTGCGCAAGGAAGCGCTTCTAGCCACGATTTTGGGAAATACTCAGGAAAAACTCAGTCCTCAAGTACCTGGCGCCAAAGCCACTTTCTACCAACGCAACGTAATAAAAATCTTTTTATTAAACGTTAATGAGGAAATATTGCAACCTAGCAACTCTGTAACCTAGAGAGTGCAGTGTTTAAAGGGATTTATAATGAAATTACAAAATTCAAATTCAAATTAGTATACAGTATGATGCAAATGAAAGGAATAAATTCGTTATTTCTTAAGGCCCATTTATACATATCAGGGCCGTGTCCGTTCCGTGTTAAGACAGGGCCCGGTCTAAAAAAAAACAATATGTACTCTTATGAGCATGTTTATACATTGGCGTTTCCCGGACGGGGCCCGTCCGGGCCCGGTCTGAAATTAATCCCAGCCGATATTTTTGCTGTCGGCACTGGCGATGCACGAAAATGACACGGATCGCAGGGACTTGTATAAACACGATTTTATTGTTTTGTGAACGCGACTGCTGGAAAACAGACAAGCAATAGATATTGTGAGGTGAGATCTTCTATCCAAGCCGACATATTTTCAACTATCTTTTACACAGAGATATGTAATAACATTTTCCTCTCTTATTCGGCCCGGTACGCACACTGCCACAACCCGGTTGTATGTGAATATCGCAATAAAAATACCCGGACTCGGCACTGACCCGGAACAGACACGGCCCGGGTATGTATAAATGGGACTTTAAACTGTCGACTTTTGCAAGGAAAAATCTCAAAAGGTCGATTTTTTTTTGTGATTTTTGGCATATATATCATACTAGTAGTGACTTCATCCATCTGGGCGTGATGACGTAATCGATGATTTTTTTTAACGAGAATTAGGGTTATTTGAAAAACTTACAAATAAGTAAAAAACTTCGGTTTGTAAAATGAAATTTTATTAAAAAACATTTTAAAAAAGTGATCCAAATGGATTATAGAAAAACACCAGAACGTTTTCGATCTAGTCAGATCATCTTCAGTGACATTCTGTGTAGTAATTGAAACTAGCCCACTAGTTGATATCTAGTCTTAAAAATTACATAATTATTTATTAAAATTGTGTTTTTGAAATGCGACACAATGTCGATATCAATGGATTTTAATATTAGTGCTCAAAAGCACCATGGCTTCCCTGCTCGAAAAACTGAAAGGATACTTGTCAAGACGAGTGACACAGACCGAATTTCGTCTTGACCTCGAACTCGTCTTGACAAGTACCCCTTCAATTTTTCGAGCAGGGAAGCCATGCTGCTTTTGAGTACTAATAGTAAAATCCATTAACATCGACATTGTGTCGCATTTCAAAAGCACAATTTTAATAAATATTTATGTAATTTTGAAGACTAATGTATAAACTAGTGGGCTAGTTTCAGTTACTATACAGAATGTCACTGAAGATGATCTGACTAGATCTAGAACGTTCTGATGTTTTTCTATTATCTATTTCAATGACTTTTTTAAAAGTTTTTCAATAGAATTTTATACCATTATACAAACCGAAGTTTTTTACTTCTGTGTAAATTTTTTAACTATGGTATATACAGCCAATTACTGGGACTTTACTGTCATTTGGTTATTTGAAAGGTTATTTAATGCTCTGTTTAGTAGTATAAACAGTAACATTATTATTTATACAGGGTGACCAAAAAAAAATTTTTGAAATAAATTAATTTACAAAAAAAAAATAATGTATGTAATTTATTTAATTCAAAATATATTTTACTTTCAGAAAACGGAAAAAAATGTTCTTTAGAAAAATAAACATTGCTTTTCGTTTAAATTAAATGTTCAAACTTCCAAGAGGCAGGTGGCTGGCAGCAGCTGGCTTGAACATTTAATTTAAGTGAAAAGCAATCTTCATATCTCAAACATTTTCTTCTGTTTTCTAACAGCAGTAAAATAGATTTTGAAGTAAATATATTACTTAAATTCTTCTTTTTATGTCAATTAATTTAATTAAATTTTTTTTATTTGTCCACCCTGTATAAATAATTATGTTAGTGTTTATATTACTGAATAGAGAACTGAATATCCTTTCAAATGAGCTGGCATACGACCCATATTCTCATTTTAAAAAATCATCGATTACGTCATCACGCCCAGATGAATGACGTCACTCGTATCACACTCGATCCGTTTCGGGATTTTTCCTTAAAGTCGCCAGTTTACGAAATAACGAATTTATTCCTTTCATTTCACCATGCTGTATATTAATTTGAATTTGAATTTTGTAATTTCATGATTGCGTAGTAACTTTTTAATAATTAATTTATTAATCCCTTTAAACACTCTGCACCCTTTAGGTTGCACTATTTAATCAATTAAGTAATTCAAATAATTTAATAATTTTGTTAACTACTAATTCCTCATTAACGTTTAATAAAAAGATTTTTAAAAAGTAGTTAGTGGCTTTGATAGCAGGTACTTTGAGGACTGACTTTTTCCTAAGTTTTTCCCAAAAAATGTGGCTAGTGATTTTTTTAACCTAAGCACGCTTTGAAAATCACAACCGCAATAAGCATTTTTATAAAAGGGATACATCTTATATAGAACACTACAAAAATTTTATTTTAATTCTTTAAACGTAAAAAATAATTCTTTTTTGACTGATTTTTGAGGCTATTTAGTAAAAACGCCAAAAACAGGGTTTTTGGATTTTTGTGCAGGCTGTAAAAAAAATAAGTTTTAGTAGCTGATTTTAATTGTAAAGGTAAGAATACATATAAAAATGTAAATGATGATTAATTTAGCTGTATGTTGTTGAGGTTATGAGTCGAAAAATTAAACGTTAAATAAGTTAATTTATTGATTTTTTATAAGCCTATGGCAGGGTACCCTTAGTGGGACGATATTATTATATATGAAATTCAAATAATCGTGAAACAAATAATATTTAAGTATTAATTGTATTACATTCTATCGATAACAACAAAATTTTAGTTTTTTAAACTTAAAAAAAAAATTAATTTTTGACTGATTTTTGAGGATATTTAGTAAAAACGCCGAAAACGGGGGTTTTTGGATTTTTGTGCAGGCTGTAGGGAAAAAATAAGTTTTAATAGCTGATTTTGATTGTAAAGGTAAGAATACATATAAAAATGTAAATGATCATTAATTTAGCTGAATGTTGTTGATGTTATGAGCCAACAACTTCAGAAAAATGCCAAAAAAAAAACAGTTTTTTCGATTTTTAAGTATTTTCCACGTCGAAAATGATATTGATGTCTATGCCATTTGAAAGAACAAAAAAAATTTAACAAAAAAACATTATTCTAAAGTTGGCGAAAAATTTCCAACATAACCTAAAAAATTGCTGAAAATTTCAAAAAAATTTTCTGGGCTCAATTTTAAAGATAAAAATCTGAAAAAAATCAAGCAGATTTGTGTTGTAAAGATACGCCTTCGTGAATTTTTTCAGATTTTTTTCATCAATACAGCGCCTGAAAAAAATTATTTTCAAAAAAACACTTTTTTTTCCATAGCGGACCCCCAGAAGCACCTAGGGACTTGAAAATTTGGCTGAGTGAGTTTTAAATTATATCTTTTCGAATGGATATTCCCAAAACTGAATCGAGCCTGGTGCAATTTTGACCATTTTATCCCGCTATAGCCTTTCATGTAAATCCAAGTGGTTCTTTAAAATGTACAGCAAAAACCGTGAGTAAATGGACTAACTCTAGTCCTAAACCCGTAGACCAATAAAACTTTTCTAGGCAATAAACGTTTTTTACCTGTGATATGTAACGACGTAATAAACGCAGAATATTAAATTAGTCCAGGGACTACGAGAAAAGTCAAGTTGATGTATTTTACGCGTGGAATGCTTTTCATCTTCACGTATTATTGAACATGGCACTAAAACATCCAAAAGTGTGCTGTTGAAAATAAATTTATAGGTTGTGCGTGAGCTCCAATATTATTGTTTTGCTTCGTCGACGTAGTTTTCCAATAGATACGATGTAATTTGGGTACAAAAATGGTTAAGATTTAATAAAAAAGTTAAAATTTATAAGAAAGGTTTATTATTGGAGTCGGTGAGTCTGTCAAAATTCTAAATACAAAAAAAACCCACAGACAAAAGGAACTTACAAATAATAACAAATTTTTACTGGAATCAAAGAACACAAATTATTGTAGTAGATAAAGAAGCCAGTTCAGAACTTGAAAACAGGAGAGGAGTTAGGCAGGGACGTATTATGTCTACAGTTTTCTTCAATGCACATATATAGTGAATCCATTTTTGAAGAAGCATTACTCTCCGAAAGTGAAGGAATAATAATTATTAACAAAATAAGATGCACCGAGCATCTTATTTTGTTATCGTGATCGTGATCGTGACCAGCTCTACTGAAAAACTGAAAATTATCACTAAACAAAACAAACGGTTTCTGTGAAAAATATGGACTAAAAATGAATATAAAAATGCTACGGGCCGGTTGTTCGAACGCTAATCAACAAGTTGATTATAATCAAGTCCCCTTAACAACCGTCAATAAAATCCGTTGTTCGTACGCCAATCAGTTGATTGTAATCAATTATGTTAAGTATCGTTATGATAATTAACATAATTAATTGATTAATTAATTATTAATTAACATAACAATGATTAACATAATTGATTAATTAATCAATTAAGTAATCTCATAATAATTTTGTTTTCAGCAACCCAATCAAAGTTGATAGTAATTAAATATTTGATAATGATCAGTTGATTCCATTTTTAATTAGCGTTCGAACAACCGGCCCTAAATAATAATAATATAATGATAACTAAGAAAAAATACAATACAAACAAACATACATTTGGGAAATGTACCGATAGAATGGGTTGATAGATACAAATATCTGGAAACCTGTATTTTTCGTTATTGTTTGATAATGACCAAATAATACAAACAAGGGGCAGGATAGATAATAAAGGGGTCTATCCCAAAATCCCGACACGTCAGAATCCCGACAGCTTTGATAAGTTCCTATTTAACATATAATTACAATTATTTCTGGTTTTTTGTTTATGGCTATCTGTTTTTTATTTTTTGTTGCTAAACAAATATGAACCATTTATTTTTTGCCATTTAATATTTACCATTTAATATGAACTAATTTTTTAAATAAAATTTCTCACATGGGTATATGAATTAAATTATTTTTTTTGCCAATATATAGTCCAATGATATATGTATACTCAAATCCTGAATTCAAGTTTACTTTCATATAATAGATATTATCATGTCACTTACAACCTTCTATTTCTATAAGTATGCTTTTATATTATAAAATGAAGTCTTTAATATTTTTTTCTTTTAAAATACTTAATAATTAGTACCCGCACTTATTAGTAAGTAATTAATTTTTCGATTTCAATACTCTATATTATGATTTGGTATTGCATTTGAAAAGGAAACAATAAATATTCAAAATGTAGTGGTCGGAATTTTTGCTTATGTGAGGATTGTTCCATGTCGGTGTTTTGGCCGTCGGGATGTTGGCTGTCGGGATTTTGGGCGCCACCGATAATAAAGACCTTAGATTAGAACTGAAAGTAAGAGCTCTGAAATGCTACATGTTTTCGATAATGCAATATGGATTTGAAAGCTGGAAACTGAAGCAAGAACACATAAAATCAGCTACAGTCATTTGAAATGTGGTTTTTATAAGAATGTTTAAAAGAGCATGGATACAGAAGAAAACAAACACGGATGTATCGATTGCGAGAAATGGGCGAAGAATAAGAAATAATGAACACAATAAAAATAAAAAAGGTACAATATCTGGGAAATGTAATGAGGGGCCAACGATATGAAATGCTAAGACTGATAGTACAGGGCACTGGCGAAGCGTCCATGTAACCAGTGTTACCATTGATAACAGTTAAAAATCTTGCAAATAAATATTTTATGACTACTATGAAATAATTCCATTTATATTTTTTACCAACAGAAATATTTGTTAATAGTACCTAATTCAGTAAATCTAAATAGCCAACTATACGCACGAAAATATTGGCGAGATTATGTGAATCCGTTGCACGTTATTATATTTATGTTGTTACCACTTCTGGCAGTGGTAACGCAGGAGGAATCTTGCTATCGCTCGGGACTAGCTCGTTTCTGAAAATTTTGAAGAAGCGACGGCTCTAGAGACGGCGCGTGGGCACGCTGTGTATATCAGTATTGTAACCATTTTTTGGTTTGGTAACGTTGGTTTAGTACCTATTACAGATTACAGTGTGCGTGTATTTAAACATGGAAGAGTGTGGCTGCGTATTGCGTAATTGATCAACCACTTGAAAAGTCATTCTCCTTGTATATATTTTTTTTATATATAATTTTGAAGAAATAAATGAGATTATTGAAAATGGAAGAATTAAAATACCGGGTGTCCACTTATATTTTCCCCATTTTAATTGCCTATAACTTCTAAACGGTTCAAGATAGAAATATGCGGTTTTCGCTGAAATGTTTTATTTTAGTAAAAGTTTTGTCTGAATGGATTGAATTTTTTATATCGTTTTCAAATACGAAATAAAAAATGGCGGATTTTTGAAAAAAACTTTGTTGACTTTTTTTTAATGGAACACCCAGTATATTTTTTTGTAAATTGAAAGAAAGGTCATTCACCTATCCAGCGATATAAAGTTTTTCAAAATCGGTTGTCAAATCACTGAGTAATTAATTTTTAAAATGAGGGGTGCAACGTGGATATCACATACCTAAATAACATAACTGAGTAAAATGATATTATGTTATGTGATTTCCACATTGCATCTCTCATTTTAAAAATTAACTGCTCAGTTATTTGGCAACCAATTTTAAAAAAATTCATATCGCTGGATAGGTAAATGACTGTTTTTTTAAGACACAAAAAATATACTGGGTGTTTTAATAAAAAAAATCAACAACGTTTTATTTTTCAAAAATCCGCCATTTTTTATTTAAAAGCGACATAAAAAATGGTCATTTATCTGAAAACTTGAAAAAACGGTCATTTATCTATCCAGCGATATAAAATTTTTTAAAATTGGTTTTCAAATGATTGAGCAATTAATTTTTAAAATGAGAGATGCAATGTGGAAATCACATAACTTGCTTAGTTATGTTATTTAGGTATGTGATATCCACGTTGCACCTCTCATTTTAAAAATTAATTACTCAGTGATTTGACAACCGATTTTGAAAAACTTTATATTGCTAGATAGGTGAATGACCTTTCTTTCAATTTACAAAAGAATATACTGGGTGTTCCATTAAAAAAAAGTCAACAAAGTTCTTTTCAAAAATCCGCCATTTTTTATTTCGTATTTGAAAGCGATATAAAAAATTCCATCAATTCAGACAAAACTTTTACTAAAATAAAACATTTCAGTGAAAACCGCATATTTCTATCTTGAGCCGTTTAGAAGTTATAGGCAGTTAAAATGGGGGAAAATATAAGTGGACACCCGGTATAAACAATAGTTTTCAAAATCTGTTCTTTTTCCAACTTGTTCATTTTTTTATGTTAATTTTATGGTAGAATAATATGTTTAGATTGTTTATTATTTATTGTTATACCTATTACATACACATAATTACATCCATATAATCTGGGAATAGTGATTTGTTTATTTTTATTCCCCAGGGTTGAAAACAAAAACATATTTGGGAGGTTCAAAATAATTTTTTTTAAATAAGATTTTTTTACATCTGGTTTTGGTAACACTTTAGAAAAAGTCACGCGTCGCCACTGGTACAGGGAATAATAAAGGGAGGAAGGAGGAAGGAGTATAGGGAAAAGGATAGTGCCGTGGGCACTGTAGCGAAAAAGTGTCAAGTTACATATTTATGGATGTGAGAACTGTGCTAGTTCTGTGTTTTTGGTATTTAGTCTGTAAGAATATTTGGTAGAGGAAACACATATCTTAATTTCTTTGTATATTATTGTAATAATACGGATCGGTTAAAACAAAAATAGTTTTTACTTTTATTTGTACATTTTATTATCTAATATTTCTAATAAAGTATGCTTATGTTTTGTCATAATAAATTAATTTATTTATGTGTTTAAATGTGCAAAAATTTTGTTTTTTTGGCATTTTTCGGATTTTAAATCGCTTATAACTTAAATCGCTTAAAACTGTTAACTTTTGAGAAAAATGTCAAGAAACTTATTTTATTTAGAAGATCCCAAATAATCTAGAAAAAATATTCACGCACTAGCAAAAAAATCGGATAAACACGCATATTTAACAATTAAAAACAACGGTATAAATTAAGACTAGACGCTATCACTCTTCAGAATCTTGAAGCTGAATGTTTAATATTCAATTTAAGTATCTAGCAACCTCAAAAATACTAATTTAAATATGAGTTTTTAAGCTTGAAAAATGCGTATTTTCGCATTTTTCAGATTTTAAATCGTCTATAACTCGAAAACTAAAATTTTTAAGAAAAATTACAAGATACCTTTCTTGTTTAGAATGACCCAAAAACCTAAAAATATATGTTTCATGGCAATAAAACGTGATCTTTTGTATTTGTTTAAAAAAATTGTTTAAACAATTTCTTCCCAAAAATTTTGCCCGGCACCCTTCAGATTTATTTAAAGGGGACATTTTTGAATGGGAATCCACAAAGAAACCGAATCAGACATTTTTTTCAGACGGGAGCGGTCTCACCACATGTACTAATAGATAGATAATAAATGACAGCAGCTTCTATAGTATACAGAAACCCATATTTTCTCATCAGTAACTAAATACAGTTCATCAAGGCTGTAACTGACGAGGTTTGTATGATATAAGCGAACCTGACGGCCATTTATTCCAGTTTCCTTAACGCAATTACGGCGCGTATAATTGAATAATTCCCTTCGAGGAAAGTAACCATTGCATTTCGTTGCAATTCCAAGAATTTAACTTATTTTTCACTCTCCAGCCTGTTTTCCATGCAAATTGAAACTGCGATAACATCTAAAAATACTTTTTCGACGGAATCTGCATTTCAAACGGAAGCGATTACTTATTTGGCCGAGTTTAATATGACTTAATCGAATCGAATGGAATCGTTTGCATTAATTTTTAATCTCACTCTATCGATTATACATTAAATTTGTACCAAGAAATATGGCTTTTAATGAGTGTTGCTTATGCCAACGAAAACAATATTGGGTTTGTATCATTTAATCAGTTGACGCAAGCAAGTCAAATAATGTAAATGGTTTTTTTTTTAGTACTTCTAGACGCGATTGGGAAAAATGCTGAGAGTTAATTTTTATAAAAGCTTAGAGTTGCACAAGTTTGACTTGAATGTTTGAACTTGACTTGAGTTTGACTTAATTTCAAGTCAAACTCAAGTCAATCATTCCGACAAATAATTCAAGCCAAGTTAAACTGGTCAATCGTACAGGTTTGAAAATTCAAACTGTTTGTCAAACTAGTTTGAAAAAGTTTGAAAAATAATTTATTTCGTAGAGATATACTTTTTTGTTGAGATAGACATGTTAGTTGCAAATTAAGATAAGAAATTTAATAATACAAAGAGTTCCATATAAAAGTAACTTGATATAGGAAGCGATTATAGTTAAAACACGGTAATACATTTCTTAAAAATGATTGCTGTATGCTTAGAATTGCTTGCAAGTTTCGTTTTATCGATATCACTGTTTTATATTTTTATTTAAGTGATATTACTAGATTAAAAAAAATAATTCGTTGAATGGTTTTTTATCATAACAAGTGTAATTTAGTCTACTTTAACAAAAATTTATGAAGGAACAACAAAATATAATATTTTTAATAGAGTTTTAATAGGTTTAATGCATTCTTTGCGACTTTTCAATTTCGTTTTAAACAATTAGTTCACTATTTGTCATTTTATAACGCTGTTCTTTATTTCTACATATTATGCACTTTGCAATTTTAATTGTTTTGAAATCACCTGCCGCAACATAAAATAAATCAGTATATTTATTTTTCTTAATTATTAATACTGCTTCGACTACAGATTGTTTTTTTTAATTTTTGTAGTGGGAATACCTTCAAAATCAGACTCAATTTATTCTGATACTTATTCTGAGCCGAAAAATATCCAGGTTCAGATATTATCTAACAAAGCACACACTTCAAAACAAACGTAATAAACAAGACAAACATAGACGTCTAAATATGAACTACAAACTAATTTGCGGAGTAGGCGGATATCTACAGGGGGGATAGGGAAATCCCCCCCCCAAGAAGGTCAAAAATTTTTTTGACAAATTTCAATAAACATGGAAATGTATTAGCTGATATGATATTTAAACCACAGACAGACAAATAAAACCCAATAAACCCGCTATTTAGGGTAAATAAGAAAACTTAATGCATCTACATTAATTTATTTAAAATGTAAACCCAAACATAACATTATTTGTAGTCTGTATCCAAAAAAAAAATGTAAAACCAATAACCTTATGGTCAGTTTTGAATTTTAGAAATACTTTTCTATTGTCGTGTTTTCCAGGGAACGGAAGGTTGGTACCAGATGTTGTTTTCGATGAGATAAATGCCTCTGTTAATAAAGGAAAGTCATAAAAACTCCAAATGACTATTTTGAATTGTCCATTGATCAACCAAACAGTATTTTTTTTGCAACCATTAAGGGCATAGGCGTAACATGCCCCCTGTCAAAAAATATTCAATGTGTTTTAAATGTATTTATTTTTTTCGAATCCTGAGAAAACTAATAAATATTTTTGAAAAATTTAAAGGCAGCATGAAAGATTACATTATTTCTGAGGGCCGAATATCCCTGAAAACTTCTATAATGTTTATTTTAATAAGTTACAGAGTGAAAATAAAAGGGAAAATTTGGTGTGATTTTTAATTGAAATATTTCATTTAAAAGAAACTTAGATATTATTTATTCTAAGGGACTTTCAGCTCTCGGTAATAACGTAATCTTTCATTCTGCGTTTAAATTTTTCAAAAATACAGGATTCGAAAAAAATGAATATTTAGATTTAAAACACATTGAAACTTTTGACAGGCGACATTTTACACCTTTTCCCTTAACTAAAACTCGTAGTAACAAAGTGATTTATTCCTGCTCGAAAGTCAAACTATCCGTGTAGATTCATTTCTTCATATTACAAGTTGTAAGACTCCCGTTTAGTAATTCCTAAGTTCTTTATATCTTGAATGTACTAATCTGGTTACTGGTTAGTTTTTTTTTAAGTGAAACTTTTTATTAAATATAATATATTAGATTATAAACCTGGTACATTCCAGGTCAAATCACCCAGACAAAAACTTTTGGATCTCAGATTTGTCTGAAACTTAGTGTTTATATCTTCTGTTTAATTCTTCTTTTTTTCTCTCAAAATACCATTTTAAGCGATTTTACAGTGATTTGGTATTTATTTAAACAAATTCGCATTTTTTATCGTAAAAATATCACTAGAAAAAATAATGTTTTAATAGTAGGGACTCAAAAATTCATTATAACGCATCATAACAAGTTATTATAATTAAAAACAAGTTTTTGATAAAATTTTTGACGACACAAAAAAATTATAATAAACGAAATTATAGGAAATCATATTTTCAACAATTTCAGTCCTTACTATTTTTGTTGATGTTCAGAAATTTGTACTTTTGTTTGGATTTAATAGATTTTGATTCTGAGCCCACATATTGCTCATTTTCAACTGCTTTTAGGCGAAATTAATTAATTAATTAATGCACTAAAAGTAGGTATTGAAGCATTTTGATAGGAAAACATACAAAATATACAAGAAAAAGTATTTTATTGTTCATAAGACTATGGACATAGCAGGGTTTGATTCTACATTAACATTTCAGTGGTAAGTATTTTGAAGACGATTTAGAATTTAGAAGATTTTAAGCCGAAACCTTATGCCTGTAGTGATACTGTGTAAAAAATGGGAAAACGAAAAATTTTGAATTTAGCAGGTTGTGATTCTAATGGGCTCATTCATACTATGTATTTCCTTTTTTCCATAAAGCTGTTATCATGAAATATCCTTTAGTTATTGTACTCAAACAAAAATAGTCATACTGGTTATCTTCTTTCATCTAAAACGGTATAACAATTAAAAAAAGAACTTCTACATTTTAGCTTTAAAAAGTTCGAATCAGATTATACGGCAAATAATCGTGTCAGTTATATTTTCCGGCGTCATTTTTATTCCGGCTGCATGTGTGCTTTATTTGAGATATATGCGTTGTAGTTCCTATATTTATATTTCATCTACTTTTCTTTGTTTCGCCGTGTCTGCGAAATCTCGCGGATTTATCGCATAGTCTCCTTATTACGTGACAGCTGTGACCTTAACATATACCTATTTATTTTATATAGTACAGGAAGGCTCGATGTATAGACTCTTTCGAGAGTATCCGAGAAAAAAGCGCAAAGCTTTTCTGTATACAGAGTGGGCCAAAGAAAACAGTTCACCTCGATATTTGGCAGTATTTATTAGATTTTAAGGAAATGAAGAAGCAGGTCGATTTTTGATCTAAGCGCGGGACTCCACTTGCGATTTTGTAGTCGCGCGATTGTTTTATCGCGAAGATTGAACACCATTGTTTCAAATACAAGTCAATCCACGATTATTTAGTCGCAAATGGATTGACTTGTAGGTATTTGAAACAATGTGTTCAATTTTCGCGACAAAACAATCGCGGAACGACAAATCGTAAGTGGAGTCCGGCGCTAAGGCGGACACATTTTTACGGTACATACATCTGTAATTTATCAACCCCCTCCCTTCCACTCTCCCACCCCTTATTTTTAAGTAGGGAATAGGGATCGTGTGCTAGCTCATTTGAAAGCTTATTCAATTCTCTCTTCAGCAATACTAACATTGACATAATTATTTATACAGGGTGTCCAAGAAAAATTATTTTGAATTAAATGCATTGACACAAAAAGAAGAATGTATGTGATTTATTTAACTCAAAATACATTCTACTGCTCACAGAAAACATAAAAAAATGTTTATTTGATAAATAAACATTATTTGTTGCTTAAATTCAATATTCATCCTACCAAGAGGCAGATGGGTGGCAGCTTGAACATTCAAATTAAGCGAAAAGCAATGTTTATTTAACAAAAATAATTTTTTTCTGTTTTGTGACAGCGGTAGAATGTATTTTGAGTTAAATAAATTACATACATTCTTCTTTTTGTGTCAATTAATTTAATTAAAATATTTTTTTCTTGGACACCCTGTATAAATAATTATGTTAATGTTTATATTACTTAATAGAGAATTGAATAGCCTTTCAGATGAGCTAGCACACGACCCCTATTCCCTATTTAAAAATAAGGAGTGAGGAAAGTGGAAGAGAGGGGGTTGACAAATGACAAATGCATGTACCGTAAAAATGTGTCCACCTTAGATTATAAATTGAGCTGTTTCGTCATGTCCTTAAAATCTAACAAATATTGCCAAATATCGAGGTGGACTCTTTTCCTTGGCCCACACTCTATATATTTTTCGTTATAGGAGGTCAACGGAATATATACGGTATATGGGAACGAAGGTACCATAGAACCAAGACACATAGAAAATGATACATGGAATTACTATAGAGCTCTATGCAGAAGAAGCACAAATGACTCTAGTACCGAAAACATCAGAAAAAACCACAAATGAAAAAGTTTATATAAATACACAGCAAGTTCGAAAAATACTTTTTCTACGGCCGTGCTAAAAGAGGCACTTTCAACGCACGCATTTCGTTTCCGAAATTTGCACTTTCCCGCACAGCGTGCGGGAAAGTAAAATACCTTGTAATATGGCATTATAATATATGTACATGTATTATAATACATACAATAAACTAATAGTTAGATATTATTTACTAATTTATTTAAAATTTATCTTATTGTGTTCATGTTTTAATGAAATTAGCGCGATAGTTCGACGAAATAAAAGTATTTTGACATAATAGTCTAGTAAAATAAAATTACACTACATGTAAATCAAAATGTAAATTCGTACAGGTTGAAACAAATTTTATATCAAAGTTTAGGTGGGTACAAAAGATATTTTCAAGAAAGTATCCAAATCATACAAGGGGATCATTGTTTAAATAATTAAAAAGGGGTCATTTTTGAAAAAAAAATTACTTTTTTAACTGCTGAGGTCATTAAATTAGTAATGAAGGTCTATAGGATTGTTTTCTGTAAAGCTGAAGGGTAAATCTTTCACATAAGTCTTACTAAATTAAATTTGACCCCCTATTTATTTAAATAATTATACATAAAACTTTAAAAACAAATTTGCAAAAAATTATTTTTAGCGTTTTAAATAAGCACTATAAGATATCTTATTTTACAGGATAAGTTGTGCTATGTTATCAGTATTAAGCAAAAAAAAATTGGTCAAAAAATATTTAATATTTTTTGAGATATTGAATTTGTTTATTAAATGTTACTATATTTTCAATTGCAAAAACGCGGTTGTTGCCAAAAAAATATTCACCTGTATTAAATCTTATTATTTTTATTTTTATGTATATTTTCGATAAATGTATTGATAAATTTAAATTTCAATTAAACTGCCCCCTAAAATTGCATTTGAAAATAATTCAAATTTGTTTATAATTTGTTGTTTTAATAACGTCGCGGTGATTAAATATTTTAAAATGCCGTTTCGATAATTAGGTTCCTGGGAATTTTTCACTAATTAACAAATTTTTTTGTCTTTTTTTCCTCTTATTTTTTTTTTCTTGGCATTCTATTACTACGGGCCCTTTTTGGGTTAAGTTTCATTAAGAATGTCGAATCTCCAAGTTGTAGATTCTAGACCTAAAAATACCAAGATTGGTCTAAAATCACTTAAATAAAATGTGGCTACTTACTGAGTTTAAAAATTTAAAAATTATTTTCACCAAGTACTTTCAAACTATTAGACGTATCCTTATCATACTTTACAGAAAGTGTGGGTACTATACAGTCTACTAAATTCTGATAAATAAATGTTTCTAGCTACCACCAGAGGCGTACGACAGGGCCAGTTAATGGTTGACCCTTTCCAAATTCTACGCCACTGAGGGAATTACTATTTTAGCGAAATTTTTCGATTCTCCATTACTTTCTATGTAAATAATATACTCTTTACTAGTAATGATTAAGTCATTAGTTTTCGAGATATTGGACGTTAAAAATGAAACGGCATAGTTATTTTGATTCATTATTCATCATATTCATTTTAAACTTCCAATATCTCTCAAACTGATGATTTTATCAATATCAATAAAGTTATTTACATATAAAGTATTGGAGAATCGAAAAATTTCGCTACAATAGTAATTCACTCAGTGGCGTAGAATTTGGGAAGGGTCAATCATTCCCTATCCCCTGTCGTACGTCTCTGGCACTAGCTAGAAACGTTTATTAATCACAATTTAATAGGGTGTATAATAGCCACACTTTTTGCCAAGTATGATAAGGATACGTCAAATAGTTTTAAAGTACTTGGTAACAATAATTTTTAAATTTTTAAATAAAACACCCTGTAACTCAGTAAGTAGCCACATTTTATTTAAAAAATTTTAGTTAAATCTTAATATTTTTAGGTCTAGAATCTACAACTCAGAGATTCGACATTCTTAATAAAATTAACCCTAAAAGGGCCCGTAGTAATATAACTCCAAGAAGAAAAAGAAGAAGAAAAAACGACAAAAAAATTTTGTTAATTATTAAAAAAATCCCAGGAACCCAATGATCGGAACGGCATTTCAAAATACTTAATCACCGCGACGTTATTAAAAAAACAAATTATAAACAAATTTGAATAATTTTCAAATGCCATTTTAGGGGGGAGTTTAACTGAAATTTGAATTTATCAATACATTTATCGAAAACATACATAAAAATAAAAATATTGAGATCTTAAACAGGTGAATATTTCTTTGGCAACAACCACGTTTTTGCAATTGAAAATATAGTAACATTTAATAAACAAATTCAATATCTCAAAAACTATTAAATATTTTTCGACCAATTTTTTTTTGCTTGATACTGGTAACATAGCGCAACTTAGTCTGTAAAATAAGATATTTTATAGTGCTTATTTAAAACGCTAAAAATAATTTTTTGCAAATTTGTTTTTAAAGTTTTATATATAATTATTTAAATAAATAGGGGGTCAAATTTAATTTGGTAAGTCTTATGAGAAATATTTACTCTTCAACTTTGCAGAAAAAAATTCTATAGGCCTTCGTTGGTAATTGAATGACCTCAGCAGTTAAAAAAGTAATTTTTTTGCAAAAATGACCCCTTTTTAATTATTTAAACAATGATCCCCTTGTATGATTTGGATACTTTCTTGAAAATATCTTTTGTACCCACCTAAACTTTGATATAAAATTTGTTTTAACCTGTACGAATTTACATATTGCAATGCAGACAATTACAATGGTTTTGAATCGTCGTCATGGAAACCAATATCGTCGTCGTGGTAACCCATTATATTGGGAGTTTGGTTTTGACAACCTTGTCAAAGAATTAATTTGTGTATTTTCGCTTCTAAATAAAAATTGATTTACCTCTATTTTTTGTGGCTTTTTTCCAAACGTACGGCCCTAGAAAAAATATTGTTCCTATCTCAGGCGGAAAGATTAGAATAAAATATATCGTACAGTGTATAAACAAACGGACACTAAATACAAAGAAGATTGAAAAAACCCCATAAATCATACATAATCAGGAGACTCGTGTGGTCGAAATAGACAAAATAAAAAAAAAATAAACAAAATTCGCTCCTTAGTAAAAGGTAGTCGATATTTTGGTCTCTAATATTTAAGCCTGCTTTATAAAACCATCCCAACTTGGCACGTTATGCATGGTATATACAACAAAGATTTCGTTTGTACAGTTTTATCGATGGTGTTTATGAAAATTGGCGCAGATTTGATGTTGGTGCAAACATAGGCGTGACCAGGGGGGTTAGGGGGTTATAACCTCCCCCCTTTTGGATGTACTTTGAGCTCTATACACCATTATTATTCCATACCCCCCAGAGACCATCAAGTAGATGTAACACCCCCTAGGATCTTCCTGGTTACACTTCTGGGTGCAAACGATTGGAAGGAAGGAATAAAATTTATTTTATAAATCATTGTCGATCGCGGTTGCACAGTTTTAGCGTAGTTTTGGTAGTGTGTAGATGGAAATTGGGCCGATCAATCAGTTTGTTTACAAGTCTTTCTTTAGCAAGATTGTAACTGAATTCTTAAGAAATTGGAAGAGTTTATCCAATGCTATAGAAATGAAGTTCGCTTGTGGAATAAAAAAAGTAAAGATTATCACAACCACAATAAGAAGAACGCTGCCTAGGATAGGCTAATTATTAAGTACAAATATGTAGATCCTTATGCCAAAAGGAAGACGGTTGTGAAGAAAATAAAAAAAGAATGTGTGTGTACTTTGTACGCACACTTTGTACGCACACTATACTTCTATTATAACGCTATTATGTTATTATGCTAATTCAACGACATAAATATACTTAACAGTTACAATACAAAAAATTAACAATAATTACCAAAAATTAACCAAAACTTAACAATGCCAAAAATTAAAAAAAAATGAATCGTCCGGGATTTGAACCCGCTATCTCGCGATCTCTCGATCTCTGGTCCAATGCTCTACCAACCGGGCTATCAAGGCACGTGTTATTGACGTTTCGGATATACATAATTACACATAACGGTGACAAGTGAAATATAAAAATAGATATTTATTATTTTACGCCCGAGTAAGACAAATCCAAAGACACAAAAATTATAATAAATAATACATTTACTAAAAAACACTAATATATTATTTTAATGGCTTATTTGCGCTGATACATAATTTGAAAGATTAGCAACTAAACGTCATACTGTCTGTGTGCGCATGCGCGCAGATTTATGAAAAATTTTACTCTCAATCGCGCCTAAAGGAGTATAACTTCAAAAAATCGGGGGACTTCTTGCAACAAGGAACTCAACAAAGCCAAAAATCATTAAAATTGTCTTCGTCTTCTAGCGCGGACAACATGTTTATAGTGCGAGCTTCTGCAGAGAACTGATGATCGATGTAAATTTTGGATGCTCAATGGATACTCAATGAATGGATAAATTGTACAAATGAAATGCACATTAATGCATGCAGTAACATCGCTACAATAAATCGTTGTACTGTACTGTATTCCAGACATTAATAACCAAACCTATGCCAGGTATAAAATTTACAATAAAATTTTTATATATATATATATATACGGGGTATCATATCGGCTGACGCCGCATCCCCACACCTAACCGCCATCTATTTCTATCCTGGGCGTCTTCCTCTTCCAAATCTCGGTGTTCCATGGCCTTCCTTATCGTGTCATTCCAGGATAGTCTTGGTCTTCCCCTTTTATAAAATTTTTATAATAAAATTTATACTAGTTTTTTGTGTCTCTTGGAACATTGCAGTAAATGAAGATAACGGATTAACATTCTAAGCTGACGATATATTGTTTTTAATTTATATAATATTACATAATCTCAACAGATATTAAAATGAAAGTTATCCCTTGTTTATACAACTTCCTAAAAAATTTTCAAATCAGCGCAACCCAACAAAAATATAGTAAATAGTTGATGCTTTATGTCAGAAAAGATTGGCCGAATGGGCAACAGTTTTTTCGTATAGGCCATCCCGTAAAAACCGCTGCTGGAGCTCTAAAGAGTTAAAACTCACTTCGTGAATATTTAATTCCGTCAGCATTCGCCCTTGTATCGCTTCGCGTCTGATGACAATCTGAAACGAGCGAACTCGCAGATCGCTCATCGCGACGCGAACGATCGAGTCAAGCGAGCGCGCGACCGACTCCCACACCCTTTATCTTTCAGACTTCAAGAACATCATCAGTTTTTTTAATAAAAGGTAACCCACGTTACTTTTCGCGTACTTAAACGTGGAGGATTCTTTATGATTGGTTTACTTTATACTGAGTGTTTGCGAAATCAGCAAATTGTGTTAAGAACCCCATCTTTGGTTACTTTGGGCTAATTTTATTGCTGGAATCGAATCTTAGGATTGTATACATATATTAATAATATAGGTATGCAAAGTCCGCAGATAATGTGCTACTTTTTTTTATAAACAAAATGGCGCCCGAAAATCTTGTTTTTTCAATTTTTGCTCTATAACTCCAAAGATTTCAACTTTGCACCAAAAACACTCAAATAAGAATTCACCGTAATTAAATTCTGCAGAGACGTGTTTTTCCCGATTTACTTCGACGAAAATTTTCCCCGGAAAATGCGGGGATTTCCAACAAAATCTTTAATTTTCAACTGATATTTAAGATAAGTAATTGTTTATCAATAATTAAATAACTTGGTAATATAAAAGCTCTTTTCGTAAAGATTATAATTCCAGAAGCCGATGGAAATTGAATGAAGAGTTTAGCAACAATTGAATTGTTAATTAAAAATTTACGGTCGCTATAATAACCACAATAGCTATGATACATAAGACATAAGAATAACTATGATTTTTGTATAAAAAGACACTCTACCTATCTAATGTACTTTACAGAATTGAAATTGGACTATTTAAGCGGCCTCAGGAATATTTTAAAATTATAAACAATTTTTTGGCTTATAAACAAATAGAATATCTCGGGAAATATTAAATTAAATTAAATCGTGAAAACTGTATTGGAAAAAAAAGCGGCAGGACACTTCTTTTAAAAGAAAAAACTTTTAATTGTAATGAGTGGTTCCTGAGATACAACAGATCCAAGTTCACCAGCATTTACGGCAAAGATATAAACAATTGGACCATAATTTTCGAACCATCACCTTTTTATTTTTGTTCTCTTTCTCCACACCAATTTTTATATCTTTAAAATACTCATAACATATATTATTATAATAAAAACTATCGATATTACGAGTGAAAATTGCCAAAAATAGCAAAATTCCAATCAAAACTTAGGTTTAAGAAAATGTAATCTCAGAGTTTAAAATCGGTATACGTTAAAAAAAAATGCATTTTCTCGGCTTCTCATGGAGCAATTTTCTTCGTTCTTTCTTTGTTTCCAAGTAACTCGAGTAGAGCCATCTAACTAACGCATTATTAAATGTCAAACTTACTTTTGTTTTGTTATAATAGATTAATTTATTTATAAGAAAAGAAAACTATATATTTTTTCTAGTTGTAGACTTTTTTAGATAAAATTACTGCAAGTGTACCTTTTAACGTTAAAAACACAAATTCTCATTTGAAAGCTGTATAATTATTAACACAATCTTTATTTAAACAAATTAAAAATCTCTGTGAGAATAAATAAATAATAATAACAAAACACAAGCAACTTTGACATTTAATAATGCGTTAGTTAGATAACCCTACTCGAGTTACTTGGGAAAAAAAAGAATGAAGAAAATTGCTCCATGTGAAGCCGAGAAAATGCATTTTTTTAACGTATACCGATTTTGAACTTTGAGATTACATTTTCTCCAACCTAATGTTTGATTGGAATTTTGCTATTGTTGGCAATTTTCATTCGTAATATCGATAGTTTTTATTATAATAATATATGTTAAGAGTATTTTACAGATATGAAAATTGGTGTGGACAAAGAATACCAAAATAAAAAGATCATTCGAAAATTATGTTATTGTTGATATCTTTGCCGTAAATGCCGGCTAACTTTGACCGGTTGTATCTCAGGAACCACTCATCACAGTTAAACGTTTTTTCTTTTAAAAGAAGCGTCCTGCCGCTTTTTTTCCAATACCGTTTTCACGATTTAATTTAATTTGATATTACCCGAGATATTCTATTTGTTTATAAGCCAAAAAATTGTTTATAATTTTAAAATATTTCTGAGGCCGTATAAATAGTCCAATTTGAATTCTGTAAAGTACATTAGATAGGTAGAGTGTCTTTTTATACAAAAATCATAGTTATTCTTATGTATCATAATTATTGTGGTTATTATAGCGACCTTAAATTTTTAATAAACAATTCAATTGTTGCTAAACTGTTTATTCAATTTCCATCGGCTTCTGGAATTATAATCTTTACGAAAAGAGCTTTTATATTACCAAGATATTTACTTATTGATATACAATTACTTATCTAAAATTTTAGTTGAAAATTAAAGATTTTGTTCGAAAAACCCGCAGTTTCCGGGGAAAATTTTTGTTGAAGTAAATAGAGAAAAACACGTCTCTATGCAGAATTCAGTTACGGTGAATTTTAATTTGGGTGTTTTTGGTGTAAAGTTGAAATCTTAGGAGCTAGAGGGCAAAAATTGAAAAAACGATTTTAGGGCGCCATTTTGTTTAAAAAAAATGCACACTATCTGCGGACTTTTCATACATATATTATTAATATATAGAATCATAAGATTCTATTCCAGCAATAAAATTGCTGGTAAATATCTTTTCCCAAAAATGGCCTATTCTCCGATATGTATTGGGATATACTGCATCTCTTAGTAATCATCTTATTAAGTACAAGACAAATTATTTTAATAGTTAAATGTTAAATTCGTTTGTTTATAGTAAACATGATTGACCCATATTACCACACCTGTATCGGCTTTCGATACAAGGTCAGTTTGCAATAACAAATAGCATCCTTTATTTATAATCAAGTCGACACAGCATTTTTAATAAAAACATTCCCACTTTTATTTATAGTCCAGGGCGGATCTGTTTTGAGATGGACGTTGAGAGGTGACTCAATTTTTTTTGCAGAAATTGCTTGAAAATAAATCAAATAATAATATTTGAGTTATCCTCCCTCTCAAAAAGGTCCGGAACATTGTTTAAATAATCAAAATGTCAAAAATTGAAGGAAAAATACGATTTTTTTCTTCGTTTTTTGATTATAACTTTAAAAGTATTCATTTCCGAGAAAAGTTGTACTGACATAAAAGTTGCGTATTTAAATTTCCAACAATATAAAATTGGTTAAAAATTTAAAAAATAGTCACCCTAGTTGCAAAATAGCAATAATTGCGAAAAAAACATACAAAAACAAGTATTCGCATTTTACGTTTTTCAACCATTTATGATACACTTAGTACCTTCATATTTCACCCAGAAAAACTTTATGATACAGTAAAACAATACTGTAAATTTCTTTAAGATCGGTTTAACAGATTTTGCAAAATAAATTTTGCAATCCAGCTTTCGCAAAAAAAATTAATTTTTTCAAAATGTTACAGGACTGAAAATAAAGCAGATAGCAAGTTAAAAATTTTTTTTGCTTATAGAAGTGTACTGTACCTTTCATTTGCCATTTTCAAAATTAAAATCGATTAATTACCACGGCGTCAGAAAATTTTTGAAATAAACAATAATTTTTGGTGCTACGCGCAGGACAGCGGTGTTCGATTCACACAAGTTGATTTCCACCAAAATGCCTTCCAATCTTTATCTAATATATTATTTTCTTACTCTATATTTTGTTGTATTTTAATATTTTAATTCCACAAAAATCAAACTAATTTTATTATTGTTTGTGAAATATTGTTTAAACAATTGCATATGATTAAAAATAATAAACTTTTATTATTTAAGTTAAAATATATGAACAAAGAAAGTTTTTGCTAATAAAATTGTTATATCAAAGGATAGAGTATGTGTTTTTATTTTGCAATAAACAAATTTATTTATTTATATCGAAATGTAATAAAAACTAAAATGTATCAATAATTATCAAAGGTCATTGGAATGCCCAATCACAGCAAACTATCCGCTGTCCTGCGCGTAGCACCAATAATTAATGTTTATTTAAAAAAATTCCTGACGCCGTGTTGTTAATCGATTTTAATTTTGTAAAATTGCGAATGAATGGTACAGTACACTTCTATACGCAAAAAAATTTTCAACTTGCTATCTACTTTATTTTCAGTCCTGTAACATTTTGAAAAAATGAATTTTTTTTACGAAAACTGGATTGCAAAATTTATTTTGCAAAATCTATTGAACCGATCTTAATGAAATTTACAGTATTGTTTTATTGTATCATAAAGTTTTTCAGGGTGAAATATGAAGGCCCTAAGTGTAGCATAAATGGTTGAAAAACGTAAAATACGAATACTTGTTTTTGTATGTTTTTTTCACAATAATTGCTATTTTGCAACAATGGTGACTATTGTTTAAATTTTTAACCAATTCTATATTGTAGGAAATTTAATTACGCAACTTTTATGTTAGTACAACTTTTCTCGGAAATGAATACTTTTAAAGTTATAATTAAAAAACGAAGAAAAAAATCGAATTTTTCCTTAATTTTTTGACATTTTGATTATTTAAACAATGTTCCGGACCTTTTTGAGAGGGAGGATAACTCAAATATTATTATTTGAGTTATTTTCAAGCAATTTCTGCAAAAAAATTTGAGTCACCTCTCAACGTCCAAATGTACTAATATTTTTACAGATGCGCCCTGGTCTATTATACCAAAACAGTAAACAGGGGAATCCACATTCTTAGTTCTAATTTCATTGCGAAAAGATTAGTCATTGGTATTTGAGATCCCAACGGGAAAACATCACAGCTACTAAATATTATACCACCAGCTCTTTACCGTAGTTACTTCAACGTACCAATAAATGAATTTACAGTGAGTATTGTTACTTCATCAACCCTTATGGTAGGGGGTAACCACCCCTCAATTATCTGAGATGGTTCAGATAAACAGGAACCACCATAGATAATCTGCCCAGACTAGGTGTTGTGTGTAATTGCAGCAGAGTAATAAAACAGCGAAGTTGAATATTTTGGACATATATTGAGAAATCAAAAATATTGGATAACAATTATAATTAATGGAAGGAAAAATAGGAGGAAACTGGTCAAACCAAAAGTACTACGTCGGTCAATAAGTCCCGGGCTCATATTTACAGATGCTAGCGTGTGTTGACACCAGGGTGTTGAAATCAGGGTTTGGAAAAACAGTACATTTACAAATACTAACAGATTTGGACACCAGAGTGGTGAAACCAGCTAGCTTTTGGAGTGGCTATATATTCACACATGCTAACGACTCTTGACACTGCTTTTAAATGCTACTGGCAGTTTCCATAAATGAGTATAAAGACTTAGTTAATAAATTATGTAATTACATTAATCAATAAGCGAGATAAAATATTTAGAGATGAATATTTTAGAAGTTTGTGATACGAGCCGAAGGTGAGTGTCGTAAATCATCAGAGTAATAGCCATTACATGGCTAAACGAGATAACCTTGATGAATAAAGAATAATTTTTGCAAAAAACTGTTGTTACACTGTAACTGTAAAGGCGGGTATACATATGCGCTCTGCTCGGTGTGCGAGCCGCTCGCGCGCAGCATATTCTTCAGATTAGTACCTGTTTTCAAGTGGCGCACAAACGGCACGCACACGGCGCACCACGATCTAGCTTCTGTTGGTTTTTCAACAAACGCTTTGATGGTTCGCGATACGTATTTGGACGGGTTTGCAAATGGTTTGTTGGTTTTTGCTCGCCTGAGTTGAATATCTGTTAGTAATGAATAGAGTGGTCGGAACTGTCGGAAGGAAATATCAAACTTATTGATGTTTACCGTGGAAAATCATTATTGTGGGATCCTCAACAAAGAACCATTTAAAGAAACAACTTAAAGCCGATATCTGAAGGGAAATAGAAGCTGAAATTAAAAACATACATGCAGACCAATGTAAAAAAAGTCATTTCATTGTTGTCTTCTTACCGGCGCGTGAGAAATACAAAATAAAATTTACTATTTTATTAGGTCATAAGCCACAATTCAAGTTTGAAATCAAGTTTGAAATCAAGTTTACTTGACGTTTCGACTTTCACTTCGGAAATAGTTATCAATATAAAAAAACATTCATAAACTAAAACTTTAACTTTGTTTCTGGTGAAGCAACGCGTGTCTGGTGAAGCAACGCATTTGAAACAAGCAGATATATTATAATTGGGTCACCGGAAAGCGAAAAAGGTAACGCACAACTTGGAAAAGCCTATAGTTTTCTAACTTCGCTTCTGGTGAAGCAACGGAGTTGGAAGAAGCAGATATATTATAATTGTGTCACGCGAAAAAGGTAACGCACAACTTGGAAGAGCCTATAGTTTTCTAACTTCGCTTCTGGTGAAGCAACGGAGTTGGAACAAGCAGATATATTATAATTGTGTCACCGGAAAGCGAAAAAGGTAACGCACAACTTGGAAAAGCCTATAGTTTTCTAACTTCGCTTCTGGTGAAGTAACGGAGTTGGAAGAAGCAGATATATTATAATTGTGTCACGCGAAAAAGGTAACGCACAACTTGGAAAAGCCTATAGTTTTCTAACTTCGCTTCTGGTGAAGCAACGGAATTGGAAGAAGCAGATATATTATAATTGTGTCACCGGAAAGCGAAAAAGTTAACGCACAACTTGGAAGAACCTATAGTTTTCTAACTTCGCTTCTGGTGAAGCAACGGAGTTGGAACAAGCAGATATATTATAATTGGGTCACCGGAAAGCGAAAAAGGTAACGCACAACTTGGAAGAACCTATAGTTTTCTAACTTCGCTTCTGGTGAAGCAACAGAGTTGGATAAAGCAGATATATTATAATTGTGTCACCGGAAAGCGAAAAAGTTAACGTACAACTTGGAAGAGCCTATAGTTTTCTAACTTCGCTTCTAGTGAAGCAACGGAGTTGAAACCAGCAGATAAATTATAATTGGGTCACCGGAAAGCCAAAAAGGTAAGGCACAACTTGGAAGAACCTCTAGTTCTCTAATTTTGTTTCTGGTAGTTTTCTAGTTGTAGGAACAAGCAGATATATTATAATTGTGTAACCGAAAAGCGAAAAAGGTAGTCCTTGAAATGTTCAGGACCAAAACAATGGCTTAGCGAAAGGCCATACGGGCGATAATTTACGGCGCCATAAGAGCAGTAAACCTGACGAGGCATTGGTTGACTAACCAATTGTAGATGAAGTAGTTAGCCAACCAATGTCAGGTTTACTGCTCTTACGGCGCCGTAAATTATTGCCCGTATGGCCTTTCGCTTAAAATTCGACAATTTTTACGATTTTATATCAGGAGATCAGAAACGCGAAAGGGTTGTGGAAGATGAAATCAACTTTACATGAAATCAACATTACATGAAATCAACTTTAACTTAAGAATACCCGAAAATCAGACGAAAGAAAATCAGAGAATATCAGAAAAATCATAAATAATTACTGTGAAATCTTCTGTTAGTAATCCCATAGTAAATAACGAGGAAAAAAAACCTCATGATTTGATCCCGACAAGGTAAACATTTATTCGTACATTTAGTTTACTCTCAAAATCAACACGAAACGTTTGAAATATTTTATTAGAAATATTTTTACTGTTTACTTGGAACGTCAAATAAACTTGATTCAAACTCAAACTGTGACTTATTTCACATAAAATAGGAAATTGCATAAGATGCCACAAGAAAATAGTTTCAGCACAATACTAAAATAAGATGTAGTAGAAGTACAGGACAGAGACATGATTATCTACAATTACTAAACGTTCGTAAGTTTCCTCTGGTTCGTCAAAATGAAAATTTTTAACGAACAATAACCGCGCCACGAACGCGCGGCGCTCACACGGCGCGGAGTTCGCGGCGCGGATATCTGTCTCCGCCTTTAGGCCCGGCACTTATTGACGGACGCGACGGTTTTTAGTCTGTAGAATAATACCTGTCCTGTAAGAATGCATATGGATAGTATGTATTACTATAGGCGAAGCAATATAGCACTAAAATCGGCCTTACCTCCGAAAAAAACGGACAAGACGGATCTTAATAATTATTTTTGCATTCGATTCGTGAATGCGCCAGGAAACTTTGTGACCACTAGCCATGAGATAATATTGAAAAACTGCATACAAAAATGCATTCTTAAACTTCATTCTTAAAAACTGCATTCTTAAAGTGCATCTCAAACAGACAATAAAAAAAATTCAGAACTCGTTAATTATCAGCGGAAATGAGTTCAATTTTGTTACTCGGGGATTTTTGGAGTCGCTGAAAACGAATATGATGTCGTAAGTGATCTCCGGAGTACCTGGTGCCCAGGGTACCTACTGTTTACCTCGTCTTCTGGAGTTTTCGGCAAATTCATTAAAACATTGTCATAAATCATTACTCGGGTGTTTTTTGGGGTCGCTGACGACGAATATGAAATAAGAAGTGATCTCCGGATTACCTGGTGTCGAGGGTACCTACTGTTTATCTCGTTTTATGAAGTTTTCGGCAAATTTATTAAAAAATCAGTAAAACATCATCAGTCACGACATAAACAGTAGGTACCCTGGACACCAGGTACTCCGGAGACCACTTCCGATGTCGTATTCGGCGTCAGCGACCCCAAAAACCCTCGTGTAATGATTTTTGACTAATTTTTTAATGAATTTGCCGAAAACTCCACAAGACGAGGTAAACAGTAGGTACCCTGGGCACCAGGTACTCCGGAGATCACTTACGACGTCATATTCGTTTTCAGCGATCCCAAAACCCCCCTAGTTACAAAATGCACTCATTTCTGCCGATAATTGACGAGTTCTGAATTTTTTTTATTGTCTGTTTGAGATGCACTTTAAGAATGCATTTTTTGTATGCAGTTTTTCAACATTACCTCATGGTTAGGGTTTACAAAGTTTCCTGATGCATTCATGAATCGAATGCAAGAAGAATTATTAAGCTCCGTCTTGTCCTTTTTTTTTTCGTAGGTTCAGTGCTTTATTATTGCTTCGACTACTAGGAGAACATTATTATTTAGTGAAAAGTTGTGTTTCTGATCTAATAGTACATTCTTTCACGGCTTTTGCCGTAAATTTTAAAGAACCGCATGATTGACATGATATTTGGCATACGCATAGCTAACATGTCAAAGAAAAACAGTGATGTGGTGCCGATGTGTGCTTTTGTCCTCGGGATGTCCAAGATAATTCCTGAAATGGATAAACTGACTAATTTTAAGCAACTTTTGTTCTATAGAGTTTTTCACCTAATCAATACTTTTCGAGTTATTTGCAAGTGAATATGTTCATTTTTCAACAAAATAACCACGCCTTTAGACGGTTTTTCGCAAATAACTCAAAACCTAAGCATTTTGTCGAAAAAAATATTCTTAGCAAAAATATAGCCTCTAAAAAATTGAAAAAAAAAACGGTGTATATGTATATTAGGTCTCTATACCTAGCAAAAACAGAGTTATAGCTAATGAAAAATAGGTTCATATTCTAAAAATTCCAAATAGAATAATTCAATTTGAAATATCCAAATAATGAAGCATTCTTGGGGAAAACACATTACAACATTTTAAAGTGTTTAAAAAAATCTTTATATGTTTTTATAAAAAAAATTCTAGTATCAAATGTAAGCAAGTTACGCTCAAAATAAAGTTAGTCCCCTGTGTAGTCCCCTGTGTGTTGGTCAAAAAAAAATCAGGAAGATCACCCCCTTCCCCAATTAACAACGTAAATGAAATTAATCGTTACCGCTTCACAAGTTACTTTACTTATGTTGTGTTAATATGATCTGTAAGTTCCATCGATTCAAAGTGCTTATTTTTGAAAAAATTTAGTGTTAAAGTAAAATTTTTAAACATTTTAATTTTGAAAAAAATGCTTTTTTTCAAAATAACTTAAAAATTGTTAGAGATACCAAAAATATTAAACAATACAAAAAGTCGGATTTAATTTTCTGAATATTTTGAATTTTTTTGTTTTTTTGTAAGACAAAAATTGGTTAAGATTCGGTTTTCTAAATTTGCATACACTCGTGATAAGTGACTCGTTCAAGCCCTTTTAACTACAGCTCTTTCAAAAATAAGGACTTTAAACCGATGAAACTTACAGATAATATGACCAATATATGCGCGAGTAAAAAACTTGTGAAGTGGTAACAATTAAGTTCATTTGAAATGCTAATAAGGGGCTGATTTTCCCGATTTCTTACCAAAAAAAAGGGACCAACTTTATTTTGAGCGTAACTTGTTTACTTTTGATGCTAAAAAATTTTATTAAAAAACAAAAATCAGCATTTTTTAAACAAAAAGTTAAAATGAGTTTTCCCCAAAGAAGTGCTTCGTTTTGTGGTTTATCGCACGTTAAAATATTCGATTTGTAATTTGACGAATATGAACCTATTTTTCATTAGCTATAACTCTGCTTCTACTAGGTATATTGGCCTAATATATACACCATGTTTTTCACTTTTTTACGTGATATATTTTTGGTAAGAATTTTTTTTTCGACTAAATACTTACTTTTTGAGTTATTTGCGAAAAACCGTCTGAAAACGTGGTTATTTTGTAGAAAAATTAACATATTCACTCGCAAATAACTCGAAAAGTATTAACTTAGTGAAAAAACTTTATAGAACAAAAATTGCTTAGAATTAGTAATTTTATCAATTTCCGGACTTATTTCGAACATATATTTTTCACCCCCAAAAGGGGGTGAAACTTACCCCTGGATCAAAAACACACATCAGCACAATATCACTTTTTTTCTTTGACTTGTTAGCTACGTGTATGCAAAATTTCATGTCAATCCAAGCGGTTCTTTAGAATTTAGAGGTTTTGCAATATTTTACCTTCAAAGGATGTACTATAAATCCTGAACGCTCCTTTGCTTTATTTTTCCACTTGTGCACCTAAATTTTTTGTTTCATTTAAAAATTTAATCATATTTGACGTCATCGCACTTGGTTTTTGTTGTTCTTACTGCAGTTATAAAACTATAACATAGTCATTATCATTTTAGAGCTGGCTGCACCTTATACTTAAACTTGTTCCTCCGGGAGCTCCTGTATTTGCCGGGATTTAATTAAGCTCGTTGTGCATTTTTGTTGTTTATGAAAATATGCCGCAAGAATTTTAAATTGAACGTTACCTTTAACAATATGGCTTATTAAATAAAGGACCACAGGGAAATAAGCAAAAAAGACACTGTTCGGGATTTTAAATAAGAATATTAAATTGAACGTTACCTTTATAGTCCTGTCGCCAGGGAGGGGTACAACGGCCTTCTTAATTCAGATGGACTTAACCAAGTTTTTTTTATGTATTTTGACCTGTAGAACACGAATTTTTTGGGTAACAGTTGATCCGGATGTCGATAAGATTGTTATAAACAAAGAACTTGAGGAATCACATAACAGCGATTTCTCGCAAAACAAAACATTTTTTCGTATTTTTTGTGTCATTCTAACCAAAAAATGTTCCTACTAGTTTTTTCGTAGGATGCATAGTTTTCGAGATAAACGCGGTTGAACTTTGAAAAAATCGAAAAATTGCAATTTTTGAACCCGAATAACCTTTGAATAAAAAATAAAATAGCAATTCTGCTTACCGCCTTTAAAAGTTTAAGTGAAATTATATCTGTTTTGAATATTTGCATTGCTAAAAATTTATTTTTTGATTGTTAAAAAAAGCTATAAACACATAGTGTTTTCCCGTGCCTAATACATGCGTTTTAATGCATGCTACGTAGAAATAGCCCCGCTTGCACTTTTACCTCTTCTACCTACTCGTTCGGGTTTAAATGAGAAATCATTGAAAACATCACTCAAGCACTAGGTGTTTATAGCTTTTTTTAACAATAAAATAATAAATTTTTAGCAATACAAATAATTAAAACCGATATAATTTGACTTGAACTTTCAAATGCGGTAAACAGAATTGCTATTTTATTTTTTAATCAAAAGTTATTCGGGTTCAAAAATTTCAATTTTTCGATTTTTTGAAAGTTCAACCGCGTTTATCTCGAAAACTATGCATTATACGAAAAAATTTGTAGGAACATTTTTTGGTTAGAATGGCCCAAAAAATACAAAAAAATGTTTTGTTTTGCGAGAAATCGCTGTTATGTGATTCCTCAACTTCTTGGTTTATAACAATCTTATCGACATCCGGATCAACTGTTACCCAAAAAATTCGTGTTCTACAGGTCAAAATACATAAAAAAAACTTGAGTAAGTCCATCTGAATACAGGAGGCCGTTGTACCCCCCCTGGCGACAGGACTATTAACAATATGGCTTATAGTCCAGCCGATATGTGAAACAATTGTGCATTTAATGATAGAAGCATATAATTTGGACCACATATACTACATATTTAAAGGTTCAAATTTAGATAGGAAGCCATCTCAGATTTTGCCTTTTACAAAAATGGCGGGCATTCAAAATGGCGACTATACATATGTGACTAATGGCACGATAACTTTTGAACGAGAAATCAGATGTCAACCAAATTTGGTATGTAAGTTCTTTCTTTGATGTATAAGATCGAGGTATTGAACCGGAAGAATCGGTTTACCAGAAGTTGTGCTTTTCCTGGTTTTTATGTAAAAATATGTTGTTATTTTTTCAATTCTTTCACCCTGTATGTATTAATTTTTCAAAAAGTCAATACCGCCATTGAAAAGAGCGCAAAAATATTTTTTAGGAAATATTTTGAACTTTTTAGTTATGTTAATTACCATTTAAAAATGCATAACGTGTCTTCACATGTACGGCAGATTCGTGCAAATATTATAAGAATATTATTGTGCATTTAATGGTAGAAGCATATAATTTGAACCACATATACTACACATATAAAGATTCAAATTTAGATATGAGGCCATCTCAGTTTTTGTTCCTTTTACAAAAAAGGCGGGCATTCAAAATGGCAACTATACATATGTGATTAATAGCACGATAACTTTTGAACGAGACTTTAGATTTCAACCAAATTTGGTATATAGGTTCTTTCTTTGATGAATAAGATCGAGTTCTTGAACCGGAAGAATATGTTTCTACTGTTTTTTTATGTAAAAATATGTTGTTCCTTTTTCAATTCTTTCACCCTGTCCCTGTATATATAAATATTTCAAAAAGCTAATACCGCCATTGAAAAGACTGCAAAATATTTTTTCTACGAGCGTGCAAAAATGTCTACTTTCGCGCATGCATTTTAGTTTAGAAAGTTTCACTTTTTCGCACGCGTGTTACTTTTCTGCACGCGGTTTTTACTTTTCCGCACGCGTGGTAATTTTGATATGTTAATATGACCTTAAAGTAATTATAATACATGCAATAAACTAATATTTAGATATTATTTACTAATTTATTTCAAATATATCTTATTGTGTTCCTGTTTTAATGAAATTAACGCGACAATTCGATGAAATAAAATTATTTTGACATAATATTCGAAAGTCAAATCGGTAGACAATAACAGTCGTTTTAAATCATCGTCATGGAAATCAAGATCGTCGTCATGCTAACTAATTATATTGAAAGTTTGGTTTTGACAACCTTGTCAAAGAATTAATTTGTGTATGTATTTTCATATTAATTAAATTAATTGATTAAGATTTGGTAATTTTTTAAGGACTCTTAGAAAAAATATTGTTCCTAACTCTTGCAGAAAGTCTCTTTTCCGCACTCGACTGCTTGTCGAACTCCCGCTTCGCGTCGTTCGGCAAACTGCAGTCGCGTGCGGAAAAGAATGACTTTCTGCACTTGTTAGGAAATAGTATATTGTGCAACAAGTGCAGAAAGGTACTAATTTCTCACGAGTTTGAAAAGTTGCGGTACGAGCGCAAGCGAGTGCCGCAATTCAAACGAGTGAGAAATTACCTTTCTGCACGTGTTTCACACTATACTTTTTCTACAAGCACAGTTTTTCCTAAAAATAAAAATCACAATTTCCAAACGACGAGTAATTATAATAGATACCTATGTGATAAATTTTAAACTGTATTTAATTAATACCTACTAATCAATTTAAATTCCTTATACCTAAATAAATTGCACAGAAATCAGTTAAAAAATTAATGCACTGCCTTAATTTGTTTCAATTTAAACAATTATTACACATTATTGGCATTATATTTATGCAGTCACGGATTTACACAAAACCTACTTCATTCGACGTCTCTTGCACAGGTTGCTAAATCCTTATTGGTTATTTGATAATTATAAAATGTTTAATAAGAACAAAATTGTAAAATAAAACAGTTGTAACATCCATAATTTAGTTTCTATGCTATAGTTAAATATAATAATTGTCTTATAGGTTATATATTTGTCTAAAGTTTAACCACGGATGTAAACAGAATATAACGTTACTCAGAATGCGGTAGTCCACGGATGTAAACAGAATATAACGTTACTCAGAATGAGGTAGTCAACTGTGCAGAAAAGAACTTTGCGGCACAGAAACGTCACTTTGCGGCACAGAAACGTCACTTTTCTGCACACTAATGTCAAATATCTTATACTGTGAGAAAATATCAAGTTTGCTAACATAAAACCGTGCAGAAAAGTGCACTTTGAATAGTGGTTGTAGAAAAATAACTATTTTAGGAAATATTCTGTATTTATATATTCTATTTATTTTATATAACTTTTTAGTTACAGTAGTACCTCGACATACGAGGGTAATTTCTTCCGTAACCTTGTTCGTATGTCAAATTGCTCGTATGTCAAAGCAATTTTCCCCATTGAAATTAACTGAAATGTCATTAATCCCTTCCAGTCCCAAAAAAAAGGAGTACGGTCCTGGTAGGCAAATTGTGAGGTTGATTAACGTCTGTTCCGTGAATAATCCAATTTCCATTGGAATTACGAATAGATAAATCGCCAAGTTAACACAGTGTGTAAATAAAAGTACAAGTGCACTAGTGAGTGAAAATAAATCGTCCAAAGCATCGAAAAAGTAAGATCTCTCCATTATTTACTGTAAACAGGTATTTTAGATGCCAATAATTATTCGAACAATATAAATAAAATAAAACCACTGATAAGAAATTCAAGTTTTGATGGGTCAAACAGACTTGATTTATTTTCGCAGTGCAGAGTCGGACTTATAAAATAAATCTAAAATAGTGCGAGAATTAAAAATCAATAATTTTAATTTTTACGGTGATTACGAACTGGCTTAAAGTTAATTTCTAAATTAAGTTTATAGATTGTGTCTAATATAGGTTTATTTTTTAAACTAACCTTATATTTTATATTGTATTCTATACAGATTTTTCTAATTGTAACATTTAGCGGGGCACTTTTAGAAAATGGAAAGAAAGGATAATGACACAGGAAGTGAAACCGATGACGAAACGAAACGCAAAAGAGAAAACTTGGATGATTGTTTTAATAGAAGTAAAATTACAAAACGGTCACCAAGCAAAGCAGGCAACGAAAAAAATGAAGACAGGGAAAATGTTATGATTACGATGATGAGAGAGCTCATGAATAAAAATGATGAAATGCTTCAGGAAATAAAACAAATAAGAAAAGAACAACAACAAACCAATAAAGAGTTAATGGATGTAAAAGTAGAGAATCAAAAACTAAAAAAAGAAGTAAAATTGCTACATGAAAGAATGGAGCAACTGGAGAAATTTAGCAAAAAGAAAAGCTTGATCGTAACTGGGTTGAAAGTACAAACAAATGATGATAAGAAATTAAAAGAAGAAATGGAAAATTTCATAGCCCAAGAGTTGCAAACACAAATAAAACTAAGAAGTGCAACAAAAATAGGAGAAACAGTATGCGCAATAGAGACAGAAACTTTCACGGATAAAATGGAAATCCTAAACAAGAAAAGTAAACTAAAACAGCATAAAGACCGTATCTATATAAACAACGATTTGACATCGAAAGAAAAAGAAATACAAAAGGAAATAACTAAAATAGCAAAGGAAGAAAGAAGCAAAGGTAAGCAAACGAAAATCGGCTACAAGAAATTAATAGTAAATGGCAAAATCTGGATATGGGACGAGGAGAGAGAACAGCTGATAGAAAATTCAAAAAACTAATAAACGAAGAACAGCGGCTGAAATATGGTATTGACATGGCAAAAAAAGGAATAACGACTTTGGAAAATGAGGGAAAAAACGATACAAATAAAGAAAAACATGAGGAAATAATAAAAATTGGAACCTGGAATGTACGAAGTACGTACGAAGAGGGTGCCTTAAAAAATTTAGATAATATTATGGAGAATTACAAAGTAGACATCCTGGCCTTACAAGAAACAAAACAGTTGGGAACTGAAATAGTCAAAATAGGAAAAAGAACCTTTTTTAAGAGTGGTGGGACAAACAGATATTTTGGAGTTGGATTTATGGTGACAGAAAAAATAAGTAAATTAGTTATAGACTTCCAAGCAATATCAGATAGAATATGTTATTTAAGAATAAGAGGAAAGTACAGAAAAATTAGCATCATTAATGCACATGCCCCCACTGAAGAAAAAGACCTAGAAACCAAGACAGAGTTCTATGAGAAGCTAAGTAATTTGATGGATAAAATTCAGAAATATGACATAAAGATAATCGTAGGAGATATGAATGCCAAAATAGGAAGAGAAGAGATTTACAGAAGTATAACGGGTGGAAAAAGTTTGCATAAGGAATCAAATGAAAATGGGAAAAAATTAATTGAATTTGCAACAGAAAATAAAATGAAAATTGTAAGCACAAGATTTGACCATAAGGATATTCATAAGATAACTTGGATATCTCCAGATGGAAGGACAAAAAACCAGATAGACCACGTATTAATAGAAAGTAAACATATCAGAGCAATTACCGATTCCAGAAGCTACAGAGGGGCAGATACCAATAGCGATCATATTCTAACGATAGCCAAACTTAAACAAGAGCTGCCAAGAAACCCAAGAACAGCAAAAGAAAGATTAACATACAAGATAGAATTACTTAAAGAAGAAAAAACGGCAAACAAATTTGTGGCAGAGATAAATAAAAGACTTCGTTACCCCACCGCAGAAGATATTGATGAAGAATGGAGGAATATACAGATAGCGATGACAGAAGCAACGGAACTATGTCTAGGAAAAGTACAAGCAGAGAAACGAAGAGACTGGTTTGACGAGGATTGTAAAATAGCATTGATACGTAGAAATAAGCTGATAAGAACAGATACTACACTTTGATCTTAGCCAGAGGCCGAGAAGCCGTAGAAATAGGAGTTTAGTTCTAGCAGCCGTAGAGGTAACATCGTTTAATAGTGGCTTGTGAATTTAACCAATATAAGTTAAAAGTTAAACAGTTTTTATTGTAAACACAACTGTAAGTAGAAAAACTTAATTTTTAAAAAAGAAATACAATTTACATTTCAACGTTCTACTCAATCGAAACCAGAATATTGCCTTAGAACAGTTGAATAGTTTTTACTATAAACACACCTGTAAGGAGAAAAACCCAATTTTTAAACAAGAAATACAATCTACATTTCAGCGATCTACTTAATTGAAACTTGAGTATTGCCTTAGACAAAAACTTAAGTAATTAGTGGTACCTTTAATAGTACGGTTAATATTACTATAATGGATTTAAATTGTCAGGCATGCCATAAAATTATAACACCGACAGATGGTAGCAAACTGGAATGTTCTGGATGCAAAACAACATGGCACGGTGTTTGTGCTCAACCTCAACCCTTAAATTTTTCACCTGCAACCTTGTTGACATGGAAGTGTCAAAATTGTACCACAGAAGCAGATGCTAGCACAATGCACTTCAACGCAATTATGGCTCAGCTTGCTAATTTAAGTAACGCTATCGCAACATGTAACACTCGAATGTCTGACTTACATAATTTAGTAAATTCTCAGTCGGCAAAAATTGACGCTTGCATCTCGGAAATAGCGGTTCTAAGAAGAGAAAACGAACAGCTAAAAATTAAAATCCAGAAAATAGAATCCTCTCCTCCCGAAAATATCCTTATAGAGCTGGCTGATAGAAAACAAAGGGAAAAAAATGTTTTGCTCATGGGTGTTCCAGAAAATACAGAATCCGATGAAGTTAATGCACAACAAATATTAAATCAGGTAGCTCCTAACTTACAAATAGCTTCGCATCGCCGGCTTGGCTTTCCTCGCCAAGATATGAAACCAAGGCCGCTGAAAGTTACTATGATGTCCAGTGAAGATGCCCTTTTTGTTCTTAAAAATAAATCTAAACTGAATCAAAACTCAAACTCAAACATATACATAAAACAAGATCTGACACCTTGCCAGTCAAAATATCTAGCTGAATTACGAACAGAGCTACAAAGTCGTATAGATAATGGGGAGAAAAATTTAACGATTAGATACATAAACAAAATACCTAGAATTACTACAAGAGGAACAACCAAACGTGATAGAGAGGAACAGGAATCACCTAGACGTGAAAAGGGACTCAAGACTTCAAAGCCTGCTTTATGTGGGGCAAACTCATCTGTACCTGAATAGCAATCATTCAAAATAGTATTTTGGAACTGTCAAGGATTTGCCAATCTGGATGAATTTGTTAGAGATTACGATGATTTTTCGGTTTTATGTCTTACTGAAACATGGCTACTTAATGAGTGTAATAATTTGTCAATTGTTTTGTCATCCTATAATGTTATAAGTAGTCCTGCTTCGAAAGAGTAATCCGTGGGCAGAGCAAGCGGTGGTATCTACATATTTTATAAAAATTTTAATAAAATATTTTATAAAACTGGTTTCTCCTTCGGAAGAGTCTATTATTATTTGCACAGTATATTTTAAACCGTCCTTAGATATTGTGTATATTATAGAACTTTTTCAAGTATCTCTGTCGGAAATTCTAGAAAACCATTTCGATGTTCCGCTTCTAATTGGCGGTGACTTTAACAGTAGAATATCAGATATTGGAGAAGTTCCGCCAGAGATGCTGGAGGGCACAAATCTATCGGAGTATCGTCTAAGCAATGACATGGTTTTAAATACTAAGGGGCGCCATATTATTGACTTCATGAACACCAACTCTTTCTGTCTACTTAATGGGAGGACTGAGTCTGATACACCGGCACAATTTACTCACATTAGCAAAGCTGGAAATAGTGTAATTGACTTAGCATTTATCCAGAACAGTGCAATACCTATTATCCAAGATTTATGTGTAATGAACCATAACAGCCCTTCTGACCACTTTGGTATACTGGTAACTTGCGTTTCCGACTTTTTTCGAGAAAGTCGTTTCAAAAAAGCACTTCCTATACAAAAAAAAAACTATATATCAATGGAATACTGACCTTGCCTTTTTCTATAAAATTTCTATGCAACATTCGAATAAAACGTCTCTTTCTATAAATATTGATGCACAGGAACTATACAATAATCTAATGTCAGCAATTAAAGAAACTGCTTCGCAATTACAACTTTGTAAAGAAAAATCTTTCCCGTCGTGTATCAGGCAAAGTCCTCCATGGTTTGATCATGAATGTACCTCAGCTAAAAACAACATGAAACAAAGCCTCAAAACAGCTAAATCAAATAACTTCCGCGACCCCTATAAAACAAATTTTTTGACATCAAAAAAAGCCTATAGACAAATAATTAAAAAGAAAAAACATATATATTTTCATAACCTGTATTCTCAACTTGCAAACAGCAGGGACTCCAAAACATTCTGGTCAGTGATTAGGAAATTTCGGAAAAATCACAATACTTCTTTTATCGATGTAGACGTATGGGAGCAATTTTATTCGAATATATATCCCCCAAAACTATATCATAATGCCCGTTTTTTTGATGCAAGACATCCCATTTTTGACGCTATTATAACCAGTGACGAAATATATAGAGTCCTAAATAACTGTCCCAATCGTAAAGCACCTGGAACTGACCATATTTCTTATGAATTCTTTAAAAATCTTCCAAATAATTGGATACTGTATTTAACGGGCATGTTTAATAGAATACTGGAAACAACCATTACGCCGCATAACTGGAGTGAAGTCATTTTTACTATGATATTTAAAAAGGGCAACAGAGATGATCCAGCAAACTATAGAGGTATTGCCTTACTTAATTGTGTTGAAAAAATATTTACTAATATTTTGTTAAACAGACTCAGAGATTGGGTTGAAGTAAATAATGTTCTTCCCGAATGTCAGTCGGGTTTCAGGGGATCAAGGGGTTGCATTGATAATGTATTCACCCTCACTTCTGCTGTACAACTGCAACTACGACTGAAAAAACGCAAAGTGTACGCTGCCTTTGTAGATTATAAGCGGGCTTTTGACTCCATTATCCATCATTTGCTGTGGCAAAAGCTATTTGGCCTTGGGGTGAGTTCTAAAATAATAGCCATTTTGAAAAACATTTATGATAATGCTAGGATGTACATCAAAACTCCAAGCGGCTACACAAGACCATTTGATATTTCAACAGGAGTCTTACAGGGTGAACCTTTGAGTCCACTATTATTTAGTTTATTTATTGCGGATATAGAACAGTTTTTTATTAAAACATTAAAAGGGTAAACCCTGTAGTTGGCTGTATACCTTTGTTAAGACAACGTAGAATGAAGTAAACACTTCTGTTGTATATAGGTATATTATAAATTTATTAAAAAATTTTAAAATTCATCCACAAGGGAGTGGTTGTACAAAACGTTTTCGGTCAAACTGACCATCCTCAGTGTAAACGTCCAGTGTACAAGTAATTGAAACTAGCCACTTGAATAGGTGTAAAACCTCAAAATAACATTATTGCTACATTATGAGCTGTATAGTAATCGACAATAAGTCGATGTCTTAAGATTAAAAATGTATCACATGTGGATGTATGTCATCCTTGCTCGGAATTAGCACAAGGTTGTGATCAGGTGAGAGTTGGTTGTTAACCTCTCACCTGATCACAACCTTGTGCTAATTCCGAGCAAGGATGACATACATCCACATGTGATACATTTTTAATCTTAAGACATCGACTTATTGTCGATTACTATACAGCTCATAATGTAGCAATAATGTTATTTTGAGGTTTTACACCTATTCAAGTGGCTAGTTTCAATTACTTGTACACTGGACGTTTACACTGAGGATGGTCAGTTTGACCGAAAACGTTTTGTACAACCACTCCCTTGTGGATGAATTTTAAAATTTTTTAATAAATTTATAATATACCTATATACAACAGAAGTGTTTACTTCATTCTACGTAGTTTTTTATTAGTCAAGGATCACAAGGTATCTCCATTGATAGCCAAAATCAAATAATAATGCTATTGTATGCTGATGATTTGGTCATTCTTTGTGACTCGGAAGTTGAACTCGGTAAAAATTTAAGTTATCTAGAAAAATACAGTGACAAAAACCAGCTAACTGTAAATGTTGGCAAAACCAAAATTCTTCCATTTGCCCGAAGCGGTCAAATTGGCAATAAAGGCGTTAAGTTCCTATATAAGAATGAAAAAATAGAAGTTGTTAACAAATTTGTATATCTTGGAGTCACCCTAACCACAACATCACTTTTTAAAGCAATGGCCGATACAACAGTGGAAAGAGCAAAACACGCAATTGGTAACGTGATAGGTTTAATGGCTAAAACCAAAATGAATTCTTGGACATCTCGTGTGCAACTTTTCGATTCGCTAGTTCAAAGCCTTGTTATGAACTGTGTGCCCGTTTGGGGAATGAGATATGCTGACCAGTTAGAAAGAATACAAATAACTTTCTTTAAAAAACTTTTACATCTCAGTATCAATACACCTGATTATGCTGTTAGGTTGGAGACAGGAAGAGTAAAAATTTCTTTTACTATTTTCAAGCTAACTTTAAATTGGCTTATCAAGCTATCGCAAATGCATGATTTAAGACTTCCTCTTATTTGTTTTCTGCGTCAGCTTCAAATTTCTTCAGCAAATAATTCAATAAATACGAACAGATACAACTGGGTTTCACAGTTTAAGCAATATTTTCAAATATTAGATTATGAATTTTCTTGGGATGAAAACATCTCTGATTGGCTATTAAAAAACAAGAAAAGCATGTTAAAAAAGTATATGGATATGCTTCATCAAGAAGACATTCAAGCAGTCTCCATGTCAACATTCTCAACTATTTACAAACATTTATCCGTAGATACCTCAGTACAGAAATATCTGGAATTTCAAATTCCCATAAAATACATTCGTGCCATGGCGCAACTTCGAACATCTAATCGCCATGTGTTAAAATTTACCTATAATGGTATAACATATCATATACGACCATCTGAAATCTGTACTATTTGTAACACAAACAAGTTGGAAACTCTTGAACATTTACTGTTTGAATGTCCCATTTACAGTTCAATGAAACCGGTTAATATGGCCCCCCTTAATAATTGCACCGACCTTATTGGTTGTCTTAATAATGTAACTATAATATCTCTGAAAGCAATTTCAATATATATTTGGAATATCATAAAACTTAGATCTTTTGTTTTAAATGAATAAGCTTCAGTTTCTCCTTCATTGGTGTTTATTTAAGAAAACAAGTCTCCATTTCAGTTAGTAATAGCGATTAACTTTTGTTTAAATTTGTTAATAGTTACTTATGTTCTAGACTAGTTGTTAGTTATATTCTGTACTTCAGTTTCTCCTTCATTGGTGTTTATTAAAAAAACCAAGTTCTCCATTTCAGTTAGTGATAGCGCTTAACTTTTGTTTAAATTTGTTAATAGTTATTTATGTTCTAGACTAGTTGTTAGTTATATTCTGTACTTACTAAACTCATTGTTATAAAACTGTAGTTTTTAAAAACAATAAATGTCTATCTATCTATCTATCTACGTAGAAATAAAGCAAAAATAGAAAAAGACAAAAATAATACACAGGATACTACAGAAAAATATAAAATGGCAAGAAGAGAAGTAAAACAAATCTGCAGAAAAAAGAAAAGAGAACATCTTGACAAACAGTTGAAAACAATAGAAGAATCATACATAAACAAGGAAATAAGAAATTTCTACCAAGAAGTAAAAAAATCTCGAGGAACTGCAAAGAGTAAAATAAGTTATTGTAGAGGTAAAGACGGTGTGCTTTTAGGAGAAACAACAGAAAAATTGAACAGATGGGCGGAGTATTTTGAAGAACTATTAAATGAAAATAAACAAGCAGAACCCCAGGAAATAAAACAACATGAACAGGATAACACAGAACAACAACGTGAAGAAGAACCTACCAGAATACCTGGGAATGACTGTAACCAGTACTGGAAGGGAAGAAAAAGAAATAGATAAAAGATTATTGAAGGGAAGTCGAGTTGTGGGTGCCTTAAACACGATATTAAAAGCAAAAAATGTATCAATAAACGCGAAAATCAGAATGTATGAAACGATAATACGGCCCACAGTGTTGTATGCGAGCGAAACGTGGGTAATGAATCAACAAGAGGAGAAGAAGATACAGATATGGGAAAGGAAGATCCTGAGAAAAATTTTTGGAGGTATACAGATAGCGGAGAAAACCTGGAGGAGACGAACAAATGAAGAAGTAATGAGGATGTATGGGAGACCAAAAATAACGACAAAAATACGAGCCCAAAGAGTTAGATGGCTGGGACATATTACTCGAATGCCAGAAACTAGAAACGTCAAACGAATATTGAATGACAGAGCATTGGGAAAAAGGAGACGAGGTCGACCAAGGAAGAGATGGTTAGAGGCTGCAGAGAGGGATTTGGAAGAAATCGGGGTGAAGGACTGGAGAAAGAGTGCAGAGGACCGAACAGAATGGAGAAATATTATCCAGAATTTAGAAGCCGTAGGCCTATAAGGCCTGTTAGCGCTGTTATATATAACATCCATAATTTAGTTTCTATGCTATAGTTAAATATAATAATTGTCTTATAGGTTATATATTTGTCTAAAGTTTAACCACGGATGTAAACAGAATATAACGTTACTCAGAATGCGGTAGTCCACGGATGTAAACAGAATATAACGTTACTCAGAATGAGGTAGTCAACTGTGCAGAAAAGAACTTTGCGGCACAGAAACGTCACTTTGCGGCACAGAAACGTCACTTTTCTGCACACTAATGTCAAATATCTTATACTGTGAGAAAATATCAAGTTTGCTAACATAAAACCGTGCAGAAAAGTGCACTTTGAATAGTGGTTGTAGAAAAATAACTATTTTAGGAAATATTCTGTATTTATATATTCTATTTATTTTATATAACTTTTTAGTTACAGTAGTACCTCGACATACGAGGGTAATTTCTTCCGTAACCTTGTTCGTATGTCAAATTGCTCGTATGTCAAAGCAATTTTCCCCATTGAAATTAACTGAAATGTCATTAATCCCTTCCAGTCCCAAAAAATGTTTTTCAATGCTGTTTTTCAATGATTTTACGTTTTAATTCAATCGACATCATCTTCTTCGAACCCATAATTATAAAACTAAATGTGAAACAACTTTATCAAAAATACTTCGAAAACAAGCAAAGCCGACAGACTGAGGTCTAGGTCTATAGTACTAAAAATTTACACAGTGTAAATTACACAAAGATCGAGGGTGCAATATGGTTGGGATGGAAACGCGGAATACGAATTTTTGTCGGATTTAATTTACAATGTCTATTTAATTTGTTGGTCCAAGTAATAGTCACGTACAGACCTGTAAAATGATCTTTATGGCGGAGCCGTAAAGATCTATTACCAGTAAAACTACTTTTTATTTTATAATGCAAGTTAAAAGGAGGTAGTCAAAAAGAGGCATGCATTTTAAATTAAATTTAATAAAAAGCGGTTCCTCGTATCTCAAATTTTACTCTCATCTCAAAGCAAAATATCGCTCGCTCGGCGGCTCGTATCTCAAAACACTCGTATATTAGTGCGCTCGTATATCGAGGTACCGCTGTATTTTAACTACCATTTTAATAAATGCATAACGTATGTTCACGTACCTATGAGCGGCAGATTCATTTTGAATGCCCGCCATTTTTGTAAAAGACAAAATCTGAGATGGCCTCATATCTAAATTTGAATCTTTGTATGTGCAGTTTGTGTGGTCCAAATTATATGCTTCTACCATTAAATGCACACAAATTCTTATATTATTATTTGCACTAATCTGCTGCACATAGGTACCTACATGTGAAGATACGCTATGCATTTATTGAATGGTAATTAATATAATTAAAGAGTTCAATATATTTCCTAAAAAATATTTTTACGCTCTTTTCAACGCCGGTATTACCTTTTTGAAAAATTAGTATATACATCATGAAAGAATTAAAAAAATAAAAAACATATTTTTACAAAAAAAAATCAGGAAAAACACAAGTTTCTGGTAAACCGAATCTTCCGACTCTAGAGCTCGATCTTATACATAAAAAAAGAAGCTTTATACCAAATTTGGTTGAAATCGGACTTTCAGTTCAAAAGTTATCGTGCTATTAGTCACATATGTATAGTCGCCATTTTGAATGCTTGCCTTTTTTGTAAAAGGCAAAATCTGAGATGGCCTCATTTTTAAATTTGTATGTGTAGTATATGTGGTCCAAATTATATGCTTCTACTGTGAAATGCACAATAATTCTCATATTTAAAAAATTTCACAAGGAAAAAGTTTTCCTGTAGTTGGCTGTATACCATGTAATACAAAAAAACAGTAAATCCTTTATAAAAGGTATATTTAAAATCCCTAAAAAGGGCTACATCACAATCGGGAACTAGTTTTTGACTGGTTTACCAGTCATAATCAGTGCTTACCTAAAATGAATATAAACTGATAAAATAATGCAACGATTGAAATTTTACTAGGGTTAAAAAGCTGTCGGTTATACTCACGTGAAGCTTACATGCTAACCACCAAGATATAATTTTACAAAAATATGTGGGTCAAAGCCCTATATACGTGGTACGTTAAGGAAACATCGGTTAAAGATGCCAATTAAAACATGGATGTTAGAAATATTTTACCAATTAGGGCATAATGTTAAAATTCTATCGGTAATTTTCTACAGTAGATAATTCTCAGTATAATTTTAATCTGATTGGACAGAATTAAACACGTTATAAATATCTTACTATACGATTGGAAGTTAAAATCATTAAAAAATAATCGAGGTAATTTTTATTTTTGCAGGTTTCTCATTGAATCTTGCAGTTTTCGCATTGGTCAGAATCTCTATGAATGAAATAATCAAAAAAACTCATGTTAATATTAAATAGACTTTATTTTATCAAGGAAATATAAACACAGATGACATATTGTTCTGGGGTGAAATCAGAGCCGCTGAAACCGTTCAGTCGGCCGTCCGGTAAAATTATAAAAAAGAATTGTTTAAACAATAATTTGTTTAAATAACTATAGAGCTTTCAAATGAGACTATGTGTATTTAAAGCGTTAAAATAGTTATTTTCCTAACTAGTGCGGAAAGTTATACTTTCACGCACGAGACTGTCGTTGACCCGAACGACGCGATAGCGGAGTTCGGGCAAGCAGTCGAGTGCGGGGAAGACACTTTCCGCATGAGTTAGGAACAATATTTTTTCTAGGGCCGTACGTTTGGAAAAAAGCCACAAAAAATAGAGTTATATCGATTTTTATTTAGGAGTGAAAATACTCAAATTAATTCTTTGACAAGGTTGTCAAAATCAAACTTTCAATATAATTGGTTACCATGACGACGATATCTGTTTCAATGACGACGATTTAAAACCAGTGTTATTGTCCACTGATTTGACTTTTTAATATCATGTCAAAATAATTCTATTTCAACGAATTATCAGTAGTAATTGCACAAGAGCTCTAAAATTCTATACATATTAATTTTAGAGATCGAGTGCAATTTGTTGCGATTATTTCATGAATAAAACTGTTCAAAACCAAAATTTTATTGTAATTTATTTATGTAAGTACAAATTAGTACCTACAATTAAACACACAGTTGTTATAAATATTTGACGGTCGAAAGTCATCACTTTTATAATTTTTAAAACATTAATTGTAATTAATGTCACTGAATGTATTTTTTCGTAGCAACGAAGGGCATCTGACGTAATATACTTGACGACGGGCAATTATCAAAAATTATCAGTCTGATTTAGATTTCTGTAGCTTTCTATTGGTCAGAATCTCCTATGAATGAAATAATCGCGTTAATTTAATTAAAACATGAACAAAATAAGATAAATTTGAAATAAATTAGTAAATAATATCTATATATTAGTTAATTGCATGTATTATAATATATTATAATGCCATATTACAAAGTATTTTCATTTACAAGGTACTTTCCCGCACGCCGTGCCGGAAAGTGCAACTTTCGGGAACAAAATGCGTGAGAGAAAGTGCCTGTTTTAGCACGGCCGTAGAAAAAGTATATTTTTGGCAAGTTTTTCTAGAAAAAGTTTTATTTTGTCATCTAATTTATCTCTCACAAAAGAGACTTTGACATAAAACATCAATTACAGTTGACTCAAAAATAGCTCCCGAGCAAAATTAATTTTGTAGTGGTGTATCTTATTATAATTTTGTGAAGTTTGTGTAAGAAGTTTATTAATAACCTGTATAAAGATAGTGTATAAACCCTCCTCTAATTTTTCGGGATTTAATTAAGCTGGCTCTGCATTTTTGTTGTTTATGAAAATATGCCGCAAGAATTTTAAATTGAACGTTACCCTTAATAATATGGCTTATTAAATAAAGGACTCCAGGGACTCAATGTTAAGTATGTATTTTGCTAGTGCACGTCTTTGCGAAATATGGGCCGATATTAAATTCTGAACGGTAAGCCGTTATCTTTACCTGTAAAGTTGGCTGTGCTCGTACTCTGCTCTTCTCCATAGTACACACCTACAGGTTAGTATCTAACCTCGGTAGGCCAGTCCATAAAATTTTGCAATATTAGACAATGTAGTAGCGTGTTACAATAAAATATTTTACTGATGAATGGGTTGCATGTGTGAGTCTATATTAAGAAATAAAATAAAAGACGTTCTCACAATAAATTTATTATCTACTCTGGATGACCGGTGTCGCTGTCTATAATATGCACAGCATCTACAATAAACTAAATGGTGCCGGATAAGGAATGATTTCAGAAGTAAGCACTATCATACTTTTTTCTCTCAGTTATTGCTAATAGGGAACATATGGCAAGGATGGATTTAACTGTATTAATTAACAAATAAGTTGGCTGGATCTTGAAGGGAAGGTGGTCATTAAAAGCCAGCAAACCGTTGATCAGAAGAAATTGTTTGTTTTATGTAATAAAAAGTGATGTTATTTATTTATATCGGTTTTATTTATAATATAAACAATAATATCACAGGTTACACAACAAATGAAATTTCATAAATATCATATATGTAATATAAAATAAAACCCTATAATATATATCATACGGTGATGTGCGCGCTAATAACCGACAAAATAGCGCAAAAGATAGAACACGTAATACATTGCCGAAACAGAAGGAGATGAAACTAGTGGAGATGGAAATAATCGTTATAAACGTATAAATTAACATTACATTACATAATTTCCCACCTTTAGACGTATTAGAGGAGTATGACAACTGTCACTGTGACAGTAAAATTTTATAAAATACTGTCACATATGTCTGAAGGTGGGAAACTATGTAATATAATGTTAATTATCTATACGTTTATAACGATCATTTCCACCTCCACTAGTATTATCTCTTTTTGTTTTGCAATGTATTATATTTTCCATCTTTTTGCTATTTTGCCGGTTATTAGCGCGCTCATCACTGTATATTATGAAGTTTTATTTATTATAATGTTATTTATTTTATGTCGGAGGTGTATGACAACTGTCACTGTGACAGGAGAATTTTATAAACTACTCCTGTCACAGATGTCTAAAGGTGGGAAACTACACACACCGGCAAAATGAGCCGAACACCTTAAAAATGGGACATGTTTGATGGCTTGAATTTCCTAAACCTGTTGTCCGATTTGAGTGATTCTTTTAGTATGTTATAGCCTTATTATTTAAGAATATCGGTGTAGTAATATTGTGGCTAGACAGGTAAATGTCATTTTATACCGGGTGTAACAATCATACTGTGTATTTTTCTTAAAGTTCGGAACACCCTGTGAAATATTCTAGCATATAGAAAATATTGAAATTAAAACTCAATTATAGCCTTGGGCTTTCTTAACATTTTCTTTTTTGATTCATTTGCTTATGTTGGAAAATAAAAAAGATATAGGCTTTAACAACTAGCCATGTTTTTCATCAATAAATCCTCATAGTAGGGGAGGAAAGTATGCTAAATTTGCAGTTACTCGAGCGTTATGGGGACCTATTGGATTGTGAAGAGTGGGTGCTAAAACCAAAAAAAGTTAAGGTAAGTTTTCCATAAAGTGTGGGACTCTCCATTTTTTAATTTAATTTTCCATTTCCACCAATCGTTTTTTCCGATTATAGCGCCATCTATCCATAATTGGAAAAAATGTTGCGAATAAAAGTTTCTTATTTTCACGTCAAGAATCCAAATCTGAAATAAAAATTGGGGGCTCCTATTTAAGATTTTAAATAACCCTCACCCCACCTCCGTGGGGGGGGGGGGTCGTGTTTGGTGCCATTCGATAGATTTTTGAAAAATATTAAATACGTGTATTTTGCAGTTTTTCGATCTGATGTTCATTTTTCGTCGATGTTGTATATAAAATTTATATACAGGGAGCCCCAATTTATATTTTATTGGGAGCCCCAATTTTTATTGCAGATTTGGATTCTTTACGTAAAAATAAGCAACTTTTATTCGACACATTTTTTCGAATTATGGATAGATCGCGCTATAATCGGAAGATACCGATTGTTTCAAATGGAAAATTAAATTAAAAGATGAAAAGTCCTGCACTATATGGAAAACTTAACTTAACCTTTTTCTGGTTTTAGCACATACTCTTCATAATCCAATAGGTCCCCATAACGCTCGAGTAACTGCAAATTTAGCATATTTTCCTCCCCTACTGTGAGAATTTATTGATGAAAAACATGGATAGTTGTTAACGCACATAACTTTTTTATTATCCCACATAATTAAATGAGTCGAAAAGTGAAATGTTAAGAAAGCCTAACTCTAAAATCGAGTTTTAATTTTAATATTTTACATATGCTAGAATATTTCACAGGGTGCTCCAAACTTTAAGAAAAAATCACAGTATGATTGGTACACCCGGTATAAAATGATGTTTACCTGTCTAGCAATAATATTATCACAACGATATTCTTAAATAATAAGGCTATAACATACTAAAATAATCACTCAAATCGGACCACTGGTTTAGAAAATTCGAGACATCAAACATGTCCCATTTTTAAGGTGTTCGGCTAATTTTGCCGGTGTGTGTATGTAAGTAACGTTAATTTATACGTTTATATCGATAATTTCCACCTCTACATGTTTCATCTCTTTTTATTTCACAATATATTATATTTTCCATCTTTTGCGTTATTTGTCGGTTATTAGCGCGCTCATCACTCTATATTTTTAGTGAAATATTCTGCTGTGTGTAGTTTCATTTTATGACTAGGGATATAATCCATTAGTCTATTCTTTTTTGAATAATTAATTCAAGTTTTTGTTTTAACAATTGTTATAGAGAGAACCCGTAACAACAATATAAACCTAATCTTCTATTGACTTATGCATATCTTTCAGTGCGTCTCAGTTTTTCGATTTCTTTCTAACGCATTAAGTTGGAAGTGACAGAAAAAAAGGTATGTACGTCCGTGAATAAAATCATTTATAACATTTATTGTAGTTGTTGATAGATGGCGCTATAATCGAACAAAAAATTATTTATGTATTATCTATACGACTATAATCGTACAATTTATAAAACTATATAAATCAAAGAACATACCTTTTTATAAATGAAATAAACACAATTAATTTGTTTTTATACCAAATTACGATTACGATTCTGACAACTGTGAGTTTTAAAGTTTTAATTAAAATGTCATGCTATGATATGATTCTCTACATTATTAAAATCTAATATTACATTATGAATGACACACTGAAAGACTGAGAAGAACTTTAAATTATATAGTCGTATAGATATTATGTAATAGGTAAATCGGTAAACCTAAACCTTTTTTTTTCGATTATAGTGCCATCTATCAACAACTGGAATAACTGTTATACATATGTATGTATCACGGACATGACTTTTTTTCTGTCACTTGCGTCACACTGAAAAAAACCTCTGAGAAGAACCGTACCTATATTATTTTTTTAATTACTATTATATTTTTAATTACCATAATTTTTGACATATTATTTTAGTGTAAACTAACATTTTCCTTTTTACATTTCAGGTAAGTTACACATATTATTACATATTATGCAGATCAGAGGTGAGTCGATTCATAATACTTTTTATCGTTTACTTCTCTATTATTTTTTTCAAACACCTGATCATCTTATATAGCTCATTCCTACGTGAACTAAAAGTAGTTTGTTCTCACGTGGAGATAATTACATTCAGGAACAAAAAGTCATTAGTCATGGCTCTATTTCGATCACCATTAACCGTAAAGGCGGATCCCCATCAATAAAAATTTATGTTGTACGTTGTATTTGACACAAATTTGCCCGTGTGCGTTGGACTTTTTGTTGATGTGGACTGTGCCGCATAGAATAACGCAATAGCTATTTGTATAACAAGGGAGGAAAGTGTAACTTTTCCTCCCGAGAATGAAGTTTACTGCCCGACGCGTAGCGGAGGGCAGTAATCATTCAAGGGAGGAAAAGGCACTTTACTCCCATGTTATACATATGGTTTTTCCACCTTCCTCAAATAACAAGTCATTTTGTCATTTTTACTTAATTTATTTATGTAACTAACCAACAAAATTTATTAGAACTAAAACAACAAGTAGGTACAATATAACTGTCAGCTGTCAAATATAAGTCAAATTATTAATGTAAACATTGTTAAATAAAAATAACAATTTACTGTTTTTTACCATTCTGCAAAATACAGGATGTTTTATAAATAAACGTTAAAATGTATAGATACTCCGTAATAGAAAATAGATATTATACAGGGCGTCAATAAGTTATATTTCATGAATGAAATATTATGACGTCACTTTTACTTTTCCTCCCTAGGGAGGAAAAATATTTTCCTCCCTAGGGAGGAAAAGTACAACTTTGCTCCCTACAATCAGGTCCGGAAAAGTATACTTTCGGTAGAGGTAGGTGGAAAAAATATTTTCGTGACCAACAACGCACGCTATCCGTCGTTGTTTTGGTTTTTCAGTCGACTTCAAAAGGAATTTGCGCCGCACAGCAATGTAAGTGTGAACTTGATTATCCACTTTTCACCAAGTGGATTCGGCGATACAACACCCGAACTAAATATTTACGTCGTAAAATTACTTGACCACTTTTATAAAAACAGGATTTTATAAGAAACCACGTTTTTATTGTTTATAGGACACAATCTAAAATTATAAACTATTTTGTTGTTTTAATTCCTATGTAATGAAAGACTTTTGTAATCCATTTTATTATGTAATAGGTAAATCGGTAAACCTAAACCTTTTTTTTTCGATTATAGTGCCATCTATCAACAACTGGAATAACTGTTATACATATGTATGTATCACGGACATGACTTTTTTTCTGTCACTTGCGTCACACTGAAAAAAACCTCTGAGAAGAACCGTACCTATATTATTTTTTTAATTACTATTATATTTTTAATTACCATAATTTTTGACATATTATTTTAGTGTAAACTAACATTTTCCTTTTTACATACACACAAATCATCAAAATACAGGGTGTAACAAAAATACAGGTCATAAATGAAATCACATATTCTGGGACCAAAAATAGTTCGATTGAACCTAACTTACCTTAGTACAAATATGCTCATAAAAAAAGTTACAGCCCTTTGAAGTTACAAAATGAAAATCGATTTTTTCGAATATATCGAAAACTATTGGAGATTTTTTATTGAAAATGGACATGTGGCATTCTTATGGCAGGAATATTTTAAAGAAAAATTATAGTGAAATTTGTGCAACCCATAAAAATTTTATGGGGGTTTTGTTCCCTTAAACCCCCCTAACTTTTGTGTACATTTCAATTAAATTATTTTTGTGGTACCATTAGTTAAATTCAATATTTTTAAAACTTTTTTGGCTCTTAGTATTTTTTCGATAAGGCAGTATTTATCGTGTTGCGGCTTCTTTTTTAATATGTTTACATAAAGATTTTATGGGGGTTTTGTTCCTTTAAACCCCCCAAATGGTTGTGTATGTTCCAATTAAAGTATTACTGCGATACCATTAGTTAAACACGGTGTTTTTAAAACTTTTTTGATTCTTTGTATTTTTTCGAGAAGACACCTTTTATCGAGATGTGGCTTCTTTTTTAATATGGTTCAAAATATACCTAAAAATGTAAATCATAAATAAATTTTCACATTATTACCAAGTCTCCATAATCGTACTTAACCATATATGTACAAATAATGTGGTGGATTTGAAAAATATTCAAAATATCTTGATAAAAACTGACTTTTCGAAAAAGTACTAAGAGGCAAAAAAGTTTTTAAAACATTGTGTTTAACTAATGGTACTACAATAAAAATTAATTTGGAACGTAGACAAAAGTTTGGGGGGGGTTTAAAGGAACAAAACCCCCATAAATTTTTTATGGGGTGTGTAAATTTCACTATAATTTTTTCTTAAGATATTGCTGCCATAAGAATGCCACATGTCTATTTTCAATAAAAAATATCTAATAGTTTTCGATATATTGGAAAAAATCGATTTTCATTTTGTAACTTCCAAGGGCTGTAACTTTTTTTTGTGCACATTTGTACTAAGGTAAGTTAGGTTCAATCTAACTATTTTTGGTCCCAGAATATGTGATTAAATGTATGACCTGTATTTTCGTTACACCCTGTATATTTTGTGAAATTGTATAATGTGTATTGTGTATGCTTGTTACCACAGCCTCCTAGGAGGCTGTGCTGTTACCTACTTGGTTTCCAAATTTAATTTGGAATTCCAGGTCCACCACGAGGAGGTGAGGCATGGCATTTTGAGTATGAGAGGTTGTGCAGTATTAACTACAGGTAGTTCTCAATTTTCAAAAAGGTGGCGCTATTATTTTTCTAAATAGATGGTTCTCTCAATAGATTACGTTACTTTCTATGGTATGTAATAATTTTACCATATAAAATTTAAAATGGCTCAAAATTCCAAATAAAACTTAATACATCCATGTAAAAGCGGTTGAATATTGCGTTGATATCGAGTTCTGAGCTATTCTGAAAAGTTCAGATCCATAGCTAGTGTGACGATAATATAATTTTATCGTCTAGAGTACGCCAATGAATTAAGTAAAACGTGTTTTTGTACCGTCTCGGACGATATAAAAGTCGGGTCGAAAAGCCTAGTTGATTATTATTCTTGGAGCGTTGATCGAAGAATAATAAATAACAACGAGTGAGTTATCCCGACCATTTTCCGCCCTCGTTTTGGTGTGCTGAACGAATCCGACGGTTTTTCCTTTCACCTATCCTTATACGAGCGGTGATCGTATTTCCCTACATGTCTTTTCCTCTGGCGAGCTGAGCGAAATTTCCTCTCCTTATGCGTCGATTTCATATTAATAAAAGTAATTCCTAATCCACGCGATCGTCAATATCATTCATTCATGTACAAAATATCGTCACATCGACCCGAACCGAAAGCTCGATGCATATTTTATTAACGAAATTAACGAGTAATTAAGGCTAATAATTATCTTATCTTTTATATGTTTTGATTCTAAATAAAAATGTCTTAAAAGTGAACTTTTTGTCTTTGACTGATTTTGTTACCTGGAGCAACACACGCAACGACCACGTTACATTCGCGCTCGAGCATTTATTTTAAAAGGGTTTAAGACATTTAAACGGATTGAACAAATATATTATACATATGGCGGAATCAGAAAGTACGGTAGGTTTAGAAATTGCGGATGAGACGGTAGGCTGGGTATATAAATTAAAGAGGGTTTAAGTAATGTTATGGCAGAATTTAACTTAGATACGACAGGTAAAATAGACGATCGTCGATCAAGAATGGTCTCACACTTACGCTCAAAAAAGACCGATACAGTTACCAATATCGGAACTGAGGATCCGCAAACATACGATACACAAACGGAAAATGAACATAGTCAAATAATGGACACAGTTAGAAAATGGTGCTTATATTTTGACGGATCCAAAGACCACACATAATTTTTGGAAAGGCTACACGAACTAAAAACCTGTTACCGGATTTGAGACGAAGCATTATTGAAAGCGCTACCAGAAGTATTTAGGGGAAAAGCGATACTATGGTTCGAAACAACGTCGACTTTTGGGCAAACTTGAACAATTTTACGGAGGATTTCAACCTTGCTTTTAAATCAGCAAACTGGTTAGACGATTTGGAAGACCAAATCAGAACGAGAACGCAGGAAACAAACGAACCGTTTAAAGATTTTCTATTAGAGCTTCAAACGCTTATCAGAAGGTAAGGCAAAATGGACAAAACACAAGAATTAAAAAGAATTTACAAAAACATGCACCCAAATTACAAATTATACATCAAGGAAAAAGATGTCACGTCCGTCAAAAACCTTATACGCCAGACTGAAGAATAAGAAACGATTCAAAGTAACATAAGTAAAATAGAGCCACAACCGTAATATATGACCAAACCAGAATTAAGGTCCTCTGTCACATCTTGCCGTAATCAGACAACCAATTTTGACAACAGACCGCATTGTTCAAGGGCCAGCACACACGGTGAAACGCAAATGTAACGAAACTGCAACCCTCAGTTACTTTTGAGTTTATGCCATAGACGTCTATGAGAAACCACATATGATGAAACCATTTTGACCATTTCAAACCGACGATTTGAAACGCATACAGATCAGTTTCATTGATTTCCAGCCACAGACCCACAGACATACAATTGATATTCTTCTTAATGTACTGTGTAGGGATATATCTGTTACCGGCCAAACTCGATTCCAGGACAAACTAGTTTGTCCTAACCGCCTTAGGATAAACTAGTATGGCCTAGGCCAAACTAGTTTATCCTAACGCGCGTAGGCCAAACTAGTTTATTCTAGGCCAAACTAGTTTATCCTGATATAAAGACGCACACTTCAGGCCAAACTAGTTTATCCTGATATAATAAAGATTCACACTTCAGGATAAACTGGTACGGCCTTCTTCTTCTTGTAGTGCCTATCCGTTTCGGATGTTGGCGACCATCATGGTAATCTCTACTTTTCACACTGCTGCTCTGAAAAGACTTGTAGTGGTTGTGTTGAACCACGTACGTAGATTTTTCTAGGTCTTTTTTAGATGCGTCTGTAAATACGATATGATGATTTTTAAAATAATTTTCTATGTCTGAATTAAACATCATATATCTCGCGCGCAAAACGAGCGCAAAACGCGCGCATAAGGCGCGCAAAACCGTGCAAAAGGCGCGCAAAACGCGCGCTTAACTCTCGAATAAGGCGCGCATAATGCTCGCACAACGCGCGCTTTAGACGCGCCTTATGCGAGCCTTTTGCAAGCGTTTTGCCCGCGTTATCCGCGCGTTTTGCAAGCTTTATGCGTGCGTTTTGCGCGCGAGAAATATGATATTTAATTCAGACATAGAAAATTATTTTAAAAATCATCATATCGTGTTTACAGACGCATCTAAAAAAGACCTAGAAAAATCTACGTACGTGGTTCAACACAACCACTACAAGTCTTTTCAGAGCAGCAGTGTGAAAAGTAGAGATTACCATGATGGTCGCCATTATCCGAAACGGGTAGGCACTACAAGAAGAAGAAGAAGGCCGTATTAGTTTATCCTGAAGTGTGAATCTTTATTATATCAGGATAAACTAGTTTGGCCTGAAGTGTGGTTATTTATATCAGGATATAAACTAGTTTGGCCTAGGATAAACTAGTTTGGCCTACACGCGATAGTATAAACTAGTTTGGCCTAGGCCATACTAGTTTATCCTAAGGCGGTTAGGACAAACTAGTTTGTCGCAATCCTGAAATCGGGTTTGGCCGGTAACATATCCACATCTTCTTTTACGCCTTTTTCTTTGTCAAAGATATAAATTCATAACCATCACTGCTTTACCACTTGAAAAATACATTTTACAGATGTCTGTTCTCACAGAAAACTGAAATGATTTGAGGTTTTTGGGTTGCAGCGTGTGTGGGAAACGATTGAAACAAGTTTCAAACTAATAATTTCAAATGGGTTTCGTTGCAGTTTCGTTTCACCGTATATGCTGGACCTAACGTTCACAAACGGAGAAACGTTTCAAGCACTGGATACTGTATCTCAGAAATCATTCATCGGGGAAATAGCTCGGAAAACACTGTTATAAGACAACATAACAACATAACAACAACAAGACAACAACGAAGAAGAGGAAAGAACAGATATTAGGCTTGCAGACGGTAGCACTCAAGAAATAAGACACAGCTATCATACCCTAATCAATGATGAATGGCGTCAAATTAAGTTTTATTACATGCCCATACGGAACTGTGGATTCTGCATTGATTTTTCGATAAATTCCAACGACAGTAAAGACAGTACTTAGAAATTATCTACGTTTAAAATCAATTATAAGTTTTTTTCCCGGACAAAGTGACAAAGAGACAGACAAAGAACATGCGAAGTATATAAAAACGTGGTTATAAGACAATTTTAGTTAGCTATAACCACAGGGTACCCGCAATTAAGATAGGAAAAGTTCATTCACTCTCAGTCCATTTTTTAATATATTGTACGTTCTATGCGATTAAAAAATAAGACTCAGCGCAGTTTTTGCCGCCAATTCTTCTTCTTCCCTTTTACCAGCTTAAAAACTGTCGTTTTTCGTTTCTATCTGTTTTTTTTTTCAGTATGTTACAATTAATTTAAAATTTTCAAAAAATTTATACGCATGGTTGAAGCTTTTATAAATTTTGTATATGTATTTTTTAAAACCCCGTAGGTTTTTTGATTTCGTGTATTTTATCAAAAAATATATTTCTGATGAATTTTCCATTAGGGGTGCATCTTCAAAAACCCAAAAAACTGGTTTTTGGGGATTTTTCCTATTTTATAGACCTCACAATATATCAAAAATCCAGTTTTCTAAAGGTTTTTTATCAAGGTTACATATATAACATGATATAACTGCGTCCTTTAGTGCATTCAACCATTGGACGAAACACATTCCAAAAAAAAAACAAAATTTTTTCAGGATCTTTAAGGGTTTTTGCGGGGTTAATCATATTTTTGAGATCGATGCAACCTGAATCAAAGCTTTTGTATTTTTCGCATGTTTTAAAAAACATCAAATTTTTCTGAATAAGAGAAATACATGGTCCCATGTTATGTTATTAATTTTTTTAAACCTTCCGGTTGGACAAATGCAGTTAAACCCCAGGAAGAACCCTTAAAAACCTGGTTTTGCTTCTTTGAGGCATGAAAGTACTCTTTTTCATACATTTTTAAATCTGAATTGGAGATGCATTAATTCAGGTTGTACCGATCTCAAAAATATGATTAACACCATAAAAAACCCTCAAAAACCTCGAAAAAAAAATGTTTTTGGAAGTTTTTCGGGTCGTCAAATTTTTAAATGAAAATTAACCATTCGATAAAAAAATTTAATTTGATTTATTTTGAAGACTATAAAAGCCCCTTCCGAAAAAATGTAAAAGTATCAAAATGTATTTTTTGCTAAAACACACAAAATAAATAAAAAGTAGAGCTGCATCCATATTTAGAGCTGCATAGGTCTATAAAAAATACACAAGTATTGTAGAAGCCTCAAGTATGCATGTGAAATTTTTGAAATTCCTACATTGATTGAGACCCACTAAAAAAAACATACAAACGAAAACTGACGAAAAACAAAAAACATCTTTCTGGAGTGAAGGGGGAGGGGTATCAAGCTAAAATGGCTCTTACTTATATAATTGATGGATTCGACCGTTACTTGATGGAAGTTCATTTTATCTAACAATATAACACTAAAAACGTTTGTTTTCTATACTTCTAACGTTTGTTTTCTAACTATGTGACTACAGCTGTTTCGGCAGAGTGCCTTTCTCAAGTGATTTAGATTACTATGGGTTTGTTTTTTAAAAGTCTTTAACTGATGAGGTTGAGGGGCGGGGAGCTGTTTGTCTCGAGTTGGTCATTCAGAATTATTTTTTTTATTCAGAACTATTCAGTATTTTTCAATTTGTTAATTTCCATAGATTCTAATAAAGATAGCTTAAGGCCTGTATTTTGAATACGCAGAATTTGAAACTGTTCATTAAAAGAATAATTATGATCTAGAAGGTGAAGTGCGTATGTAGAAGTGTCTGTTTTTCTACTGTTCAAAGCCCTTTTGTGTTCTGCTATCCGTTTGTCTAAGGTTCTGCCAGTTTGACCGATGTAAGTTTTCGGACAGTCACCACAAGTTAGCTTGTAAACACCACTCTGTGGTTGTTTTCTCTTTCGGCTCTTATTGTTTTTAATATGTTCTTAAGTTGTTGTTAGCTCTGAAAGCTGATGTTATTCCTTTCTTTTTTATGAATCTGGCTATTTTTGTTGTTATCTTGCCAGTATATGTGATAGAGCAGAATATACTGGGTTCTTTCTGTGGTGGTGGATAGACTAATTTCAGGGCTTTCTTATGGAGTTTTTGGTTTAAAATTTTGTTAATTGTTTGTTCGTTATAGCCATTGTTTACTGCTATTTGTTGAATGATGTTCAGTTCTATCTCGAAGTTACTTTTTGACATGGGAATTTCTGTCAGTCTATGTATCTATGGTAGGCTGCTAATTTGTGTTGTGTAGGATGGGATGCTGAATTGTGTATAGTTGTGTCAGTATGGGTAGGTTTATGATATACGGAGAACTCATGTTTATTGTGTAGTCTGGTAATTGTTACATCTAGAAAGTTTATGGACTCATTCTGTTCGGTTTCTATTGTAAACTCAATACTACTATGAAGTGAATTAATGTATGATAGAAATTGGTCAAGTTGCCTGTTAGTTGCTGTAAAGCATACATATCATCCACGTATCTCCGCCAATATAAGAACTGTTTAAATACGGAATGTTTAGAAATTGTTGTTTCAAGCTTGTTCATAAATATATCTGATAGCAATGGGCTTTATATTGGGATAAATAGAAGATTACCCATACCCAAGTCCTGCACTGTTGTTTGTGTATATTTGAATATTGAATTTAAAATAGTCTTGATTTATGCAAATTTTAAGAAGGTGTAAAATTTCAGATGCAATGATCGGATTTGTACTATTATGGTCTAAATTGCATAAGTCAAGACTATTTTGAATTCAATAATCAAATATACACAAACAACAGTGCAGGACTTATTATGGGTAATCCTATAAGCCCATTGCTATCAGATATATTTATGAACCAGCTTGAAACAACATTTTCTAAACATCCCGTATTTAAACAGTTCTTATATTGGTGGAGATACGTGGATGATATACTAGTATGCTTCACAGGAACTAACAGGCAACTTGACCAATTTCTGTCATAGATTAATTCACTTCATAGTAATATTGAGTTTACAATAGAAACCGAACAGAATAAGTCCGTAAACGTTCTAGATGTAACAGTTACCAGACTACCCAACAAACATGAGTTCTCCGTATATCATAAACCTACCCATACTGACACAACTATACACAATTCATCATCCCATCCTACACAATACAAATTAGCAGCCTACCATAGATACATAGACTGACAGAAATTCCCATGTCAAAAAGTAACTTCGAGATAGAACTGAACATCATTCAACAAATAGCAGTAAACAATGGCTATAACGAACAAACAATTAACAAAATTTTAAACCAAAAACTCCATAAGAAAGCCCTGAAATTAGTCTATCCACCACCAGAGAAAGAACATAGTACCTTCTGCTCTATCACATATTCTACTGGCAAGATAACAACAAAAATAGCCAGATACATAAAAAAAGGAATAACACCAGCTTTCAGAACTAACAACAACTTAAGCAAATATATTAAGAACAATAAGAGCCGAAAGAGAAAACAACTACAGAGTGGTGTTTACAAACTAACTTGTGGTGACTGTCCGAAAACTTACATCGGTCAACCTGGCAGAACCTTTGACAAACGGATAGCAGAACACAAAAGGGCATTCAACAATAGAAAAACAGACACTTATACATACGCACTTCACCTTCTAGATCATAATCCTTCTTTTAATGAACAGTTTGAAATTCTGCATATTCAAAATAAAGGCCTTAAGCTATCTTTATTAGAATCTATGGAAAATAATAAAGTAAAAAATACATCTTTATTATATAAAAATATACAAATAAAATAGTATAAAAATATATAAAAATATATAAATATATCTTTATTAGAATCTATGGAAAATAATAAAGTAAAAAATACAGATATAATTCTGAATGACCAACTCGAAACAAACAGCTCCCCACTCCTCAACCTCTTCAGTTAAAGACTTTAAAAAGGCAAACCCATAGTTAGTAGGTAATCTAAATCATTTGAGAAAGGCACTCTACCGAAACAGCTGTAGTCACGCAGTTGTAATAAATTTTGTGGAAGTAAAGAAAACAAACGTTTTCAGTGTTATTGTTAGACCTTACTTATATTTTAATCACATAGAACGTAAAAAAAAATTATTTCGTGAGTGAGGCATTTTTCCTATCTTAACAGCGGTACCCTTTAAACAGTCATGTTTCAAAAACAATAGGCATATACAATAAGCTTGTAAACCTGGTGCTGAGATATTTCCATACAGAGCTGCTTTTCATATATAAATTGCGATATTTCAGAATAACTCTTTTAACGCTTTAGACCCGGCCTAATAATATAGATGATTATGCCGGGAGTTCGAGCAGTTTCAGAGCTCGATAAAGATATATACGAATGATACATCAAACATCAAAGAATCGTTACTAAAAGAAAATTGGTTTCTGGGATGAGATCTGCCGATATGGAAATGTCTGCACAAAGTTGCAGCACTACTAGTACAGTGTGTTGGTAACTGCATGAAGTCGATAAAGGAATTATGCTGGAATACATATTGTTTGATTAAGAGGATGATAAATAAATGCGGTTTCGTTCCATTGTGATTTTACTGAGTAAACTGTTACGTTGTAAAATATTTAAATTTTCTATATAAAATGGTTATTAATTTTTTTGTGGTGCCTCCTTAACCTACTGAATAAGAATATACAGTCATGAAAAGATTTCATTTGAACAATTTGATTTTTTATATGATTATTGATTACAATGTGGTCCCATCTCTAATTGAATTGGTAAGACGTGTTTATGAGTGCTCGTAACTTTTATCAAGTTTTGTGATTATTACGGCTATAATTAAAAAGCTTTTAAAGCGCCAAAGAAACCATAAAGTGACAAAGTGAAATTGTGCAGAAAGTGAGCCAAGAAAACAAGCAGAATAATTTGTAAGTACAATTTCTTATATCTACATTTATTGAATAGAACAAAAATATCGCTTGCAAATTAAAGAACTATAAAAACCAGAAACTAATTAGTTCTGATAAGGTGACTTGATTTTGAGCCATCGAGGCGGGCTCGCCACTTTTTCGCAAACCAAACTGTTACAAAATAACGATTGGACTATTAAGTAACGGGAGTGAATATAAGTAAGTGAAAATAATCTGTATGTGTACAATTTCTTATATTTATTGGGAAAGAACAAAAATATCGTATGCAAATTAACGAACTATAAATAACAGTAACTATTTAGGTTTGATAAGGTGAAGAGCCTCCGCGCTTTTGAGGCGGGCCCGGCACTTTTTCGCAAACCGAACAGTGACAAAACACCGATTGGACTATTAAGTAACGGGAGTGAGTAATACATGCACGCTGCGCCACAAAAAATGGCTTCGAATTTGTTAACACCGGTAAAAATAATGGATAGATACAAAGTGGATTCGGACGACGACACATCAGAAGACCATAGAAAGAGGAACAGAGAAGAAGAGGAAGAATTGTTCCAAAAAAGTAAAAAAGTGTCTAGATCGCCTAACAAAACCCGTAACGAAGATAATAAGCTCGATCAAATTATTAAAATGATGCATGACTTAACCACAGAAACAAAAAATTTAACAACGGAAGTAAAAGAGATAAAGAATGAACAGAGAAAGTACTGGGAGGAATTAAACGACCTGAAAACAGAATTGGAGAAAGTTAAACAAGAAAACCAAACTAAACACAAGGAGAAGGAAGAAATGAAAAAAGAACTAAACGATATGAAAATACGTGTACAAAGACTAGAAAAGGAAAGGAAAGTAAATAATGTTGTAATACAAGGCTTGCCAATAGATACAATCGATAGAAATGCACTGAAACAAACAGTAGGAAACTTCATGGAAAAAGAAATGAATATCAATGTTCAAATCGAAGAAGTTATCAAACTGGGAGAAAAAACATGTTTGGTCAAACTACAGAACAAGTTTGAAAAAGAAAAGATCATGCAAAATAAAGCTAAACTAAAACACATAAAAGGCAATAAAGTATATATAAATAATGACACAACAAAAGAAGAACTACAAACACAGAAAAAAATAAGACAAGTCGCAAATGAAGAAATTAATAAGGGTAAAAGTGTTACAATAAAATATAATAAATTAATAATAGATGGAAAAACACACAAATGGAATCAATACAGCAATCAGCTAGAAGAAGACCAGGGAAATCCAAAAAACTAACAGAAGACGAAAATACACAAACAAAAGCACAAATCACGACAGACAAGGCACAGAAAAAGGAATTGAGCAAGGACGAAAATAGAAATAGAGCAAAAACGAAAGATAAACATGAAATAGACATAAGAGAGAACATATTTATAGGTGCATGGAATGTAAGAACCCTACACGAAACCGGCAAATTGGAGCAGGTAAGCCAAGAGATTGATAAGTACAAATTAGACATTGTCGGACTAAGCGAAACAAGATGGAATGGTAGTGGATCAACCCGAGTAGGTGACCAACAGCTAATGATATATTCTGGGAATACGGATGTAAATGACAAACACGAAAAGGGAGTGGCAATACTGCTAACCCAAAAGGGGAGAAAGGCTCTAGTAGAGTGGGAACCAGTGTCAGAAAGGATTATTTGGGCGAGACTGAAGGCAAGATATTATAACATAATAGTAATAAATGTATATGCTCCCACAAATAAAAACGACGAAAATGAGAAGGAAGAATTTTACGAGCAACTACAAACAACGTTTAATAAGATTAATAATAAATATAGAAGAGATATAAAAATAGTAATCGGAGACTTTAATGCAAAAATAGGAAATGATAATAAAGGACATGAACATGTGATGGGAAAGGAGGGAATCGGAGAGAGAAACGACAATGGAAATCGATTAATCGAATTTTGTGAGCAAAATGAACTTTTAATAGGCGGAAGCATCTTTAAACATAAGCGGATACATAAGGAAACATGGAAATCACCGGGAGGGAGATACAAGAATCAAATAGACCACATAATAATTGAATATAAATGGAGAAGCTGGCTGCAAGATGTCAGGAGCTTAAGAGGTGCTGATGTGGGATCAGACCACATGCTAATCAAAGCGAGACTAAAAATGAAATTAGCCAGAGATAAAAACCAAAAAATCAGCAGAAGGAACAAGTACAACGTTGATGCCCTAAAACAAGAATGTATAAGAAATAAATTCAGTGAGAAACTGGCAATTAACCGAACAGTATCACAGCAAACTGGAGAGTCAGTCGAAGAAACATGGAAATATTTTAAAGAAGTGATGACGAATACAGCAAAAGAAACAATCGGATTAAAAAGAAGACAAAATAAAAAATGGATTACCAAAGACACTCTACTACTGATAGAAGAAAGAAAAAAGATCAAAGAAGAAATTCTACAAAAGGAAGGATCGAAAGAAGAGAGGGCACTTGAAAGGAAATACAAGGCAAAAAACGCAGAAGTAAAAAAACAAGCCAGAAAAGATAAAAGAAACTATATAAATGAGATGCTAAATATATCAGAAGAAGCAGCGAAAGAAAACGACTTACGAACACAATATACAATCATACGAAACTTAACAGGAAAAGCACAACGAAATATACGAGAAGTAAAGGATAAACAAGGAAATAGGATAAAAAATGAGAAAGAAATAATACAAAGATGGAAGGAATACTTCGAAGAGATATATGCTAAGCATGAAATAACTCAAATCATAGAAGATGAAGTAGAATCACCAGAGCTAGAAGTGAATATTGGAGAAATTACAATGGAAGAAATTGGAAACACCCTAAAACTACTAAAAAATGGCAAAGCCGCAGGAATCGACAATATACCCATTGACATAATAAAAGCAGACACCGAGCAGTCAGCAGAGATGCTACATACACTTTTGAATAAAATATGGACGGACGAAGAATTGCCAAAGGAGTGGAAAGAGGGATTGATTATAAAAATACCCAAAAAAGGAGACCTGAGCAAATGCAACAATTGGCGTGCAATAACACTACTAAGTGCCACATCCAAAGTGCTGACCAAAATCATTTTGGAAAGATTGAAGCCGGAACTAGATAAAAAACTGAGAAACAACCAAGCAGGCTTCCGTTCCAGCCATTCCACTATTGATCACATTTGCACCCTTAGAATTATCTTGGAACAAACAAATGAATGGAATAAAGATATAGATGTGAGTTTTATCGACTTCGAAAAGGCCTTTGACCGTGTAAATAGGGCACAGATGTGGAAAATCCTTAGATTATATGGGATACCACAAAAAATCATAAACTTTATTAAACTCTTCTACGAAGGATACAAAGCCAAACTAGAACATTCAGGTGAAGTAACAGAAGAAATATCCATAGAAAGTGGAGTCAAACAGGGTTGTGTACTATCCCCTACCCTATTTCTTATTATGATAGATTGGGTAATGAGGAAAGTAATCGACGATCGAACAGGCATCAGGTGGAACCTTTTCAAACAGCTAGAAGATCTCGAATTTGCAGATGACATCTGCCTTATAACTGAACACCGAAATCATATGCAAGCAAAAATTGACAAATTGGCACAGTACTCCGACACGATCGGACTTCGAATAAACACAGAAAAAACTAAACTTCTAAAAAATAATAACCATCCAAATAATAAAATAATGATAAACGCTAAAGAAGTAGAAGAGGTAGACAAGTTCACATATCTGGGATCTGTCATGGAAAGGAGCGGGGGGTGTAAAAAGGATATACAGACGAGAATAACAAAGGCGCAACACGCATTCAACGCTTTAAATAAAATTTGGCAAACAAACGAAATATCGGAAACAACAAAAATTAAAATCTTTAACAGTTGCATTAAAAGTATACTACTCTATGGAGCAGAAACATGGAAACAGGACGAAAATACAACTAAAAAACTACAAACATTTGTAAATAAATCTCTAAGAAAAATCCTGAAAATATACTGGCCAAATAAAATAACTAATACAGAACTATGGGAAAGGACAAAGCAAACTAACGTATCTACTACAGTCAAGGAAAAAAAATGGAAATGGATCGGCCACACTTTAAGGAAAGACCAAAGCAGCATAGTAAGACAAGCACTTGAATACCAACCAGAGGGGAAAAGAAAGAGGGGCAGACCAGACAACAGCTGGAAAAGAACAACAACGAGAGAACACAAAAAAATTGGACTAAGATGGGGCGAAGTCAAAAAGAGAGCAAAAGATAGAAGAGAGTGGAGGGAATTAGTTCACAATTTATCCAGAGAATAAAAATAAAAGAAGATGCGTTGTCCCGGCCAGACAGCAATCTTACACTTTTGGCCAAGAAACGCATAAGCGCCCAATACTCCACAAGGAGGGATGGAACGAGAGAGATTGATTACAATGTACAGTGAGTGAGCGAGTGTACAGATGAAAGATGGCGAAACATGTTATTGAAATGGCGACAAAAAATGTAATTCCAAGAAAACCCAAAAGATATCAAAAACATTATTAATACGACAAGAAATGCAAAAGAAAAAATGCTACAGACATTAAAAGAAGAGGAACAAAAGCTGTTATTGGGGATTGTCATGCGATAATGCGATGTCATACTGATAACAACAATTGGCGGTTATACAAGGGTGGAACGAAAAAAATGTTTTTATGATTTCAAAGTGTAATAGTGATAGAAAGTTGCCTATAGCCATTGTTAAGCCACAAATAACATATTTTTCAAAACAAAATATTTTTAGAGGTGCCGCAAAAGGGTTAAAAATTAGAATTTTTAGTTAAACTTTGCGAATTTTGATGATTTTATTTTGGTCATTGTAATGTCTTAATTCCTATTTTAAATGATGAATACACACTCTAAAACTACTCTTTAAAGATAATTTTAGTTTTAACTTACAACAATCCAATTTTATTTTTACTAAAACTGACAAAGTTTGAACTAGAATTCCACATTTAAAGAAATATTTAGTAGTAAATATTTATTTCATTCAATATTTATTTTTACTAAAACTGACAAAGTTTGAACTAGAATTCCACATTTAAAGAAATATTTAGTAGTAAATATTTGTTTCATTCCTTAATATACTTTAACATTCTTAGTGACAGATTAAAGCCAAGGCGTGAGGAAAATGTGTATTGGTAGAGTTGACAAGATAGTTTCAAAGATTCTGGCAACGAGGGAGGAAAGGAGGCAAAAACTAGTACAGCAGCATTTGAATTACAGACAATAATCAGTAGCTGATGGTAACACAGCTGTGAATATTACATGTGTTACATGCTGATGATCATGATCAAAGTTACGAGCAAGAATTTATTTATGATTCCAAAAAGCCCTCAAAAGTATAACTAAAGAAATGCGAGTAGAACTGCCAACAGTAGCTTCTATCTGTGACAGGACTGGTGTCTCAGACAGAATAGCAGCAGCAATCGCCAGTGCTGTACAAGGTGTTGGCAGTATTATGGAAGATAATAAAAGTAAGGTAATTGACAGGATGAAAATAAGTCAAGCACAGTTGAAAAATCGTACAAAAGCCACAGAAGCTTCACTCAAATTGGAAAAACGGGGGTAATTCTTTGATGAAAGAAAAGACAAAACAATTAATCAAGAAAAACGAGGGCACAAATTTTACAAAAAGACTATACTAGAAGAGCACATTTCAATAGTAGAGGAACTTGGATCAACCTTCGCAGGGCATATAACTCCTGCTTCCGAAACAGGTAAAGATATAAAAGATAGCATAGTGGAGCATTTTCAAGGTGATAATCCTTTGAACATATCCAATATAACAGTTGTTGGATGTGATGGAACTACCACTATCACCGGTGTTAACAATGGTGTAATTGCTTTAATAGAAAAAGCCTAAAATTAGCCGTTGCAGTGGCTGATTTATTTGTTCCATACCAATGAATTGCCTTGATGAGCTAGTTGCCTACCATGAATTTGAAGAGGTTTTAAGCAAAGAACTTGAAATCTGTAACCAGCTTTCTGTGGTTAATTTCGCTCCCATACAAAACAACTTCCCTATTCTAGAGATTAAACACAGATTGAAAATATTTACTTAAAATGTGCAAAGGAATCTCCAGTGGTGTATGTCCTTCTGATCTTTCTTTGAAAATCCCTGGGAAATTAGCTCATTCACGATGGCTTACGTTGGCCAATCACATATTTCAGATATATGTTGCAACAGAGAATCCTTCAGATAATTTGAAAACTTTAACTATGTATGTGATGAAGGTGTATGCCCATGTCTTGTCTCATATCAAACTAAAACCATATTGTGTAAATGGATCAAAACATCTATGGGGACTCATCAAATTTTCACGTTATCCTTGTGAGGAATATCTCCAAATAAATCTCCAAATAACTGATCCAGAAAATGCCAATGACTACATTGATATAATTAACTGGACGGAAGAAGGAATTACTGAACCTCCTATGACAAAACATATAACTGACAAAGACTTAAAGTATATAAGTTAAGCAAGAGACCCTAGTTGTCAGGTGCAGTGTGTGGATTTTCAGTGTTTTCCCTGTCATACACAGGCAGTGAAAAGAGTTTAAAGCTCGTGACTGAGTCATCTCTTAGTGGCTGTGGTATAAAAGCAGGAAATGGCTTTGCTAGAGCAAATATTGCTTCCCAAAAGTTTATGCCCAAGTTTAAGACATAAAAACAACGTTCCGAGTCTCAAGAGGAATATTGTAACTAAAGAAATCTTATAGCAATGTGTATATATAGCAATGATAGCAATGTTAACTATTATTATAAACAATATTTGACTATGAAATGTTAGAGCTATGGCACCAGGTTAAATATATAAAATATTTGAAAATTTCTGTATTTCTTTGTTAAAAACCTATCTTTTCAATGCTCTTGCGGCACCTCAAGATGTAAACCTAGAACAAAAATATTTTGTAGTTTTATTGTAGCCATGAAAAGGCAACTTTCGAGTGCTATTAGAAAGTTCTTTGAAAAAAAAATATTTTTTTCCTATCCTTTCGTTCCACCCTAAATACATACCTTTTCAACAAATTTCTCTTAATTTTCTTTTGATACTTAACCATTTCTGGAGTGAAAATCAAAACGTCAAGTATTTTTAGGCTAAATATGTAATTTTCAATAGTAATTACACGAGAGGTCTAAAATTATTGATTTGTATCCCGAGTATCACTTTGACAGTTCTAATTTCACGACCCGAAGGGAAGTGAAATTATGTCAAAGTGTCACGAGGGCAAAACAAATCGATAATTTTTAAAAGTTCATGTGTAATTCGATAAGATTATTTCATGAATAAAACTGTCTTTAAAATAATTTTTAACTACTCTAAAAGGGGTAGTTCCCTGGGTTGTCTGTATACCATATAGTTAAAAAACTCGTAACATGAAGTAAAACCACTTCTATGTAAAAGGTATATTTAATAAAATTTTTAAAATCCCAATGGATTAAGTAAAGTAGGTTCATTTAGAACGTTTTCGGACCCATCAGTCCATCATCAGTGAATTCGTGAATACTTGCTAACTAGCCCCAGAACCAAACAATGGTTGTACTTAAAATTCAATCTACATTACAGTATTGTGAAATTGGATAGGCTAAACGCCGATGTTATAAAAATACTTCTAATATAAGAAGTAAAATACTTCTAATATAAGAAGTATTCTTATAACATCGGCGTTTAGCCTATCCAATTTCACAATACTGTAATGTAGATTGAATTTTAAGTACAACCATTGTTTGGTTCTGGGGCTAGTTAGCAAGTATTCACGAATTCACTGATGATGGACTGATGGGTCCGAAAACGTTCTAAATGAACCTACTTTACTTAATCCATTGGGATTTTAAAATTTTTATTAAATATACCTTTTACATAGAAGTGGTTTTACTTCATGTTACGAGTATTTTAACTAATATTTTATTGATATATTCGCCTGAATATTTGCTAAACCTGTTCCTGGTGTTCTCTTTGTCACTGAATGTTCATTTTTTCGTAGCAACGAAGGGCATCGGACATAATACTTGACGACGGGAAATTATCAAAAATTATCGGGTATAATATCACGAGAGTGAGTATATAATATAAAGAGAGTGAGAATAAATTGAAAATAATGTGACAGTTTTATTTTATTATTTTCTTATTTATTCTTACTGTCGTGTGAAATTCGTAAGATTATTTTTTAATACGTATAATATGGATATTTTCTTAAATGTGACAGTTGTCAAAACTAGGAAACTGGTTGCCATTAAACAGAAACAATCTACTTAAAAAAATTCTATCGGTAATTTGCTACACTAGATAATTCTCAGTATAATTTTATTCTGATTGGACAGAATTAAACACGTGATCAAATATCTTACTTTACGATTGGAAGTTAAAATCATCAAAAAATAATCGCTGTAATTTTTATTCTTGTAGCATTCTATTGGTCAGAATCTCTATGAATGAAATAATCATTACAAGATAACTTCGGCTATTCTCATAAAAACATGACACCTAAAGTCTAGTTCTAGTCTATTACTTGGACTAAACCACTCTGGTGTACGTATATATCTGAGGATAAGCAGTACGACAAGACAGCGGGATTGCGGCTTGGTATTACTCACTCCACAGATCCCTATTGGTCGAGTGTTTATGTTTAAAAAACCAGAATATAAATAATTATAAATACTAACAATCGTTGTATTTGTTATTTGCGTTTGTTCTTGATGCGTTTTTTATTCCTTACAACATGATTAAGATTTATCCACAAGGAAGAATTTCCTGTATACCATTAATTACAAATATTGAAATTGTACGGTATATTGAAATTATCGGTATATTAATTTAAAAAAGCCCCTGGAAGGGCTACAAATATAAAAACAAAACGTTTTCGCTCTGTAACAAGAGCATAATCAGTGTTACCTAAAATAAGTATAACCGTATTAATTAAAGCAAAATGTTAAAGATTGAAAGACACATGGCGAATAACACAATTCGGACTTCTCTGTTTCTCTTTGACTATTTCAAATGTGTTGATGAATCCATCTATATCCTATTAACTTATAAATAAGTTTTTGCATTTACAACATTTCTCAGTATTTGATATCACAACCCCTATTTATTTGTCTCGCCGTTATTTCACCCAGTTTTATCGGCCATCATTTGTGTTGGGTCACAAATAATAATTATCTATTTTCAACACAACCTACACAACTTACCTTCTGTATTTTGGTTAGCCTATCTTTGCTTCATCAATTCATGTACACCTCATTGATGATTGTGGGTTTTCAAATTCGCCGCTTTTTTACATCTTAGATAATTTATTCTCACTAACTCTTATATTTTTATAATTCCAACACACTGATGTTAGCTGTTATCATTGCTTGTACCATAAACAACTTTAAAATTTAGTGGCTAGTGTAACCAATATTTCATAAAACTTTAAGTTTCATTGACAACTGTTGTCCTGACATCAGACAGATTCGCTTTTGAAATCTCATGTATTAGTTGCCTGTCACCTCTTGTAACATAATGACCTAATTAACTTTTACCTAGTAACCCACTTACCACGTGTGGGAGTCATATGTTGCCCTAGGGCCGTATCCATAGGATTTATATCCATCCTCTGGATTTTACCATGTTTACATTTATATAAAACTTTTAGTCTTTTTTTGAAAGGTTTTAACCTTTGTAATCTGCTGTTTTTAATTTTTGATAAAAAGAGCAGTTTTCACCCATTAACCCTAGAAAGAGTGAAGCACTACAACTACCTCGGCACCATAATAAATGAAGAATGGACCAACAACCAAGAAATAAGAGCGCGCATCGGAAAAGCTAGATCAATCTTCAACCGTATGGGGGCGTTTTTCAAGAGCCACAACCTTTCTCTTGGTATAAAAGTAAGAATGCTGAGATGTTACGTCTTCTTTGTCCTTTTTTATGGTGTTGAATCGTGGATCTTGAAAGAGGATATGTGCCGAAAATTGGAAGCATTTGAGATGTGGCTATATCGGAGAATTCTTAAAATCCAGTGGACAGATCGAGTCACAAATGAGGAGGTTCTTAGAAGAATGGGAAAGAACCGAGAAGTACTAACCACCGTCAAATCTCGAAATTTGGAATACTTTGGACACATTATGCGAAATGAATCCAGATATGCCCTCCTACAAGCCATCCTGCAAGGAAAAATATTTGGAAAGCGTGGTCCAGGAAGAAGAAGAACATCCTGGTTAAATAACCTCAGAACCTGGTTCAACACAACATATGTGCAGCTTTTCCGCGTTGCTGCAGATAAAGTGAAGATTGCCATGATGATCGCCAACATTCGTCACGGATAGGCACATCAAGAAGAAGAACCTTAGAATGACCAAGGAGGGTTAAAAAGTATCCAAAACATTTAGTGGAGTCACTGAAGGTTTTCACCTCCGATTTAGTTGAACCTTCATCGATTTTCATGAAAATTGGTGACTCGTTAGAAGATACTTCAAGGAACAATGGTGACATGATGCCAACTTGCGCTTTTACCCTGGGGTGGATGCCACCCCTTATCGGGGGTGAAATTTTTTTTATTAAAAATAATACCAGAAATCGATAGAGGGGCAACTTCTAAGCAAAATTTGTTATATAAAGTTATTAATAAATCAATACTTTTTGAGTTATTAAATATCAAAGATTTTATTTTTTCTTAAAAAAAATGCATGTTTTAAAGCTGTTTCTCACGTATTACTCAAAAACTATAAGCTTTTGTAAAAAATCTATTATTACCAAAATTAAAGATAATAAAAAATTTAATACACTCCCCACTTAAAGAACTAGACTAATGTTATTTCAAAGTGAGTTACGGGTAATTAAATGTTAATTTTTTCGACGAATACTCAAATCTAAGTACTTATTCAAGCTTACATACCGGGAAAACGATGCATTTTATAGAATATACATACTTGTTAAGCACTTGTCAAAGTGCTTCGGAATACTTATCAAATGAGCTCCAGTAGAAGTTAATAGCATCAAAATTAAGCAAGTTATGATGAAAATAAGAGAACCCTTCCGATTTTTTTAGGAAAAAGTGAAAAATAAAACATACGCCATTTCCACAAAAATTAAAATTTGTAGTAATCCTCACAAAAATTTCTTTAGGTTAACATAGTTAATGATTTCAACAATTTTGACCGGTTTAGAATGCATATTTTTGAAAAAAACATATAATTTAAAAAAATCAGAATTTTTAAAATTATCGTACTTTTCATATTTTTTTTGAGAATAACTCCAAAAATACTCAATATACGTAAAAAATTATATATAACTAAATTTTAGTTTTTTTTATTCCAAATACTTTACCCATTTTACTATTTCCGTAGAGTTAAAAATAACCGACTTAGAAACGTTTAAAATTTAAATTCTGCTGCGAGAGCCATGTAACCGGGGCCATTTAACCTTTTATTTTTAAAAAAGTAAGAGGTTTGAAAGACTAATTTCGAAGTTTTTTAATAGCTTTTGGAATCAACTTTTAATTAGTTTTTAAGTGAACCTGATATCTTAAAAATTAACGGAGTTATTTACAAGAAAACAATAACATTTTTTGGAAAAAATTTTAAAAGATACATTTTGAAACATTTTTGGTGCATAAATTTTAATGCTTTTTAACTTGTTCGAGGGCTTATTTGATAGATATTTCTATGAACTTTGACAAATATTTAATAAGTTTATGTTATATAAATCATTTTCCCGGTATTTAAGCTTGAATACTTAGATTTGGGTACTCGACGAAAGAAATACACATTCAAGTACCTATAACTCACTTTTAGTTAACATTGAAAGGTTTTTCTAGTAAGGAGTTTATTTGATTTTTTATTAGCCTCAATTTTGATAATAATACCTTTTTTGTAAAATCTTATAGTTTTTGAGTTATTTATGAAAAATTGGTTAAAAACATGCATCTTTCTCACGAAAAATTATAATCTTTGATCTTTAATAACTCAAAAAGTTTTGATTTATTTTAATAACTTTATGTAACAAATTTTGCTTATAATTTGTCCCTCTATCGAATTGTGGGGTTATTTTTAATAAAATAATTTTAACCCCCGAGGAGGGGTGGCATCCACCCCCAGGGTAAAAGCGCAAGTTGGCACCATGTCACCTTTGTTCCTTGAGATATCCTCCAACCACTCACCAATTTTCATGCAAATCGATGGAGGTTCAACGAAATCGGAGGTAATAGCTCATTCCACCTTCAGTGGATATATAAATACCTTTGTTACTAAAAATCTCAAATAATTAGTAGTTGTCGGCGTACTACTGCCCTATTAGATGGCACAATTAGCATTTCTATAATTTAATTCATTTCCTCATACTTTTATAAAAACTTGACAGTAAATCCTCTTATAATCCCCTTGAATACCTTCAACACCATTCCAAAATGGAAAGGGACGATATCATTAGCAAGAAATCATCTATAAGAAAAAAGGCCAAAAAGTGGGCAAAAACAACCATCGTTTGTTCAAAATGCAAGTATGTATGCGGTAAGCACAGCAAGAAGTCAAAAATACAGAAACGTATCCTACGCACGATGATGCCAATTCCACTGAAGCGGAAGACTCCGGGTAAATTATAAATTCGTATCTTTTAACTGTTCCATTAACGTCTAGGAATAATATAAAAGTGTTATTTTTAAATTAGTTTAAATAAAGAAGCACGTTTTTTATTAATTTGGACATTTATTGACCCTCCTTGGTTCTCGCTGTTTCAACTAAAAAGTTGGTCCTGCGAGGGTTAAAGACAAAAACCACACATTTTAATTATATATGAAGGTAAGCTAAGCATACTTGCAAAATTTTATCAAAATCGGTGCGGTTCTTTAGAATTTTGAAGCTTTACAACATTTTACCGTCAAATAATGGACTAGATATGTTTTTGGTGTAGTGTTTTAACATCTTCCTTATGTAATAATCGACTTTTTTATACAATCTAAATAAAAACGAAATAAAACAACACCTAAGCGTGTCCCTGACCATTATATCTTTTTGTTTACGAATGATACTATTACACAACACAGTCATAAAAAAGCGAATAAGGTGGTTTATATCTTAAAAAAACCTTCTTCAGCCACTTTTATGCCGTCCCAAGAAAAATGATGGCCCTTTGTTCTTGATGCGTTTTTTGATTCCTTCCCGATACGATTTTTAGGAAGCAATAACACCCATCAGAAGATAAGTTCAAAAAAAATTTACGGTAATGGGAAATATTTTATTATCGGGATTTTTATCTTTGGGAGCGTTTCGGGAAGTTGTTTATGATTTAAGGAAGGCGGATATTGGCTGATAATGGAAGCTGAGAACTAATTATGGTTTTTTTTTCGTACGTATCGGAAAAGCTTTTATAGATCCTTGTTATCTTATTTATCTTATTTAAGAGAATGTAAAATGATGAGTTGGATGGTTACTTTGGCATCAAAAGTATACATTGTATTTTCGATAAGTCGAGTATACATTATATTTTACGAATTTGCTCCTATTTTGGATTAGGGATGAAAGATTTTATTTAAACGGTCCGCTGTGCTCTAATAGCAAATTATGTCAGTATTTGAATTGAAGCACTGTCAAAGACAAGCAAAATTACGGTTTTAACGGTTTATGAGACAGTTTTCTTTTACTTGTTCAAGGTTAGGTTTGGGAAACTCATTTACTACACAACACTTCACTGTAGAACAGTACTAATGTTTGAAAATTTGACAGGCAGACAGTGGCGGCTGGTCAGGGTCGGCAGTGCCGACCCACACATTTATGGATCATTATAGATTTTTTTAAATATTTAATTTAATCAAAGTTGATGATATTCGTTTCTGTGAAATAAAAAAATATCTGTGAGATAATACAGACTAAATTTTATTCACTGTTTTGAATTCGATCGATCCCATACGTTAAGTGATCCCTGTGCGCTGTGCGTAAGAGACTTTTCAAAAATGATCCTATAGCCATGCACCCGATTGCGATTGTGTGTTTTCGGCAAGCCGTACCCAGATTGAAGATTTGCTTGTAATAAGAAGCTATGGAAATATTAGCCGATAGGCAACCAATTATACATTTCCCCTATTTATTTGAATGGCAAGTACGGCAGAAACCAATCTGCTGAGCGGTGATCTGCAAACGGTAGCAAGGCACCCGGGATTTTATCCCGGGCACTAAGCGCGTCCGGGATAAAATTATGAAATAGGTAAGTAAATAGTTTTACGTCGTGTATTGATTGATATTGTAATTTTTTTAAGTTTTTAGGAATTACCATTTAGGGGACAGGATGAATCGGAGGATTCGTTACATCAAGTTAATTATTATAGAGAACAAAAAAAAATGGTTTAACACATTTTCTAATTTACTTTCTGACTAGAAGACATTTAGCGGCGTACCTAAAACAGCACAGAATGAAAGAATCAATGTCAAACCCGCTTATTAGAATACCGGTTAAAGAAATGTCCCGGTTTAAGGAATAGAAATTTGAGGTTCCAAAACGTTTTTACTAGCCATCGGTGACCGGTTATTAGAATTGGTTCGCATCGGTGGAATTAGCATCGGTGAACCGGTTAATCCTGGTTATAGGAATACTTTGGCTCGGCACGAAGGCTATTCCAATAAGCGGGTTCGACTGTAGTAGTTACATTATGATGCTTTTCGGTAGAATAGAAGTAGACGAAACTACTGATAGAGGTAACATGTCATTCACAAGTAGGTATCAATTGTTCTTCGATACGTGTATGTCTAATATTTATGAGAGGTTTTTAGGTTTTCAGACGTGAGTAGAAGCCATAAGACAGAATATATTTTTGGTGTTTTAAAGGACATATTAAAATTTTTTGATATCAAAAATAAATTGGTGAGGCCAATTTATGACGGCGCTGCCCTGATGTCCGGTGAATTGTATGGTCTCCAGGCAAAAGTTAAAACTATTGCACCAGGAAAAACTATTATCTACTCACTGTTATAAGTCATTGACCTCTTTGACGATTCAAAATTTAAAAGTTACGCCAAAAATTTTTCAAAATATCTATTAGACAAGTTCATTAAAAATCATCCATCATTCTTTAATCAAATAAAATAAGGAAATGGATTAACTGGTTTACATATACAGGGTGTTTGATTAGTGGGGTAAAGCTCAATAGATCAGATATACAGGGTAACAAGTTCAGCTCCCTGTATAAATAAAAATGGGCACAACAGCAATTGTTTTTTGGTACCATATTTTTTTGTTGATTGTGAGAATTTTTAAGAATGATAAGTTGATATTGCTAATTTTCTTTATATCGAATACAGGGTGAGTCAAAACGCAAGTACATTATTTTCTCAGTAATTTTAAATGGAACACCCTGTATTTTATGTCACTATCGAAAAGTATCGTTACCGTACTTTAATTTTTGTATAATATTTTCTCTGTCTAAATTTATTACTTTTCGAGATATTTTAATTTTTCAGAGCAATTTATTAAGTAGGGGTCTAAATCTTTCCAAATTTTAAGCAAGCCATGACTGAATGTTTTAAAACTGATAATTTAAGGTTACTGTAACAATGTAGTAAATAAAGAAAGAAAAATAATTTATTAGTAATAAATTTTACAAAAAAAAAACACAACCACAACATACATTTTCAAAACAAGTAAAAACTACTTTTGTATGTAAATGTAACAAATAAAGAAATAAAAATAATTTATTAGTTATAAATTTTACAAAAAGAGAACACGGACACAAAATACAACATTTTGTGAAAACAATTAAAAGCTACTTTTATATGTAAATGTAACAATGTAACAAATAAAGAACGAAAAATAATTTATCCGTAAAACATTTTACAAAAAAAACATTGAACAAAAAAACAATATTTTTGGAAAAAATAAAAGCTACTTTTAGTAAAATATTTTATATTTTTAATTACATAAGGTGTTCAAAATGAGTTGAGTGAATGGGTTACTTACACTACAAAGCATTTGTAAATTAACACTTCGAAATACACTTTGTATTCTATTTTTTATCTCATCGTTTGTTATTGGAGGCATTTTATAACCTTCATTCTTAACGTAACTACAAAAAAATCAGTCCAGTTTATTAAATTTTCGTGATCTGGGTGGCCACGCAACTGGTCCATTGAAATATGAAAATATCTCGAAAACTAATAAATTTAGATATAGGTAATGTTGTCAACCCAAGGCCTCCCCGGTCGTCAACATGCGAAAACCTTGCAAAGTAGCGACGTGGAATGTTAGAAGTCTACATCAAGCTGGAAAAGTACATAATGCCGTTATTGAAATGGAAAGGCTGAATGTAGACATTTTAGGAATCAGCGATGTCCAATGGCCCGACTCAGGAAAGATGAAAATCAACAATAAAACAATATACTATTCAGGAAGTCAAGACGGTTCACACAGATATGGTGTCGGGATAATACTAAACAAACACATGGATAAAGCTGTAGTAAATTTCATTCCATACTCCAACAGAATTATCCTCTTACAATTAAATCAGAATAAACCCAAATTAAACATAATACAAGTTTATGCTCCGACTGCGGACAAACCAGAGAGCGATATTGAAACTTTCTACGAAGACCTAGACAATATTTTAAAATCCATTAAAACGCAGGATGTTACAATTATAATGGGAGATTTTAACGCAAAGGTTGGAGACGAAAAAGTAGAAGAATGTACAGGAGGATATGGTCTGGGCAACAGAAACGAAAGAGGTGACAGGCTTATCGAATTTTGCCAAAACAATAATTTTGTCATAACTAATACATTGTTTAAAATGCCAAAGAGAAGACTATATACCTGGAAGTCACCAGCAGATCAAGAAGGGCGAATTGTAAGAAACCAAATAGATTATGGATTGATTAGACAAAGATACAAGAACGCAATTATATCTTCAAAAACCTATCCAGGTGCCGACATAGGATCAGATCACAATCCAGTAGTGACCAAAATTAGGCTCAAAATGAAAATAATAAAACGCAGAACAACAGATGTAAAAATCGATACAAGTAAACTAAGAAACCCACTCATAAAACAACGCCTGACAGATGAAATTAATAACCGTTTAATGAATGTTAAAGAACAAATCCAGCAAAATACTGAAACAGAGACAAAATGGTTATTAATAAAGACAGAAATAGATAAATGTCAAAAAGAAATTCTTACACCAATCAGATACAAAAAGAAACAATGGATGACGGAGGAAATCTTAGATTTAATGGAAGAAAGACGTCAGCATAAAAACAAAGATAATCAGATGTACAAAAATGTGGATAAACAAATAAAATCCAAAATTAAACAGGCTAAAGAACAGTGGTTAAAAGAACAATGCGCAGAAATAGAAGAACACCAGAAAAGACATGATAATTTTAACACACATAAAAAAATTAAGGAATTAACGCAGATCAACAGAAAAAGAAAACCGGGAATACTAAAAGATACAGATGGGAAACTTGTGTTGAGTACTAACGAAAAATTAAAGAGATGGACAGAATACATAAATGAATTGTTCAAAGACAATAGAACAGAGCAGATGGAAGTCGAAGTAGAAGATGATACGGTTTTGAAGATATTAAAAGAAGAAATTAAATCGGCATTAAAAAACAGCAAAAATGGTAAAGCAGTAGGTCCAGACCAAATCCCAGTAGAAAGCTTAAAATGTATAAATGATGAAACCTTAGACATTATCGTAGACTTGTTTAACACAGTGTACAAAACAGGAAACATACCAAAACAATGGTTACTCTCAACCTTTTGTGCTATCCCTAAAAATACAAACGCTAAAGATTGCAGTGAATACAGAACAATATCATTAATAAGTCACATTCTCAAATTATTCTTGAAAATAATACATGGTCGTATAAACAAAAAACTAGAAGAAGGAATAGATGATAGTCAGTTTGGGTTCAGAAACGGACTAGGAACCAGAGAGGCGTTATTTGCTTTTAATGTGTTAGCTCAAAGATGCATGGACATGAATGTGGATGTGCATGTTTGTTACGTTGATTTTGAGAAGGCTTTTCACAAAGTAAGACATGAAAAATTAGTCCAAATTCTAAAGACAAAAAACATAGACAAAAGGGACTTACGAATAATAACAAACCTTTACTGGAATCAAAGAGCACAAATTGTAATAGATAACGAACCCAGTCCAGAAATTGAAATCAGGAGAGGAGTTCGGCAGGGATGTATTATGTCTCCATTACTCTTTAATGCATATAGTGAAGCCATTTTTGAAGAAGCATTGCTATCTCAAAGTGAAGGAATAATAATTAACGGAAGATCTATTAACAACATAAGATATGCAGATGACACCGTGATTATAGCAAGCTCTGCTGAACAACTCCAACTACTACTGAACAAAACAAACAATTTCTGTAAGGAATATGGACTAAAAATGAATATAAAAAAGACCAAATACATGATAATAACTAAGAAAACAAACATACAAACAAGCATATATTTGGGAAATGTACCGATAGAAAGGGTTGATAAATACAAATACCTAGGAACCTGGATTTCAGAGAAAAATGATCAAACAACAGAAATAAGGACCAGGATAGAAATAGCAAGAAATGCGTTTGTAAAAATGAAAACAGTTCTCTGCAACAAAGACCTTAGCTTAGAACTGAGAGCAAGAGCTTTGAGATGCTACGTGTTCTCGATACTACAATATGGACTTCAAAGCTGGACATTAAAGCAAGAACACATAAATAAGCTACAGTCATTTGAAATGTGGTGTTACAGAAGAATGCTTAGAATAGCATGGACACAGAGGAAAACGAACACGGAAGTACTGCGAGAAATGGGTAAAGAATGCGAAATAATAAACACAATAAAAATAAGAAAGTTACAATATCTGGGACACGTAATGAGGGGACCGCGATATGAAATGCTAAGACTGATAATACAGGGAAAGATAAGAGGCGGAAGGAGTATAGGAAGAAGGAGAGTGTCATGGTTAAAGAATTTAAGGGACTGGTTTAGATGCAGTTCTATAGAACTCTTTAGAGCAGCGGTGGATAGAGTAAAGATAGTGATGATGATATCCAACCTCCGATTAGGAGACGGTACTTGAAGAAGAAGAATGTTGTATATAAATGAAATTACGATAATGGTACTTTTCAATAGTGATATAAAATACAGGGTGTTTCATTTAAAATTACTGAGAAAATAATGTACTTGCGTTTGGCCTCACCCTGTATTAAATATAAATAAAATTATCAATGTCAATCATTTTTAAAATTTTTGACAATAAATAAAAAACCATTGCTGTTGTGCTTATTTTTATTTATAGGGTGACCTGAACTTGTTACGATTTTTATTGAAAATTGGCTATAACTTTGTAACTACCCTGTATAACATAACAGACCTTTATATTTCTTTAATAGGAAAGTTAAGGAGATTTTGAATAAAAGATAAAATATAGGGTATTGTATTTAAAAAAAACAAAAGTTTGGTCTGCCACGATGTTATCGAACACCCTGTAACATTCTAATTAATTTTAAAATGTGAAGCTAAGAGTTGGCTACAATTTTTGTTATTAACGTTTATTCCTATCTATTATTATAGCGGATCTATTGAGCTTTACCCCACTAATCAATCACCCTGTAGGCTGATCCAAATATTTTCGGAAGGTGGGATAAGTTACAAAATAAATGTTGTTCTGAAGCTATTTCCTTGTGGCATTTTTATAATTACGTATTTTTTATGGGAAATAAGCCACAATTTTACTAAAAAATGAATTTATTAACGTTTCGAAGCCCAAATCGGGTTTCGTTGTCAAAATACAAAATACTATTAAAATAAACAAAAATGTTGTTGCTAAGTAAAAAAATTCTTCTAATAATTTATTTAATCTGACTCATTTATATTGGCAATTCAGACAATCAGAAACCCGATTTGGGCTTCGAAACGTTAATAAATTCATTTTTTAGTAAAATTGTGGCTTATTTCCCATAAAAAATACGTAATTACAAAATAAAGTCCTTTTGCCCTATGACGGCCGATATGCAATTAAGAGATGATCAGTGGGTCTCAAACAGTGGGGCGTTAATATTTAATTCCGATCGCTTGAAAAGTAAAACTATTTCATTTCCTGTATTTTATGTTCAGTAAGAATATTGGATTTTACTCTATCAAAGGCAAATAAAATGAATATAATATGTATATACAGGGCGTGTTAAAAGAAGTGGGACGGAATATTTCAAATACTCGAAATTATTTGTCGACACAAATGTTCATTAAGATCTCTATTTTGCGTATAATGAAAATTATACGAATGGTTTTGCATGCAGTAAAATTGGAAAATACTTGACAAGTTGCTGGTATATCCAAATTTGAACAAAATACATCCAGGACTTTACTTTCTACAGACACTGTATTAAATATAACCTTGAAACAAACTGGCACTAAATCACTTCCGAGTTTTCAACAAAACAAAAGGTTGTGTAGTGATTGCAAAAACGGTTCGCATGTTTTAAATAAGATTTTTGTTGATTATGTATTTTGCTAAAATATTAAATAACACCAATACAATTCACAACCATCATTTAATTTTTAACGATAAACAAAAGTGTAATATATGATGACAAGTTTGAATTTGATCGACTTTGTCGATAACAGTGTCGTTAATAAATATTTTTAAATACCATGAATCATTTTTCAATGATTGGGTGGCTTTAAGAAATACATATTTATTACTAAATAGTTTTTTTACGTGTATAAATGAGATTATAATAATTATGACACATGGTACTCCTTATATTTTTTAAATATGTAATATGTTTTGTAAAGGCATAACTTTGATTATTGGCTAAACCTACATTATACGATACGTCACAAGAAATTAAAGAAAATTATCAGTAGTAATTGCACAAAAGCTCTAAAATTATTGAATTTTTCCCGAGTGACACTTTGACAGTTTTCACGTCAAAGTGTCACGAGGACAAAAATTCTATATTAATTTTAGAGATCGAGTGCAATTTGTTGCGATTATTTCATGAATAAAACTGTTCAACACCAAAATTTTATTGTAATTTATTTATGTAAGTACAAATTAGTACAATTAAACACACAGTTGTTATAAATATTAATTTGACGGTTGAAAGTCATCACTTTTATAATTTTTAAAAATTAATTGTCATTAATGTCACTGAATGTATTTTTTCGTAGCAACGAAGGGCATCTGACGTGATATACTTGACGACGGGAAATTATCAAAAATTATCGGGTATAATATCACAAGAGAGTGAGAATAAATTGAAAATAATGCGATAGTTTTTCGAAAATTTGTTGTCTGGCAATAGACATGAGAGCCCGCAGGGCTCGAGTGGCTATTGCCCAATGACAACAAATTTGAGTAAAAATGAAGCATTATTTTCTTATTTATTCTTACTGTCGTGTGATATTCGTAAGATTATTTTTTTAATACGTATATTATGGATATTTTCTTAAATGTGACAGTTGTCAAAACTAGGAAACTGGTTGCCTTTAAACAGAAACAATCTACTTAAAAAAATTCTCTCGGTAATTTTCTACAGTAGATAATTCTCAGTATAATTTTAATCTGATTGGGCAGAATTAAACAAGTGATCAAATATCTTACTATACGATTGGAAGTTAAAATCATTAAAAAATAATCGATTTAATTTAGATTTATGTAGCTTTCTATTGGTCAGAATCTCCTATGAATGAAATAATCATGTAAATTCACTGTTTAAATAAGATACAGTGCGCTGGAATAAGTGTTACCTCCCCTTAATAACCTACTTATTTCTCGGACAGGTCGATTTTTAAAATAATCAAAGTATATTATAACATCAATGTTTCGAACTTTACGCGATCCCTCTTCAAGTGACAGGCAAAATTTTGATTTTTTTAAATGGGAAAGTACATCATGTGATAGCTCATTTAAAAAATTGATGGATTCGACCGTTACTTGATGGAAGTTCATTTTATCTCACAATAAAACACTGAAAAACGTTAGTTTTTCTGTACTTCCACAAAATTTATTACAACTATGTTATTACTACAGCTGTTTCGGCAAAGTGCCTTTCTCAAGTGATATATTTTACAATGTGTTTGCCTTTTTAAGTCTTTAACTGAAGAGGTTGAGGAGTGGGGAGCTGTTTGTCTCGAGTTGGTCATTCAGAATTATATCTGTATTTTTCAATTTATTAATTTCCATTGATTCTAAAAGTGATAGCTTAAGGCCTTTATTTTGAATATGTAGAATTTGAAACTCTTCATTGAAAGAATGATTATGATCTAGAAGGTGAAGTGCGTATGTAGAAGTGTCTGTTTTTCTATTGTTGAAAGCCCTTTTGTGTTCTGCTATCCGTTTGTCAAAAGTTCTGCCAGTTTGACCGATGTAAGTTTTCGGACAGTCACCACAAGTTAGTTTGTACACACCACTCTGTAGTTGTTTTCTATTTCGGCTTTTATTGTTTTTAATATGTTTGCTTAAGTTGTTGTTAGTTCTGAAAGCTGGTGTTATTCCTTTCTTTTTTATGTATCTGGCTATTTTTGTTGTTATTTTGCCAGTATATGTGAGAGAGCAGAAGGTACTGGGTTCTTTCTGTGGTGGTGGATACACTAATTTCAAGGCTTTCTTATGGAAATCTATCAGATATATTTATGAACCAACTTGAAACAACAATTTCTAAACACCCCTTATTTAAACAGTTCTTATATTGGTGGAGATACGTGGATGACATACTAGTCTGCTTTACAGGAACTAACAGACAACTTGACCAATTTCTATCATACATTAATTCACTTCATAGTAATATTGAGTTCACAATAGAAACAGAACAGAATAATTCCATAAACTTTCTAGATGTAACGATTACCAGACTACACAACAAACATGAGTTCTCCGTATATCATAAACCTACCCATACTGACACAACTATACACAATTCATCATCCCATCCTACACAACACAAATTAGCAGCCTACCATAGCATGATACATAGACTGACAGAAATTCCTATGACAAAAAATAACTTCGAGACAGAACTAAATATCATTAGACAAATAGCAGTAAACAATGGCTATAACGAACAAACAGTTAACAACATTTTAAACCAAAAACTCTATAAGAAAGCCTTGATAGCCAGATACATAAAAAAGAAAGGAATAACACCAGCTTTCAGAACTAACAACAACTTAAACAAACATATTAAAAACAATAAAAGCCGAAATAGAAAACAACTACAGAGTGGTGTGTACAAACTAACTTGTGGTGACTGTCCGAAAACTTACATCGGTCAAACTGGCAGAACTTTTGACAAACGGATAGCAGAACACAAAAGGGCTTTCAACAATAGAAAAACAGACACTTCTACATACGCACTTCACCTTCTAGATCATAATCATTCTTTCAATGAAGAGTTTCAAATTCTACATATTCAAAATAAAGGCCTTAAGCTATCACTTTTAGAATCAATGGAAATTAATAAATTGAAAAATACAGATATAATTCTGAATGACCAACTCGAGACAAACAGCTCCCCACTCCTCAACCTCTTCAGTTAAAGACTTAAAAAGGCAAACACATTGTAAAATATATCACTTGAGAAAGGCACTTTGCCGAAACAGCTGTAGTAATAACATAGTTGTAATAAATTTTGTGGAAGTATAGAAAAACAAACGTTTTTCAGTGTTTTATTGTGAGCTCATTTAAAAGTATTAGAAATACTGATTAAACGCATTCATTTTTTTCGAATCCTGAGAATACTAATGAGTATTTTTGAAAAATTTAAACGCAGAATAAAATATTACATTATTGCCAAGGGCTGAAAATCCCTTAGAATAAACAAAAATTTCTTTTGAATGATATATTTGAAATAAAAAATCCGACTAAATTTTCTTTTTTTTTGAAGTTATATTTCTTTAGGCGCGATTGAGAGTAAAATTTCATAATACTGCACGCATGCGCACACAGACAGTATGGCGTTTAGTTGCTGAATCTTTCAAGTTATGTATAAATATATTAGTGCAAGAAATGGTGTGAAAAGAATATATTAGTGTTTTTAGTATATATATTTATTATAATTTTTGTGCCTTTGGATTTGTCTTCCTCAGGAGTAAGAGAGTATTATTAAAACATTTTATTGTATATTTATTATACTTCACCTTCCAGTCTGTTTGTTACCGTGAATTGTCATTAGGTACGTACGAACCGATACAGACACAGTCCTCGTAGCGTATTTGATATAGCATTCGGCCAGAGATCGAGAGGTCTTGAGTTCGAGTCCGGAGCAATCCTATACTTTTTTTTAATTTTTTTGAAAGCGGTAAGCACAAAATAAGTTTGGTGTTTAAAAAAATTAAAACAAACTGTTTAAAGTATATTTATTTTTAAGAAATCATATAATAGAAGTATAACTTCTTACGTGCGTACAAAGTACACACACATTCTTTTTTTTTCACCCCTGTGACTTATTAAAATAATCATTATAGAAGTTTTCAGGGACTTTTGACCCTCGACAATATTGTAATATTTCATTCTGCGTTTAAATTTTTCAAAAATACTTATTAGTTTTCTCAGGATTCGAAAAAAATGAATACATTTGACAATATCTCGACCGAAATTTAGCGCCTACGGTCTCAAAAAGGATTAAAGTATTATAAATTTTTGTAATCAGTCTTTAAAAAGCTTTTAAATGAGGTGTCACATGATGTACTTTCCCATTTAAAAAAATCAAAGATATCACTGTCACCTGAAGAGGGACCGCGTAAAGTTTGAAACATTGATGCTATAATATACTATGATTATTTTAAAAATCGACCTGTCCGAGCGTTTTGCTTATGTGCTAAAAATTAATAAGTTATTAAGGGGGATAACACTTATTCCAGCGCACTGTATATTCCGTACTATTGCAATAAAATATTAAAACGAATAAACGAAAACTTGTTGAGTAGTGCTGATTGACACAACAGATCAGTAAAATCTTATTTATACAGATAGTGTAAAATATATCGCCTCTTATCTGGTCCGCTAGTAATAAAGTTATCAGCATTTAATTGCAAAGCGGTCTTATTAGGTGGAAAATACTTTATGTATAATTTTATATACTGCCATTCATTAGGTACAACAAACTGTTCCCGAAATTAATAAATTATTGTGCTCAAATGTGGGCAAATTCTGCGCCGGAACGCCGTTCCGGCGCGTTCCGGCACCATGACACCACTGGTTATATTTAGAAACACATGTCTTTGTAGGGTGGTGACAGATGCTGCACAAGATTGCGAAGCAGTCTTTCTTCATCAAAGTACTGAATCATAAGTAAGTGTCGGTCCTATCACTGAAATATATATCCAACGATTACTTTTGGTTTAAACCGCAGGTTTTACCGACAACTCGTCTGCAGTTTCAGAAGAGTCGCTTAGCCCTGCTGGTTATATTGTTAATGTGAGTACACCAATTGAGTTTTGAATCCAGGGTTATCCCTAGATAACTCCATTGGGTCTTTCCAGTACCGCTCCAGATAATTTCAGCTCACTTAGTTCCTGTACTATCCAAGGCTTCTGTTATATTTAGAAACACATGTCTTTGTAGGGTGGTGAGAGATGCTGCACAAGATTGCGAAGCAGTCTTTCTTCATCAAAGTACTGAATCATAAGTAACTGTCGGTCATATCACTGAAATATATATCCAACGTTTACCTTTGGTTTAAACCCCAGGTTTTACCGACAACTCGTAGAGTCGCTTAGCCCTGCTGGTTATATTGTTAATGTGAGTGCACCAATTGAGATTTGAATCCAGGGTTATCCCTAGATAACTCCATTGGGTCTTTCCAGTACCGCTCCAAATAATTTCAGCTTACTTAGTCCAGTAAGTTTCCTCTTATTTGTGAAGGTTACCAATTTAGTTTTTGAAGAATTCACGGAGAATATCGTCTGCGAAAACTTAAACCCAGATTCCTTGGACGCTTTGACTATGAGTCGGGTCATCGACAACTATGTTCTATAATGACATTGACACTACACCCAATTAAGGGCATCACTTAGTTTCCCTCAGGATTATGGCACCTTCATACGGAGCTGTGGATATCATTCTGCTCTGAAGCATCTGCATGCATGCTTACATGTTGTGGTATTGATTTCCTTCCTCACCAGTGCAGTTTGTATAGATTTGATCGAGGTATTATCAAATTACCCTCTATTGGGACCGTGCAAGTTCGGAAAAGCGATACCTGGTTTCATAGCTGGGCAACATTTTTCGTACTTTTAATTATATTGGCCAATCATATTGGTCCTGGTTACTGGACAATTGTCAAGGCCGTAGCCCAAAAAAATTATAAGACGAAAAAGTAATATTAAGGTTATGTTATTAAAAGGTAATTATTAAAATGCACTGCTACAAGCAAAATACAATTAATTAAATTTACTTTTATATAATAATTGCATATCATATCAATATTGTGGAGCAACATATCATTTTTCTTCTTCATTGACAGTAGATATGAAATATACGTCAATTTGACAATTTCAATTGACAATGAATTATTTAAGAAAGTTGAAAGATTTCTCCGCTATTCGCGCACAATCGTTTCTCTTATCCCCTCCAACAGTGTCGTACTGATAGAGCAGCAGGCTCTGGTTTCAGTTGGGATGCGGGCCCCCGCCCAAAACATTAAATATAAATCATCATATATCATAAAAACTCAAGCTAATTTATAGTCCATTTACTCACGGTTTTTGCTGTAAATTTTAAAGAACTACTCGGATTGAGATGAAATTTGGCATACACATAGCTAACATGTCAAACAAAAAAAGTGATACCTATTGTGTCGATGTGCGCTTCTGCCCTAGGTGTGTTTTACCCCTTCTCGGGTGAAAAAAATACGTTCAAGATAAGTCCGGAATTGGATAAACTGACTAATTCTAAGCAACCTTTAAGTTCTTTAGAGTTTTTTCACTAAGTCAATACTTTTCGAGTTATTTGTGACTGAATAATATGTTCATTTAAAAAAAAACACGTTTTGAGACGGTGCTTCGCAAATACCTCAGAAAGTAAGTATGTTATCGAAAAAAATATTCTTAATAAAAATATAGCTTATAAAAAAATGAAAAATATGGTATATATACGAAGTCTTTAAACTCAGTAGGTCATGAAATGTAGGTTCTTATAATAGAAATAACCAAAAATGAATCAATTTTCGAGAAAAAGTCATCACAACTTTTTTAAAGTTTTTTAAAAAAGCCATATAGACCGGACAGTATCGTCGCCCCCGCTAGCGAAAATATTCCGATTCGATTTTTTTTCACAAACTTACTCAAAAAGAGGTCCTTATAACATATCCACTGGGTGCCGGGCGGTGCCGTGGTCGAAAAATAATTTAAACAATTTTTTTTAAACAAATTCACAGAAATAATTTTTTTATTTCAATATTTTTTCCGATAATTTGAGTCATTCTGAGCAAAAAAGGTTTCTTGTCATTTTTCTCTAAAATTGATTGTTGTCGAGTTATATGCGATAAAAAATTTGAAAAATGCGAAAATGGCCATTTTCAAGTCTTAATAACTCGATTAAAAATTATTACTATGAAAATCAAAAAGTGACCAAATCAAGTTTTAGACCCCTTCTTCAAGGTCCTGAAGAGACTTTCGTCATTATTTTATTACAAAGCTGCTATTTTTAATTATTAACAATTAGCGCTATAGTCCAACTGTATCGTCGCCCCCGTTAGCGAAACTATTTCGATTAGATTTTTTTGCACAAACTTACTCAAAAAGAGGTCGTTAATAACACATCCACAGGGTGCCGGGCGGTGTCATGGTCGAAAAATTGTTTAAACAATTTTTTTAAAACAAATTCACAAAAATAATGTTTTCATTGCGAACGATATTTTTTAGATAATTTGGATTATTCTGAGCAAAAAAAGGTCTCTTGTGATTTTTCTCTAAAATTGATTGTTGTCGAGTTATATGGCCATTTTCGCATTATTCAAATTTTAAATCGCGTATAACTCGACAATCAATTTTAGAAAAAAATCACAGGAGACCTTTTTTGCACAGAATGTCCCAAATTATCTTAAAAAAAATTGTTCGAAGTGAAAAAATTTTTCGACCACGGCACCGCCCGTCACCCTGTGGATATGTTATAAGAACCTCTTTTTGAGTAAGTTTGTGCAAAAAAATCGAATCGGAATAATTTCACCAAAGGGAGCGACGATACATCTTGGACTATAGCGCTAATTGTTAATAATTAAAAATAACAGCTTTGATAATGACAAAAATCTCTTTAGGGCCTTAAAGAATGGGTTTGAAACTTGATTTAGATACTTTTTTAATGGTATAATAATAATTTTTAATCGAGTTATTAAGTAACGAAAATGGCTATTTTCATATTTTTCAAATTTTTAATTGCGTATAACTTGACAACAATTAATTTTAGAGAAAAATGACAAGAGCCCTTTTTTGCTCAGAATGGCCCAAATTATCTAAAAAAAAATTGTTCGAAATGAAAAAATTAGTTTCGTGAATTTGTTTAAAAAAAATTGTTTAAACAATTTTTCGACCACGGCACCGCCCGGCATCCTGTAGATATGTTATAAGGACCTCTTTTTGAGTAAGTTTGTGCAAAAAAATCGAATCGGAATAATTTCGCTAGCGGGGGCGACGATACTGTCCGGTCTAATATTTTTGTAATTTTTCAATTTCTAGCATCAATATTAACTTTCTATGTAACGCTCAAAATAAAGTTGGACACTTTGTTTTTGGTAAACAAATCGTAAAAATCACCCACTAATTAGCATCCCAAATGAAATTAATCGTTACCGATTCACAAGTTACTTGACTTACGTATTACTTATATGATCTGTAAGTTTTACCGCTTCAAAGTGCTCATTTTTGAAAACAATTTGGTTTTAAATTAAAAAAATTTATAATTGTGAAAAAAAATTTTTTTTCAAAATAACTTATTAGTTATTGGTGATACCAAAAATCCCAACTAGTATAAAAAATACAGGTTTTGCTATTGTGAATATTTTGGACTTCTTGTTTTCCTGAAGACAAAAATTGGTTATAAAATATGTCTGTTCAAATTTTGCATACACTCGTGATTAGTGACTCGTTTAAGCCCATTTGACTACAGCCTTTTCAAAAATAGGCACTTTGAACCAACGAATCTTACATATCTTATAAACAATAAGTAAAGTAATTTGTGAAGCGGTAATATCATTTCGAATGCTAATTAGAAAGTGATTTTCACGCCTTTTTTATTAATAAAAAAAAGATACCTACATTATTTTGATCGAAATTTACTTAATTTTGATGTTAGAAACTTAAAAAAAAACAATAGACTATGAAAACAGTAAACTAATATTTATCCTATCGTTTTTCATACTCACATGATTGATCACTTTACACCAGCCATTTTTATAAATAATGAAACTCAAAAATTTTCTGCATCCAAAATTCCAGTCATAATTAAAAACCTTAAGATCGGAAAACTAACACAGCTTTTAAAAAATGAACATGATGAACAAGATGATGAAAACTGCCCCCAACTCGATTCGAATTCAATATAGCTCACCGTTTAGCATATATAGTGAAACTCAATTTCTGAAATTTTTAGCCCCCTAGGTGGTCATGTGACCCACCTAGAGCCTAATTAGGGTTTTTATGTTTTTATTTTTTATCTCGGCCGCATCGAGAACTAGCGAAAAACTTTAAATAAAAAAGTAAGCTTTAAAAAGTTCTGCCGAAATTTTTTTTTTATTTTTGATGGGAAATTTAAATTTTAGAACGATTTTAAAATGAGTATAAAAAATAACTAAGACATTCGTTTTCACGAAAAAAATATATAACGTGTATTTTTGCATTTTATGTGTTTCACCCTGAATTTTTTCAAATTTTTAAAATTGGTGAAACGTACCTTTAAAAATAAAAAACCGCATTTTTTCGTTTTTTGATACAATTTTTTACATGTTTTTCAAAAAAGGTAACACCGTCACTAGAATAGGTAAAAAACTGAAAAATAATTGGGGTTTGCTTAATAAAATTATTTTGTAGTGCCATCCATTTTCAAGATACAGGGCGTTGAAGAAAACAAAATTTTACACATTTTTTACGATTTTGCCGAAACTACTGGCAACATTGTTATAAATTTGGAGAGTTTTAAGAGGTAGTTGTTGTGAGTTTTTTGACATACAATTAAGAATTTTATATTTATCATTGGCGCGCATAGGGGTAATGGTCTAAACTTTTTAAAGAAAAAAGATAGTATGCCACTGACATATTTCAAACTAACAATCGTTTTTGAATTCCTCGTTCAATTTGTGACAAAAAATCTATCTACCTATTTTTTCATACGACACGCCATTTTAATTCAAAAAATAAAACATCTTAACCCTTACAAATTTTCGAACTTCTAGTAGTTTCTACATCTACATAAACATCCATTATAAAAACTAATTCGAATACTTTGGAAGTGTTAAGATATTTTATTTTTTGCAGCGAAACGGCGCATTGTATGAAAAAATAAGAAGATAGTTTTTTTATTGCAAATTAAACAAGGAATTCAAAAATGATTGTTAATTTGAAATAGGTCAGTGGCGTACTATCTTTTTTTCTTTGAAAATTAAGACCATTACCCGTATGCGCACCAATAATAAATATCAAATCCTTAATTGTATGTCAAAACATGCACAATAACTACCTCTTAGATTCCGCCAAGTTTTATTAGAATGTTGCCGATAGTTTCGGAAAAATCGTAAAAAATGTGTAAAATTTTGTTTTCTTCAACGCTCTGTATCTTGAAAATGGATAGTGTTACAAAAAATTTTTATTAAGCAAACCCCAATTATCTTTCAGTTTTTTACCTATTCTAGTGACGGTGTTACCTTTTTTAAAAAATATGTATAAAATTGTATCAAAAAACGGAAAATAAACCGAAAAAATTCGGTTTTTTATTTTTAAAGGTGCGTTTCACCAATTTTAAAAATTTGAAAAAATTCAGGGTGAAACATGCAAAAATACACGTTATATATTCTTTTCGTGAAAACGAATGTCTTAGTTATTTTTTTATACCCATTTCAAATTTTAGAATCGTTCTAAAATTTAAATTTCCTGCCAAAAATAAAAAAAAAATTTCTCACAGAACTTTTTAAAGCTTACAACTTTTTTATTTAAAGTTTTTTTCGCTAGTTCTCGATGCGGCTGAGATAAAAAATAAAAACATAAAAACCCTAATTAGAATCCAAACCACGTGATTTTTAATGACAGGACGTATGGCAGGCAATTCAAGCGTTGCCAGAGTTGTTAAAATTGTACCAATTTGATACAATTAACAACCAAACTTTTGATACTAGTCTCCTAAAGTAAAAACCTAAAATTTTGTGACATAAGAAATTTGCTTCAAATAATATTAAACGACGTTTTTTTAAGTTTTTGTACAAAATGTGTTGGTTTAGTACTTTGTGTCACTATTCCAGTCATTCCGGTGCATTTACAAAAATTTCTCTGGCAACACTGCACACAAGCGATTTTATTGGATACTTTATTTAAATTAAAATTTCAAATTTAAGATACAATGTGGTATTACTAAGTACCTAAAATAATAAAATATATATTACCCCGATGATTTTACCTAAAATCTATTTTAGGGATGCTCAATATTATTTTTTATTAAACTTATAAAACATAAAATTTGTTAACCTAGCTTTCTTCAATCTTCCAAATTACTTAGTTAAAACTTTTTAACTACTTATTAAAGTTTATTGACGTAAGCAATATTTGTTACTATGTCACAGAAGTATTTAGCAATACTTACATGGACATAAAATACGAAAATTACTTTAAAATACTAAAATAACACTATACTATCATATGCCTTCAATGTATTGCATGCCAATCGCCAGACATATTGGAATAGTTTGACAGATCGTTGGATTCCCTAATTAGGCTCTAGGTGGGTCACATGACCACCTAGGGGGCTAAAAATTTCAGAAAGTGACCTATATGGAATTCGAATCGAGTTGGGGGCAGTTTTCATTATCTTACCCGGCTAGGCCCTTTATATCAACAAAATAGATTCTCAAATTGCATAATATGATAAATTTATAAATAAGGTAAATAATTACGTACAAAACTCTAGGGAGATAAAACGCTTAAAAAAATATCAAAAAAACCTTGGATAACGGTGGGGTTGATATCTTTTATCAAACGACGAGATTTTTTTAAAAAGAAATTGTCACTATTGTCTATATTTAGAATTTAATTTCAATTTTTAAGAATTACCTACTTATATAAAAGTACAGGCTGAATGATGACGGTTCTATAAACACGAGTATCGAGCCTATTGTATTGGGATTATTTTTATGACCGTATAAAACTTGCAATGCATATTTACATCTTTGTAGTTTACCTACATCTTATTCATAAATCTTGCTAATATACAAGTGTTTGAGTTATCACGTGTAGGCAGGCCCTATGTCGGTTAGTCTTTACAAATGATGAAACATGGGCTTTGGAAAGCAGGTAAAACGTGTAAAACCTTACAACAGCGTTCCCTGTATTTCAATAAATTTTGTTTTCAAATGTTTTGAGGAATAGTTATTCTTCGTTTTTATTTATAAGTACCTACACAAAAACTAAAATCTATTAAGCAGTTACATTTCCTATGTGTGTATTTGTGTAGTTCAAAATGTCCCCATCAAATTAGAAACAAAAGAAACAAAAAGCGCATTAAAGTGGGCCCCTGCGGGGCCCGGACCCTGGTTCCGCGGAATCCACGGAACCCTGCTCAGTACGCCACTGCCCTCCAAGTACTTGCACACGGTGAATATCTAAAAATGAGAAACCCGCATATGTGACGATTATCGATGAACGAGTAAAATATTAGTCATATTGATAACCCTTTTTGTAAACTTGATTATGCTATTGTCTTTTAATTACCTCTCCCAATTAATTTGAACCACACCTATAATAGTCCTGAAATTTTGAAATTATTTAAATAATTTCGCATATTTTATGGTCATGTCTTATTTCTACAGATGGGTAGATATAAAGATTGGAATTTTCGTTTACACCATCAAACACAGAATAACATGAAGGGAACTGCGTATCGGATAAATGTAAATAAGCAAAGTAACTTTACAATGCCAGTAAAATATTTCTGTATATCCCTCGTAACAGTCGTTTTTCTCCATTCGATTACGAAGCTTTAGCCTGATATTTGTATAAGCAAATGCATTTGTGCCAATTTCGGTAGATGTGTGTGTTCCATTTTGGTAGATGACAACGTCCGGACGGGGTAAGATTGTATCTGTATTGTGACGCAACTTTAGGCAAAACGTGCCATGGATTTCAAGGCGAATACAAATGTGCGCCTTTAGGGGGATATATTTTGTTTATGGGGAATTCTAACATTGAGCTCGAATCTCTTCTGTAGGGGGATCGGTATTAGGAGAAAGGATGAAGGGTATCGATTTGTTTTTTGGGATGTATAAGTGAAAATATTTTTTTAGATTGCGGAGATAACTCATAAGATCGTTTTTGCATCATCTACGAGGGATTTTCAAGAAACTCAAGAAACCACGTGAAACTATGTGTTTATTGCACTAATTCTATTGAGTGGACAACTGACTCCTAACAAAAATAATAATGTAATTTATATGCTACATCTACTCAAATGTACAGGTTGTCACAAGTAGATCAAAAATGAGGCAAATATTAGAGTCTAGTAAAATAAAATTACACTACATGTAAATCAAAATGTAAATTCGTACAGGTGGAAACAAATTTTATATCAAAGTTTAGGTGGGTAAAAAAGATATTTTCAAGAAAGTATCCATAATTGTCAAAATAACTGTCAAAGTTTAAATACATAATTCAAAGTTTCTCTTCGAATTTTGTGATTTAACCACAGATTATTTAACGTAGATAAAATTTGTTCAGTCCATTCTTGTATCGACATATCGAAGTAATTTAGTACAGCAAAAAAACACCCTGTTCGAGACTGTGACAAGCCCAGTCCAGGAAAACTAATACACAGGTACGCAAATGATGATAAATATATTTGTCAAAATATGTTTCCATCCGGGATAAATACAGAGTTTAGTAATAATTCAATAACCAACCCACAAATGTATCAACAAGTCAACACACAAGGGCAACTAGCCATGAATGTACAAACCACGCCATATCTAATATCGATGTCGCAACCAGCACCAACTAAACCAATGCCACCTAACTTGTACCCTCCACTACCACAGACACAAATTCCATTAGTGCCGATCACATATCATAGTTCTGCTTCAAATTATCAATTACAACGATTGCCATCCACCAGTGAAGAAGAGGAAGAAAACAACGAACCAGCTAGCAGCAACGATTGGCAAGAAATTAGAAGCTCAAAAAGAAGAAAAATCAGAAAAACAACAGACAATGCAAACAGTACAAATATTATTGTAACAGAAAATAGATTTGAAGCGCTAGAAAATGAAGTAATCCCTCCCAAGGAGAACAACACAGCAAACCCTCCACCAATTTTCATACACGGTGTACAAGACTATCAAAAAATGGTACAAAAAATTAAGGATGTAGCAGAAAGGGAAGAATATCATACAAAAAGTTTAACTAACAATGTCGTAAAATTAAGTTGTGGCACGCCAGATACATATAGAAAAATGGTTAGATATTTTAATGAACATAACATTTATCAGCATACATATCAGTTAAAACAGGATCGAGCCTATAGAGTTGTAATAAAATACCTTCTACAACCACTCTACAAACACCGAGGATATAAAAAACGAACTCCTAAAACTGGGTCATAAAGTTCGAAATATAATAAATGCACAACACAGAATTACTAAAGAGCCACTTAATTTGTTCTTCGTGGATCTCGAACCGGCAGCAAATAACAAAGATATTTATAACTTAAGGGGGCTACAGAATAGAGTTATTGAAATTGAACCTCCCCGAACAACCAAAAATCGCATAATACAATGCATGAGATGCCAATCGTACGGTCACTCCAAGTCATATTGCAATAAACCATTTGTATGCGTCAAATGCGGAGGAGCCCACAATACCACAACTTGTAAGAAGACTAGAGAAACTCCAGCAAAATGTGCATTATGTGGTGGGGATCACCCCGCAAATTATAAAGGATGTGAACATTACCAAAAAATTTATAATATTAATAACAGGTATCATAACAGAGGAAACGTATTAAATCCAGCAATAAATCAAATACATACACAACCCAGAATATATACACAACCCAGGATTCAGAATCAGTATGAAAGTTACGCTCAAGCTGCAGCAAATAATCAGAACAATAACGAAGATACAGCGAGTATACTTACCAAATTTCTAGAAGAGTTTAAAAATTTATTTAACCAGCTAATGCAACAAAACAGTATGGTGCTCAACATGATTTCCATGCTAGTAAATAAAGTAAACTAACAATGTCAAAGTTCATAAGAATTGCCCAATGGAATGCCAATGGTCTTCCTAATCATAAAGAAGATATAAAACTATTTCTGGAACAAAATTTCATTGACATACTACTAGTAAGTGAAACCCATTTTACAGACAGAACCTACTTCAAGATACCTAAGTATAAATTATATTACACAAATCACCCAGATGGTACAGCCCACGGAGGTTCAGCCATATTGATAAGAGAAACTATAAAACATTATGAAATGCTAAAATACAAAACAAATCACATTCAAGCAACATCGATAAAAATACAAACTCTTCCATATGATATAACTGTCACAGCAATTTATTGTCCGCCCAGGCATAGACTTACAAAAGAAGATCTTCTACCCTTTTTCGAAACTCTAGGGCCAAAATTTATAGCAGGTGGAGATTACAACTGTAAACATACGCTATGGGGTTCACGCCTAACAACCACCAAAGGCAGAGAGCTAGCAAAAGTTATCCAGGATAAAAGCTACTCATTCCTATCGACGGGATCACCGACATATTGGCCAACCGATCCAAATAAAACACCAGACCTATTGGATTTCTTTATTACAAACGGAATATCTCAATCATATACAGATGTAGTACCAAGTTTTGATTTATCATCAGATCATAGTCCCATAATTGCCACAATTAGCACAACGGTGATAATCAAAAAACCAACACCTCGACTGCATAACTTCAAAACAAACTGGGACACATACCGGCTAATCATAGAACAGGAAGTAAATCTACTAGTGAGATTGCAAACTCCCGAACAAATAGAAACAGAAACTAATAATCTAATCAACTTACTTCAAAATGCTGCCAAACAGTCTACCCCTCAACCTGGACAAAAAAAATTTTCAACCAACATTCCTCTTGAAATAAAAAGACTAGTAGCAGAAAAACGAAAAGCCAGATCAATTTGGCAAAGAACTCACAGACCAGACGACAGGACAGTTTATAATAACAAAACAAGAAACTTAAAAACAGCTCTAGAACAGATGAGAAACAACTCATTTGAAAACTATGTATCAAACCTTTCGCGTCAAGATAACTCTATCTGGAAACCAATCAAAAACAAAAATAAACCAATAAATACTTCACCTCCAATTCGGAAAAACTCATTACCACCAGGACCATGGGCAAAAAGCAACAAAGAAAAAGCTGATTTATTTGCTGAACATCTAACTGAAGTCTTCAAGCCACACGACAATGACCAAGTACAAGAAGTAGAGCAGGAACTAGCCTTACCAATTAATCAACGAGAGCGACTAACTTTAATTACACCGAAGGAGATCAAAGATGAAATTAATCATTTGAATGAAAAGAAGGCACCAGGCACTGATCTCATAACAGCAACAATGCTAAAACAACTTCCTAAAAAAGGTATCATGAAGTTATTGTACATATTAAATGCAATCTTAAGACTTAATTATTGGCCTATATCACTAAAAATTGCCCAAGTAATTATGATACCGAAACCTGGTAAAGCTTTAACGGATGTTTCATCATACCGCCCAATAAGTCTACTGCCAATAATGTCAAAACTTCTTGAAAAGCTGTTACTTAAAAGAATTATGAGCGACCTAGAATTCCAAAACTGGATCCCAGAACACCAATTTGGATTCCGGCAAGGTCATTCTACAGTGCAACAATGCCATCGCATATCAAATGTAATTAATAGAGCTTTGGACAATAAACAGTATTGCACAGCAGCCTTTCTGGACATTAGCCAAGCATTTGATAAGGTATGGCACCCAGGATTACTTTATAAAATCAAAAAATCCCTACCCAACAAATACTTTGACTTATTAAAATCATATCTAAATCACAGAGAATTTGAAACTAAAGTGGAGGATGAACTATCAAACCGTAACAAAATTCAATCAGGAGTCCCACAAGGTAGTATATTGGGTCCACTTCTTTATGTACTGTACACATCCGATTTACCAACCTCTCCACAAACCACCATTGGAACTTTCGCTGATGACACAGCAATATTTGCAACTGAAGAGGATCCAAGAGCTGCAGTATTAAAACTTCAAGAACACCTAGACCAAATTGGACAGTGGTTAAAGAAATGGAAGATAAAAGCTAACGAAACTAAGTCAACACATATAACTTTCACACTAAGGAAAGACCAATGCCCAAATATTAGCCTTAATCAAGTCAACATACCACAACAGAACATCGTCAAATACCTGGGGCTTCATCTTGATTCTAAATTAAACTGGAAACAACACATTTTAAAGAAGAAGAAACAAATTGAGTTGAGAGTGAAAGAAATAAATTGGCTTATAGGTAGAAAATCTCGACTCTCAATTGAGAACAAACTGCTGATTTATAAAACAGTCATCAAACCTATATGGACGTACGGTATAGAACTATGGAGTTGTGCCAGCAAATCAAACACAAAAATTATCCAAAGAACTCAATCAAAAATTCTACGCACCATCGCAAATGCCCCGTGGTACATTTCCAACCAAACCCTTCATACAGACCTAAACATCCCGTTAGTCAGCACAGTAATTCAAGAAAGAGCCAACAGACATCACGAGAAATTGGAAGACCACCCCAACCAATTAATATTACCATTACTGCAGCCACTAAACAACAGAAGATTGCGAAGATTATGGCCCATAGATCTTCGCTACGATTACCAATACCAGTCGAATTTTTAAAAGTTTTTAACGAGAACAACATGAATGTAGTATTGAAACTGTTCAATAAGATATACGATACTGGTCAAATTCCATCGGACTGGCTGAAATCTACATTTGTGCCCCTTCCCAAGAAATCCAATTCTAAGACGTGTAGCGAATATCGCCTTATAAGTTTAATGAGTCATACCCTTAAAGTATTCTTGCGTATTATCCATTCCAGAATACGAGCAAAATTAGAACACAGCATAAGTAAAACACAGTTCGGTTTTAGATGCGGTTTTGGAACTCGAGAGCCCCTATTTGCAATACAAGTCTTGATTCAAAAATGCCTGGATCAACAGAAAGATGTTTACGCCTGTTTTATCGACTATGAGAAAGCATTTGATACTATCAAACATGACAAACTCATAGAACTATTACATCTTTCAGGACTTGACACTAAGGACATCCAGATTATAAAAAATCTATATTGGAATCAAACAGCCCACATAAAGAATGGACATATGGTGAGTGAAAACATAACCATTTCTAGAGGGGTTAGACAGGGCTGTATTCTTTCGCCACTGCTTTTCAACGTGTACACGGAACAAATATTTCTAGAGGCACTAGAAGAGTACAATGAGGGCATCAAGATTAATGGCGTACCAATAAGTAATTTTCGATATGCAGATGATACTGTTATACTAGCCGATAACATCGAAGATTTACAGATGATGCTAAATAGAGTAAATACAACTGGCAACCAATTTGGACTGAAGATCAATAGAAAGAAAACTAAATTTATGGTGATCAGTAAAAAGAACATTCAACATATCGACCTGAATATTGAAGCCGAACGTATTGAAAGAGTACACCGATTTAAATATCTGGGATATACAGTAAATGATAAGTGGGACCCAGACGTAGAGATTAGGATCCGAATTGAAATAGCAAGATCCAAATTCATAAAAATGAGAAAGCTCTTAAGCAACCGCAACCTAAGCGTTAACCTCCGATGGCGCGCCACAAAATGCTATGTACTCTCTACGCTACTTTACGGAGTAGAAGGGTGGACGTTAACAGCAGCAACTATAAAGAAGTTAGCGGCTCTAGAAATGTGGCTGTATCGACGCATACTGAGAATTCCTTGGACAGACAGAGTGACCAACACAGAGGTATTGAGACGAATGGGTAAAGAGTTGGAATTGTTAACAACTGTTAAAAGGAGGAAAGCGTCATACCTGGGCCATGTGTTCCGTAATGATAAGTACAGTCTGCTACAGCTTATCGTCGAAGGCAAGATTGAAGGTAGAAGAGGTTTGGGCAGGAAGAAGAAATCCTGGCTGAGAAACTTGAGAGAATGGTTTCAAATACCAGAAGCTGCGAACATAATACATGCGGCACAAAACAGAGAAACCTATCGTTTGATGGTCGCCAACCTTCGGTAGAAGACGGCACATAAAGAAGAAGATCTTCGCTGAAACTGAGGTGAAACCGCTGGGTGATGTACCTCATAACGCCATTTTAGTGTACAATAATACATTGATATATGTTATTGTACTTGTTATCAAATTAGCTTATATAATATGTAATTATGATTGCTAATAAATGCTTACAAAAAAAAAAAAAAAAAAAAGAAAGTATCCAAATCATACAAGGGGATCATTGTTTAAATAATTAAAAAGGGGTCTTTTTGCAAAAAAACAATAACTTTTTTAACTGCTGAGGTCATTCAGTTACCAATGAAGGTCTATAGGATTGTTTTCTGCAAAGATGCAATAACGATGCATTATACATAAAACTTTAAAAACAAATTTGCAAAAAAATATTTTTAGCGTTTTTAATAAGCACTACAAAGTTGCGCTATGTTATCAGTATTAATAAAAAAAAATTGGTCCAAAAATATTTAATATTTTTTGAGATATTGAATTTGTTTATTAAATGTTACTCTATTTTCAATTGCAACAACGCGTTTGTTGCCAAAGAAATATTCACCTGTATTAAATCTTATTATTTTTATTTTTATATATATTTTCGATAAATGTATTGATAAATCCAAATTTCAATTAAACTTCCCCCTAAAATGGCATTTGAAAATTATTCAAATTTGTTTATAATTTGTTTTTTAATAACGTCGCGGGGATTAAATATTTTGAAATGCCGTTTCGATAATTGGATTCCTGGGAATTTTTCACTAATTAACAAATTTTTTTGTCTTTTTTCCTCTTCTTTTTTTTCTTGGAGTTATATGTATTACTACGGGCCCTTTTAGGGTTAAGTTTCATTAAAAATGTCGAATCTCTAAGTTGTAGATTCTAAACCTAAGGATATTAAGATTGGTCTAAAATCACTTAAATAAAATGTGGCTTTTTACCGAGTTACAGGGTGTTTTATTTAAAAATTTAAAAATTATTTTTACCAAGTACTTTCAAACTATTTGACGTATCCTTATCATACTTGGCAGAAAGTGTGGGTACTATACAGTCTACTAAATTGTGATAAATAAAAGTTTCTAGCTACTACCAGAGGCGTACGACAGGGGATAGTTAATGGTTGACCCTTCCCAAATTCTACGCCACTGAGGGAATTACTATTTTAGCGAAATTTTTCGATTCTCCAATACTTTCTATGTGAATAATGTACTGTTTACTGATAACGATTAAGTCATTAGTTTTCGAGATATTGGACGTTAAAAATGAAACGGCATAGTTATTTGGATTCACTCATTCATTCATTTTAAATTTCCAATATTTCTCAAACTGATGACTTTATCGATACCAATAAAGTTATTTAAATACAAAGTATTGGAGAATCGAAAAATTCGCTAAAGTAGTAATTGACTCAGCGGCGTAGAATTTGGGAAGGGTCAATCATTCACTATCCCCTGTCGTACGCATCTGGCACTAGGTAGAAACGTTTATTAATCACAATTTAGTAGGGCTTATAATAGCCACACTTTGTGCCAAGTATGATAAGGATACGTCAAACAGTTTTAAAGTACTTGGTAACAATAATTGTTAAATTTTTATATAAAACAACCTGTAACTCAGTAAGTAGCCACATTTTATTTAAGAGATTTTAGTTAAATCTTAATATTTTTAGGTCTAGAATCTACAACTCAGAGATTCAACATTCTTAATAAAATTTAACCCTAAAAGGGCCCGTAGTAATATAACTCAAAAAAAAATTAAGAAGAAAAAACGACAAAAAAAATTTTGTTAATTAGTAAAAAATTCCCAGGAACCCAATTATCGAAACGGCATTTCAAAATACTTAATCCCCGCGACGTTATTAAAAAAACAAATTATAAACAAATTTGAAAAATTTTCAAATGCCATTTTAGGAGGGAGTTTAATTGAAATTTAAATTTATCAATACATTTATCGAAAATATACATAAAAATAAAAATAATGAGATCTTAAGCAGGTGAATATTTCTTTGGCAACAACCGCGTTTTTGCAATTGTAAATATAGTAACATTTAATAAACAAATTCAATATCTCAAAAAATATTAAATATTTTTCGACCAATTTTTTTTTGCTTAATACTGGTAACATAGCGCAACTTAGTCTGTAAAATAAGTTATTTTATAGTGCTTATTTAAAACGCTAAAAATATTTTTTTGCAAATTTGTTTTTAAACTTTTATATACAATTATTTAAATAACTAGGGGGTCAAATTTAATTTCGTAAGTCTTATGTGAAAGATTTACCCTTTAACTTTGCAAAAAAAAAATCCCATAGACCTTCATTTATAAGTGAATTACCTCAGCAGTTAAAAAAGTAGTTTTTTAGCAAAAATGACCCCTTTTTAATTATTTAAACAATGATCCCCTTGTATGATTTGGATACTTTCTTGAAAATATCTTTTGTACCCATCTAAACTTTGATATAAAATTTGTTTTAACCTGTACGAATTTACATTTTGACTTTTTTTTATTTTATTAGGCTATTATGTTTATATGGGGTTAAGCCATAACCTGGTTTCGATTTCCATTTTGGAAATCGTTTTCAGAAAAGGATTATTCTAAAAAATTACGGGAAAATGTATAACCAAAGTTGTTAAGTGAAATGATTTATTTAAATAATATTTTATTACTCTTTATTTTTCATGTAGTCACACATAATTTATATCTACAATTTTATTATTACAAATTATTTTCGACAATATAAGACGCGACCTTAAGGGGAAACAGTAGCGATCAACAGGTAGCGAAAACGCGTTCCAAGATTGCGGCTGTAATTTTGAATATTTTTTCGAGATATTTGGCACACGTATTCGTAATATAATAAAGAATGGCGGTACAGAGCCCAATTTGAAAAATATATTAATATGTGGAAATTACTCTGTAATTAAATACAATATTAAAAAAACGAGCCTGTACCGCCATTAAGAAGAGCAAAAAAATACACTTTCTTCAAATAAACTTTTTTATCCGATGCGTAGATTTTGTGTCATTTTGGAACTACTAATTTTTTTTATTTTATTAGTAGTTCCAAAATGACATAAAATCTAGGCATCGGATAAAAAAGTTTATTTGAAGAAAGTGTATTTTTTTGTTCTTGTTAATGGCGGTACAGGCTCGTTTTTTTAATATTGTATTTAATTACAGAGTAATTTCCACATATTATTATATTTTTCAAATTGGGCTCTGTACCGCCATTCTTTATTATATTACGAATACGTGTGCCAAATATCTCACAATAATATTCAAAATTACAGCCGCAATCTTGGAACGCGTTTTTGCTACCTGTTGATCGCTACTGTTTCTTCTTAACTTCAGAATGAATGAGTCCGTTCAATACAATTTATGTATTTATAGTAATCCGATTCTGTTCCCGAATTTTCGTTTTTAAGTCTAGAAGTGAGTCTCGTACAACTAAGCAGCGAAGACCCTTCAGAACTCAAGTACAAACAGCTTCGAGAAAGAAATCGAAGATTTGCAGTTAGATCTGTGACGCCAGACGGTCGAACAGGGGAGACAATAGGTTTTGTTTTTTAAAAGTGAGATGACTCCCTTGACTTTGATCTTGTGAGCAATAGCTTAATTGTAAATTATGCCTGCGCCTTTATTTAATCCGCTATTTTTGGTATTATCTTGTTGTTGATTACCTCTTTCAGCATTGGCAGCCAAACCTGTTACAGTCGGAAAAATGAAAGAATACCCATGAACGAACATATAAAACACGCTGTATTTTCCTATCACCGTGTCACAAAGGATATTGTCTAGTACAAGTACATGTAACAATAATTTTTACATGTACTTGCACTGGCCAATTTTTTGTCTGACACGGTGACTAAAATATACAGCGTGTTTTATATGTTCATTCATGGGTATTCTTTCATTTTTCCTACTGTATATTCTGCTGATGGGTTTGCTACTTGCTACACATCTTCTTTAAGTGGAATGAGAGTATCTTCTTTGATATATTCCTTCTTCATGTCTATTTATTGCATGATTATTGATGCCTGTTTCCATTGTACTCTGTGCTCTTTATCACAGGCATATTTGCATATCTGAGATTTGTCTAAGTCTCTGATCTTGATGTATGTTTCATGCTCATTTAACCTGACACTTAGTGCTCTTGCAATTTCTTCTACATATAAATGGATGCATTTACAGGGTATTTTATAGAAACAGTCCTTTGATATTTCCTCAGTGTTGTTGGGCTTGGTTTTGGACAGAGTAGATCTCAGTTTGTTGGTGGCTTTGAATACTGTGATGTACTTATTTCCTATCCTTTATAATTTGTTTGATACGCTCTTTACATAATATGGTATTATTGTTATCCTTAAATTGTTATTTGGCTTTTAATATTTCAAATTATGCATTTGACGAAAAAAGCCAACTTTTAACATGCCGTATCTCGGTTTGTATTGGTCTTAAAGATATTACAGAAAAAGAATTTGCTTTGGGTTACTAAAAGATAAAATTTTGATACATACAGTTTTTTTGATTAAATGCATATTTTTCGAGATATTCTTAAAAAACCCTCTAAAAAGTCAATTTTTTCGTCGAAAACTGTTACTTTCAAGCGCGAATAAATCGAAAAATTTTAGTTTTACGAAGAAAATGTAAAAAACATTTTTTTTCTTAGAATTACTTTTTACATTGATTTACATGGTTAAAATGTAATAAAAAATTCCCGCCCCGAGATCCCCATCTCGGGGCAACCACCCCCAAGGTTTTAGCCTACAGCGGCATTATATAGAAAATGATGCTTGGACTATTCCCTACCTTCTGTGAAAATTTCAAGTAAATCCATGCTGGACGAAAAAATTGCGAGCCAAAATGCTTCATTTCCTCGAGTATATGTTCTAGTTAAATCTTTAAAAACCTTAAACTCTAGTTTAAAAACTTTTTTTATTTTTTTTTCTGTAACTAGTTAATTTCTTTTGCGAACCTCTGTGTTACTTTCACTTTTATAATTTATGATTTTAATAGGTTCCATTTCAAACACTTCTAGGCTTAAACTGTCCTCTCCGGCTCAAATAATGGACCACTTAAACAAACTGTACTCAAAACTGCCCTTTATCAAGCGGTATAGTGCAACAGCCACTTGAAAATCTGAAAATGACATCCAGTACTCTAATAGTGGCGAGTGGGTAATAACTGAGTTTTCCGGAGATTTAAACAGCACTTACAAAAGCAGATCGCGTATAGAGATGGGTCAAAGGATTCTCTGCTAGGTTACAAATCACTTTGTATAAGGTTATAAAACTGTTTTTTTGTGGCATGTCTAAATAAAATATTGTGTTTATTACTCTGGGCTAATTAGTACAATACAAGGAAAAGTTATTTAGCTGAAATTTTATTGCTGGAGTCGAATCTTATGATTCTATATATGTACTAATAATATAGGTAAGTGTGCTACTTTTTTTTGTAAATAAAATGGCTCCCGAAAATCAATGCTGTTTTTTTTTAATTTTTGCTATATAACTCCAAAGATTTTAACTTTACACAAAAAAAACCCAAATAAAAATTCACCGTAATTAAATTCTGCATATAGACGTGTTTTTCCCGATTTACTTCGACGAAAATTTTCCCCAGAAAATGCGGGGTTTTCCAACAAAATCTTTAAATTTCAACTAAAATTTTAGATAAGTAATTGGTTATCAGTTATCAATAATTAAATAACTTGGTAATATAAAAGCTCTTTTTGTATAGATAATAATTCCAGAAGCCGATGGAAATTGAATGCACAGTTAAGCAACAATTGAATTGTTAATTTAAAAATTTACGGTCGCTATAATAACCACAATAAGACACTGTACCTATCTCATGTATTTTACAGAATTGAAATTGGACTATTTAAGCGGCCTCAGGAATATTTTAAAATTATAAACAATTTTTTGGCTTATAAACAATTAGAATATCTCGGGAAATATTCAATTAAATTAAATCACGAAAACGGTATTGGGAAAAAAGCGTCAGGATGCTTCTTTAAAAAAAACGTTTAATTGTGATAAGTGGTTCCTGAGATACAACCGGTCAAAATTGACCGGCATTTACGGCAAAGATATAAACAATAGGATCATAATTTTCGAACCATCACCTTTTTAGTTTTCTCCTATTTCTATCGAAAACTATCGATATTACGAGTGAAAATTGCCAAAAATAGCAAAATTTCAATCAAAAATTCGTTGGAAAAAATGTAATCTCAAAGTTCAAAATCGGTATTCGTTAAAAAAAATGCATTTTCTCGGCTTCCCATGGAGCAATTTTCTTTATTCTTTTTTTGTTCCCAAGTAACTCGAGTAGAGGCATCTAACTAACGCATTATTAAATGTCAAACTTGCTTTTGTTTTGTTATAATAGATTAATTTATTTATAAGAAAAGGAAACTACATATTTTTCCACTTGTAGAATTTTTTAGGTAAACTTACTACAAGTGTACCTTTTACCGTTAAAAACACAAATATTGTCATTTGAAAGCTGTATAATTATTTAAACAATCTTTATTTAAACAAATTAAAAATTTTTGTTATAATCAATAAATTAATTTATTATATCAAAACAAAAGCAAGTTTGACATTTAATAATGAGTTAGTTATCTACTCGAGTTACTTGGGAACAAAAAAAGAATGAAGAAAATTGCTTCATGGGAAGCCGAGATAATGCATTTTTTTAACGTATACCGATTGTGAACTTTGAGATTACATTTTCTTCAACCTAATTTTTGATTGGAATTTGGCTATTTTTGGCAATTTTCACTAAGTAATATCGATGGTTTTTATTATAATAATATATGTTATGAGTATTTAAAAGATATGAAAATTGGTGAGGAGAAAGAGGACAAAAATAAAAAGGTGGTGGTTCGAAAATTATGATCCTATTGTTTATACCTTTGCCGTAAATGTCGGTCAACTTTGACCAGGTGTATCTCAGCAACCACTCATCACAATTAAACGTTTTTTCTTTTAAAAGAACGTACTGCCGCTTTTTTTTCAATACCGTTTTTATGATTTAATTTAATTTAATATTTCCCGGGATATTCTATTTGTTTATAAGCCAAAAACTTGTTTATAATTTTAAAATATTCCTGAGGCCGATTAAATAGTTCAGAAAATTCTGTAAAGTACATTAGATAGATGTAGTGTCTTTTTATACAAAAATCATAGTCATTCTTTTATATCATAAATATTGTGGGTATTATAGCGACCGTAAATTTTTAATTAACAATTCAATTGTTGCTAAACTCTTCATTCAGCTTCCATCGGCTTCTGGAACTATAATCTATACGAAAAGAGCTTTTATATTGCCAAGTTATTTAATTATTTATAAACAATTACTTATATAAAATTTTAGTTGAGAATTAAAGATTTTGTTGAAAAAACCCGCATTTTCCGGGGAAAATTTTCGTCGAAGTAAATCGGGAAAAATACGTCTCTATGCAGAATTTAATTACGGTGACTTTTTATTTGAGTGTTTTTGGTGCAAAGTGAAAATCTTTGGAGTTATAGAGCAAAAATTGAATAAAACACGATTTTCGGGCGCCATTTTGTTTATAAAAAAAGTAGCACACTCTCTGCGGACTTTGCATACCTATAATGTTAATATATAGGATCTTATAAGAGCATATTTCTATTCTATTCTATTCTATAATTCGATTCCAGCAATAAAATTCCTGGTAAATAACTTTTCCCAAAAATGGCATATTCTCCGATAATCTACCCAGACTACCTGTAGTAAGGGTTTAACCATTAGTTTTTGTAATGCAATTTTCGAATATATTTGATCGAATGCTTTTGCTATTACAATATTGAATGTACTGTAGTTTTAATCTTCGGCTACATCTCTTATAAAAAATGTAATCGCTTCACTTAAAAACTACATCTCTATTCGGGAGGGCCTGCAGCATCTACCAAAGTGAGTTGGGGATAAGCGAGTTCGAGTTAAATACTAATGATGTGCAGATTGCCCTGGGCCAGCTTATATTGGAGGAGTAATTAACATGAATCTAGAAAGCATCTAACAAACGGATGCGAGCCTCCTTTGATACAGTTCTCGAAAATTCATGAAAGCCGAGGAGTAGTAAGTTTTAGTTGAATTTTCGAGTAAAAGGGGGACATAATCCCCTTTGGTGTTCGTGGAATCGAGAAGAAAACGGCCCATGGTGCAGTTAAAATGACTGCGGGATTTTACGATTTTGCAAGTCGTTTCTTTTCTGCTTAAACAACAACAAAGGGAATGGGAAATTAAAACAGATAGGTAAATGAAAGAGGTTTGCAAACTAAAAACAAATGCTCTAATAATAAAATACAGGGAAACTTTTGTTTCCAATACTCCCTTGACGGAGGCCTGCAAAAGAAAAATAAATTGTATTTACTATTATCAAGATCGTAATAACAATTATTATTAAAATTCAGAAAGAGATCACGCTATACGGCATCATGATATATACATAATTACACACAGACTCGCAGCTAATTACACTTCAATCCAGTGTAATCACAATCAAACATCAACACACAGCTATCCATACATCAACATCAGATCGGGGATGGCAGCTACCGGCAGTTCCGGCAAAGCATCTCTTCAACCCAGAGTAACTTTGCCAAGGAAGAGTTCCGACTCACTTCATCGCAAGCTGCCGCTGGTTGCGCTGGCCGGCCGCCTGTTGGCGACCTGCTGGTTGAGTTCCGTTTTAGTTTATTATAATAAGGGCCGATTTCTCATATTGAGTTCAACTCCAGTTTAACCTGAACTTTTAGTGAACGTCAGTTTCAAAATCGTCTTTCTCAATTCACGTTCAACCGATGGCAGTTTAAACTAAGTTCAGCTTAAACGCTGAAATTCGGGCGTTCAAACCCAGTTCAGATGATTTGAAGGATTACGCATGCGTTGTATTATTGCAACTTGACATAAAACGCTGGCATAATATAAATTTTAACCTATTATATTATATTATATTATATTATATTATATGATAAACGATAACATTATTGTTGTTTTTATTACATTTATTTATAATTATTACAATGACTGTTTGACTATAAAGACGAAATAAAACCTAACTTTTGTTTCCAATACTCGTTTTTCAATACCATTTATACCAGCGGACAACTTCCTAATGGCTGGTCTAATTCACTGTTTATAGCTCTACTTAAGAAGACAACAGCAAAAACCTGTGCTGATTATAGAACCATCAGTTTGTTAAACCATTTATTGAAAATTTTTCTGAAGGTAATACATGGTCGTATCTACAATAAATGCGAGAAATACCTGGATGACACACAGTTTGATTTCCGTAACGGGTTTGGAACGAGGGAGGCATTGTTTGGAATGAACTTACTTGCTCAAAGATGTCGAGATATATCTGTAGACATATACTGTTGTTTTATTGACTTCCAAACGGCATTTGATCGTGTTAAGGACTCTATATGGATCGAAGCTCTAAAAGACATAGACTTGGACGGCAGAGATGTTCGAATAATTGCAAACTTATATTGGAATCAAACAACATCAGTTTTAGTAGATGGTGTGGAATCACAGGCTCTTAATATTAAAAGAGGAGTATGGCAGGAATGCCTCTTGTCACCACTGCTTTTCAACGTTTACTCCGAAAGAATTTTCAGAAAAGCTCTTTCTGAAAAACAAGAGGGAATACTTGTGAACGGTGGAGTCATCAATAATTTGCGATATGCGGACGATACAGTACTCCTAGCTTCTAGTCAAGAAGATCTGCAAACACTACTTGATAGTGTCGTTGAGAGTTGTAGGGAGGCAGGTCTGGATCTGAACATACGGAAAACCAAAATACTCGTAATAAGTAAACAGCAGCATATAAAACCGTCTATATATGTAAATAATACCAAACTTGAGCAAGTTGATAAAATCGTTTACCTTGGACAGCAACTAAATTGTAACGCAGAAAGTCACGGCGAAATTAGATCTAGGATAGAGCAGGCTAGAGCCGCTTTTAGAAGGATGTCCAAGGTGTTATGTAACAGAGACCTAAAATTGGCATTGAGGATCCGCCTACTTCGCTGCTACGTGATCTCGGTCTTACTTTATGGTGTCGAGTCCTGGACTGTGAATAAAATCGATCTAAATCGCCTTGAGGCTTTCGAAATGTGGTGCTATAGAAGAATTTTGAAAGTTTCCTGGGTGGAGAAGATTCGAAACTCCACAATACTAGAACGTCTCAGCAAGACTACTGAGATCATAAAAAGCGTCAAGCAGAGAAAGCTGGAGTACTTCGGACATGTAATGAGAGGTCCCAAATGTAGGTTGCTACAAAATATTATGCAAGGAAAAATAGCAGGCAAACGCATTCCAGGACGAAGAAGAAACTCATGGTTGAAGAATTTGCGAGATTGGTATGGTGTTGATACAAGCATGCTATTTAGGGTGGCAGTGAATAAAATTAAGATAGCTATGATGGTAACCAACGTTCTGAAAGGACATGGCACATGAAGAAGAAGAAGTAATAACAATTATTATTAAAATACAGAAAGAGATCACGCTATACGGCATCAAGATATACATATAATTATACACAGACTCGCAGCTAATTACACTTCAATCCAGTGTAATCACAATGAAACATCAACACACAGCTACCCATACATCAACATCAGATCGGAGATGGCAGCTACCGCTCACTGCGGTTACAGTTCCGGCAAAGCATCTCTTTAACCCAGAGTACCTTTGCCAAGGCAGAGTTCCGACTCACTTCATCGTAAGCTGCCGCTGGTTGAGCTGGCCGGCCGCTTGCTGGCGATCTGCTGGTTGAGTTCTGTTTTAGTTTATTTCACTAAGTGGAACTGATTTCATGATGCTCCATTCACTTCTTAAATACACTCTTGGTAGCCATCTCTCCTTGGTTCCATTGGAGAGGTGGTATTTAGTGGGGAGGCGCTGGTATCGAAGCGCGTATGGTTCTTTTCTGACGAGCTGTTTAATGCCGGGCGGAAGGATATCGTTACAGTACTTATTTACAAACTTTAAATTTAAAACATTTCTTTATGTTTCTCTAGAAATTAATAGGGATGCTTCTTCTCTTCTTCTTCTTTTTGTATAGACATGACTCTGTCTGTTTTTTTCAATGTGCCTCTAGTAAGTTGTCGTTCCATCGTTTTCGTGGTCTTCCCACTGATCGTCTTCCTATTGGGGAACCGTCTCTCGCTGTCCTGACTACCCTATTTGTTGCCAATCGGCTTATGTGGTCATTCCATTCTATTCTTCTGTTTCTTACCCAGTTATTAATGTTATCCACCTTGTATCTCCGTCGTATATCTGTACTCCTAGCTCTGTCCCATAGAGTCTTACCATCGATTTTTCGAAGGGTTTTCATCTCCGCTGTTTCGAGCAATCTTTTTGTCCTCTCTGTGTCGGGTCGTGTTTCTGCCGCGTATGTCATTATTGGTCTGATGACGGTTTTGTAAATTCTGCCTTTCATTTCTTTTCCGATATTTTTATTTCTCCATATTGTGTCATTCAGGCAACCTGCGGCTCTGTTTGCTCTATTCACTTGATCTTCCACTTCTGTTTCGAGCCTTCCGTAGCTAGATAGTGTGATGCCTAGATATTTAAACTCCATCACTTGTTCTATTATCTGATCTTCCAGCTCCAATTTACATCTTATTGGATCTGATGTTATATCCATGCATTTTGTCTTTTTTGAGGAAATTAACATGTTAAATTTTCTGGCGATTATGTTGAATTGGTGCAGCGTACGTTGTAAATCATCTTCACTTTGAGAGATTAGTATTGCATCGTCCGCATAACAGATTATTTTAAGTTGTTTTTCTCCCATTTGGTATCCTTTTTTAGTTCTTACTTTTTTTATGATTTCGTCCATGATCAGGTTGAACAATAAAGGACTCAAGGAATCCCTCTGTCTTATCCCATTGCCGGCTTCAATTGGGTCAGTTAGTTCATCTTTCACTTTTACTTTTATTGTGTTGTTCTGGTAGAGGCTTTCTATCGTTTTAATTATTCGCAGAGGTACCTCTCTCGAGTATAACTAGTGGATAACGTCCTTTAATGTGACCCTGTCAAATGCTTTCTTAAGGTCCACGAAACATAAATATGCCGGTTTGTTGTATTCCAACGATTTCTGTTGAACTTGCCTCATTCTAAAAATAGCGTCAGTGCATGACATTCCTGACCTAAAACCTTGTTGTTCTTCTGCTAATGTTATAATTTCATTCAATTTGTTTGTTATCACTTTTGTTGTTAATTTTAATGTTGTGTTTAATAAGTTATTTCCCTCTGTAATTCTCCGGGTCTGATTTGTCTCCTTTTTTGAAGAGAGGTATTAAGATGCTTGATCTCCATTTTTGTGGTATTCTCTTTTGTTCTATTATTTTGTGTATTAGTTTTAATTGTTGTTTAGTTAGATCTTGTCCTCCGTACTTTAGGAGTTCGTTCGATATTCTGTCCTCTCGTGGAGATTTTCTATTTTTTAATTTTCTTAATGCTTCGTTTACCTCTCCCTCCTCGATGTTTATTTCTTCGTTTGTCGTAACTTCAGGTGTTAGTGATTCATTATCGTCGCCTTTAGCATGTTTAGCATGCTGCCCATGTTTCCTTCTGAATGTGTTTCGCTTTTATTAATTCGTTCATCTCCTTTCTTTGTCCTCTGATCATTCTCCATACTTCTTTTTGTGTTCCGTAGAAGTCGTGTTCCATCTGTTTTGAGAAACTCTGCCAGTGCTCCCTTTTTATTTGTCTCACTAAAGTATTCGTTTCGTTTCTGATTCGTTTGTGGTGGTTGTATGCCTGTTGTGTTTGTTTTGTTCTGTATTGTAAAAAGGCTTTCTTCTTTTCTTCGCATTTTGTCTTAACTTCCTTTCTAAACAACGGGGTTTTCTTCTTTAATATGTGAGTATTCGTTACTTTTCTCTCTCCAAGCGATTCTGTTGCAGCGTCGATTATGTTATTTTTGAGTTTTTGCCAGCTTTCATCGATGTTATCGTTTTCTAATATTCCATTCTCAGCAATCTTCTCTGATATTCTTTTCCTGTATAAGTATTCCGTGGATTCCGTATGTAGTCCTTCGACTTTGATTTTTGTTTGTGTTGGTGCTGCCCTCTTAGGTGTGAAATATTTCATAATGATTCCTATTTTACATAATACTAGGCTATGGTCGCTACCTACATCTGCTGAGTTGAGGCATCTTACGTAGATTATTTTTGATGGATGTATATCTCTGTTGATTACAACATAATCTATCATAGATCTTTGTCCACGAGTGTTATTGGATGTATATTTGTGTTGGTCTTTGTGGTCAAAAAATGTGTTGTTTATTCTAAGTTCGGTATTTCTGCAGAAGTTTATCATCAGTTCTCCATTTTCGTTTTTAACATTTTCATTGTGTTTTTGCTTAATTCCGGGTATTACTTGGTGACCTATTCGAGCGTTAAAATCCTCCAGTATTATCATCTTCCCTCTAACTTGATCTACTACTTGTTGTAATTCGTCATAAAAGATTTCCCTTGTTGTTTGAGGCTTGTTATTTTCTGGGCCGTATACTACGATGATGTTCAGGTTTTCCTTTTCCATTCTAATTTTTGCTGTGACAATTCTTTCCGATATATATTGACACTCTTTGATGTGATTTTGGTATTTTTGATGTATTAGTAATGCTACACCTTCTTTGGCCCTGTTTTCTTTTGCTACTCCACTGTAGATTAGTATATATTCGCCTAATCTTGATTGTCCTTTTCCTTTCTTTTTTGTTTCCTGTAGAGCGCATATATCTATTTGTTTTTCTTTTAATACTTGGGTGATTTCTTGATCTCTAGTGTTGGGTGATCTGTGATCTGATGTTCCATGTGGTAATTCTCATCAATGTTTTTCTTTTGTTCTCGCCATGGTCGTCTTCATATGATCAGTCCGGTTCCGAGGCTTCACATTGTCTCTTTGAGCAGTATTAGTTTTTACGATTGGTAGGTTGCTAACCTTGCCAATCACCCTCAACATTTTATCCGGGCTTGGGACCGGCTGTGGTAATCGCAGAGCTACTCGATCCACCCTGCAATTACCCCAGGCAGTGTTAATATGGATGCATCGATAATAATTATTTGCTCTGCAAAATTTTCTGGTTTAATTTTATAAATTCTAATTTTCAAGTATCCGGAACAAAAATAACCTTTGGGATTCAAATCGGGTGAACGAGGTGGCCATCATTGATACAATTCTTGAAAATTCATAAAGCCGATGAGTATTAAGTTTTAGTTGAATTTTCTAGTAAAAGGGGGACATAATCCCCTTTGGTGTTCGTGGAATCAAGAAGAAAACGGCCCATGCCGCAAATCGCTTCTCCTCTAATTAAACAACAACAAAGGGAATGGGAAATTAAAACAGATAGGTAAATGAAAGAGGTTTGCAAACTAAAAACAAATTCTCTAACAATAAAACACTGGGAAACTTTTGTTTCCAATACTCCCTTGACGGAGGCCTGCAAAAGAAAATTAAATTGCATTTACTATTATCAAGACCGCAATAGCAATTATTATTAAAATACAGAAAGAGATCACGCTATACGGCATCAAGATTTATACATAATTATACACAGACTCTCAGCTAATTATACTTCAATCAAGTGTAATCACAATCAAATATCAACACACAGCTACCCATACATCAACACCAGATCGGAGATAACGCTCACTGCGGTTACGGTTCCGGCAAAGCATCTCTTCAACCCAGAGTAACTTTGCCAAGGTAGAGTTCCGACTCACTTCATCGCAAGCTGCCGCTGGTTGCGCTGACCGGCCGCCTGTTGGTGACCTGCTGGTTGAGTTCCGTTTTAGTTTATTACAATAAGGGCCGATTTCTCATATTGAGTTCAACTCCAGTTGAACCTGAACTTTTAGTGAACGTCAGTTTAAAGTCAAAATCGTCTTTCTCAATTCACGTTCAACCGATGGCAGTTTAAACTAAGTTCAGGTAAACGCTGAAATTCGGGCGTTCAAACCCAGTTCAGATGATTTGAAGGATTACGCATGCGTTGTATTATTGCAACTTGACATAAAACGCTGTCATAATATAAATTTTAACCTATTATATTATATTAAGCCTAACGATAAACGATAACATTATTGTTGTTTTATTACATTCATTATTACAATGACTGTTCGACTATAAAGACGAAATAAAACCTAACTTTTGTTTCCAATACTCCCTTGACGGAGGCCTGCAAAAGAAAACTCGTTTTTCAATACCATTTATACCAGCGGACAACTTCCTAATGGCTGGTCTAATTCACTGTTTATAGCTCTACCTAAGAAGACAGCAAAAACCTGTGCTGATTATAGAACCATCAGTTTGTTAAACCATTTATTGAAAATTTTTCTGAAGGTAATACATGGTCGTATCTACAATAAATGCGAGAAATACCTGGATGACACACAGTTTGGTTTCCGTAACGGGTTTGGAACGAGGGAGGCATTGTTTGGAATGAACGTACTTGCTCAAAGATGTCGAGATATATCTGTAGACATATACTGTTGTTTTATTGACTTCCAAAAGGCATTTGATCGTGTTAAGGACTCCATATTGATCGAAGCTCTAAAAGACATAGGCTTGGACGGCAGAGATGTTCGAATAATTGCAAATTTATATTGGAATCAAACAACATCAGTTTTAGTAGATGGTGTGGAATCACAGGCTCTTAATACTAAAAGAGGAGTATGGCAGGAATGCCTCTTGTCACCACTGCTTTTCAACGTTTACTCCGAAAGAATTTTCAGAAAAGCTCTTTCTGAAAAACAAGAGGGAATACTTGTGAACGGTGAAGTCATCAATAATTTGCGATATGCGGACGATACAGTACTCCTAGCTTCTAGTCAAGAAGATCTGCAAACACTACTTGATAGTGTCGTTGAGAGTTGTAGGGAGGCAGGTCTGGATCTGAACATACGGAAAACCAAAATACTCGTAATAAGTAAACAGCAGCATATACAACCGTCTATATATGTAAATAATACCAAACTTGAGCAAGTTGATAAACTCGTTTACCTTGGACAGCAACTAAATTGTAACGCAGAAAGTCACGGCGAAAATAGATCTAGGATAGAGCAGGCTAGAGCCGCTTTTAGAAGGATGTCCAAGGTGTTATGTAACAGAGACCTAAAATTGGCATTGAGGATCCGCCTACTTCGCTGCTACGTGATCTCGGTCTTACTTTATGGTGTCGAGTCCTGGACTGTGAATAAAATCGATCTAAATCGCCTTGAGGCTTTCGAAATGTGGTGCTATAGAAGAATTTTAAAAGTTTCCTGGGTGGAGAAGATTCGAAACTCCACAATACTAGAACGTCTCAGCATGACTACTGAGATCATAAAAAGCGTCAAGCAGAGAAAGCTGGAGTACTTCGGACATGTAATGAGAGGTCCCAAATGTAGGTCCCAAACGCATTCCAGGACGAAGAAGAAACTCATGGTTGAAGAATTTGCGAGATTGGTATGGTGTTGATACAAACATGCTATTTAGGGTGGCAGTGAATAAAATTAAGATAGCTATGATGGTAACCAACGTTCTGAAAGGACATGGCACATGAAGAAGAAGAAGTAATAACAATTATTATTAAAATACAGAAAGAGATCACGCTATACGGCATCAAGATATATACATAATTATACACAGACTCGCAGCTAATTACACTTCAATCCAGTGTAATCACAATCAAACATCAACACACAGCTACCCATACATCAACATCAGATCGGAGATGGCAGCTACCGCTCACTGCGGTTACAGTTCCGGCAAAGCATCTCTTTAACACAGAGTACCTTTGCCAAGGCAGAGTTGCGACTCACTTCATCGCAAGCTGCCTCTGGTTGAGCTGGCCGGCCGCTTGCTGGCGATCTGCTGGTTGAGTTCTGTTTTAGTTTATTACACTAAGTGGAACTGATTTCATGATGCTCCGTTCACTTCTTCAATACAGTCTAGGTAGCCAACACTCCTTGGTTCCATCAGAGAGGTGGCATTTAATGGAGATGTGCTGGTATCGAAGCGCGTACAGTTTTATTCTGACGAGTTGTTGAATGACGGGGGGAAGGATATCGTTACAGTACTTATTTCCAAACTTTAAATTTAAAACATTCCTTTATGTTTCTCTAGAAATTAATATGGATTCATCGATAATTCTTTGCCTTAGCTCTGCAACATTTTCTGGTTTAGTTTTATAAATTCTAAATTTCAAGCCTCCCCAACAATAGTACTCTTTACGATTCAAATCGGGTAAACGAGGTGGCCATCATTGATACAATTCTCGAAAATTCATGAAAGCCGAGGAGTAGAAAGTTTTAGTTGATTTTTCGAGTAAAAGGGAGACATAATCCCCTTTGGTGTTCGTAGAATCGAGAAGAAAACGGTCCATGGTGCAGTTAAAATGACTGCGGGATTTTACGATTTTGCAAATCGCTTCTACTTTGCTTAAACAATAACAACAACAAAGGGAATGGGAAATTAAAACAGATAGGTAAGTGAAAGAGATTTGCAAACTAAAAACTACAGCTGTTTCGGCAAAGTGCATCTCTCAAGTGATGTATTTTACAGTTTGTCTTTACCTGAATAGGTTGAGAAACGGGGAGATGTTTGTCTCAAATTGGCCGTTTATAATTATAACTGTATTTATTAATTTCCATATATTCTAATAAAGATAGCTTAAGGCCTTTATTTTGAATATGAATAATTTGAAACTGTTCATTAAAAGAGTGATTATGATCTAGAAGGTGAAGTTCTTATGTAGATGTAGAATCTGTTTTTTTACTACTGAAAGCCATTTTGTGTTCTATTATACGTTTGTTGACGGTTTTGCCGGTTTGACCGATGTAAGTGTTTGGACAGTCACTACATGTCAGTTTGTATACACCACTCTGTAGTTGTTTTCTCTTTCGGCTTTTATTGTTCTTAATGTATTTGCTTAAGTTATTATTTGTTCTGAAGAATGGAGGTACACAGACTACCAAGAATTGCGCTAGAAGGAAAACCAGCTGGCAAGCGTCCACCGGGGAGACCACCAAAAAGATGGAGAGATGCTGACAGTCTACCTCTCAAGAAATACTTCAACGTCGGAATTAACAGATCGGCAGATCTACAACAAGTGCAAGAAGAAGAAGAAGATTATTTGTTCTGGAGGCTGGTATTGTTCCTTTCTTTTTTATGTATTATGATGCAAAATATATCTTGAAATGCTAATTCAGCGGGTCAAAATACATAAGAAAATACACCGAAGCTCCATAGACTTTGATCGGCATTAAACAGCCCTGGCCCATAGACTACAAAAAAAGTTTCAGAATCTCTTCCCACATCATAGCCGTTTGCCATGTCACATGTCACTGGAAATATACTGATGAAAATGATGTAAAACTAGAAATGATGCTCTAGAGTTTTTTTTTTCAAGTTTTTCTACTAAAATTTTATGAAACACGCATTTAGTTTGAAATGAGTGCAATAACACATAAAAATAAGCTTAAATCTCCGGTCTATCTGGAATAGCCCATTAAAATTGTATGAACTATTATGGAAATATCGTCTATGTACATTTGTACATGGCCCTGTCAATGCAAAAACTAAATCTATTCCAATTTTTTACATTTGAATGATTATGGATCATATAGTTTTTAATCGTAATACATTCCCTGAGTTTATATGAAAGTTTAATAACTAAAAATTAACAGACAATAAAAATTACACAAAAACATTCTGTACGACAATTTTTTTTTATTTAGCTAATGCCTCGACAACTAACGGCCATTGGCATGGTAGGTACGGTAATTTTGAACAGTTAGGTACCTAGTGTCATGTGTAGTGTGTGTGTTGAGTAAGTGTCTTGTTACTTTGCAAAGTCGACGTCATTGTCTTTGCAAAGAGACGCTAACTGTATCCGAACGTCTGCGGTCCCTCCGGTGAGTACCGATCCCACAAGGACAGAAACTATATATATTTATTAATTTATAATAAATGAAAAATTTCTGACCCTGGTGAGATTCGAATCCACAACCTTTCCGATTTTTTCGATCCAAAGGCAGGCGCTCTTACCACTGAGCCACGGAGGGGGTGACAAAAATTTGATCATTATACTTTCTGATAAACAATATTTTTGGTTTTTTTTTCGGTGCATAAATAGATAACGATGGCGGTTTTCCGACGCGCAACTCGTCTGTTACTCGCCTCGCTCGCTCGGCTCGTAATATCAGACTCGTTTGAAAAAGAGTCACTTTACTGATTTGGTACAAAAATAACTATTGTCCATATAGTACTTCCACTCTAACTTTTCCCATGCACGAAATTATTCACGATTCACTTTTTATACTAGGTCTATTTTTAACTCACAGAAACTAGTATCGCAAAATTAAGCCGCTTTTCCATAGAAATCATAGTAAGTTAAACAAGCATAAACAATACAGAATGTCTTTGATAGCTTTTATGAATTTTGCCGTTTATAATTTTCAATTACAGTGACAGTTTATTGGTTTATTTGCATTTATTGTTTATTTGGTCTTATAAATCAATAAAGTTAAATAAATATATTTCAGTTAAATAATAGTCTAGGGCGCATCTGTTTTGAGATAGACGTTGAGAGGTGACTCAAATTTTTTTGCAGAAATTGCTTGAAAATAAATGAAATAATAATATTTGAGTTATCCTCCCTCTCAAAAAGGTCCGGAACATTGTTTACATAATCAAAATGTCAAAAAATTAAGAAAAAATTCGATTTTTTTCTTCGTTTTTTGATTATAATTTTAAAAGTATTCATTTTCGAGAAAAGTTGCACTGACATAAAAGTTGCGTAATTAAATTTCCTACAACATAAAATTGGTTAATAGTTTAAAAAATAGTCACCCTAGTTGCAAAATAGCAATAATTGCGAAAAAAACATACAAAAAGAAGTATTCGCATTTTACGTTTTTCAACCATTTATGCTACACTTAGGACCTTCATATTTCACCCAGAAAAACTTTGTGATACAGTAAAATAATACTGTAAATTTCAATAAGATCGGTTTAATAGATTTTGCAAAATAAATTTTGCAAACCAACTTTCGCAAAAAAATACATTTTTTCAAAATGTTACAGGACTGAAAAAAAAGCAGATAGCAGGTTGAAATTTTTTTTACTTATACAAGTGTACTGTACCTTTCATTTGCAATTTGCAAAATTAAAATCGATTAATTACCACGGCGTCAGGAAATTTTTTGAAAAAATAATAATTTTTGGTGTTACGCGCAGGACAGCGGTGTTCGATTCTCACAAGTGGATTTCCACCAAAATTTCTTCCAATGTTTATCTAATATATTATTTTCTTACTCTATATTTTGTTGTATTTTAATATTTTAATTCCACAAAAATCAAACTAATTTTATTATTGTTTGTGAAATATTGTTTAAACAATTGCATATGTTTAAAAATAATAAACTTTTATTTTTTAAGTTAAAATAATATGAACAAAGAAAGTTTTTGCTAATAAAAGTGTTATTTCAAAGGATAGAGTATGTGTTTTTATTTTGCAATAAACAAATTTATTTATTTATATCGAAATTTAATAAAAATTAAAATGTATCAATAATTATCAAAGGTCATTGGAATGCCCAATCAGAGCAAACTATCCGCTGTCCTGCGCGTAGCACCAATAATTAATGTTTATTTAAAAAAAATTCCTGACGCTGTGGTGTTAACCGATTTTAATTTTGCAAAATTGCAAATGAAAGGTACAGTACACTTCTATAAGCAAAAAAAATCAACTTGCTATCTGCTTTATTTTCAGTCCTGTAACATTTTGAAAAAATGAATTTTTTTTACGAAAGCTGGATTGCAAAATTTATTTTGCAAAATCTATTGAAACGATCTTAATGAAATTTACAGTATTGTTTTACTGTATCATAAAGTTCTTCTGGGTGGAATATGACGGTCGTACGTGTAGCGTAAATGGTTGAAAAACGTAAAATGCAAATACTTGTTTTTGCATGTTTTTTTCGTAATTATTGCTATTTTGCTACAAGGGTGACTATTTTTTAAATTTTTAACCAATTCTATATTGTAGAAAAAGTTATAATCAAAAAACGAAGAAAAAAATCGAATTTTTTCTTAATTTTTTGACATTTTGATTATTTAAACAATGTTCCGGACCTTTTTGAGAGGGAGGATAACTCAAGTATTATTATTTAATTTATTTTCAAGCAATTTCTGCAAAAAAATTTGAGTTACCTCTCATCGTCCAAATGTACTAATATTTTTACAGATGCGCCCTGGTCTATAAAGGAAGAGTTGCAATACTGATTTTGGGTCCCAAGACAAAGACGGGTAATAGTAATATCGTTGTGTTAATAACTCAATTTGTGAAAAATTTACACTTGTACCACTGTTTCCCCAAATATACGATATATTAGAAATATTGTAACGAAATAATTTCGCATAGACACAGTAAACGGTCTTCTTCAGCCTTCAGTAATCCAACTTTGGACATAGGCCTCCCCCAATTCAATCCAATGTTGTCTATTTTGCGCCACCTGTTTCCAGTTGTGTCCTACAAACTTCTTTATGTCATCGGCCCACCTCATTTGTGGCCTTCCTTTACTTATTCTTCCTAACCACGGTCTCCATTGTTGTAGTTCGTGATTCCATCTTTTATCCTTCAGTCGGGCATTGTGTCTTGCGAAGCTCCATTTTAATTTGGCAGCATGTTCTCCTGGGTCTTTTACTTTGGTTTTGCTTCTAATCCATGCATTTGTTTTTTTGTCTAAGAGCTTCACCCCGATCTTTCCATCGCTCTCTGTGCCTTTACTATTTTATCCATATTGGCCTTGGTGAGTGTCCACGTCCACGTCTGTGAACCATACGTAAGTATAGGGAGGATACACTGATCGTAAACTCTGATTCTTAAATATTGTTCTATTTTAGTGTTTTTCAAGATCCAACTCAGTTTTCCAAATCCTGCTCACGCTAACCTTATTCTTCTAGTAATTTCGGCAGTTTGATTTTCTTTGTTAACTTTCATTATCTGTCCCACGTAGATGTATTCGCTTACTGTTTCTAAATCTATGTCATTCAACGTTATTTTTTAATGGTCCGTGTATTCGGCATTACTTTTGTTTTTTACAAGTTCATCTTAAGACCTACTTTTTCCGAATGTTGAAATAGTTGCGTCATCATGGTCTGTAATTCTTCGAAACTTGTAGCGAATATTACAATGTCGTCAGCATATCTCAAATGACTCAGTTTTCTTCCATTAATATTTATTCCTTTATCTACCCAGTTAATGTCTTTGAACACGTCTTCAAGTCCCAGTGTGAACAGCTTTGGTGAAATAACGTCTCCCTGGCGAACTCCTCTGTTGGTTGGTATAGCTTTGGTTTTCTCATCTATTTGTATTTTCATTGTAGCTTTCTTATAAATATTATGTATGAGCATTCTATATCGAGAATATATCCTGCAGTTGTTCATAGCTCTTTCTATTGCCCAAAGTTCTATGGAGTCGAATGCCTTTTCATAATCAACGAAGCCAATGTATAAGTTCAAGTGATATTCATAGGCTTTCTCTATTAGCGTTCTGACTGTAAGAAGATGATCCGCTGTACTGTAACCCTTTCGGAATCCTGCCTGCTCTACCGGTTGATAGCTATCAAGCTTCGACGAAAACCTATTAGTTATTACTCTCATAAACAGTTTGTACATTTGGGACAACAGGGAAATTGGCCTATAGTTCTTCAGATCTCCCCTGTCTCCTTTTTTGAAGAGAATTATTGTCAAACTTTCTTTCCAACCATCTGGGACTTCCCCTTTGTGAAGGCATTCGTTGAAAAGATTTTTCAATTCTTCGAGAATAATTTCACTCCCCTCCTTTAACATTTCGGCAAGTATTCCATCTGGGCTCGGAGCCTTATTGTTCTTTAGTTATGCCATACCTTGTTTTATTTCGAAGGATTCTATATTAGTAGTACTTCTGAGTTGACATTTATTATATTTTTCTTAAGATCTTCCTTTGCAGTGTTATCTGGGTCTTTGTTTGAGGAATATAAATCACGGTAAAATATTTGTGTAACTTTTAGGATTTTGTTCTTTTCTCTTGTTTCTTTTCCATCTTCATCTTTTAATGAGATTATTAGAGGCTTTCCTATGTTTGATCTCAAGCATTTTAGGCCTCGGTTCTTTTCTATAATTTTTTCTACCTTGTCTTCATTGTAGATCCTTAAGTCTTCCTTTACTCCCTTCTTTATATGTTTATTCAATTCTTTGAAACCGTCGGTGTTTCGTTTTCCTTCGCTTAAAAATAGGCGTCTCTTTTCCATCAACCGTTTTGTTCCAACGCTTATTTTGTCTTCTTTACCTTTCGTTTTCTTTGCCACAGTCAGGCCTGCTTTCAAGAGCTTTCGTTGCATTTCGCTATTAATTGTGTTCATGTCGCTATTTTCTTGTTGATAATATTCTACAAATTCTTCTCTTAAGATTTCTCTGTACTCATCTCCCTTCTGTCGGATTTTAGTTTGATCTATCTGATTACAATTATGTGGCCTGTTTCTACAGGTTTTGGTCAGTTTAAAACAACCTTTGCTCTTAAAAGACGATGGTCGCTGCTAGTTGTGAATTGATTGAGAGCAGTTATGTGTTCAAAAATGTCTTAGTTCCCACATAAGAAGTAATCGATCTCGTTTTTCGTCTTTTTATCGGGAGATATCCAAGTCCATTTTCGGTTTGCTTGTTTTTTGAAATATGTGTTCATGGCATATAAATTTTGTTGTTCTTAGAAGTTATATTTCTCCTCTTGCATTTCGTGTGCCATAACCATGCATCCCTATTTTAGTTTCAGTATTTTCTTCTTTTTTTCCTAATTTTGCGTTGAAATCTCCCATAATTATAGTGTATCTTGTATCATTTTCATCTAATGCTGTTATCAGATCTTCGTAGAAAATTTCAACTTCCTCTTCCTGGTGTGATGTTTTGGGAGCATACACTTGTATTACCTTTATCTTAGTTTTATTATCTAGGTCTACTAGAATATAAGCTACTCTATAAGAAACGCTTTTATATGTTGAAATGTATGGTGTGAGATGCTTTTTGATAAGAAATCCTACTCCACCAAACGGTCTCCACAACTAGAAAATTCTATCCGCGCGGAGAACAGTAGGTGACGTGACGTCAGAGAATCGGCTGCGCTGTACCAGAGATGAGCGAGGATCTCTCCTGATTGTTCAGCAGGTCTAGAGACGGGCAGAGATTTCTAGAAAAGGAACTTTTCACTATTCAAGCTGCACGCGGTGTTATTTTAGAGTTAGTAGATCAAATAAATTCCGTCTGTACAGTTGTATAAATAAATTACGTATAAACGAACCGCTCGTTTCATTTTAATTGTAAGTTGTTACAATACTATCGATTTATTTATTCAATTCACTCGATAGTTTTGTATTTCTCAACCTTAGTTAATATTAAATATTCTTAACAGTATTAACTTTTTTGTTGATTGTTCATGTGTTGAATAATTTATATATTACCGTTCTACATTTAGCTTTATAGGTCTTATCTTTATATTTAATGTGGAGTCCATTAATCTCCTCAATAGCGAAAAAAGATTAAACACTTCAATAAAATAACTTTATAAAATACGTTCGCAGGATAATAGCCATTTTCTAATTATTACCACTTACTATCACATCAATTTATAGTACAATTATTACACATCAATTTTCTCAATATTGACCAGGGCGCATCTGTAAAAATATTAGTACATTTGGACGTTGAGAGGTGACTAAATTTTTTTTTTGCAGAAATTGCTTGAAAATAAATCAAATAATAATATTTGAGTTATCCTCCCTCTCAAAAAGGAACGGAACATTGTTTAAATAATCAAAATGTCAAAAAATGAAGGAAAAATTCGATTTTTTTCTTCGTTTTTTGATTATAACTTCAAACATTTTTTCAAAATGTTATAGGACTGAAAATAAAGCAGATAGCAAGTTGAAATTTTTTTTTGCGTTTAGAATTAGTGTACTGTACCTTTCACTTTCAATTTTGCAAAATTAAAATCTATTAACTACCACGGCGTCAGGAATTTTTTTAAATAAACATTAATTATTGGTGCTACGCGCAGGACAGCGGATAGTTTGCTCTGATTGGGCATTCCAATGACCTTTGATAATCATTGATACATTTTAATTTTTATTACATTTCGATATAAATAAATAAATTTGTTTATTGCAAAATAAAAACCCATACTCTATCCTTTGAAATAACACTTTTATTAGCAACAACTTTCTTTGTTCACATATTTTAACTTAGAGAATAAAAGTTTATTATTTTTAAACATATGTAATTGTTTAAACAATATTTCACAAACAATAATAAAATTAGTTTGATTTTTGTGAAATTAAAATATTAAAAATTAAATTACAACAAAATATAGAGTAAGTAAATAATATATTAGATAAAGATTGGAAGAAATTTTGGTGGAAATCAACTTGTGTGAATCGAACGCCGCTGTCCTGCGCGTAGCACCAAAAATTATTGTTTATTTAAAAAATTTCCTGACGCCGTGGTAATTAATCGATTTTAATTTTGCAAATTGCAAATGAAAGGTACAGTACACTTCTATAAGCAAAAAAATTCAACTTGCTATCTGCTATATTCTCAGTCCTGCAACATTTAAAAAAAAAAATGAATTTTTTTTGCGAAAGCTGGATTGCAAAATTAATTTTGCAAAATCTATTAAACCGATCTTAATGAAATTTACAGTGTTGTTTTACTATATCATAAAGTTTTTTTGGGTAAAATATGAAGGTCCTAAGTGTAGCATAAATGGTTGAAAAACGTAAAATGCGAATACTTGTTTTGTATGGTTTTTTTTTCGAAATTATTGCTATTTTGCAACAAGGGTGACTATTTTTTAAATCTTTAACCAATTCTATATTGTAGTAAATTTAATTACGCAACTTTTATGTCAGTACAACTTTTTCAGAAATGAATAGTTTTAAAGTTATAATCAAACAACCAATAAAAAATTCGAATTGTTCCTTTATATTTTGACATTTTGATTATTTAAACAATGGTCCGGACTATTTTGAGTGGGAGGATAACTCAAATATTATTATTTAAGATATTTTCAAGCAATTTCTGCAAAAAAAATTGAGTCACCTCTCAACGTCCATCTCAAAACAGATGCGCCCTGGACTAATAGTGAAAAAAGATTAAACACTTCAATAAAATAACTTTATACAATACGTTCGCAGGATAATAGCCATTTTCTAATTATTACCACTTACTATCACATCAATTTATTGTACAATTATTACACATAAATTTTCTCAATATTGACCAGGGCGCATCTGTAAAAATATTAGTACATTTGGACGTTGAGAGGTGACTCAATTTTTTTTGCAGAAATTGCTTGAAAATAAATCAAATAATAATATTTGAGTTATCCTCCCTCTCAAAAAGGAACGGAACATTGTTTAAATAATCAAAATGTCAAAAAATGAAGGAAAAATTCGATTTTTTTCTTCGTTTTTTGATTATAACTTCAAGAGTATTCATTTCCGAGAAAAGTTGTACTGACATAAAAGTTGCGCAATTAAATTTCCTACACTATAGAATTGGTTAAAAATTTAAATATTAGTCACCCTTGTTGCAAAATAGCAATAATTGCGAAAAAAACCATACAAAACAAGTATTCGCATTTTACGTTTTTCAACCATTTATGCTACATTTAGGACCTTCATATTTCACCCAGAAAAACTTTATGATACAGTAAAACAACACTGTAAATTTCATTAAGATCGGTTCAATAGATTTTGCAAAATAACTTTTGCAATCCAGCTTTCGCAAAAAAAATTCATTTTTTCAAAATGTTATAGGACTGAAAATAAAGCAGATAGCAAGTTGAAATTTTTTTTTGCGTTTAGAATTAGTGTACTGTACCTTTCACTTTCAATTTTGCAAAATTAAAATCTATTAACTACCACGGCGTCAGGAATTTTTTTAAATAAACATTAATTATTGGTGCTACGCGCAGGACAGCGGATAGTTTGCTCTGATTGGGCATTCCAATGACCTTTGATAATCATTGATACGTTTTAATTTTTATTACATTTCGATATAAATAAATAAATTTGTTTATTGCAAAATAAAAACCCATACTCTATCCGTTGAAATAAAACTTTTATTAGCAACAACTTTCTTTGTTCACATATTTTAACTTAGAGAATAAAAGTTTATTATTTTTAAACATATGTAATTGTTTAAACAATATTTCACAAACAATAATAAAATTAGTTTGATTTTTGTGGAATTAAAATATTAAAAATTAAATTACAAAAAAATATAGAGTAAGTAAATAATATATTAGATAAAGATTGGAAGAAATTTTGGTGGAAATCAACTTGTGTGAATCGAACGCCGCTGTCCTGCGCGTAGCACCAAAAATTATTGTTTATTTAAAAAATTTCCTGACGCCGTGGTAATTAATCGATTTTAATTTTGCAAATTGCAAATGAAAGGTACAGTACACTTCTATAAGCAAAAAAAATTCAACTTGCTATCTGCTATATTCTCAGTCCTGCAACATTTAAAAAAAATGAATTTTTTTTGCGAAAGCTGGATTGCAAAATTAATTTTGCAAAATCTATTAAACCGATCTTAATGAAATTTACAGTGTTGTTTTACTATATCATAAAGTTTTTCTGGGTGAAATATGAAGGTCCTAAGTGTAGCATAAATGGTTGAAAAACGTAAAATGCGAATACTTGTTTTGTATGTTTTTTTTTTTCGAAATTATTGCTATTTTGCAACAAGGTGACTATTTTTTAAATCTTTAACCAATTCTATATTGTAGTAAATTTAATTACGCAACTTTTATGTCAGTACAACTTTTTCAGAAATGAATAGTTTTAAAGTTATAATCAAACAACCAATAAAAAATTCGAATTGTTCCTTTATATTTTGACATTTTGATTATTTAAACAATGGTCCGGACTATTTTGAGTGGGAGGATAACTCAAATATTATTATTTGAGATATTTTCAAGCAATTTCTGCAAAAAAAATTGAGTCACCTCTCAACGTCCATCTCAAAACAGATGCGCCCTGGACTAATAGTGAAAAAAGATTAAACACTTCAATAAAATAACTTTATACAATATGTTCACGGGATAACAGCCATATACTAATTATTACCACTGACACTCTTGACAGTACGTATCAATATAACACATCGACGTACGTTTCACTTTATTTTTTGATCCAATTTGTTTGAAAATGAATCGTGACGCATGGGTAAAGATAAAATGGAACAACTATATCATTAAATTATGTGTATTTTATTTAAAAAAAGTACCGTTCACCACGCCCATCTCCTTGTCCTTTCGCCGCCAATGTCTTGCAAAGTTCCTACAGTATATAAAAAATAGAGTCCATTATTATTAATCTATCCCGGACCAGCGGGATATAAATTGTCTAATTCCTCACCCACTCTACTTTGACGTAAAAGCTGCTGGAAGTTTCGCGTGTTATGTCAAAAATTGATTAACTTACAATTGTGAAGATAGATTTGTTAGTGTATTGAAATATCCATAAGCATAGGGAGTGTAAGGTTTATCAAGTTAAAAGAGAAGATATCATGGCACCACGATACATATATTATTCTTTAACGTATTTTTCTTTTCTTCATTTAACGGTTTACGCATTTGTTGACTATTTCGATATCAATATTGACTCCATTTTATTTTTTCATCAATCAATCAATTCTAAAATACAGGATGTTTCATTAATAATTTAATATATTTAAACTGTAGATTCCTGAAATCAAAATATTATATTTTATCTTTTTTATCGTCGTCTCAATTTCTGGTTTCAGTATTTGTGGGTCTAAAAAACGGGTGGACAATTTTGAATACCTGGGTGTAGTACTCGATGAAAATAGAAAAGAGAAAGGGGAGATAGATTCCAGAATAGCAAAAGGAAATAAAAAATTAGGCAGTTTAAGAGCTCTAGCGAATTCAACGTACGTTTCTAGACAAGGCAAACTCCGAATATATAAAACAGTAATTGTAGGGCTTCAAAAAAGTGTTCAACAACTTATGGAAAAACAACTTTTTTGTGGTACACGAATCTTTTATGTGAAAATAATAAAGTTGAACATACTTCCTGTAGTACTGATGGTCTATCGATAAAATTTTTTTCTAATCTTCCAGAAAATGTGTTAGAAGTCCTCATCTCACGAATTAATGATTCTTTTGAGAAAGGTAAATTTCCAGAGTGCCTGAAGACAGCCATCACTATTCCTCTTCATAAGGGTGGTGAAATATCTAATACCTGCAATTATAGACCTATTGCACTACTACCGGTACTCTCCAAAATCATTGAGAGACTCATAAAAGCCCGACTTATGTCCTTTCTAGTTGAAAACAACATTTTATCACAAAATCAGTTCGGCTTTTTAAATAATATATGCACCACTGATGCCATGTTTTCTGTACTACATGAGGTTTATCAAGCACTGAACAATAATCTTCACACTGCCACCGTTTTTTGTGACTACGCCAAAGCTTTTGATTGTGTAAATCACAACATTTTGATAAAAACACTAAATTTCTACGGAATTCGAGGCATTTCTTTAGATTGGTTCCAATCTTACTTGGATGATAGGAAACAACTGGTTAGATCAAATGATACAGACTCTAGTCTCAAAAACATTGTATGTGGGGTACCTCAAGGTTCACTATTGGGTCCTCTACTTTTCCTTATCTTTATTAGTGACATCACTAATTTAAAAATCGATGGAAAAATCTTTCTTTTTGCTGATGATACCAGTATCACTTGGAGCAACTCAAATATTGCAACTCTTCATGCTACTATAACTTCTGATCTACTTACAATAAAAACCTGGTCTGACTCAAATTTACTCTCGTTTAACGTAGATAAAACAGTAGCATTGTCTTATAAAGGAGCTCTTCAACCCTAACCTCTTAATAACAGCCAGATCAGTACCGTTGATTCTGTAAAATTTCTTGGTATTTTTTTAGACAGCAACCTTAAATGGTCCCTCCATATCGATTTGTTACGGAAGAAACTCTCTTCAGCTTGCTATGCTATAAGATCTCTTTCGAATGAACTCAACTTAGCATCTTCCAAAATAACATATTTTTCTTTGTTCGAGTCACATCTTCGTTATGGTCTTCCTTTTTGGGGTTCTGGTACAGCTGCACAATTCGATGTTATTTTCAAATTACAAAAAAGAGCAATAAGATATCTGTTTGGCCTCAGAAGAACAACACATTGCAGAAGTTATTTCAAAGATCACGGAATTTTAACCCTTCCATCTTTGTAGATTTTAGAAAGTGTTTGCTTAATTCGTAAACATCTACATGTCTTTCCACCAAGACCTAATCATGAATACTTCACGAGAAATTCTACGTTTGACGTCTATTTGCCGACCCCGTCCTCGGAGTTAGTAAAGAAATCGATATTATATTCCTAAAAAAAAATGTACAACCATCTCCCCCTACTAAAATCTGCACCATCTTTCCCCAAATTCCGGAAACTGACAAAAGCCTACCTGTCTGAAAGACCATATTAAACTTTTAAACCTTTTTTATTAATTATTAGGTACATTTGCAATTTATTTAAATTTTTACAATTGATTATTTCTGTTTTAACTTCATTATTATTATTATTATTTAAATATATTGACGATTTATGTAATTTTCGTAAATTGGATTGTTACTGTTTTGTTTTTTTGACTATTTATAAGCTTTGTCGATAAAATTGTAAAATTTTTCATGGCAATAAAGCATATTTCTATTCTATTCTATTCTATTCTATTCTATTCTATTCTATTCTATTCTATTCTATTCTATTCTATTCTATTCTATTCTATTCTATTCTATTCTATTCTATTCTATTCTATTCTATTCTATTCTATTCTATTCTATTCTATTCTATTCTATACTAAGGAAGTAGTTACCCCAGGAAGCAGAAGGGCTAAGAAATGAGTGTGACTGTCTAGAAGAAGAGTTTGCACTTCATTTTTAAATGCACTATTGGATGTGCTGTTAGTCTACTAAACGCCATATGATTTTGATTTATGTATTAGTCATAAAAATAGTACTTTTGTTAATTCTTACTAATAAAGTTGTGAGCTAAATGAAATAAATCCAGTAATTTCAAGCAAAACCAAATAAATCCAGTTTTGTTTAAATTTTCTTTTGTACTAAATATCACTTTTTTAAATTTATATTGTAGGAAAAGTTTTATTATGACTTCCCTAATAGTTATTGCGAACAAGGTATACAAAAACATAATTAGTTTTTGCGTCTCAGAAAAATCCTATTCTTCCAAAAATCGTTTTCAAAACTAATCGGTTTCAAAAGAAGAGATAGACACAGAACGAGGGAGATTGGAGATTAATAAAGTGGATAAAGACCTTAAATCACATGAAGGTGAGGGACTAGAAAAGAAAAGCACAAAATAGATCTTAACAGAACAGAATTATATAAGTGAGATTTAAATTTAATAAAGGAAACAGTCTTGAGGGGCAACCAGCGCATTATGACCTTTATACCTCTCCGAGAACATTTTCTTTGAAATAATTACACCGAGGCGTTTAAGTCCGAATTTCTGGAGAATAAATTATGAAATTAAACCCTCGAAGTAAAACGTTACTCCCTCATACTTATCTCTCACAATCTTTACATATTCGCCAGGGACTCCTTTCTTATTGAGTGGATAAAGTGGATACAGTTAAATCGCATGAAGGTGAGGATCTAGAAAAGAAAACCACAAAACAGATCTTAACACAACAGAATTATATAAGTGAGATTTAAATTTAATAAAGAAAACAGTCTTGAGGGGCAACCAGCGCATTATGACCTTTATACCTCTCCGAGAACATTTCTTTGAAATAATTACACCGAGGCGTTTAAGTCCGAATTTCTGGAGAATAAATTATGAAATTAAACCCTCGAAGTAAAACATTTCCAGTTCACAAACCATCGCTCAAACGATTACTTGCCGCATAGTTTTATGAATTCTGAACTTCCAAAGCCATCAGCACGGCTTCAGAAATGGGTTTGCTCAGCGCCGAGCAGGTATACACTTCCTTTTGATCTAGAACCGTGTAAACGTTGATCGAAACTATTAGTTTTCATGCAAATGCCTATAATGAGGCTATTAATTTGAATGCTTGGAATATACACAGCCATTTGCGTAGTACGGTCTCTGAGATTATACGAAATTTTGATATTATTAATTAGTTGACATAGTCGATTGATATTTTATGAAAATTCATTTTATATTGTATAGTCGAGTCAAAGAGAAACAAAATTTACCTTTATTTCTGTTATTTCCCAATACAAGGCGCGTATTATACATGATTATTTTTTTGTAATTTTCCCTTTATTTTAATAATACTAAGTAACTTCGGGATATTGACCTGCATTTGACAATTGATGCTCTAAATTACATTTCTTGTGTATTTAAAAGCCACTACCAACATTATATAATTTCCTCCTCTTTAAAGAATAAGTAATCTATTTTCTGACAATATTGCCCTAAATGCTTCATTTATTGTATAAAAAAATAATAATACAATCTGAAAGTTAAATTTTCTAAGTTCAGGTACTATTTAGTTCAATTTTCCTTAGTTAATTTAGTTCCAGTTTGTGTTGTTGAGACATCCTGCTGCTCTGTTCGCCATGTTTACTTGTTTTTGTAGTTCTTCTTCCACTTTTCCGTAGCTTGACAGTTTTATTCCCAAGTATTCCGTTTCCATCACTTGTTCTATTTTGATCATCATCAGTTTACATCATCTCGGTTCCGCTGATATTACTATCGATTAATTTTCTCTGTTGAGATCACCGTGTTATATATCTGCGCCGTGTCTTCGAATTATTTAATTAACCTTTGTAGGTCATCTTCATTGTCGGCTGTTATTATGACGTCGTCTACGTAGCATATTATCTTTATTTCCTTCTCATCATCATTCTCTTTGCCTTATCCCTATGCGGGGTCGGCTTCCCTAATTGCATTTCTCCACACAATTCTATCTTGTCATATCAATGTTAATCCCCTTTACCAACATATCCTGCCTTATCGCCTCCCCCCAGGTCTTCTTTGGTCTTCCTCTCCTACTCCTTCCAGGAATCTGCACTTCAGCTATTCTTCGTATTGGGTGATTAACGTCACGACGTTGAACATGACCAAACCATCTTAACCTATGCTCTCTCATTTTGGCATCAATTGGTGCCACACCTAGACTTCCCCTAATATACTCATTTCTAATTTTATCCTTCTTTGTCACTCCACTCATCCATCTAAGCATTCTCATTTCCGCCACATGCATTCGTTGTTCCTCTTTCTTTTTCACTGCCCAACATTCAGTTCCGTACATCATAGCCGGTCTTATGGCTGTTTTATAGAATTTTCCCTTCAGCTTCATTGGAATTTTTCTGTCACACAACACACCACTCGGTTCTTTGCACTTCATCCATCCAGCCCTAATTCTACTGCATGCATCTCCATCTATTTCTCCATTACTCTGTAATACCGATCCTAGGTACTTAAAACTATTGCTTTTCACAATCATTTCACCCTCCAAAGATACCATTTTATTTGTAGTAGCTCCATCTTTAAATGAACATTCCAAATACTCTGTTTTTGTCCTACTAAGTTTTAAACCTTTTTCTTCCAGAGCTTGTCTCCACTGTTCCAGTTTTTGTTCTAAGTCTCTTTCACTATTTCCTACTAACACGACATCATCAGCATACATTAAGCACCATGGAATGTTACCCTGTAGTTTCGCTGTTATCTGGTCCAAAACTAATGAGAATAAATACGGACTAAGCACAGAGCCTTGGTGCAATCCTACTTTCACATGAAATTTATCAGTCTCTCCCACACCTGTCCTAACACTAGTCGTTACTCCCTCATACATATCCCTCACAATCTTTACATATTCACCAGGGACTCCTTTCTTATTGAGTGCCCACCACAGAATCCCTCGAGGAACTCTAATGCTTTCTCAAGATCAATGAATACCATATGAGCGTTTGTTTCTTTACTCCTGTATTTTTCCATCAACTGTCTTAAAATGAAAATTGCATCTTTTGTTGATCTACCCTGCATAAAGCCAAATTGATTCTCAGATATTTCGGTCTCTTCACGTATCCGTCTGTCAATTACTCTTTCCCATATTTTCATGGTGTGGCTAAGCAGTTTTATAGCCCTGTAGTTTGTACATTGTTGTATATCTCCCTTGTTTTTGTAAACAGGTACCAGTATACTGCTTCTCCATTCGTCTGGCATTTGTCCGACTTCCATAATTCTATTAAATAGACAATCTAGCCACCTTGTTCCTGTCTCTCCCAATGCTCTCCATACTTCCCCAGGAATATCATCTGGTCCTACCGCTTTTCCTTTCTTTATTTTTTGAAGCGCTTGAGCCACTTCCTCGTTGGTTATTTTGGTGACCATTGCTGCTACTGTCTCCGTTGACTCTACAGGCTGTCTGTCAAATTCTTCATTTAATAAGCTGTCAAAGTACTTTCTCCATCTCTTTTTGACATCCTTTTCGTGAACTAGTATTTTATTATTTTCATCTCGGATACATCTAATCTGATTAAAATCTTTTGCTTTCTTTGCTCTCTGTTTGGCTATTTTATATATCTTCGTTTCGCCTTCCCTGGTATCAAGTTGATCGTATAGGTTTGAATACGCTTCTGCTTTGGCTTTTGCTACTGCTACTTTCGCTTCCTTTTTCGCCACCATATAGTTTTGAAGATCTGTGTCGGATCTGGTTTCTTGCCACTTTTTATATAATTTTCTCTTCTCTTTTATTTTTCCTTGTACTTCGTTTGACCACTACCAAGTCTCTTTATCCTCAAACTTTTTTCCTGACGTTTTCCCAAGTATTTCAATAGCAGTCTCTCTAATACATACTACTGGCCATTTTTCCCCAAATTGTATTAGGGCTTCCTTTCATGTTCCAACATATTTTTTCTACTATTCTTCTCCTGAATAGACCTTCTTTCTCATCTTTCAGCAGCCACCACTTGATTTTTGTGGTCCTCTCCGATATTTTTGTTTAGTTTCGCTTTTTACTTTGATGTCCAGAACAAGCAGCTTATGTTGTTGGCTTACTGTCTCACAAAGTATTACCTTGCAGTCCTTGCATTCACGTATGTCTTTTTTCCTTATCATGAAGTAGTCTATTTGGGATTGACGTTGTCCACTTTTGTAGGTAATAAGTTGAGTTTCTCTCTTTTTAAAGAATGTGTTAACAATCGCCATATCCAATGCTGTTGCTAATTCAAGCATGTCATCTCCAGCTTCATTTGTAGTTCGAAAGCCTAATCCCCCATGTATTGCTTCGTATCCTGTCTTGGTTTGGCCCACATGTGCATTGAAATCACCTCCTATTATAACTTTCTCCTCTGCTGGAATATCATTAAGTACGTCTCCTAATTGATCATAGAAAGCTCTTCTTTCATTCTCACCCAGACCTGTTTGGGGAGCATACACACACACACAACATTCAATACCTCTTTATCAATTACAAATTTCACTGACATCATTCTATCACTCGTTCTTACAACTTCTACTACGTTATCTTTCATTTCACTATCAGCAATTACACCAACTCCATTTCTAGTGTTACTACTTCCTACATACCACAATTTGTATCCTTCACCTAGTTCTTTCGCCCTTTGTCCTTTCCACCTAGTTTCTTGAATACAAGCAATTTGAACTCTTCTTCGTTTGAGCGCATCCACTAACTCCAGACTCTTACCTGTAAGACTACCAAGATTCCACGACCCTATCCTGATTTTTCTAACCTGCAATGGTGTTTCCCCTGAGATAGTCCTCACCCGGAAATCCGAACGGAGGCTCATTTTACTTCCGGCACATTTTACCTCAGGAGATGCCATCATTTCAGTATAAGTTTTTTTTTATATATCATTGGAGAAGGTCTTTTCATTATTATGGCCTGAAAAGATTTTGTTTGGATATTTTATGCCTGAATGCCTTTTCTATCAGCACCATACCCTGCCCTGTACGTTTAGCCAATACACCTTTATTTCCTTCTCTCCCATTCTACATCTTTTTATTTTTTAACTTTCTTTATGATTTCATCCATTATCAGATTAAATATTAATGAGCTCAGCGAATTTCCTTGTCCAAGCGAATCTCTTTATCTAAGGATATTCTAGGTACCGTTTTGTTATTAAAAAACTCTTAATTTTCAATTGAAAGTACTTATAATTAAAAAATATTGTCGATCTCTTGTTCGACAAATGTACAGCCTGGTTTCTTTAGTCCGACAACGTAAATATATTAGTTGTGGTAGGTTATATTTAGCGATTACAAAATTTTGGACACGAATCACAAGTGATATATTGGAGGGTCCTTTATCCAAATATAGCACTGTCGGATAAAAATTGGGTATCAGGTAGCCAGTCTGATAAGCTAATTTCAATTAATTAAGATTAAGATTCAAACGTTCGCCTATGGTTATTTGTCAAAAAAATTGACGTTTTTCAATTCTCTCGTTTTTTTACGCCAATGTCGATTTTTCTGAGAAATAACCATAGACGGTCGTTTGGATCATTATTAATGTACCGCCAAACTACAATATTATTTTTATTTAAAATGAAATAAAAATGTATACCATTTTTATTCAGTTGCAATGCGAAGGCAAAACTGTCTTATTTTTCACTTAGAACAGAGAGCGCAAACCAGCACTCTAAATCGACGATTTTCGACTCCATTTGGAGTCATCATCAGAGAGGCGTAGGCCTGCTGCTCTCTGCCCCAAGTGACCAATCTCCGAGAGCTTATCCCCGCATTGCAACTGACGTCCATGGAGTAGGTGTCTAACGACATCTGGTAACTGAAAGTCAAAGTTTTAAAGTTTTCAACCTAATAGAAATATTAAAAATATTATAAATATTAAAAAATGTTAAAAATATTCCTAAAAAATATTTAATTGAAAACTCATTGGACCATTTTCCTGATAACACCTCCATGGCTTCTAAAAATTGCAAGCCAGATGGATGCTGAGGCGAAGAAGACAAGAGGGAATTCAAAAAACTTACAATGCACGACCCCGTTGACCCCCTCTTGTCTTCTTCGTTTCAGCATCCATCTGCCTTGCAATTTTTAGAAGCCATGGAGGTGTTACCTGGAAAATGGTCCAATAAGTTTTCAATTAAATATCTTTTAGGGATATTTTTGATATTTTTAATATTTCTATTAGGTTGAAAACTTTAAAACTTTTACTTTCAGTTACCAGATGTCGTTAGACACCTACTCCATGGACATCAGTTGCAATGCGGGGATAAGCTCTCGGAGATTGGTCACTTGCGGTAGAGAGCAGCAGGCCTACGCCTCTCTGATGATGACTCCAAATGGAGTCGAAAATCGTCGATTTAGAGTGTAGTCTTGTGCTCTATGTTCTAAATGAAAAATAAGACAGTTTTGCCTTCGCATTGCAATTGAATAAAAATGGTAGACATTTTTATTTCATTTTATATTGGTTTTACTCCTTTGAGTTGTAACATTTTTTTATATACTAGGATTAGTAATTTACCCGTTGGATTAAATTTTAGACCCACTAGTACTCATTACGGGTACGCCTATGGCCGTTTCCGTAAATAGCTAAAATTGGCTATCATAACGGTACTGGCACAAATCGTTGTCGGTATGACCAACGCAAATAACTGGAGTCTATTATTATAAACGGAACCATTCTTTTATTGCATCTTTGCGATCACAATGTTTTGGAAATAAACCTTGCCCTTATTTTATATAGCTCTTGCTATTGTTATCTGTTTCGCATAGAAACCTCCCAAAGTTTACTAAGATTCCGTTAGGTGTTCCATTCTATTCAAAGAGGGAATGGGCACTACCAGGTTTTATGATCACTTTCGGTTTCGGTAATATTTCAATTAACTTTCCCTTTCGAAAACCCCTGTTAGGTTCGTTGCCTTCTCTTGCGGTCTGTTTGAAGCGCGACCCTATTTCAAAGGATCTAATTTTTTTAACACTTTACAACTCAAATAGCGTTACTTTACTTAAAAACGCAAATAGGTCAGTTCCTTTTGAGAAATGCAATCTTTTTGAGAGGGGATATACTCCCACTTTTTTTAGAGAAAAAGCACCGCAAAGATTGCGAAAAGAACTTCGTGGCTGGGTATCGAGGGGTACAGACGTCTGTCTAGTATCTAATACCTTACCTACAATATATCTTATCTGAGTGATATTCACTCTCGTATCGTATCTGTAATTGGATCTAACATCCTCTTAGATTCAATTACCAAATAACTTCAGTGTTTGTTTACTAAGTAAAGTAAATAATATAGAGTCAGTGCAAATTAAGAGGCAGAGCAACTGTAAGTGTCTTAATAATCCTACCTAAAACTATTTCCAAAAATAGAGCAATCTAAGGGCTATCTACCTCAACATATCTTCATCTGTGGTTAAGGCTAACCTTCGATGAATCTCATCCGCGATTTCCTCAATAGTTTTTTATTCATTAATAAACTTTTCATTATCGAAACCAAGTACATTCACTAATTCATGAATAGCTGTGCGATTGGCTTTTTGTTAATAAAACCAAGTGCGGGTTGGTTTTTGATTTTTGAACAGTAAACGTTTGTTAACTTTGTATGTTTTGCATTTTATTTTTATTATATCTTTGTACTTTATATCTTCTATTCAATCATTAAATTTACCATATCAGTTATCTCGAGATAAGCCCTAAAACAGTAAAGAGAGACTTTTCACGATCGATGCTTGATTTGTTTTTTTATTCATAACCAGGCTCTCTTTACTGTGTTTTTAATTGTGCATGTTTTTGTTATAATATGTTACTTGTATTTATTCCATCATAATTTTTGTTTATTTCTAACTGTACACCACAACACATTAATTGTTGGTGCAGTTTTGATGGGTGTATATACATTGTTTTCTCTTTATTTCTTGTGTTTTTTGGACTCACCCTTCTGGTAAGCCATTTGTTAATATATTGTTTTTTATTTATTTCACTAGTTTTATTTATCTACTATTAATAAGTTCCCTGATAAAATAAATTACCGCTAAATATGAACTAATTAACTGTCTATATCTTTTCTTGTATTTGGTCTCAGAACCTCATTATCTTTTCTTACCTACCTGTTTTCGTTTCTAAGGTTTCTTAATTTTCCCCTTTCAACCCCAAAAAGTTAAGTGGCGCCCTGTATCTCTTCTCTTATCTTAGGTAACTTTACCTATCTATCTTTTTATCTGTTTCTCTCTCTTCTCTTATCTACCTTCTCTTGTCTTATCTTTACCTATTTCTTCTATTGGCTCCCTTCCACGTTCCAAAAGCTAGTTTCGAACCCACGACTCGCTCTCCACCTACCATCTGGCTGCCGTCGCAGTGTCTCCATTGGTGACCTTTCTAGCACCATCCAAAAAAAGGTTTCCGAGGTTACAGAGTAACTAAACTTACATGCATAGAAATCGGCCCACTTAAAAATTTGGTCATTTTTGATTTCTCATATTTCCTAAACCTGTTGGTCGATTTAAGTGATTTTTTGAACATGTTATAGCCTGATTCTTTAGCAATACCGATGTATAATATTGTTTCTAAACAGGTAAATTTTTATTGTATACCGGGTGTACCAATCAAACTGTGTTTTTTACTCAAAATTCGTATCACCATGTGGAATATTCTAGCAATAATAAAATACTGAAATTAAAACCCAACTATAGCCTCAGGTTTTTATAATATTTTGTTTTTTGATTCATTCGTTTATGTTGGATAATAAAAAAGTTAGGTACTTTAACAACTAGACATGTTCTTCATCAATACACGGTGTTTCGAAATAAGTGCGACAAACTTTAAGGGATAATTCTGCATGACAATATAATGACAGTTGGCTTTATAAATGTATGTCCGCAAATGTTTTGTTTCCGAGATACGGGATGTTGAATTTTTTCTTACAAACTGATGATTTATTTATTGCTTTAAAACCAGTTGAGATATGCAAATGAAATTTGGTAAGTTTTAAGAGATAGTTATTGCGGATTTTTTGACATAAAACTAAGAATTTTATATTCACCATTAGCGTGCATACGGGTAATATGATCGGTCATATTACACGTATGCGCGCTAATGGTGAATATTAAATTCTTAATTGAATGTAAAAAAAATGAGCAATACCTACGTCTTAAAACCCACCAAATTTCATTGGCATATCTCACCCGGTTTTAAAGCAATAAAACAAATCGTCAGTTTGTAAGAAAAAATTTAACATCCCATACCTTGGAAACGAAATATTTGCGGACATACGTTTATAAAGCCAACTGTCATTATTTTTTCATGCAGAATTATCCCTTAAAGTTTGTCGCACTTATTTAGAAACACCGTGTATTGATGAAGAACATGTCTAGTTGTTAAAGTACCTAACTTTTTTATTATCCAACATAAACGAATAAATCAAAAAACAGAATGTTAACAAAACATGAGGCTATAGTTGGGTTTTAATTTTAGTATTTTATAAATGCTAGAATATTTCACAGGGTGATGCGAACTTTGAGAAAAAAACATAGTTTAATTGGTACACCCGGTATACAATGAAAATTTACCCGTTTAGCAACAATATTATTACATTGGTATTACTAAAGTATCAGGCTATAACATGTTCAAAAAATCACTTAAATCGACCAACAGGTTTAGGAAATATGAAACATCAAAAATGACCAAATTTTTAAGTGGGCCGATTTCTATGCACGTAAGTTTATGTCCATTTTCCGTTGGAATTTACCAGCTGGGTCGTGAATTGTAAGTTTTTTGAATTCCCTCTTGTCTTCTTCGCTTCAGCATCCATATGGCTTGCAATTTTAAGAAGCCCTGGAAGTGCTACCAGGAAAATGTTCCAATAAGTTTTCAATTAAATATCTTTTAGGAATATTTTTAATATTTTTTAATATTTTTAATATTTTTTAATATTTTTAATATTTCTATTAGGTTGAAAACTTTCAAACTTTGACTTTATGTTTATTTAATTTATTCATCAAAATTAACTTATGCCTAAACAAAAGTAGTTTTATACTTTTAAGAACAACTTCACTGGAAGTGTGCGAAACCCATGATATTTTTAGAATGAGTGGATAGCACCACATTTCGAATGCTTCTAATTTGTTAATAAGCATTGTCGTTTTTAATGCCCATATCTCACAGTGATATAATAGGATAGAGCAGCGGTTCTCAATCTGACTGGTGGTACATATCATTATTGGCGGTGGTACACAAAACTCAAAACAGCCAAAATATCAGCACCACTATCGGCACAATTATAGTTAATTAGATCACCTAGCTAGATAGGTATTTTAGTTAGGTGGTACCAAAAAAAATAAAAATTATTTGGTGGTACCTGACTCAAAAAGATTGAGAACCGCTGGGATAGAGAATACATAAATAACATTTCAGGACTTTCTTGCAAATAGGCATCGACAGGTTTCTATTACATACAATTAATTTACAGGTCATAAAAGCCTTACGTACTATATGGATGTTGGTTATTATCTGTTCATCAGAGTTACAGTTACAATTTGCATCAAATTTACATCCTTCCCAGCTGCCAAGGTATTTAAAAAGGTTTACACGTTATATCTATTGTCTTTAATGATTTCGGAAGTATTATTTAAAAATAAACGTGAAGAAAGCTGGTTAAATATCAATGTTCGTACAATGTGTAACGAAAGAGTTAGACACGGCTGATTATAAATTCGGACAGTAAATGAGATGCAACATCTCGGATTATGTTTCAGCTGTTTCTGCAACTTCCCATTCGAAAGATACGGCCATTTTAAAATGCAAATGACATGATTATCGCAGAATCTTTAACTGACATTTGTACGGTAGCCTGTCAAAATATATAAAAGCCCAGCATTTGTTCCCAGACATTTATCAGCACACTAAATCAGAATAATGAAACGCTACCAACCTAAACAACGTTTAGTCATAATACGAAGAAGAAAACCGCGAGAATAGTCAGGCGTTTAATCAAATCTTATTGTTGAGGTAACATCTGTGGGTTTCGTAGCATCGAGAAATGCACTTTGGCGGTTTTTAGTCTTAAACTTTGCTTTATAACGAATATCTTACATAAATCGCGGTAATGGATGTTTTCTTTGCTGCTCCTTTCGACGTTGAAGTTTTAATACAAATTTAATATTTGGATAAAGTTATTTATTTACTAGATATTGCTATTATATACGAGAAGTATTAGATTATTAGATGAATGGCCGGAGGGATTTTAAGAGGAAGCAAAAATAAATAATTTTAGATATATATTATGATGTCGATACTTCAATACTCGTTTGGTGAATACAATGTATGCATTATATCTTAAAAAAGGATATATTATAGAAAACAAATGACAAGATAATATTGCAGTATTCTTAAACATATTAATAGATACACATTCCTTTACGAAACAAACCTTTCAGGTTAATCTAGTAATGTTAAAAAATTACTTTATTGCTTTTTTTACATTCATACGTTTATGAAGACCTCGTTCTTCTCATTCCTTAAGCCCTTGGCAGGTCGTGGTAACAATCTAAATTGGCTGCGATCTGTGCCAAATGGTCAGCATCTAGGGATTTTCCCTTTTCCCACCAGAGTCTTCATTTTGTCTGCACATCGTGTTGGAGATCTTCCTTTTGGTCTCTGGCCTTCTACCTTTCCTTTACTACTAATAGTTCCATCGTCCATACATTATACTGCAAGCATACAATTAAAAGAATGACATCAATATAATAGCTTTTTTCCATTTAATAAGAACCATCATTTACTAAGAAAACCTGTCCTAACAGGCTTTGATGTGGTAACTTTGTTTTTAAATCTCCCATTCTCCAGAGTAGTCACCTCCCTCCGGAATCATTGGAATGAATTCCAACCTCACAGTCCAGTATCTTAGAAAACTTCTTCGAAATTATTAAAATCGACTTTTGACACCAATTATCTAATATTCAATAACCAATTTTATCGTCAAATTTTTAGAACGCCCATGGCTTCTTCGATTTCTACCATTTTAGTTAATTTCGTACTTGATGACCTTATCAATGAGAGTATCAGAAAGCTAAATTTCCAGGTTCCCTTTGTAAAGAGTTACGTCGACGACTTAATCCTGGCAACGCCACCTGATAAGATTTTGAATACCTCATAAGCTTCAATAGCTGTGATACTCACCTGTAGTTTACATGTGAAATTTGAGGTTGACAATAGTATCGCTTTTTTAGATATGCGAATAATTCTCACACAGAATTACACACTGAACACTACGTGCTACAGGAAACACATGACGAGCAACTGTTTCTTAAAGTACCACTTGCACACCTAACTAAATATAAACATAACCTCATACAAGCCCTTAGCCTAGAGTACACACATTGACACATACTCTGTATAAAAATCAATCTCTCAATCTATTCAAATCCATCCTTATTGATAACTCCTTTCTCATATCTATCATCAATAAATATCTATTTTCGGAAGCTATGAGCACTCTATTTCGGATGCACCTAATGGTGAAAAATTGGCTTCCGTTTCTAATATCATAAAGTTGGAAAGGAATATCATAAAGTTGGAATATCATAAAGGAAATTTCCCCTTCACCTCTGAACGAACCATAAAATATCCATATCTCCGGTACTTCCCCCAAATCACGAACAAAGTTACTAAACTCTTCAAAAAATTAACCATTAAAATAGCCCTAAATACACCAAAACTGTAGGAAAGTTGTTTTCTAAGTCCAAAACTCCATTGACTACTTTAGAACATATTTTATGTACTAATGTTGTCTATCATATATCCAGTGCTAAGTGAAACTTGTGCTACAGTGGACAGTCCAGCTGCTCACTGCAATGCCGTCTAACCTCTCACAAAAGTGACATTAGTATCCAAACTCCCTTGTTCTAATAAACATCAGATCAACTTCATAAACGTTAAAATACTGACCAAACAACAAAAATATTAAAATATATCCTTCTTTTAAATGTGCCATACTCTCAAACATCCATCTGCCGTAAATAAAAGAACTGACGTCGATAATTTAATCACATTTAAAATAAGAATCTCATCATACCCCGTAGTCCGCGGTAAACAAACTTTCAATCAGTTGTCGGCCAAATAAATTCTTACGTCGAACAATTTACTCCACTAACCTCGTAAGAGTAAATAATCGCACACTTGAACCATGACCACTCATTTAGTGATCAGGAATCAGAATTTAAAAATTGCTTTACACAAAATTGGATTTGAAACACTCGGCTAATGTTGTCCTCAGAACACCAAAAACCCAGAACCACCTTGGATAATAGACAATAGATAAAGATTAGATAAAGTTATGGACCAGGGCATTTAGCACAAAATAAATCGATTTTTAAATACAGCACCTAGAGACTTGCAACTTTTTGCATTGTGTTCAGGATGATGTCAGGAAAACAAGTTTACTATAGAAAAATATGTGTAGAAATGTATAGTATAATTACACTTTAAAGTGGATATAAAGCATCCAAAAGTGCATAAACATGTCAAAAGAACTAAACTCCTGGACAAAATTAACGCACCACTTTCATTAATCTAAATATTTACAATATGAACACAAAATAAAATTAAGTTACATTGAAATAATAATAAACACCTACAAATAAGTCCAACATGACTTTATCATGATCTTAATTTGCCTTACTGTTTCTTTAAAAATTTGTTTTTGCCGGAAATGTGTAAATAAGCTAGCATAACTCCAAATTACAAAAAGAAAAAAATCAGTAAAGTAACACAATAAAATGCATCTGGGTTAACACTAATACCGTGTAGGCCCTCCTCTACTTCTTATGACTGCATTTATGCGTCGAGGCATGCTTGATATCAAATGTTCAACAAAAACTTGCGGAATATTCTCCCATTCTTCAATAACGGCCTCAATGAGTTGGTTGTGATTGGCAATAGGGGGTCTACGACTTCGAATCTTTTTCTGGGATAGTCCCATAGATGCTCTAAAGGATTCATGTCCGGACTGTTAGGTGGCCACTCTAATAATGGAATATCAACATCATTTAGGTAGCCAATAACCTGTCGAGCCACATGAGGACGAGCGTTGTCTTGCATGAATAAAGATTAGGTCCAAGAAACGGAGCAAAAGGCATTAAATGTTCGACAATAATGTTGTCTAAGTAATAATGGGCATTCATAGACCTCGTAAGTATGGGGACCAACTCCGTACGAGCTTCAAAACAAATTCCCCTCCAAAACATTTTAGAGCCATCACCAAAAGGTACTTTAGGAGAGATATTGCAGCTGGCAAACCTTTCTCCTCGCCTTCGCCAGACACGCTCACGACCATCTGGAGCTTTTAGGCTTACTCTAGTCTCATCGGAGAAAAGAACTCGTTTCCAATCATCGATGGTCCAATTTTGATGCAATCTTGCAAAATTCAATCTTGGAATCCTGTATTCTCTGGTAAGCAAGGGTTTTTTGGACGGTTTCCTGTTGCTCAATTCTGCTTCATCTAAACGTCTTCTAACTGTTCTAGATGATATCGCGACATTTCGAACATCTGCTAGTTCATTTTTAGCAAATTGCTGGTGACTTTCCTATCTCTGAGAGCACGTTGTCTCAAAAAACGATTATCAATTTGATTAGTGCAACGTTTTCGCCCTTGCTCTGGTCTTCGATGGTACGACCCTATTTCATTATATCGCCTCACCTTGCGACTGATGCTGGAATGACGTCTTCCTAACAAACCTGCAACGTATCGCATTGATTATCCTTCAGCTAGGAGAGTCGATGCTTGCACTGCCCCCTCCATTGACAAATTTCTTTGGCGGTTCATTTTTTTATTTGATTTTTATGCAAATGAACTTTCAAACATGCATGTGATGAAAAATATCACAATAAAAAGCTTGTTTCTCACAAGCACTTTTCTTTAATTGGCACTTTTTATGAAAAGTTTAACTCACTTTTAGTCTAAAACGAAGTTTAATACAAATTATTGTTAAAACAAGACTATTATTAGCTTACATAACAACTGTCTCTGTCAAACAAGGTCCATAGGCAACTTGTCGTACAGTAAATTATCAATAAACAAAGATTATTGAGAAAAATATGAGTGGTGCGTTAATTTTGTCCAGGAGTTTATATTAAGGACCATTGTTTTTGGGATCACTAAACACGAATACGTAATCAGAACCAACCTCCGAAGCACCTGGTGCTCAGAGTTACTGCTAAGGAACCTCATCTAGAGTTTCGAGGGCTGTCGGCACTCAATTGATGCAAACAGATTACTCGAGGGGTTTTTGGGGTTGCTGAATACGAATATGATGTCAGAACAGGCCCTCGGAGCACCGAGTCCACTGCTGAACATAGGCCCGTTTCCCTTGTTTCCAACCCCGTCTTGCGCCGCTCTAATCCAGTTTTTATTTAGCCTCCTTAAATCGTAGTCCGTCTTGTAGGCGGTTTACCGATGCTTCTCTTGTCTTCTTTGCCTCTTTGCCCATCGCCCATCTGTCATTCTGACTATCCTTTAGATGACGTCAGTCACCTTTGTTCTTCTCCTGATCTCTTCGTTTTTTATTTTGCCTCGCAGAGTTATTCCCAACATGGACCGCTTCATTCTTCTCTGTATGAGTCTCAGTTTGGTAGCCGAGGCTTTAGTTAAGGTATTTCTAGGTAGTTAACACGTTGAGGACGGCTGTATATAGGTTTAAAAAAATTATTGGACAGGCGATTTTTTTCTTCATTTATTTTGTTTGTTGTGCGGCATCAATACGAGGCACGCCGGAACAAATGTAAAAACGACGTGGCATCGCTGTAATCTCGCGCTGTCCCCAATGTAGTATAATATGAACTGTCAAAAAAAATATTTTAAGCATTAATTCTAATAAGATGTTATTAACCTTTAAAGGTATTGAACAGATATAAAAACAATATCAGTTTATAGTTTTGTATCACATGTTTAATATGCGTGAACTTGAACTAGGTATATTTGTTATTATTTAGATCGGTATAAAATATGCTGAGGAATCAGTATTGTAATATATAGATATATAGTAGTAATATAGGTGTTGGCCGATGTGTTATGAATCATTGTTATTATTGTTTACAATTGCTGTCAGTTACTCCACTAAATAATAGTATAATGTTATGAGATTAATTCGTATTTATCCTACTTAATTGATTTGGACCTGAAAGGCATTAACCACATACTTATTTGTGACACCAACGTGTTTTAAGGTACGAGTTAGTTAAGTACTACTAGTTAAGCTACTTTTTACGACGCCAAATTGATGCAAATAGATAACTCAGGGGGTTTTGAGCCCATCTTCGAAAACCCTTCCAATGCCAGAAGATGACGTGCATATCAGATACCCTAGGCACTAGGTGCTCCGAGGGTCGGTTTTCATGTCATATTTGTGTTCAGCAATTCCAAAAACTCCCCGAGTAATCTATTTGCTTGCGTTCAGTGTCGAAACCCTTCGGAACTCCAGAAGATGACGTTCCTTAGCAGTTACCGTTGGCACCAGGTGCTCCGGGTCGGTTTTGATGGCGTATTCGTGTTCAGTAACCCCAAAAACCCCCGCGTAATCTTTTTGCATCAATTTAGTGCCGAAAACCCTCGAGACTCCAGATGGATGTGCCTCAGTCAGTGGTAAACCGGAGTACCAGGTGCTGAAGTGTCGGTTCTGATTACATATTCGTGATCAGTGATCCCAAAAACACCCTGAATAACAATATCTGGCCCAATATACCTACTTATTTTGACATGTTTGTGCATTTTTGGATGCATCTTATGCAATTTAAATTACAATTATGCATTTCCAACCATTTTTGTGTAGTAGACTTTTTGAAGTTATATTTCTTTAGACACGAGGGTGAATTTTTACATTCCCTGGCGCATGCGCACACCGACAGTATATTAGTCAATTATCGTTATATATGACAGTATATTTAGTCGCTCAAACGTTATACGGGATCGTATTGGGTGTTAAAATCATCTGTCAATAATTGTTGGAGATTATGGATCAACGAATGTTGTGTATATTAGTTTTTATTGTTGTGATGGCATAGAAAAAAGCAAGTTTTTAATTGTAGTGACTTTTTAAATAGTTTTTAAAAGCGACAGGTACGTAATAATTGTAAAAATGTTCCAGTATCTAAGTAAAAAATTACATAGGTACCTATAGTCCGTCCGCTATAACTTTTCCCATGCGGTACGATTTATTTTCAATCAAATTAAGTCAAAACAGAAAGTGAAACGTACGCCGATGTGTGTAGTATATAGTATACAGTATACAAAATGTATATACACGTCGACGTTCGTTTCAATTTATGTTTCGACTTAATTTGATTGAAAATGAATCGTACCGCATGGGAAAAGTTATAGCGGACGGACTATACCTATTTGGAAAATTTAAAACGAACCTATCAAAATAGCATGTAATGCTTTGATTTACATAATTTGATAGAATAGAATAGAATAGAAATATGCTTTATTGTCATGAAAAATTTAACAATTTTATAGACAAAGCCTACAAGAATCATAAATAAGAACAATAACAAATACAATTTACTAAAATGATATAAATCGTCTATATAAATAAAAATAATGAAGAGAAACAAAAAAAAAACAGTAACAATCTATTGCAAAGTTTAAAAAAAATGCAAATTACATAATCTACCTTAAGAAATTTAATAAGTTAAGTTAAGCTGCTGCATATGACACTCAAATATAGATTAATACTGTACTTTCTTAGTTATTGGTTAAGAAACTCTGCTGTTGAATAATATGGTCTTTCAGATAAATAGGCTTTAGTCATTTTACGGAACTTGGGGAAAGATGTTGCAGATTTAAGTGGTAGAGGGAGATGGTTGTAAAGTTTTTTTGCAGAATATAATATAGATTTCTTTACTAAATCACTGGACGGGATCGGTAAATAGATGTCAAAGGTAGAATTTCTGGTGGAATAGTCATGTCTAGGTCTTGCTGGAAAGACATGTAGATGTTTACGAATTAAGCAAACAGTTTCTAAAATATATAAAGAAGGTAGTGTTAGAATCCTGTGATTTTTGAAGTAGCTTCTGCAATGTGTTGTTCTTCTGAGGCCAAACAGATATCTTATTGCTCTTTTTTGTAATTTAAAAATAACATCAGATTGGGCAGCCGTACCAGAACCCCAAAAAGGGAGACCATATCGAAGATGTGACTCGAACAAAGAAAAATATGTTATTTTGGAAGAGGCTAAATTCATTTCCTTCGAAACAGATCTTATTGCAAAGCAAGCTGAGGATAGTTTCTTGCTTAACACATCAATATGAAGGGACCATTTCAGATTGCTATCTAAAAAAATACCAAGAAACTTTACAGAATCAACGATACTGATCTGGCTGTTATGAAGAGGTAAGGGTTGAAGAGCTCCTTTATAGGACAATGCTACTGTTTTATCTACGTTAAAAGAGAGTAAATTTGAATCGGACCAAGATTTTATTGTAAGTAGATCAGAAGTTATAGTAGCATGAAGAGTTGCGATATTTGAGTTGCTCCAAGTGATACTGGTATCATCAGCAAAAAGAAAAACTTTTCCATCGATTTTTAAGCTAGTGATGTCATTAATAAAGATAAGGAAAAGTAGAGGACCCAATACTGAACCTTGTGGTACCCCACATACAACATTTTTGAGACGAGAGTCTGTATCATTTGCTCTAACCAGTTGTTTCCTATTATCCAAGTAAGATTGAAACCAGTTCGAAGAAATACCTCGAATTCCGTAGAAATCTAGTTTTTTTATCAAAATGTCGTGATTCACACAATCAAAAGCTTTGGCATAATCACAAAAAACAGTGGCAGTGTGCAGATTATTGTTTAATGCTTGATAAACCTCATGTAGTACAGAAAACATGAAATCTGTGGTACATTTATTATTTAAAAAGCCGAACTGATTTTGTGATAAAATATTGTTATCAACGAGAAAGGACATAAGTCGGGCTTTTATGAGTCTCTCAATAATTTTGGAGAGTACCGGTAGTAATGCAATAGGTCTATAATTGCAGGCATTTGATTTTTCACCACCCTTATGAAGAGGAATAATGATGGCCGTCTTTAGGCACTGGAAATTTACCTTTCTCAAAAGAATCATTAATTAGAGAGATGAGGACTCCCAACACACTGTCTGGGAGATTTGAGAAAATTTTTATGGATAGTCCATCGGTACTACAGGAAGATTTGCTTTTGATATTATTGATTGTCTGAATCAATTCAGATTTATCAACCAGTCTTATAAAGAATGAATTCGAGACCTTTCCTGAATTAGGGAGATAGGAAATGGGATCTTGTTGTGACACAATAGTTGATGTTATATTTTTACTCACATTAACAAAGTATTCATTTAGATTTTCTGGGTCTGTAAGGGAAAATGTTTGAGCTGTGTGAGTTTTATTACGAAGATCGATTATTATGGACCAAGTTTATTTTGCAACACTTTTAGAGCTTCTCAGACGATTTTGATAGTACAGTTTTTTAGCTGATTTTATAAGTTTTAAATAGATTGCCCTGTACTTGGTGATATATTCAGTAACAGAGACGTTGGTAGTAAATTTCTTGATGTACAGTAGTGAACGCATATTTTTGGCTGATGAGCGGACACCTTTGGTGGTCCAGGGTTTGTGATGTTTTGGCTTAATTGTGATTAAAGGAAATGCTTTATTGAAGATACAGACAAGCTTATTCAAAAAGTCACTGAAATTATTATCGACGTTCATAGAAGGAAAGGGCCACTCAGAGGTTAAGCATAAATTTTGGAATTTACGAAAATTCCGAGCGGAAAAAATCCTGCATAAACGTCGAGTTTTCGAAGAGTGCTTGCTAAAGATGTTAAACTTCGTATAAACCGCTTCATGATCAGATAGTCCCGCATTAACAGTTGTAGCGCAGCCATCACGGGGTGAGAAATCACCACCAAATTGCCATCAAAATTTCTGTCAATATTCACCTAATATATTGTTTTCTTACTCTATGTTTAGTTGTATTTTAATATTTCAATATTCTATAAAAATCAAAATAATTTGGTTAAATTCAAAACTGCCAAAAGTTTAAACCGTTTAGTTCGTCGATCTTCCTACATGATGCAGGTATCTCCGTGGGTAGAAGTGTAAGATGAATGAATTCCAATACTAACTGCGCAAACATAAGCGGGTTCGAACCCCAATAGAAACTTTTTAATTTTTTTTTTATACATTTTATGATTGTAGGTATATTTATTATATAATTTTTTTCAGAAAATACGTATTTAGTTAAAAAATTTTCCGACAATTCTTGTTCAGAAATCATTTGTGGCATTTTTCAATGTATTTGTGTGTGTTTTATTCTTTTATTTTTTTAATTTTTGGTACTGTTTTAATAAAAATTTTTGAAAAGTAGTAAGTATTAAAATTAGGTTAATATTTAAATAAAATATAAATAAACTGCTTAAAGTATATGAATTTCGTTGAAATCATATAATAGAAGTATAACTTCTTACGTGCGTACAAAGTACACACACATTCTTTTTTTCCTGACGTCACACAGTGAGACAGGAGAGCTAAAAAGTTGGCATAAAATAAAAATATTAAATACAATATTTTCTGTCGGTTTCATTTTAATTAAATAGCCAATCCTACGTATAATTTGGCATCATTGTTTCCTCATGCAATCCCTCTCCACCCGTTACGACGCGTCGCAAAGTGCACATAGTCCCGTGTTAACAATGTGTAAGCCGTGATAGCGTGATTCGACTTACGTTTGATCCACTTATTTCAAGTAAAAAATTAATTTACTAGTAAAATTGGCTACGCATATTTGATCTTCAGATTAGTGACAATATTATTACAGATACACGAGGCAACGAGGCAATAAACCTATAGTCCATGTGGTGAGACCGCTCCCGTCTGGAAAAATTTCTGATTCGGTTTCTTTGTGGATTCCTATTGAAAAATGGGACATCTTGGATATTAGTGCACCCTAATATGTCTGTGTAGATTTTGGCATTGGATCCGACCATCACTTGTAGCACCGTTGCCATATCCTCTATTTTTTCATACTATCACGTTACAATTTTTTGTGATATTATACACGAGCGGGACAACCTTAAAAAAGCGCTTAGTTTTCGAGATACTGACCACGGAGGGGTTAATGAGGTTTATTTTGAATTTTATGTGGGGGAACATTGTCAAAATCGCAATTTCAACCTAAAAATAAAACAAATGAAATCACGTTTTTTGCGTTTACTTCGCTACAACTCTGAACGCTTTTGAGTTTGCCTTGCTTTTTTTCTGAAATTTTTACAGTATATAGCTCTAACATTTCTGAAGATAAAGGTACCGCTTCAAGTTTTTATTCTTATCATGATAAAGGTTATGAATTTTTAAAAGAAAAAGGTGCGGATTTGTGCACTGCAAAGTTTAATCGCAAAAGTTGTGCGACGAAGTTTAAAATTTAGCTTTTTAATCACGTTTATTTGAAAGTAGAGAGTACAAAGAAGTTTTCTGGTAAGTTTTAGATCAAAATGTTTTATAAAAAAAAAATAGTTCAACTTTTAATGTCGACATTAGAAATCCCCAATATAACGCTTATTTTTTGAGGGACAGACAATCTAGGTCTAATTTCTCACCTTTAGTACTATCCTTGGATTATAAGCTTTCATTTGACACCTCATTTGTCATTCTACCTAGTATAGTAACGGAGAAGTAAACGTTCTTATTCTATTATTCTTGTAGGTACATTTAACATTGATTGAAATTATGAAAGAAATAGCATGGCAACACTGTGACGCACAAACATCAGATTCAGCTGTGCGTTACATAGGGTGCACTAATATCCAAGATGTCCGAAAAATGTCCCCTTTAAACAAATCTGAAGGGTGCCGGGCGGAATTTTTGGACAGAAATTGTTTAAACAATTTTTTTAAACAAATACAAAAGATCACATTTTTTTTGCTCCGGAACATATATTTTTGAGTTTTGTCGGTGATTCTGAACAAGAAAGGTGTCTTGTAAATTTTCTCAAAAATTGATAGTTTTCGAGTTATAGGCGATTTAAAATCTGATAAATGCGAAAATACGCATTTCGAGACTTAAAAACTCATATTCAAATTAGTATTTTTGAGGTTGCCAGATACTTAAATTGAAGACTAAATATTCAGCTTCCAGATTCTGAAGAGTGATCGCGTCTAACTTTAATTTATACCGTTGTTTTTTAATTGTTAAATATGCGTGTTTATCCGATTTTTTTGCCGGTGCGGCGCAGTCCGTTTTAAAAATCTCCTTTATTTCCTCCGAAAAATACTTTTTCTAGATTCTTTGGGACATTCTAAATAAAATAAGTTTCTTGACATTTTTCTCAAAAGTTAATAGTTTTAAAGTTATAAGCGATTTAAAATCCGAAAATGCTTTATTTGTTATTTTTCGGATTTTCAATCGCTTATAACTTAAAAACTATTAACTTTTGAGAAAAATGTAAAGAAACTTATTTTATTTAGAATATCCCAGAAAATCTAGAAAAAATATTTTTCGGATGAAAATAGGAGATTTTTGAAATGGAGCGCGCCGCACCGGCAAAAAAATCGGATAAACACGCATATTTAACAATTAAAAAACAGCGGTATAAATTAAAGTTAGACTCGATCACTCTTCAGAATCTTGAAGCTGAATGTTCAGTCTTCAATCTAAGTATCTGGGAACCTCAAAAATACTAAATTAAATATGAGTTTTTAAGCCTCGTAAATGCGTATTTTCGCATTTTTCAAATTTTAAATCGCCTATAACTCCAAAACTATCAATTTCTGAGAAAAATTACAAGTTACCTTTCTTGTTTAGATTGACCCAAAAAATCTAAAAATATATGTTCCAGAGCAAAAAAACATTATCTTTTGTATTTGCTTAAAAAAATTGTTTAAACAATTTCTGCCCAAAAATTCCGCCTGGCACCCTTCAGATTTGTTTAAAGGGGACATTTTTGAATAGGAATCCACAAAGAAACCGAATCAGAAATTTTTTTCAGACAGGAGCGGTCTCACCACATAGACTACTAGGAATTTTGTGCAGTAAGATGAATCGTCATGTAACTTTTTGCATTTGATTCGAGAGTGTGTCAGGCAATTTTGTGAACTAAATTTATCTCCGGCAAAAATTTTTGTGCATGAGAATAGTTATTTATGAAACAGTTCGTGAAGTATGCTTTTTGCGAACGCACGCGATATCGCGTAAGTTCGCAAAAAGTACTTCACGCACAGTTTCATACAATATTTTATCTACGATAAACAAATAAAAAAACTGTAACTTTTCGTCACTGGAATTCATTTCTATTCTACAATTTTTAGAACTTTGACATTTAAAAATCCTAACTATTTTCAAACCACAAAACTGTCAAAAATGTTGTAAGTCATTGCTCATATTGTCATCACTAGGCAGCGGATTTTATGCTAAATGCATATTGCTTGCACATTTCGCATATTTGAGAACTTTACCAAATTTTGCATATTTTTAAAGAAATGTGCATATTATATATCTATTTAAAAACATTTTTGTCCAAACGAATAAATCCTAAATTTTTTTAATTCGTCACAAAATATTCCCCCGCATATGCTGTCATATCTTTTCGAAAACTACCTAAAATCGGCTCAATCACTACCTTGTCGGTTTTTCTTAGAAAACACCCGATCTTTACCCAAAAAGTGCGTATAGTACGCCGTCATAAAATGATTGTAGGGTGTTAAAAATACCCTATTGTTAAGTGAGTATTTATACCTCTAAACATCGTTTTACGATTCTCCAACGAAAATTTAAATTTGATTTAAATTAGATCCCGTAAATTAGTAAAATTAGTCATCTTTAGTCTCTCAATGCGAATGTTTAGTTTTTGTGTAAAAGTACTTCTGTTTGTGAATAGTGCAATACACCGAAAAATTCTAGCTTGGTTTCTTCCCGGATCAAAACCTATCCCCAGCTTCTTAAACCAATGGAAAAGTATTCTGCAAAAGATGTAGTAAAATGGTGAGTTTAAATATGCTTTTTTCATCTTTTTTCTTTAATAAATATTATTTGGCTGCTTCCTCAACATTTTAAGTTTAAACAGTTTGAAAAAGTATGTGTTATTGTCGTAGATAATATCTTAGCGAAAATTTTCGGTTACAAAAAACGTCAGGACAGAACTACATAAGTCAAAATGCAAGAAGATAAGCAAGTCGAAAGTTGATCATTGATCAGTTATATTTTGACAGTAGACAATCGTTGATGGCTTCATCAATGAGTAATATAAATTTAATTCGCATTTATCCGAGGTGATGATTTGTGCAAACATACCTTTGAAGAAATTGGAAAATCCTATGTTTAAAAGTTTTCTGGAAATATATTCCAAGAAAAGTGTTCCCGATAAAAGTACATTGAGAAAAAATTACGTACCGCTTTACGACACCATAAAAAAATCAAGATGATAGTGGAAAATATATACATTTATTTTATTTTAGATAAATATGTGGTTTCTTACAATGCGCATTTTTTGAAATTATTGTGCATATCTTGCGCATATTTCGTAATTTTTTATTGCATCTATATGCGCATATTGCATCAAAATTGCTCGCATATAAATCCGCTCCCTACTCATCACCATGACAACGCGAAAGTTAAGGATATTTGATTATATGAAAGTGTGCCGAAAAACCCATTGAAAGTGTGCGAAAAAGTAAATCCCATTTAAAATACATTGTTACTTCACGCACACTTTAAACCCTTCACGCACTGCTATCTATATTGACAGTTTTCACAAACTAAAAACTTATATACAGTATGTCCCTGTAAGTTGTATCCATATGGAAAACTTTTTTAATATCAATTTTACGAAAAAAAGTTATTCTTCATAAAAAGCTCTGCATGGTCCAAAACCTAAGATTTAACCATCAAATATCAAAAAAATTTTAATATTATACGAGGTATGTCAAAAATTTTAAATTTCACTCAAGAGTAAAGTAGCTTTATTTTTCACAATATTGAAAATTTCTATTATGAAAAGTTGTCTGGAATTAAAAACTGTATTCTAATATGCAATTACATCCTTCTAATTGAAAAAATTTTTTTTTGAAAAATTCTGGATAACTAACATTATTTTCAGTTATTTCAATTCAGATAACTCTTTTATTATTAATTTTACTGAAAAAAGTGATCCTTAATAAAAAGTTATGCATGGTTTAAAACCTGAAATACAACCATCGCATGTCAAATTTTATCAATTTTATACGAGGTATGTCAAAAAATATGAATTTCGCTCAAGAGTAAAATACGTTTATTTTTCACAATATCGAAAATTGTTATTATGAAAAGTTATTGAGAATTAAAAACTATGTTTCAGTATGTAATTACATCCTTCTAATAGAAATATTTTGAACTATAAAGGTACTTTACTTTTGATCTAAATTTATCTTTTTTGACATACCTCGTATAAAATTGATAAAATTTGATATAAGATGGTTGTATTTTAGGTTTTAGACCATCCAGAACCTTTTATTAAGAATCACTTTTTTTCGTAAAGCTAATAATAAAAGAGTTATCAGAATTGAAATAACTGAAAATAATGTTAGTTATCCATAATTTTTCAAAAAGTTTTTTTCAATTAGAAGGATGTAATTGCATATTAGAATATAGTTTTTAATTCCAAACAACTTTTCATAATTGCAAATTTCAATATTGTGAAAAATAAAGCTACTTTACTCCTGAGTGAAATTCAAACTTTTTTAGATACCTCATATAATATTCAAAAAAATTGATATTTGATGGTTAAATCTTAGGTTTTGGACCATGCAGAGCTTTTTATGAAGAATAACTTTTTTCGTAAAATTAATAATAAAAAAGTTTTCCATATGCATACAACTTACAGGGACATACTGTATAATATGACATAGACTAGATAAAATGTATTTTCAAAGTGCATCTCGAAGAGATGTAAAATAAAAAATTTAGAACTCAAGAAATATTGACGGAAATGAGTTCAATTATTATACTTTTGGTTTTGAAGGTCACTGAATACGAATTTTATGACGGCGATTGTCTCCGAGGTACCTAGTGCCCAGGGTGGAACTCGTCGCCTGAGACGATCGAATAATTCGCAGGACGATCGAATAATTCGTGAACTGAAGATTGGATCGAAAAACTGAAATATACGTTTTCAATATTTTCAAAAATCTATCCAATATCACTAAGCACGGCCCCTCCACTCCACCCCTTAGAGGTGGGGAGGGGTAACCTTGAAATCTTATGGAAACCCAATTTGTTATTGCAGATTTGGATTGCTTATTTGGAAACAGAATAAGAAGCAAACAAACAGGAGTAATCCTAGTTGTGCGAAGAAGAAGATGAAGGATTGCTTACGTAAAAATAAGCAACTTTTATTCGAGACATTTTTTCGAATTGTGGATAGATGGGGCTATAATAGGAAAAAACGATTTATCGCGATACCACAGGTAAATTATAGAAATGGTCTAATATCTCTAGAAATATACTTCCAAATAAAAAACTGAAAAATACGTGTTTATTATTTTTCAAGAATCTATTGAATAACATCAAACACGACCATCCACTCCACCCCCTGGAGGTGGGGTGGGGGTAACTTTAAGATCAAATAGGAATCCCCATGTTTTATTGCACATTTGGATACCTCATGAAAAAATAAGTAACATTTATTCGAAACATTTTTTAGAATTGTTGATAGATGGCGCTAATAAATAGTGTTATTCTGATTATAGTGCCATATATCCATAATTCGAAAAAATGTCTCGAATAAAAGTTATTATTTTTACTTAAGGAATCCAAATCTACAATAAAAAATGGGGGCTCCTATTTAAGATTTTAAAGTAACCCTCCTCCCCACCTCCAGAAGGTGGAGTGTAGAGTCGTGTTTGATGTTATTCGATAGGTCCTTGAAAAATATTAAACACGCACGTAATGGATTTTTATTTGGAAGTGTATTTCTCGAGATATTAGACCGTTTCAATAATTTACCTATGGTATCACGATAAATGGTTTTTTTCGATTGTAGCGCCATTTATCCACAATTCGAAAAAATGTTTCGAATAAAAGTTGCTTATTTTTACGTAAGCAATTCAAATCTGCGATAACAAATGGGGGCTTCTATTTTAGGTTTTAAAGTTACCCCTACCCCACCTCCAGGGGGTGGAGTGGGGGTGGAGTGGGGGGTGGGGGTCGTGTTTAGTGTCAATCGATAGATTTTTGAAAAATATTAAACGTATTTTTCAGTTTTTCGATCCAATCTTCATTTCGCGAACTATTCAATCGTCCCGCGAATTACTCGATCGCCTAGGCGAAGAGTTCCACCCTAGGCACCAAGTACCTCGGAGACTATCGCCGTCATGTAATTCGTGTTCAGTGACCTCCAGAACCCCCAAATATACAAATTGAACTCATTTTCGTAAATATTTCCTGAGTTCTAAATTTTTCATTTTTAATCTCTTCGAGATGCATTTTTAAAATGCATTTTTAATGCACAAAAATTTTTGCCGGAGATAAATTTAGTTCACAAAATTGCCTGACACTCTCTCGAATCGAATGCAAAAAGTTTCATGACGATTCATCTTACTGCACAAAATTCCTAGGTCCTTTTTACTGCTTCGTTGCTTCGCTTAAAATGTGATAGAATAATTAAGTAAATATAGTTTCTTATAATATGTTGTTTAAGATTACCTTTATAAATATCTAAATTTGCATTTTTCAAAAAGAGCAAGTGATTTGTTAGTGTTCCCGGACTGATCCGACTTTAATTTCGTTTTATTTTGATTATTATTGAGTATTATTCTTTAAAAAATCATTTTAACTTTGTGCTCATATTTGCTCCTTTCACAATTTTATTTTTTGGAGGTTATGTTCTGAGGTTATGAGATATAAATATTAATCGATATAGGTACATAAAAACAAGTAAATTAGACTGTAGAATTTTTTTTAAATTTAAATGAATAAACATCAGGTATCATTTAAATTAATATAGGTAGTAACTAGGAACATACACAGCTTTGAAATTAAGTTTGAGCAAAATATTTAAACAAGCCATCCTTCAAGGAAAAATATTTGGAAAGCGAGGTCCAGGAAGAAGAAGAACATCCTGGTTAAAGAACCTCAGAACCTGGTTCAACACAACATATGTGCAGCTTTTTTGCATTGTTGCAGATAAAATAAATTGCCATGATGATCGACCACATTCGTTACGGATAGGCACATCAAGAGAAGAAGAAGAAAACATTTGAAAAAACATCGTTTTTGTATATGAACACACAACTTATAGTATTAAAAAAAATTTTTTGGCCATAATATATCGACAATGATTGAATGCCAACTTATGTTGTCTCTTGCCCCACTGTGCGTCATCCTGAACACAATGCAAAAAGTTGTAAGGTGCTGTATTTAAAAATCCATTAATTACGGTGTTTTTAGTGCTAAATGCAACAAAGAACGAACAATAATAGTATATTACTTTATGAGGCGGAGAAGCATGACTTTTCTTGACGCGCCCGATATTACGCGCCGAACGAAGTGAGGCGCGTAATAGAGGGCAAGTCAAGAAAAGTCGTTTCTTTGCCGAATAAAGTATACTATTTTTTCTTCAAACGTAGCAATTTTCAACCATAAATAGTACAATTCATACGCTATTTTTACTCGAAATTAACTGTGACAACTATCAAAGTCGTCTAGATGTTAGAAATTAAAATAATTAAGTCGTCGCGTCGGTGGGATTTGCGTCTCCCTGGTTACAGTTGTTTGACAGTTGTTTGCAATTATTAAAGACAGCTTATTGTTGTTGCAACCGCAAGCGCAAATTTAGTGCGAAAATGGAAAACCTAAACCAAATAGAGTCCGCGGCTAATGATGCAGTAGCACGTTTGGGGCCCTAAAAGTCCGGAATAAAGTATCGGTTAGCGTACAAGCACTTTCAAGAGTGGTGCGATACAAGAGGAGTACGGCAAGTTACCGAAGACGTTTTACTGGCATATTTTAATATAATGGAAAATGAAAATAAATGGAAATCTTCTACAATGTGGTCACGATACTCTATGATAAAATCCGAGTTAGTTATTAGAAAAAATGTGGATATAAGCAAATTTTTAAAGTTACGTGCCTTTCTGAAAAAGACAAGCGAAGGATATACTGCAAAGAAGTCTAAAGTTTTCACTAAAGACGAGTTTGATAAATTTTTGTTTGAAGCGCCAGATAAGTTGTATTTAGGATTAAAGGTAAAAAAAATTATATTGCAAAGCATGTAGTATACTCTACTAAATTATAAAAATATTTCAGATTGTTTTGTTAATTGGGGTTACCGGCGCCTGTCGATGCGACGAAATGGTAAAAATGAAGACTGTGGACATTGAGGATAAAGAAATAAGAAAATGTAATAATTATCAAAATCCCAGACAGTAAAACACGACAAATTAGATCTTTTACGATAATTGGTCAAAACTACATTAAACTGTATAAAAAGTATGCATCACTGCGGCCTGAAAATTTCACAGAAAACCGATTTTTTATCAAGTACCAAAATGGAAAGTGTTACCGAAGCGTCATGGGAATACATTCGATCAGCGCAGTAGCCCAAAAAGTAGCTAGTTATTTAAATTTAAACGATGCAAGCGCATACACGGGTCACTCTTTACGACGAACTTCAGCAACACTTTTAATCGATGGAGGCGGAAATCTAGAATGCCTCAAACGACATGGGGGCTGGAAATCAAGCACGGTTGCCGAAGGATATATAGAGGATTCAATAAGAAATAAGAACGATAATGCTTAAAAAATTTTAAACCCTCATGATTCGCCAACATCGGGAATGATTGCTTAAAGTTGTGCTCGACCATCAGTATCATCAACAATTACCAATGCGTATCAAGAGTCGGGAACATTTTTGCACGGTTTCAATTTTGAAAATGCCTCATTAACTAATTGTACTTTTAATATTACTATAAATAAAAATGATGTTTAATTGTTGTTAATGACATTTGTATTGTTGCTTTGTGACATGTTTCATATTGTTGCCATGACAACATTTTTCCCTCCGCCGTAAAGAAATGGGAAAAAAACTGCTGCCGGCGGAGACATCAAACTTTGACAGGATCAAGTTAGATAAGTAATGTCATCATTATTTCACATTTGAAGAAAAAAATATCTTTCATGAAAAACAAACGAAAATAATTTAAGGTAGAAATCGGCACACCGAGAATTAAGCATGTACAAAAAATTTCAATTCTTTGACAACTTTTGTATAATAAAATGCTTAAGTTCTCTTCAAGCGATCTAAAATAAAATTCTTAGTATACTAAAAGCATCCCACCTTGGCTTGTCTTTTTGAAAGTAAGCCGTAATTTATCTCTAATCTCTCCATTGATATATACCCGCAGCAAAAAGTTGCATATCTCCTTGGTGAACTCATAAAAAGCAACCGTAGCAAGATTATCTGCCACTTAATCAACTCTCATTGTTACTTCCTTGGCTTGCGTTTGAAACGTGGCTGGGTGCTGGTCGTCGCGGAACGTTATCATGCAGCCCATCCGAACTACGTGAAAAATGGATACTGTTCGCCTTTTACTATTTCCATGCGATTTCGTCACTTCTTCGCAGGACCGGAGTGGAGTTTTCCTGAAGGATATACAGGTAAACCCGACACAAAGGACAGAAGGTTTTAAGAAAATAACAAAATCGGTAATTTGTACTCGAAAACAAAATTGACGGATTCGCGTTTACAGTGAAATAATATATTGTGCAACATATAGGTTGTAGACAGTGGCGTCGGAAGGTAAATTTTGATGGGTGGGCTCAGATAAAACATGTTAAAATAGTATGAAACGAACAAAAATGCTTTATTTGCATATAAAATTTTTACATATAAGTCTACACTCGACCAAAAACACGTTTTCTTTCGTCATTTCTGGAAACGAATTCACGCATTATGTCCTGTAGTTTGAGTTGGCCTGCCAAGTTTTCATGTACAGCCGGTTCCTAAAAAAACTGATACGACTCTTAGTAAGATTTGATCATGTTGAGCAGTGTATTTGATTGATCTGACATTATATTTATTATGACATACAAATAATAAAATAAACAAACAACAAACAACTGATTACATATTATGTTAATTCATAAATTGTACTAATTATTAAGGTCTAAATGTTTATATTATTTTAAATCTATCTAAACTTTTATATTAACTATCTAAATGATAGTTTTTACATCAAATAGATCACATAATTATTGTAAACGTGGATTATACAACAAAACAAATTAATATTCAATTCAGCCATGTAACTTATTAAAATAAATATTATAGAAGTTTTCAGGGACTTTCAGCCCTCGGTAATAATGTAGTCTTTCATTCTGAGTTTAAATTTTTCAAAAATATTTATTAGTTTTCTCAGGATTCGAAGAAAATGAATACAATTAAAATACATTGAGAATTTTGACATGCGTCACAATTTTGCATTAACTCAATGTAAAATTCTAAACTGTTAAATTCCAGCTTCCCTAATTATTTGACATCAAAAGACATTAGAAACTATTTGTAGAGGATTGAAATCTGTATTGAAAACAACTGTTAAAATTGGTCTACGTAATTAAACATATTCCAAAATTTTGTAAAAATGTAATACATTTCAGTTTTCAGCCCAAACTTAGGCCACACACAATGCAATAATGTTCACATTTTTGAACTGTCAATATTTTTATTTTATCATCTATTGTTTAAAAACAATACAGTTGATAAGATACTCTCAATTGCGGAGAAAGTGTTAATAATAAAGATTAATAATAAAGTCTAAGTTAGCCTATAATAGCCTGTGGGAGTTTTTTGTCAGTTCTTCTATCAGGCGCGGCCCCCTGCGAATGGGGGATGCTTTCTGGGTATTCGTAGCGCCAATACCCAGAGAGTAGCAGGAATACTTGCCGTGGAACAAAAACTGACACCTGGCAGTAGGTATAAAATGCACACCCATGAGAATGGAGATTAATAATTTATGTTTAGGATCGCTGCCTGGGGATCGCCAGGGCACGTCTGGAGCCGGCGCTGGACGTGACAGCATGCGGGACGTCGGTGGCAGGGTGTTGAGGAGGCGGGCCCCTGTCATACAATCAGCTACAGCCCAACCACAATCACAACCACAAGCGAGCCAAACAACAACAAGAGCTCCACCCGCCGAAGGTGCTGCGCTGGAACATCAGCCGGCGTTCACTCAAGCGGGACGACCGAGGCAGCGCATGAAATGGACTGTGTCCATTAATGAAAACATTTTGCGCTTCTACTACAAGGTGACAAACCTCGGTCAAGAAACAATCGGCTACCGACAACAGCTGTATGCCGAATTTTGCAGGACATACCCAGATATTCAAGTATCGGAGCAACGAGTATCAGACCAATACCGGGTAATTATAAGAAACAACCTTATCCCAGAGACTCGACGCAATACCATCAGAAGCGAAGTCGAACGGGAGATTCATAACGATGTTGTAATTGAAGATCCAGTCCCTGTTGAAGTTCATGAGCAGATTCCTGAGCTTGCCATACAAGAAAATCAACCTGACAATACAGAGCAGGAAAACAACGAGTTACGTGATAACCTAGTAAGCGAAATGGCACGTGCGGTACAGGAGTTTAATGGAACAAACCCACTTAGCAGACCACCGCTACCACGAATAAACTCTTGTAAAAAACTAGGGACGCTGTTACAAATTGTGAACACTGAAGTCCTACCCAATTATGTCGTAGAAGCCCACACATTAGAATATTTGCACATGCTAATCTACTGTGCAGCAACAGCAATTGCTAATTTAATGGGCGTTAAGATCAGAACACGACGGGGTACTAAAAACGAAAGAACTGGTAACAGAATTGCACCCTGGGAAAAAAGACTGCTCGGAAAGATTGAATTACTACGTAAGGATATTGGTATAGTCACAGAATACACACGAGGTGTAACAAGTAGAAAAGTCATCAGGAGAGCTGAAGAAATAATGCTGAGTACCGCAAGACACTCAAGATATGATCCAGAAAACAACACAGCCCATCAGTGTCTGGATACATTAAAACAAAAACTCTCCGTTTATTCAGGGCGACTAAGGAGGTACAAAGTTAGTAACAACCGCAAAAGCGACAATGCTCTTTTTGAGAGTTCTGAGAAGGCGTTCTATCGAAAACTCAATTCCACTGTAGAACGTGTCGATAAGACTTACCCAAGCCAAGAAGAAATTCATGAGTTTTGGGGAAATCAACTTTCCACACCAGCTGCTCTTAACAACAATGCTGGGTGGATAGAAGATACGACACAGAACTGCCAACACTACATTACTACCCTTTACGAACCCTTCACTACTGAAGAAGTCTCAAATATCATCAAAGAGCTTCATAACTGGAAATCTCCTGGACCAGATGGAGTTCAAAACTTTTGGCTCAAGAAGTTTTGGAGTGTTCATGAGTGCTTATCAACACTAATTAATCATGTTATTTCTAATCCGCAGGATATACCAGTATTCCTAACTCAGGGTACCACTTATTTAATACCGAAGGATCAAAATAACACCCAAGATCCAGCCAAATACCGCCCAATTACTTGTCTTCCAACTTTGTATAAATTGGTCACATCCTGTGTAGCCCGGCGTATCTACCAACACTGTGCTCTGAACAATATCATAGAGCCTCAACAGAAAGGATGCGCTAAGGGTTCCATGGGTTGCAAAGAACAACTCATCATCGACTCAGTCATTTCTAACCAGGCGTATTCAAAAAAGAGGAATCTTTTTACTGCCTTCATTGATTACAAGAAGGCCTTTGATTCAGTGCCGCATGAATGGCTTATAGATATATTGAGAATATATAAAGTCGATGATAATATAGTGACCTTTTTAGAGCATATAATGACAGAGTGGAAAACTAGAATTCACCTTCAAATACCTGGTGAAATTAACATCGAAACTGAAAATATCGCAATCAGCCGGGGCCTGTTTCAGGGAGATTCGTTGAGTCCTCTGTGGTTCTGTCTAGCTATGAACCCACTATCTCAGCTATTAAACTCCACAGACGCAGGTTTTAGTATCAAAAATAACAACAATGTGGTGGCGAAGCTTAATCATTTATTGTACATGGATGATTTGAAATTAATGGCTTCCACTCGCAACCAACTCGATGAGATGCTAAAAACTGTAGAAACTTTTTCTAATGATATTAGTATGCACTTCGGACTAGACAAGTGCCGTATTTTAAATATAGTCAGAGGAAAGGTACAGCCCGGAGGATTCGATATGCAAAATGGCCAGAACATCGAGGCCATGGGTGAAAACGATATGTATAAATATCTTGGAGTAAAGCAAGCGCGGAAAATTGACCATAAACAAATGAAAACAGAGATAACTACAGAGTTTATACGAAGGGTAAAACAGCTGCTTCGCTCACACCTTAACAGTAGAAATTTGTTTAAGGCACTAAACACCTACGCATGTTCCGCGCTTAGCTACTCATTTGGCATTGTTAAGTGGACAAAAACGGACATAGAAAATCTTCAGCGAAAAGTACGAACGCACCTTACAAAGGCACAAAAACACCATCCCAAAAGTGCAGTGGAAAGAACGACATTGCCACGGAATTTAGGAGGAAGAGGACTTATGGATATAGGTGAGCAATTAGACAAACAAATTGCTAACTTAAGAACTTATTTTCAGATGCAGGCTGAGACATCTACTCTACATCGCGCTATCTGCGCAGTAGATGACACAACACCGATTAAACTGAGGGAACCAGAAATGCGCATAAACCACCTCACTAAAGACGAAAAACTGCGCACCTGGATGGGTAAACCTCTACACGGGCGACATCCCAATGAGGTCAGCCAAGACTATGTCGACAATACAGCGTCGAACTATTGGTTGACGTCAGGAAAGATGTTCCCTGAAACGGAGGGATCAATACTGGCCATTCAGGATCAGGTTATACCAACCAGAAATTACCTGAAATATATCGTCAAAGACCCTCAGGTTCAAAACGACAGATGCCGATATGGATGTCAAGCCCAAGAAACCATCCAACATATTACAGGGGGCTGCCAGGCATTTGCTGCAACTGAATACAAGGAACGGCATGACGCAGTGGGAAAAATCCTTCATCAGGAGATAGCTATCAAGCTGGGACTTCTTCAAACGGATCATCTCCCTTATTATCAATACGTCCCTGAGAGTATGCTTGAGGATGGCAACTACAAGCTATACTGGGACCGCACTGTGCTCACAGACCAAACAGTGGCACATAATAGACCAGATCTCGTACTAGTTAATAAATTAACAAAACAAACAACACTAATTGATGTGGCGATACCTAACAACAATAATCTCCGTAGTAAATTTACTGAAAAGATCGCCAAGTACAGAGATCTGGAAATTCAAATACGAAGGCAATGGAGAATGCAAAGTACCCAGACGATACCGATTATCATGTCTACTACTGGAGTCATTCCGAAGACCCTCCTCGAAAGCATAAAAAAGCTGGGTCTGAATGAACATCTTTATAAGACCATGCAGAAAGCTGTACTACTCGCGACGGCCAGAAGTGTACGAAAATTTTTGGGAGATACACCTGCATTCCAAGTCACCTAGGGCTCGATAACACGGAAAGAGTCCCACCAGAGCTCAATCCTTTTGATACCGTAGGTATCTGGGATGAGTCAATTTTCCCCTTAGAGGGAGTGTAAGCCGTATGGCTAAATCTGGATAATAAGTCTAATAACCGTGGAACAGAATAAGCTATCTGACAAATTTTAAGATTTGGCAGTGACATTGACAGTATGTAAATATTAAGTATTTATCCTTCAAAATACACTGCTCAATTTTCTACAAAATACGCTTCAAGAGTCGTATCAGTTTTTTTTGGAACCAGGTGTACATGTAAAAGCATCACATGATTAAGACGTTTTTGGGTCATAGTACTGCGAAGGTACGTCTTCAAACGTCGCAAAGCGCTGAACGAACGTTCCGCTGAAGCAGCTGATGCCGGAACAGTCAACACGATAATTAGCAGTTGAAGGACTTGCTGAAGCATCGATTTGACAGTTTTAGATTCTTTGGAAAGGAATTCAGCTAAATCTTGACAACATTCTGGGTGTTGGTCCAATTGAAGACTTGACAACATCTTCAGCTCTGTTCTGAGAAGATCTGCATCGAAGTCGTCTGAGAAAGGTTTCAATAACTCTTGGATATCATCCAAGCTCGGAATGTCTTTTCCATGAAGAGCATCTAGAAGTAGATTTTCAAGTCGGATGAGGGTCTTCAGTTCTTCTTGATCGAAACGGTCTTCAATTCGGTGATCATCAAATCAAGAACTTCGAAATAATTTTTTCTGAAAGTTGTTACAGCGTCGAGTTCTGTGGATGGGACGGCATTTGTCGTGTGTTCCAATCTTTTGGGTACTTTTCTTGCTCTGGGGGTAGTTGGGGAATTCAAACCAAGTGCTGTTCCTTCGTCTGTTGTGGCTTTATGAATCTTCTGAAACGCGCTTGATGTTCTCATGGCCTCCAGTTGCGAAATTAACATTTGTACTGATCGAAGCACACCAGCTGCTGTTTGTTTTGGAGATTGCAGCGCTCTAGCAAGGGTTTCGCACGGACCGAATATTTCGATTGTTGCATTCAAGTAGAACAAAGTTTCGAACTTACATAATTTTTTGAGCCATCCACGTACTGTCACTTTTCTTTCGGGTGATATTGCACCTGGTTCATCAATGATCTTCTGTAACGTTTCTCGGACCCTAGGGTATTCTTTTTTGTACCTTACAAGAGCTCTAACACGAACGCACCAGCGAGTAGGACACATTGCAATTAAATTATGCAATTTTTCTTTAACCTCATCTTCTGTTGCATGTACTACAGCGTTTTCGTAGACTTTTCTTCTCTTAGAAGATTCCAAAATAGCATTAGATGAATCCTTAACTATGCAAAGAATGTCACAGATTTTATCATTTTCTTTGGCAACTTCCTGCAGTGCGAGATCAAGAGAATGATTTGAGCAATGTACATGTATTGACTTTGGTTGCTCATCGTGCAGAATCTTTTTAACCCCTTTGTTATTTCCCGACATATTACGCGCTCCGTCGAAACATTCCCCACATAGCATTGAAAGGGGTAAAGTGAGTCGTAGCAGAATATCTTTTATTGCTGCAGCAAGTGTAGAGCCTCGGGAGTCTTCTGGGTTGTAATACCAACAAACACTTCATTTATAGTGAGTAGGTCTGGATGAACGAAACGTATACACAATGAAAATTGCTCTTTTCCAGAACAGTCAGTTGTACCGTCAGCGATAATAGAAAAGCGTGGTGATACTTTCATTTCCTCAACTAGTCTTCTCAAAAGTATGTGTGCCATTATCTGCAAAATTTCATTCTGAATATCAGCACTGAAATAATTGTCCCGTTTTTTAACCATGGAACAAGTTCTGGAATATCCAAAGATCTCTCCTCTAGTAGGAGTCGCAAATTCCCACCTTGCATGTTGTGACCTCTTAAAGCGTTGCCTGAACGAGCCAAATAGCGTATCGAACTGATTATTGCCGTCAAACAAATCCTTGCGATTTTTTGTTGTTGTGCACGTTGATCGTGAAGCTGAGATTCTACAGTATTGCCAGTTTCTCTCTGGCGTATAAGGTATTTGCATTTTTGATGAAAAGAACTTTTCTGATGAGTGTTAAATCTTACAAGTGCATCTTTCCAATTCCGGAAACCAACGTTCAAAAATGCCATTTCGGCATCAGAATACCATAAAGAGTCTGTTTTGCTGACAAAATGACAAGCTTTAATGCAGTCGTAGCATAAAAGGTGATCGTGTTCAACGTCATAATGTAGCCAATCAAAACTTGTGAACCACTTGTGCTGTACACTTTGATTACGACTCGGTCCAGTTTGTTGTTTCGGGAATACGAATTGAGTGTTGGGGTGATATTTCAAAAGAATAGACGGAATCTGAGGAATTTCATAGTTATGACCATGGCGCGTATTTTGGAAAGTAGGATGGCCATGTCTTGGTTCTACGGCTGCAGAATCATAAACATCACTATCATGAATGTGTTCTCCTTGCTGCAAAGGTGGGTCTGCTGCGGTGATGCTAGCATTTCTTTCTTCACGATTAGAAGTGCGTTTAAAGAAATCTTTGACAGTTTTTTGCTGTGCCAGTGCCATGATGTCGCAGGATGACTGATGACTCAAACTGTCCTCACTCTGAAACAGCCAAAAAGAAATTTTTTTAAATTTTAAACTCACATATTAACATTTCTACAATATGTAACTTTCATTAAAAACATATATGAAACTTAGGAATATTGTCGAAAAAATATACTCGTTGAATCTAAAAAAGCTTTGAAAATGTAATCAAAACTTATCAACAAAATAATGCTCAAAAATCCCGAGTCTCAGATTTTCTAACAAAACCATTATATTAACAAAGTAAATTTATACATCACTATACGCAGAAGAATGAATTTCGATAATTGACAATAAACGATCGTGACTCATTTCATTTTATAATTTTAACAAAACCCAAGTAATAATACAGAGCTATTCAAAATTTTTTTTTCGAAGTCTTGAAATACGTATGTTATATTTCGATAGAAACAAGCGGAATATGTGGAAAGAAATATTTTCGATGTAACTACATATATTCATACATTTTGAAATCACGTTCAATTCACAAAGTCATTGCAATAATATTTGATTATAAAGAATTCTTTTCTGGCCATATTCTGTTGAAACATGTACGAAAACTCAAAAACCGTCAAAATATTATTATAGTTTCTTTCTTATTTTTTCAAAAAAAAAAGTTTCAAGAAATAATATTTTACATTTAAAAAAATATGAATGTTATATTTTGGTCAAAACAAATAAAATATGTGGAAAAAAATGTTTTCGATAAAACTGTATATGCTCATAAATTTTTAAATCACGTTCAATTCACAAAGTCATTGCAATAATATTTGATTATAAAGAATTCTTTTCTGGCCATATTCTGTTGAAACATGTACGAAAAAACTCAAAAACCGTCAAAATATTATTATAGTTTCTTTCTTATTTTTTCAAAAATAAAGTTTCAAAAAAAAATATTTTACATTTAAAAAAATATGAATGTTATATTTTGGTCAAAACAAATAAAATATGTGGAAAAAAATGTTTTCGATAAAACTGTATATGCTCATAAATTTTGAATGTACGTTCAATCAACAAAGTCATTGCAATAATCTTTGTTCATTTTAAATTGTACGAAAAATCAAATATTGTCAACTTAAATTTAAAATTTTAATCGTCAAACATTTTTCTTTGAAACAGTTTAAATTATATGGAAAAATATTTTATTAACAAAAACATATGGTTGTTATATTTCAATACAAACAAAGTAAATATGTGGAAAATGAATATAAAAATGAATATGTAGAAGAAGCAAAATTTTTATAAAAAAAATTCTCGATATAACTGCATATATTTACATTACGTAAATTTACATGAATTACGAATAATTCGTAATTTACGATAGATCTGACGTAACAATATAATAACTATCTCATTCTTACCTTTGAAGTTGAACTAGCGACGATCTCCATCAAGGAAAAGATTTTACTGAAAACACTCTCTCTTCAGGTTGCTTGGCAATCACTTAATCGACAGTTTATTTATAGGTTATATGATGTGCATATAGCCACAGAGGACTCAGGGATACTCTTCCCCTCTTTGCCGCCGCTGCCCCTCGTCTATGGTTCGAACGTTCCCGACAGAGACGAAGCAATGCGATGTGCGTCGAAGAGAAACTGTTGATGAGGGGCAGCAAGAGAGAGAGAAGGGAGAGTATCCCTGAGTCACGCACACACAGTGAGTGAAACATGAGCGCGCGAAACTGTTTGAAATATGAATGTTGAAATGAAGAGTGATATCAGCTTTATGATATCATCTTAACTGATATCAAATATTCTATAGAAAATGTAATGTAAAAAGAAAAATCTCATGCATTTTAATGGGTGGGCGCAAGCCCACCCAGCCCACACTGTTCCGACGCCACTGGTTGTAGAAAAAGTATAGTGTGTAACACGTGCAGAAAGGTACTAATTTCTCACGAGTTTGAAAAGTTGCGGTAGGAGCGCAAGAGAGTGCCGCAATTCAAACGAGTGAGAAATTACCTTTCTGCTATACCTATACTTTTTCTACAACCACAGTTTGCTAAAAATAAAAACCACAATTTCCAAACGAAGATAATAGTACGAACAGTAAGTAAACGAAGTAATAATAAATTATAAATTTTAAACTGTATTTAATTTTCTTTCTCCCCTTCCTTATACCCTTTCAGGTGTCGGATCTGTATTTAATTAATACTAATAAATTTAAATTCCTTATACCTACACAAATTACACAGAAATCGGTGAAAAAATTTATGCACTGCCTTAATTTGTTTAAATTTAAACTATTTTAAATAATTATTATAAAATAATGTCACATTTTATGTTATATTTATGCAGACACAGATTTCCACTATACCTACTTCATTCGACGTATCTTGCTGAGGTTGCTAAATCCTTATTGGTTAATTGATAATTATAAAATGTTTATTAAGAATAAAATTGTAAGATAAAACAGTTGTAACATTCATAATTTAATTTCTATACGATAATTAAGTATAATAACTGTCTTACAGGTTATATATTTGTATACCACAGATGTAAACAGAAGATATAAAGCTACTCAGAATAAGGTAGTCATTTGCAGAATACTAAATTTAAAGTTCAAAAATAATGTGTCAATTAGCGAATTTTCCAGATTTCTCGGACATGAGATGTAGTTAAATCGGTTCTTTTTTGAAAAGTACTATCAAATCTAATATCTCAAATAAAACAATTTCATCAAAACATGTTATAATTATATTTTTGGTGGAATGTAATGGTATTGTGCAAAAAATAACTTTCCGGCACAGAAACGTCACTTTTCTGCACACTAATGTCATAAATCTTATACTGTGAGAAAATGTCAAGTTTCTTAACATAAAACTGTGCAGAGAAGTGCATTTTAAATGGTGGTTGTAGAAAAATAGCATTTTTCACCATTAGTCCATTCGCTAACGGTAAAATATTGAAAAACCTATAAATTTTAAAGAACCGCTTGGATTGACATGAAATTTGATGATGTGTGCCCTGAGGGTGAGGTTCGCCCCTTCTCGGGGGTAAAAAAATATACGTTCAAAATAAGCACGGAAATGAATAAACTGACTAATTTTAAGGAACTTATGTTCTATAGAGTTTTTTACTAAATCAATACTTATTGAGTTATTTGAGAGTTATGTTCATTCTCAACAATAAAACCACCTTTTTAGACGGTTTTTCGTAAATAACTTAGAAACTAAGCATTTTGTCCAAAAACATTCCTAGCAATAACATAGCCTATAAGAAATTGAAAAAAACGGTGTATGAGATCTCTAGACCCAGTAGAAGCAGAATTGTAGCTAATGAAAAATATGTTCATCTTCGTCAAACACCAAATCGAATATTTCAACGTGAGATGAATGAAACACTTTTTGGAGAAAACTCATTACAACTTTTTCAACGAGATTAAAAAAAGCTTTATTTTTTTTTAGTTTCTAGCATCAAAGGTAAGTAAATTACGCTCAAAATAAAGTTGTTCCCTTTTTTTGTAAAAAATGGTGAAAATCACCCCCTAATTAGCATCCCAAATGAAATTAATCGTTAACGCTTCACAAGTTGCGTTACTCGTGTATGTCTTGTTTATATGATCTGTAAGTTTCATATGTTCAAAGTGCTTATTTTTTAAGAGGCTGTAGTTAAAAGAGCTTGAACTAGTCAATAATTACGAATGATGGCAAAATTTGAATAGCCAATTTGAATGAACCAATGTTTATCTTAAGGTGATACAGTAGCGATCAACAGGTAGCAAAAACGCGTTCCAAGATTGCGGCTGTAATTTTGAATATTTTTTCGAGATATTTGGCACACGTATTCGTAATATAATAAAGAATGGCGGTATAGAGCCCAATTTCAAAAATATATTAATATGTGGAAATTACTCTGTAATTAAATACAACCTTAAAAAAACGAGCCTGTACCGCCATTAACAAGAACAAAAAAATACACTTTTTTCAAACAAACTTTTTTATCCGATGCCTAGATTTTGTGTCATTTTGGAACTACTAAAATTTTGTATTTCATTAGTAGTTCCAAAATGACACAAAATCTAGGCATCGGATAAAAAAGTTTATTTGAAGAAAGTATATTTTTTTGTTCTTCTTAATGGCGGTACAGGCTCGTTTTTTAATATTGTATTTAATAACAAAGTAATTTCCACATATTAATATATTTTTCAAATTGGGCTCTGTACCGCCATTCTTTATTATATTACGAATACGTATGCCAAATATCTCGAAAAAATATTCAAAATTACAGCCGCAATCTTGGAACGCGTTTTCGCTACCTGTTGATCGCTACTGTTTCCTCTTAAAGAAAATAAAACAATCAGAAATATTCAGAAAAGCAAAACCTACATTTATTTACTGTTTGAGATTTTTGGTATCACTATTAATTTTAATAAATAGTAAAAATTAAAAAAAAAGAAAAAGAATTTTATAAAAAATAAAAAAAGTTTTTTTTTCGAAAATTAAAAATTTACCTTAAAGCACTTTTTCAAAAATAAGCAATTTGAACCGATGAAACTTAGTGCGCTGGAATAAGTGTTACCCCCCCTCCCCCTTATTAACTCATTTATTTTTAGCACATAATCAAAACGCTCAGAAGGTCGATTTTTAAAATAATCACAGTATATTATAGCATGAATGTTTCGAACTTTACGCGATCCCTCTTCAGGTGACAGGCATAACTTTGATTTTTTTTAAATGGGAAAGATATGACACCTCATTTAAAAGTTTTTAAATACAGATTACAAAAATGTATAACACTTTAAACCTTTTTGGGAGCGTAGGCGCAAAATTTCGGTCGAATTATTTTTAAACGCATTTATTTTTTTCGAATCCTGAAAAAACTATTAACTATAATTATTTTTGAAAAATTTAAACGCAAAATGAAAGATTGCATTATTACCGAGGGCAGAAAGTTCCTCAGAATAAAGAAAAGGTTTATTTTGAATGATACATTTATAATATTTATAATACTATAATATTTCATTCTGCGTTTGAATTTTTTAAAAATACTTATTAGATTTTTTTCAGGATTAAAAAAAAATGAATGCATTTAAAAATAATTCGACCGAAATTTTGCGCCTAACGCTTTCAAAACGGATTAAGTTATATACATTTTTGTAATCAGTATTTCAAAAGCTTTTAAATGAGGTGTCACACCTTTAAACTTACCATACTTTTCCATTTAAAAAATCAAAGTTATGCCTGTCACCTGAAGAGGGCTCGCGTAAAGTTCGAAACATTGATGCTATAATATACTATGATTATTTTAAAAATCGACCTGTCCAAGCGTTGTGCTTATGTGCTAAAAATAAATAGGTTAATAAGGGGCGGTAACACTTATTCCAGTGCACTGTATATAACTAATACATAAGTAAAGCAACTTGTGAAGCGGTAACGATTAATTTCATTTGAAATGCTAATTGTTAGGGGATGATTTTCCAGATTTTTTTACCAAAAAAAGGAAACATCGAGGAGGGAGAGGTAAAGGAAGCATTAATAAAATTAAAAAATAGAAAATCTCCAGGAGAGGACAGAATATCGAACGAACTCCTAAAGTACGGAGGACAAGATCTAACTAAACAACTATTAAAACTAATTCAAAAAATAATAGAACAAAACAGAACACCACAAGAATGGAGATCAAGTATCCTAATACCTCTCGTCAAAAAAGGAGACAAATCGGACCCAGAGAATCACAGAGGAATTAACTTATTAGATACAACATTAAAATTAACAACCAAAGTGATAACAAACAGATTGAATGAAATTATACCATTAGCAGAAGAACAACAAGGTTTTAGGTCGGGAAGGTCATGCACTGACGCTATATTTATAATGAGGCAAGTTCAAGAGAAATCGTTGGAATACAACAAACCGGCATATTTATGTTTCGTGGACCTTAAGAAAGCATTTGACAGGCTCACATTAAAGGACGTTATCCATTTGTTATACTCGAGGGAGGTACCTCTAGGAATAATTAAAACGATCTACAACATCTACCAGAACAACACAATAAAAGTAAAAGTGGAAGATGAACTAAGTGACCAAATTAAAGCTGGCAATGGGATAAGACAGGGGATTCCTTGAGTCCCTTTATTGTTCAACCTGATCAAGGACGGAATAATAAAAAAAGTAAGAACTAAAAAAGGATACCAAATGGGAGAAAAAAACTAAAATAATCTGCTGTGCAGACGATGCAATACTAATCTCTCAAAGTGAAGATAATTTACAACTTATGCTGCACCAATTTAACATAACCGCCAGAAAATTTAACATGTTAATTTCCCCAAAAAAAAAAACAAAATGCATGGTTATAACAGCAGATCCAATAAGATGTAAATTGGAGCTGGAAGGTCAGATAATAGAACAAGTGATGGAGTTTAAATACCTAGGCATGACACTATCTAGCTACGGAAGGCTCGACACAGAAGTGGAAGATCAAGTGAATAGAGCAAACAGAGCCGCAGGTTGCCTGAATGACATAATATGGATAAATAAAAATATCGGAAAAGAAATGAAAGGCAGAATTTCTAAACAGTCATCAGACCAATAATGACATACGCGGCAGAAACACGACCCGACACAGAGAGGACAAAAAGATCGCTCGAAACAGCGGAGATGAAAATCCTTCGAAAAATCGATGGTAAGACTCTATCGGACAGGGCTAGAAGTACAGATATACGACGGAGATGCAAGGTGGATAACATTAATAACTGGGTAAGAAACAGAAGAATAGAATGGAATGACCACATAAGCCGAATGACAACAAATAATGTAGTCGGGACAGCGAGAGACGGTTTCCCAATAGGAAGACGATCAGTGGGAAGACCACGAAAACGATGGAACGACAACTTACTAGAGGCACATTAGAAAAACAGAGTCATGTCTATACAAAAAGAAGAAGAAGAAATCACCAGCAGTAAATTTTTAATTTTATATATTTTTATACTTATGTAAAAATAAGCAGACAAGTTTTCAATGAAGTTTCCTATTCAAATTGTATTACAATTCTAAAAAAAAATAGAAGAAATACTTATACAATGTCTATAGTTCGGTTCTGCTTGCGCCTGATTTCCCCAGAGCCATCAAGCTGTGATAATAAGGAACAGTAAATGTTTAATAATCTTCTTAAGAGTGGCACCGCCACAATAGCAATATTTACATGCAAAATGCGGCGAAATTAACGAACATAAATAACGACGATTTTTACGGTCGCCATTCATATAATGAAGCTTTGTTGGAATGTCAGCATAAAGCTGCTCACCATTCGAGATGCTGCGTTGCCGTAAAGTAGACAATGAAAATGTCTGACGCTCTACTTAGTAGATATATTGAAAGTCTTTAATATGGAATACTTTTGAAAAAATTCTGAAGTATTTACATTTTAACAACGAGAAATCTAAAAAGCATACCAAATATTTGCTTCATACTGTGTATTTATATAGCCTTACGTTATTCTTGCTATTTACTACCAACTCTTCGATTAATTCATCAATCCATCTCTTTTTTTTACAGCATTTGTCTTTCTACTTTCTTCTCTGAGTTTTTACTTTCTTCTCGTATACCTACTCGTTGATGTCTTCCCTTAAAACGGTGCCAAATACACGATAATTCCACCCTTTTATTTTCCTAAATTATATCAGAATTTAAAAAAACTTATTTTATTACAACCCCAGTAAATCGAAGATCTCAAGCTTGCCTATTCCTGACAGAGAGTGCATATTCATGTTTGGAGTTGATGTTTATCTAAAAATTTATCCGTCGACAAAGGATTTGTTATTTTTCTGGCTATTGAAATCCGTGAGACGATTGAAATGAAAAACACACGTATTTAAATAATTGCCCTAGGCCCTAGACTAACTCTTGATGATAGGGTTTCACTGGCGAAAATGGCGGATGGATCAGACATTGAGGAGTCCTTTTTTTAAACCATGACCGACTTAACTAACACAGATAACAACATAAATATGTCTGAGCAGCCAATCACATACAATAAAAGTTTCTTAGATACAAACATGGATTTTTCTGTTCAAATATGCCAAAAGATCCTTCTGATAATGAAAGCTGTAACGAAGAAATAAATAATTTCGAGAAAATCATAGAAAACATGAGGAACATAATTACTTCCAATCAAGGCAGTCACATAAAGAAAATGCCAGGGCTACCTAACAATAAGCTAAAGAAAATCGAAAATCAATCAGATTTTTTTTTAATTTTTGTACGTTAGTCAATAAACAGCCCTTATTAAAAGACAAAAAAATTAAGGTTCAACCAACTGCTGTCAGCAGAAGAAAGCATCGTGAAAGATTATCTTGCGGATCTCGTAGGATTACTCTGGATGTTCGTCCAAAACCAAGGCAACAAAAGAAAAAAAAGAAGTAGAAACCTGATGAGAAACATCACACATAACCAACCTAACGCTAAAGGGCATGGATCTGCTCATTAACCTAATATTATTTTTTATGCTGTTATTTTGTGGTAATATATTTATATTGTTTATATCTCAACAAACTTTAATTATTTATTAATACCTAAATCACTTAAATATTTTTCCACAGAAGTAGGTATATAAAGTCAATGTCAATAGCCGTTAGCATCTATGCATGTATAGCCACTAAAAAAGCTATGTAGCTGGTTTCAACACTCTGGTGTCCAAGTCTGTTAGTATTTGTAAATGTACTGTTTTTCCAAACCCTAACTGATTTCAACACCCTGGTGTCAACACACGCTAGCATCTGTAAATGTACTGTAACCCTAACTGATTTTAACACCCTGGTGTCTACACACTCTAGCATCTGTAAATATGCTTCTCGTACATCAAAGTTTGTCCGACTAGACACCGCTAAGCTATTAACAAATTTTCAGCTTGCTATTAATAAACTTTTTTTGGTACGCGGGATCCAAGCCTATAATTTTTTTCAGATTTTTCTGTAAGGTTTGCCACCTTCAAAAATCCAAAAAAAAAACTGATTTTTTAGGGGGTTTTTTGGAGGTTTGAATGTGTTTCTGCCATTTTTAAATGTTCTAAAGGACTGAGTTACTTCAGTTTACATATATAACGATATAACCTATAAAAACACATTGATTTGATCTATTTTGAAGTCTGTAAAATAGTGAAAATCCGCAAAAACCCCCCAAAAACAGTTTTTTGGATTTTTGAAGGTGGCGAACCTTACGGAAAAATCGGAGAAAAATTAGAAATGTAGTGTTTGCTATAATATATCAAATTAAAAAAAATAGACCTGCAGCCATCCCAAGTTATACGTTTTTTTTCCAAAAGAAATAACAAGAATGTTTACTCAACCTACGAGTCTATAAAAAAATAGACATGTTTTGTAAAAGTGTCACCTTGCGTGTGAATTTTTTGAAATTTTAAAATTTATTTCATCCCACCTAAAAAAATAAAAATGAAAAATGAAGTTTTTGATGGTAAGAGAAGGTGGAAGGGGTGGTGGGTTAAAATTACGCTGAGTCTTATTTTTAATCACATAGAACTTAAAAAATGAAGAAAATTTCTTCCATAAGTGGAAAGTTTGATGCGCCACTGTCGACGCATGTGCCACTAAAAAGTGACGGCACATTGTTCATACCTTTTCCTTTAAGTTATAGACTCTTATCCAGTGACGGCTTGTCCTATGAGGCAGGTGAGGCAGTCCCTCACCAGTATATCAATCGACTATTTACGTTATTTCGTTGTGTCATAATCAGTTTTTTAAATATAATTTAGCTTTTTGAAATTTCCTAAATAACTTTATTTTTATGAAAAAAATTCAAATTAAATTAAAAATTAAAAAATAAAACGGCCCTGACTGTTTATCTTTGTATCCGTCTTCCACGTGCCAGTATTATATGCATCTATGCATCATGCATCTCATTCCAACTTTCTCAAATCATTACAGTTGAAGCTAGGCCTCACACCATCATTGTCTAGGATACTACTGTTTCTTAAAATGGGATAACCACAACAGTAAAACCGGCAAAATTTGAAAAATGTGCGACCGATTCTGGGAACAAAATTCATCTATCCTTGAGGCCGGCCTCAAACACGTGTTTTTTTACTTAAGGTTCCGCCGGAACGGAATAGGAATAGGAATAGTCGAACTGAACCGACTACAAGCACAAGTCGATTGCAGATCATAGCTTTCTATGCATACGCATAGAATTTTTCATTTGCATTGTTCATTTTAAATAATTGTTCATTATCACCTAATATATTGTTCTGAAGCTATTTCTTTGTGACATTTATGTAATTTATTATTCTAAATGGGAAATAAGCCACAATTTAACTTAAAATAAAAAAATATGAAAAAAAAAAATTAAGAAACGCTTTTCTTTAGTTGCGAGTGATTAAAATTAAAAATATTATAAAAAAATCAACTAAAAAGCAAAAAATAAAAAACATTTGAAAAATTCAACACATCCGTCAAAGAAAAGCGTGGCGCGTGTTCATCGAATAAACGGTTTTCGCCCCACGCTTTTCTTTAACGAATGTGTTGGATTTTTTCAAATGTTTTTTTAGTTGATTTTTTATAATATTTTTAATTTTAATCACTCGCAACTAAAGAAAAGCGTTTCTTAAAAATTTTTTTTTCATATTTTTTTATTTTTTACTTTTTAGTCTTACACTTTTCAAACATTAAAATATATCATCATGTTTATTAACATATGTATAAAACATATGATATATTAACATGAAAAGTAGTCGGAATCGGCAAAAAAATTGAAACTTTATTGTTTATTTATGAAGCATAACTTAAACAATTAACGTAAAAAGTGAAATTATGTATAGTTCATATCATTAGCTGTAATCCGTAAAAGTTTCAAGTTTTTACATTGCAAGAAACAAGAGAATTAAAGCATTTTCCATTAAAATCGTTTTTATTTATTTAAACAATTTAGGCCCGGTTTTTCAGTGAGCGGTTAAAATATTGGTTAGCTAACCTAGTTTAAATTTTAACCAATATTTTAACCCTTATATCGTTTTTCAGTGCTTTAAACCAAGATGTGCAATTCTATAGATTTTTGACAGAAAAATAAACAAAATAGAATTTCATAACCTATTTATAAATAACAAATAACATAACATTACAAAAATGATTAATGCATTCAAGTTCCGATTCTTCATCTGATGATGTAGATATAATCAAGAATATAATAATACATAATACAATATTTCCCGCGATAACACAAAATGTCATAATTTAACTAACCTCTTCTGTCAGCAAATATAGATAAACGTCTGTCGGAAAATTCGAAGTTAAACCACCTATGATAGCGAGTATCGGTTAAAATCTTGGTCAACTTAAACGGGTTTAAGCGATAACCTAGTACTGAAAAACTGATTAACCATAAAATTTTCGGTGACCGAAAAATCTGGGTTAACCCAGCACTGAAAAACCGGCCCTTATAAACATAAACAATTTCTTTTTATTGACTATTTGTGTATTGTTCCCGCGAATGCATATGTCTGCAAATTTTCATTAATTTGCATGGAAGAAAAGGTAGTCAAATTAACGTATAAAGATTTGACGCAAACTAGTGAACTAAATAAAAGCGTTTAAAAATGATTTTATTATAACGTTTCCACTTCTACATCGGAAGTTTACATACAAAAGTAGTTTTTAAGCGTTTCAAAAATGTTGTAATTTGTGTTTGTGTTTTTTTTGTAAAATATATATAACTAATAAATTATTTTTCTTTATTTATTTGTTACATTTACATACAAGAGTAGTTTTTAAGTGTTTCAAAAATGTTGTATGTTGTGGTTGTGCTTTTTTTGTAAAAATTTTTTGAACATAGTTATTCAAATCAGAGTGAGCAAAAGATTTAAGCGAATAATATTGCAACATGATTCCCACAGCCTTAGCTCATTCCCCATATCATCCACGATTTTTGAAAAAACTCACACTCTTTTGTTATGTAAAATTTGAAGTTTTCGATATAGAATTGGAATTCAAGATAACTCTATGTACTGAGTCTGAAAGCATTTGAGTCGATCGCATTCACGGGAAAACTTATAGAGAACTAATCGGCAGCAAATATTTCTTGAGGATTTTTTGTCCGGAATTTTTTGTGGGAATATTTTGTCTAAAAAATTTGTGGAGATTATTTGTCCGGGATTTTTTGTCCGGGGATTATTTGTCCGGGATTTTTTGTCCGGGGATTATTTGTCCAAGGATTTTTTGTGGGGTTTTTTTGTCCGGGGATTATTTGTCCGGGGATTATTTGTCTGGGGATGTCTTGTCCAGGGATAATTTGTGGGGATTATTTGTCCTAGCTTCGTCCTAGCGTTATGACGTCACAAAATCGACTTTCCGGCCATTAAAGAAAAGCTAACCATAATAATAAAATTCCTCAGGTGTAGTGTGCCTCACCACCTTCTACTATCACGAGCCGCCCCTGCTCTTATCGTATCTAGAGTGATTAGTAGGGAGCGGATTTATATGCGATCAATTTTGATGAAATATGCTCATATATATGCAGTAAAAAATTACGAAATATGCGCAAGATATGCACAAAAATTTTAAAAATGCGCATTTCGAGAAACCACAAATTTTCTGTTCTATTATATTCTAGCGGGTTCTTTTATAGGGGGGCGGCAATCTTATTTATTATCTTTCAAATAAAATCATTATTTTAAATATATGCAATCTATTCACACTTTTTACAAAAACTGATACCAATAGTTACCTATTTAAAATAAAACAACAATATCACTATATATATCTTCGATTATAATTCACTACAATGTGTTTTCCAAATTTTTTAAGAGGAAACATTTTCTTTGATATTTTTATAACTTGAAAAACTCCTTTCAACATCAATAGAAGTAATTGGGGCGTATTTAAAATAACTTGTTAAAGCCGAATATTCTGCACCAAAATCAATTTCAAAATTTCCATTAATGATTTCGCATAAATATGTCCTCCAAAGTTTTAAAGCCGTTTAAAGACGGGATCTGATCTAAAGCATGAATATTTCAATTCCCGTTAGAAAATCGTAAAACTATGGTGGAACCTCTATGTATGGTGTATTCCACGAATATACGACTGTTTTGGATTATTGCTACAACGAATATTTTAGTGTGCAACATAAGAAGTACGAAAGGATTTTGCTCTAATAATGACTCCAATAAACAACAATATAATTTGCAATTTACTTTCGTTCTTCATATTTTGCACAGTAAAATATTCGTTGTCGCGATAATCCAAGAGGGTCGTATATTCGTGGAATGGGGTATACATACTGTGCTATGGTTAAATGTGTAAATTCTCTTAACAATGGGGGATTTAAAAGAATCACCAGAATTGTAGGTACCTGCTAAATATAATAAAAGTAAATAAAATTCGGATTTCCCGGTAAACCATCCTTCAGTCACCTTCATCATTTTAACATCCTACAATCATTTTATAACGGCGTACTATAAATAAGTACTTTGTGTAAAGATCGGGTATTTTCTAAGAAAAAATGAAAAGGCAGTGAATGAGCCGTCTCTCTTCAGGTAGTTTTCGAATTATAACAGCCTGTGCGGGGAAATATTTTGTGTCGAATTAAAATTTTTTTTTGGACTTAAATGTTTTTAATAGGCACAACATATGCATGTTTTTTAAAAAATATGCAAAATTTAGTAAAGTTCTGAAATATGCGAAATATGCATGCAATATGCATTTAGCATAAAATCCGCTCCCTAGTGATTAGAAATTTTCACCTATACCGTCTGGTTAGTCCGAAAGCAGTAGACCGAACTCAGACCGAAAATCACTTTACCGAAACCTCACTAGACCGAACAGTAGGAGACCAAAAAGCAGGAACAAATTAGAAGCAAATAAAATTTACCCTTAATTTCTTTTTACTTGTCGCAGTAAAAGAGATAACACAAATATAATTACAACTAATAAATGTTATTTGGATGGTTATTAGAAACAGCTAAAATGGTGCTACCCTTAATTTATTTTTACTTTCACTAATCTGTTTAACGGATGCAAATTATTTCACATCAGACTGTACAGAGTAATTTACACTAAAGATGGCGGTTGTTGACAAAACACCGGTTTTCGGTTATACCTGTTTTTTTTACCTACGGTTTAACCTGGCGGTTATAACCGGTTAAAAACCGGTTAAAAACCGGTTTTCGGTTTTTTAGTCAATAGCCAATACCCAGTAGGTTACATTTATATTGAGCTTGAGTTTGCGATACACCATTCTAATCAATGTCAATCCATATCAGTCTAGAAATCAGTCATCAATGTTGTCAAATCGGTTTCGATCAGTTTAAAATTTCTCATTCGTGCGTGTAGAAGTAAAAATTTTCCCATTTTTTTCTAAATTCATTATTTTTTCCATTTATTTGGTTTTTTACCGGTTATTACTTTAAAATGAAAAAACCGGTTATAACCGGGACAAAAAACAACCGGTAAAACCGATTATTGCGTAGTAAAAAAACCGGTTTTAGGTTATATCCGGTAGGTTTTTCCCATCCCTAATTTACACAGTCTATATATAAAATAATACAAAAAATATACAATAAAAAAAGACATATATACAAAATAGCATAATTTGCTGCAATCTTTTTTAATTTATGTACCATTTCGGTCTAATGCTGTTCTGTGTAGTGATGTTTCGGTAAAGTGCTTTTCGATCCAATGAGTTCGGTCTACTGCTTACGGTCTAATGATTTCGGTCTAATATTCGTGTACCATACCGTCTCTTAGTCTATTGAGACAGTTTTTTCTTTTGATTAAATACATAATTGTCATAAAATCAACATTATCTTGTTTAACATAAATGTTTTTTCTGTTTCAGGTAAGTCACCCTTCAAGGGTTCTCTTCAATAATGAGAACACGGAAATATCTTTGTTATGCAAGTTTACACATGAATCACTTAACAGGTAATTTACGTAACAACTTCCCAAAGGGATCTTTTACAGGATTCGCAGGATTCCAGGACACGCCTTCGGCTCGTTCTGGAAACTTCCTACTCATCTTGTAAAATCACTTTTGGGTCGTCTTATACAATATTTTTTCTGCAGGCGTTCATTATGTTAAATATATACAAGGTGGAAATATGTGAAATTTTGGAATAAAATTATTTCTAAATGAAAATAAACGGTTTCGTTTGGATTCAAATCGGGTCTCCTGCCATCCCCCGACATGTATTTCTAGGTTTACCCGTTATCAAGGAGGCTTTGCAAGACCTGAATTAAAATGCCCATCTGCTCGGTACAACTGAAATTGACGAACAAGACTTGCGAATTATCTCAGAACTGTATTGGCACCAAACGGCAACAATTGAAAAGAGCATACAACATCCGATGATAAATACACATCCGACTAGTGCAACAGGATTGCGTCTTATCACCGCTGTTATTTATTCAATATTCGAAGTCTATATTTAGAGAAACATTGGACGATGTCCCAGGTGAATTCAGGATTAACCCTTAAACGCCCAACCTTTTTTAGGTTCCATATATGCCCAAGGGTGGGTAAAAAATGTCCACCTCGAAAATAGCTAATATATTTATTGAAAGTTGTTGCAAATGGATTAAACTGAAGAATCTTATGCTTAATAAACACAGCATCTTCTAAAATATTAATATAAACAATTTACAAACCTTACAACAAAATTACAATGTACTTCAAATTAACATACCAGTAAAAGCCAGTAATTCAGATTTGTCGATTTTCTCCACAGTTTTCCTTTCAGCCTTCTCATTGGCGGATAATTATGTCGGTAATGAAATTATACGTCGATAATTATATGGATTATGTTCCTACCAACGAGAAATTATATAGAAACCTTTAGTAACAAGTTTTACCAAAAGTGTACTTTTTATGCTCACCCATAGTTAACTCAAGATATTACTTTTATTTTCAAAAATATCGGTAGAACCAAATTAGCATTCGATAAAGGGCTGTCTTTTTAACAATAAATAATTATTGAAATTTTTTTAAACAGATAATAAATTAATATGTTACAAGGGAATACGCATTAGGTGGACATTTTTTACCCACCCTTGGGCGTTTAAGGGTTAATGGAACCAGCGGAACCAGCATAGACAACTTCACGTACGCTGATGATTAGAGTTTCAGGATATTCGATAAAAATATCGATATTGTATTGATATCGTATCGAAAACCAATACGATACCGATACAATACATACCTTAGCAGTATTAATGTCGATTCGAATCAATACAATACTCTTGTGTTGTCGATACGCTTGCCTCGATATTATTGAAAATAAAATAAAACGCCACAGTTGTTTGATTATATTTTGTGGAGTAGGTATTTAGATCATAATTATTTATTACATAAAAGTATAAGTGATCTGCAACCCAAGCATCGGCTGTTATAATATTTTACACTTGAATGACGTGCATGAACTTGAAATTCTTGAGAGTTAGTAAATGTCTGTACACTGTTTATATCATGTGGCATTTGTGGCAATATTATGGAAGTAAGTGATGATGACTCAAAAATAATTTTTAACAAATACTGAATTGCGATTTATTCCGAATCTCCGGTGATTTCCCTATATTTTCAAAAGTAATTTTAAAACAATACAGAATTAGTAAGTATTTGTCGACTTTCAAAAAAGCATTCAGCCATATTCAATCTTTATAAGAATATACATATAAGTTATAAGCAATATTCGTAATATTTTTAGAATAATGTCCATTTGCCAAGCATGCAAAAGTGGGCATTAAGGGCCTACACAGCTCAGATGTATAATCCTTTTTACGTCGATATTTTATCGAGTATTATATCGGTATCGTATTGAAATCAATATCAATACGATATTTTTATAAGAAAGTATTACCGATATCGATACTCGATACGATACTTCATTGGCATAACCAATGCAATACTCAAAAAAGTGTCGTTATTGTATCGTATCGTGAAGCTCTACTGATGATACCGTTCTGTTAGCAAGCAATGCAAAACAACTACAAAATACAGGGTGTCCCGAAAATATTGGTCATAAATTATACCACACATTCTGGGGTCAAAAATAGTTCGATTTAACCTAACTTACCTTAGTACAAATGTTCTCATAAAAAAAGTTACGGCCCTTTGAAGTTACAAAATGAAAATCGATTTTTTTCAATATATCGAAAACTATTAGAGATTTTTTATTAAAAATGGACATGTATCATTCATATGGTAGGAACATCTTAAAACAAAATTATAGTGAAGTTTGTCCACTCCATAAAAAATTTATGAGGGTTTTGTTCCCTTAAACACCCCAAACTTTTGTGTACGTTCCAATTAATTCATTATTGTGGTACCATTAGTTAAACACAACATTTTTAATACTTTTTTGCCTCTTAGTATTTTTTCGATAAGCCAGTTTTTATCCTAAGTAAGCCTTTTTTAATATATTTACATAAAAATTGTATGGTGGTTTTGTTCCTTTAAATCCCCAAATGTTTGTGTACGTTCCAATTAAACTATTATTGTGGTACCATTAGTTAAACACGGTGTTTTTAAAACTTTTTTGCCTCTTGGTCTTTTTTTGACAAGTCACCTTTTATCGAGATGTGGCTTCTTTTTCAAAATATACCTAAAAATGTAAATTATAAATAAATTTTCAGATTATTAACAGGTCTCTATAATCGTACTAAACCATATAAAAATATGTGGTGGATTCGACAAATATTCAAAATATGTCGAAACACTGGCTTATCGAAAAAGGGCTAAGAGACAAAAAAGTTTTAAAAACATTGTGTTTAACTAATGGTGCTACAATAATAATTTAATTGTAACGTACACAAAAGTTTGGGGGGTTTAAAGGAACAAAACCCCCATAAAATTTTAATGGGGTGCACAAATTTTACTTTAATTTTTTTTTAAGATGTTGCTGCCATAAGAATTCCACATGTCCATTTTAAATAAAAAATCTCTAAGAGTTTTCGATATATGAAAAAAAATCGATTTTCATTTTGTAACTTCAAAGGGCGGTAACTTTTTTTATGAGCACATTTGTACTAGTTAGGTTCAATCAAACTATTTTTGACCCCAGAATGTCCGGTATAATTTATGACCAATCTTTTCGGGACACCCTGTATAATAAATACGTAGTTGGCCATAGCGAAATGTTCGGTTTACATCTAAAATGTTTCCAAAACTAAAATTTTAGTATTTTCAAAGATACCCATAAAGGTACATTTGTAAGCCAAGAAACAAGCAATAGAACAGGTAACTCCCCTAAAATATTTGAAAGCAAATATCAACAACCAAAAACCAAAAAAAAAAGAAATCAAATCAAGAATCAAACAAGCGAGAAAAACATTCTTGAACATGTAAACATTTTTTGTAAGATCAGACCTTAATCTAGAACTCAGAATCATCAGTTCAAAATCAGCAGATCAGTTTTTCAGTCTTGCTGTATGGCTGTGACAGTGGACAATATACTCTGAAATAGAAAAAAGAATAGATAAAGAAAAGAAAATAATCGTTTTCGTTTTGATTCAATTCGAGTGTCTTGGCATCCTCTGACACCGTGTTTCGGGGTCTAACCGTTTTCAAAGAGCCTTTCCAAGGAGACTAAATTGAACCATAACGAAACGAAAAAGAACTGCATATATTATAATATTTGCAGCGGAGTGTGGTTAGACTGTCCTCTAACGGGGAATGACGAAATGAGTGAAAATAATTTCGAGCACGAGGCAGTATTCTGTTAACCGAGATACAGTAGTACCAAGCGGCGCCGCTAGGAGAACACTCCAATAATGCGTCTCAAATTACTGTAATGAAACGTGGTCATTTTGTACTCTAAACCGAGTAAGTTATGAAAAAGAAAAGAAAATAATCGTTTTCGTTTTGATTCAACTCGAGTCTCTTGGCATCCTCTGACACCGTGTTTCGGGGTCTACCCTTTTTCAAAGAGGCTTTCCAAGAAGACTGAATTGAACCATAACGAAACGAAGAAGAACTGCATATATTAAAATATTTGCAGCGGAGTGTGGTTAGACTGTCCTCTAACGGGGAATGACGAAATGAGTGAAAATAATTTCGAGCACGAGGCAGTATTCTGTTAACCGAGATACAGTAGTACCAAGCGGCGCCGCTAGGAGAACACTCCAATAATGCGTCTCAAATTACTGTAATGAAACGTGGTCATTTTGTACTCTAAACCGAGTAAGTTATGAAAAAGAAAAGAAAATAATCGTTTTCGTTTTGATTCAACTCGAGTCTCTTGGCATCCTCTGACACCGTGTTTCGGGGTCTACCCTTTTTCAAAGAGGCTTTCCAAGAAGAAGAACTGCATATATTATAATATTTGCAGCGGAGTGTGGTTAGACTGTCCTCTAACGGGGAATGACGAAATGAGTGAAAATAATTTCGAGCACGAGGCAGTATTCTGTTAACCGAGATACAGTAGTACCAAGCGGCGCCGCTAGGAGAACACTCCAATAATGCGTCTCAAATTACTGTAATAAAACGTGGTCATTTTGTACTCTAAACCGAGTAAGTTATGAAAAAGAAAAGAAAATAATCGTTTTCGTTTTGATTCAACTCGAGTCTCTTGGCATCCTCTGACACCGTGTTTCGGGGTCTACCCTTTTTCAAAGAGGCTTTCCAAGAAGACTGAATTGAACCATAACGAAACGAAAAAGAACTGCATATATTAAAATATTTGCAGCGGAGTGTGGTTAGACTGTCCTCTAACGGGGAATGACGAAATGAGTGAAAATAATTTTGAGCACGAGTCACTATTCTGTTAACCGAGATACAATAGTACCAAGCGGCGCCCCTAGGAGAACACTCCAATAATGCGTCTCAAATTACTGTAATGAAACGTGGTCATTTTGTACTCTAAACCGAGTAAGTTATGAAAAAGAAAAGAAAATAATCGTTTTCGTTTTGATTCAACTCGAGTCTCTTGGCATCCTCTGACACCGTGTTTCGGGGTCTACCCTTTTTCAAAGAGGCTTTCCAAGAAGACTGAATTGAACCATAACGAAACGAAGAAGAACTGCATATATTATAATATTTGCAGCGGAGTGTGGTTAGACTGTCCTCTAACGGGGAATGACGAAATGAGTGAAAATAATTTCGAGCACGAGGCAGTATTCTGTTAACCGAGATACAGTAGTACCAAGCGGCGCCGCTAGGAGAACACTCCAATAATGCGTCTCAAATTACTGTAATGAAACGTGGTCATTTTGTACTCTAAACCAAGTAAGTTATGAAAAAGAAAAGAAAATAATCGTTTTCGTTTTGATTCAACTCGAGTCTCTTGGCATCCTCTGACACCGTGTTTCGGGGTCTACCCTTTTTCAAAGAGGCTTTCCAAGAAGACTGAATTGAACCATAACGAAACGAAGAAGAACTGCATATATTAAAATATTTGCAGCGGAGTGTGGTTAGACTGTCCTCTAACGGGGAATGACGAAATGAGTGAAAATAATTTCGAGCACGAGGCAGTATTCTGTTAACCGAGATACAGTAGTACCAAGCGGCGCCGCTAGGAGAACACTCCAATAATGCGTCTCAAATTACTGTAATGAAACGTGGTCATTTTGTACTCTAAACCGAGTAAGTTATGAAAAAGAAAAGAAAATAATCGTTTTCGTTTTGATTCAACTCGAGTCTCTTGGCATCCTCTGACACCGTGTTTCGGGGTCTACCCTTTTTCAAAGAGGCTTTCCAAGAAGACTGAATTGAACCATAACGAAACGAAGAAGAACTGCATATATTAAAATATTTGCAGCGGAGTGTGGTTAGACTGTCCTCTAACGGGGAATGACGAAATGAGTGAAAATAATTTCGAGCACGAGGCAGTATTCTGTTAACCGAGATACAGTAGTACCAAGCGGCGCCGCTAGGAGAACACTCCAATAATGCGTCTCAAATTACTGTAATGAAACGTGGTCATTTTGTACTCTAAACCGAGTAAGTTATGAAAAAGAAAAGAAAATAATCGTTTTCGTTTTGATTAAACTCGAGTCTCTTGGCATCCTCTGACACCGTGTTTCGGGGTCTACCCTTTTTCAAAGAGGCTTTCCAAGAAGACTGAATTGAACCATAACGAAACGAAGAAGAACTGCATATATTAAAATATTTGCAGCGGAGTGTGGTTAGACTGTCCTCTAACGGGGAATGACGAAATGAGTGAAAATAATTTCGAGCACGAGGCAGTATTCTGTTAACCGAGATACAGTAGTACCAAGCGGCGCCGCTAGGAGAACACTCCAATAATGCGTCTCAAATTACTGTAATGAAACGTGGTCATTTTGTACTCTAAACCGAGTAAGTTATGAAAAAGAAAAGAAAATAATCGTTTTCGTTTTGATTCAACTCGAGTCTCTTGGCATCCTCTGACACCGTGTTTCGGGGTCTACCCTTTTTCAAAGAGGCTTTCCAAGAAGACTGAATTGAACCATAACGAAACGAAGAAGAACTGCATATATTATAATATTTGCAGCGGAGTGTGGTTAGACTGTCCTCTAACGGGGAATGACGAAATGAGTGAAAATAATTTCGAGCACGAGGCAGTATTCTGTTAACCGAGATACAGTAGTACCAAGCGGCGCCGCTAGGAGAACACTCCAATAATGCGTCTCAAATTACTGTAATGAAACGTGGTCATTTTGTACTCTAAACCGAGTAAGTTATGAAAAAGAAAAGAAAATAATCGTTTTCGTTTTGATTCAACTCGAGTCTCTTGGCATCCTCTGACACCGTGTTTCGGGGTCTACCCTTTTTCAAAGAGGCTTTCCAAGAAGACTGAATTGAACCATAACGAAACGAAGAAGAACTGCATATATTATAATATTTGCAGCGGAGTGTGGTTAGACTGTCCTCTAACGGGGAATGACGAAATGAGTGAAAATAATTTCGAGCACGAGGCAGTATTCTGTTAACCGAGATACAGTAGTACCAAGCGGCGCCGCTAGGAGAACACTCCAATAATGCGTCTCAAATTACTGTAATGAAACGTGGTCATTTTGTACTCTAAACCGAGTAAGTTATGAAAAAGAAAAGAAAATAATCGTTTTCGTTTTGATTCAACTCGAGTCTCTTGGCATCCTCTGACACCGTGTTTCGGGGTCTACCCTTTTTCAAAGAGGCTTTCCAAGAAGACTGAATTGAACCATAACGAAACGAAAAAGAACTGCATATATTAAAATATTTGCAGCGGAGTGTGGTTAGACTGTCCTCTAACGGGGAATGACGAAATGAGTGAAAATAATTTTGAGCACGAGTCACTATTCTGTTAACCGAGATACAATAGTACCAAGCGGCGCCCCTAGGAGAACACTCTAATAATGCGTCTCAAATTACTGTAATGAAACGTGGTCATTTTGTACTCTAAACCGAGTAAGTTATGAAAAAGAAAAGAAAATAATCGTTTTCGTTTTGATTCAACTCGAGTCTCTTGGCATCCTCTGACACCGTGTTTCGGGGTCTACCCTTTTTCAAAGAGGCTTTCCAAGAAGACTGAATTGAACCATAACGAAACGAAGAAGAACTGCATATATTATAATATTTGCAGCGGAGTGTGGTTAGACTGTCCTCTAACGGGGAATGACGAAATGAGTGAAAATAATTTCGAGCACGAGGCAGTATTCTGTTAACCGAGATACAGTAGTACCAAGCGGCGCCGCTAGGAGAACACTCCAATAATGCGTCTCAAATTACTGTAATGAAACGTGGTCATTTTGTACTCTAAACCAAGTAAGTTATGAAAAAGAAAAGAAAATAATCGTTTTCGTTTTGATTCAACTCGAGTCTCTTGGCATCCTCTGACACCGTGTTTCGGGGTCTACCCTTTTTCAAAGAGGCTTTCCAAGAAGACTGAATTGAACCATAACGAAACGAAGAAGAACTGCATATATTAAAATATTTGCAGCGGAGTGTGGTTAGACTGTCCTCTAATGGGGAATGACGAAATGAGTGAAAATAATTTTGAGCACGAGTCAGTATTCTGTTAACCGAGATACAATAGTACCAAGCGGCGCCCCTAGGAGAACACTCCAATAATGCGTCTCAAATTACTGTAATGAAACGTGGTCATTTTGTACTCTAAACCGAGTAAGTTATGAAAAAGAAAAGAAAATAATCGTTTTCGTTTTGATTCAACTCGAGTCTCTTGGCATCCTCTGACACCGTGTTTCGGGGTCTACCCTTTTTCAAAGAGGCTTTCCAAGAAGACTGAATTGAACCATAACGAAACGAAGAAGAACTGCATATATTATAATATTTGCAGCGGAGTGTGGTTAGACTGTCCTCTAACGGGGAATGACGAAATGAGTGAAAATAATTTCGAGCACGAGGCAGTATTCTGTTAACCGAGATACAGTAGTACCAAGCGGCGCCGCTAGGAGAACACTCCAATAATGCGTCTCAAATTACTGTAATGAAACGTGGTCATTTTGTACTCTAAACCGAGTAAGTTATGAAAAAGAAAAGAAAATAATCGTTTTCGTTTTGATTCAACTCGAGTCTCTTGGCATCCTCTGACACCGTGTTTCGGGGTCTACCCTTTTTCAAAGAGGCTTTCCAAGAAGACTGAATTGAACCATAACGAAACGAAGAAGAACTGCATATATTAAAATATTTGCAGCGGAGTGTGGTTAGACTGTCCTCTAACGGGGAATGACGAAATGAGTGAAAATAATTTTGAGCACGAGTCAGTATTCTGTTAACCGAGATACAATAGTACCAAGCGGCGCCCCTAGGAGAACACTCCAATAATGCGTCTCAGATTACTTTAATGAAACGTGGTCATTTTGTACTCTAAACCGAGTAAGGTATGAAAAAGAAAAGAAAATAATCGTTTTCGTTTTGATTCAATTCGAGTCTCTTGGCATCCTCTGACACCGTGTTTCGGGATGCCAAGAGACTCGAATTAAATCAAAACGAAAACGATTATTTTCTTTTCTTTTTCATACCTTACTCGGTTTAGAGTACAAAATGACCACGTTTCATTAAAGTAATCTGAGACGCATTATTGGAGTGTTCTCCTAGGGGCGCCGCTTGGTACTATTGCATCTCGGTTAACAGAATACTGACTCGTGCTCGAAATTATTTTCACTCAAAAGAATAGATGCCTTTAAGATGTATATATTTTACAGACGGATGCTGAGACTTCCATACTTACAAAAAGTTACCAATGATAATGATGAGGTTCTTCGGCGCGTGGGAAAACAAAAGAGTTACTAAGTATAATCGAAGATAGAAAAATACAATACTTAGGCCATGTGTTGAGAGGGGAAAGATATGAACTACTTCAAATCATATTGGAAGGTACATAATCATATTGGAAACTACAGACAAAAGATTAATAGAAACATGGTAGAACTAATAGACCTGAGGAGATGGTTTGACCGATTATCCGCAGAAATCAGATCAGATTACTTTGGATCACATTCGCAAGGAGATGGTGCAATAAAAAGAAGGAATGAATAATCAATCATATGATGGATACATACATTACTTTAATTTATCTATATCAAAAAACTTTTAATATTAATTTTAATTAAAATTTTCTGAAAAAAGTTATTTCAAGGAAAATCATGCTAAAATTGAACCCAATTTTTGTGTGAAAACCCTCGCGGATTAAATATACAGCAATTAAAATTGCAAAAAAGACCATCCATTTTATTTCTCTGTTAGTCTTATCAACCTTTCACGGGAGACAAATTAATAACATTTTACTTTGTTCTGTGACTGCGCCATGCAGAAACCGCTGTAGGTTCTTAGGTTGACCCGTCGTCGAGGGTGAGTGGTCAAGAAAATTGCCGACAAGCGTGTAAATCCCTTGTTCATTGTTAATTAAAATTAATCGCATTCAGGGAAGCGAGAAATGTCCGCTTTTTCGCGCGTTTATTCTCTGGATATAGTGTACGTGCACAACTCGAGTATTTTCCGCATGGTGTAACTCCAACAAACATTCGCGTTTTATTAATCCGACTACATATCTAGAAATTAAAAATAAATATTGTAGTATGGAATAGATTTTGAAATAATATTTAAATTACTACAAAAGCGACGCTTTTCTATATTTTAATATAACATGGAACACAGATGGAATACAGTAAGGTCTCTTTTTATGCGGATTATTTTAATGCGATTTTGAAGTTGTGCGGTTTGTATTTCATCCAAAAATTTCTATTATTAAAAACTAGTATAATTAATATTAACTACTCCCATCTAGATGTTAGTAATCTGAGGGTTTGCAATTCGGGTATTCCCCTTGTTACATGATGTAACAAGGTAGTATGTAGCTACATATTACATCACTCTGAGTTTCGCATTAAAAGGTATAACCTGTAATTATTTTGAAATTAAATTTAAATGTTTAAGTATTTAAGAGTTCAAATCTTAAGCTCCAGCTTAGCTCATCTCAGATTATAGATAAGGCCGCTTTAGATCTAACTTATTCATATCGATCCAATCCACGTGGCAATTCATTGTGACAAGCTGAAAATTGATCTAAGACTCAATGGTGTAACACGTATGTTTCGTAAGCTGAGCTTAAAGCACTTCTTAAGCTTAAGATCTGTTGCGCATAAATGTAGCTGGTTTAAAGTTGCAGTATAATAAACAGCACATTTTGATTTCTAGATTGTCATAAGGTTTGATGTTCGATTAGAAGAGGTTTGTGCAATCTCCGTAAGTCTTTAAGATTTTATTTGGCCCAATGGAGAAAAAAAAACATCAAAGGCATACAATTTTTGGTGAACAAACGTCCACCATTTTATGTAATTTTAGAAAACTATGGAACGGATCCCTACTTTTTCAATGCAACTAAAGTCTTTTTTAATGCGATTTTTTCTATATGCGCTTTTCTGTAGAATGTATCCACCGCATAAAACGAGACCTTACTGTACTCATAAATACAATATGTTGTGAAAAATGTAGATTATTTTAACTCTGCTATTCCCAGTGTTAAAGTTACACCTGGTTATATGTAATAATTTTTCTTTAACCTAGAAATACCAGATTATACAATCTAAATTCTTAAAGCTCTTCTTCTTCTTTTTGTATAGACATGATTCTGTCTATTTTTTCAACGGGCCTCCAGTAAGCTATCGTTTTCGTGGTCTTCCCACTGATCGTCTTCCTATTGGTGAACCGTCTTTTCCCGTCCTTGCTACTCTATTTGTTGTCAATCGGCTTATGTGGTCATTCCATTATAGTTAAAGTTGTTAAAAATTAATGATGGATTTTGATGTTCTTGGCAGGTCTCGAATGCACAGACTGTATCTCACAGAGATTCAAATTGCTAGGGCAATAAGTTATAGTTATAGATAGAAGATTACTCGAGATGCCGTACAGCAGAAATGTTACATGTTAGTCGTGCTGCGATAAATAGACCCTGGACCAGACATGAAATGTATCGGTGCGCATCGTGCTAGGGTGACTATAGCTAGACTTTTGCAACTATGGTAAAATCTACGGGTACAAGAGTAAATACTCAAACTATACTTAATCGGCTTCACGAACATGGGTTGAAATGCAAGAAGGCCAGCTAGAGTACCTTCTTTGACGCCTGCACATCGAAGAGCCAGACGCTTAGTTGCTGAAGAACACGTGCATTGAACCATGGTGCAATCGAGTAACGTGACGTTTACTGACGAGTCCAGATTTATTTTAAATCATATTAATGGACGTGTTAGAGTCTCGAGCAGACCAGGCGAGCGCTTTTTGGATTCAAGAAACTCAGATATTTGGCTAAGGTTCAATTATGGTTTGGGGTGGGATAACTTAAAATAGCGGCTCTTACCTAGTAGTTATTCGGCAAGGGGCGATGAGGGCCGAGCGGTACATTAACGAAGTTCTTAAACCACATGTTGTCCCATTTGCTAAAAATTATTTGACTATACACAATATTCAGGTCATGTAGTGGCCAGACAGGAATCCAGATTTATATCCCATTGAACACATTTGGGATACACACGGGAAGCGCTTGGCGGATCGTCAGCCACTAAAGCCTGGTTGCACTAACAGATCTTAAGCTTAAGACGAGAATAACATATGAATTAATATAATATAATTAATATAATATAATAGAATATTATAATATAATAATAGATAGAATAATTCATTGATAATAAGATTAGAATCGAAAATTATGGTGCAACGTAAGTGATAGTTAAGGCGGCCGTATCTATAAGGTGAGCTGTACTAAGCTGAAGCTTAAGATCTGTTAGTGCAACCAAGCATTAGAAACCTACAACACATCGAGGAAGTTCTCGTGGAAGAATGGGAACAATTAGATCAAGAAACTATTCGAAATGTGATTAAAAGAATGCCTGGACGTTGTGCAGAAATAAGGCGAATTAGAGGAGCCCAGACACGCTGTTAGTTTTGTTTGGAAATAATTTTTAGCAGCTCTATTATTAAAAAAATAAATCGAATTTTTCACATTTTAGTCCGTTCTTTAACGGTAAAATATTGCAAAACCTCTAAATTTTAAAGAACCGCTTGGATTGACATGAAATTGGGCATACACATAGCTAACAAGTCAAAGAAAAAAAGTGACATTGTGCCGATATGTGCTTTTGCTCCGGGAGTGCTTTTCACCCCCTCTTGGGGGTGAAAAAGTATTCGTCCAAAGTAAGTCCGGAAATTGATAAACTGACTAATTTTAAGTAACTTTTGTTCTATAGAGTTTTTGCACTAAGTCAATAGTTTTCGAGTTATGTGCCAGTGAATATGTTAATTTTTTCAACAGAATAACCACACTTTTAGACCGTTTTTTGCAAATAACTCAAATAGTACGTATTTTGTCCAAAAAACATTCGTAGCAAAAATATAGCCTGTAAAAAATTTAAAAAATTGTGTATATATCACGTTTCTATACCTAGTAGAAGCAGAGTTATAGCTAATTAAAAATAGGTTCATATTCGTCAAATTCCAAATGGAATACTTTAACGTGAAACAACCAAAAATGAAGCACCTTTCGGGGAAAACTCATTTCAACTTATTTAAAGTGTTTAAAAAAAGTCATTTTTGTTTTTTAAAAAAAATTTGTAGCATCAAAAGTAAACAAGTTACGCTCAAAATAAAGTTAGTCCCTTTTTTTTTGGTAAAAAAATCGGGAAAATCACCCCCTAATTAGTATCTCAAATGAACTTAATCGTTACGACTTCACAAGTTTCTTGACCCGTGTATGTATTGTTTATATGATCTGTACGTTTCATCGGTTCAAAGTCCTTATTTTTGAAACGGCTGTAGTTAAAAGGGGTTGAACGAGTCACTCATCACGAATGTATGCAAATTTAGAAACACCAAATCTCAATCAATTTTTGTCTAACAGAAAAACAAAAAATACATGATATTCAAAAAAGCAATGCTGACTTTTTTTGTTATTCGAGATTTTTGGTATCTCTAACAATTTTTAAGTTATTTTGAAAAAAAGCATATTTTTCAAGATTAAAATTTTTTAAAATTTTACTTTAAAACCAAATTTTTTCCAAAATAAGCACTTTGAATCGATGAAACTTACAGATCATATAAACACAACATAAGTAAAATAATTTGTGGAGTGGTAACGATATATTTCATTTAAGTTGCTAATTAGGGGGGTGGTCTTCCCGAGTTTTTTTGCCAAAACAAAAGCTGCCAACTTTATTTTAAGCGTAACTTGCTTAAATTTAATACTAGAAACTTTTTATAAGAACAGAAATAAAGCTTTTTTTAAACACTTTAAAAAAGTTATAATGGCTTTTCCCCAAAAAGTGCTTAATTCTTTGGATATTTCACTTCGAAATATTCTATTTGAAATTTGGTGAATATGAATCTATTTCTCATTGGCTATAACTCTGGTTTTACGAGGTCCAGAGACCTAATGCTTACACCATTTTTTTACTTTTTTACAGGCTATATTTTTGCTAGGAACGTTTTTTTCGACAAAATACTTACTTTTTGAGTTATTTGCGAAAAACCGTCTAAAAATGTAGTTATTTTGTTGAAAAATGAACATATTCACTCGCAAATATATCGAAAAGTGTTGACTTGGCGAAAAAGCTGTATAGAACAAAAGTTACTTAAAATTAGTCAGTTTATCCATTTCCGGACTTATTTTAGACTTATATTTTTTCACCCGCAACAGGGGGTGAAAGTCACCTCCAGGGCAAAAGCACACATCGGCACAATATCACTTTTTTTCTTTGACATGTAAGCTATACGTATGCCAAATTTCATGTCAATCCAAGCGGTTCTTTAAAATTTAGAGCAAAAACCGTGAAAGAATGGACTATTTATCAATTTTTATTTTGTTTTCACAAGAAAAACACTTCAGTAATAAAAACTTTGCTATATTTATAGCGAAGAGAATAAATTTAATTAAATAAAAATAATATAATCCTAAAAAGAATTAGTTCAAAACTACAAAGATATTTTGGGCCTGGATCCCGCGTACCAAAAAAAGTTTATTAATAGCAAACTGAAAATTTGTTAATAGCTTAACGGTGTCTAGTCGGACAAACTTTGAAGTATGGGAACACTGGAACAGAGGAAGTTTTAATTGTGGAAGCTTTAATTGTGGAACAGGTGACATTAAGACAAAACAAAATACATGGTCGTCTCAAAACAAGATCGACGGCGAATAAGGCAAAATATTACTATAAACGATCATAACTTCGAAGTGGTTAAAGAATTTAAATATCTAGGAGCAACAATCACAAATGACAACAAATTAGAGCGAGAAGTTGAAACGGGAATAATGGCAGGAAACAGATCTTTATTTGCAATAAAACATCTAATGAAGTCAAAACTTCTTTCACGAGGTGCAAAAATCCAGATATATAAGACCGTAATACGACCAGCAGTCACGTATGGAAGCGAAACATGGACGCTAACAAAAAGAGAAGTAAATAAATTGCTGGTGTAGGAACGTAAAATCTTTCGAATGATATATGGCCCTTGCAGAGACAGCGTGACAAACGAATGGAGGCGCAGATACAACACCGAGTCTATTCGGAAAATAAAATCTAGTCAGATAGATAAAGGCTAATAGACTCAGATGGGCAGGGCATGTGATACGCAGTAACGACAGTCACGTTATAAACAATGTGTTCTGGGAAAGGCCAGATGGAAGAAGGTCTGTAGGGCGGCTTAGAAAAAGGTGGAAAGATGCAGTCAAAGAAGATCTAGAGAAAACGGGAGTGCGACAATGGGAATTAGTGGCACAGGACCGACAAGCATGGAAGGCAATAGTAAACGCGGCAAAGACTCACGAAGAGTTGTAGCGCCATCGATGATGATGATTAAAAATGTTGAACTTTAAACTACGAAAACGTTCCATGTATTTTGTCGGACAGAACTTCCAATTGATTTGTTGCCATTTCATTAAAACCTCATGCAAAAATCAGACTGGTATTTATCACCAACTGGGCATTTTAATAAGTCCAACACGAAAAACATGTCAAATGACAACAATTAAATTGGTGTTAAATAGCAGTCTGATTTTTGCTTGAGAGTTTAATGAAACGGTAACACATCAATTGGAAGTTCTGTCCGACAAAATACATGGGGCGTTTTCGTAATCTGACGTTCCAAATTTTTAAACTGTTCCACAATTAAAACTTCTCCCGTTGCAGTGTTCCCGTACATCAAATTTTGTCCGACTAGACACCGTTAAGCTATTAACAAATTTTTAGCTTGCTATTAATCAACTTTTTTTGGTAAGCGGGATCCAGGCCTATTTAGAAGTCACTCCTTTTTAGTTTTGATCAGTGTATTTTCAACCGAAATTGTGGTTAAGTCTCGTTAAAGATAGTAAATAAACTATTGACTTTATGTTAGCATTATTTGAGATATGGGGGTGTTGACTATTCTCTCTACCACTCTCTCAAATTAAGCAACTCATCTTTGTCGGGACGGTTTCATTGTTGGACAGAAAAGGGGTTTCAGATCTTTCTCAGTCTCCGAGAAGCATCTAATTGACCATTAATTTCTCAGCATGGCTTTGCATGCCCGCATAACACACTCTAATTGCTTAACTTGTCTAAGTACCGAATTTATCTCAAAGCGAAGATGACGTAATTTGTTCGATTACACGAAACAGAGTTAGTGGAAGGGTTTTAAACAGTGAATATTTCAGTTGTGGCAAAATTAAGTAAAATGAAGTATATACAGAGAAAAAACACAAACACTAATCATATTGTTGCACTTTTTAAAACCAATATTTTTTCAAATATCCACTTGTTCACAAGATTTTAAAGTAAAGACAAATATAAACTTCAAAAACTCAAATACTACTGCTCTTTAAATTGTGAACTCTCTATGTCAGAGGTTCTTAATCTGTGGTACATGTACCACTGGTGGTACATATCATTATTGGCGGTGGTACACAAAACACAGAAAATTTTAAAATAGTAGTACTTAGTAAGTATTGATAATACAATTTTAAAATATAGGTGGTACCAAATATAATAAAAATAACTATAGGTGGTACATCACTTAAAAAGTTGAGAACCGCTGCTCTATGTTATTATACATTTTCAGGCGCTCCAATCCAGTCCAGTTTCTGTGAAGAATATGGACTAAAAATGAACATAAAAAAGACCAAATATATGATAATAAAGGGTTTATAAATATAAATACCTAGGAACCTGGATTTCAGAGAAAAATGATCAAACAACAGAAATAATTAGAGATGCATCAAGTCAAACTAGTTTGATTTTATTCAACAAACTTGACTTGACTTGAAAATCAAACTTTTTTTGTAAAAAAGTTTGACTTGACTTGATTTCGATATCTTTATGTTTGACTTGAAATCAAACTTCTTCAAACAGTTTGAAGTTTGAATATCATATTGGCAACGTGTTTACTTCCAATTCTAATTGAGAGCGTACGGATTTTGTTGTGACTTATTTGGATAGGTCTGAATCTGTACTCTGCTACTCCGCAAATTAGTTTGTAGTTCATATTTAGACGTCCATGTTTTACTTATTTATTACGTTCGTTTTGAAGTGTGTGACGTTGGGAGATAATATCTGAATTTGGATATTTTTCGGTTTAGAATAAGTACCAGAACAAATTTAGTCTGATATTGAAGGTATTCCCACTGCAAAAATTTAGAGAAACAATCTGTAGTCGAAGCAGTATTAATTAAGAAAAATAAATATACTGATTTATTTGGTGTTGCGGCAGGTAGGGCTTACAATACCGAGCGAAAATCTCAATACCGGTATTTGGTATTTAAAATTTCAAATACCGGGATCCCGGTATTAAAACCGGTATTATGAATAAAAAATATACGCGTTATATTTATACTATCCTCAGTTGTTATATCGACTTGTTATTAAATAATATATGAAACCTATTACATTTTGTTTTGAAATGAGTAGATGTTGTTTATAACATTCCTAGAGAGTAGAAATATATAGATACAAAAAATGTGCAAATAGAAAAACTATATATTTGGTTCTAGGATAAATTTTGCATATAATAGGATAGTACTTTTACTCATGAAATTTGCTATTTGTAAATTAATTTATCTTTAAAATATATTAATACAAAGATTAACTTACTGTGACAAATATTTTATATGGATTACTCTGTATTTAGACCGCTATATATTTTCAGTTATTATTAATAATTCAGAAAATAAGTGAGCCTAATTTATACACCACAATATACAAAAAAATGAAAAATAGATCTGAAAATGTAAAAACAATTCTGATTAATAAATCTTTCGGCTTATTTATAAAATAAAGTAGTCTAATTTTAAATATTTAAGAATTTTTGAACTCAATTTTAAGAACTCATTTTATATATTTGTATACACGAGATTTAATAATTTGGTTGTAGAAGCTGATATGTATCACCGTTCGCCTTAAATTAACGATATTCACGCTTTTAGAAAGCGATATACTTGACTTGTATGTGTAATGAATGTGTTTAATAAATATTTTTTACAATGATATTTGATATTGGTAATTTATCTTCAAAAATAATTTCATGTAATAGCAAAAAATATCTTAGAAGAAAGTTTATTGTGCATCAATTCCATTTTTATAAATTAAGCTAATACCGAAATACCGGTATTTTTATTATAAATACCGGTATCGAATACCGAAAAATATCGTCCGGGATCCCGGTATTCGGGATCCCGGAATCCCGGTATTGTAAGCCTTAGCGGCAGGTGATTTCAAAACAATAAAAATGGCAAAGTGCATACATATAGTCCGTCCGCTATAACTTTTCCCATGCGGTACGATTCATTTTCAGTCAAATTAAGTCAAAACAGAAAGTGAAACGTACGCCGATGTGTGTTGTATATAGTATACAGTATACAAAATGTATATACACATCGACGTTCGTTTCAATTTATGTTTTGACTTAATTTGATTGAAAATGAATCGTACCGCATGGGAAAAGTTATAGCGGACGGACTATACTTCTATTATCTAAAAATAAAAAACAGCGTTACAAATTCACAAACAGTGAACTAATTCTTTAAAAGGACGGCGCTACGCATACTCGACAAAGCGCCATTTCTTTAAAATCGAGATAACAGCGGATTCTGGTGACGCATAGCTAAAACTATCTTGGAAAAATCCCTGTTATTGTCACGTTAACGGTTACTAAGAAAAACAAAAATAAACCAAGCGACATTTTGTCTATTAAGGGTTTTTAGTTTTGCATAACAAGACTATATTCATAACTGCCATATATTCATAACTGCCATTCATAACAGTTTCGCAATTGTAGACTATAAGCGCCGACTAACCGTCTTTAGTCTGTTTATGCTAAACTAAGCGTTTGGCCAGAATAACATTTTTGTCCCGATTAATGTACACATTGAAGTTTCGGTAAAAAAATTATGGAATTTTTTTAAAGTGAAAATGTTGTGTTTGTATTTAATTAATGTTGTTCTGAAGCTATTTTCTTGTGGCATTTTTATAATAAATTACTTTTAATGGGAAATAAGCCACAATTTTACCAAAAAAATGATTTTATTAACGTTTCGAATAGTGATGAGCGAGACTGGTCTTGGTCTTGCGGTCTTGGTCTTGGTCTTGCAGCAAGACCAAGACCAAGACCAAGACCAAGACCGCCTTTTGGTTGCAAGACCAAGACCAAGACCAAGCTTGCAAGAACAAGACCAAGACCAAGACCGAACCTTGCAAGACCAAGCAAGAACAAGACCAACCTGCAAGACTCTTGCACTTTTTTGAGAAAAATTGGTTTTTATTATTTAACTTTATTTTTTAGTTCAATAATATACAGGGTGAGTTTTTAGTGTGGGATCGGTCGATAACTCCATTATGGTATAAAATATCGGGAAAAGTTATTTAAAAAAAATGTAGGCAATGATACTCTCCACGCTTGGAAAATATGTCCATTTATACAGGGTGATCAGTAACTGCGTGGTATATCAAACATATAATTTTTTAAATGGGACACCCTATATATTTTTTCATATTTATATTCCCCTCATAATTCTTGTTCATATAATATATGGTTTTGCATTACTATACAGAGTATTTAACAAGTTATGACCATTTTTATTTCGAAATCACTATGAGATTAACACCCTGTATATAAAGAAGTAATTCGTAGACAATAATTTGTTTTATGTAATAAGATAAACAATATACTGTAGTTTTTAAATTAAGTCCAATTCACATCATTGACGAATATTTGTATACAGGGTGAACTACAAAACCAAATTACGATTTTCTCTATTTTTTTAAATGGATCACCCTATATTTTACTTTTCAACATTATTGTATTTAATATACTCTTTCATTTTTATATAGCATTCCCTATATCTAAACTGATTGCTTTCCGAGATATTTTTAGTTTTCTTCAAATTTCGGGAATACATTCAATTTTTCTAGTAGAAATAAGTTAGTATTGAGTGATAATTAAACAACATTATTTTTATTAGATAAATAACTAACACAAAATATAAACCATAGCAATATGCAGTGAATATACCAATAAATGTGATATTAAGAAATTATCATATTTCCCTAATATACAAGAATCGTAAAATTCCTACAAAAAAAACTTTGTATTGTATATAAAAATATAACAAGATTACTTTTATTCAATAAATAACTTACATGAAATATAAATCAAAACAATATACTACTGATGTAACAGTTTTTAGATTGGTATATCAACAGCATTCTAAGCCAAGAATTTTTTAGTAGAACATTCAGTTTTATAAGCACTTTTAAACTACAAAACAAAATTACGATTTTCTCAATTTTTTTAATAGATCACCCTATATTTTATTTTTTGAAATATTGTATTTATGATACTCTTTCATTTTTATATAGCATCTCCTATACCTAAACTTATTAGTTTCTGAGATATTTTTAGTTTTCTTCATTTGCCGGGAATACATTCAATTATTCTTATAAATATAAATAACTTAACAAATAACTATTATGTAATAATATAACAAATATTTTCATTCAATAAATAACTAACAAAAAAATAATAAACCATAACAAAATTTAATGAATGTACCAATTAATGTGATGTTAAGGATATAAGTCTAAAGTAAATGTTGAAAATGACCACTTTCAACGTCTATGCCATTTTGTAACCGATATTCAAATGACCGAGCCACATTTCTAATATTTTTGTAATTCAATATTATTAAAAGCTTCTTTTATTCTATTTTTCATATCATCAAGCGTTGTTGGATGCTTCTGGTATACAAGGTTTTTTATATAGCCCCACTTGAAAAAAATCAATTTTGGAAGAACTGGAGCACCCTCGTATAAAAACCTCAACCGTAAAAAAATGTGGACCAATCACATAATCTCTAACAATATCACCTTAAACATTTATAGATCACCTAGTTTGAGTGTTAACAAAGTAGGGATTTCTTATTGATGCATATTAATGAAATTTAATATGAAAATTACATTATTAATAACTGCGGGTCACAATCTGCTATTAGGAATGTGTTACTAAAAACTTCTTGGCTTAGAATGCTGTTGATATAATAATCTAAAAACTATTAAATTAGTTGTATATTGTTTTGATTTATGTTTTGTGTGAGTTGTTTATTAAATAAAAATAATCTTGTAATTTTATTATACACAACATACCTATATTTTTTTTTGTAGGAATTGTATGATTCTTGTATATTAGAGAAATATGATAATTCCTTAATATCACATTTATTGATACATTCATTGCATATTGCTATGGTTTATATTTTGTGTTAGTGATTTATTGAATAAAAATAATTTTGTTTAATTATCATTCAATACCAACTTATTTCTACTAGAAAAATTGAATGTATTCCCGAAAGTTGAAGAAAACTAAAAATATCTCCGAAAGTAATAAGTTTAGATATAGGGAATGCTATATAAAAATGAAAGAGTATAATAAATACAATATTTTTGAAAAATAAAATATAGGGTGATCCATTTAAAAAAATAGAGAAAATCGTAATTTGGTTTTGTAGTTCACCCTGTATACAAACATTCGTCAATGATTTCAATTGGACTTAATTTAAAAACTACAGTATATTGTTTATCTTACTACATAAAACAAATTATTGTCTATGAATTACTTCTTTATATACAGGGTGTTAATCTCATAAGGATTTAGAAATAAAAATGGTCATAACTTGTTAAATACTCTGTATAGTAATGCAAAACCGTATATTATATGAATAAGAATTATGAGGGGAATATAAATATGAAAAAATATATAGGGTGTTCCATTTAAAAAATTATATGTTTGGTATACCACGCTGTTATTGATCACCCTGTAGAAAGGGACATATTTTCCAAGCGTGGAAAATATCATTGCCTACATTTTTTCTAAATAACTTTTTTCGATATTCTATACCGTAATGGAATTATCGACCGATCCCGCACTAAAAACTCACCCTGTATATACTGACATTGTAAGAAACAATATCGAATTTTTAAAATACATAATATTTTGGTTATATTTTTAAGTCGTTTTGATTAAGTCAAACGGTTTGCATTTTCTCAACCTTCAAAGTGTCCAAGGCAAGTTTTCAAACGGCGACAGTTCAAGGACAATTCAAATTACTTGTGAGACAAAAAAATGTAATTATATATAGGGTAATCCATTTAAAAAGAAATGCAATTAAAAACGGTTTTTATGTACCAGTAGTTTTCGCTTTTCTGTCTAATAAAAATAAGTACTGACACTTATTTCAATTCTTTTCGCATAATCGAGGAAAAATTTAGGTCGTTAAATTTAAAATTAATACAAAAAATATCATAATAAATTTTAATGCTGTGAAAGCATTGTGGCCTGAATAAAAGATAACTGGTTGTCGATTGTAATGTGTCAAGCTTGGTATCGCAAAATCCAAAGCTTAGGTTCAGTTTCTGAATATAATGACAAAAATTCCGATACTGGGAAATTTTTAAAATTATTTTTTGGATTAATTTTTTACAATCAACGAAAGTTGGAAGTTGAATTATTTGTGAAAATCCCGGATGACAAACGCGTAAAGAAGTTTACTGATTTCATAGCTGAAAACTATTTGGAAGAATCTAGGTTTTCCCCAGAAAGGGCCAGTACTACAAACAGTATGTGCCGCACTTGAAATGCATGCGCATCATTTCAGTGTGTTTTAAATTCTAGTTTTTACTACCCACATCCGAATATTTTCAACTTTTTAAATGTCGTAATGGGTATTCAATCCAAAAATATGTGAAAATAAAAAGTGCGAATAACTCGTGTTACGAGAGCAATGTAGTTTAAATAAAATTAAAGAACTGCAAGATAACAAATTACAGAATTAAGCGTTTATAACTCCCCATTAGGTATAGTTATTATGTTGTAGTATTAGGTCTATAAATAGATATGGTAAATATGAACGTATTTACTAAAAAGTATGTTTTAGTTAGTTTATAAAAAAAGTTAATTATATTAAATAATGATTAAATAGAGTAAAAAATATTTGATTTTTGTGTTCTCTTAAAAAAATTTAATTTATATTCTTAAATTTGACCCTCGTAGGATAAATACCACAGTGTTCGAGTGAAAGGAGCAGATCATTATCTGTTAACAACTATAAACTGTTTATCCCTTTTCGTAAAATCCGTGAATTGAAGGTCCTCGACCATTTGTGGCACCTTTAAGAAGCTCTTTTTCTTTAGCATTTTATTAAAATACAGGGGCAATAAACAATAATCCAGACTCAAGACGTGGTCTGAAGGCAGGCGGCAGGTATCGACAGCATGCAAAACACAACGTGACAAAACCGAAGGCCGGCAATTGCAACAAGGGTTGTAAATGCAGGTTTTTCCTACTAATAAACATTACCATTATAAAAATATACTCTAGTCTCTTTATATAGAGAGAAATAATTAGGTCATTAGGTGAATGTATAATGTTAAAATTGGTATCCGTTTGAAACTACATTCTACATTCTGTTAAAATTTTAAAGCAAATAGTTTCATTCTTCACATCTTTATTTATTTCAATGTACGTTTTATTCGAAATTGTTTGGTTCAAATTATTACTACTAAAAAAGCAAGACCAGCAAGACTCTTGCAGCAAGACCAAGACCAAGAACAAGACCGGCTAGTGCAAGACCAAGACCAAGACCAAGACTGCCGTTTAGCTGCAAGACCAAGACCAAGACCAAGCTTGCAAGAATAAGACCAAGACCAAGACTAGCCTGGTCTTGGTCTTGTTCTTGTTTTGCTCATCACTAGTTTCGAAGCCCAAATCGGGTTTCGTTGTCAAAATACAAAATACTACATTAATAAAATCATTTTTTTGGTAAAATTGTGGATTATTTCCCATTGAAAGTAATTTATTATATTTAATTAAATTGGAAAATACAAATAATCTATATAAAATCTCTATATTATATCTAACGTGCTATGTACTAAGAGTATGGTATAAGGCTTAAATGGACCTTTCGGGATTCTTCTATATTTTGAATTTTGAATGTTTGTTAATTATTTCTGTACTAAGAGTATAAGTCAATACCCTGTTTTTCATGTATAAATATTGATTTTATTCCAACAGTACAACTTTTCAAATAATTTCAAAAGTCTGCTTTGTATTAAGAGTACAAACAAGTCAACGTATACTGTTAGTACCTTCCGCTTTCACTTTACGCAGCTTGACTATACCACTAGACTTCACACCACATGTCACAATATTCTGGGTCTTTTGTATTGAAAAAATGTAGGTAATCCAAATTTCACCATAAAATTTCTAGGAATTAACATGCTCAAAAAGGGGTTGGTACGAAAACAGATTTTTGAGGTTCTTTGTTTTCTTCCTTTTGAACTTTCCTAAACCTTTTTTATGACTTTCTTTCTGTCGTTGAAGACGGTGCCGCTGTTTATTGTTATCGGTTAGAAAAGCAGAAAATTATAAAAATAGCTAGATCCCATTTAAACCAAAAACTGTTCATTTAGTATTTTTTTTTATTTAATTTTGTTGTGCGTGCTTAATAGCTATTTGTATAACAAGGGAGGAAAGTGCTACTTTTCCTCCCGAGAATGAAGTTTACTTATGCAGTAGTCATATTACTATGCAGTAATCATTCAAGGGAGGAAAAGGCACTTTACTCCCATGTTATACATATGGTTTTCCACCTCCCTCAAATTAATAAGAAGTCATTTTTCATTTTTACAACAAGTAGGTACAATATAACTGTTAACTGTCAAATATAAGTCAAATTATTGATGGATTCGACCGTTACTTGATGGAAGTTCATTTTATCTCACAATAAAACACTGAAAAACGTTTGTTTTCTATACTTCCACAAAATTTATTACAACTATGTTATTACTACAACTATGTTATTACTACAGCTGTTTCGGCAAAGTGCCTTTCTCAAGACTATGTTATTACTACAGCTGTTTCGGCAAAGTGCCTTTCTCAAGTCAAGAAACAGCTGTAGTAATAACATAGTTGTAATAAATTTTGTGGAAGTATAGAAAACAAACGTTTTTCAGTGTTTTATTGTGAGATAAGTCAAATTATTAATGTAATCATTGTTAAATCAAACTAACAATTTACTGTTTTTTACCATTCTGCAAAATACAGAGTGTTTTATAAATAAACGTTAAAATGTATAGATACTTACGTAATAGAAAATAGATACTGTACAGGTCGTCAATAAATTATATTTCATGAATGAAATACCATGATGTCACTTTTACTTTTCCTCCCTAGGGAGGAAAAGTACAACTTTGCTCCCTACAATCAGGTCCGGAAAAGTATACTTTCGGTAGAGGTAGGTGGAAAAATAGTTTACTGTGAAAGTATCAGTGTTCTATTGTACATGATTTTTAAAAATGAGTAGAGGGAAACAAATAGGTACTAAAATTATTGGAACTAAAGGATGATTTATATGGCACTCAATGTATTATTAAATTTCTTATCTTAATTGGCAACTGACATGTCTATCTCAACAAAAAAATATATCTACGAAATAAATTATTTTTCAAACTCTTTCAAACTAGTTTGACAAACAGTTTGAATTTTCAAACCTGTACGATTGACCAGTTTGACTTGACTTGAATTATTTGTTAGAGGGATTGACTTGAGTTTGACTTGAAATTAAGTCAAACTCAAGTCAAGTTCAAACATTCAAGTCAAACTTGTGCAACTCTAGAAATAATGACCAGAATAGAAATAGTCCAGGAACCGAAGCTTTTCACCTAATAGCAATTTTTACAGAAGGGATCGATTTGCTTGAACATTTGAGGATAAGTAATGGATAGTCCAAGGATCAAAATCTATATGATGCTAAAAGGCGCTTTTACCATGGGAGTGGTTGCCGCCTTATCTCGGGGGTGTAAATTTTTTATTATGTTTTGACCGCAAAAGTTGATAAAAACGTTAATTCTAAGCAAAAAATGTTCGATACATTCTTTTGATAAAGTTAATAGTTTTCGATTTATTTGCTATCGAAAATGTGAGTTTTACATCGAAAAAATCAATGTTTTTCGATATACTCAATGTACGATTCACTCAATTTTTGCCGTAGAAAAAATTTTTTCAAAACAAGTTCTTAGTAATTAAATAACCTACAATTTTATATTTAAACATTTTTTCGTATCTCTGATGCTAAATATTAAGGGAAATAACGTATGTTCTGAAAGATTTGGCACAAAATATTTATCCAATTTTTTTGTTAATGAAGAAATTTATTTAAACACTAACTAGTTATCTTAAATTTCAACTCAATGTTTAACCAAAATATACTTTCAAATTATGTTGAGTGGTCCATTCTTCTCTACTAGATGGTCAAAATTGCACCAGGCTCGATTCAGTTTTGGGTTTAGCCATTCGAAAATATATAATTGAAAACTCACTCAGCCAAATTTTCAAGTCCCTAGGTGCACCGGGGGGTCCGCTATAGAAAAAAACGTGTTATTTAACATTTTTTTCCAGACGCTATATTGCTGCAAAAATCTGAAAAAATTAATGAATGCGTATCTTAACAACACAAAGCCACCTGATTTTTTTGAGATTTTTAGGTTCAAAATTGAGTGCAGAAAAAATTTTTGAAATTTTCAAAAAATTTTTAGGTTATGTTGTAAATTTTTCGCCAACTTTAAAACATTGTTTTTTGTGTATTTTTTCCATTCTTTCGAATGGCATAAGCATAATTATCATTTTCGACGTGGAACATACCTAAAAATCGAAAAAACTGTTATCGAAAAACTCATAAACTCAACAACATACAGCTAAATTAATCATCATTTACATTTTTATATGTATTGTTACATTTACAATCAAAATCAGCTATTAGAACTTATTTTTTTTTCTACAGCATGCTCAAAAACCCCGTTCTTCGGCGTTTTTACTAAATATCCTCAGAAATCAGTAAAAAAAATAATTCTTTTAACGTTTAAAAAATTAAAATTTTGTTGTTCTCGATAGAATGTAATACAATTAATTCTTAAATCAATTATTTTTTTGTTTTGCACGATTGTTTGAATTTCATATATAATAATATCGTTCCACTAAGGGTACCCTGCCATAGGCTTATAAAAAAAATCAATAAATTAATTTTTTTAACGTTTTAACATTTAAAAAATCAAATTTTTGTAGTATTCGATAGAAAATGTTGCCCTTTTATAAAAATTCTTGTTGCGGTTGTGATTTTCAAAGCGCGCTAAGGTTAAAAAAAACTCAGCACTTTGGTGCCGTACGCAAGGAAGCGCTTCTAGCTACGTTTTTGGAAAAAACTCAGGATAAACCAGTCCTCAAGTACCCGCCGCGCGCCGTTGAAGCCACTAACTACTTATATATATAAAAATGGGGTTGAAGTTTATTGGGTATCCAGCTGAATAAAACCAAGTGGTACTCTGTTTAACAAAACGTTATATTTCGCTGATTTTCATCAGCATCATCAGACGAAAGCTACAATATTTAAAAATGGTACAATTTTATAGTATGGTTTTTTACAATTTTTATCTTACCTAATTGAGGTTGATGGTATTTAGATGATATTTAGATGACATCGAGATATTCATTATATAATATAATTTTATTCAGCTGGATACCCAATAAACTTCAACCCCATTTTCATCTAAAAAGTCAGCTGTTATTTAAAGGATATATATATATATATATATATATATATATATATATATATATATATATATATATATATATATATAATCGGTTTAAAACGTCCTCCGACGTCTTCCGATGCCCAATCTCCATGCATCTCTATCTTCCCAAAGGTCTTCGTCTAAACCTCTCTCTCGGATCTCTCTGTCTATTCCTTCTCTCCAGCTCTTTCTGGGTCGGCCTCTTTTTCTCTTTCCATGTGGTGACCAATCTAGAATCTGTTCTGGCATTCTCTGCACATGTCCATGACTAACTACTTACGTAATAAAAATATTTTTAAAATAATAAAATAAGAAAATCTACGGTTTCATTTTGATTAAAAAATAAAAAAATAATAAATAAAAAAAATATTTTTATTAAACTTTAATGAGGAATTATTATTTAAATAAATAATTATTAAATTATTTGAATTACTTAATTGATTAAATAGTGCAACCTAAAGAGTGCAGAGTGTTTAAAGGGATTAATAAATTAATTATTAAAAAGTTACTACACAATGATGAAATTACAAAATTCAAATTAATATACAGCATGGTGCAAAGAAAGGAATAAATTCGTTATTTCGTAAACTGGCGACTTTCGGAAAAATACCGAAACGGGTCGAGTGTGATACGAGTGACGTCATCCATCTGGGTGTGATGACGTAATCGATGATTTTTTTAAATGAGAATATGGGTCGTGTGGCAACTCATTTCAAAGAATATTCAGTTGTCTATTCATTAATATAAACACTAACACAATTATTTATACAGGGTGACCAAAAAAATTTGAATTAAATTAATTGACATAAAAAGAAGAATTTAAGTAATGTATTTACTTCAAAATATATTTTACTGCTGTTAGAAAACAGAAGAAAATGTTTGAGATATAAACATTGCTTTTCACTTAAATTCAATATTCAAGCCAGCTCCTGCCAGCCACCTCCCTCTGCCTCTTGTTATTTAAGCGAAAAGCAATGTTTATTTTTCGAATAAACATTTTTTTCGGTTTTCTGAAAGTAAAATATATTTTGAATTAAATAAATTACATACATTATTTTTTTTTGCATATTAATTTATTTAAAAAAAATTTGGTCACTCTGTATAAATAATAAGGGTAAAGTTTCCATTGTTTTCAATCTGGTTGGATGTAGAGTAATATTTTTGATGTTATTTTATGTGCTATTAGATTGAAAACTTAGTCCTTTCTAATAATGGTAATGTTTATACTACTGAATAGAGAATTGAATAACCTTTCGAATAACCAAATTATAGTTAAGTCCCAGTAATTGGCTGTGTACCACAGTTAAAAAACTTACACATAAATAAAAAACTTCGGTTTGTATAATGGTATAAAATTCTATTAAAAAACTCTAACAAGAAGTAAAACCACTTCTATGTAAATTGGTATATTTATTAAAACTTAAAAATCCCAATGGATTGAATAAAATATGTCCAATTCAGAACGTTTTCAGACCTATCGGTCCATCATCAGTGAATCTACAATAAAATAAGTAATCCCACCATTAGAATTGAAAGATGGTTGAAAATTTTTTTTTTTTTAAAAAAGCTAAAAATATGGTTAGATTACTTACGTGCATACTTGCTAAATAGCCCCAGAACCAAACAATGGTTGAATTTAAAATTCGATTTACATTATTTAAAAATAATATTCAACAGGCTAAACGCCGATGTTACAGGATATTGCCTATGGGAACATGGTGAAACCCTACCAAAACCTCAATCAACCATCTTAGGCCAACTTTGACTATAAAGTGACACTAGTGTGTATGGAACTGTTTGAAGTGACATTGACAGTAGAGAAAAAGGTAGTCGGTTTTACAGTTAATTAACCAATAGGTCATGACCCACAACAAATGATAAAAATTTTAATATCTGAAAATGTCTAACATTTTAAATCTATTGGTTATTGAAAAGAACTTGTGATATTCAAAATTAATTTAGAAAATAAGATTATTTATATTGACTGTATACCATAACATTAGATTGATCAAATAGATAGAAAGAAAGTTGAGCTGCTGTCAATAATGATAAAAAGATAAAAATAGATGAAGGTGAGAAAAAGAAAGAATCAGTATTAGTTAGAATGTTATTGTACAAAATGAATAAATTGGTAGGCAATTTAATCTAGTCTATATTGTATTGGTGGTTGTATATGTAAAAGGAAAATATTGTTATTTAAAAATAAATGTAAATTTTTGTAAATAATGGATTTGAGTTAGGATACAGTCAAATAATTAAAAGTGTGTAATATGTGAATGAAAAAGAATTGTAATTATTATGAGATGTTTTATTTTTTTAATTTTATTTCAAAAGTTTTGAGAGAATTCTTGTGACAAAGTGAGGGTATGTGAAGTTAGAGATAAAGAAAAATATGATTATATCTGTTAAGTCCAGTTGATACACGAATGAAATTAAAATGAAAATAATATTGAAAGTGTACTGAATAAAATAAAACCAAAGTAAGAAAAAGAATATTGATATAATTTAATTGTAATGATAATGGATCTGAATGTGAGAACTGAAATTAAGTGATGTGATGTTAGTTAGACAGGTAAAAATTTTCTTGGAAAAGTCAAAGACAAAAAGTAGAGGGCTGTGGTGTAGGGTATAAAGACAAGAATTTTAAGGGAAAGAGAGGGATAAAGAAAAGATAAGGTGTGGAATTAAACTGAACGAAGTAATGAAATGAAAAAGAAGTAAAAAGATAGTAGGGTGAATTAATGAGGTGATGGTTAATAGGGTTCAGTAGTTAATAATGTTAGTCGGGTAAAGGAGTTTGAAACAGTGAAGGATAGAGGAAATTTTGAAAAAGAAGGGAGAGAAAGTTGAGAGAGAAAGAATAGGATAAAAAGAGGAAGTTGAAAAATAGGAATTATGAGAATAATTGGCGGTAATTAGTTGTCCCCATTCACCGCCAATTATTCTCATAATTCCTATTTTTCAACTTCCTCTTTTTATCCTATTCTTTCTCTCTCAACTTTCTCTCCCTTCTTTTTCAAAATTTCCTCTATCCTTCACTGTTTCAAACTCCTTTACCCGACTAACATTATTAACTACTGAACCCTATTAACCATCACCTCATTAATTCACCCTACTATCTTTTTACTTCTTTTTCATTTCATTACTTCGTTCAGTTTAATTCCACACCTTATCTTTTCTTTATCCCTCTCTTTCCCTTAAAATTCTTGTCTTTATACCCTACACCACAGCCCTCTACTTTTTGTCTTTGACTTTTCCAAGAAAATTTTTACCTCTCTAACTAACATCACATCACTTAATTTCAGTTCTCACATTCAGATCCATTATCATTACAATTAAATTATATCAATATTCTTTTTCTTACTTTGGTTTTATTTTATTCAGTACACTTTCAATATTATTTTCATTTTAATTTCATTCGTGTATCAACTGGACTTAACAGATATAATCATATTTTTCTTTATCTCTAACTTCACATACCCTCACTTTGTCACAAGAATTCTCTCAAAACTTTTGAAATAAAATTAAAAAAATAAAACATCTCATAATAATTACAATTCTTTTTCATTCACATATTACACACTTTTAATTATTTGACTGTATCCTAACTCAAATCCATTATTTACAAAAATTTACATTTATTTTTAAATAACAATATTTTCCTTTTACATATACAACCACCAATACAATATAGACTAGATTAAATTGCCTACCAATTTATTCATTTTGTACAATAACATTCCAACTAATACTGATTCTTTCTTTTTCTCACCTTCATCTATTTTTATCTTTTTATCATTATTGACAGCAGCTCAACTTTCTTTCTATCTATTTGATCAATCTAATGTTATGGTATACAGTCAATATAAATAATCTTATTTTCTAAATTAATTTTGAATATCACAAGTTCTTTTCAATAACCAATAGATTTAAAATGTTAGACATTTTCAGATATTAAAATTTTTATCATTTGTTGTGGGTCATGACCTATTGGTTAATTAACTGTAAAATCGACTACCTTTTTCTCTACTGTCAATGTCACTTCAAACAGTTCCATACACACTAGTGTCACTTTATAGTCAAAGTTGGCCTAAGATGGTTGATTGAGGTTTTGGTAGGGTTTCACCAGGTTCCCATAGGCAATATCCTGTAACATCGGCGTTTAGCCTGTTGAATATTATTTTTAAATAATGTAAATCGAATTTTAAATTCAACCATTGTTTGGTTCTGGGGCTATTTAGCAAGTATGCACGTAAGTAATCTAACCATATTTTTAGCTTTTTAAAAAAAAAAAAATTTTCAACCATCTTTCAATTCTAATGGTGGGATTACTTATTTTATTGTAGATTCACTGATGATGGACCGATAGGTCTGAAAACGTTCTGAATTGGACATATTTTATTCAATCCATTGGGATTTTTAAGTTTTAATAAATATACCAATTTACATAGAAGTGGTTTTACTTCTTGTTAGAGTTTTTTAACTATATGGTATACAGCCAACCTAGGGAACTTCCCTTTTAGTCTATTAAAAAACTTTTTAAAAAGTCATCCAAATAGATTATAGAAAAACATCACAACATTTTCTATCTAGTCAGATCATCTTCAGTGACATTCTGTTTAGTTACTGAAACTATAGTCCGCTAGTTGATATATTATTATGTAGTCTTCAAAATTACATAATTATTTATTAAAATTTCCCATATAAATAGCTAATCATAAAAATGCCAAAGGAAATAGCTTCAGAACAACATTAAAATTATACTTTCGAAATGCGGCACAATGTCGATATAAATGGATTTTACTAAAGCTCAAAAGCAGCATGGCTTCCCTGCTCGAAAAACTGAAGGGGTACTTGTCACAACGAGTTCGAGGTCAAGACGGAATTCGGTCTGTGTCACTCGTCTTGACATTCCAAAAGTATAATTTTAATAAAATTTTTATTTTAATAAAATTATGTAATTTTAAAGACTACATATCAACTAGTGGGCTAGTTTAAATTACTACACAGAATGTCACTGAAGATGATTTGACTAGATCGAAAACATTCTGGATGTTCTTGGATGACTTTTTTAAAAGTTTTTTAATAAAATTTTATACCATTATACAAACCAAAGTTCTTTACTACTACGGTTTTTCAAATAACCGTAATTCTCATTAAAAAAATTCATCGATTACGTCATCGCGCCCAGATGGATGACGTCACTACTAGTATGATATATATGTCAAAAAATCACAATTAAAAAATCGACCTCTTTCGGGATTTTTCCTTAGAGTCGACAGTTTAATAAATAACGAATTTATTCTTTTCCTTTGCATCATACTGTATATTAATTTGAATTTGAATTTGTAATTCCATGAATACATAGTAACTTTTTAATAGTTAATTTATTAATCCCTTTTAACACTGCACTCTTTAGGTTGCACTATTTTTAAATAATTCAAATAATTTAGTAATTTATTTATATAATAATTCCTCATTAACGTTTAATAACACGAATTTAATTACGTAAGTAGTTAGTGACTTCGACGGCAGTACTTGAAGAGTGGTTTTTTTGTATCGAACACTACAAAAATTTTATTTTTTAAACGTTAAAAAATTTTCCTCATGAACGTTTAATAACACGATTTTTATTACGTAAGTACATAGTTAGTAACTTCGACGGCAGTAGTTGAGGAGTGGTTTTTTGTATCGAACACTACAAAAATTTTATTTTTTAAACGTTAAAAAAATTAATTTATTGATTTATTTATAAGCCTATGGCAGGATACCCTTAATGGGACGATATTATTATATATGAAATTCAAATAATCGTGCAAAACAAAAAAATAATTCATTAAGTATTAATTGTATTACATTCTATCGAGAACAACAAAATTTTAATTTTTTAAACGTTAAAAGAATTATTTTTTTTTACTCATTCCTGAGGCTATTTAGTAAAAACGCCGAAAAACGGGGTTTTTGAGCATGCCGTAGGAAAAAAATAAGTTCTAATAGCTGATTTTGATTGTAAATGTAACAATGCATATAAAAATGTAAATGATGATTAATTTAGCTGTATGTTGTTGAGTTTATGAGTCAAAAACTTCCGAAAATTCAAAAAAAAAACAGTTTTTCCGATTTTTAGGTATTTTCCAAGTCGAAAATGATAATGACGCTTATGCCATTCGAAAGAATGGAAAAAATACACAAAACAACAATATTTTAAAGTTGGCGAAAAATTTACAACATAACCTAAAATTTTTTTGAAAACTTCAAAAATTTTTCCTCGGCTCAATTTTAAAGCTAAAAATCTGAAAAAAATCAGGCAGCTTTTTTTGTTAAGATACGCATTCATTAATTTTTTCAGATTTTTTGCAGCAATGGAGCGTCTGGAAAAAAATGTTTTCAAAAAAACACGTTTTTTTCCATAGTGGACCCCCCGGAGCACCTAGGGACTTGAAAATTTGGCTGAGTGAGTTTTCAATTATATATTTTCGAATGGCTAAACCCAAAACTGAATCGAGGTGCAATTTTGACCATCTTATCCCGCTACCTATAGCCTTTCTTCGAATGTCTGTCAGGAGGTCCTGGGCGGAATTTAGATCAATTTCTCTTAGCTGTTCATAAATTTGCCGTCCTAATTGTTCTTCACCTTGGGCTTCCCAGCCTCTATAACAAACTTTCCTAAGCCCCAATATCCTCTATTAGGCGAGCCTGCGGCAAGTTTGAAGAATTATCGTTTTTTGGGAACAAAGGGTATTTGGTGTTATAGAAACCAGTTTTGGGTATCTCTTGAGTAATAGTAGGTCTGAAGGAGTTGCGCATGAGAGTATTTGGGGCACTTACGTTTCTTTAGATATTTAAGACCATTCCTCCTCAATTCCAAGTATATCGTACTCTTAGATCTGTATTGACGAGAGAATCTTTCCAAGATTCCATTCCAAGCTGGTGTTTTGCAATTTTCACCAATTTCTCTGACTTTTGTGCAGAAAATGCGCGGATTTTTCACATTTTGGTAGATTCAGCCATGGTATTCCTTGATCGCACTCCTTTATTGTTATATAAAATATTCTGCATGAATTATTTTCATTCCAAAATATTCTACATGTTTCAGATTTGAGTACCCGCCCACCCAAGTTGTAGATACCTTTTTTTATTTGTAATTTATACATTTTAAAGTGAAAACTTCAAAATAAATAAATCTTAACTGGCAGTAGACAATATAAACAAGCTTTTGTTTCCAAATGCAACTTGATACTATTTTGTTTTCGTTAAAATTAAAGCCAATGAAATTTGTGCACCCGTGTTGAGCTGTCCCCCACTTGCAAAAATTAAAAAACAAATAGCCCTGATTTATGAGCTATTTATGAGCTTTCATATTCCGCACATTAAAAATTTTGAGCTCGTTACACTGAGCAGGAATTTAATGTTTTAGTGGGCACTACTTAAAAATAAGGATATTGAATCGATTTTTGCGGCAGAATTACGAGCTATTTATGAGCTCTTGAAATTATATAGTTTCAATTTTTGAGCTCATCCCCTTCACCCCCAAACAACCCTTTAATTGATTTAACTTAAGAGAAACATGCTGAAAAAATTAAAATATATCGTATCGCGGATATAATTTGTATAGCTTATATATTTGAAGAATAAACTCTTAAATCACGCATTTCGATTATTGAGCTACAACCCCTTCGCAAGAAAACCGGATTAAGAGATAATTTCACTTAACACAACCCTTCTTCCCGGATTAAGCGGTAATTTTACTTAAAATGAATTAGATTAATTATTTGGCGACTACATCGTTTAATAATTTATGAGCTCGCAAAATACACGCATTTCAATTATTGAATTGCAATTTTCTTTCTATAGTGCAGTCACTGATGGTAAAAATCAACTATATCTTCGATTTCAGTGAACCTCCATTCATTTTGACAAAAAATGGTGAGTGGATAGAGGATACCTCAAGAAACAAAAGTAACATGGTACCAACTTTTAGCGGTTTTAGCCTGGGGTAGATATCACCCCTTCTCGGGGGTGAAAATTGCTTTGTTAAAAATAACCCCACAAATCGATAGGGGGACAAATTCTAAGCAAAATAAAGTATTAATTTATTTTAATAACTTTATATAACAAATTTTGCTTATAATTTGTCCTTCAATCTATTTGTGGAGTTATTTTTTATAAAATAATTTTCACCCCCGAGAAGGGGTGGTATCCACCCTCAGGGTAAATGCGCAAGGTGGCACCATGTCACCTTTGTTTCTTGGGGTATCCTCTAACCACTCACCAATTTTCGTGAAAATCGATGAAGGTTGACCGAAATTGAAAGTAATAGCTGATTTTTACCTTCAGTGGCTGCACTATACAAAAGAAATTGCAATTTAATGACCTAATGGCGAGTATTTTGTGAGCTCATAAATTATTTATTAAACGATATGTAGTCGCCAAATAATTCATTTAATTTAGTTTAAGTACATCTCTCTCTTAAGCCGGGAAGACGGGATGGTTTTCTTGCGAAGGGATTGTAGCTCAATAATCGAAATGCACATGATTTAGGAGTTTATTCTTAGAATATATAAGCTATAAGAATTAGGTCAGCGATACGATATATTTAAATTTTTTTAGCATGTTTTTCTTAAGTCAAATTAATTAAAGGGTTGTTTGGGGGTGAAGGGGATGAGCTCAAAAATCTAAACTATATCATTTTAAGAGCTCATAAATAGCTCGTAAGTCTGCCGTAAAAATGGATTCAGTATCCCTATTTTTAAGTAGTGGCTGAGTCAGCCCCCCCCCCACTCACTAAAATATTAAATTCCTGCTCAGTGTAACGAGCTCAAAATTTTTAATTTTCGGAATATGAGAGCTCATAAATCAGCGCTATTTGTTTTTTAATTTTTGCAAGTGGGGGAGGGGGCAGCTCAACAGGGGTAATTTGTGCCAAAACTTTTAGAACATACATTACACAATCTACTGATTTTAATGAAAAAAAAAATGGAAACGTCCTGACACCCCATATGATTTTTAAAAATGAAAGAAGAGGAAAAGGAAAAGGAGAAGCGTCGGGATGTCAGAGAAAAGCGTAGACAAGAGAAACTAGGCAAGGAGAGAAAGAGAAAAAGGGGAAGTCTAGGAAGCTGAAGGAGAAGTGTCGGCAAGAAGAGCAAAATAAGAAGGAAGCACGTAGAAAAGCAGAGGGAGCAATTGTAAATACGTAGTTTATCTCAAATTCACGAAAATTTTTAGTTCGAGGTAAGTCAAATTACTAGCAGAATAGACAGAATATAAAAGAAATGAAGCTTACTCAAGATCTTATTATCGGAAGATTGCCTCCCTGCGAAGAAAATATTTCTTCCCTAACGAACATTGAAAATATGAAAGAAAAATTGGAAAAGTCTATGAAATTGGCTCGTAAAATATTGAGGCTTCAAAGAGATAGCATGCTACTGGGACAACTGTCGAAAGAGGTGACCCAGGTTACACACGTAAGGAAGAACTTTGTCAGAAACTTCAACGAAACTGGGAACCGTCTGCAGAACCGTCCGGGGACTGAGTACACAGTCCTGCAGAAAATAAACGATGTAATCTGCCGCATCCAGTTTTCAGCTGTAAGTAAACCCAAGGTAGTTCATATCGAGAGATTAGCCCCGTACCATGGTACTGAGCCAACTTGTTGGCTTCAATCTGTCCCTGATAAACCAGTTATTTGACATGAATAGCTATAAAAAAAGGAGCAGTGTTACGGCAGTTCCGTGAGATTTATTCCATATAGAAACAGTCCCTTGATGAAAAATAAATTAAAGAAATCTAGAATATTGGAGATTTTACAATTTAATTACTTTTTTGCGTTGTAAATATTAAGCGATAACAATTAAATAATAAATTTAAAGTTACCGGCGAAAGTTGCATTAGTAATCCGCTAGTAGCGACACCAGCGAAGCTCAGAGCGTATAAACATTTTCTGATGTTCCATACATTACTAGACCTTTTGGGATATTTTAATGACATTTCGAAGATTCTAGATTACTTTAATACTTCTTTTTCATCAAGGGACTTTTTCTACATGCAATAAATCTCATGGAACAGTCATACCAATATTTTATTTCTTAACAAAAAATAACTTTCTCTAATTAACTTTTCACTCCCAGCAAATATACGAAATATTGGTTTCATGTTTAAGTGGAATCATCTTCGAAAGTGTGAAAGATCGTTGGCCTTTTGATAACGTTGAAAACATTCGACAAAATTCCAGAATGTAATACATCGAAAAGTAATAACCAACAGACATGCCGTCTCGCAGCGTCGATTTCCGTCGGCGTCGCTGTACAACGACAGCTCTTTCCAGAATTGCGACACCGCGATTTTGCAGGAAGTGTAGAGTGTTATGTCGTTTAAAGGTACACTTACTCCAGGATTGAAGTTATTTTTAGGAATTTTAGGAACTTATTTGCATTACGACGGATCCTTTCAGATTTTACCACTTTCTTAGAGTGTTGGAAAGGCTTACAAAGTATTGCAGTGAGTTCTAATTTGATGTTATAGTGCAGTATCGAAATTATAGTGTATACTGAGTTAGTCTATAAATTATTTAAATAACTCCGGTTTTATAGACACTCACTCAATTCACATAGAACAAAATTGGGGACTACCAGGAAGGAAAAAACATAAAAAAGACATAGATAATAAAGATCTGAGAATAATTCTCAATTTATATTGGAATCAGAAAGGTAACATCAAAATAGAAAATGAGACATCACAAGTAATAGAAATACGTAGAGGAGTACGACAGGGATGCATTTTGGCACCACTGCTATTTAATGTATATAGTGAAAGCATCTGCTAGGAAGCCCTTTTGCAAGAAAACGAAGGAATCGTAATCAATGGAGAGGTTGTAAATAATATTCGATACCCGGATGACACTGTACTAGTTGCAAGAACAGTAGAAGAATTACAACAATTACTTACAAACATACATATTGCTTGCAACATTATGGCAAAAACATCAATATCAAAAAAACCAAGTATATGGTCTTCAGTAAAAACATGACACAACCAGCACATATTAGTATAAACGGCATTCAAATTGAAAATGTATCAAGTAACAAATACTTGAGAACTTTAATAAACGAAGCTGGAGACCAAAACAATGAAATAAAAAGACGCATCGAAATTGCCAGGGCCACCTTCATAAAGATGAGAAAATACTTCTGCAACATAGATATAAGCATCCCTCTACGATTAAGAATGCTAAGTAACAGGCTATTATACGGTGTAGAGGCCTGGACTCTCAAACAGAACAACATAAAAAATATTGAAAGTTTCGAGATGTGGTGCTACCGTCGAATGCTGAAGATAAGTTGGGTTGAAAGAGTCACAAACCTTGAAGTATTACGAAGGATAGGAAAAGACCCAAAAATTTTGTTAACGATCAAACGAAGAAAACTCGAATATCTGGGTCACCTGGGTTTGAATATCAGAGTACATAAATACGCATTACTTCAAAATATAATGCAAGGAAAAATAATGGCGAAACCGATATATTAACACTGAGATGAAGTCAAGAATTTATAAAGCCAGTGTACAAAGTCAACCAAAACCAGCCACAGCACGAAGACTACTGGAAACGGCAGAGATGAGAGTACTGAGAAGAATTACAGGAAATACACTGAGAGATCGAAAGAGGAGCGAAGATATTAGAAGACAATGTAACGTACAGTGTATAAACGAATGAACACTAAATAGAAAAAAAGAATGGAACAACCACATAACCAGAATGGGGGAGACACGTGTGGTCAAAATAGCACGAGATAAATCACCAATCGGCAGAAGTATCGGCCGACCGCGCAAAAGATGGAGTGACAACCTTCCATAAAGGTATCAATCCGCCAATGAATAAGCAGAATTGCTTATAAAGAGGAAGAAGAAGAAGAAGAAATTTACATTATTAAAAGTATTGAAAATAAAAGTTTTCAGTGTTTCATTGTTAGAATTTACAGTATATTGATAGTTTCCCACCTTTGGACGTATGGGAGGAGTAGGTATGTCCACTAAAATTGTCACTGTCGCAAACAGTGCCAATTACTAATAGTTACCAAACTCCTCTGATACGTCTGAAGGTATTATTTTTTTTATTAAAGAAAATTACCGCATCCACCAACAGGTTATTAGCGGCATTACTTGATAAACAAAGGTTAACAATTTTTTTAACAAGTAAAAAAATAACTAGATTTGATACAAAATATTGATAGAAATTAGATAGTTGAGTAAGTCTTTTACTGGACAGTTTTCTCCTAATAAAGCTAGTAGAGTGTTTGGTAGATTGTTCATTGAACGTTCACGTTGATATTTTGGACACTCGATTAACAGATGGGTGACGGTAAGAGGCGTAGCACATAGGTCACACATGGGACGTTCACTGGCCGAGAGTAAATATGAGTGTGTAATCTTGGTGTGTCCTATACGTAGGCGCGTTAGAACCGTTTGAATAAACCTCGAACTAATACTTGTTTTCCACTGTCGTGTATGTGGTTTTACCGATTTTAGTTTAGATTGCGATAGAAACCATTCGCGTTGCCACTGACCGATCACTTTTTGTTTAAAAAACGTTTTGAGGTCTTTAGATACACACTCGCGCACTAATTCGGACATCGCACTTGTTGCTGCATTACGAGAACTTCTGTCTGCCTCTTCATTGCCGATAATCCCTATATGTGATGGGATCCATATAAATTTCGGAGTTGTGTTGTTCTCTTGGGCAATTTGTAGCTCAATTTTTATTAGTTTCTCTAAAGGACTTTCAGGATACAGATGCTGGATTGCGAGAAGAGAGCTGAGCGAGTCGGTGAGAAACAGAGGCTTTGAAATATTTGAAAGGTTTGCATGTTTTAGGGCGCGATACAAAGCAAATAGTTCAGCGGTGAAAACGCTTGAACTAGGCGGTAGTTTAAATTGAAAAGTAGACGTTGGAGTTACAAATGCACAACCAATGCCTTCACTGGACTTAGAGGCATCGGTGAAGATGTTTGTGCAGTTTAGGTAGTCTCGTTCAAGAATCTCGTTCAGTTTGTTTTTTATAAGTAAGGTGTTAGTGTATTTTTTGGAGAACTCTAGTAAAGAGGTGTTGCAATTTGGGATGTCTATTAACCATGGAGTTGGATATTGGATGTTACAGTGAAACACGTCTGGAATTGTTGCATCGAGTTCATTTAAAATTGATCTTATTCGCATGTAATAAGGTTTTCCGGTACGAGGTCTATTGGAGAAAAAGTCGTGATTATTTTTGGAAAAGGTATTTTCAAATAGTGGATGATCCTTATTGGCAGCTACGGAAGAAGCATGTGAAAGTGTTAAAATTGTCCGCCTATACTGCAATGATGGTTCTCCAGTTTCGGAATATATGGTTTCTATTGGTGAAGTGTGAAAAGCTCCGAGAACGATCCGAAGTGCGGCATTGTGGATTGTATCTAGTGGTTTTAAGGTAGTCTTAGTTGCGGAGGCATAAACAATTGAACCGTAATCGATTTTGGATCTAATTAGTGTTTTGTACAGAAGCAGCAGCGTAGAATAGTCGGACCCCCAGAAACGATTTGATACGGTTTTAAGCAAGTTGAGTCTTTTGTTGCATGTTAGCGCCAAGTGTTGTATGTGCTTTTTCCAGGAAAGCTTTTGATCTAACCACATACCGAGGAATTTCACAGAGTTTTCGAAGGGAATGACGCTGTTGTGAAGATAAAGGACTGGAGCAACGGGTGATTTTTCGAAAACAGCATCTCAGTTGTTTTTGTAACGGAGAATTCGAATCCTGTACTTGCTGTCCATTCTTCCAGCCGAGTTAAAAATGACTGTATTATTCGGCACAAAGAGTCTTTTTGTGCTCCTTTAATGTACACCACTAAATCGTCTGCATAGAGGCGAGCTTTGAGAGGTTTAGGTAATTTATTTAATATGTTGTTTATGGCAACTAGGAATAGGGTAGGACTGAGTACTGAGCCTTGTGGAGTACCATTTTCTGCAGTATGAAAATCTGAATAAACGTTGTTGACTCTTACTTGGAAGGAGAAGTTTTTTAAGAAATTTTCGATATAGGCTAAGCAGTGTCCTCGAATATTGGATGCGTGCAGTTTTTCAATGATGCTGTATCTCCAACACGTATTGAAGGCTTTCTTTAGATCGAAGAAAATAGCTATGCACATTTGATTCATTGCTAATGCTTCTTGGACATCACTTTGTAGGTCTACAATATTGTCGACTGCTGACCGGTTACGTCTGAAGCAGTTTTGCTCTGGTAAGAAAAATTGAGTGTTTTCCAGTGTCCACATAAGCCGGGCGTTGACTATTTTTTGCATTAATTTATCCATGCCACATGTTAGAGAGATGGGCCTGTATGATTCTGGGTCAAGTCGAGGTTTTCTGGATTTTAAAAACGGTAGAATTGTAGCCTTTGACCATGTAGACGGAAATTGCCGATGTTGCCAAATTTGATTGAAAATTAGCAGAAGATGTTGTTTTGCCAATATTGACAGTTGCTTAAGAAAGAGAACAGGGATATTGTCGGGTCCTGGACTTGAGTTTTTCATGTCCTGTAAGGAGCTATTCAGTTCCATGATAGTAAGAGGTTTAGATAGGGGGTTTTCGTAGGATTCTTCTAGAGACGAGATAGTGCGTTCTTTGTCTTGTTTGTAGTCTCTAAAGTTAGTGTTGTAGTTTTCGCTAGAGGAATGTTGTTCAAAGGTGGAAGCAAGAGTTTCAGCAATGCCTTGTGAGGTAGAGACTATAGTGTTATTAATTTTAAGAGTGTTAATTGATGAGGAATACTTTAAACCGGAGATTTTCTTTACTCTTTTCCAAACTTCACTCATTGGAGTAGAACTGTTTATTTCAGAGACGTATTTTGACCATGAGGCTTTTTTTGATTTTTTTATAACTATTTGGGCTCTGGCTTTTAGGCGCTTGAATTCAATTTTGTTTTCTTGGGTTTTGTGCCGTTTAAACCTATTTAGAGCTTTTTTACTTTGTCGCATTGCTTCTTCGCAATCTTTATTCCACCATGGTACTGGATGATGATTGTATATTTTTTTTGTTTTTGGAATATAAAGTTCGGCACTTTTTAGTATTAAGTCATTAAAATTGTTGATTGTTCTATCGAGATCGCAGTAGTTAATTTCACAGCTTTCTATGGAATTATCAATATATGTTGAGAAACTCACCCAATCAGCCTTCTCGGTTTTCCATTTTGGAACAAATGTGTCTTGTATTTCCGGTAGAGTATTAGTATTGCAGATTTTTATGGGGTGGTGGTCGCTGCCATAGGTAAACGACAGCACTTCCCAAGATAAGGATGGAGTTAAAATTGGATCACAGAGACTTAAGTCAATTGCTGAGGATTCTCCCGATGCTGAGTTGAACCTAGTAGGCGTTCCATCATTAAGACAATTTAAATCCAAGTTATATAATAAGTTTTCTATTGTTCTTCCCATCGAACTTATGTTAGAAGATCCCCATATTATATTATGTCCATTAAAGTCACCTACGACTATACGTGGTTTTGGAATTTGGTCTATAAGGTGTAGCAAATCTGTGTAATTTACCTGTGAATTGGGAGGAATGTAGATATTACATATGTAAAAGGACATGGAAGATTAAATTTTGATGACTATCGCTTCTAAATTGCTTACTACGGGAAATAAATCTGCGTCGAGGGATTTTTTTACTAATGTAATAACACCACCACTAGCATGGTTAAAAAGCATCCTGTCCTTACGGAAACATGTGTAGTGTTTGGGACTGTATTTTTGTTGGGGTTTTAAATTGGTCTCTTGCAGACAGATTATATCTGGACAGTTTTCGGCAATAATAATCTGTAGCATAGCTAGACGATGGAAGAATCCATCAATATTCCAGTGTATTATTGAGTTGAATGTAAAAAAAAATATAGAATATGGAATATAACAATGGATAGAAACCAGCTGCTGGTCTATGATGACTGTGATGCATCACTTTCTATACCGGAGCCGACCTCTCCAAGGTGAGCAAGTATTTTTTTATTCAAGTTAGTCAGCCTTGTTTTTATCGACCTTTCTTTTAAGTAGGGACGGATTTCCTTTAGCATGTCACTTAGACCTCTAAAATCAGAAGTGAAGTCATTGATTGGGATTATGGGGTTCGATAAGCCAGCTATGTTTTCTAGGAAGAAGACTAATTGATCACAGTTCAGCGGAAATGGTGGTTCGTGATTATCAATGAAGGTTTTGGCAGGATGTATCATGGAGAAAATGGATACATTCGAATGCGTTTCTTCAAGTTTAGATGTCTTTGTCTTCTTTCGAGATGCTGTAGATTTTGGTACTGTAAATGGGTTTTCTTGAAGTGTATTGTCGGATTCTGGAGAAGCGACTTCACTGATAGAGCGTTTTAAATGAGTGTCTTTGTTTTCAGTTACTTCTGTATTTACGTTTGGTAATTTTGACTCAGTATGTTCTGAAAAGGTACTTTGATGTAAAGATGTAGTTGGAGCTTGTTTAGATTGGGACGTTTCAGGTTGGTTAGTCGTACTGGTAAGGGTTGGCGTAGTCGATGCTGTTGTTGTTTGTCAGCTGCAGTTGTAGTATTTGAAGCTGTAGAGTTTAGTGAAGTTTGTTGCGTCGTAGATATATTTGTAGCAGGAGCGTCATTTGAAATTTTGTTTGGGGGGGGGCAAGCACTATATATACAATACATTATATATGATAATATGATGAATATTGATGTATTTATTGTAAATTTCAGTCATTTTTTAGGGCCAGGGGGGGGCAAATGCCCCCCCCCTGGACGCCCAAATGACGCCCCTGATTTGTAGGTTCGGTACAGGCTGCTGCCCTATATCCCGGTTTTTTGCATTTGAAACAGACGTTTCCATCTTGAGAAAAGAATATTGTTTGGTTTGTGTTTTCGAATGTTATTGTTATGACGCTTGGGATGGTTAAATTATGAGGGCTAACATATACTTGCCGTCGAAAGCTTAGAATATGGCTGTACTCGGGAAGATTTGCGCCGATTTTTAAAAATGTTATGGGAGATACAAGATGTAAACCGATTTTTAGCAGTTCTTTTTCAAGAACATGGTGTGGGATGGTCGGGGATACATTTGACATGACAATTCGTTCGGCTGGTTTTATGAGTCGTCTAGCCTTTAAAAGTTCTCCTCGGATAGTGATTTGGCCATAGTTATCTAAAAACTGATCAAGGATATTTTTATTCGCGAGGTACATGCAAACCCGGTTGTTGGAAAGGCGGGAGGCGAAAATGATGTTTTTAGGTTGAATAATGTTACCAAGAGGGATTAGGTAGTCATGAAGTGGAGTATTTTCGATTGCACTGAAGACTAGTGCCTGGTCTCTTGAAGGGAATTTGAATTGATTTGTCACCTGTGAGTAGCTTTTCGGTGAATTTATGTTGTGTTGAGATTGTTGATCCATGCTTGTTTCGGTGGAGATCATTTTAGAAGAACAGGTATCACCCGCAAGAGTGAGTGCGGCCCTGTCCCCCTATTGGTAACCGACTCCAGTTCTTTAAGTATAGACCGCAAATAAAATTGAAAATGTGTTTAAAATGTTCCTAGTATATACAATTGTATATTAAAATACAATAAAAATATTTTTATTGTTTCAAATAATTACGTGAAAAGTAGTCAATATTCCGTATATCACTTACTTGTATTTACCACTTTCACAAAAACTTAACTTGTATATAAATAAACTTTTATTTATATCTACTTAATGAGCGATAAATTTTCTGCTAATTACTTTTTAACAACTATCTAGCTCGTATTCGATACGTGTTAACGGTACGAAGGTTGAAACTAGAATCAGGTATTATTATTATTATTACTAAAGATGGGAAACTATCCATATAATGTAAATGTATAGGTTTCTATTCATAATTTCCCAACTCTACTAGTTTCATCTCTTTTAATTCCACAACGTATTATGTTTCCCGTCTTTTTCATTATTTTACCGGTTATTAGCGCACTCATCACTGTATTTAGTTGTGGCTTAATTCCATATAAACATAATAATATTTACCTTAATATTCGTTACTAAATAACGATCACACCTCTTCAAACCAATATATCAAGACGTACTCGAAACTGCCTGGTGTCTCTGCTTCAAACGGATTCTTCTCTTATTTTCGGTAAAAGGATGAATTCGCATCGCGAGATAAACGTATAGTTGGTGCTTTTATATTCCGCTTTAGAAAAATTTTACCAGCGATAGTGCGAACTATTGAACTTAGGCGAATGTGATGTATGGAAATGGGACATGAATGGCATTGAAATATCTAGCTCATGCGTTATGGTTTGAGTTGTATATAAAATTAATATCTCACAATAGGACAAATATGAAGAATGTTCTAAAATGAGAGAGAGAGTGTAACACCTAGGTTGCTGGTTGCAAGATATGAGAACTCTTACCTGTAATTTAGGAATGTCTTAAAGACTATCGGTTCAAAAAGCTGTCCGAAGGTACTAACAATTTATTATGCGACAAAATCCAAAATTGACTGAAAAAATAAGAAAATAATGGAAAAGGCAGTTTTTGTTTTTATTTGATTCAGAGTTGGACCACCATCTCCAGATAGCGATTTCTGCATCTCATACGTCCTCGGTGGAGCTATGAAGTCACAACTCTAAACCAAATATCAACAGCCTGCCTATTTAAGAGAAATCACCGCGATGCAATAATTCCATCTTTGAGACGCAAAACAGCGACATCTCTCGTAAAACGAGAAAGACGAAAAGCCCTAGATACAAAGTTTACTACAATTTAAATAACTGAAATAAAAATAATAAACAATATTTTAAATCCAAAACTTTTCGTTAAGAAACTGCTTTCTGGCTGCATCCCGTGTCTCTGGCTTTTACAATATATAAGCACAGAGACGACGAATATAGAAGAAAGCAAATAAAGGACACGGGAGTGACATTTGGAAATTTCCGCGATTGTTTGTAAGTGACCAGCCAAAAAGATCCTGTAAGATCCTAAGATCTAATAGTCTTAGGCCTGCTGCCTTTCTAGCTTGCTGGTCAGCATTGCGGTTGCTTTTATTTCTCTCATGTCCTTTAACCCACCTCGGATGATGTTGCTGCCATCCGAAGCTTGGGCAAGTGACTCATGGCACTCCATTACTAGCCCTGATATGACACGTGGCCTATTCAGGGTTGCGCTTGTCTGCTGTCTGTGCAGGTTATTATGGTTTTACCGACCATACCTTTCCGGGTTATCTCTTTTGTGACTAAAGAAATACCAGCCAATTCAGTCTGAACTACCCTGACATTTTGCCCATACCCCATTTTATGCTAAGGTTCAGTGATGTGGAATATATCTCTCATCCTGAGTCTTCTTCCATTTTGGAGCCATCGGTATATATGCAATGGGCATTTGCCACGTTTGACTCTTGTCTTGTCTTGTTTCGATTTTGTAGGGTTTGTCGAAGATAAACTTTGTTTAATTGAGTCGCTTCCTTGGCTGTCATGCACCAGGGGTAGTGCCTTCAGCTCACCCCACCAGAAACAGCATCTCAATTGTCCCATTCCTACATCAAGGTTTGCACCCGCTGAGCGCAATCACATCATCGTCATCAGCGCTCCTATTTAGACAAGCTATCCAGCTATCGCTGCTGAATATGGTTTAGTTTGGTGATCGCTGTTGACTGTAGCAACTTTTACTCTAACACCATCCAAAATTCAATTTTTCAACAAGCCAATGCCAAATCGCATGTTGCTGGAGAACCAATAGCCTTCATGGATCAACATCACGTCAACCATTTACCTTGTCCGCTACGATCCTTTGAGCTGCCTCCAATTGAACATGTCTGTGACATGGGACCCTCCACAGACTTGGTCTTAGCCAAGAGTGTTACATAAAGATTTGATACTAGAGGTATAAAATGAATATTAATGTATTTACAATATAAAATACAAAAAAATATAGTAAATCTCTCTTTATCTCATCTCAGGGATTTATTAGTGAGTTAAGCAGAAGGTGACCCGGTTATTTCTGAGCATTAAAACAACCTATAACTACAAATATTTATTGAACATAAAATAAAAACAGAATATAAAAGAAAATAGGGGAATTGCAACAAAATATAAAAAATTTTATAATGCCTATTGAAACTATTAACTATAAAATAAATATAAAGTACTGTTAAGGCTTAAAAGACCTAACTTATCACATATGAATACAACTTAATACCTTTAATATGGAAAATATAAATATTTACTACACCCTGTATAGTAAAATGTACCTACGTTAAGCAAGAATCAGATATCAGTAACCATACTATATTACTATTATTATTACCAAATATAAAGTGAATAATTTATACCATGTCATGAATAATTTGTACCATGTCAAATACCTACTTCTCTAAATCTACCTGTGAAATTAACTACGTACAATAAATATATACCCTGTAATTACTCTGTACCAGCTGTATCGAGGTGTACAATGAGGGTAGAGGAAGGACTTAGATCTGGACAAAAATGGTAGGTGTAGACACACTATAGGATATAAATATGGTATATATAAAAATAGAGGTTATGTTGCTACTGTTACCGACTTATCTCTGTTCTTGCTTACGGTCTCGTGGTGGGTGTTCCTGTGGTGGTGACTCTGATTAAAACTAAATGCTGGTTTAGTGTCTGAGCGTTGGACAGCCACTAGTCCCCAAGGTGTGCCCTTAAGAAGTTGGCCTACCAAGGAGAGAAAATACACTGTCAGTAGGTACTATACGAGACAGTAGAAATATTAGAGGCTATAAGCCTAGTAATAGCTTATTTAATAAAAGATATTTACCTGAGGTGATATGTGGCCAACAGAGAGGGGTTGTTGAGGTTATGTCTCGTAACTAACTAAAATTTCCACCGGTACTACAAAATATACAGCCCAAATCCGTCACTAGCAAAAACTCTTCCAGACGATAAGTTTCCATAAACTTGGGCCGTATTTTCTCACCAATGGAAAAAGGATTAGCTAACTTTCACCCTTTGCAATCCGACCTCGTTCCAAAACAATGAAAGACAGCTCCGATGTCATCCGTCTTAGCTTAATGTTATTCGATCTGAGTTCCAACTCAGAAGAACCATTCAATTGATTGATTTAGTTACGTGACTAGGACCTCTGAGTCAGAAAAAGATAGCGATACAAACATTTCTATTTTCTCAGACATTCCTAAAACAGCTCAACAGACCCACTTTGCGAACGAACCAACTATTTCATAGGAACTACCATAGGCGTAACCAGGGGGTTTTAAAGTATTTAAATATCTTTCAGTTTAACATATATAAATGAATTGTGAAGGTTTAAAAAAACCGTAACAAGAGTTGTAGACCCTCAACACATGATTGAATCAGCTTCTGCAGTAAGTCGACAAATCAAACTGAAAATTGAATACATAGTTTTACTAGTGATAATGAACATGTATACAAAAATTATTAAAATCGGATAAATGTAGGTATTTACTTTTCTTGTCACCCAGTATATTTTAAACTATCAGTATATTATTATACTAACCTAATATTTTATGAGTAACATCACTCATTACACGAATTTCCTTTAAATAGATGAATCATATCTCGCAAAGTGGCCGCTAAATCTTTCATACTTTTATTTATCTAAGTTTCCAGGGAAAATGATTCTCTCTGTGCCGCATCCAGTAATAAATAGCAGGAAATTTAGTTTCACCTAGTCTGGAAAGTGACTTTTCTTGTACCAGAACTTATCCTGGATGTGACGCCGTATCTGCGGGAGGCGTTGCTTAAAGATCTTCACTATTTTCCTTCTAAAAGATTTATGAGATCGTAAGTGTATTAAGAAAAGTTTGTATTGTTGCATTGTCTCGTTAGTTTACAGCGTTGTGGGAGATTTTGGATAATGTGGCGCACTGAAGAGACATTTTAGAAAATTAAATCGTACTGATGGGATTTGGTTGCTACTTTTTCTACATTAAATATTACATTTATATGGGGTTAAGTCACAATTGATGGTAATAAAAATTGCATTTTATATTTGTTTTTTACGTTTAGATTTCAATTCCGGAAATCCTGATCAAAAAACAAATAATTTTAAATTTAAATAAGGAGATTATTACAACTCTTATTGTATATAAGTTGGTGCTTTTTGACAAAATTTGATAGGCAATTCGGCTTTGATCTTACAGGCAAACAGCTATGTTTTGAGTTGAAAATTCTGAGGTTGGTGCTATACCTTCAAAATTCTCATTTAATATTTGTTTATGTTGTCTGTTTATGTATTGTGTGTTTATGTAGTGTGTATTATGTATGTATACAAGGTGTGTCTCTGAATTTTTATTAATGGAATAATATTGGTATGTTGTTATTGCTTTTTCTTTTCTTCTTTTCATACTTCTTATAATATTAGCACCTAAAGCGTTTACAATTTTGCAACTGGCAGTGTATTGAAAGTAGCACTATTATTGCATTAAAAAACCCTGGGAAATAAGAAAAATAATCATGTTTAAATCGATTGGCAAAATAACTTGACACAGTCGTGAATTTTCACTACAATACGTCGGATGCTATTAAAGGACTAAGAATGAATGAATTTAGTGCGTTCTCTTCTTTTTATAACCTATTGCCATACTAATTAAGGATTGAAAGGCAGATGAAGAGCAGAGATGAAGAAATTGATAGAATTAAAACATATTAATACAAATACATAGACAACTTACCTAAAAAACCTCTATCAAACAGCTAATCACGAAGAACTGAAAACACCAGGATTGGAATCGGATGAGCAAACAGAAATTAAAGAGGAAGATATAAAGAACGCCTTAAAAAAGATGAAAAATCGAAAAGCTCCTGGGAAAGATGGAATTGCTAATGAACTTTTAAAATACGGAGGAGATAGACTTCACAAAGAACTGAATATCCTTATAAGTAAAATAATAAATACAGGAAGAATTCCAGAAGACTGGAGAACCACTCAAATGATAGCGTTTTTTAAGAAAGGTGATAGGGCAGACCCCAGTAACTATACAGGGTGTTTTATTGGGAAAGTAACATACGTTAACTGTAGAAAGAGGACACTTAGGCGATCTCAAAAATACCATACTTAATGGGTCTTACTCCATTAATAACAAAGATACTGGGTGTTTTATCTATTTTGCCATTTTTTTAAATGGTTCATAACTTTTTAACCACACTGTATATTTATTTTATATTTGGCACTCAAATACCATTTAAGGTGTACAATAAATAAATTTATTTACAATTGTAAAAAATCCAGATCCGGATTAAAAAATATTGGAAAAATAATCCGACCCCAAAACAACACCCTGTACATAAAATTTTTTTAAATGGATTTTTCAGTTGAAAAGAAGATGAAAAACTAAATTTAGTGGTATAATTTGAATTTTCGGCAAAATGATTTTACTGGTGAAATTTTGAATTTGAATTGGGAAATTAAGTGAATTGCGAGAGCTCTAAGTAGAAAAAAATTGAAATACAGCTTACAACTTGTCAACCTCACTGTATATTGATTTTATATTTAACACTCGAATATTCTTCTAGGTGTCCAATCAATTAATTTATTTACAATTATAAAAAATCCAGGTACGGTTTAAAAAATATTGTGTAAATATTCCGACCCAAAAAAACATCTTGTATATTAATTTTCTTTAAAATGGATTTCGCATTTCAAAAGAGGATGAAAAACAAAATTAGTGGTATACTTTGAATTTTCGACAAAATGATTTTTCTGGTAAAATTTTTAATTTGAATTCTGAAATTATGGCAATTGCGAGAGCTCTTGTAGAAAAAATTAAAATGCGACTTAATTTTAATTAATACCATTATTTAATCTAAATTGGTAAAATGTTAATATTTTAGTGTTTTTTATTATGTGTGAAAAATAGTTTTTGGCGAGTATTCATCTTTAAATAATGAATAAATAATAAAGGGTCGATAAAGAATACATCACTTTAATCAACAAAATAGCTAAAAATTATAACAAAACATCGAAAATTTGCAGCATAATCACTATTCAAAACTAAAGTACTTATTCAAAGTTACCACCATAAAAAAATTTTTATACGTAGGTACGGTAAATTTTGGTAGTTAGGTACCTAGCGTCATGTGTACTGTGTACTGTGTGTGTTGAGTAAGTGTCTTGTTACATTGCAAAGTCGACGTCATTGTCTTTGCAAAGAGACGCTAATTGTATCCGAACGTCTGCGGTCCCTCCGGTGAGTACCGATCCCACAAGGACAGAAACTATTTTCATTTATTAATTTATAATAAACGAAAAATTTCTGACCCTGGTGAGATTCGAACTCACGACCATTCGGACCTTGCGATCCAAAGGTAGGCTCTCTTATCACTGAGCCACAGAGGGGGTCATCAAAAATTATTGTTATGTGTGCAAATGTTAATATTTTACCAATTTAGATTAAATAATGGTATTAATAATTAAAATTAGGTCATATTTTAATTTATTTTACTTTTAGCTTCGCAATTCACCTAATTTCAGAATTCAAATTCAAATTTTTACCAGAAAAATCATTTTGCCGAAAATTCAAAGTGTACCACTAATTTTGTTTTTCATCCTCTTTTCAAATGCAAAATCCATTTTTAAAAAAAATTAATATACAAGGTGTTTTTTTAGGTTGGAACATTTATACAATATTTTTTAATCCGGACCTTGATTTTTTATAATTGTAATTAAATTAATTGACTGGACACCTAAAAGAATATTCGCGTGTTAAATATAAAATCCATATACAGTGTGGTTGACAAGTTGTAAGCTGTATTTCAATTTTTTTCTACTTAAAGCTCTCGCAATTCACTTAATTTCAGAATTCAAATTCCAAATTTCACCAGAAAAATCACTTTGCCGAAAATTCAAAGTATACCACTGAATTTAGTTTTTTTCCTATTTCAACTGAAAAATCCATTTTAAAAAAAATTAATGTACAGGGTGTTGTTTTGGGGTCGGAATATTTTTCCAATATTTTTTAAGCCGGTCCTGGATTTTTTACAGTTTTAAATAAATTAATTTATTGTACGCCTTAAATGATATTTGCGTGCCAAATATAAAATAAATATACAGTGTGGTCAAAAAGTTATGAACCAATTAAAAAAATGGCAAAATAGATAAAACACCCAGTATCTTTGTTATTAATGGAGTAAGACCCATTATGTATGGTATTTTTAAGACCGCCTAAGTATCCTCTTTCTTCAGTTAACGTATGTTACTTTACCAATGAAACACCCTGTAGAGGGATAAATTTACTGAGCACTATACTGAAACTCACAACAAAAATACTTATGGAGAAAATAATGGCGTGCATAAATAAATCGGATGAACAACAAGGATTTAGAAGTGGAAGATCATGTAACGATGCCGTTTTTGTGATAAGGCAAATAGCGAAGAAATCATTAGAATATAACAAACCAGCCTTTTTCTGTTTCATAGACCTAGAGAAAACCTTTGATAGAATCCAATTACAGTCGGAAAAATGAAAGAATACCCATGAACGAACATATAAAACTCGCTGTATTTTCCTGTAACCGTCTCACAAAGAAAATTGTCCAGTGCAAGTATATGAAACAATAATTATTACATGTACTTGCGCTGGCCAATTTTTTGTGTGACAAGGTGACAGGAAAATACAGCGTGTTTTATATGTTCGTTCATGGGTATTCTTTCATTTTTCCTACTGTAAAAGATGTGATACACCTACTATATGACAAAAATTTACCACTGGATATCATAAAACTGATAGAAAACATATATGTAAGAAATAAAATAGAAATGAAGTCAATGGAATAATTAATAACAGAACCAATAGAAACAAACACAGGAATCAGGCAAGGAGATTCACTAAGCCCTCTACTGTTTAACATAATGTTGGATGCAATATTAAAACAAATGAAGAAAAAAAGAGGGTACAAAATAGGTAATAGAGAGATAAAAATACTCTGTTACACTGATGACACCGTGTTAGTAGCAGAGTGCGAAGATGACCTACAAAAATTATTGAACGAGTTCAACATTAACGCAAAAGTAATGAATATGAAAATATCAGCCCAAAAAACAAAAAGCTTAGTAATTGCCAAAGAACCAATAAGATGCAAATTGGAGTTAGACAATCAAATTATACAACAAGTAATGACTTTCAAATATCTGGGAATTAATCTATCAGCCGACAACAATATCGAAGAAGAAGTAAAAGACAAAATAATTAAAGTCATTAGAACGGCCGGATGCCTAAACGACACAATTTGAAAAAACAAACACCTAAGATTGGAAACAAAGGCCCGAATATATAAGTCAGTTATTAGGCCAGTTATGACTTACATGGCCGAAACAAGACCAGATACAAGCAAAACACGAAGACATCTAGAAATCAACGAAATGAAGATCTTAAGAAGGATTGCTGGAAAAGGACTATAGGATAGGGTAAGAAGTGAGGAAATCAGACGCATATGCGGAATAGACAATATAAATACCTGGGTAAAGAACAGAAAAGAAGAGTGGATTGAGCAGATAAGCAGAATGTCTGAATCAAGCATAGTAAGAATAGCCAGAGAAAAGTCACCGTTAGGCAGGAGAAGTATAGGACGCCCAAGGAAAAGATGGAATGACAACTTAGTGGCAGAATGAAAGGCACCGTTGAAGAAAAACAGGCAGTGCTGCCTATATAAAAGAAGAAGAAGAAGAAGAAGAAAAAGAGAAAGGCAATATAGACATTATTAGTCGTTATTTGAACTTGTGTCTAGAGTACACAACGGGTTTCAACTAAGACGGAATGTAATTACATGGAGGATCTCGAAATTAAAGCGTAGTTAGTGGTAATATTACTCATTTTTTAAATAGTCTAAACACAGACAGGGTTAACGATACAAAAACGAAGAAAACGGCGTGGCTTGTATCTCGCTAACAAATGTTTAGAGGACTGTCAATACTTGGGAAAATTGAAACGCTACAATCTCTTAACTAATAATTATTCTAGGAAAGATTCAGGGTTAAGCAGGCCATGCACTGAATCGGCATAGAGCGATCGGCTCGGCTAAGAGCAATCGGCAGATTTTGCTATACGCTGTGAGCTCGTACGTAGAAGGGATATTTACAAATTCGCGAGCGCCAGTAGTGGCAAGTCTGTAAACGATTACTGGAAATTTGACATAAATGTCAAAGTGATTAATTTAAAATTAAAATTAAAAACATTAATTATAAAAAGTATTAGTTTGTCAAAGCTGTGTTATATATTTTTACCTTAAATATACAATACGTTTTAAATACTGAATTTAAGTTTATTTAATGTTCCGTAATATCTAATTATAAATTAATATATTAATCTTACCGCCATCTACACGATAATTGTGAAAGTATCCGAAGTACGAAATTCATATTTTATCAATAGAACGTCAAAATGATTAGCAAAATCTTAAAAAAATCGATTATAATTTAATTACTTTTTTGCGTTGTAAATATTAAGCGATAATAATTAAATAATAAATTTAAAAATTACCAGTGAAAGTTGATTAGTAATCCGCCAGGAGCGACACCAGCGAAGCTCACAGCGTATACGCTCTGAGCTTCGCTGGTGTCGCTCCTGGTGGATTACTAATTCAACTTTCACCGGTAATTTTTAAATTTATTACTTAATTGTTATCGCTTAATATTTACAACGCTAAAAAGTAATTAAATTGTAACAGATTTTTTTAAGATTTTGCTAATCATTTTGACGTTCTATTGATGAAATATTAATTTCTTACTTCGGATACTTTCACAATTATCGTGTAGATGTCGCTAAGATTAATAGATTAATTTATAATTACATATTACGGAACATTAAGAAAACGTAAATTCAGTATTTAAAACGTAAGTACATTTAAGGTAAAAATATATACCACAGCTTTGACCAACTAATATTTTTTATAATTAATGTTTTTAATTTTAATTTTAAATTAATCACTTTGACATTTATGTCAAATTTCCGGTAAACGTTTACATACTTGCCACTACCGGCGCTCGCGAATTTATAAATATCCCCTCTACGTACGAGCTCACAGCGTATACGACGGTCGAACGTTCTTAGGCGGTGCGCGGTGGCTCATTTATTTCCATGTATAGCAAAATCTGCCGATTGCTCTTAGCCGAGCCGATCGCTTTATGCCGATTAAGTGCGCGGCCTGCTTAAGAGAGCAGTCAGTCACAAACAAGTCGTGGCTACAGAATATAAAGGAAATTAGACAAGCTTATACAACTCTGACGAGCTGACTAGCGAAGGATGGATATCTGACATTAAGATAATTCGCCAACGCACTATAGGTGCACGAAACTATAAGAATAAGATTTACAATGACACACTAGCACAAACCTCGTCACTGCACTATATTTTATGTCCTATTAGTCCGATCAACAGCCATTTTCTCGTGAAATTTAGAGAACCAATGTCGATTTCATGGAAAATTTGGATTTAGCTAGTAATTATAACCTTTGTCAAAATCTACCCTATGCCGAACTGCGCTTTTGCCCTGGGGGCGAAAACAACCCCATCTATGAGATGAAAATTTTTTAATCACAATAACTATGGAAATCGACAGAGTGACCAATTCTGAGTAAATTTTGTTCAATAAAATTTTTTTGCAGTATTGACACTTTCCAAGTTATTTGCGATTAAAATTATGCATTTTCATTGAAAAAACTCACGTTTTATAACCGTTTTTCATGAATAACTTACAAAACTTTAATTTCATGGAAAAAAAAATGACTAAGAACAAAATTGTGGCTAAAAAAAAACAAAGATATTCTCGTGTGAAAGACGAGATATCGTATCAATTATACCTAAATAAAGTTAATTTCAAGTGAGAAGATAATCATTTCTATTAGGATTGCGACTAGGGTTTAATTTTTACATTTCAAAAAGAAAAAAGCAGAGAGCGACTTTATTTTCGTTATAAGTCAGTCAGTTCTTCTGCAAAAAACTTTTGTCAAAGCTTATTTGAAAGATGTTTTAATGATCTTTAAAAGATGTCTCTTAAGTTTTCCCAAAAAATTGCACCACATTCGAGTTATTTGCGATTGAAAGTTCTCCATTTCGAGGTTCTTCGAAAATAATTCTTTAAAGGGCAATAACTCAGTCGTTATTGAGTTTACATATATCTTTCAGACGCGAATATCTTTGTTTTTCTATTAGCCACAATTTTGTTCTTACTAATTTTTTCCATAAAATTAAAAGTTTTTTATTCATGAAAAACGTTTAATAAACGAGAGTTTTTTCAATGAAAAATCATAGTTTCAATCGCAAATAACTTGAAAAGTGTCAATTTTGCAAAAAAAATTTATAGAACAAAATTTACTCAGAATTGGTCACTCTATCGATTTCCATAGTTATTTTGATCAAAAAATTTTCATCCCCTAGATGGGGTTGTTTCCACCCCAGGGCAAAAGCGCAGTTCGGCATAGGGTAGATTTTGAATAGTGTCAACAGACCTTAAACCTAAATTTTCATTAAAATCGGTGTTGATTCTCAAAATGATGATTTTAGTCTATTTCGTTTTCTCTTTTCTTTGTAGCATCCTTCTTTATTTTCTTGCTAGTGAGCAAATCCACTGTCGTATAGCTTCTGTCTCATTTTTTTATATCCAACCTATACTTTAATATTTCATTTTCGTTTATTTGGTTAAGTACCCATTATTTACTGATTCAGTTTGTCGTCCTACCAGCCAATAATAATGGGAGAAAGAAGTTTTTATGTGACGCCAAATAACAGTTGTCTGCTTCGACGCTGGTTATGCTGGTTATATGAAATAGTTCAGGTTTTTTGACAGATATAAACTGCGCGTCATAGAAAACGGGCACCCCAACAAATGGGCAATTTTTGAGGTTGCGTATCTCCTAAACCTGTCGTCCGATTTAAGTGATTTTTTGAATATGTTATAGCCTTATTCTTTGTCAATATCCCTGCAATAATATTTTTGCTAAACAGGTAAATTTTCATTGTATACCGGGTGTACGAATCAAACTGTGTTTTTTCTCAAAGTTCGCAACGCCCTGTGGAATATACTAGCATTTATAAAATACCGAAATTAAAAGCCAACTATAGCCTCAGGTTTTCTCAACATTCTGTTTTTTTATTCATTCGCTTATGTTGGATAATACAAAAGTTAGGTACTTTAATAATTAGCCATGTTCTTTTTCAGTACAGGTTGATTCTAAACAAGTGCCACAAACTGGGATAATTCTGCATTAAAAAATAATGACAGTTTGCTTTATAATCGTATGTCCGCAAATGCTTCGTTTGCGAGATACGGGATGTTGAATTTTTTCTTACAAACTGATGATTTATTTATTGCTTTAAAAACGGTTGAGATATGCAAGTGGAATTTGGTGGGTTTTAAGACGTAGTTATTGCACATTTTTTTACATACAATTAAGAATTTTATATTCACCATTATAAGAATATGTATAAAATTCTTGATTGCAAGTCAAAAAATGTGCAATAGCTATCTCTTAGAACCTACCAAATTTCATTTGAATGTCTTAACCGGTTTTAGGGCAATAAAATAAATCGTCAGTTTGTAAAAAAAATTCAACATCCCGTATCTTGTAAACGAAGCATTTGCGGACATAAGTTTATAAAGCAAACGGTCATTATTTTTTCATGCAGAATTGCCCCTTAAAGTTTGTCGCACTTATTTACAAACAACCTATACTGATGAAGAACATGACTAGTTGTTAAAGTACATAAATTTTGTATTATCCAACATAAGAGAATAAATCCAGAAACATAATGTTCAGAAAATCTGAGGCTATAGTCGGGATTTAATTTCAGTATTTTATAAAGGCTAGGATATTCCACAGGGTGTTGCGAACTTTGAGAAAAAAACACAGTTTGATTCGTACACCCTGTATACAATGAAAATTTACCTGTTTAGCAAAAATATTATTACAGATATATTGACAAAGAATAAGGCTATAACATATTCAAAAAATCACTTAAATCGGACTACAGGTTTAGGAGATACGCGACATCAAAAATGACCCATTTTCCAATCAGCCCAAAAGACGATCGCCACCAGTTTCTGGGATTCACAAGGTGTGATCCATATTCACCTCCTGGAAAGGGGCAAAATGGTCACAGGGCTTTATTATGCCGCACTATTGGGCCGATTAGACGCTGAATTTCAGAAAAAACAGCCCCAATTGGGGAAGATAAAAGTACTCTTTCACCATAACAACGCTCCGGTTCACACTTCTGCCGTCGCCATGGCCGAATTAATCGAATTTGGCTACGAACTGCTGTCTCATCCACCGTATTCTCCAGATTTGGTCCTGTGTGACTTAATTTTGTTTTTAAACTTGAAAAAGTCAATCACCGGGCAGAAATGAAATTGATTTACATTTTCGGGAAAACGTATTTTTCAGACGCGTTAAAGAAGGTGGGTCAAATGTATAAAGCTAAAAGAGGACTACGTTCAGAAATAAAGGGCCTAGCCGGGTAAGATGATGAAAAGTGCCCCCAACTCGATTCGAATTCCATATAGGTCACCGTTTAGCATATATAGTGAAACTAACTTTCTGACATTTTTAGCCCCCTAGGTGGTCATGTGACCCACCTAGAGCCTAATTAGGCTTTTTATGTTTTTATTTTTTATCTCAGCCGCATCGAGAACTAGCGAAAAACTTTAAATAAAAAATTTGTAAGAGGTAAAAAGTTCTGTGCGGAAATTTGTTTTTTAATTTTTGGCGGGAAATTTAAATTTTAGAACGATTTTAAAATTTTAAATGAGTATAAAAAATAACTAAGACATTCGTTTTCACGAAAAAAATATATAACGTGTATTTTTGCATAATATTTCACCCTGAATTTTTTCAAATTTTTAAAATTGGTGAAACGCACCTTCAAAAATAAAAAACCGCATTTTTTCGTTTTTTTTTTTTCGTTTTTTTTTGATACAATTTTATACATATTTTTCAAAAAAGTTAACACCGTCACTGCAGCAGGTAAAAATTTTTAAAAGAATTGGGGTTTGCTTAATAAAAATTTTTTGTACCACTATCCATTTTCAAGATACAGGGCGTTGAAGAAAACAAAATTTTACACATTTTTTACGATTTTGCCGAAACTACTGCCAACATTGTAATAAAACTTGGCGGGTGTTAAGAGGTAGTTATTGTGCATGTTTTGACATACAATTAAGGATTTGATATTCATCATTGGCGCGCTTAGGGGTAATGGTCTGAACTTTTCAAAGAAAAAAAGATAGTACGCCACTGACATAGTTCAAATTAACAATCATTTTTAAATTCCTCATTCAATTTGCGATAAAAAAACTATCTCATCATTTTTTCATACGAGACGCCGTTTTGCTGCAAAAAATAAAATATCTTAACGCTTCCAAAGTATTCGAATTAGTTTTTATAATGAACGTACGAGTTTACGTATTAGTCGAGGCATTGAAGGATTGAAGTGTCGATTTTTTTGCAGTAAAACGGATTTTAATGCGGATTGGTGCGTTGGATTCGTGAGAATGTCAGGAAATTTTGTGAACTAATGCAATGAATAAGAAATCTGAAATTGCATTTGTGCATAAGAAAAATGCATTTCAAAAGTGCACTCGGTAAATAGTGAGAAAAATTGACTCAATTTTCTTACTCGGGGGTTTTTGGGGTCGCTGAAAACGAATATGAGGTCGGTGAGAGTGTGCAAACTACCTGGTGCCTGCAGCGGGTGTAATAAACGTCTTCTTCTGGAGTATTATGGTAATTTGTTAAATAATTGGCACAAACTTTTAACTCGGGGGGTTTTTGGGGTCGCTGAAAATGAATATGAGGTTGGTTATATGATAAATTATCATAATACTCCAAAGGAAGACGTTTATTACACCCGCTGCAGGCACCAGGTATTTTGCACACTCTCGCCGACCTCATATTCATTTTCAGCGACCCCAAAAACCCCCCAAGTTACAAGTTTGGGCCAATTATTTAACAAATTACCATAATACTCCAGAGGAAGACGTTTATTACACCCACTGTAGGCACTAGGTACTTTGTACACTCTCTCCGACCTCATATTCATTTTCAGCGACCCCAAAAACTCCCCGAGTAATGAGTTTAAGCCAATTATATGATAGTCCAGGGCGCCTCTCTTTTGAGATGGACGTTGAGGGGTGACTCAAATTTTTTTGCAGAAATTGATTGAAAATAACTCAAATAATAATATTTGAGTTATCCTTCCACTCAAAATGGTCCGGAACATTGTTTAAATAATCAAAATGTCAAAATATGAAGGAAAAATTCGATTTTTTTATTGGTTATTTGATTATAACTTTAAAACCATTCATTTGTGAGAAAAGTTGTACTAACATAAAAGTTGCGTAATTAAATTTTCTACAATATAAAATTGGTTAAAAATTTAAAAAAATAGTCACCCTTGTTGTAAAATAGCAATAATTGCGAAAAACACCATACAAAAACAAGTATTCGCCTTTTACGTTTTTCAAGCATTTATGCTACACCTAGGACCTTCATATTTTACCAAGGAAAACTTTATGATATCGTAAAATAATACTGTAAATTTCATTAAGATCGGTTTAATAGATTTTGCAAAATAAATTTTGCAATCCAGCTTTCGCAAAAAAAAAATCATTTTTTTTAATGTTGCAGGACTGAAAATAAAGCAGATAGCAAGTTTAATTTTTTTTTTGCTTATAGAAGTGTACTGGAGCTTTCATTTGCAATTTGCAAAATTAAAATCGACTAATTACCAAGGCGTCAGGAAATTTTTTAAATAAACATTAATTATTGGTGCTACGCGCAGGACAACGGTGTTCGATTCACATAAAGTTGATTTCCACCAAAATTTCTTCCAATCTTTATCTAATATATTATTTTCTTACTCTATATTTTGTTGTATTTTAATATTTTAATTCCACAAAAATCAAACTAATTTTATTATTGTTTGTGAAATATTGTTTAATCAATTGCATATGTTTAAAAATAATAAACTTTTATTCTCTAAGTTAAAATATATGAACACAGAAAGTTTTTGCTAAAAAAGTGTTATTTCAAAGGATAGAGTACCTATGTGTTCTTATTTTGCAATAAACAAATTTATTTATTTATATCGAAATGTAATAAAAATTAAAATGTATCAATCATTATCAAAGGTCATTGGAATGCCCAATCAGAGCAAACTATCCGCTGTCCTGCGCGTAGCACCAATAATTAATGTTTATTTAAAAAAATTGCTGACGCCGTGGTAGTTAATCGATTTTAGTTTTGCAAATTGCAAATGAAAGGTACAGTACACTTCTATAAGCAAGAAAAATTTCAACCTGCTATCTGCTTTATTTTCAGTCCTGTAACATTTTGAAACAATGATTTTTTTTTGCGAAAGCTGGATTGCAAAATTTATTTTGCAAAATCTATTAAACCGATCATAATGAAATTTACAGTATTGCTTTACTGTATCATACAGTTTTTGTGAGTGAAATATGAAGGTCCTAAGTGTAGCATAAATGGTTGAAAAACGTAAAATGCGAATACTTGTTTTTGTATGTTTTTTTCGCAATTATTGCTATTTTGCATCAAGGGTGACTATTTTTTAAATTTTTAGCTAATTCTATATTGTAGGAAATTTAATTTCGCAACTTTTATGTTAGTACAACTTTTCTCGGAAATGAATACTTTTAAAGTTTTAATCAAAAAACGAAGAAAAAAATCGAATTTTTACTTCATTTTTTGACATTTTGATTATTTAAACAATGTTCCGGACCTTTTTGTAAGGGAGGATAACTCAAATAATATTATTTGAGTTATACCTCTCAACGTCCAAATGTACTAATATTTTTACAGATGCGCCCTGGTCTATGATATATTACCACAATACTCCAGATGAAGACGTTTATTACACCCGTTGCAGACACCAGGTAGTTTGCACACTCTCGTCGACCTTATACTCGTTTTCAGCGACCCCAAAAACCCCCGAGTAAGAAAATTGAGTCAATTTTTCCCACTATATACCGAGTTGCAAATTTATAATAATTGCCTATTCCAAAATGCACTTTTGAAATGCATTTTTCTTGTGCACAAATGCAATTTCAGATTTCTTATTCATTACATTAGTTCACAAAATTTTCTGACATTCTTGCGAATCTAACGCACCAAACTGCATTAAAATCCGTCTTACTGCGCCAAAAATCGACAGTAAGGCCTTTTTTTGTGCTTCAATGCCTCGACTATATGTAGATGTAGAAACTACTAATAGAAGTTCGAATACTTTGTAAGGGTTAAGATGTTTTATTTTTTGAATAAAAATGGCGCGTCGTATGAAAAAATAGGAAGATAGATTTTTTGTCACAAATTAAACGAGAAATTCAAAAAGGATTGTTAATTTGAAATATGTCAGTGGCGTACTATCTTTTTTCTTTAAAAAGTTCAGACTATTACCCGTATACGTGCCAATGATAAATATAAAATTCTTAATTGTATGTCAAAAAATGCACAACAACTACCTCTTAAAACTCGCCAAATTATATTACAATGTTGCCAGTAGTCGGCAAAATCTTAAAAAATGTGTAAAATTTTGTTTTCTTCAACGCCCTGTATATTGAAAATGGATGGGATTACAAAAAATTTTTATTAAGCAAACCCCAATAATTATTTTTCAGTTTTTTACCTATTCTAGTGACGGTATTACCTTTTTTGAAAAATAGGTATAAAATTGTATCAAAAACGAAAAAAAAAACCGAAAAAATGCGCTTTTTTATTTTTAAAGGTGCGTTTTACCAATTTTAAAAATTTGAAAAAATTCAGGGTGAAATATTATGCAAAAATACACGTTATATATTTTTTTCGTGAAAACGAATGTCTTAGTTATTTTTTTACAATCATTTAAAATTTTAAAATCGTTCTAAAATTTAAATTTCCCGCATAAAATTTAAAAAAAAATTTTCGGGCAGAACTTTTTAAAGCTAACAACTTTTTTATTTAAAGTTTTTAGCTAGTTCTCGATGCGGCTGAGATAAAAAATAAAAACTTAAAAAGCCTAATTAGGCTCTCACCTAGGGGGCTAAAAATTTCAGAAAGTTAGTTTCACTATATATGCTAAACCGTGACCTATATGGAATTCGAATCGAGTTGGGGGCACTTTTCATCATCTTACCCGGCTAGGCCCTTTCCACTTTTCCAAAATTTCCGTTTTTCTTTTAAAGGCTAGTTTTTAAATTTTTTAACTAACTATTGTTTAATGATTCAATTTTTCGTCCTACCAACCAATAATAATGAGAGAGTCCACAATTTTTAAACCGATCTGCATTAATCGTTCTGTCATTATTTATAATTTGGTGTGATTACTTGTTCCGCTCACCTGCATACAAGAACACCCAAGAGTTTAATGGCAACGATACCTTATGTTTATTAGAAAGCAATTAAAATGTTGTAAAATTGCATGTTCGATTATTTTGAAACGGTCGTTTTTAATCATACCATAAATTGTCCGCTTCCACAATTATCTATGGAGTTTAATAAAATGCCATGCAGAAGTCATGCCGAGACTCCCTAAGTGGTCTGTAAGTACATAGGATAGTTACCAGCGTCGCGTTTGAAAATACATATTTGACGATGTATTTGCCAATTATTTTACTATTCCTAGAGATGTATATATATTTTCTTTATCGTTTGCCATTAATTCGTGAAGAAAAAGAGAAGGTATAGAAGGTGTATATAATTAAAGCTCGGATTATAGGTAAAATGCCTTTTTTGCCTATTTTGCCTATTATAATTGTTTTTTGCACTTTTTGCCTTTTTTCGTAAATTCCGCCTATTTGTGCCTTTTTTATAATATCATGGTACTACCCATGATATTATTCTATTACTAAACCATTCTATAATAAAATTTTGGGTCAATAATAAAATATCAATGGTTTGTTTATATAACAGATTTCTAGGAAAATGTACCTGATCGAGACTTAAGGGTTAACTATTTGGAAATCCCTAAGCTTTATTAGTTTATTATCAGTTGTACAGTCGGTTACTGTATCAGAGTTTAGTCACAAATTGCTATATCCTAGTTTAGTTTTGTTGCGTATACCGAAAAGCAAAGAACACGTTTTAAAACGTTTTAGACATTTGTATGAAAAGATGACATCTAAATTAAGGCTATGGATCGCACCTTATTCGGAACTTTCTCTAGAAAGAGATGGAGCATTTTGTAAACCATGCGGCAAATCGGTAAGTTTTATTTTTCTCTTTTTTTCTCGTCCCACAACATAACTAAATTCTAAAGCGGTTTTAGAATTCTAATTATTTTTTTTTAATTCTCAGATTTCAAGTAGAAAAAAGTACTTTATTGACCAGCATTGTGGAACCCCACTTCATAAACGTAATTTGGAAAAATTAAATTCCTCTAAGTTAGCCCAAATATCTCTGCGGTATAGTTTAAGCAGTTCAAAAAAAAAGGTGGAAGACGCATTTAAATTTGATTTATGCCAGATGATGATTGCATCCAACATTCCTCTATATAAAGTTAATAACCCTAGTTTTAAATGCTTTTTCGAAAAATATCTTAATAAATCCTTACCGGACGAGAGTACATTGAGAAAACATACTGTGGAAAAATGTTATGTGGAATGTATTTCAAAAATTAAGCGGGAGTTAGAGGGCAATTTTTTGTATATTATCGTGGATGAAACGACAGATGTATGCGGCAGGTATATAGCTAATTTAATGATTGGAATTTTGAACGAAAACTTTGCGAGAAAACCTTATTTAGTTGCCGTTAAAGAATTGGAAAAAACAAACAATTTAACAATAAGTCGAGGGTGCAAATATATAAAGAAAGACTTCCCGGTGTCCCTTTGCCACCTAAACCAGTAATTACAAGGTGGGGAACCCGGCTCGAAGCAGTTTTTTTTTACTTTGAACACTGCAATGAAATAGAATTAGTTATGTCAGAATTTGATGATGATATTTCCGAAGCCATTCGAGAAGCAAAAAAAATATTTTGAAAAATCCCAAATTGAAACAGGAACTCGCTTATATCAATGACAATTACAAATTAATAGTTACCACAATTACCTTATTAGAAAAACAAGAGATACATTTATGTGAGTCAGTAAAATTAATAGATAATTTAAAGACGAAAATTAAATCGGCACCTGGAAGTAACGGTCAATTAATTTAAAAAAAAATGAAATATGTTTTCGACAAGAATGAAGGTTTTTCGTTTTTATCTAATGTTGCTAAAGTTTTGAATGGGACATTTTCCGAGGAATTACAAATTATGCCAGATTTATTATCCGCTCTGAAATATGCTCCAATTACATCTGTCGATGTCGAACGTTCGTTTTCAATGTACAAATTAATTTTAAGTGATCGAAGACATAGTTTTAAGACCGAAAATATTGAAAAACATTTAGTTGTTTCTATTAACGATAAAATTTTAAGTGGTTACAATGTTTAATTATTAATTAACAGTTATTTAGTTACTAGTTTATTTATACTAATGTTATGATTATGAGGTGTAAATATACCTGCCTTAAGTTAATATTACGTTAATTCACTTTGTACAATAAATAATAAGTTATATTCCTTTATTACCTATATTTTGCCTAAACGTTAATATTCTTGCCTTTTTTAATAAAAATCTTTGCCTATATAGGCGCCTTTTTCTTCAATTTTTGTTGCCTATAAATCCGAGCTTTAATAATAATATATAAGGTATCTTACTAAACATACCACAAGATACCTAAAGATACCATATATCTTACTAAAGATATTCCTGGGGAAGTATGGAGAGCATTGGGAGAGACAGGAATAAGTTGGCTAGCAGGTCTATTTAATAGAATTATGAAAGTTGGACAAATGTCAGACAAATGGAGAAGCAGTATATTAGTACCTGTCTACAAAAAAAAGGGAGACATACAACAATGTACAAACTACATGGCTATAAAACTACTTAGCCACACCATGAAAATATGGAAGAGAGTAATTGATAGACGGATACGTGAAGTAACCGAAATATCCGATAATCAATTTGGCTTTATGCAGGACAGATCAACAACAGATGCAATTTTCATTGTAAGGCAACTGATGGAAAATACAGGAATAAAGAGACCAACGCTCATATGGTATTCATTGATCTTGAGAAAGCATATGATAGAGTTCCTCTAGAGATTCTGTGGTGGGCACTCAATAAGAAAGGAGTCCCTGGCGAATATGTAAAGATTGTGAGATATATGCATGAGGGAGTAACGACTAGTGTTAGGCCAGGTGTGGGAGAGACTGATACATTTCAGGTGAAAGTAGGATTGCACCAAGGCTCGGTGCTTAGTCCGTATTTATTCTCATTAGTTTTGGACCAGATGACAGCGAAACTACAGGGTAACATTCCATGGTGCCTAATGTATGCTGATGATGTAGTGTTAATAGGAAATAGTGACAGAGACTTAGAACAAAAACTGGAACAGTGGAGACAAGCTTTGGAAGAAAAAGGTTTAAAATTTAGTAGCACAAAAACAGAGTATTTGGAATGTTCATTTAAAGATGGGGTTACTACAAATAAAATGGTATCTTAGGATGGTGAAATGATTGTGAAAAGTAATAGTTTTAAGTACCTAGGATCGGTATTACTGAGCAATTTAGAAATAGATGGAGATACATGCCGTAAAATTAAGGCTGGATGGATGAAGTGGAAAGAAGCGGGTGGTGTGTTGTGTGACAGAAAAATTCCAATGAAGCTGAAGGGAAAATTCTATAAAACAGCCATAAGACCGGCTATGATGTACGGAACTGAATGTTGGGCAGTGAAAAAGAAAGAGGAACAACGAATGCATGTGGCGGAAATGAGAATGCTTAGATGGATGAGTGGAGTGACAAAGAAGGATAAAATTAGAAATGAGTATATTAGGGGAAGTCTAGATGTGGCACCAATTGATGCCAAAATGAGAGAGCATAGGTTAATATGGTTCGGTCATGTTCAACGTCGAGAAGTTAGTCACCCAATACGAAGAATAGGTGAAGTGCAGATTCCTTGAAGGAGTAGGAGAGGAAGACCAAAGAAGACCTGGGGGGAGACGATAAGGCAGGACATGTTGGTAAAGGGGATTAACATTGATATGACCCAAGATAGAATTGTGTGGAGAAATGCAATTAGAGATGCCGACCCCGCATAGGGATAAAGCAAAGATAATGATGACTAAAGATACCACAAGAAAAGGTATGTGAAAACAGGAAAGCACATATTTGTTAAAATATGTGATACAATGGTTCTTTTTATCCCTTTCTCTTTCTCTCTATCTCTGTCTTGTCGTTTTGCCCTTACTGAAAATCGTGATTTCCTCCAATACTCCTACCAGATGTTCACTATTGGTCTATATTTTCAGTTGCTCTAAGGGTTTCGCAGAATGAGTAGCCTGCTGAATTCTGAATTTGATGGGGCCATCTGGTTGCTGACCGTTCTCTTGGTCTTGTCCTTGGTCGTTTCCAGAAACAATCAATTTATCTAAATTAGCGTCACTTACATGTCGTGGACATGCTTTTCTAATTTCAAATTGGTTAAGAATGGAAACGGCCTATTATCTGGTATTCCTGTTGGTGGTTACTCATCTGAATAGTGTGAAAACTGTGTATCACCATTATTTTTGTCTTGTCTTTATTAATTTTAAGACTTAATTTAAGGCTTTCCAATTCAGCTCTTTGCAAGAGATCTAATATTTCTTGTTCATTTTCTGCTATAAGTTAGGGTCATCAATAAATCTTAAATTGGTGATTTTTCTACTAGCCACCGTTACTTGACCATCCCAACCGACAAAGCAATCCTTATGGATGTTGGCCATTAATATAGAATAGATCAGGAGACAAAACGCATCCTTGTCTAATCCCTGTCTCTACTCTGAATTAGCTTGAACATTAGCCGTACTGTTGCCATATGGGATAGCTACAGCTTTGTAAGAAATATCATCAGGTGTAACAGTGCACCCATCTCTATTGAAATGGACAAAGATTTATCCGGCTTACACAACCGTATGCATATTATGCATATTATCATACTTAGGCCATGCTTAATCATGCAGTCAACAATGCATATTATCATAGGTAGTTGAAATTCATTCAGCTTTTAAGTAAGTTCACCTAAGCCTAAGTTTTCTCAGGTTCAGATGTTTGGCTTAGGTGTACCTTTTCCCTTTACAAAACCGCTTATTCCTATGCTGTGATAATTGATAATGTAGGTAAAAAGTATGGTAGTTTTCCATCTGGTAGTGGCTTCTATTTTGTGTAGTGGTATATAAATTGACGCATGGAGAAACAGCATAATGATACCAGTGTTCAAGAAAGGAGACAAAGAAGACCCCAACAATTATAGAGGTATAAATCTACTGAATACCGCACTTAAGCTAACTATAAAAGTCCTAACCAACAAAATCAATAAACTATCAACTTTATCAGATGAACAACAAGGATCCAGATCCCGAAGATCCTCCGTAGACGCCGTATTTGTACTGAGACAAATCACAGAAAAGGCCATCGAGTACAAAAAACCAGCATATTTATGTTTCATAGACCTGACAAAGGCTTTCGATCGCATCCAAGTCGAAGACGTCTTACACTTACTGTACAGAAGAAACATACCAATCAATATTATACAAACCATCGAAAACATCTACTTCCATAATCGAATACAGGCAAAGATAAATGGAAAACTAACACAGTTTATATCAGTACAAAGCGGAATTAGACAATGTGACTCGTTAAGCCCACTGCTTTTTGATATAATAATGGACGAGGCAGCAGTACGTAAAGGTCATGGCTACAGAATGAGGAACAAAGAAATGCAAATATTATGTTATGCAGATGACGCCGTATTAATCGCCGGGACAGAAGACGATCTCCAAAGATTAACACACATATTTAATACAACAGCCAAGAAATACAATATAATAATATCAACAGAAAAAACCAAATGTATGACAACATCTATATACCCACTACGATGTAAAATTGAAAGTGATGGGAAAATAATAAAGCAGGAAACATGGTTTAGATATCTGGGAATAGATATAACCAGTTACGGAGTTGTTGAAGAGGAAGTACAACAACAAAGCTTAAAAGCAAGTAAAGTGGCGGGATCTCTTAATGACACAATCTGGAAGAACAGACACCTAAGACAAGACACAAAAGCAAGAATCTATAAAGCAGCCATTAGATCTATATTGACATACACGGCGTAGACAAGACCTGACACATATAAAACGAGGCGACTACTAGAAACAACAGAGGTGAAAATACTTCGACAAATATCAGGGAAGGTCTGTTGGATGGGGGGAGAAACGAAAACATTAGAAGATCAGGCAATGTAGAAGACATAAATAGATGGGTGACAGAATGGAAACAGGAGTGGAATGAACACATTAGTAGAATGGCAGAGGATGAGATAGTATGAATAGCACGAGATAAGTCACCAAATGAACGAAGAAGTATTGGCAGACGAAGAAAAATATGGTGCGATAATTTAAACAATTTAGGAGGCTAATATTGAAGAAGAAACAGGCTTTAAAGCCCACATACAAGAAAAAAAAAGAAGAAGAAGAAGAAGAAGAATATAAATTGAGATACACCAATTAGATGGCCATTTTCTCGAATTTCAAATAGCGCACAGATAGAACGCTATGTTTGTCACCTAGTTTAAATTGAAATAAGCCCCGAATACTCTTCAAAATCTTGAAATTGAATGTTTAAAATTCAATTTAGGTACTTGGTAACTTCAAAAATAACAATTTTTATAGAAGTTTTTAAGCCTCAAAAATACCTATTTTCACATTTTTCGGATTTCAAATCGATTATAACTCAAATATTGTCATTGGTTGAGGAAAATGACAAGCGTTATTTTTTATTTAGTATGACCCAAACAACCTGGACTAATACTAAACCTAACGTTTCCTTTGTTTCAGATAGGAACATGTATTTACCATATATTATTGTATAAATAGCTTAGTGCTCTGCACCACACTGGTGCTGTAATCTCCGAGAATACCATACTCTATTCATTAATTGTAATATTCCACAACCGATCCCAAATTCGCCATTTTCTTCCAATAATAACCAACAATTCGAAACATACACGTAAATACAGACCAACGTTTAATTTTCTGATTACTATACATGCTGGTGACTTTCCCACAAAAGAGCAAGCACGGGCGTATCATAGTATACGTGTTACATATAAATTATTTTGGATCCATAGCTCTAGAAATAAGATTTCTCTCAGGATTGTAACATATCTGATTTTTTTTTGATGTTTTGTAGTCTAGGGCTTGCTAGGTCACCGTAGATTTTGCAATTCTGATAGGCCCGTCCAAGTTTTTTTAAATGTATTTTTTGCTACTGATTACGAATTTCGAGGGTGGATTTCGATCTGAGTGATCAGAAATGGAATACCCCAAAGTGATAACTCGGTAAAAGCCAAAAAGGTAATTTTACAGGAAACGACAAAAATTTAAATTAAACGAGTTTTCATTTTCAATTATCGAAATGGATACACTCGCGCCATCTATTGGCAAAACTTCTAACCGGATATGTTCAGTTCTCACTCATGACAGGTGTATTAAGTCTATATGAATCGAATCAGGTAAAAACCAATTTTTTTAAGTGGTTTTTACCGACTCATCATTTTGGGGTAGACAATTGATATTTTATAATTTGTTTATAAGGCTCGTAAACTAAATGAGATTAAAAAAAGTTAAAAAAAGATAATACAGAGACCAACGCTTATATGGTATTTATTGATCTTGAGAAAGCATATGATAGAGTTCCTCGAGAGATTCTGTGGTGGGCACTCAATAAGAAAGGAGTCCCTGGCGAATATGTAAAGATTGTGAGAGATATGTATGAGGGAGTAACGACTAGTGGTAGGACAGATGTGGGAGAGACTGATAAATTTCAGGTGAAAGTAGGATTGCACCAAGGCTCGGTGCTTAGTCCTGGACGATTAGTTTTGGACCAGATAACAGCGAAACTACAGGGTAGTATTCCATGGTACCTAATGTATGCTGATGATGTAGTGTTAGTAGTAAATAGTGAAAGAGACTTAGAACACAAACTGGAACAGTGGAGACAAGCTCTGGAGGAAAAAAGGTTTAAAACTTAGTAGGACAAAAACAGAGTATTTGGAATGTTCATTTAAAGATGGAGTTACTACAAATAAAATGGTATCTTTGGATGGTAAAATGATTGTGAAAAGCAATAGTTTTAAGTACCTAGGATCGGTATTACAGAGTAATAGAGAAATAGATGGAGATGCATGCAGTAGATTAGGGCTGGATGGATGAAGTGGAAAGAAGCGAGTGGTGTGTTGTGTGACAGAAAAATTCCAATGAAGCTGAAGGGAAAATTCTATAAAACAGCCATAAGACCGACTATGATGTACGGAACTGAATGTTGGGCAGTGAAAAAGAAAGAGGAACAACGAATTTATGTGGCGGAAATGAGAATGCTTAGATGGATGAGTGGAGTGACAAAGAAGGATAAAATTAGAAATGAGTATATTAGGGGAAGTCTAGGTGTGGCACCAATTGACATGCAGGACATGTTGGTAAAGGGGATTAACATTGATATGACCCAAGATAGAATTGTGTGGAGAAATGCAATTAGGGAAGTCGACCCCGCATAGGAACAAGGCAAAGAGAATGATGATGATTATCCAAAACCATGCCTTTTCATTCGCTGTTCTACAACACAATATACATCATAATATGAAAATGGTTAATATCAGAATTAGTTTCCTTTCCCGTTTGTTCATGTTTTAAATGCGAGAGAGAGAGAGAGGGAGAGAGTTTGGTTTGAATATATAAACGATTTTTTGCTTTGTTCAATCTAACAAAACTTTGTATTTGTTTACCATTTATTTTATAAAAACATACTACGATATTCTGTTATAATGGCACTGCTGATAAAAGAATAAAAGGAAATCGAGTTTTATTTCCCTTTGATCTTAAAAATCAATTTATGGAAAAATGCATTACGGATTAAAGTATCCTTTATCTGGCATTAGCTATATTGTATTTAAGACAATGGCGTTCCAAGAAAAGGGACACTACAGTGCCGGTAAAAAAAATCTTTACACAGTTAATAAAACGCGTAAGTCAGGATAATTATTCTTTTAATTTTAAAAATTAATACTTTCTCATATCACCCTTGCAGTCGATGCTGCATTTTGTTGGGCATGGATTGGGCAGTGTTCAAGAAATATTCTCCTTCCATGGTCACCCACAACCTCTTCAGCTGAGACTTGAGCTGAGCTTAAACGTTATTTTTCATAAAATTGTAGGGGTTCTCGATGGTATTAAGGTCGGGTAACTTACCAGGTAATTCCAATACGTTGATATTGTGATCACTCAAGAACTTTGTCACTGTCTTGGCCATGTGAGCAGGGGCAGCATCGCGTATAAAGAAGTCGCATTCGTGAATTTCCAAAAAGTTAAGTAAATGTTGTTGTAGAGCAGTCACATGGTTGCTTGCCTCCATTGTCACATTATTAGACAAACAATACAAACGTACCCTTCCTTTAGTTCACTAAACGCAAGCGTTTCAAACATCCTGACACCATAGTTTCAGGATGTTTGACGGATTTAACCGTAAGCTTTGGATCGCACCTTGACGCGGTTAGTCAACGACGACTAAATTTGGAGCTTCCTCTTAATAATCTAAACCTACTTTAGTCACTAAATAAGATCATTTTCCACTGTTTAGGTGTCCAGTGCTGATACTTGTTACAAAAAGCTATTCTATTTTTATTCATTGCTTTTGTAAGCAAGGGCTTCTTTGTACCACGTCGACTTGGCAGTACTAGATCTTTCTGAAGCCAGTGACGAATCGTTCTTGTTAAAACGTTCTGAAGGAGGTCAAGATATTTATTTTTGAGTTCCATGGTAGTAGTGGAAGGGTTTATGAAAGGGTCAAAAATTTTTTAACGATAATATAATTTTATCGTCTAGAGTACGCCAATGAATTAAGTAAACGTGTTTTTGTACCGTCTTGGACGATATAAAAGTCGAATCGAAAAGCCTAGTTGATTATTCTTGGAGCATTGATCGAAGAATAATAAACATCAGCGAGGTATAAGAGGTGAGTTTATGTAGGTAGTAGTTCCCGACCATTTTCCGCTGTCTTGTTGGCGAGCTGTGCGCATCCGACAGTTTTCCTCTTACCTATTCTTTTACCTATCCTTATACGAGCGGTGATCGTATATCCCTAATATGTCTTTTCATCTGGCGAGCTGAGCGAGATTCCCTTTTCTCCCTTTCCTTATACATTCGTATCGTATTAATAAAAGCAATTCCTATTTCACGCGATCGTCAAAATCATTCATTCATGTACAAAATATCGTCACATCGGCCCGAACAGAAAATTCGATGGGTAGATTATAAATATATTTTATTAACGAAATTAACGAGTAATTAAGGCTAATGATCTTATCTTTTGTATGTTTTGATTCCAAATAAAAATGTCTTAAAAGCGAACTCTTTTCTTCGACCGATTTAGTTACCTGGTAAGTAAATTTAGTTAACGAGGTCGTTGCGTTGTTGTTCCAGGTAAGTAAATCAGTCGAAGAAAACAGTTCGCTTTTTTAAGACATTTTTATTTAGAATCAAAACATACGAAAGATAAGATCACTAGCCTTAATTACTCGTTAATTTCGTTAATAAAATATATTTATAATCTACGCATCGAGCTTTCTGTTCGGGCCGATGTGACGATATTTTGTACATGAATGAATGATTTTGACGATCGCGTGAAATAGGAATTGCTTTTATTAATACGAAACGAATGTATAAGGAAAGGGAGAAAAGGGAATCTCGCTCAGCTCGCCAGATGAAAAGACATATTAGGGATATACGATCACCGCTCGTATAAGGATGGGAAAAAGGATAGGTAAGAGGAAAACTGTAGGATTCGCTCAGCTCGCCAACACGACAGCGAAAAATGGTCGGGAACTGCTACCTACATGAACTCACCTCTTATACCTCGCTGTTGTTTATTATTCTTCGATCAACGCTCCAAGAATAATAATGAACTAGGCTTTCCGATCCGACTTTTATATCGTACGAGACGGTACAAAAACACGTTTTACTTAATTCATTGGCGTACTCTAGCCGATAAAATTATATTATCGTCACACTATACCTTATCCTATTCCACGAATATACGACTGTGTTGGATTATTTCGACAACGAATATTGTATTGTGCAAAATATAAAGAACGAAAGTAAATTGCAAATTACATTGCTGTTTATTGGAATAATTATTATAGCCATTTACTTTCGTACTTTTTATGTTGCACACTGAAATATTCGTTGTCGCGATAATCCAAAACAGACGCATGTTGGTGGAATGAACCATACTACGAGTTCAATTTTACAAAGAACGTCTGAATCACATTCCATTACCCCCTTTACTCATTGGCAACCAAAGCATCCTGCAATCTGCTGATGGTTTTTTGACACATGTTTCACGTATTTCACACATTTTTCTTCGTTAAGTATGATGAGGGCTGCGTCTTTAACTTTTCTCTTTTCCATCTCTATTTCTTTCATGATTATTGGTACATCTTTCCATCGTACTCTATGCTCGTCGTTGTCCTAGGTATTTTTGCATACCTGTGTGGTAAAATATAATTAGTTGTTGGGATACGGTGCCTTTAGTCCTTAAATACGTTTAATAAAACTTCTCTAATCTGCATAATAAACATTATTTATTGGTATTCAAACTACGAGTATAAACATCAAAAAATAGTAACGACCTAGCCCAAGGCATATCGCAATCGTCTTTACATTAATAAATACTTACTACAATAATAATCTACAGGGTGATTGATTATTGGGGTAAAGCTCAATAGATCCGCGATAGTAATAGATAGCAATAAAAGTTAATAACAAAAATGTTTTAGCCACTTTTGAGCTTCACATAACAAAATTAGTTAGAATGTTACAGGGTGTTCGATAACACAGTGGCAGACCAAACTTGTTTTTTTAAATGTTTTTTTAAATGTAACACCCTATATGTTATTTTAAACTTGAAATTCTGTCAACTTCTCCATCACAAAAATATAAAGGTTTGTTATGTTATACAGGGTATTTATAAAGTTATAACAACTTTTATATGAAAATCTTAACAAGTTCAACTCCCTATATAAATAAAAATAAGCAAAACAGCCATGATTTATTAATGTCATATTTTTTACGTATCGTCAAAATTTTCAAGAATGATTGATATTGCTAATTTTCTTTATATCAAATATAGGGTGAGTCAAAACGCAAGTACATTAATTTCTCAGTAATTTTAAATGGAACACCCGGTATTGTATATCGCTATTGAAAAGTACCATTACCGTACTTTAATTTTTAGATAACCCCTAAATTTATCAGTTTTCGAGATATTTTCATTTTTCAATGGACCAGTAGCGTGGCCACTTAAATCACCAGAATTTAATAAACTGGACTGATTTTTTTGGGGTTACGTTAATAATGAAGTTTATAAAATACCTCCAACAACAAGGGGTGAGATGAAAAATTGAATACAAAGTGTATTTCGATGTGTTAATTTACAATTGCTCCGTAGAGTAAGTAGCTCATTCAGTGATCGTTTTTAGGCATGCATAAATGTGTTAAGAGGTAATTTTGAACTCCTTATGTAATTAAATATTAAAAATATTTTATTAAAAGTAGCTTCTAATTTTTTCAAAAATGTTTTTTTTTGCAAAATGTATTACTGACAAATTATTTTTCGTTCTTTATTTGTTACATTAATACATTTACATATAGAAGTAGTGTTTAATTGTCTGCACAAAATGTTGTATTTTGTGTTTGTGTGTATTTTGTAAAATTTATTACTAATTTTCTTTCTTTATTTGTTACATTTACATAAAAAGTAGTTTTTAATTGTTTCAAAAATGTTGCATGTTGTGGTTGTGTTTTTTTTAAATGTATTACTAATAAATTATTTTTATTTCTTTATTTGCTACATTGTTACATTGATTACCGGATTGATAATCAGTAATCGTCAATAATTGTCAATTCAGTCATGGCTTACTTAAAATTTAGATAAATCTAGACACCTATTTGCTCTGAAAAATGAAAATGTCTCGAAAACTAATAAATTTGGACATAGGAAATGTTATATAAAAATTAAAGTACGGTAATGTTACTTTTCAATAATGATATAAAATACAGGGTGTTCTATTTAACATTACTGAGAAAATAATGTACTTGCGTTTTGACTCACCCTGTATTTGATATAATAAAGAAAATTAGCAATATCAATAATTCTTAAAAATTTTGACAATAAATAAAAAATATGGCATTAATAAACCATTGCTGTTGTGCTTACTTTTATTTATACAGGGAGTTGAACTTGTTACGATTTTCATACAAAATTGGTTATAACTTTGTAAATACCCTGTATAACATAACAACCCTTTATATTTTGGTGATGGAGAAGTTAACAGGATTTCTAATATTAAATAAAATATAGGGTGTTCCATTTAAAAAAAACATAAATTTGGTCTGCCACTGTGTTATCGAACAACCTGTAACATTCTAACTAATTTTTTAATGTGAAGCTCAAAGTTGGCTACAATTTTTGTTATTAACTTTTATTGCTATCTATTACTATAGCGCTTTACCCCACTAATCAATCACCCTGTATATCACGGGAGGTTTACTTATATACAGTTTAAACTATTGCTAAATAACGCACTACTTCGGTCACAGTCAATCGAGTTTATATTTACTTCGATTATTGACTTTGAGTGAGGTTTAAGCATATTTTATACAGCGTGTCCTAATATTACTACATCTGGAACAAAGACTTCCAGAAACACATTTATTGTTCTCTAACCTTGCATATAGTCCGTCCGCTATAACTTTTCCCATGCGGTACGATTCATTTTCAATCAAAGTCAAAACATAAATTGAAACAAACGTCGATGTGTATATACATTTTGTATACTGTATACTATATACTACACACACTTTCACTTTCACTTCTTTTTCACTCTCTGTTTTGACTTAATTGGATTGAAAATGAATCGTACCGCATGGGAAAAGTTATAGCGGACGGACTATATATAGTCTTTAATATTTGCTACGTATTTTTAGTATGATTCGAGGAACTAATTAGTAGATTTGTAGGATTAAGAAAAACGACAACTTTTTAAGAAACTTTTGTAATTAATCTTTTCCTTCTTTTATAATTAACATAATTAAATTAAAAACATTGTATTAAAACTCTCATTTCGTATCCAGACCGACTTATAACGAGTAAACAAAAAACCCACTAAGGAAATATCAAAGAAACAGCGTAATAACTTTTCGAATTAAATATTTATTAACCATAACCTTAAGAACGTCAATAAGTAATGTGACTCTCGTGGGGTGTATAAAACTTCGGTGAGGAAAAGATTAAATTTAGATTTATTTAAAATCTATACGGCTAAATTTTGATTGTCCTTCACATAACATTTCGAACATTTGTACTTATGGTAGTGGTCTTTTCGGGCCGCTGATCACAGTTTAAAGAAGCAGAAGAAGAAAAAGAAGATTATTAAGCTTCTTGACAAGTGACGTCCGCTCATCACTGTTTTTTTTCTGTGCCTGTACTGATCACAAGTGGTTTCCAAATAGTTTTATAAAAATTATTAGAAAGTGTTTAAAATACAACAAAAGTCATCAGAGAATAATTATGTATCCCGAAAGAGGCGGAAATATGAAAATTTGCAACAGAAACTGGTAGAGTTAAGGTATTTATATGATATTTTTGGGTTTTATCCCAAAAGACCAAGTTATTTATAAGATATTTTTGAATTATTTTATGTTAGATAAATTAAATTATGTGTGAATAGATCGAACTATAAATATTTAATATTTACGAAATGACAATTTTAATCAAATTCAAACTTGGGGTCCTATTTTGTTGTTATCAATATATTTTCTCTGTTGTCATAGTTACTATATCTCGCCTTCTTCCCTATTCGAAATACTCAAAACGTCAATAGTATTTGTCAAAACACACAGAGATGTAACAGGCGCTATGTTGCCACACTGCTCTGATTTTCCTATTAATGTTTATTTTGTAGCAAAATGTCCGACAGACATGATATTATGCAAAAATTTATATTGTTTGTGTCAATAAGGATAACTTAAGGTAGCCCAAAGTAATACAGACTAAATTATTAGGGGTTTAACAATAAAATTATAGCCCAAAGGTTTAAAATAGAACAAAATAAAGGGTTTACCAATAAAATTAGAGCAGGGGTGTTTTTAAGCAGCCCAAAAAATCTTTATGATTATTTGACCTGCCTCTATTTTTCAGAGGTACTCTACAGTAGTCCAGAAGTTTAGAATAGAACAAAATATATTAGTTTAACTGCTTTTGTAAATTTTACTTCGATTTCACGTTACAAGCAAGTTTACTTGCACTAAATTATTTGTTTGGTTTTGTGTTCAAACAATAAAACTAGAGCAGAGGTATTTTTTAGTAGCCTAGACGATCTTTATGATCATTTTATCTGCTTCTATTTCTCAGAGGTATTTTTACAGTAGCCCAGCAGTTTGGAATACAATATAATTATATTTATTTCACTACTTTTGTAAATTCTACTTCGATTTAAGATTACAAGCAAGTTTAATTACACCAAGTTTATTGTTTGGTTTGTCTTCAAACAATAAAATTACAGCAGAGGGTACTTTTTAGCAGCCCAGACAATCTTTATGATTATTTTATCTGCTTCTATTTCTCCGAGGTACTCTAATGTAGCCCAGAAGTTTAGAATACAATAAAATGTATTTATTCAACTACTTTGTGCACATTTTGGCTAGATTTCATATTACGAGGGTAGTAAGTTTACTGCTTTCATTAAATGTTTGTTTGGTTTGTCCTCAAACAATAAAACTAGAAGAGGGTACTTTTTTTTAGTAGCCCAGAAAATCTTTATTTTGAGCTACTCCTATTTCGCAGAGTTACTTATAGTAGCCCAGAAGTTTAGAATAGAATAAAATATATTTAACTACTTTTTGCACATTCTGCATTGATTTTTATCGTCTACCTTGATATTACAAAGTTAGTAAGTGTACTTACAATAAATTTTTGTTTGGTTTTGTCAAAAATATTAAACAAAGATACAAAATCAGCTTTATTAAGTCATCTCGAAGTCATTACGAAGCCACAAAAGACCACTGTTTATCCAAAAACTGTACCACAAAGCCAAGCTGCTGTTTCCACTCAGCATCCATCAAGAGTTCTTTCAGAATCTAGCAACTTTAATCAGCAGCGTTTAAACTTCAATCCAACCTTGAGCAGACCAAGATTTGGACAAAGTCAGTACTCAAATGACCCTCTACTAGCATCGAGATACAAACAATCGAACAGACAGCAGTACCAAAAGCAAATGAGAACAACCAGGATGTCATACTAAAGGTCAATAAAAATTAATAGGGTAATATTGCTAACTGTATTAAAATATGGAAAGGGATTACTTCAGATAAGATAGTTTTAAGTTGGGTCTAAGGTTTTAATATTTTATTTAAAACAACGCCCTCTGAAGAGAGAGCACCAAAAGTTCTCATAGACCCAAACCGGTCGTATGACCAAAAAAAAAAAAAAAAAAAAAAAAATACTTGAAAAGTAATTAAAAATTACTATTTCTCCTTCTTCACATACAAAAGGACAATTTATTTTTCGTAGTTTTTTGTGCCCAAAAAGGACGGAAATCAGAGATTTTGTTTTGAATTTAAAACAATTGAATTGCTTTATAGAAGCCACATATTTTAAGCTGGAAGACTATAATAGGTCAGTCCTCAAGCTCATTTTCAAGGGTTATGGCAAAAATAGATTTAAAAGTTGTCTATTTTGCTATTCCTGTTCATTAAAATTCTAAAAAATATTTAAAATTTAAGTACAGAACTTTTTTATATTAATTAAACTGTTTACCGTTTGGTTTGAATAATATCTCGGCTTTTATATTTACAAAAACTTTAAAACCAGCCCTAAATAATCTAATAACAGGAGGCTTTACTTTTGTCAATTTTTTAGAGGACCATTTACCAATTTCAAAATCATATTTAAAATGTAAAGAAAATATTGTTTAAACATTTTCTATGTTTTTCTGCTTGGGATTTACTATAAATAAAAAAAAAAAAAGGAAAAGTATACTTTCACCCACACAAAATATAACTTTTCTTGGTTTTACGTTTGATTCGAACCTGATATATTTTGCACCTGCTGACAAAAAAAAAAAAAAAAAAAATATCTAATAGTATTCAGAACATCAAAAATAAAAGTACATGTAAAATATGATCATTTGCAGCCTTAATCGGTCAGTTTGTAACAGTTAGTCCATTTATGGAAGTTAAATATGGAAAATTATACTAAAAAAAAAATATATATATATATAAATAAATAAAAAAGAAAAGTAGCCTCTTTCTTAAACTAATAGTTATAACACTGAAATGACCATACCTAAATACTTAAAAACGATTACAATTGGTGGTTAAATAACAAACCAATTAGTGAGCAAAATATAAAATAATCCAATTATGTACTTGAAATATTTTGCGATGCATATATCTTTTAGCATGGCGGGTATGCTGCATTGATAACAAAACTCATGGTTTTTGGAGTCATGAACAACAACTACATATAAATGTACTTCAGTTACTAGCAGCATATAGTGGCTTGAAATCCTTTTTGAACGAATATAGGAATTGTAACATTTTGCTAGGAATAAATAACGCAACAGCTGTGTCTTGCAATAACAAGATGGGTAGTGTACAGTACTCAACATTTGCAGATAAGTTTAATAATTCTGTGAAAATAGGAATTTAAAAATTATTTTTGCATCTATAACAGTAAAAAAAAATGCTTTTGCCTGACTCGGAATCAAGATCTTTAAAAATTGAAACAGAGTAGGTATTCTTTAAGTGATAATTGTGTTACTATAATTTTTGAGCAGCTTCTTATTCCAGAAATCGATATGTCTGCCACATATCCTAAAAAAAAAAAAAAAAAAAAATGTGCAAGGTATGTAATTTTGAACCCTGACCCCGGATCAGAGAAAGCCAATGCCTTAACTCTAGATTGGCATGGATTTAAATTTTATGTTTTTCAGCCTTGGTACACAACCTTTGACAACCACACCTTACACAACCAAAAAGATAATTATGGACCTGATAAAAATTTAATCTAGAATTTTTATTTGGGCTTTTATATCCAGGACATCCTTTGGGTTTCCATATTCTTGTCAGGCAAGCTTTTTAAGAAAAGGCATTCCTGAGGATTCGATCCCAACTATTACAACAAATCACTAAATCTGTATGATACAGTTTTCAAGAGATGGCGACGGTTTAGTATAAAATAGTAACCATTTTGCTTATGAATTATCAAATTTTAATTTTATTAAATCTATCGTAGAACAGGATTATAATTATAGCTCGTATAAACATTCACAGTGCTGCATTGGCGTTGATAGAAGATATCCTAGAATATTATAAAAACATTTTTAAATTTTTTTTACAAATGTATATATAACCTCAAACCTTAATTGCCCAAATATTAATTAACTTGGGACCCTCTACCAGTATTACTTTATTTAGAAACATTATTTCGTCTCACAAGTCTTTCCCTGAAAGATCTTACTTACAAACTTGTAATGTTGATTGCACTCACTTCAGTTCAGAGGTTGCAAATCCTGTACCTAATAAAAATTCAGAATATTTTCATGGATCAAGATAAAATTGACATTTTGATATAACATAGGATAAAGACTTCCCCAAAAAATAATAATAATAATAATAAATAAACAAATAGCAACCTATTTAAAACAAAAAACACAGTTGAGAGTGTTTAGAGATTTCTAAAACATTCGTCCTCAATCGGAAGACAATTTGTTTATAACTAAAAACAAAAAAAAAAGAGACGTAGAAAGCAACATCTACCCAGGCGTTGAGTAGATGGATATAACATTTTTTTAAATTAAAAATATAGACACTAATATTTTTGAAGTGTATAGTGTCAGACATGCATCTACCTCAGCGGGAGTTAGAACTGGATTATAGAAGATATTAGAGAGACGGCGAGATGGACAGAAAATTCTCAAGTATTCAATATTTTTTATAATAAACCTCTAGCAAAAGATTACGGACTCTTTGCAAAACCGTATTGTCTGGTGAGTCCATGTAATTGTATGTAATTGTAATTATATTACATGTGTAGGTTACTAATATTAGTAAGAACATTAATTTTCTTATTATGTTTATTTGTACCTGGTTGAAGGTACACATCTCATATAATTAAAATATAAACATGAATCTTAATTAATAATTGCTCTAATATGTTAGTTAGGTATACATATGTATATATTTTGTGTAAAGTTTCTAAAAAAAAAAAAAAAAAAAAAATTACTAAGTACTATTCATTTTTGGATTGCAATGTACTTTTGTTTATTTATCGCACAATATTGTTTAATCTTTCAACAGCCTACCATAAGTACAAATGTTCGAAATGTTATGTGAAGGACAATTAATTGATTGGTTGACTTACCTGTTAAGGAGGGACAATCATAATTGTCCTATCTTACATTTCGAACATTTGTACGCTCCCCCCCATTGATCCTTTTGAACCCACCCATGTCTTGTGCGATAAAAATATAAAAAAAAAAAACAGTGATGAGCGGACGTCACTTGTCAAGAAGCTTAAGAATCTTCTTTTTCTTCTTCTGCTTCTTTAAACTGTGATCAGCGGCCCGAAAAGACCACTACCATAAGTACAAATGTTCGAAATGTAAGATAGGACAATTATGATTGTCCCTCCTTAACAGGTAAGTCAACCAATCAATTAATTAAAAACGTCTATAGGGAATATTGCCGGAATTGTGCCAGGGTTTTAAAGTTGTTTACAAAATAAAAAATGTAAACATTAATGAGGAAATTGAGCATATTCATTGTTTTATTACAGAATAATTTATTAGGTTTTTGACTCATCAATCATAACGAGAAATTGATATTTACAGTGCAACGTGTCAAAATTCCGTACGTTACATCTTCTTCAAATTTTGGTAGTTTTATTAAATTTTAGATCACCCTGTACGCCACGTCAATTTCAGTACACATTTGCCCACGAGATCAAATCCTAAGACCATCCACTTACAGTTAGGTTCATCAGTACCTTCTGTAACACCGTAATAAACCTTCGTAAAGGTTATGGCCAGCAGTGCCAGATTAAGAATCCTGAGGCCCCTAGGCAACCCAAGCTATCAGGCCCCTTAAGAAACCTAGGTTTCTCCGTTTTTATTAATTTTTATTTTTGAAAATGTCCGTTCTCCTGTTGCGAAATAACCCAAAATGACTGTGAAGCAGGAATACATTGTTTTCCCTGCAAGTTTGAAGCTGGGCTATAAAATATTTGAACTGTTATAGTTCATTTTAGACCACCGTAGCACCACTGACCATCTTCTAACAATTAGGACACTAATAGAAAAAGCTAACGAATACCATATAGATCTGCACTTAGCATTCGTTGACTACTAAAAAGCATTTGACAGCGTGGAAATGTGGGCAATAGAAAAAGCTATAAACAACTGTCGAATAGATTCCAGATACAGAATGCTAATACATAATATATATAAGAAAGCAACAATGACAGTACAATTGGAAGAAACCACAAAACCCATACCAATTAACAGAGGAGTGCGACAGGGAGATGTTATTTCTCCTAAACTATTTACATTAGCACTGGAAGATGTTTTCAAAACAATGGAATGGACAAACATGGGAATAAACATAAATGGAAAGAAACTAAACCACCTAAGATATGCAGACGATGTAGTAGTCATAGCATCAAGTTTTGAAGAACTACAAACCATGCTAACCGAACTAGCAAATGAATCCGAACAAATAGGTCTAAAAATGAATTTTGCCAAAACAAAAACAATGACAAACACACAAGACAATAGAAACGTAATACTAAACGACACCACAATAGAAGCGGTTAATGATTATATATATTTGGGACAAATTATAAAAATAAATAAGGAAAACCAAACAGCGGAGGTAAAAAGAAGGGTCAGATTAGCCTGGGCAGGATTTGGAAAATTAAAATGGGTCCTAAAGAATAAAAAAATACAACAATACTTAAAAACAAGAGTGTTTGACCAGTGCATACTCCCAATTCTCACATACGCATGCCAAACATGGACCTTGACCAAGGCAAACATGGATAAAATAATAAAGACACAAAGAGCCATGGAGAGAGCAATGTTAGGAGTAAAATTGACAGACAAAAAGCAAAACAACTGGGTCAGAAATAGAACAAAAGTCAAAGACGCAGGTCAACATATAACCAGGCTAAAATGGAGCTTCGCAGGTCATAACGCTAGACAAACGGACAATAGGTGGAATAGCACGATACAACAATGGAGACCATGGACAGGAAAGAGAGCAAGAGGACGACCCCAGATGAGATGGGGAGACGACATTAAAAAGATAGGAGGAACGCACTGGAAACAGAAAGCACTAAACAGAAGCGAATGGAGGAAACTGGGGGAAGCCTATGTTCAGAATTGGACGAATTAAAGGGCAAAAGAAGAAGAAGAAGAAGTTCATTTTCAAGTTCAGATTCAATATCATCAGGATAGTTTTTATGTAGTTTTGAAGCACACTCCTTTATTTGAGTATCACTCAATTTTGGAAAAACAAAAGACCAAATACTGTGTTCATTGACCCGTACACTGTCAACCGACGCGCGACGACTCAGCTCAGTAATTAGAGTATAGTAGAGGGTAGAGAATATTCAGAGTATTGTAGGTCGCAGGTCCTCTGCTCGTAATAAGCAAAATTATCATTTTGGAATTATAAGAACTCCAAAAGTGAATTTAGAAGCTGAACTGCAGTTTGAAGTTAACTCTCTTCTCTCTGCGATGATTTACTGACAGCGTTGATGCGTTCTAAAATTTTTACCCAAAACTCATTCATTATGAATGTTTCTTCTTTTTTTGACATTTCTTTCAACAAATACTTAGCCTCATGAACTGTTTCAACTTGCTGATTAGTGTCTTCAGTAAGAGTATGAAGAGCAGATTTGAAACCTTAACCTTTAACCTTTAGGCAAAGGTCTTATGACATGTGCTGCTTGTTCATAAGGACTAGATCGTGGCGAATGAGATCGCTTAAGTATTTGATCATAACTTCCCAACGGTACGTAGAGGATGAAAAAAAGTTGTACACAAACTGAACAAACCCAAAATACGATATTCCATTTGAGGGAAAATACGTCAGCCAATCTCTTTTAATTGTTGTCCCACTGATTTATGTTCGAAAAACCATAGATTGTATGAAAATCTTGAAATGCCTTCAAAATTTATTTTTGACGCTGAAACACTTCCATCAAGGTTTTTACATTCTGAAGACCTTTCCCAATCCAAAATGTCAATACTTCTTTAGTTACTGTATTCCGTAATCTTATGTCGTTTTTCGAATTTAGGACCCAATTTATCTTTCAATTCAATTTTTTAACTTAGTTTTGGTTTCTGGTTCGTTAACTTCTTGAACTGGAATAGAACTGTCGTTACATATTTTTTCATCTTCTTCAGTTAGGGAAGCTATGTTTCACTCAGTTACATTCCATCACGTGCATTTTCATTGGTTGCTGCTTCACTAGCTATGGATTTCCGTGTGAAACTGAGTTTAAATAAGTTTTGCTTGTGTTTTGGATTTTGATTAAGGTTCTTTTCTTTCTCCTGATTTTTCTTGTGTTTTTGAAGATATTCTTCTTTAGGCGCGATTCGCTTGAGGGTAAAATTGTACATAAATCTGCGCGCCTGCGCACACAGACAGTATGTAGTTCCTTGCTAATCTTTCAAGATAGGTGTTTATGTATCTGTATCCGTGCAACTAAGTGATTAAAAGAATATATTAGTGTTTTTAGTAAATGTATTATTTATTATAATTCTTGTGTTTTTGGATTTGTGTTTCTCTGTAGTACAATAATAACATATTATGTAGGCATAACATTTTATGTGTTGTGTAATTATATCCGAAACTTACATGTCAATTAGAAGGACCTCGCTGGTGTAGTTGGAAAGGCGTTAGCTCCGTGATTGGAATGACGCGGGTTCGAATCCTGGGCGATTCATACTTTTTTTTATTTTTGGTTCTTTTAATAAAATTTTTTTGAAACTGGTAGATAATAAAGTTAGTTTAATTTTTAAATAAAATACAAATAACCTGTTACGTAATTCCATTCATACTATCACCTTTAACATTTCTAATAAACTTGTCTTTTTGCAATGGTATTTTCCCGGATTATCTAAAGGTGGGAAAGGTCGTTCCTGTACATAAGAAAGGCGATCCAAAGGATATTAGTAATTATCGCCCAATAACTGTCCCTTCAGTGTTTTCGAAAATATTCGAATATTATTATCTTAACAGATTAAACTCTTATTTATTGGAGAACGGTATTGTTAGTAAATATCAGCATGGCTTTCAGGCAGGTAAGTCTACAAATACAGCAGTTCATTCATTTTATGAGACTTTAACTAAATATATTGATGCGGATGAATGCCCTGTCGGGATTTTTTGTGATCTCAGTAGGGCATTTGATTGTGTCGATCATAGCTTACTCATTAATAAATTGGAAAATATTGGAATAAAAGATCTCTCTCTAAAATGGATAGAATCCTACCTATCAGAACGTCGTCAGTATGTCTCCTTAACAGATGTATCCCAACAATCAGTAAATATTTGCAAATCAGATTACATTTACATTCATATGGGTGTTCCGCAAGGTTCTGTAATTGGCCCAATATTATTTCTTATTTACTTAAATGATATTGTCTCAATAAATTCTGCTGTACAGTTTACACTTTATGCAGATGATACTTCAATACTTATATCAGATAAATCACATATATCTCTTGAAAATAAATGTAACGAACTCTTGTGTGATCTTAGTTATTGGTTTTCCTCAAATTACTTACATCTTAATGCGGATAAAACGCATGCTATTCATTTCCACAATAGACAGAAACATCTGTTAAGGGTCGTTTAAACACAGCGATAAATCAAACAACTTATCAAGGTCAATCGAGTTGTTGCAACTTATCATTGTGTGTAAACGGTGCATCGCACAACTTATCAAAGTTGGAGTTGGGTTGAAGGTGGTATCGCATTGAATCGCAGCGTCTAAACAGCGTTTCAACTTGTCATCACAACTAGTTGCTGTGACTTATCGTTGTGTTTAAACGGCGCTTTAGATATCGAACTATCAATATATTCTAAACAAATTGAAAAAGTTCAATGCCTAAAGTTTTTAGGTTTATACAATATTGATGAATGTCTCAATTGGAAAAGGCAATGTGATGATATTATTTCCAAAATAAACTCAGCATGCTACCTACTTCGAAACCTCAAGGATATACTAAGTGAGACACAGCTTATTATGCTGTATTATGCTCAGGTGGAGTCTCGTTTGCGGTATGGCATAGTATTTTGGGGTACGTCTTGTAAATTCAGTGAAGTCTTTCTATGTCAAAAGAGAATAGTCCGTTGTATTGCTGGTATTTCTCGAATAACTAGCTGTAAGAGTTATTTTACTAGATATAAACTTTTAACTGTGCCGTGCTTATATATTTTTGAAGTTTGTGTTTTTATTCATTCAAATCTTGAGAAATTTAAAACTAACGGTCAAATTCACAATATAAATACAAGGCAGAATCAAAAATTACATGTACCTTTTTCTAAAGGAAATATGCATTTTTACTCACCTGCAATAATAGGTCAAAGAATATATAATAAGTTACCCGAGCCAATAAAAAGTGTAAGAATATGAAAATATTTAAATTAACTTTGAAAGATTTTTTATTGCAGAATACGTTTTATTCTGTTGATGAGTATTTTAGTAGTTGACATTATTTTAAGTATATGCTAGTAATTTTGTGTTTTCTATTTGTGTTTGTATTGTAATCTTAGGTTTAACGTAATTTTAGATTTACATCTATATTTACTAATTTTGTTTTCTAAACTGTGACTGATCCTATACAAATTGTATTTGTCAAAAAGGAAATAAAGTATTATTATTATTATTATTAAGTATATTTACTTCGTTGAAATTACCTATATAATAGAAGGAATATCTTCTTACGTGCGTACACATTCTTTTTTTTTTGTTCACTTTCGATTCTTGTTTCCACTGTAGTACTGGTCCTTCTACCAAAGGGCATTCATTAGCGATGTATTCCCACAGCATATACTTTCTATGTGAACAAAAGTATAAGTACATTGTAATGTAGCTAATATGTAGCTTTATAATAAAGCTACATTGTAATGTAGCTTTATACGTCCACCATAACTTTTATGGTATTGCGCGATATTTGAATCTTTCAACATTTTTTGTTTTGGTCCCCGCGAGGCTCCCTTTGGGGCCGAGGTCCCTAGGCAACTGCCTACTTTGCCTAATGGTTAATCCGGCACTGTATGGCTGTAAAACTTCATGTACCGAACTATTCGTTTGAACCTTTACTTTCCCTTGTGTGGTTGTTTACCTTAACGCTGTTATATCAACCAATTCAATAGGAACACTTTTTTCTACATAGAATATAATCTCTCAAAGAACTGCCGTCGGTCTGAATCTTTCATTGTCCCTTAGCGTACGTTCAGAGTGGACGAGCAAAGAGCAAAGAGCAAAGCGGAGAAATCAAACTCATACTGGCAAACGGAGGTGCACAGAGTGCTAGCAAAGAGCAAAGCGGCGAAACCAAACAAGTTTGATTTCTTTGGTCCATGTAGTGAGACCGCTCCCGTCTGAAAAAATTTTTGATTCGGTTTCTTTGTCAAATCCTATTCAAAAATGTCCCCTTTAAACAAATCTGAAGAGCACCGGGCGGAATTTTTGGGCAGAAATTGTTTAAACAATTTTATCCACTCTATGTTATATTGTGTGTAAGTTTTTAGTTTGTGAAAACTGTCATTATAGATAGCAGTGCGTGAAGTGTTTAAAGTGAGCGTGAAGTAACAATGTATTTTAAATGGGACTTACTTTTTCGCACTGTTTTTAACACACTTTCATATAATCAAATATCCTTAACTTTGGCGTTGTCATGGTGATGACATAATGAGCAATAAATTACGACAAAAGTTTTTACAGTTTTGTGGTTTGAAAGAAGTTAGAATTTTTAAATGTCAAAGTTCTAAAAATTGTAGAATAGAAATGAATTCCAGTGACGAATAGTTACAGTTTTTTTATTTGTTTATGGTAGAGTAGAGAAAATATTGTATGAAACTGTGCATGAAGTACTTTTTGCGAACTTACGCGATGTATAGCACTCGCTCCGCTGTCGCTCGTGCTCTAAATATCGCGTGCGTTCGCAAAAAGCATACTTCACGAACTGTTTCATAAATAACTATTTTTAAACAAATACAAAAGATCACGTTTTTTTGCTCCGGAACATATATTTTTAGACGAAGTAGTTTTCAATCCTAATAGTAAATTATTAATATTGAAAATATTAAAAATATTACTAAAAGATTTTTAAATTGAAAACTTATTGGTACACTTTCCTGGTGACACCTCCAAGACTTCTACAATTTGCAAGTCAAATGGATGCTGCAGTGAAGACGAGAGGGAAGGAATTCTACACTATGCAATTCACATCCCCCGTCTGCAGCTGGTAAAGTTCCAACGGAAAAATGCACCTAGTTAGGCCGCACCTACATTGGATCCGATTTTCTCCGATCAGATCAGATCCGACGTCGGCCGACGTCGGAATAGAAAATAAACCCATAGTATTAAATGGGGGTGCCTACATCGGATCCGTTTTTCTCCGATCCGATCAGATCAGATCAGATCCGACGTCGGCCGACGTCGGAATAAAAAATAAACCCATAGTATTAAATGGGAGTGCCTACATTGGATCCGTTTTTCTCCGATCCGATCAGATCAGATCAGATCCGATATCGGCCGACGTCGGGAGTAGCTTCTCCTATTCTCATCGAGAAGTGTTTGGTTTCATTCCGATTGGTTGCAAGTTGAGTTGCAATTTTAGTTGCAAATTGGTTGCAAGTTGGTTGCAAATTGGTTGCAAGTTGGTTGCAAACTGGTTGCAAACTGGTTGCAAGTTGGTTGCAAACTGGTTGCAAACTGGTTGCAAACTGGTTGCAAACTGGTTGCAAGTTGGTTGCAAGTTGGGGGTTGCAAGTTGGGGGTTGCAAGCTAACATGTTTAAATATATTCAATGTCATCATCTCAACACTTCATCGCAACTTATTGTCGGTGGTCGGAAGATTACTGAACCAATGTAGGCACCCTCGCCGGAAAACCGGTCTGATCGGATCTGATCTGATCGGAGAAAGACGGATCCAATAGGGCTTTTCATCGACTGTCATTTGTTTCGAGCTTCTGTCATGTGTCACATAATATTGATATATCTACGCCATACGTCTTTGGTTTGTATTGTTTATATACCAATAACGTATGACGTAGATAAATTATTATTATGTGACACATGACAGAAGCTCGAAACAAATGACTGTGAATGAAAAGCCCTATGTAGGCACCGCCTGTCGGATCGGATCGGATCTGATATGATCTGATCTGATCGGAGAAAATCGGATCCAATGTAGGTGTGCACTTACTCTACGGAGTAATACGACTATAAAATAAAAATGTATACCATTTTTATTCAGTTCGCATTTTTATTATTATATATTTTTAGGGTTTTTGGGTTATTCTAAACAAAAAAGGTATCTTGTAATTTTTCCCAAAAATTAATAGTGTTCGAGTTATAGGCGATTTAAAATCTGAAAAATGCGAAAATACGCATTTTCGAGGCTTAAAAATTCATATTTCAATTAGTATTTTTGAGGTTACCAGATACTTAAATTGATGATTAAACATTCAGCTTCGATTCTGAAGAGTGATCGCGTCTAACCTTAATTTATACCGTTGTTTTTTAATTGTTAAATATGCGTGTTTATCAGATTTTTTTGCCGGTGCGGCGCGCTCTATTTCAAAAATCTCCTATTTCCTCCGAAAATTATTTTTTCTAGATTTTTTGGGATATTCTAAATAGAATAAGTTTCTTGACATTTTTCTCAAAAGTTAATAGTTTTAAAGTTATAAGTTAATAAAAAACTCATTTTTGGATTTTAAATCGCTTATAACTTTAAAACTGTTAACTTTTGAGAAAAATGTCAAGAAACTTATTTTATTTAGAAAATCCCAAACAATCTAGAAAAAATAATTTTCGGAGGAAAATAGGAGGTTTTTGAAATAGAGCGCGCCACACCGGCAAAAAATCGGATAAACACGCATATTTAACAATTAAAAAACAACGGTATAAATTAAGGTTAGACGCGATCACTCTTCAGAGTCTTGAGGCTCAATGTTTAAACTTCAATTTAAGTATCTGGCAACCTCAAAAATACTAATTTAAATATGAGTTTTTAGGCCTCGAAAATGCGTATTTTCGCATTTTTTAGATTTTAAATTGCCTATAACTCGAAAACTATCAATTTTCGAGAACATTTACAAGATACCTTTGTTGTTTAGAATGACCCACAAAACTTAAAAATATATAAAATCCACAAGGAAAAGAAAAAGTTTTCCTGTAGTTGGCTGTATACCATCAATCACAAAATTGGAAAGAAATCCTTTGTAAAAGGTATAAAATTTTTTTTATTAAAAATCCCTTAAAAGGGCTACATCACAACAAAACGTTTTCGATTTTTGTAAAAAATCATCATCAGTGTTCGATAAACTGGATGCTAGCTGAGCCACAAAACAAACCCAGTTTTTTACCCAGATATTTTTCTTTTGTGGCTCAGCTAGCATCCAGTTTATCGAACACTGATGATGATTTTTTTATAAAAATCGAAAACGTTTTGTTGTGATGTAGCCCTTTTAAGGGATTTTTAATAAAAAAATTTTTATACCTTTTACAAAGGATTTCTTTCCAATTAAAAATATATGTTCCAGATCAAAAAAGGGGATCTTTTGTATTTGTTTAAAAAAAATTGTTTAAACAATTTCTGCCCAAAAATTCCGCCCGGCACCCTTCAGATTTGTTTAAAGGAAATTTTTAAATATTTTTAAATAGGAATCCACAAAGAGACCGAATCGGAAATTTTTTCAGACGGGAGCGGTCTCACTACATGGACTACTGTGAGAGTAAAGAGCAAATATCCTACCGCTCCTATCCATACTGCCTAGTGGAAAAGAACTAAACTCTCGTCTAGCGTAACTACCCGCTATTAGCACTTCTTTGCTCTTTGCTCTTTGCTCTTTGCTCGTCCACTCTGAACGTGCACTTTTTGCTCTTTGCTCTTTGCTCGTTGCTCTTTGCTCTTTGCTCTTTGCTCTTTGCTCTTTGCTCGTCCACTCTGAACGTACGCTTAGAAGGGCCAAACGAAAATATGCCGTTAGTTAGGTGAGTTTCTGTTCCTCTCAAACCACACACAAAGTGACAATATTTCCTTTTGAATATTATTTTTACAGAAAGGAGTATTTTTTATCTAAATTCATTTTCAGTTGTGTTGAAGAGTTAGTGTTTCATGCTTGGGATATTGACCTAGGGTAGTATTTATTTTGGGGGCAGTTTTATTCCAATGAGGAACGGAGAAGATTTAATTTGGAGACGTAGCTGTCAGGTATATATTTTGTGAAAGCGGTGAGAGTAGCTGTCGTATCGTGGGTAGTTTTCCCGAAGTAACATCAATATTTTCTTGGGGGTCAGTTATCAAAGAATATACTAAGTTACTGGAAGTGACTGATATCCTAACAGCGTAGTTAAGCAGTAGCTGCTGGCGTCTGATCCAAAGTGGAGTTTCATTAGCTTCAACGTGTTAACTCTATGAGGGACAGGATTCCGAATTAAGCCTCTTTAAATAGATTTTGATGCTATCATGCACAGAAATCAACCATAATCTAACCTGGACCTTCTTTTTTAACCCGGGAGCAGTCGCGCCGTTAGAAAAAATCTCACATTTTATCCTTTCCGTGATAACTTGATGAAAAATTTTGCAACATTGTTTTCCACTCTTAAGTACCCCAAGGAGGATCGTAGTAAAGCGTGGACATTTTTTTAATTAATTTTTTAATTTTTATTTGTGGAGTTTATGGCTTTGGTGAGAACCAATTAGCTTTAAAATTGTTAGAAATAGGTATTTTTAACATAACAAATAAATAAAAATACTATAAAATAGAAATTTGTTTTAGTATTTAAATTTGTATTGTGAGATTTTTTCTTTACGCGCGACTACTTACGTGACAGAAGTGAGCGCGACTGCTTCCGGTTTAAGGCAGCAATAACTCATAAAGCTGTTTGACCATATTTAATATTTTTCCGAAAAAATTTCGTCTCGTACGTCTCTGACAATAATTCCTTTTTCCCGGTACACTCAAAAAATAAAACGTAGAAACAACATTGTTCAAGAATGATAAAGTATTTTTTGTAAAAGGACTTTTTGTACACCAAACATTTTCTGCAATATTTTAATATTCCGGAAATGATTGTATTAAATTTTAAATTCCTTATTTACGGACAAAAGGAGATGAGGATTCTTTGAACGATGTATAAAGATGAAGATAATGAAATCATCTCGATATTTACAAACGAGTACCCAATTTGAAAGAAAAACATAGATACGTAACGCTGAGATTTGTTTTGTTATTCGAGAATTAGGTTAAGATTACGATAGAATTTACATTTGCTACCTCCCATTTAAGTAGACCAATTATAATTTCAGTATAATACCTACAATGTCAACAATGTGTTTTAAATACCTACATTCATTTTTTTCGAATCCTGTGAAAAGTTTTTTTTTTGCAAAATTTTAACGTAGAACGAAAGATTACATTATTACCGAGTGCCGAAGTCCTTGAAAACTTCTGTAATGCTTATTTTAATAAGTTACGGGGGTTAAAATAAAAGAGAAAATTTAGTGTGATTTTCAATTTTAAATATTTCATTCGAAAGTAACATTCTGTTTATTCTAAGGGACTTTCGGATATCGTGAGGGTAAGGGACTTTCGGTCTATTCTAAGGGACTTTCGGCCATCGGTAATAATGTAATCTTTAATTCTGCGTTTAAATTTTTCAAAAATATTTATTAGTTTTCTCAGGATTCGAAAAAATGATTGTATTTAAATAGCATTGGATCAAGATTTTGCGCTCACCCCCGTAACAAATATATAATTAACATATCAAAAAGTTCTTCACCAAAAGTGGGAGTTTAATTTTTTATTAAACCAACTACATAACAGCTAAATTAGTTGTTTTTTAAAATACCTATAGTCTATTTTTAAACCAAGAGGAGTAATTCAAATTTCCTGCGCCGTAAAGCTTGTTTGTAATTGGTCCAACCTCAGGCAAGTTTACTGCACTGTTATCAAATTTTGACACTAATGACATTTATAAAATTTTGACACTATTGGCATTTCATAGGTTAATTTAGTTATATCAGCGATTTTTTGTATTTTCTGCGTTATTCCTTTAATTTGTAAATTTTTAGTCTGCTTTTATATATACCTAATATAGTTGTTTTTAGGACTCTTTAGTCACGTATTAGTATAATGGTAGGGGAGCAAAGTATGCTAAATGTGCAGTCACTCGAGCGCTTTGGAGACCTATTGGGTCGTGAAGAGTAGGTCCTAAAGCCAAAAAAAGTTAAGTAACATTTTCCATTTTATTCGGCGCTTGCCATTTTTTAATTTAATTTTCCATTTCCAACAATCGTTTTTTCCGATTATAACGCCATATATGCATAATTCGAAAAAATGTTTCGAATAAAAGTTACTTATTTTTTCGTAAGGAATTCAAATCTGCAATAAAAAATGGGGGCTCCTATTTAAGATTTTAAAGTAACCCCCCACCCCACCTCCGTGGGGGGTCGTGTTTAGTGTCACTCGATAGATTTTTTAAAAATATGGAATAAGTGTATTTTACAGTTTTTCGATCTGATGTTCATTACGCGAAATATCGCGGGATTCGTATTTAAAATATTAAATTTACCCCCCACCCCTCTCCGTGGGAAGTCGTGTTTGGTGTCATTCGATAGATTTTTAAAAAATATTGAGGACGTATTTTTTAGTTTTTCGATCCGTCATTCATTTCGCGAAATATTCGCTTTTTTCTTGTGAAATTTTGGGACTCGCCCATTTCCTTACGCCCGGCTCAAATCGTCAGATTTTTTAAATATACACTCTTTTGCATGTACTTAGCTTACCTTGTCTTAATCTGACAATTTCGAGTTTTTTTAAGGATAGATTTTTTTTTTCGGGCCCCCCTTAACGAACTCCCCTGTGTTAAGAACCAATATATGGTAGAGGTACATCTGCGGGGTACAAGGTTTCTCCCCATATGATAATCTGACGCGCTCAAGTAACTGCAAAAATCCCCGCTTGGGCTCCCCTACCATAATATAATTAGGCCAGGGTAATAAGACAAAAATATACCCTGTTCGTGACACTTCAGCAGCCAGCGTACTGAAGCGTTTTTTCGACAAGTAATACCTATAATAACAAATTGTAACTATTTCCTGCGTAGGATCTGGCGGCCATTTTTATTTATAAACAATTAAGTGTCAAAAAATGGCATTTTTCCCTTTTTTTCAAATCAATGGAAAACAGTGAAACTTATGGTTTTTTTAGTACAAATATCTTTGATACTATGGAAAAAGCTTTAAAATGACTTAATACATAGTTTGATACACTCATTTATTGTTAATATAATTGCGAAAAAAGGTCGGACATGAAAAAAAAAAATATTTTCGCAATAACTGCTGTAAAAATTAGTGTACAGGTTTGAAATTTTTGTCAAATGAGGGTTCTTTGGTGCTTAATCTGTAATAAAAATTTCAAAGCGATTCATTGAATTGTTTAAATTTTATTCGAATTGTTTATCTTAGAGAGCATTTTTTTGCAATAACATAAGTCAGAAAAAGATGACGTTAGAACCATTCCACAGGTTCAAATGAAAGAGCATGAGCTATATTTTCAACTTGGTTTAAAGAAAGCGAATAAAAAATGGATTTATTAGTAATAAATAATTATGCAAAAGTATCGTAAATCGTTCCTTATAAACATTTTGAATAACTTTTTCCAAAAAAATTAACTTTTTTACCCTGTTTTAAGTGCACAACTACCAAGTAATGTTATTTATATCATAATTGATAAAAAATTGTAATAAATATATATAATTTCTTATATACCAAAATAAAAAGTTTATAAGGAAAGATTTACGATACTTTTGCATAATTATTTATTACTAATAAATGTATTTTTGGTTCGCTTTTCTTAAACCAAGTTGAAAATATAGCTCATGCTCTTGCATTTGACACCTGTGAAATGGATCTAACGTCATTTTTTTCTGACTTATGTTATTGCAAAAAAAATGCGCTCTGGGATAAACAATTTGAATAAAATTTAAACAATTGAATTAATCGCTTCGAAATTATTATCACATATTAAGCACCAAAGAATCCTTATATGACAAAAATTTCAAAGCTGTACACTAATTTTTACAACAGATATTGCGAAATTAATTTTTTTTGCAATTCCGACCTTTTTTCGCAATTATATTAACAATAAATGAGTATATCAAACTATGTAATACGTCATTTTAAAGCTTTTTCCATAATCTCAAAGATATTTGTACTAAAAAAACCATAAGTTTCACTGTTTTCCATTGATTTGAAAGAAAGGGAAAAATGCCATTTTTTGACACTGAATTGTTTATAAATAAAAATGGCCGCGAGATCCTACGCAGGAAATAGTTACAATTTACTCTTATAGGTATTACCTGTCGAAAAAACGCTTCAGTACCCTGGCTGCTCGAGTGTCATGGAAAAAACCTTATTACCCTGGACTAAATATAATATGTATGGATTACCGTCGAAGGCCGATATGATCAACCAAAAAAGATGTATTGGTGATATTTCTAGTGACTTTATTAGGTGTGAATATGTTGTTTTAGTTTACTCCTCTTAGGAGTAAAACCAAGCTTAGGAAAATACAAACTGCAGAAAAAGGTTTACCTGATCATTGAAAAATTCAGAAAACTTTATACAAAAAAACATATATGTATACAGATTTTTTTAAAATTAAATCTACAGCTTTTATAATTTGGTATGCCCGTTTATTTTAAAATATAATTGTTAAAAAACTGTCAAATTAAAGACAGAAATTTTAACGATTCTCCCAAAAAATATTAAATTTTAACCTTTTTCGAAAGAAAAGTGTTCTGTTATTATATTTGATGGTAAAAAATTTAATATTATTCGGGTGAATCGTTAAAATTTCGATTTTTAATTGACAGTTTTTTGACAATTATTATATTTTAAAACAAACGAGCAATCCAAATCAAAAAATCAATTGTTTATTAATTTGTTGGTGCAACTGGACATAAATTTAATATCACTTTTTAATTAATTGATCAAATTAAATTTTACAAATTGAAAATGAAAGAAAAACATTAAAGCTATTTTATAGTTACCTATGTTACAAAGAACAAAATATGTGCATAAACACAGTGTGGCATGGGTCTTACATGAATTTTGTTTAAAATTTTTTTAACAGTGTGTTACAACTTTACTTATAAGAATCTCAAACTTATAAAAATTACTTTTCAGCATTCATTCATTTAATACATCGTAATAAATGATGTCTCATTAAAAAAACGGAAAAAATTTATCCAAACGATACGACGTCTCAAAAAATGTAATTTTTGAAAACTTCCTAATTTCACAGAACTACTACCACATTTAAGAGATTAGTACTTAAGTTTAACGGGCTGTATTACAATTAATAGGTGTTTTTTTAAAGCCTAAGATGTAGTCTTTAAATAAACAACTTCTTTTTGTGAAAATTAAGAAAAATAGAAAAAAAGTTTAATGTAAAGCGAAAACCGAAAAATATCCAATAAAGAAAATATTTGTAACGAAACCAATTTTTTCTGTAGCTATAATACATTTAATGAAAAAATTTTTAAAAATAATAAATGTTAAAAGATGTTTTCTTTTGTTGAGATCATATACAGTCTGTATGCATAACTTGGAACTCATAGGAAACTTTTTTATTATCAATTTTACGAAAAAAAGTTATGCTTAAGATGTTAAAATATGACTTTGCTCAAGAGTGAAGTACCCTTATATTTTACAATATTTTTGCACCAGTTTTACCCATATGGACAAAAAACAAGAAGTTAAAATCAAAGTTAAAAATAATTTGAACCAATATGACGAAGGTTTTAGAGCAAAGAGATCACTAGTAGACGAAATTTTGATATGAAATAAATCTTCTGTAGTTATGTAATATATAGAATAGTGCGAATTCAATTTTCGTCCATTGACTTACGGTAAACGATTGCAAAATCTCTAAATTTTAAAGAACCGCTTGGATTGAAATGAAATTTGGCATTTGGCATGAAATATCACCCCTCCCGGAGGTGAAAAAATACACGTTCAAAATAAGTCCGGAAATGGATAAACTAACCAATTCTAAGGATCTTTTGTCCAATAGCATTTTGTCATTAAGTTAATACTTTTCGAGTTATTTGCGAGTGAATATATTCATTTTTCAACAAAAAAACATGTTTTCAGTCGGTCTTTCGCAAATTACTTAAAAAGTAAGTATTTTATAAAAAAAAACATTTGTTGCAAAAATATAGTTTATACAAAAGTTAAAAAAATAGTTTATGTTTGAAGTCGGTAGACCCAGTAGAAACAGAGTAGTTGTAGCTAATGAAAAATAGATTCATGTTCGTCAAATTCCAAATTCGAATGTTTCAACGTGAAATAACCGAAAAATGAAGTACTATTTGGGTAAAACTCGTTAAAACTTGTTTAAAGTGTTTAATAATAGCTTTATTTTTGTTATCTAAAAAAGTTCCTAGCCTCAAAAGTAAGCAAGTTACACTCAAAATAAAGTTGGTCCCTATTGTTTTGGTAAAAAAAATCACCCCCTAATTAACATTCCAAATGAAATTAATCGTTACGCTTCTTAAGTTGCTTTACTCATGTATTACTTACTTACTTATCCTCTTCGTTCCCACTGGAACATAGGGCATCTACTGTCATTCTCCATTTTTGCCGATCTTGTGCTTTTTCCCTAACTTCTTTCCAGGTTAAGCCGACGTTTTCTGCTTCTTTAATAATTGTTTTCTTCCATGTATTTATCGGCTTCCCCTGTTTCCGTTTTCCTGGAAGTTGGAATTCCAATGCTTGTTTTGTTATGTCTGTGTCTGGTTTCCGCAGAGTATGGCCCACCCATTTCTCTCTTCTATTTTTGAAGTTATACTTCTTTAGGCGCGATTGAGAGTAAAATTTCATAATTCTGCGCGCATGCGCACACAGACCGTATGGCATTTAGTTGCTAAATCTTTCAAGTTATGTACAGTTTGTCTAATTTACTTACCGTTGCACGTCATTATCTACGCCAGAGATCTAAGTTGACATAGTTGCCAAAGTATAAAAAAATCCTGAATCCATTTTAAATCAAATAGATCACATAATTATTGTAAACGTGGATTATACAACAAAACAAATTAATATTCAATGTAAATAAATAAAAACTTAAGAAATAGAGAACAATAATTAAGTTATAATCATTTAAGATTTGCAGTGCAAGCGTTTTTGCACTGCATTGTTTAATTATTAAAAAACGGCTCCGAACTCTTGGGAGAAGCCGATCGGTTTCTTTGTATATGTGTACAATAACAACTAAAAAAGTTGTCAGATACCTCGATTATTCCAAGTCGTGATAAAATTAGGTGAAATTTATATTTTTATAGTAGAGGATCTTTTTATAGTAAAGTAAATAATAAAAAACAGTAAATATAATAGAACAGATACTTATAGTAAAGAATATAAACAAATATGAAGTGTCATCACCGCAACTGTCAAATAAAGGTTACCAATTTATTCTAAAATGTCACCTTAATATATTATGAAACATACTATTATTGTGTATTTCTTTAGGTTAACATTAATAGAAATCTTCAAATATTATTTCTACGCGTATATAATAAAATATGTCTAGTGGCTGTAATTCCAGTGTACTCGGCAAAATGATTCTAAAAAAGAACATACCTACCGCCAAATATTTCGTGTTAGTATCATGCGACGTCACAGGCTATGACGCGGATGACGTGCAACGGTTAGTAAATTAGACGAAGTATATAAATATATCAGTGCAAGAAAAGGCGTGAAAAGAATATATTAGTGTTTTTAGTAAATATATTTATTATAATTTTTGTGTCTTTGGATTTGTCTTCCTCAGGAGTAAGATGAGTATTATTAAAACATTTTATTGTATATTTATTATACTTCACCTTGTCTGTTTGTTACCGTGAATTGTCATTAGGTACGTCCGAACCGATACAGACACAGTCCTCGTAGCGTATTTGGTATAGCATTCGGCCAGAGATCGAGAGGTCTTGAGTTCGAATCCGGAGCAATCCTATACTTTTTTTTATTTTTTTGAAAGCGGCAAGCACAATATTTTTGGTGTTTAAAAAAAAATTAAAACAAACTGTTGAAAGTATATTTATTTTTAAGAAATCATATAATAGAAGTGTAATAGTATAAGAGCTGTGAGACATTTTTGAGTAGGTATTTTAGGCAACCTGAAAAATTGTCAGGTGATTCTTTTATGATAGCCGAATACAAAAATGCCGGTCTGGCTGGAGGATAGCGGTTATTTTCCCCAAAAATCCCCCCCAAATATAAAAAAAGGGTACACATTTTTATTACAAAAAATATCATTGACGTAACTTTAAGTAAATTTAAATATTCAAATATAAAGGAAATTAACAGGCCAGGCGATTTGAGGGCGATTTTAACTCTGCAAGATCCTTGCATGGGCGCCCCAGGATTATTTTCAGGGGTGCATCTGAACTTCAGAAGATTTCATCTGAATCTGTACATACTGTTAACGAGTATAAAATATACAACTATACATGCATAGCTATGTACATTCCTTCCCGACAGGGAGGTGCAATTGTTATTTTGACAGGGTATTTTTAATATTAAAAATAAATATTCTAAAAAAGACAGGAATTTTTGGTGAAATCTTCCAACTGCCAGCTGATCAAACAAATTACACGTGCATGTAAATGAAAAGCGTTATAGGTAAGCAGCAGTGTGAGAAAGAGCGTATACCGATAGCTGTTTGCGTTCTCTGTTGTAGCTGAGCGAGTCCGTTCGCTCGAGAAAAATAACGTGACCTGGCTATTCCCATGTTGTTGTGCCTCGAAAGGTTAGAGTAATTATTATATATTATAGTTTTTTAAATGACTTTTTATTAATTTTGCACATATAATAGAAAAAGACAAATTTATTATTATAAATATACGTACAGGTAGAAAAGTATAAAACTAATAAAACTATAAACTAAATTAATTCTGTGTCCGAATATGGTATTTCTTCTTCAAACTCCTCATCTGAGCTTAAAAATTCATTCTCTTCTTCTTCGTCAGACTCCCCTCGAGACCCAGATTCCTCTTCTACACGATGTGTAAATAGTTGTAAGATGTATTTAGAATTAATTAAAAATTAATTAATGATTAATTAATTGAGTTAATACGTATACTCTCTCCTTTTATACGGAGTCGAAGCCTGGACAATCACGGGCGCATCTGAAAAAATCTTGCCATTGTTGAGATGTGGTGTTATCGAATAATGTAAAAAATATAATGGACACAAAACGTAACAAACACGGAAATATTAGGAAAGATGAAAAAGGCAAAAGAACTGCACTATGAAGGAAAGAAAAATGAGCTACTTTGGTCATATACTAAGAAATAAAAAAGGTGATGTGATTGGTTATATAAGGAAAAGTGCAAGAAAAAAGAGAACAGGGAAGACGATGCCTATCCTAGTTGAAAAATTTAAAGTAGTGGAGTGTAATCTAAATACAAAAAAAAATTAACTCAGTATATCACGAGCTGAGTATATCCATGATATTTTTTACATTACTCGATAACACCACATCTCAACAATGGCAAGATTTTTTTAGATGCGCCGGTGATTGTCCAGGCTTCGACTCCGTATAAAAGGAGAGAGAATACGTAGCAACTCAATTGATTAATCACTAATTAATTTTTAATTAATTCTAAATACATATTACAACTATTTACAGATCATGTAGAAGAGGAATCTGTGTCTCGAGGGGAGTCTGAAGAAGAAGAAAATAATGAATATTTGAGCTCAGATGAGGAGTTTGAAGAAGAAATAAAAGATTCGGACACAGAATTAATTTAGTTTATAGTTTTATACTTTTCTACCTGTACCTACCTATATTTATAATAATAAATTTGTCTTTTTCTATTATATTTGCAAAATTAATAAAAAGTTATTTAAAAAACTATAATATATAATTATTACTCTAACCTTTCGAGGCCCAACAACATGGGAATCGCCAGATCACGTTATTTTTCTCGAGCGAACGGACTCGTTTAGCTACAACAGAGAACGCAAACAGCTATCGGTATACGCTCTTTCCCACACTGCTGCTTACCTATAATGCTTTTCATTTACATGCACGTGTAATTTGTTTGATCAGCTGGCAGTTGGAAGATGTCACCAAAAAAATCCTGTCTTTTTTAGAATATTTATTTTTAATATTAAAAAATACCCTGTCAAAATAACAATTGCACCTCCCTGTCGGGAAGGAATGTACATAGCTATGCATGTATAGTTGTATATTTTATACTCGTTAACAGTATGTACAGATTCAGATGAAATCACAGCTCAGGAAGTTCAGATGCGCCCCTTGAAAATAATCCTGTGGCGCCCATGCAAGTATCTTGCAGAGTTAAAATCGCCCTCAAATCGCCTAACCTGTTTATTTCCTTTATATTTGAATATTTAAATTTACTTAAAGTCACGTCAATGATATTTTTTGTAATAACAATTTGTACGCTTTTTTTAACTTTGGGGGGGATTTTTGGGGAAAATAACCGCTACGCTCCAGCCAGACCGGCATTTTTGTATTAGGCTATCATGGAAGAGTCACGTGTAAAATTTTCAGGTTGCCTAAAATACCTACTCAAAAATGTCTCACAGCTCTTGGACCATAACTTCTTACGTGCGTACAAAGTACACACACATTCTTTTTATTTCTTTACGTATTGGTTCTTGCTTCGTTTTTTCCATAAGTCTGAGTTTGTAATTCTGTTGGGCCAAAATATTCTTAGAATTGGATTGCATGGAAATGATATGGAATGGAAAAGGATTGAATATTTTCAGTGTTGTGTTCTGTTATTCTCCAAGTTTGTGATCCGTATAATAGTACTGCCTTTACATTGCTATTGAAGATTTTTACTTTGGTGTCCAGTTTAATCTCATTAGATTTCCATATATTTATTATTTAAGATATAGTATGCTGTCTGTGCTTTGCCAATTCGTGTCTGTTTATCCTCCTCTGCTCCTCCTGCCGTGTTCAGTATACTTCCTAGTTAATTAACTCTTTCCACTGATTTCAGCTCTTGGTTTTCTATGTGTATGCCCATTTTTCTCGGTGTGTTAATCTTCATTAATTCAGTTTTATTCATGTTTATCTCCATACCCACTTTTTTATCTTCTTTGGCTAATTTCTCACTTTTTTTCTGCATGCTCTTTCTCTTTGCTGAGGCATACATCCTCTGCGTATTCAAGATCTTCTAATTGTTCAAAGGTATTCCAGTGTATCCCAGTTTTACCGTTGCTGCTTTTTCTCATAAGCCAGTCCATGACAATAATAAACAGAGTAGGAGACAGTATACAACCCTGCTTTACACCGCTGTTAATGTCGATTGCTTCTGTTAAATTCCCGTCGTATAATACTTTTGCTGTGGTGTTTTCATAAAACAACTTCATCATTCTTAAGAATTTGTCCGGTATCCCATAACTCTTTACTATTTCCTACAATTTTTCTCTATGTAGGATATCGAGCGCCTTTCTAAAGTCAATGAAGTTTAGATATAGTTTACTTTGCCATTCCACTGACTGCTCGATGATCATTCTGAGCGTGCTGATCTGGTCTATACATGACTTATTTGCTCGGAAGCCAGCTTGATTTGGTCTTAATTTTAGGTCTATTTAATTTTTCATTCTATTGAGCATGATATGGGTCATTATTTTGCTCGCAACACATAAGAGGGTTATAGGTCTCCAGTTCTCGCACTTTGAGGTGTCACCTTTTTTCGGGATAGTGATTATAATGCTTTCTGTCCATTCTTTGGGAATTTTCTCTTGACTCCATATATTTTCAAATAGTTTATACAGTAAATGTATCATGTTTTCAGTGTTTACTTTAAACAGCTCACCTACAATATCATCTGGACCTGCTGCCTTTCCCTTTTTGAGTTGTTTTATACTCTCTGTTATTTCCTCTCGGCTGAAGTTGGAGACATTAATATCTAACGGTTCCGGGTTTTTTTCTTTCTCAATATTTTCTAATGAATTCACATTGTGGTTAAACAAGTCAGTGAAATACTCCATCCATCGTCTTGCTATATCTTTTTCTGCTGTTAGTATTTGATTATCTTTATCTCTAATATGTGTGTTATGTGGTGTTCATTTCCTGGCGAGTTTCTTTGTGTTTTCATAAAGTTTCCTCATATCATTAGTTGCTGCAGCTTGTTCGGCTTCTGTTGCTAAATTATCGTAGTATGTTCTTTTGTCTTTTCTTGAACTCTTCTTGACTTCAATGCCTTTTCTCTTGAATTCCTCTTTTAGTTCGTTTTTTCTATCTTCCTTTGTTGTTAATATTTTCTGTTTAATTTCTCTTATTTGTTCAATCTTGTCCCAAGTATCCTTTGAAATCCATGGTTTATTGTTCCTGAGTTTTTTGCCAAGGACGTACTCGGCTGTATCTTTGATAGCTGTTTTTAAGTTTGTCCAGGATTCTTCGATATTTTCGTTAACTACTTCTCTTCTTCCTATATTGTTGTCGAATTCATCCTGGTATCTTTTTCTTGTTTCTTCATTGTCAAGCCATTGCGTGTTGTATCTGATCCTACCTTGTGCTTCTTTTTGGCAGTTAGTCTGATTTTCAGTTTTGCTCGTACTAGTGTGTGGTCTGTTAATGCATCTGCTCCCCTCTGCGATCTTACATCTAATAATGAGCTTCTCCATCTTTTTGCTATACAAATATGATCGATCTGATTTTGTGTCTTTCCGTCAGGGGATGTCCATGTTGTTTTGTGTATTCTCTTATGGGAGAAAAGGCTTCCGCCTATAACAAACCCGTTCTGGGCACAGAAATCTATTAATAAGTCTCCATTTTCATTTTTTATGCCTATGCCATCTGTGCCCATTACTGTTTTTCTATCTTTATTTGCTTCACCAATTTTAGCGTTCCAGTCTCCCATAAATATGAAGATGTCTCTCTTATGTTTGTTCAGTAATTTGTCATATTGTGATTGTAATTGTTAATAGAAAAGTTCTTTCATTGGTAGTTCTTTCTCATTGGTGGGGGCATAAACATTTATTATAGTTATGTTCTGAAATATTGTATTGAATCTTGCATAGATTATTCTATCTGATATTCCTTCCCATTCTAGTAACGCGTCAGTAGCTTCTCTATCTAGCATAAATCCTACACCACTCTCATAGTTTGATTCGTTTCCTTCTTTACCAGAGTACAAAATCGTTTCTCCAGAGTTTAATTTATATTTACCTTTTTCCTTCCATCTTATTTCACTTAGCCCTAGGATATGGATTTTGTATCTCTTAACTTCACTTGCTATTTGCAATGCTCTTGTTATATCTCTCATCGTGCGGACATTCCAACATCCTATAGATTTTGTTTTCCTCGTATCCATTTTTCTCGTGTCCATTTTTCTCGCTGTGTTCGTCATCGTTTTATCCGACCTGTTTCCGAGGCCAACAGTAGATGTTTCTTTAGCGATTGTGTTCTTTACGTGGTAGGGTTGCTAGCCCTACGCACAACCCTCCTCCTTTTTCAGCCGGACTTGGGACCGTCCTAGGCGGAGTTTTACTCATGTATATACTGTTAATATTATCTTTAAGTTTCATCGGTTCAAAGTGTTTATTTTTGAAAGGGCTGTAGTTGAAAGGGCTTGAACGAGTAACTAATCTGAGTGTGTGCAAATTTTGAATTGCCATATCTTAACCACTTTTTGTCCTACAGAAAATCAAAAATCCTAAAAATAGTCGAACTCGCTTATTGGAATAACCTTCGTGCCAAGCAAAAGTATTGCTATAACCGGGATATTCTAATAACCGATCATTGGTGGCTAGTAGAAAAATTTGGGGGCCTCAAATTTCTGTTCCTTAAAACGGGATATTCCTATAACAGGTATTCTAATAAGCGGGTTCGACTGTATTCAGAAAAGCAAAACCTACATTTTTCACTGTTTGAGATCTTTGGTATGACTAATAATTTTTAAATTATTATTCTGAAAAAGATTAACTTTTTCAAAATTAAAAATTAAACAAAGTTTACTCTAAAACCAATTTTTTTCAAACATAAGCTCTTTGAGCTGATGAAACTTACAGATCATATTATAAGTAATAATTACATTTTTTAATGTATCCTATAAATAATGTAATGTAAACTATATTGTTTGTGATGTATGTATAAACCAAATGTCAATAATTTTATTTATGCAAAAAATGAAAAATATTTACTAATGAAAAAGTTCTTTTCGGTGGTTTTTACGATTGCGTTTCCAAATATTATATTAAATTATTTGGTATTAATTAATGTTCCACAAAAACTTCAATTATTGGATTAATAATTGGTTTGATTGCGGTATTATTGTGAAATATATGAATAATTTTCGTAGTATTCGTGATAAATTTTAATTTGTAGTATTTGTACTGAAGCGAGTTCCATACAAAGGGTATTATTTAAAATTTAGTTTCATTATTGATTAATGAAAAGACGTATTTCTGTGCATGTGTGCACTATTGAATACTAGAAGATATTTGATCATATCGACAAAGATCGGGTAGCAAACTTTTGACTCATGACCATGACATTAATATACAAAAATATTTCACTTATTAGAAATATAGATCAGGGCGCATCTATAAAAATATTAGTACATTTGGACGTTGAAAGGTGAGTCAATTTTTTTTGTAGAAATTGCTTGAAAATAGCTCAAATAATAATATTTGAGTTATCCTCCCTCTTGAAAAGCTCCGGAACATTGTTTAAATAATCAAAATGTCAAAAAATTAAGGAAAAATTAGATTTTTTTCTTCGTTTTTTCATTATAACTTTAAAAGTATACATTTCCGAGAAAAGTTGTACTCACATAAAAGTTGCGTAATTAAATTTACTACAATATAGAGTTGATTAAAAATTTAAAAAATAGTCACCCTTGTTGCAAAATAGCAATAATTGCGAAAAAAAAACATACAAAAACAAGTATTCGCATTTTACGTTTTTCAACCATTTATGTTACACTTCGGACCTTCATATTTCACCCAAAAAAACTTTATGATACAGTAAAACAGTACTGTAAATTTCATTAAGATCGGTCCGATAAATTTTGTAAAATAAATTTTGCAATCCAGCTTTCGCAAAAAAAAATTCATTTTTTCAAAATGTTACAGGACTGAAACTAAAGCAGATAGCAAGTTGAAATTTTTTTGCGTATAGAAGTGTACTGTACTTTTCATTTGCAATTTGCAAAATTAATATCGATTAAGTATCACGGCGTCAGGAATTTTTTTAAATAAACATTAATTATTGGTGCTACGCGCAGGACACGGGATAGTTTGCTCTGATTGGGCATTCAAATGGCCTATGTTAATGATTGATACATTTTAATTTTTATTACATTTCGATATGAATAAATAAATTTGTATATTGCAAAATAAAAACACATACTCTATCTTTTGAAATAACACTTTTTTAGCAAAAACTTTCTTTGTTCATATATTTTAACTTAGAGAATAAAAGTTTATTATTTTTAAACAGATGCAATTGTTTAAACAATATTTCCCAAACAATAATAAAATTAGTTTGATTTTTGTGGAATTAAAATATTAAAATACAACAAAATATAGAGTAAGAAAATAATATATTAGATAAAGATTGGAAGAAATTTTGGTGGAAATCAGCTTGTGTGAATCGAACACCGCTGTCCTGCGCGTAGCACCAAAAATTAATGTTTATTTAAAAATTTTCTGCCGCTGTGGTAATTAATCGATTTTAATTTTGCAAATTGCAAATGAAAGGTACAGTACACTTCTATAAGCAAAAAACAAAATTGCTGTCCTGCAACATTTAAAAAAAATGAATTTTTTTTGCGAAAGCTGGATTGCAAAATTTATTTTGCAAAATCTATTAAACCGATCTTAATGAAATTTACAGTGTTTTTTACTATATCATTCTGGATAAAATATGAAGGTCCTAAGTGTAGCGTAAATGGTTGAAAAACGTAAAATGCGAATACTTGTTTTTGTATGGTTTTTTTCGCAATTATTGCTATATTTTGCAACAAGGGTGACTATCTTTTTAATTTTTAACCAATTCTGTATTGTAGGAAATTTAATTACGCAACGTTTATGTCAGTATAACTTTTCTCAAAAATGAATAGTTTTAAAGTTATAATCAAAAAACCAATAAAAAAATCGAATTTTTCCTTCATATTTTGACATTTTGATTATTTAAACAATGTTCCGGGCCATTTTGAGTGGAAGGATAACTCAAATATTATTATTTGAGTTATTTTCAAGCACTTTATGAAAAAAAATTGAGTCACCTCTCAACGTCCATCTCAAAACAGATGCGCCCTGGACTAATATGAAATTGTAGCAAAACTATGGTACAATATTTTTAAAAACCTTAAAAATTTAATTTATAGATTATCAGATGTATGACTCATTCTCTTTACATTTTGTTACTGGTAGTCCATGCGTATAACAAGTATTTTTTTTGTTCCAGGTAAGTCTATCCATTAGAGGTGCCAGCTAGTTATGAGTAAGTGTTGTCTAACATGAACAATTTAATATCCATTACCTTTCCGTGGTCAAGTCAACATAGACTAATAGACTAAAAGCCGGTATAGGTGAAATTTGCTAATCATTTTAGGCACGATGAGATGAGAGCCTATAACTTAAATAGTAAAACCTAAAAGAAAACGTATGTACACTGTGCCGTCACTTTTTAGTGGCATATGTGTCGACAGTGGCGCCTCAAACTTTCCACTTATGGACGGGATAAATCAATTAGAAGGTACCCTCCCTCACTACCAAAATTCAATTTTTTTAATTTTTTTTTATTAAATTTTTTAAGTTTCATTAAAAAATAAGACTCAGCGTAATTTTAACTCACCACTCCTTACCCCTTCCCCCACTATCAAAAACTTTTTTGTGTTTCATTCATTTCATTTCATCAAAAACATTTTTCATTTTCATTTTTTTTTAGGTGGAATGCTATCAATTTTAGAATTTTAAAAATTCACACACATGGTTGTGGCTTTTACAAATCATGTCTATTTTTTATAGACCCGTAGGTTGAGTGTACAGACCTTAAAAAAAATTTTTTTTTTGGAAAAAAGCGTACCTATAACTTTTTGTTGGAATGGCTGTAGGTCTCATTTTTTGTAATCTTGTGTATTTTATCAAACACTATATTTCAAATTTTTTTCAGATTTTTCTGGAAGGTGTGTCACCTTCAAAAATCAAAAAACTTGGACCTGCAGGCATTCCCAAAAAGAAGTTATACGCTTGTAACAACATGTAAATCAAAAATGAATAACCATTTTCAACTTCGTTGCAACACGAAACTACAGCCGCAACATTATTCCAGTTCAATAAGAGAGTGCAGCAAGCAGCTCTACCGGTTTCGAAACTTATTAGTCTCTCATCAGGAGGCACATATTGCCTTATTATCCTGGCCTATATGTAAAATTATACGGCTGGCATCCAATGTCGCCAACAGTCCATAAAATCTTAATGCATGGAGCGCAGGTGATCGAACAGGCAATTCTGCCTATAAGGCAATTGTCCTAGGAGGCCCCTGAAGCACGTAATAAACATTTTCGCAAATATCGGGTGGACTTTTCAAGAAAATTTTCGAGATTTGAATGTAATAGACATAGATTACTTCTGACATTTGATCCTCAAATCATCTGTAATCGACCAAAGAATAAGAAGAAAACCTTGCCATTTTCTGACGAAGCAAAGTCAATTTTAATTGTAGCAATACCTAACCTAAACTGTTTGGACGACAATACTATAGAAGATAATGATGATGAAGAGACAAAATTTACTTGTTGAATATCTTCATTTTTTTTTCAACTTTTCAAAAAAAGTACTATGTTATTTTTTATGTATTTTTATTATAACTCCAAAATGTTAATGAAATATTGTTTTTCATCATATTTTGAGATAATAGAGGCTCCTAAATAATTAGGTATGACCAGTTTTTTGCATCAAATACCCCTTAATGCGTTGGTAGAAATTACAATAAAAAAACAGTTAGTGTACTTTGTACGCCCTTAAGAAGTTATTATTATGATTTCAACGAAATAAATATATTTTAAACAGTGTTCAATATCAAACATTCATTATTCATATCCCATATTGAACAGTATATTTTTATCACCCCGTACATCATATTAACCAATTTGTTATTATATTTAAACATGTGCGGGATATTTCATTTGTTTATTTGTCGTAATTTATAAACTATATTTTGGCAATGAACATTAAATTAGCTGACTACTTTGTTGTCGTGTGGCCCATGACCCAATTCATGTTGCCAACAAGAAATAAGACATTTTAGAATCATTCTCAAGAATCACTTCAACCAGGCCAGAGCTGGTTTTAACTTCATTCATTACATTCAACATGTAGTATCATTGGAGTCTTCAACTAAACGTGTACCTGTAACAAGTCAGTATTCAAAGTTCTCCCGGGGTAATTGCCCTAGTGTCGGTTTTATAAATAAATTCTTTTATCGCTATTGGTGTTTCCCTTATCTGAAGAACAGCCTACACTGAGCCCTAGGATTATACAAACAGTTTAATTGTATTTTTTTAATATTAAACTAATTTTAATACTTAAATAATACCAAAAATTAAAAATAACGTTGATATGTAATTTTTTATGAACTACAGCCTCTCCGCAATTGCTTTTTCCTTGATGAATTGTAGAAAATCTAAAAAACGTCAAAATTTGTACAAAAAAATTTTATTTTCTCTTCACCATATTTTAATACTACTTATCCTATTCTCAACGAAGACACATCCAAAGATACAAAAATTCTAACAAATATATATGATACATAAGTAACTTGAAAGATTTAACAACTAACTTCATGTTGTCAGTGTGCACCTTCTTCATACTGTGATTTTTATAAAAATTCACTCCCATCAATTTTTCCCAACCACGTCTTAAGAAGTATAACTTCAAAAATAAAGCGCGTTTCGACAATTTCGTCAAAAATTCAAGTACTGCCCGTTTATCGTGCCGGTGATTATACTTTTAACATTTTTTAAACAAAACACCACAAAAAACAATTTCTTTCTTCCGCCAATTTTAGCGAGCCCACTTCTTGTTCGCTTTCGTTTACTTATCAACGCGCCAAAAACTTTTTAACAATATTTGTCTACAGATGTTCAACACAAAGTTTTTAGTAAAGAAATGTAAGCGAAGAATGTAACAGTTTATGAACTCGGGAGTTCAGTGAGTTTCGGTTATTTTGAATAATTTTGCATTAAAGTTGAATTCATTAGAACGGTTATGGAAGCTCTTTGATATTAAATGTAAAATTATGCATGATAAATAATGATTTCAGATGTTTGGTCTTTGTACATAACGTAGAGATACACTTCATAGAAGTGGTTTACAGTTGTTTATTTATTATATAATAATGAAAATTTATTACATATCGTATATACACAGATTTGGATTCAAAATCCTTAGTAATTATCGACATTGCAAGTATGTTAAGGTTAAGTACGAAAGATGCATATTTAATATATATTAACAATAGGACCCAAAAAGAGTATCAAAGATATAATGTAAATCAGAACGAAATAGAACAACTAACAGAATCAAATATCTAAAACAAATATATTGGGAAAAATTCTCAAATAACATAAAGCATGATTCACGAGGTCAAAAAAAGTTATGGAACATGTCGAGGAAAAGGAAAAGCCGATTACCCAAGAATTACAAATTAACGCAATAAAACCAGAAGAATGGGTAACTCACTTCTAAAATCTATATAAAGACGATAACGATAGTAAGGCAGTACAAAGAAATGACCTACAAAACATTCTCCAAGAAGAAACAGAGAATGACATCACCCAAGAAGAAGTACGCGAAGCAATTAAATGATCAAAAAATAGAAAATCACCAGGTCTGGCAATATACTAAATGAATTAATTAAATCCGGGGGTATAAAAATAATTGAAGAGATAACAATATTATTCCACAAAATTGAAAACAACATACCAGTACCAGAGGAATGGAGAGAGAGTATAACAATACTTATCTACAAAAAAGGTGTAAAGACAGATCATACGAACTACCGAGGAATTACACTACTCAATTCTACATCAAAACTATTAACAAAAATTCTCTCCCAAAAAATATACAAGAAAATCGGTGTGTCGCAAGAACAACAGGGTTTCCACCCAAACAGATCTACAATAGACAGTATAACAATAGAGAGTATCTACAATAGAGAGTATAACAATACTTATCTACAAAAAAGGTGTAAAGACAGATCATACGAACTACCGAGGAATTACACTACTCAATTCTACATCAAAACTATTAACAAAAATTCTCTCCCAAAAAATATACAAGAAAATCGGTGTGTCGCAAGAACAACAGGGTTTCCACCCAAACAGATCTATAATAGACGCTATCTTCATTATGCGACAATTAGATAAGAAATCAATATAATTCGACAAGCCCATGTTTACATGCTTGATAGATCTGAAACAGGTATTAGACAGAGTACGATTAAAAGATGTGCTCACTCTTCTTGGAAAGAAACAACACGTAAGTTATAAATATAGAAACAATCAAAGAGCTCAATAGATCCAACAAAACAAGAATAAGAACCAAACACGAGCTCACGGAGGAAATCAAAATCAATGTCGGCATTAGACAAGGTGACAACCTCAGCCCATGGCTATTTAATTTGATAATGAATGAAGTTATAACCAGTGTTAACAAAATTAATCAGGGATACAGAATGGGTAACCGAACCATGAGAATACTTTGCTACGCAGATGATGCTATCTTTTATTATTATAAATTAACAAAAAATCAATACAGGGCGTTTCATTAATAATTGGAAATCTTTTAACTGTAGATTCTTGGGCTCAAAGTAGTTAAAATATAAAAGCGTTTTGGTAAAATTGTTAAAATGGGTTACACCACTTTTGCACTGATGGCCTCAAACAATATCACAAATAATACACATACATACACAATAATACACATTCAAAGATTGAAGATTATTTCCGCAACAAATTTAAAAATGGGTTTGTGTACTCTTGTGACGTAAGTCAATCATTCAAGTCTACCATCTCAGTCGGAGTAGGCAACCGTAGTAAATGTCTAAAAACGGTGTGTAGGGTGCACACTATCTTCACCTGCTGCCAAGTATGACAAGGGTATGTCAAACGGTTTTAAAGTACTGTAGTGGAAGCACGCAAAATAGAATTCTATCTCTCACTACTGGGTACAAATAATTTTTCAATTTTTAAATAAAACACCCTGTAACTCAGTAAGGAGCCACATTTTATTTAAGTGAATTGGATTGAATTTTAATTTTTTGAGCCCAAGAATCTACAGTTAAAATATTTCCAATTATTAATAAAACACACTGTATAACAAAAGCTCCCGAATAATTAAGGGTGTTTCTAGACCCTGTTAAAGATTTTCAACGAAAACTTTTCGTTTATAAATTTGCAAAAGTCTGTGTGTTATTGCGTTGCCGCCCCTGCAATACTTAGAGCAGATGTATCGATGGATTCTTATGTAGTTTTGTCTTCTGAATCCAAATCTGAAAACGGCATTTCGATATCTCTAACCGTCTTCGAGATAATCGACTTCAAAATCTAAAATGTGACGTCACAATCCGGTTATTTCCTACCACGCACTAAACGTCAGCTGAAATCTTTGATTAGGAAGTAGGCTACTTTTTTAATCTCAATTTGTTAAGCAAAGCAAATGTTATTATTTATATTTGAGTTTGACACTTCGTGAATGTCAAACTAAATTTTAAATTATTTAGCTATTAATAAAATATAAATGACATTTTATATTGTAATTATTATGTAAAATATTATGTGTAATAAATGTATAAAAATACAATTTGAGTATATTTTGAAAGCAATAATACATATTATACTATATTAATAATGAATCAGTAGAAACGATTATATTTAAATTTGGTAAATTATAACTCCACTCGACCAGCGCACGACCACACAACTCGAAACACAAGTACGCAAATACGGTTGCGTGAAGCGTGGCGCAAAGCCGTGGAATTTACGAGACTCGCTCGGTCTGTAGATCCAAGTAAAGTTCATCAGTAAAAAGAATCTTTATCATGTATGTATTATTTATTTTACAATATTGGAAAATTGTTATTTAAAATGTGGTTTGGAATAAAAAAGTATGTTCTGATATATGAAATTACATCCTTCTAATGGAAAAAAATATTTGACGAATTTTCTGAAATTGTGGATACCAACATCATTTTCATTTATAACTCTTGTATTTTTAATTTGACGAAGAAAAGTTATTCTTCATAAAAATCTCTTCTTCGTCTAAGATTTATGATGCAACCATCATGAATCAAATTTTATTAATTTTATACGAGTTATGTAAAAAAATATGAATTTCGAGTAAAGTTTCTTTATAGTTCACAACATTTAAATTAGAATGATATACTTACTTGCACATTAAAACATAATTTTTAATTCTAAACAGCTTTTCGTAATAGCAATTATCTATATTATGAATTTAAATACGTATATAAACAAAGTTTTCGTTATGATAATGCTCGCATTTTCAGCTTGTTTTTAATTAATTTGATGATATTCAATGAAAACAACTTGGGGAAAAATAAAGGCACTTAAATACGCGGAATATGAATTTTTTGTCAAGTAACCGAAAACTAAAGCACAAAAAAATTGTTGAGCGGGGTCCCGGTGAATTCGTAACTATTTTAATCCCCCATCCTAATTACAGGCCAATTGGTAACTCTGGCCCTCAGGTAATTTTTCGGTAACCAATCAACTACCGGTGATTTCGTAACTAAATAAAGGTATAATCTTTTAGACTTGAAATAAACATATGGAAAATCTCTTTGCTTTTAAATTATCAGATGGATTTAAATAATTTATCATTGCTAAACATCTAAATAATGAATTTACAATTACTTGATAAAAAATAAGCTCGTGTAGAGCTATACTTGATGAAAATAATATTCATAACACGTGTTAATGAAACACTAATTTATAACACGTTTTAATGAAACACTATAATATTGTTTCAATTATTTTATTAAGATATTTCAAATTTTGATATTTTTTATAGGTACATAATATAATACAAATATCATGTTTTTAAGCAAACCAAGAAACATTCGGTTTAGATTTAAGGTATTAGATTTAATCAATGGTTTCGAATTCACCTGAAGAAAGTTTCGAGTTGGCAGGTCAGGTAATAGAAAAGTTACGAATTAGCCGGTGTACATTTCGATTTGAAAATTTTTGTCATTAAAAGTTATGAGTTGGCGCGTGTCCGTTGAGCGACCTCTAAAAAAATTATTTTCAGGGTTTAAACTTTCAGGATTCCAAGTTTATAGACTTAGAGGCAGCGTCTAAAAATCTCTCTGAATTTACTAAAGCTAGTTTTTTCATAGTTGATTACTGTGATTGTGTAGAGAAACATACTGCGGTCGGTCAAGCGAAACGTAGAACAGGGGTTACTGATAGGTTATCAAAGTTGCTTTCCTACGAAGGTAATGCAATCAATTTACTAAGGCTGAAAATCAGTACACACATTATAATCATCATCATTCTCTTTGCCTTATCCCTATGCGGGGTCGGCTTCCCTAATTGCATTTCTCCACACAATTCTATCTTGGGCCATATCAATGTCAATCCCCTTTACCAACATGTCCTGCCTTATCGCCTCCCCCCAGGTCTTCTTTGGTCTTCCTCTCCTACTCCTTCCAGGAATCTGCACTTCAGCTATTCTTCGTATTGTGTGGTTAACGTCTCGACGTTAAACATGACCAAACCATCTTAACCTATGCTCTCTCATTTTGGCATCAATTGGTGCCACACCTAGACTTCCCCTAATATACTCATTATTTTATCCTTCTTTGTCACTCCACTCATCCATCTAAGCATTCTCATTTCCGCCACATGCATTCGCTGTTCCTCTTTCTTTTTCACTGCCCAACATTCAGTTCCGTACATCATAGCTGGTCTTATGGCTGTTTTATAGAATTTTCCCTTCAGCTTCATTGGAATTTTTCTGTCACACAACACACCACTCGCTTCTTTTCACTTCATCCATCCAGCCCTAATTCTACTGCATGCATCTCCATCTATTTCTCCATTACTCTGCAATACCGATCCTAGGTACTCTCCAGTACACACATTCTAAATTGAATATAAATAAAAGTTTTTATAGTAGGTCAGCTGTATGACGGGACAGAGCCGGTCGGTCGACAGTGAATGTACAGGGTTATTCACTATATTTTGACCTCCCTCCTGCTATATTTAGAGAATTAGAAAAAAATGTAAAATACAGAAGTTATTCGATTTTTAAATTATGATTTTTTGACTAGTGACGTCATCCATTTGGGCGTGATGACGTAGTCGACTATTTTTTAAACGGGAATAGGGGTCGTGTGCTAGCTAATTTGAAAGGTAGTTCAATTCTCTATTCAGTAATATAAACATTAAGATAATTATTTATACAGGGTGTCCAAAAATTTTTTTTTAATTAAATTAATTGACCCAAAAAAAAGAATGTATGTAACTTATTTAATTTAAAATACATTTTACTGCTGTTAGAAAACAGAAATATATGTTTATTGCACAAATAAACATTGATTTTTGCTTAAATTCAATGTTCAAACTGCCAAGAGGCAGATGGGTGGCAGCTTGAACATTGAATTTAAGTGAAAAGTAATGTTTATTTGTTCAATAAACATTTATTTCTTTTTTCTGACAACAGTAGAATGTATTTTGAATTAAATAAATTACATACATTCTTCTTTTTGTGCCAATTAATTTAATCAAAAAAAAGTTTTTTGGACACCCTGTATAAATAATTATCTTAATGTTTATATTACTGAATAGAGAATTGAATTACCTTTCAAATGAGCTAGCACTCGACCCATATTCCCATTTAAAAATAGTCTATTACGTCATCACGCCCAAATGGATGACGTCACTAGTACGATATAATATATGTCAAAAAATCATAATTTAAAAATCGAATAACTTTTGTATTTTACATTTTTTTTTCTAATTCTCTAAATATAGCAATTTACGGGCGGATCAAAATATAGTGAATAACCCTGTACATTCACTGGGACCGACCGACCGGCTCTGTCCCGTCATACAGCTGACCGACTATAATAACTTTTATTTATATTCAATTTAGAATGTGTGTACTGATTTTCAGCCTTAGTAAATTGATTGCATTACCTTCGTAGGAAAACACCTTTGATAACCTATTAGGTCTGAATCCCGCGTATGAAAAAAAAGTTGATTAATAGCAAGCTGAAAATTTGTTAATAGCTAAGGGTGTCTAGTTGGATAAACTTTGATATATGGGAACACTGGAACAGGGGCAGTTTTATTTGTGAAACAGGTTAAAAATTCGGAAGGGTCACACCATGAAAACGGCACATTTATTTTGTCCGACAGAACAGACTTACACTCTCCGAACAGAGATTAAACTCTCATGCAAAAATCAGATTGCTATTTATCACCTGTCATAATTCCTGTCATTTGACATATTCTACATGTTCCACTCATTAAAACGCCCATTTTGTGATAAATAGCAGTCTGATTTTTGCTTGAGAGTTTAATCTCTGTTCGAAGAGTTTAAATCTGTTCTGTCGGACAAAATACAAGTGCCGTTTTCGTGGTCTGACCGTTCCAAATTTTTAACCTGTTCCACAATTAAAACTTCCCCTGTTCCAGTGTTCCCATATATCAAAGTTTGTCCGACTAGACACCCTTAAGCTATTAACAAATTTTCAGCTTGCTATTAATAAACTTTTTTTTCATACGCGGGATCCAGACCTATATCACTAACCCTTTTCTACGTTTCGCTTGACCAACCGCAGTATGTTTCTCTACACAATCACAGTAATCAACAATTAAAAAAATAGCTTTAGTAAATTCAGAGAGATTTTTCAGCGCTGCCTCTTGGACTATTAGATAAATTGATGAAGTTGCTAGCAACTGTACATATATTGGTGAGAGCGCATTCACGGCCCTTAAACAATCCCGACCAAGTTCCACCGCAAATCTAGCCATAATTGAAGTATTTATTGCGACATGCTCCCATAATTTAACTGCACTTATGGTAGGGGAGCCCAAGCGGGGATTTTTGCAGTTACTCGAGCGCGTCAGATTATCATATGGGGAGAAACCTGGTACACTACAGATGTACCTCTACCATATATTGACTCTTAACACAGGGGAGTTCGTTAAGGGGGGCCCGAAAAAAAAATCTATCCTTTAAAAAACTCGAAATTGTCAGATTAAGATAAGGTAAGTTAAGTACATGCAAAAGAGTGTATATTTCAAAAACCTGACGATTTGAGCCGGGCGTAAGGAACTGGGTGAGTCCCAAAGTTTCACAAGAAAAAAGCGAATATTTCGCGAAATGAATGACAGATCGAAAAACTAAAAAATACGTGCTCAATATTTTTTAAAAATCTATCGAATGATACCAAACACGACTTCCCACGGAGAGGGGTGGGGGGTAAATTTAATATTTTAAATACGAATCTCGCGATATTTCGCGAAATTAACATCAGATCGAAAAACTGTAAAATACACGTATTTAATATTTTTAAAAAATCTATCGAATGGCACCAAATACGACCCCCCACTGAGGTGGGGTGGGGGGTTACTTTAAGATCTTAAATAGGAGCCCCCATTTTTTATTGCAGATTTGGATTCCTTACGAAAAAATAAGTAACTTGTATTCGAAACATTTTTTCGAATTATGCATAGATGGCGTTATAATCGGAAAAAGCGATTGTTGGAAATGGAAAACTAAATTAAAAAATGGCAAGCGCCCACTAAAATGGAAAATGTTACTTAACTTTTTTTGGTTTTAGGACCTACTTTTCACAACCCAATAGGTCTCCAAAGCGCTCGAGTGACTGCACATTTAGCATACTTTGCTCCCCTACCATTATGCTAATTAAATGAGATCATCCCATACAATCGTTCACTATCTCACGCCGAGCTTAATGGAGCACACCGAAGATGATGTCATATTATTGTCACCTGGGGAATCGATATTACGTCAACGTAAGGTCACACTACAGGATAGTTTATTGTACAGAGTGTTAATAAATATTTGCAAAACAGAAAACTATAAATAATGCTGGATTTTGGTTTCTCAAATTTTATTTTTTCCCTACAAATACAGGGTGTCCCCGAAAATAGTGCGTTCCTTAAAGGTATAGGTAGAAGGCACCATGTAGAACAAAAAAGTCTTATAACATTTTTTCTAGACTCAACCGTTTGGCCAAAAAAACGAAAATACATTTTGGTATGTAAATTGAAATCTGACAACTATTTATACAAAATCTAAAGATAGACACAGTCACAATTCAAAAATAGTTGCCCCATGGGCCTTTAGTATTTACATTAAACCCTGTCTTCCTCTTCAACAAACAAACAAATTCTTGTTTTGTTTGATTTTCACACATAGGGTGGTATAGTCGGTTCGCTAAACTCAGACACAACTGGCTAGTGATTTTGGTAAGTAATTTTGCCAATTTGGTAAAATTGCCAAAAAAATAATTACTAAATAGTTAATAATTACTAACTAGTTAGTAATTTTTGCCAATTTTGGCAAAATTGGCCAAAAACAAAAAAAAATACCAACTAAAATCACTAGCCAGTTGCGTCTGAGTTTAGCGAACAGACAATATAATTATTTTGCAGGTGTCTACCTGTCTGACCTACATTTTAGTCCGGGCTGATTATCGGAGAATAGGCCATTTTTGGGAAAAGTTATTTACCAGCAATTTTATTTCTGGAATCGAATCTTATTATTGTATGTAATAATAATTTAGGTATGCAAAGTCCGCAGATAGTGTGCTACTTTTTTTATAAACAAAATGGCGCCCGAAAATCGTGTTTTTTTCAATTTTTTCTCTATAACTCCAAAGATTTTAACTTTACACCAAAAACATTCAAATAAAAATTCACCGCAATTAAATTCTGCATAGAGACATGTTTTTTCCGATTTACTTTGACGAAAACTTTCCCCGGAAAAAGCGGGTTTTTCCAACAAAATCTTTAATTTTCAACTAAACTTTTAGATCAGTAATTGTTAATCAATAATTAAATACCTTGGTAATGTAAAAGGCCTTTTCGTATAGATTATAATTCCAGAAGCCGATGGAAATTGAATGAACAGTTTAGCAACAATTGAATTGTTAATTAAAAGTTTACGGTCGCTATAATAACGACAATAATTATGATGCATAAGAATAACTATGATTTTTTCATAAAAAGACATCATACCTATCTAATGTACCTTACAGAATTGAAATTGGACTGTTTAAGCGGCCTCGGGAATATTTTAAAATTATAAAGAATTTTTTGGCTTATAAACAAATATAATATCTCGGGAAATATTAAACTAAATTAAATTGTAAAAACGGTATTCGAAAAGAAGCGGCAGGGCGCTTCTTTTAAAAGAAAAAACGTTTAATTATGATAAGTAGTTCCTGAGATACAACCGGTCAAAGTTGACCGGAATTTACGGCAAAGATATAAACAATAGGATCATAGTTTTTAAACCATCACCTTTTTATTTTTATCCTCTTTCTCCACACCAATTTTCATATCCTTAAAGTACTTATAACATATATTATTATAATAAAAACTATCGATAATACGTGTGAAAATTGCCAAAAATAGCAAAATTCCAATCAAAAATTAGGTTGGAGAAAATGTAACCCTCAAAGTTCAAAATCGGTATACGTTAAAAAATGCATTTTCTCGGCTTTCCATGGAGCAATTTCCTTCATTCTTTTTTTGTTCCCAAGTAACTCGAGTAGAGCCATCGAACTAATGCATTATTAAATGTCAAACTTGCTTTTGTTTTGTTATAATAAATTAATTTATTTATTATAACACAAAATTTTAATTTGTTTAAATAAAAATTCTTTAAATAATTATACAGCTTTCAAATGAGAATATCTATGTTTTTAACTTTAAGAGGTACACTTGTAGTAAGTTTATCTAAAAAAAGCCTACAACTGGAAAGAATATGTAGTTTTCTGTTCTTATAAATAAATTAATATATTATAACAAAACAAAAGCAAGTTTGACATTTAATAATGCGTTAGTTCGATGGCTCTACTCGAGTTATTAGGGAATAAAAAAAGAATGAAGGAAATTGCTCCATGGGAAGCCGAGAATAGTACATTGTTTACCGGGTAGGAAAAGCTTAACATTCCTGGACGACTGTGAAGATTGCTAAGTCGAGGCGCAAGCCGAGACTTAGCAACACAGAGTCCAGGAATGTGGCTTTTCCTACGAGGTAAACATACTATTTTTCCGCAAATCGTTTAAAATTCGACAGATATTGATTGATTTAAAAAAAAACGCGATAATTTTATTCCCAAATAAATGGTGCTTTGAAATTCCTAATAAAATTACTTGGGTTACTATGGAAACGTATTGAGGTTGAATTGTCAAACTTGACAATGTTTTCTATCATTTATGTAGAACACTAACAACTGTACGGAAATATCATTTCCTTACAGTAAGGAAATGACATTTCCTTACAGTAAGGAAGTCCTGACTTTTTCTTCAAGAAATTTTGACAGGAATGTCAAAATTTCCTGGCGATTTGCGGAAAAATGCATTTTTTTAACGTATACCGATTTTGCACTTTGAGGGTTACATTTTCTTCAACCTAGTTTTTGATTGGTATTTTACTATTTTTTTCAATTTTCACACATATTATCGATAGTTTTTATTATAATAATATATGTTATGAGCATTTTAAAGATATGAAAATTGGTGGGGAGAAAGAGGACGAAAATAAAAAGGTGATGGTTTAAAAATTCTGATCCTATTGTTTATATCTTTGCCGTAAATTCCGGTCAACTTTGACCGGTTGTATCTCAGGAACCACTCATCATAAATTAAAGTTTTTTCTGTTAAAAGAAGCGTCCTGCCGCTCTTTTTCGAATACCGGTTTCATAATTTAGTTTAATATTTCCCGAGATATTCTATTTGTTTATAAGCCAAAAAATTGTTTATAATTTTAAAATATTCCTGAGGCCGCTTAAATACTCCAATTTCAATTCTGTAAAGTAGATTAGATAGGTATAGTGTCGTTTTATGAAAAAATCATAGTTATTCTTATGCACCATAATTGTTGTCGTTATTATAGCGACCGTAAATTTTTAATTAACAATTCAATTGTTGCTAAACTGTTCATTCAATTTCCATCGGCTTCTGGAATTGTAATCTATACGAAAAGGGCTTTTACATTACCAAGTTATTTTTAGTTATTTATTAACAATTACTTATCTAAAATTTTAGTTGAAAATTAAAGATTTTGTTGGAAAAACCCGCTTTTTCCGGGGAAAGTTTTCTTCGAAGTGAATCGGGAAAAACACGTCTCTATGCAGAATTTAATTGCGGTGAATTTTTATTTGGGTGTTTTTGGTGTAGAGTTAAAATCTTTGGAGTTATAGAGCAAAAATTGAAAAAAACACGATTTTCGGGCGCTATTTTGTTTATAAAAAAAGTAGCACACTATCTGCGGACTTTGCATACTATACCTATATTATTAATACATACAATATTAAGTTTCGATTCCAGCAATAAAATTGCTGGTAAATAACTTTTTCTTGTATTTTGCTAATTAGCCCAGAGTATTTGTGTTGTCAATAACCTAAGTCACAAACAGTTCTTGTACAGGCATGTCAGATTAGTTAATTTTATGAAAATAAAAGTTCGCTTATATGGAGAACAATGTAATTTTTTTTTTTTGGAAACGGGTAACTTTATAAAAAAATGTTGTAGGACTTTTTTGTTCTACATTGCGTATTATATCCATACCTTAAAGGAACGCACTATTTTCGGGGACACCCTGTATACACAACCAAATAGGCGAGCGGCAGGCCCCCTAAAATGACCAGGTACTGACCACGGTGGGATGAATGGCTAATTTTAGTCATACTTTATGTTTTTGAAGGCACTGAAAACGAAAGTGAGGTTTATTTTGAATTTTATGTGGGCGAATATTATCAAAATCTGTTTGGCCCCTAAAGACGATGAAAATCGAGAGAAAATTCAAATTATAGCAGCCAGCCCAAACCGCGCCCTCATTGGCTGTGACGTCATACTATTATAATGTTTAAACTCAGCGCCATTAATTCATTACTACGTTTGATATTCATTTACTTGTTGAAATAATTTTATGGCGTATTTCAGTTTTATAAATCTTTAGATAGTTGCTGTTAACTATATATTTCATAATACATATTTGAGTGTTCTTGTTAAGACAATATGTCCAAGCCCAGTCTTTGATTTTCTTCTGATAATATGTTCATCAATATTTTTAGTTGGTATTCTGTTTCTCCTGATACTACGGTGTCATCGGCATTTTTACATTGTTAATGATAATTCGATTGACTCTGGCACCTTCAGGGCGATGGATATTTTACCTCCAGGGGCTCCCCCAGTAGTGGGGTAGGCTTTATTATCAAAATATTATCATATTATCAGAAGATAATAACTCGATTAAAATAAAATAATTTTCACCCCCGAGAAGGGGTGGTATCCACCCTCAGAGTAAGAGCGCAAGGTGGCACCATGTCACTTTTGTTTCTTGAGGTATCCTCTAACCCAGAGGTTCCCAACCAGTGTGCCGCGGCACACTGATTTGCCGTGAAGTCCCTGTAGGTGTGCCGCGAAATTTGATTATATCCACTATCATTATAGAGATTATATACCCAAGTGTGCCGTGGCTAAACCAGTTTTTAAGTTAGTGTACCTCAAGCTAAAAAAGGTTGGAAACCGCTGATAACCACTCACCAATTTTTGTAAAAATCGATAGAGGTTCACTGAAATGAAGATAATAGTTGATTTTTACCTTCAGTGACTGCACTATACAAAAGAATTTGCAATTTAATTACCTAAATGCGCGTGTTTTGTGAGCTCAAAAATTATTAAATGATATGTAGTCGTCAAATAATTAATTTAATTCATTTAAGTACCATTCTCTCTTAAACCAGGAATATTTGTGAAGGTTTTCTTGTGAAGGAGTTGTAGCTCAATAATCGAAATGCGCGTGATTTATGTAAGAGTTTATTCTTAGAGTGTTGAAACAAATAAGAAGTACTTTTGTTGGAGTGAATGTAAAGAGGGGATAAACTCCAACAGAAGTAGAAAAAGGGAATATGATAACTAGTAGGACAAAATGAAAATAGATGGGATGTTAAGAAGAGAGTGAAGTGGCTTCTACGTGGAGAAGCCGCAGTAGGAAAAATACTACTTTCCAGTAGTATTGGTGGAGGAAAGTGGAAGGATGTAGAGACAGAGGCAACTGAATAGAAATGGCTAGCAAGAGATGCAAGAGAACAACTTGACACTCAAGGATGGATACGGCTCGTTTGCATGCCTGTCGAAGAACAGTAGCTTTAAATAGATAGTAATGATGACTAAAAGATAAAATAATAAAATAAGAATAATGTACTGAAAATGAATGAAGATGAATAATTGCTAAAGACGAACAAAATAAATAAAATAACAAATCATGGGCGCCATAAAAATGATCTTCGATCATTCTCCCAGGTATCTTACACTGCTGTCCAATATTAAATATATTAAATATATGAGTAAATGTAAATATAAAGGAATAATAAGAAATAACTGATATACAAAATAAATAAATATTTATTAAAAATAACTACTAGATTTTTGAAAATCTCTGAGTTAAACAATGCATAAAATGTGACTCTAACATGACAAGTTATACAAAAGTTAAGTTAACGCTAAATATGATATATCATATAACAACAGTCCTGTTATATGTATGTATAACATTATATACCTCTTACTTATACATAGGGTACAACTCACATGAGACTTCTACCAAATGGTTATAGTACGCTTGCTACGTAATACCACTGAATTTAAACCGACGAAGATGAAAATAATACAAATAAATAGGCACAAGCCTGATTACGAGAAAATACTATAATGGATTAAGCAAAAATTAATGAATAAAATTGAAGCGAAGAAATATAATATGAAACCTACTTGAATTTACCGAATGAATGAAGATAAGTAAATGAACAATAAAATATTTGGGAACAAGCAATTAATATTACAAAATAAATATCAAACCAATAATAAAGTATAAAAACCTAATTTTCTGGGACTGATTACCTTGTGCACAATATAACGTACCATATGATCGTAAATAAGTTTGGGAACCTAATACATTAATAAACAAATATGTTATATAAAAACACACAGGCAGCTAAATCTGAAAAAATATTAATAAACATAGTGCATTACCAAAAGTCCGAAATATAAAACACAAAAGTTACTCAAATCACCAAACTGAGTGTTCCGAAACAAGCCCATTCCTCAAATGTATAACCAAAAGGTTCCCAGATAATGAGCACTAGGATAGTGCCAAAACATGCTTCCTGTAAGCACAGGTGTAAACAGAAAATGAAGCTGGAACGCTTCGCTTGCTCCCAGGTGACTGACTATGTAGCCGGAATAGGTTCCTCTCAGGTGGGTGAGGGTATATGATTTCTCATGTTCGTTTTATATTATTTCCCCAAAAGGCTAAAGCAAATATTTCCCAGTCTTATTTTCAATGTCAAAGTCTAGGAAAAAGTCAAAGCAGAAAAAAAAAGAGAAACTAAGAAGTGGTTTTTAGTATAGATTTTAATGTAAAAAAGGGCCATTAACATACAAGAAAAACTTTCATTATTGGATAGTACATGACCAAATTTGACCTTCAGAGCGAAATATGTGACATTTTCAAATTACAGTAAGGAATAAATATGATTTCTTTAAAATAATTATAAGATACTTATTAGGTGTTGCAATAAAATATACAGATATCAAAGATACCTACAGATAAATAGCTAAAAGTTAAGGTGTGGATTTTCTCTGAATGAGTATTACTTAAAGATTTTGGGCGTGCAAATTGGATTATTTCCAACATTAATTTAGAAATTCATATGTTTGGTTATGTTAACAAAATATTAGAAAAAGAATATAGAATTTTCCTGGACGGAATCTTAAATAAACATTGATTAATCTATATAAAATCCAAATAGAAATTGATTTGAATCCAACCATGAGAATCCCATATTTCACAAAACCGATATACTTAAGCGGTCATAAAAAACCTGACTATATAAAAAGTAAATAATTACCGGGAATAAACTCCTAGTGGACTGCCATTTTCCCTGGTTCACGACACAGCTGGGTACTATAATATTATTTATATAACGACAAACTGAGAACTGTAGACAAACTTAATTAATTTATGGAGATATTCTCTGCCATTTTGAGTACTGGTACTTCACTATTCCGGCTCCACGAGTCAAGTGAGGAGCGAGATGTGCTTCTCCCTATGGTAAACGTCAAACTCTCTCAGAACACGAAATAATTCTCGATAGGTGGCGTACATAGTACGTTTCATTACCGAGGTATGACGTCACGTAAGTAGTCCTTTACGAGAAAGTTACAGAAATTAATTGGGAGGTCAAGAGAAAATAATTATAAAAAATAATTAAAGAGCTAAAATTGATATTATGACGGGTGAACCGTTACAGTGTATACGTTATACGAATTATATCCGCGATACGACATGTTTTCAACATCCCGACAGCTATGAAACGGAAGTCATTTGATATGAAGCGTTCTTCCTATTATGACATACGGAGCAGAAACTCTCACGCTCACAAAAACAACATCACTAAAAATGCGAGTGGCACAAAGGCGCATGGAAAGATCGATTCTCGGCGTGACAAAAAAAGACAAAATAAGGAACCAAGATCCACAAGGAAAAGAAAAAGTTTTCCTGTAGTTGGCTGTATACCATCAATCACAAAATTGGAAAGATTTTATACCTTTTACAAAGGATTTCTTTCCAATTTTAAGGAACCAAGACTTAAGGAAAATAACAACAGGTATTACTGATGTCGTTGAACGTATAGCCAAGCTGAAATGGAATTGGGCAGGTCACATAGCGCGACTGAAAGACTCAAGATGGACCAGAAAACTAATTGACTGGCGCCCAAGAGAAGCCAAACGCAGCAGAGGACGATCACCAACACGCTGGATGGACGACATTAACCGAATATCCAAGAAATGGCAACAATAAGCACAGAACCGTGAAGAGTGGCGAAGAATGGGAGAGACCTATGTCCAGCAGTGGACAGAAGAGGTTGCATGATGTTGATGATGACGATATATTTTAATTTTTCTCAGCACTTTTCTCTTAAGTTGAACCAATTAAAGGGTGGTTTTGGGGGAGAAGGGGATAAGCTCAAAAATCGAAACTATATCATTCCGAAAGCTCAATTCTGCCGCAAAGATTGATCCAATATCCTTATTTTTAAGTAGTGGGGGGGCTGACTCAGCCCCTCTCCCCACTAAAATATTAAATTCCTGCAAAGTGTAACGACCTCAAAATTTTTAATTTGCGGAATATGGAAGTTCATGAATAGCTCATAAATCAGCGCTATTTGTTTTTTAATTTTCGCAAGTGTGTGGGGGGGGGGGGGCAGTTCAACACGGGTCTCCTACTATAAGGGTTTAAGTCGGTCCTGATAATTTACAAATTTTCAACAATAGAAGATTTAAGGGGGATTATTTTACTTTTACGGACTTTGTCATAATTTTTAAGAGACCATTAGGATAATGAAAGTGGTGTTTCATTGTGCAGACTGCTACATATTTTTAATACTCCCACACACATAATTTCCTATTTAACGTCCGCTCCAAAGATGAAATACAATATCTCCGTTTTTAGGATTCTAGATGACATTTTAAGGTTAACTATTTATTACCATTACTGTTTACGACAAGCTCGTGACAAGCACGGTGTGGGATGTTGAAAATTATTTAAATTGCAGATGCAGTATCAATTAGTAAAACGTCTTTCCTTGTAATTTATGAGCATGAAGGTGATTTGCTTTTTAGAATGAACACTGCTACTTTTAAAATGAAAACAGAAGTTAAATTAGTATTAGAGATATTAATAAATATTTTGTATTGTAATGGTATTGACCAGATGAGGACGTGTATTCATTATTTTCGGTACTTCATTCGTAGTTCTGCTCATTCTGCTGGTCCAGTTTATTCTTAGCATTCGGTGGTACTGTTCTTACGATGTCAGTTGGACCAGTATAAAAACAAAATTCGACACCGATTGTCGGCGCCGTTTGTAAAACATAGGCGGCGCAATAGAAATTAATGAGTAAACTTTTATTTTTAAATTATGGTTCAATATTTGTTAAACAGTAATAATGTTGTTAATTGTTCACATTTCTTTATGAAGTTGACACCAAAGATAATTAAAAATACATAATACAAATGAAATTTAACGTGCTTATTAATTTGAGAACTAAAGAAATAAGACTACACTTTGAATATACACACAAAATACATGAAAACAAACAATTCGTCTTCCAGTCGAATTGTCTTAATTCATGACTAATGGAGAGGTCACTTTTACTACTGTACATGGGACATATTTTTGACAAGTTGAAATATATCACTATCCGTGTGTTCAGAACTTGATTCGACACTTGTTGTGTTTATAACTACCACACCAATATTGGAAAAGAAGTGAAAGGCGCAATTTACACAACAGTTATCAGACCAATAATGACATAAATACGCGGCAGAAACACGACTTGATACAGAAAGGACAGAAAGAATGCTAGAAACAGCAGAGATGAAAATACTTTGAAAAATCGATGGGATATGGGAAGAGCTAGAAGTTCAGATATACGACAGATATGCAAGGTGGACAACATTAATAACTGGGTAAAAAGCAGAAGAGTATAATGGAACAACTACATGAGCCAAACGACAAAAAACAAAGTAGTAAGGACGGCGAGACGGTTCCCCAATAGGAAGACGATCAGTTAGGTCTGTATCCCGCGTATGAAAAAACAAGAATGTGTGTGTACTTTGTACGCACGTAAGAAGTTATACTTCTACTACATATTATGTGATTTTTAAGACAATACCAAAAACTTAAAAAAATAAAAGAATAAAACGCACACAAACACATTGAAAAATGCCACAAAGAAAAAATGATTTCTGAACGATAATAATTGTTGGCAAAAATTTTAAATACGCATTTTTTGAAAAAAAAATTATATAACAAATATACTTACAATCATACATGCATAAAAAAATAAAACTTGCATCGGGAATTTAACCCGTGAATTTCTGGCGCTTTGATTCGTAATCGAAGCGTAGACTCACTCGTCCAATCCCACATTATTTATCATGTGGAAAAATACGGTAACTAAACGTTTTACTCTTTGACAGTTGTTTTGAAAATTAAATTATGTAGATTAAATTTTGTGGAAGAAAATATAAAAATATAACAAAACAGTAAGAAAACAATATATTAGATGAATATTGGTAGAACTTTTGTTGGTAATCAAATTAAGTATGTAAATCAAAGCATTACATACCTACTAGATAAATAAATCTACGCCAAAAAATCATAATTTAAAAATAAAAATCGAACCTAATTTGGGATTTCTCTCTAAAATCCGCATTCTTGAGAAAATAAATGTATGTATTTCATCCTAATCCAAATGTATAATTACAATATGATTATAATAAAAACTACTTACCAAATTAGAATGAGTTTTCCTTGTCCAAAATAGTCCAAAAGTCCAAAAATATAGGTATATGAAAACTATTTAAAAAGGCAGTATAACTATTAACTAACTTTTGTTTGTTGTTTCTTTTCACACAAATTTTAAAACGCAACAACCATAAATAATCTAACTACAGCTGTGCCACAGCCGCCATATTGAATAATTTTTGACATGTCATTTGAACATCCAATCAGAACAAAGTTATAATGCGCATGCGCCCGGTCGCTAGGTTTTACCATATAAAAATTCACCCTCTATCGCCGGTAAAGAAGTATAACTTCAAAAAGTTGATTAATAGTAAGCTGAAAATTTGTTAATAGCTTAAACGGTGTCTAGTCGGATAAACTGTGATATATGAGAACACTGTAACAGGGGCAGTTTTAATTGTGGAACAGGTTAAAAATTTGGAACGGTCAGACTTAAACTCTCCGAACAGAGATTAAACTCTCATGCAAAAAGCAGACTGCTATTTATCACTTGTCATAATTCCTGTCATTTACATATTCTACATGTTCCACTCATTAAAACGCCCATTTGGTGATAAATAGTAGGCTGATTTTTGCATGAGAGTTTAATCTCTGTTCGGAGAGTTTAAGTCTGTTCTGTCGGACAAAATACATGTGCCGTTTTCGTGGTTTGGCCGTTCCAAATTTTTAACCCCTTCCACAATTAAAACTTCCCCTGTTCCAGTGTTCCCATATATCAAAGTTTCTCCAACTAGACACCCTTAAGCTATTAAAAAATTTTCAGCTTGCTATTAATCAACTTTTTTTTCATACGCGGGATCCAAACCTAAGTGGGACGACGAAAACGATGGAATGACAACTTACTGGAGGCACATTGAAAAACAGACAGAGTCATGTCTACACAAGAAGAAGAAGAAGAAGGAAAAGAAGAAGAAGACATTAATATTGGTGACAAAGCAAGATAATATTTTTATTTTACTTGAACATGAGCTACACAATTTTTCCAAATGTCACTTTTGACTTGTAAGTATATATATTGTATTAAAACAGAAAATAGTGAAGAATTACAAAGAATGATGGAAGCACTAGATAGTGAATCGACAAAGATGGGACTGAACATCGCTTACAGTAAAACAAAAGCCATGACCAATCAACAAGGAGAACCAATAATTACAGTGGCACAAACAAGAATAAAGCAAGTAAAAGAGATATGCTAGGACAAATCACTAAATTAAATAAAAAAAATCAGACCGAAGAAATAAAAAAAAAATAATAAGATTGGCCTGGGCATCACTCGGAAAACCGTCTTTTATTCTAAAGAAAAAAAAATACCCCCAATACCTAAAATCAAGAATCTTCAATCAATATACACTCCCTCTCCTCATATATGGCTCTTAGACATGGACACATACAAAGGAAAATATGGAAAAAATAAAAATATGAAACATGAAAAATTCCATTAATTACATTATCCAATCAGCGGACTGAGCAAATTGGCGCCATTAAATCTCGCATAATATATGGGACATCCTGTATAAACAATACAGTTATTAAAATTTAAAATTGATCATTAAAAGTATATAATACCTACTTACAAATGCAATTTAATGTGCTTATTCATTTTTTAAGTACTAAAGAAATGAGACAAAAAATGTATTAAGTATAAAAATAAAATAATTGTAAGTTATGACGACGACACTGTTTATATAGTGTTTATATTGCTTGCCGCCTTTGAAACATGAGAAGGTATTTTGACCAGATAACGATATGATTTGAGCCTAAGCACTTCCGAACAATTTGACCAATTACTCTTCAGTATTGCCCAATAAGATACGTTAGAAAGTAATAAGCCACACCCGCGTTCATGTGGACTAATACAAGGAGTGATCAATTTTGAAGCAAGCAAATGTTTATATTGTTTATCTTTATTTCTATGCTCTTCGTAGAATTACTGACCGTACCCCAAAAATGCTTCTGGTCCAACTGACATCGTAAGAACAGCGGCATAAGTCCTCACACAACAGTCCCATTCTATGCAGTATGCACATCACTTGATATTTAAACGTACGTCACTTAAATTAAAAATTTATTTCACTTCATCACTATTTAAACGATAACTTTATACACTGCGCGTCATAGAAAACGGGCACCTTAAAAAATGGGTCAATTTGATAACGCGTATCTCCTAAACCTGTTGTCCGATTTAAATGATTTTTTTAATATTTTATAGCCCTATTCTTTGTCAATATCCCTATAATAATATTTTTGCAAAACAGGTAAATTTTCATTGTATACCGGGTGTACGAATCAAACTGTGTTTTTTTCTCAAAGTTCGCAACACCCTGTGGAATATTCTAGCATTTATAAAATACTGAAATTAAAACCCAACTATAGCCTCAGGTTTTCTTAACATTTTGTTTTTTGATTCATTCGCTTATGTTGGATAATACAAAAGTTATGTACTTTAACAACTAGGCATGCTCTTTATCAGTACATGGTGTTTCTAAAGAAGTACGACAAACTTTAAGGGGTAATTCTGCATGAAAACATAATGACCGGTTGCTTTATAAACATATGTCCGCAAATGCTTCGTTTCCGACATACAGGATGTTGAATTTTTTCTTACAAACTGACGATTTATTTATTGCCCTAAAACCGGTTGAGATATGCAAATGAAATTTGGTGGATTTTAAGACGTAATTTTTGAACATATTTTGACATACAATTAAGAATTTTTTATTCACCATTGGCGTGCATACGAATAATATGATCGGTCATATTACCCGTATGCGCTCCAATAGTGAATATACAATTCTTAGTTGAATGTCAAAAAATGCGCAATAACCATATCTTAAAACCTACCAAATTCCATTTGCATATCTCAACCGGTTTTAAAGCAATAAATAAATCATCAGTTTGTAAAAAAAAATTGAACATCCCGTATCTCGCAAACGAAGCTTTTGCGGATATATGATTATAAAGCAAACTGTCATTATTTTTAATGCAGAATTACCCCTTAAAGTTTGTCGAACTTATTTAGTCCCTAAAACCCTTTAGACTAATAACACACTGTACTGATGAAGAACATGGCTAGATGTTAAAGTACATAACTTTTGTATCATCCAACATAAGCGAATGAATCAAAAAACAGAATGTTAAGAAAACCTGAGGCTATAGTTGGGTATTAATTTCAGTATTTTACAAATGATAGAATATTCCACAGGGTGTTGCGAACTTTGAGAAAAAAACACAGTTTCATTCGTACACCCGGTATACAATGAACATTTACCTGATTAGCAAAAATATTATTACAAATAGGGCTATAACATATTCAAAAAATCATTTAAATCGGACAACAGGTTTAGGAGATACGCGACATCAAAAATGACCCATTTTTTAGGGTGCCGGTTTTCTATGACGCGCAGTTTAGTTATAATAAACTGCGACGCATAAGTTAGGGATATAGAAAATGTATGCTCATTTTCATAGTTGATTTTTTCGTGAAGGTAGTACATCCACATTTCGAATGAATTTATTTTGTTGACGTCATACTGTTTTAATGTCCAGGTCTCACAATCATATAGTAATATAGAAAACACACAACATTTTAGTGTTCTTAACCTTATTGTGACTGATATATTGGGGTTACAGAGCATTTTACGCACGTTCATGAAACCAGACCTTGCTATTTCAATGCGTTTTCTAATTTCTTTTAAGTGGTTTAGCTGACTAGTCAGCTCTCTGCCCAGGTTTATGAAGCCTTGGGAACTCTGAAGAACTCTGATACTATTTGTTTGTATGTTGGGTCTTTTGTTCATGAGGGTTCTTGAGGAATACCATGATTTTGGTTTTGGAAAATTTAATGTCCAATCCCAGCCTTTGATTTTCTTCTGAAAATATGTTCATCAATATTTTTCGTTGGTCTTCTGTTTCTGCTGATACTACGGTATCATCGGCATATTTTACGTTGTTAATGATGACTAGATTGACTCTGGCACCTTCAGAGCGATGGATATTTTACCTTAAGTCATAAAATATCCAAAAGCAATTATGGATTTCTAGAATGCGTTTTTCCAGTGCGCTGAATACACTCACGATTGTATCAATCATGCTTTTCCTTTGCAAAAAATAAATTGTTTCGAGAACAAGTCTCCGGATCTCTCAATCATGCCATTTATGCGTTCTCGCAACATCTTTTCATACAGCTTATCGACGGACGGAAGGAGGCAGATGTGGCGATACTTTCTCTAGCTTTGGGGAGCATTGTCAACCTCAAGGACGTCCAAGGCTCAGGAATGATCTGTGCTTCTTCCGCTATTTTCCTTCTTCTGCCTAGCTCAACTGATATTTCTTGTTTTCTAGTGTGTCTGATCCTTTTTATATCGATGCCCTTTCTTCCTGTCAGGTTATTTTTCACTGCTGTCATTAGATCCCCAAATGATATTTCTTGGCTCTTGGTAATGATTACCACTCCATTTTGTTCTTTGAGTTTGGTATTAATGTTCACCCACACTCTCCTAGCTTTTTTCCTTTGTGACGATCATGCTCCTGATCGCCACACCCCTTCCTCTTGCAGACCACTCCAGGATTCTCCTCCATATCTCAACTCCTAGTGCTGCTAGCTGGCGTGTGGATTCCCACGTTTTCTGTTCCTAGCTTCTCCATCTTCTGTACCAGTTTCCTGCATGTTTTAGGAATTTCACCGGCTCGGGTTCTGCTTTCTTGTTTGGGAGAAGTTTGAATCCATACTTATCATTTTGAATCCACGTTCATCTTTATGGACAAACATCGCGATTCTCATAGTTCCCAGGCTATCATCCTCGTCCACTGCTGAAACGCCTGGTAGCTCCAAAAATATACCTTTATTTAGAACTAAATGACTTCTATTTCTTCCCTACTACTAAATTAAAATTTTTGCAGATTTAATGATATTTGACAAATGACCGTGGGGTTAATGTGTTACAAATGCTCGTTTATCTCATAAGAAATCGAAATTGTACATGTAGTATGGTATAACTAAACCCAAACCCAGACATCCAAAGTGAAAGTTATCCTCCAACTCCAAATTGTTCTATATGGTCCACATAATGTTCAGAAAAAAGTCACACCATTTTGAGCGTCCGGTTTGAGGGGAAAGGTGTGGGATAAGGCGGTAAATTAGGAGTTTTTTACGTTTTTCGTCAATATTTCTAAAACTATGCGGTTTATCATGAACAACCTTCTATACAAAAATGTTCTACATTAAATTTGAAATAAAAAAGGTTCTATGCATAATCCTTCTAAAATGAACGGTTCCAAAGTTATAGAACGGTAGTATAGTATAATTGGTCCAAAAAAGGCCTAACCTAGACATCCAAAGTAAAAGTTTTCCTCCAACACCAAATTGTTCTATATGATCCACATATTGTTCAGTAAAAAGTTACACCATTTTGAGCGTCCGTTTTGGGGGGAAGATGGGGGAGAAGTCGGTAAATTAGTAGTTTTTTTACGATTTTCGTCAATATTTCTAAAAATATGCTTTAGCGTAAACAATGTTCTATACAAAAATGTTCTGCATAAATTTAAGACAAAAAAGGTCCTATACATGTATGTATTACACCGTTCTTGGGCGTCAACGCCCTTCGGTAGGGATCTATGGGGGAGTATCACCGAGCCGCAAGCCTTATCCCTTGCCGTACTGCTTCCTCATAGGTCGATCAGATGCCCGCATATTCCAGTCTAAGCGCCAGATTCATATTTAGAATTTTATACTGGCGCGTTAGCCTTTTTGTTTTTCCGATAAAAAACTTGAACTCACATTCCTCAAGGCGAAGTGAAGTGTGGGTCAGCCGCTAGTCGCACTGAGCTATCCGATCGACATAGGTCCTATACATAATTGTTATAAAATCAACGGTTCCAGAGTTACGGAGGGTGAAAAGTGGAGGTTTTCGATACTTTTTTTATATTAATTGGGCAATTTATAAGATTATTACTGATGAAAGAAATTTTCTTTAACAGAATTGTGTTTTGTAAATAAAATTTGCAATTTCAGTGGCCGATGGTATGTTAGTGATAAGCCCTTGAAGAAACGTCAACCGCGTCATTCAAAATCATCATCAATTGCCCAAAAAATATAAAAAGTATCGAAAACCTCCACTTTTCACCCTCCGTAACTCTGGAACCGTTGATTTTATAACAATTATATACATATAGGACTTTTCTGTTTTAAATTTTATGTAGAACATTTTTGTATAGAACTTTGTTTACGCTAAAGCACAGTTTTAGAAATATTGACGAAAAACGTAAAAAACTACTAATTTACTGACTTCTCCCCCATCTCCCCCCAAAACCGGATGCTCAAAATGGTGTAAGTTTTTACCGAACAATATGTGGGCCATATAGAACAATTTGGTGTTGGAGGACGAACTTTCACTTTGGATGTCTGGGTTAGGCCTTTTTTTAGACCAATTATACTATACTACCTCCGTAACTTTGGAACCGTTCATTTTAGAAGGATTATGCATAGGGCCTTTTTTATTTCAAATTTAATATAGAACATTTTTGTATAGAAGGTTGTTCATGCTAAAGCGCATTGTTTTAGAAATATTGACCGATATCGTAAGAAACTACGAATTTACCGATTTCTCCCCGCCCCAAACCCGACGCTCAACATGGTGTGACTTTTTTCTGAACATTATGTGGACCATATAGAACAATTTGGAGTTGGAGGATAACTTTGACTTTGGATGTTTGGGTTATACCATCTTTTGGATCAATTGTACCATACTAATGTGGAATATTTAAAAAAATATTAATGTCCTTTTGGATAAGAAATATTTGTCTTTCTTGTCTCCCCCAAAATTTAAGTACGAACAATTCCTCAGATATCAAACTCTTTTCGACCCAGTCCTAAAAATTTTAACCCTAACAACATTTAAATAGAGAGAAATTTGAGAGCAAGCAATATGCACAAACATTTACCCAGTTGAAATTTTCCTCATAACAGCGCTTCATGCATACATGGAATTCTCTTTCAAAATAACAGACATACCTACTTTATTCAACCATAAACCAATAGACCAGGAATTCACAAAACTAACATATAGCTCGACTACATTATATCACTCAAAGAGATACGATTTCATAGAGGATTGTATGAATATCCAGTTCAGTCGTATAAACCTCCAACAGCGCATCAAGAGATCTATGATAATTATTTCGCAACGGGCGACATGTTCCATTAAAAGTTTTCCAGGCTCTTGCTGTATTTATTAGACAGCAGAAAATACATCTAGAATGTGTACGGTAAAATTAGAAGATACATTGCATAATATATCCGTAATTATTTAATAGCTTAAGTGACGAATATAGGAGCATAGCTAATAACCACAATTAAATAAGACATTGAATATTAGAAATTATCACTAAATATCATTCAAATCAATTCATAATTCCAGTGACCAAAGTGCCAAATATCAAAATATATGATCATATTTAGTGAGAAAACTTAAAAAACCGTATAATTACTACGCGACATTCAGAACTAATTTAACGAAGAACAATAAAACATACACCATGTATTACTGTTCATTAATTATTTAATTCGGTGATTTGAATCTCACTGACGGCTTCATTTGTTCCTACTCACAGCTAGACGAAATAATAGAAACTATTAAGATTTTTTTCACTATGCCATGCTAACCGGCTGACCGACACAATGTGTGAATGATTTACAGCCCTTGCGTCTAAGGGTTTGGTTATTGACATACTTATACAGGGTTAGTTGAAAAAAATTCGAAGAGAGGAATAATATGGAAGAACTATTTGAAGCGTTCCATCTCGAAATATGAGTTATTACTTATTTTTATTATGTCAGATGAGAAAGTGGTACACCTGGCTCAAATTATCAATGTCAGTTCTTTTATTTGGAGCAGATTGATGTTTAAGAATTTGGCACATTTCGAGGAAGGTTCGTTTTTAATAATTTTGATGTTTGGCGAGTGTTTTGACTTTCGTGAAGTAGATCCGATGTTTAGTGGAAATGGCATGTTGTTGAAGGGAACAAGAGGGTTTGGACATCCATAATGTCGCTTTGGATAATATCGCTGTTGTGCGAAGTAAGCCTGCCTAAAAGCGAACGGCTTGTTTGGCCAATATAGCAGGAGTGGCACTCAGCACAGGGAATATTATACACAACATTAGTGTATTCTAAAGGGGTCAATGGAGTTGTCAACTTGTAAAACAACTTTCCGACAGTTTTGGTATTTTTTAGGTCTATTTTAACGGGTAAATTTTTGAATAGTTTCGTAAGGTTGTTTGTGTTTGTGGGAAATACGGGAGAGAAGCATATTTTGTGGGTCGTTCAGGGGTAATCGGGAAATGGTTTGACTGCATGCTATTGAAAATGGACGCTTATATTTCACCGTTAGGCACTTCGGAAATATACTGACCGTAGGTAGCTTTTGGAAAATAGATATTTATTGATGATGGGTATGGGATAGGAGCTATCAATGAAGATGGATTTGAGTAGACCCAGAGATTCGTCTTTGTATAGCGTATTCATGTATGTACTCTAAGGTTAAGTGCTTGTACGAGGTTATGTTTATATCTCGTTCGGTGTGCAGAGTGGTAATTTAAGAAACGGTACTTATTACTAGACAAATTAAACGATATAGTTGATAGTGGCATACTTTCTTTATTCACTGTTTTTCTCAGTCCATCTTTGGGGACACCGCACACCGCATGTATAAATTTTATTCCATGTTTTACGTTTTATGTCTATTTCATTTTCTTTTTTCTCTCTATTGCTTCCACCGCCATGTTTTTGCCTATTTTCACCTTTTAAATGCATTTATCTTTTATATACGCATATACACATGTGTCGCAAATGTAGAAAAATATTAATAAAGTATAATAACTTTTTAAATATATGGACAAATTATTGACCCAGAAAACACAAACAGAAGAGGAAGAACATCTAAGTAAGTTAACGTAATATCATAAATTGTAATCGTCTCGATCAACATTTCATACTTTCATTTGAAACAGCCTAATAACCTTCCAGGAAATCCCGTCTCCTTATTCCAACGTTTCGCTATGGAGCGGGACCAACTGGAGAGAATCTAATTTTTTCGACACATTTAATATCAGCCCCATTTTGGCGTTACCCTCTCCTTTTACCCGATGGCATGTTAATCTAAAATTAGTTTAAAATTTAAATTTGCTTGCAATTTACTCACGTCTCGAGTTTTATTAACAAGATAGAAAGCGTTATCTAATACTTAACCCTCGGAAGGAGAAGGTTGGGGGATGAAGGGGAGTTAAATGAAATGGGATTAAATGAGAAGGTAGCGAAATTAACACTTTTCTTGTTTGGTAGTAAATAATATTGGACAGTTGTTCCAAAAAAGGTGCTTTTTAAAATAGATTTTAAAAAGTTACACAAAAATACGGACTAAACTAAATATAACTTTTGCTGGTAAGCTACGTTCCTCCAAAATATTAGGTACCTAGTTTTGTTCTATCTATCAAATCTTCTTCTTCTTTACTTGCCATCTCCGCGACGGAGCTTGGAAATCATCATGGCTATTTTGATCCTAAATTCGACTGCTCTGCATAGGTCGATTAACGTGCGTCAGTACCATTCCCTCAAGTTACGCAGACATGAGATGCTTCTCCTTCCTATACTTCTGCCCTGGATCTTCCTGTTTGTATAATAAATTCAAATATGTTGTATCTCTCACCGTGCATGACATGACCCAGGTATTGGAGCTTTTCAATATTTGCATTCTTTTGTTAACTCTTTTCAAGCGTCCACCCTTTCATTTCGTAGAACAAGGTCGAGAAAATATAACATCTTGCTAGCCTTTCTCTAAAGTCTAATTTTAGGTCTCTTGCACAAAGTATTCTCATTTTATTGAAGTTCGTGCTTTCTCTATTCTAACTTTAAATTTATTCGAGTAATCGTTTGTGTGATTTATATATTGTAATGACAGTTGTATTTTTTTCTATTTCTTTTAAAGTATTACTGTTAATTATAAGGCTTTCATTATTATTTAGTGTTCTTGAATACCTCGTAAATTGATACTCCATATATTTCTCCATACTCAACATCTTGTGCATTAGCCTCTGTAGGTCATGGAGGTTGTTCGCTATTATATCAGTATCGTCCGCATATCAAATTTTATTCCGTCCGCTTTATTCCAGCTTGTTCTCCCTCGAGAGCTCTTTTCATAATTTCATCAAAATATACGTTGAACAGTAGTGGCGACAACACACATCCCTGCCATACCCCTCTTTTAATTTCGAACTCTTTTGAAGTGTGTTCCCTAATACGTATAATATGTGCCTGCTGCTTATAATACAGATTCGTTATTATTCGAAGGTCACTGTAGTTTATTTGCTATGATGTACGGAACTGAATGTTGGGCAGTGAAAAAGAAAGAGGAACAACGAATGCATGTGGCGGAAATGAGAATGCTTAGATGGATGAGTGGAGTGACAAAGAAGGATAAAATTAGAAATGAGTATATTAGGGGAAGTCTAGGTGTGGCACCAATTGATGCCAAAATGAGAGAGCGTAGGTTAATATGGTTTGGTCATGTTCAACGTCGAGACGTTAATCACCCAATACGAAGAATAGCTGAAGTGCTGATATCTGGAAGGAGTAGGAGAGGAAGACCAAAGAAGACCTGGGGGGAGACGATAAGGCAGGATATGTCGGTAAAGGGGATTAACATTGATATGACCCAAGATAGAATTGTGTGGAGAAATGCAATTAGGGAAGCCGACCCCGCATAGGGATAAGGCAAAGAGAATGATGACTGTAGTTTATTTGCTTTGTTTTGGGAACATCCGTTAGATGTTTATGGTGAACTTTATCGAAAGCCTTGATGTAATATATGAAGCAGGTGTTCATGCTATGATTAACATCTAAGCATCTCTGGATCAGTACATTAAATTCACAGAGAACTTCTCTCGTACTTATGCCTCTGTGGAATCCAACTTCGGTTTCTTCAATGTTCATATATAAAGGTTTTAGTAAATTCGTCTGTAACTGATCCTTAAGAACATTTTAAGTGTAAGACATCAGACTTATGGTGCAATTGTTGCTGAAGCTGAATTCTCTAGAGGTTTCCTTTTCTGTGAGACAAATAATATCGAGCTCAAATATTCGTTGATTGTTGATTCGTTGATTCGCTCAATTCGTATTCGTATCCACTTACTCACGCTCTATTATCTTAACGCTAGCTCTAGCAAGAGCTTCAATTGCTAGAGCGGCAAAATGAAACTAGAAAGTTATTTAACATCCAAAATAAAAGTTTTTATATAAATAAAAAAAATTTTAATTTATTTATAAATGACATAAATAAAAGTTTCAATTTTGCTCAGTTTCTTCTATTTGCTGATGACCTTAAATTATTTCACATAATTACCTCTGATTTGAATCGCTACAATTTGCAATCAGATCTTAATGGTCTTGTGGAATGGTGCTCACTTAATGGTATGGACATAAATGTAAACAAATGCCATGCTATAACTTTTACTCGACTGAGGAACTTTGAGAATAATTATTACTAGATACGGGACGCTAGGTTACAATTAGTTGACTCAGTTATAGATCTGGGTGTTACTCTTGACACTAACTTGAATTTCAGCATACACATTAATAGCATGGTTTTAATTCATTAAAGATGCTTGGCTTTGTTAAAAGATGTAGCTATGACTTTACGACTGGTCATTCTTTAAGACTTCTTTATTGTTCTTTCGTTAGACCACATTTAGATTATGCATCATGTGTTTGGTCACCTCAATATAATTGTCACATTAATAAAATCGAACAAGTTCAGCGTAAATTCTTACGTTATTATGCTTATAAGATGTACTTCACTGGTCAAAGTTATGAGTCTTTACTGCAAATTATTCGACTTGACACATTACAGAGTCGTCGTCAACATAAAGATCTTTGCTTCTTATATAACTTAATTCATGGTCATAAATTCTGTACCTCACTCTTAAATAAAATTGGTCTACGTGTACCTTCAAGAATCACCCGTTCTGTGACCACCTTCCACGAAGTCATTAACCGTACAAACTATGATTCAAGTTCCTATCTTTGTAAAACTATTAAATTAGCAAACACATTATCTCCGCATATTGATTTCTTTATGAACGACTTTACTGCGTTTTCCACACAATTACATTTATATTTAAATTAATGTTTTAATTTCAGGACTAATTTGTCAATTACTGTTATTGTCTTAGATATTTAGATTTTATTACTTTGTGTTATAGGGCTAGCTCTCAATTGTTAAATGAGAGCAAGTAATTTTATTATTGTTTATGTATTTACCAATTTTGTACTAGATTATTTTGAATTGTTTTTCTAGTTTGTGTGACATTTTAATTTTTTTATGTACTAATGGACTTCTGTTCGTCAATAAATAATAAATAAAAAATAAGAAAAGAATGCAGTTATGCATTACAAAACACATGGGTTGAGCATTTCAAAGAATTACTGGGTACCGAAGTGAAAAATGATGCGTTACCGCAAGGACCAAGAAATAACAGCCATGTAGAGTAGAATCTTCTTCAAAAATTAAAGAAATGGCGCTGAAATTTATCTTCTTCTTTTTTGGCTCTACAACGCTAAATCAGTCTTGGCCGCGTTTACTACTTTGCTCCACTTTTGCCGCCATTTGCAATAAGCTCTGTTTGTTGTATTCCCATCTTACGTTGATCACTCGTTACTGTATTCTTCAATCTTTTTCTTGGGCGACCAACTGACCTTCTGCCATCGAGCCTTTCCCAGAAGGTTGCCCTGGTTGGAATATGCTCTGCCAATCTTATACGATTTTCCTTGATATATCGTACTAAGTTTTTGTCTCCATAACGTACTTGGAGTTCCTGATTCAGTCTTTATCTCCATTGTCCTGTTATCTCGTCTCTACAAGGCCCTAAAGATCGTGCGGAAGATGTTCAGTTCAAAGTTCAAAGACTGATAATTTTGTTGTGTCACTCTGATCCAGTGTCCATGTTTCACTTCCATACGTTATTATGGAGCGAATTATAGTTTTATATATCTTTGTTTTAGCCTCTTTGAAGAGTAATTTTGATTTAAGCAGCGTAGCTAATGCGTACTAGGCTGTATTTCCTGACATGATTCTTAGTCCTGTCCCAAGGGGGGGGGGGTATAACGGCCTCATTAATTCAGATGGACTTACCCAAGTTTTTTTATGTATTTTGACCCGTAGAACACGAATTTTTTGAGTAACATTTGATCCGGATGTCGATAAGATTGGATAAACAAAGAACTTGAGGAATTACATAACAGCGATTTTTCGCAAAACAAAACATTTTTTTTTATATTTTTTGGGTAATTCTTAGCAAAAAATGGTCTTACAAGTTTTTTCGTAGGATGCATAGTTTTCGAGATAAACGCCGTTGAACTTTCAAAAATCGAAAATGTGCAATTTTTGAACCCGAATAATTTTTGATTAGAAAATAAAATAGCAATTCTGCTTACTGCATTTGAAAGTTCAAGTCAAATTCTATCGGTTTTGATGATTTGTATTGCTAAAAATTAAGTTTTTATTTGTTAAACAAAGCCATAAACACATAGTGTTTCCCGTGCCCAATGCATGCGTTTTAATTTACGTAATCTATACCCTATTCCACAAACATACGACTGTTGTTAATTATCTCGACAACGAATATTTTACTGTGCAAATTATGAAGAACGAAAGTAAATTTCAAAATACATTGTTGTTTATTGGAACACTTATTAGAGCCATTTACTTTCGCACTTCTTATGTTGCACACTAAAATATTCGTTGTCGCGATAATCCAAGACAGTCGTATATTCGTGGAATAGCCCATACGTAGAAATTGTCTGTATGCGCGCCTACTCGTTCGATTTCAAATTAGAAATGCATTGAAAACATCATTCAATCACTATGTGTTTATAGCTTTGTTTAACAATAAAAAATTAATTTTTAGCAATGAAAGTAATCAAAACCGATAGAATTTGACTTGAACTTTTAAATGCGGTAAGCAGAATTGCTATTTTATTTCTCAATAAAAAGTTATTCGGGTTCAAAAATGGCAATTTTTCGATTTTTTGAAAGTTCAACCGCGTTTATGTCGAAAACTATGCATCCTACGAAAAAACTTGTATAAACATTTTTAAACAACTTAGAATGACCTAAAAAATACAAAAAAAAATGTTTTGTTTTGCGATAAAATCGCTGTTATGTGATTCCTTAAGTTCTTTGTTTATAACAATCTTATCGACATCCGGATCGACTGTTACCCAAACAATTCGTGTTCTACGGGTCAAAATACATAAAAAAAAAACTTGAGTGAGTCCATCTGAATTAAGGAGGCCGTTGTACCCCCTCTGGCGACAGGACTATCTAGCTGCTACATCTTTTTAATGTTTTCGGCTGTTATCACTGCTCCCAAGTATTTGAATTCTTTGACAACATCGCTGAAATTGACACATAAAATTATAGTTGTTCAACCACAAATTAGTCCATTAATTTGTAATCTCACATTCATCATAACTTCCTAAATTTTTATAGTTTCACCGTGTATAATTGTGAAACATATCGAGTAATGGCTTAATTCGAGCTTATTCAACTTGTTGCCAACTGAATAAGTTGCCAAAATTTGGCATAGTGTTATTTCTAATTGTACTTTCTAGTGTTGCAACCGATTGTTCGTTTTAAATTGTATTCGTAAGCTTTCAAAGTTCAAAGTTTTTGTTACTATGCAACAGTCAATAATTTATTGACGAATCGTAGAATTTTGGTGAGATTATAAATTAGCTTTCCGGACTATTTTGAGTCGCAGTCTATTTAGAATAGTTACCTCATTAACTGAGTGTAATTATCATTAGTTGTCAATTTAGGGCAGTCTATTATAAATTTTTACCGAACCAACAACTGTAGTGTAATAATTCAGTAGCTGTCAATAAAATACTTTTTTGACTCCACGACTTAAACATTTATTTATCATCGTCGATCGAGAAGAAACGGGCACAGGACATTAGAAACCATTCGAAACGTATATTACATCGAATTGTCCATAGTGACCCCTTTTTCTTGGTTAGCGCACGCTTGTGTTCTAAGCAGGATAATTTTAACGAAAGGATTTTGCTAAATTACAACTATCTCGCAGAAAATCTCGGCACTCGAAAAATAAATTAATTTGTCTTTAAGACAAATAGAATATGGGGTAGAGTGAGATGGAGATAAGGAATTTGGAGAGAAACGACGGAGCCGCATTTGAATGATTCAATTTGTTGGGAGAAAGTTTCCAAAGTTCCCGTTTAGGAATGGATGATTTAACCGAGAAGTGCATTTCTCCTTTTTGGATGTGGTTAGAATATTGCCTGCTTTAAAAATTATTGTTCTATATTAAAAAAATCAGCTAAGATAAATACCATATTAAAAGACTGATATGTAATTAAGCGATGATCATTGGGCCTCAAACAATAATGATTTAAAAAGAGAGTTTTATTTATGAAATAATCTCAGCGAATTAATACTCAATTTCTAAAATTATAGTATTATCGACTTGTTGCCCTCGTGACACTTTGACATAATTTTATTCCCCTTCGGGTCGTGAAATTAAAACTGTCAAAGTGTCACTCGGGAAACAAATCGATAATTTTAGAGCTCTCGTGCAATTACTTCTGATAATACTAGCAAATATTTAATGCATTATCCGCTCTGAACTCGTAGGTAGAGGGGATAATTAAAAATTCGCGAGCCCCAGTAGTTAGTGCAGTCACTGAAGGTTTTCACCTCCGATTTCGTTGAACCTCCATCGATTTTAATGAAAATTGGTGAGTAGTTAGAGGATACCTCAAGGAATAAAGGTGACATGATGCCAACTTGCGTTTTTACCCTGGGGGTGGATGCCACCCCTTCTCGGGGGTGAAAATTATTTTATTTAAAATAATACCATAAGCCGATAGAGGGACAAATTATAAGCAAAATTTGTTATATAAAGTTATTAAAATAAATCAACACTTTTTGAGTTATTAAAGACCAAAGATTTTATTTTTTTCGTAAAAAATGCATGTTTTAAATCGGTTTTTCACGTATAAATCAAAAACTATAAGCTTTTACAAAAAAGTTATAATTACTGAAATTGAAGATAATAAAAAATTGAATACATTCCTTACATAAAGAACTAAACTAATGTTAGTTCAAAGTGAGTTATTGGCAATTGAATGTGTATTTTTTTCGACGAGTACTCAAATCTAAATATTCAAGCTTAAATAACGGGAAAACGATGCAATATATAAAATATTCCTGCTAAACATTTGCCAAAGTACATTGGAATACCTATCAAATGAGCTTCAGAACATGGTAATAGCGCCAAAATTAAGCAAGTTACAATGAAAATAAAAGAACCGTTTAGAATTTTTAGGAAATAGTGAAAAATAAAACATACGCCATTTCCACAAAAATTAAAATTTATAATAATCCTTACAAGAACTTCTTTATATTAGCATAAGTAATGTCTTCCATAATTTTGACCGATTTAGAATGCATATTTTTGAAAAAAAGATATAATTTAAAAAAATCATAATTTTTAAAATTATTGTAATTCTCATATTCTTTTGATAATAACTCCAAAAATACTCAATATGCGTAAAAAATTATATATAACCAAATTTTAGTTTTTTCTGTGCCAAATATTTTAGCTGTTTTACTATTTCTATAGGGTAAAAAAGAACCGAGATAGAAACGTTTAAATCTTAAATTTTGCTGTGGGAACCATGCAACCGGGGTCATTTAACCTTTTATTTTTTTAAAAAGTAAGGAGTTTAGAAGATTAGGTTCAACGTGCTTGGAATAAACTTCAAACAGTTTTTAGATGAACCTGATATCGTAAACACGAATGGAGTTATTAAAAAAAACAATAACATTTTTTAGAAAAATTTTTAAAAGATAAATTTTAAAAAAATTTTGGAGCATAAATTTTAACGCTATCAACATATTCGGGGGCTCATTTAATAGAAATTTTTAAGAACTTTGACAAATGTTTAATAAGTTTATGTTATAAAATGCATCAATTTCCCGTTATTTCAGCTTGAATACATAGAGTTTTTTACTCACCGAAAAAAATATACATTCAATTACCTATAACTCACTTTTAGTTAACATTAAAAGGTTTTTGTAGTAAGGGGTTTATTTCATTTTTTATTAGCTTCAATTTTGATATTAATAACTTTTTTGTAAAAAACTTACACTTTTTGAGTTATTGATGAAAAATTGGTTAAACACATGCATTTTTCTCAAGAGAAATTAAAATCTTTGATCTTTAATAACTCAAAAAGTTTTGATTTATTTTAATAACTTTATATAACAAATTTTGCTTGAAATTTGTCCCTCTATCGAATTATGGGGTTATTTTTAATAAAATAATTTTCATCCCCGAGAAGGGGTGGCATTCACCCCCAGGGTCAAAGCGCAAGTTGGCACCATGTCACCTTTGTTTCTTGAGATATCCTCTAACCACTCACCAATTTTCATGCAAATCGATAGATGTTCAACGAGGTAATAGCTCATATCCACCTTCAATGACTCCACTAAGTGACAAGTCAGTGAACTGTAACTGGAAGTTAGACGTTCTGCATGAAGAGTTGCATATAATTTTTACTAAATGTCTCATGTAAAAGGACGAAAGTTCTCGGCCAAAAGGCCGAAAGGCCGTAGAATAAACAAAAAGTTTCTTTTGAACGAGATATTTAAAATTAAAAATCACACTAAATTTTCTCTTCTTTTTACCCCTGTAACTGACTAAAATAAACAGAAATTTTCAGATACTTTTGACCCTCGATAATAATGTAGGCTTTCATTCTGCGTTTAATTTTTTCAAATGTACTTATTGGTTCTCTCAGGATTCGAAAAAAAGGAATGCATTTAAAAAGAGTTGGTGCGAAATTTTACGTTTATGCTCTTAGTTAATTATTTAAGTGCAATAAATGCATAATTTAATATTTAAGAAGTATTATACTATAATTATATTAAATTATTATACTTTTTTGCAGAATAAATTTTTTCTAATATTATCTGTCAACATAAACTTCAAAACGATAAGCAAAATCTTAAAAATAATCATAATGAATAATAAATTATGTACTTACTGATTGATATTAACTAACGATTACAATCCAAGTACGTCTTTACGTTGTAAATATTACACGATAAGAATTAAATAATAAGTTTGAAACAATTATTATTTGCTTTTCTCCTTTCCTCTTTAAATTTCCGGCCGAAACAGTAAGTCATCCGCTAGATGGCGATACCAGCCATACCAGCGAAACTCACAGAGGATAGTCAATCTTTTCTCTTTCCAGCGAAATTTCCAACGAAAGTTGTACTAGTAATCCGCTAAATAGGTGGCGATACCAGCGAAGCTCAGGGCGTATAAATAAAAAAATGCCCGTCACAGCTCAGAGGCATAATAGTTATTATCAAATAAGGGTCAAAAATGGCGGTTTTTTTTCTTTAAATCGCTACAGTATCGTAAAATAAATCATATTTGGCAACCTCAAAAATTATAATTTATAAATGAGTTACCAAGCCTCGAAAATGCGTATTTTCGCATTTTGCAGATTTCAAATCGCTTATATCGAAAACTATCAACTTTTGAGAACAATGACACAATACCGTTTTGTTAAAAATAACTCATAAAACCAAAAAAAAAATATTTTTGGGAGTAAAAAAGTTAATCTTTTGATCTAACAATAAAACACTGAAAACTTTTGTTTTCTATACTTCCACAAAATTTATTATTTACAACTTTGTGACTACAGCTGTTTCGGCAGAGTGCCTTTCTCAAGTGATATAATTTACAATGTGTTTGCCTTTTAAGTCTCTAACCGAAGAGGTTGAGGAGTGTGGAGCTGTTTGTCTCGAGTTGGTCATTCAGAATTATATCTGTATTTTTCAGTTTATTAATTTCCATAGATTCTTAAGCTATCTTTTTTAGAATCTATGGAAATTAATAAACTGAAAAATACAGATATAATTCTGAATGACCAACTCGAGACAAACAGCTCCCCACTCCTCAACCTCTTCAGTTAGAGACTTAAAAAGGCAAACACATTGTAAATTATATCACTTGAGAAAGGCACTCTGCCGAAACAGCTGTAGTCACATAGTTGTAAATAATAAATTTTGTGGAAGTATAGAAAACAAAAGTTTTCAGTGTTTTATTGTTAGATAAAATGAACTTCCATCAAGTAACGGTCGAATCCATCAATTAATCTTTTGAATTCGTGAATGCCCGTACCTCAGCGGCAAGGTACTGAATCATAACGACATTTTCATTTCTAAATGATACGAGCCGTTCACCGTGCCTCGGAGACTACGTTAAGCCGTCGGTCCCCTGGGCTAGTGATACGTCGACACTAGTTACTTTAAACAGGGTTGCAATTGGCGCCGGAATAATTCGAAAGGATCTCCCCGGCCTAAATGCCTTACGACCTTATTATTATTTTGAATTTGTTTAAAAAAATTGTTTAAACAGTTTTGTTACAACTGATTTGTTTGAAGAGAACATTTTTGAACAGGAATCCGCAAAGAAACTGAATCAGAAATTTTTCATAAGGGAGCGACCTAAAAACATGGACTAGGTAACTCCTCATAGGTTGTCAAACCTGTCACAGATTTGAACAGAATCACTCTCCGGAATCGACATGTTACTTTCGCAACTTCAAGAGGTAGACAGTAATGATGTGGTAATGATTCATTGCACGGTACACTATCATTAGTAGTGACAGTTAGCCGCCATCTTGATTTTAAACAATAACCGTTTTTGCTCAATATCTCCGCCATTTTCAACTTTTCGACAAAAAGTATAATAACCAAAATTGTTGAAAATGTGATTTTCTATCATTTCTATTGTTACAATTTTTTCGTGCCGTCGATATTTTCCGAGTTATGGCGGAAAATAGTGACAGTTAGAGCATAATTATTGAATTATCTCGTTTATTATTAGTTTTACGACAAAAATGTTCCTACACAAACATATAGAGAATTAAATTCTATACAATTTTAATTTCTTTCATTTTTTTGCCAAAGTCAATATTTAAGGTAGTACGTATGCGATAATGGCGGGTGCGTAAGACCTGATTGATTTTGTAGCAATTGTTTTTATTCAATATCTACGCCATTTTCAACTAAAATTGTTCCAAATATGATTTCCTACAACTTCTTTTTAACAATTTTTTTCATGCGTTTGATATTTTCCGAGTAAGTGGGAAAATAGTAAAAAGTGGTGGGGGGAGCATAATTACTGAATTAAATCTTGTTTCCGAGCTGCCCCAAATTTTATAATTCTATCCTTTAGGGGAGATCAATAGTAGTGTAAATTTAAAATCTCGACTGAATTCCACGGTTGCATTAGCCGCCATATTGATTTTAAAGGAGAACCGTTGTTGCCTAATATATCCGCCATTTTAAACTTTTCGACAAAAACGGTAGGAACTAAAATTGTTGGAAACGCAATTTTCTACAATTTCTTTTCGACAATTTTTTATGCGATCAATATTCTCCGAGTTAAGGGGGGAAATAGTGGAAGTTGAGGAGAAGCATAATCATTGAATTGTCTCATTTATTATTAAGTTTACGACATAATTGTACATAAACAAAAATAAAAAGAATTATATTTTATACAATTTTTGAAACTTCCAATAAAACACTAACCAAACTCAGTACAAAAAGACATACAAAATAACTTATATACATTCGGTTCACTTAATTTTAATAACTAGCGAGTTTTATTGGTTGAATTTGTCTATTTGTCAGCTAACATTTTTTAATTTTTTAAATTTTGGACCCTGTTGGGGGGAATGTTTCCATCACCCCCTCGTAGACTTTTATTGTTATAATAAATAACAATTAAATATAATAAAATAACAATACCATATATAAAAGGACTATCCGAGAAACTTAAAAACAATAGGAAATAAATTCAACATTTCAACAACATTCAAAACAACAAACACATTGAGATCTATTCTATCTAAAACTAAACCTAACAATGAACAAGAAAGAACAAAGAATTGCATTTATAAAATACCTTGTGAATGTGAACAATTTTATTGAGGTGAAACATCAAAACCATTAAACATTAGAATAAGTGAACATCAGTCTTATATTAAAAATAGAGAATTTGATAGATCTCAAATATGTCAACACGCATGGGATAATGAACTTAGAGTTCAGTGGAGAGATTCAAGTATAGTCCTGAAAGAAACAGATAGTAAAAAGAGAAAAATCAAAGAAGCGGCTCTAATTATGCTAAATGAAACCAATTGTGTCGCAAATTCCTCGGTAGAATGCAGTAGGATGTGGTTACCCATACTGAAAGAGGAAGTCAATAGAAAGAAAATACCACGATTAGTAAGTCAATAACATATCGAGTTAGTACAAATTTTATATTTTAGTATTACTTATTGTATATCTATATATTATTAATATTATTTATAATTCAAACATATTAAAGTCAGAATTTGGTATTATTTTTTTGAAGGTAAATTAAATGTAACACCAAATACTTACGATGTCGGGATGGTATCACGAGGTTTTTTGCTGGTTTTCCCTCGTGATTTACTATGGAATCTCTAACGCGAGAATTTTACTGTCATCGTTGCATTTGGTTGTCTTTTTAAAGACAGATCACATGCTATGATTTTTCTGCGACGGATATTGTTGAGTTGGGATTGATTTCATGTAATCGAATGAACTATATTTTAGTAAAGTGGTCCCAGGAACGCAACTCATAAATATTGGCGATATCATTATAAAGTCTTCTACTTTAAAATGTATAATATACGTCTGAATTGCCAATATAAATGAGTCAGATTAAATAAATTATTAGAAGAATTTTTTTTTACTTAGCAACAACGTTTTTGTTTATTTTAATAGTATTTTGTATTTTGACAACGAAACCCGATTTGGGCTTCGAAACGTTAATAAATTCATTTTTTAGTAAAATTGTGGCTTATTTCCCATAGAAAATACTTAGAGATAATTCAATAAATCAATAATTATTATACTCTGTCACTATTTTTCCCCATAACTCGGAAAATATCGACCGCACGGAAAAGATTATACTAAACGAAATGATAGAAAATCGCATTTTCAACAATTTCAGTTTGTACACTTTTTGTCGAAAAGTTGAAAATGGCGGAAATATTGAGCAAAAACGGGTCTCGTTTAAAATCAAGATGGCGGCTAACGCAACGGTCAAATTCAGTCAAGATTTTAAATTTATACTACTATTGACCCCCCCCCCACTCTAAAGATTAGAAAAATAAAATTTGGGGCAGCTCGTAATGCAAGGTCAAACGCTCTCCCGACTGGGCTAATTCGCATAATACTGTTCGTCATTTCAACTTTGTCAATCTTCTTCTGCTTTGAGTACCCTGCCCAAATGTTAGGCGTGGGTAGCTTCCATAACAATTTGCCGATATCTTTCTCGATCTTGCGCAGCTTGTAACAATTCATCTGCTGATGAGCCAGTCCATTGACGAAGGTTTCGGAGCCATAAACATCCTACCAATTCCACTTTTTCCTGTTGACCTTACACGATCATTATTAATGTCATTCTGAAAAAGTAATGTCATTATTACTGACCATGTAAGGGCCCTGTTAGGTTATCGCATCGCTATACACATTGAGAAATTTCTTTATCGTTAATATTTTACATTTGGTATATTTGCCTCTGCCACCATTTTCCGTTTATCTATCTCCTGTAAGAACCCGATCAATGAAAACAATATATCGAGTATAAATTTTTCTTCGCCGAAGAATTTAAAGGAACAATGGCTTCGTTCAATCTCTTAAAATTTTCCTTGTACGAATTGGGCGAAACATCAATCCGAAGAATAGTGTTTCACAAGCGAAGAGATTGTCTTAGAAAGATCCCTAACATGGTCCAATAACTTTGCGTTCTCCATATTACACGGACCGATACTGATTCTCATTTTGCTTATACACTTCAGCCTTATTAAGTTGCTGGATTTAGGTCCATATGTACGTGAAAGGAAGCGCAAATCTACCTTCATTACTGTATCAAAATCGAAAAACCAAAAATGTGAAGCGTTTAATATTATAAATAGTGCAGCCGATATGTGAAACAATTGTGCATTTAATGATACAAGCATATAATTTGGACCACATATACTACACATATAAAGGTTCAAATTTAGATATGAGGCCATCTCAGATTTTTCCTTTTACAAAAATGGCGGGCATTCAAAATGGCGACTGTACATATCCTGTTCAGATCCAGTGAACCAGGATCCGGGAACCAGTCCGTTTAAATCAAGTAGAAGGTTTATGAGAAACGTCAGCGTCGCACCTCACGAACTGTTCCCCCTACATACCTAGAACCACCTAATGGAATGAACCTAGACTGAAGAACCTGATGACCAGACAGTCTATGTATGAGTGAAGGTTAAGTGCTTCGGATGCGATGTAGACTTTGCAGCGGCCATTCCGCTTTCGGAACGCTGGATGGCAGAGGAGGGTCTTGTTTAGCAGGTAGGCATTCGGCATATCCTCGGCGACGACAGGGCGTTTTAAAGTACCTCGAGAACTATCTCTGGGGCTACGAAGAATGAATCCTGCACTAAGGTTAGTCAGGCGGCGTTCTGGACTGAGATGTCTTTTGAAGATTCCAGACCCCCCTCTTTAAAGATGAAAAAAAAGACTGGAGAACCTGACGGATATTCAACCACATATGCAATTGCGTTGCCCCTGTGGAATAGAACTTGACTAAATGGGGTATAGAGAGAGATAACGACGCAGTTTCTCCAGTCTAGGTTCATTCTATTAGGTGGTTCTAGGTGTAGGGGGAACAGTTCGTGAGGTTAGACGTTGACGTTTCTCATAAACCTTGTACTTGATTTAAACGGCTGGTTCCCGGATCCTTTTTTTGGATTGAGGTGGAACGCTCTTAGCAGACTAGGGAAGGTGTCCCTAGTACTGTTGGACTCGGACAGGAGAGGAGAACACGCTAGGGCCCACAGACCAGAGTATGATCCATGCGTCCCGCATGATCCCCATAACTAGCCGCCTACCAACTAAAACCACCCCCTCTTCCGACCCGAAATATCCCTGGACGTGCTCTTTAGAGAACGATACATGGGAATATTCCGCGCTGTCTAGGATTTAAGTTAGAAACATGTGTGTCCTATTTATCTGCCTAAGAGCGGCAGTAATAGGCGGTTGTTATTTTCCTGAAGTGGAAAGTGGGCTAAGCACCTATCGGGAAGTGATAGGACTTAGATGTATTAAGGATCAAGATTAGGTCTCTACATATGATCGAAAGTGCTTTTATTATTATTATTGTTTTTTTTAATTTTTATTTATTTTTTTTTATTTATTTTTTATTTATATGAGGATAGTGAGAAAACCCCCTTATCCGTTTTGCTCTGCGCGCTCGAGTATCGCCCTTTCTTTAATTATATTAGTTACGACGTCAATTATGTATTCGTAGCTGTTTCTATTTTCTAACGCGAGGTTTAATATGTTGTCCGGACCTATATCCCCGAATCGGTTTCTGAGCCTGGCCTGCCCGCGAGCGTAGACGCTGCACCTGCACCGAAAAACGCAGTGCTCCGCGTCCTCCCTCACGCGGCAGGTCAGGCACAGGTCATCGTTAGCCTTCCCGATGCGGTGTGTGAACGCTCGGAACGATCCATGTCCCGTTAGAAATTGTGTGAAATAAAAGTTGGTCCTCTTGAACTTGCAAGCGAACCACGACTTCACATTCGGGATTAATCTCTTCGTCCACTGGGCCTTATTGAGTTCCGCCTCCCATTCCGCCTGTCAGTCCGCCAGAAGCCGTTCTCTGCAATTGACAATTCAAGGCAATTGACCGTTCGGTGTTTTGTAGAGGGACGTACGTTCCCTGGCTAACAGGTGGATGGGAGGGGCGCCCGCGATTACTTGCAGGGCCGTGGTTGATACCGTCCGGGATGCACTGCATACGTTCAGCAGAGGCTTCCTCTGCGCCTTGTTTAACATATCTTTATATTTTTGGTACCTTAGAGCCTCGATCCAGACCGGTGCCCCGTAGAAAAGAGTTGACTGTACAATATTGAGGTACAGTCTCCTCTTGGCACTACCAGGCTCTCCGATGTATGGTGTTATTCTCCGGAGGGCTGCGGTTTGTGCCTCGGCCTTCCCTACCACCCTTGTGAGGTGTTTGGAGAACCTGAGTCATCGCTCGAGGTCTATTCCCAGATATTTGGCGCAAGAGGAAGGTTTGACCCCGTTGTTTCCGAAGCGAAACGACAGGTCGGGTCCGCCTCTCGGTGACTTAAGGACCACCACCTCTGTCTTAGCGCTTGCAAGCTCAAGATCGTTTTCAGTCATCCAAGCGCTCACACGACCGAAACATCGCCCCGCTACCTCTACTAACTCCCGATAATCGTCATGAGTTATAAGTAGACTTAGGCAAATATGCAAATTGCATATTTTGCATATTATGCATAAAATATGCAAAAATATCCAATTTTGAATATTTTTATATAAATGTGCATAAAGTGCATATAATTTGAAATTTTGGTTGTATATATATTTTTATGAGACGAAGCAAGTTTTCAATCCTAATAGTAAATTAATAATATTGAAAAATATTAAAAATCACTAAAAGATTTTTAAATTGAAAACTTATTGGTACATTTTCATGGTAACACCTCCAAGACTAGAAGGAATTCTGCACCTTGCAATTCACATCCCCCGTCTGCAGCCGGCAAAGTTCCAACTGAAAAATGCACCTGGTTACTCTACGGAGTAATACGAAAAATAAAATAAAAATGTGTACCATTTTTATTCGGTTGCAATGCGAAGGCAAACCAATCTTACGTTTTAATTAGAATACGGAGTGCCGTCCAGTTCCTTTAACCGCGATTTTCTGCTCTTATTGGAGCTTCATCAGAAGAAACGTAGGCACTGTTCTCCATACTCCAACTAAATTGCATCGAGAGGTTTTCCCACACATCGCAACCAAAGTGATGATAATAGGTGGCAAGCGCCATCTGGCAATTGAAAGACGAAGCAAGTTTTCAATCCTAATAGTAAATTAATAATATTGAAAAATATTAAAAATCACTAAAAGATTTTTAAATTGAAAACTTATTGGTACATTTTCATGGTAACACCTCCAAGACTTCTATAATTTACAAGTCATATGGATGCTGCAGTGAAGACGAAAGGGAAGGAATTCTACACCTTGCAGTTCACATCCCCCGTCTGCAGCCGGCAAAGTTCCAACTGAAAAAATATATTTTTATATTCATGTAACAAATAGCTTGGAAATCTCAATATTTAATTTTGTTTTATAATCTTTTGGTATTCAAATTTTTGGTATCGGAACTAATAAAAGATAGCGGCTTATACATAATTTTTTCACGTTTTGTCCTTGATACAAGGGTTCCAAAATCCGCCAGTTTATGTCACTATGTAAAAAATTTTAGTTTGATGGTCCTTTTCACTTTTGTTGTAAAATAAGCCGTGACCACCTGTGTTCAGTGTCACTCATAAGATCAAACTATAGTTTCGTTCAAAAAACTATTACCCAATTGGATTCCTCTAAATTATCATTGTTAGACAATACATTTTTAATAAAACAATTTGAATCATTGTGTCAAAACGTTAAAAGAAATACATTTGGAAAGAAAACTTTACACTTTTACACTTACAACATTTTGGAAAAACAACCATGGAAAAAAACAGTGGTTACCAGGTTCTTTCTGAAGTGGCTCCAGTAGTAGCTTGGACATTTTCCGAACAACTTAATTTAGAGCCAACTATTATGGTAAATTTGAAAAATTCCCCAGTTACATCAGTTGACATGGAAAGAAGTTTTTGAAAATATATGTTTCTGTTAAAAAAAACAGCATTTGATAATTTTGTTGTTACCAGAATTTGAAATAATATCATTTATTTGTTAAAATATTTAAATATTTAATTACATAATACATATTAGTTTATAAAATACATATACATGTTAATTATTACAACATGTGAAGATATTTTAAATATTTTTCTAAGTTAAAAAATGTTGTAAATATTTATTTATTACATGCATATTTTCTAGATAAACTTGCATATTTTTGGGTAAAATACTGCATATTTATGCGCATATTTCATACCTTTTTATTTGCATATTTGCCTAAGTCTAGTTATAAGGATTGCCAAGTCGCCCGCGTACGCGACCGCTTCGCAAGACCGCCCGTAACGCAACTTAAGATCTCCGTCGTAAAGAATATTCCAGAGTGTCGGTCCGAGGACCGACCCCTGGGGGACGCCGGCCGAAAGCCGATTTTTAGGAGCCTGTTGAACAGATAGCTCTTTATTATATTAATAAGATAAGTGGGCAGATTTAGGGCTTCCATCTTGCTGATGATATGCCCCCAGTTCGCCGAGTTGAACGCGTTTTTTACGTCGAACATTATTAGTACGGCCCATCTCCTCTTAGTATTTCTCACGTTTTCCGTGATGTGCCTGACAGCGTCTACCACCGATCTCGCCTTCCTAAAGCCATATTGCCTCTTTGAGATGGCATTCGCGGCATCTAACTCCGCTTGTAGGCGGTTCTTGACAATATTCTCATATAGTTTGCCTAGACAGTCTAGGAGACAGATCGGTCGATAGGCGCTGGCCTCTTGCGGATCTTTACCGGGTTTCGGTATAATGGTGAGGCGCGCCCGTTTCAGTTCATCAGGGAAAACCTGGGACACGAGGAGCTGGGACAGTGACGATATAACTAGCTCAGTCTGCGCCGCTACCGCAATCTAGATGGCCTCCGGCGGCACACGATCAGGTCCCGGCGACCTCCCCGCCTTTATAGCTTCTACCGCCCAGGAGAGTTCCAGAGAGATGACGTCTTCCAGGCTCTCACATATGAGAGGCACGAACAACAGTTCAGGCTTCCTGGGGAAGAGAATGTTGGCAATGTCCCGCTTCCTTACCTCAGTAATTCTATAAGGGGCTTCGACTCTCAAGGTTCTGGTGACTATCTTATACGACCCACCCCATACGTCTTCCTCAAGCGCATCGCACAGATTCGTCCAACAAGTGCGCTTGGACCTCCTAATGACTTTATTGAGGTCCTTTTTGGCACTCTTGTACACTTCTCTAGCTATCGGTGTTCTATCCCTCTGTGCGTTTCGCCTCAGTCTGAAACATTGCGTGCGTAGGTTTTGAACATCCTCGTTCCACCAATACGGTACCGTATACGATACCTAGCTGCTACTCGTGCTCGCCCTATGCGCGCGTATTATAGCACTTCTCAAGCTGGAGAAGTCGGTAACCCTCTCTCGGAAGTCACCGATCCTCTCGTTAAAAGTTGCCCTGTCGAAGGCCATGACCTTTCTGCCGCCACCGGTGCTCCCCTTGGTGCCGACCTCGTAGGAGATGTATTTGTGGAATGTGAAGAGATTGTCATCCAACACATCCCACTTTGAGACCTTACTGGCATACTTGTCTGACACCAGCGTGACGTCGATATGAGTGCGTGAGTCCCCCCTCTCGAAGGTGTGTTTGCCGTTATTCACGACCATCACGTCAACAGAGGAGATCCACTCATTCCATATCTCCCCTCTACTCTCGTTCCTAGGGGAGCCCCATCGGACGGATTTAGCGTTAATGTCTCCGGCGATAATGAATTTTTTCTCTACCAGGGCCATTCCCGTGACACCATCCATCTTATCAAGGTAGGTTGCCATGTTAACATTTGGAGAGATGTAGCAGGCTATTATAGCCACATCAACCAAGTTGATTTTTACTACTCCCTCCTTTCTCGTTATTTTATCGATCTTAATGTTCCTGTTGATAAGGTGGAGAGCGACATCGCAGAGCGTATCCGATATCCAGCCGAATCTCCTTGTCAGATTCCTGTTCGGCTCTGGGACAATTATCAGATCCGCCCCGATGTCCAGGGCCTTCGCATGAACCAGATCGTGCGCCGCCTTGGCTCGCCCGACGTTGACCTGTAGAATCTTTAGTGAAGTTTTCATTGCAAAAACGGTACAGTCATTACAGTCAAACGGTACTCATTACCCGTCGAGGTGGTATCGACGACGTTGTTGTTGTCCACCGATAACGATGTCGATTGTTCCATCGGCACGTTTGCCTCCTCTTCTTTTCGTATATTTTGGGAGGGGGACGCGAAGGTCAACATATCTCTGGCGATAGTTCCGTGCGGTCTGTCTTCTTCTGTTGAATCAAACAGATCCGCATGTTGGGTAGCATCGCCGTCTATTTTCCCTTCACTATTTGGACTGGAATGGGGATCCGCTTCTGGGAACACCGCGTGTTGAAAGACGTCGTCATCTGTCTTTGTTTGGCTGCTTAGACTTTGTTGGGTGTTGCTAGTGGAGGCCTCCTGTCCTTTGGGACTTTTCTCTACTCTTGATGGACGAGCGTATGTGGTAGGAGCCTCGTGTATCTTACTCTGATCAGCCTTCCTCGCTCTCTGCAGTGCTTCCTGGAAGGCGGGGCATTTAGCGCTGCCGTGTCTGTGTGCCTTATTGCAGACCACACAAAACTCCTCCCCCGCACAAGCCTCCATAGCGTGGCCGTGCTTGCCGCAATTAAGACAGTTCCCCGTGCGGTCAGGACCGTCGCATTTCGTCGCCAAGCGAATAGCTCCAGCATCTCCGGCACCTTCTCACGGCGTACCTCTTCTCGATCTCACATCGCGCCAGTCCGACTTTCAGATGTCCCAAACTAAGCAAATGGTGTGCCGCCTGTACACTTAAGACCAAGGTGGCCGCCTTAGTATTATTCTTCATGGGCCTAATCTGCTTGATGGCGAAATGAGGGTCCCATGCTCCCAGTTCCTGTTGGATGGCGTTTTTTATGTGGGCCTCTTCAGTGTGGGCTGTCATCCCTCTAACATGTATGACAGCTTGCCTTTCTGTGCCCACAAGTTTAGCTGTGAGCCCGGTTTCTCCGATGCTAATGGCACTCTTAATGGCCTTGGCTGCCTCTTGATTCTTATCGAGCGTGATAAGAAGGCCTTTGTCCTTAGTACTTCGCAGGCTCTGGATTGCCCCCTCTGCTTCCGTGCCACCTACTGCCTTTTCTACTCCCTCCAGGAGTTGAGAGTAGGTTGCATCCTTCTTCTTGACGATGAAACCGTATGTTTGCCTGTCGCGTCGTGTAGGCGTAGTGTGAATTGTCACCTTAGCCACCTTGGTCTTGTTGAATATGACCTCAGCCATATTCCTTAGGTCTTCTACCGACATGTAGCTGATGTGGTGGAGAGCCACCGAGTCGCTGATTTTGACATCGTCTCTGAGGCGCCCCAGGACGTGCCAGAGTTGTTCAGGTGTTTGACATTGTAGTTTGATTATTATCCTCCGTGGTAGTCCTCTCCCCGTCCACGACCACGGTATATGAATGTTCCATAATGTTATACTCTCCTGTCAGCTGCGCGAGGGTGGGATATCTGTCCCTATAGAGCCTCTGAATTGAAAAGTGCATGGTGGGGTCGTTTGGCTCAAGAATGACTACCTTGGTGTTATCTTTGGAGTCAAGTGGGCTCCCTGCCTCTATTACCGACTTCGTGAAGATCTTCTCGGGCCAGTCGAAACGGGTGTGCCTCTGGAAGTCAACATAAGTGTTAATTCCTTCGAGGCCCGCCATCTTAACTACCCCGGGAGGACCGTGCCAGGCGTCCGTTTGCGTGCCTGCGTCTACCATCTTTGGTTTTCTTGTCTGGGTGTTAGCTTCAACCGTGTTTGCTATCTTTATGGTTGTTATATTTCCTTGGCCAAGGTCTACCTGTGTTTCCGTGTCCAGGGTTAGTGGCTCCACCGGCAGCACAGATTGTTTGTTTAACCAGTCCCTTAGATGCACATGCCTCTGCAGGGCGTATTTTTTTTCTCATGGCAGACACCAACTCTTTATTCGTCCTGGTCGTGTTCGGTGTCTGGTCTATTGCCTTGGTGAGTTTGCCTAATTGTGCCGATACGTATTATAAGTATTCCATTAGGTCTACTGCTTCGCTGCAGGTTCTTTTCTTGTATATCCTGTCCTCTATATCCTCTCCTTCGAAATATTTCTTTCTTTTCATGGTATTGTCTAGTTTATTTTCGGGTAGAGAATTTACCCTCCCCCTCCTCGGTAGGTCTGAAAGTCTTCCCGAATTTCCGCTCGGGTCGCCCGCGGTTTTTTTGTTATCTTGCGTTGCCATGTAGGTCCCACGAGTAGGGACGTCGTGTATGTCCGACGCGGCAGTGCGCCCTTACCGCATTAAGGCTACGTTACTTCGGGAGGTCACCAGGTATCCCGAAGGGATCGTTTGCGATGCTCTAACCCTCGCATCTCTCATATCTTTGGCACGATGCCTTCCACCGTGATAGTGGGGATTTTTTCTTGAGATTTACTCTAGCATTTTATCATGGTTGCCTCCGGACGCAGTGGCAGTCTGCATTCACAGGCTACCTGGAATTTCCCCTCCCCTGTTACGCGGGATCTGGAAAGGATGTGTGGTGGGAAAGGTATTTAGGTAGGGTAAAACATGGCGGCTACTCGCAGTGGGTATATCGAAAAATTTTCGAAAAATGGTTTGTGATCGGAGTCCGACAGTAGAGTCCCCCGCACGGTGCATGGGTCCCCCATCGACCCCCGGCTACAATGCTGGGGTGAGCGAGAGTAACTTTAGAGATTAGAGTAGCCGTAGAGAAGTTGGAAGGTGCAATGTAACTGCTGAAGGCGAAAGGCGTCGCAATTGCTCGCCCCAGTGGCGACGCCTTTCAGCGTCCAGCGGCGGTGTCCGGCGCTCACCAGGTGCACAGGCGCTGGACGCTGAGACTGTTTGGTTTCACTGGTCGTGCTCCCCTCACAGAAGTTAGGGACCAGCGGCAAGGGAAAATTACAGTCTCAGGGAGGGTGGTTCCCGGATCCTGGTTCATTGGATCTGAACAAAGCAAATCTAACTATTTTCTATATTGCGTTACCTCTATCGAATCGCAACACGATGTAGAACCAACTAGTAACTCGCAACTATATCCCGAAGACGGCAAATTACGGAAAAATTTACTGCTTCTCCCCGGAATAATTGCACGAGTTTACCATTCAATATCGCCCGGAGTGTTTTATGGAAAGACGACGGATTCGAACGCGTGTCCTATCCTGTGTTCCGGGGTCGTTATTTACGACACTTGGAACATTAAACACTACCATTCTAGCCGCTTTAGTTTCCTAGAGATGTGATATATTTTTGAGCTGGGGCTATTTTGAAATTCTAATTTCACCACCTAATAATGTACCTTAACCTACGGGGTTAAGTCGCTTGGAAATGCGAGATTTTTATCTAGTTCACTTTTTATGTTCCTATAAGTCACGGTAGTGTACTGTACAAAACTAAAAAACAATATAAAGTTTTTGGCAGGAAACCATATGGCACTTGGATTAAAACTTACATTGATAAAGCATATACCTACTTTTGCAAATCATCTATGAAAAATATTTTAATCGCATCAGAGGTAAGTCTCAGTTGAAGAAGACAAAGCTGTTTTTGAAGTCGTAAATGAACCTGGATAAAATACAATATCTAGTTTAGTACTAAAATATCTACTCAATGAAGGCATAAGTTTAATTACTTACGACTTACAGTAATAATAAACAGTATACAGGGTGGGATATTAGTGCGAAAAAGTCCAATTACTCATTGGTGGTAAGAGATACGAAAAAAAGTGATTTAGGTAAAAGTTGGGGCACAAATAGGACCATAATTTTAAAATATAGGGGAATACGGGGCGGAATGGACCGGCGGGGCAGAATGAGATTGGTATTTTTTGAAGTGTGTATTATGCTGCCATCTACGATGTTTGGTAGTAAGCTACGCTCCGATGAGTAGTTCTGTAACTGGTAGTCGCCATTGTTCACTGCGAAGCGAAGGTGGTATTTATAACGTATTTGTGAATTTCAGTTGTTTTGTTGCATTTTTTGTCCATTTCAGATTTGAAGGTAAGTGACTAAATTTTTCTTATTGCTTATTCAGCATTACGTACTATTGAAATAGACATTTTAGTTTGCTGTAAACCAAACCCCTATAGTTCTTTAAAATATTGCTATATAACCTCACAAAACTTTGAAATTCAAAATAACGAACTTCGGGGCAGAACGGTATGGGGCAGAATGAGACATGTCTCATTCCGCCCCGCTTTATTTTTTGTTGCTTAAGAAAAAACTACCTTCAAGTGTTCTTGTTACAGATGGTGCGAAACTATGTTAGAAAAACAGAGACACAAAGTTGGCCTGTGGATTCTATGGAACAGGCAATATCCGCAGTAATTGACGGTAATACAAGTTTAGACAAAGCCTCGTCTCAATATGGTGTACCAAAATCAACATTGGCTCGATATGTGAAGAAATAGTAGGATAGTCCGGAATTTCGCATTAACAAACAGTCAGGAGAATTTACTTGTACACCCAAATACACCCAATGAACAGCAGGAGTTAGAACTTACTAATTACGTTGAAGACATGGAAAAAGATTGTTTGGATTATCCATGAAAGATTTGCGCAGGCTGGCGTATCAGTTAGCACACCTCAATGGAATCGTTCATCATTTTAACCAAATTAATCAAACAGCAGGACAAGACTGGATTAATGGCTTTTGGAAGAGACATCCCGATTTAAGTTTAAGAGAAGCTGAGGCAACCTCTGGAGCTCGTGTGATGGGCTTTAATCGGGTAGCTGTAGCACAATTCCAATATCTTCTAAAAGAATGCATTGATGAATATAAGCTGACTTCTGATCGTATATTCAATTGTGATGAGACCGGCATTAGCGTGAATCCAAAGGGACATTCTAAAATCTTAGCAACGAAAGGTAAACGGCAGGTAGGCACGCTAACATCATCTGAGAGAGGTGAAACTGTGACTGTGGAGTTGTGTTTTTCTGCCAGTGGATCTAACATGGCCCCGATGTTAATTTTCCCCAGGAAACGGAAGCAGCAAGAGTTCGAGTTGGGTTTGCCACCTGGAGGTTCGTCAGAAGTCTCTGACTCGGGATGGGTTACAACCGAAACGTTTGTCAGTTGGTTTAAAAAATTTATATATTTTTCTAAGGCCACAAAAGATGCTCCGGTTTTGCTTCTGTTCCACGGACATACGCTTCGACACATACGAAGAACCTTGAACTCATTGATCTTGCTCGAGATAACGGAGCTATATTGCTCTGCTTTCCTCCCCACTGTTCGCACCGTCTTCAGCCTTTCAGCCTTTAGATGTTTCACTGATGAAGCCTATTAGTGTTTATTATGAAGAGGAAGTGCGAAGATGGTTAAGATCAAACCATCGTTGTTTGGAACTGCATTTATTAATGCAGCTACTATGAAAACAGCACTGAACGGCTTCAAGAAAACAGAAATTTGGCCTCTAGATGTTAATGCATTTACTGAAGACGATTTCCTTCCATCTGCACCAACAGATATTCAAATAGAAATACATGATAATTTGGAGCCCAGTAATGCGAATGATTTGTCAACGACAGATGAAGTAGTTGAGGAGGAACAAATTAGTCAAAATGATGTCACTACTGAACTCATCGGAACAAACTCTAAAATACCAGCATCTAACGGTGAATACCTACCCATTCTTCCTCAGTGTTCATGGATTGCAGATCCTGTTCAAATTCCTTCAGCTACAAGTAACCTAACGTCATTTCCGACTGTTTCTCCTCAACATGTTCTACCGATACCGAAAGTGGAACAGAATAAGAAAAGAACTTCTCGAAAAAAAGGAAAAACAGCAATTCTGACTTTATCACCATACTTCGAAGAGTTGAAAAAGGCCAAGGAAGAAACAAAAACTAATGCGGCTAAAAAAGTAGAGCGAGTAAAAAGAAAAGTCAGCTTCAGTAAAGACGGAAGTAAAGCCACTAAAGAGAAGGTGGCTAAAAAGAAGAGGGTGTTGTTAAATAAAGGTCTGAAAGAAAAGACAAGAGACTCTGATTCCAGTGACACTGAAGATGATGCCCAGAGTTTCTACTGCCAAGACTTCTATTCAACTTCCAATGAAGGATGGGTAGCATGCTCATCGTGCTACAGTTGGGCACATAATTCTTGTGCAGACGTAGATATTGAGGATGATGAATCAGTTTTCATCTGTGAATTATGTGTAAATTAAAAAATTATGTTAGGCGTAATATTAATAAAAGTTATTTTCCACTAATTATAGTTTTTTCCACGCTTTTCTTATGACTGTGTTCATTAAAACCTATTCAAAAATTAAATCCCGTTCTGCCCCGCATACGGGGCGAAACGGGAAAAGTGAACTACTTTTCGTATCAAGTAAAATTGTCAACTATCTTGATTTTTTCTAAAGTTTTATTCTATTTATTGTTTTTTAGAATAATTGATTAATTAATTTCTGCAGTTTGTTTTCATTTTCAATAAAAACTTGTTGACTAGCCAAGGCATCAAAATTAGACGTGCCATTCCGCCACGTGTTCCCCTACAGGGCCACCCGTATTGACAAGGTAACACAAACTTATGTTTTTTAAATGGAACATCCTGTATATTGTTTTTTGTTATATTATACGAGGTAGGTTAAAAGTTAATTACGTTTTTTTTGTTAATTTCGTAGCAACATTCACACCCTGTAGAATTGTAGTGACGTGCCATCAGAATTTCTATTTATATTCAAACGATTTTTAATATAGTCTACTATTATTAAAAATTATTAATATAGAGAAATGTTTAATTTTAGTATACAGGGTTGGTCGAAACTCGAAACGAGTATTTTCTGAGTTTTCTTAAATGGAACACCCTGTATTTTAGTATTGTAATGAAATCATATTTTATGGTACTTTTTAATTTCTTATGCATTCCCTATACGTAAGTGATTTAATTCGTGAGTTATCCGTGATCCTTTAAGCCAAACATTAATTGCAAAGAAAATACGTGAAACTTTATTAGGCGGCCGTGAAAGTATTAAATCAAAAATAATTTTTCGAAAAAAATTCATTTTTATTAATTTTAATTGGACTATATTAATTTATTAATATTGAACGAGTATCACAATACCTTCGCAGGTAAAGTTGTTGATGCGTAAAATATTAATAAAAACACAATATTCTACCTAGTGGGCTATGGCACTAAATTTGCTTAAACATTTGACATTATACCAACGATTATACTATTTTTAAACGCTTTTATTTAGTTCAATAGATTGCGTCAAATCTTTGGATGTTAATTTGACTACCTTTTCTTCCATGCAAATGAATGAAAATTTGCAGACATATGCATTCGCGGTGACAATACACGAATAGACAACAAAAAATTTTTGTTTATGTTTATTAATTGTTTAAATAAAAAAAACGATTTTAATGGAAAAAGGCCTAAATTCTCTTGTTTTTACAATGTAGAAACTTGAAACTTTTACGGATGGTAGCTAATGATATAACCTATAGACTAAGAGCCGCTATAGGTGAAATTTCTTAATCATTTTAGGCACGACGGGACCATATAACTTAAATAGTAGAACCTAAAAGAAAACGTTTGAGCACTGTGCCGTCACTTTTCAGTGGCACATGCGTCTACAGTGGCGCATCAAACTTTCCCCTTATGGACGGGATACGTAAATTAAAAAATACCCTCCCTCATTACCAGAATTTAATTTTTTTTATTTTTTAAAGTTCTATGTGATTAAGACATAAGATCCATCGTAATTTTAACACACCACCCCCTTCTCCCTGCCCCCACCATCAAAAACTTTATTTTTCGATTTTATTTTTTTTTTTGGTGAGATGCAATCAATTTTAAAATTTCAAAAAATTCACACGCATAGCTAAGGATTTTATAAAACATGTCTATTTTTTATAGACCTGTAGGTTGAGTGTACATAACCTCAATAAATTAAAAAAAAATTTTTGGAAAAAAGTATATAACTTTTTGTTGGGGATAGCTGCAGATCTAATTTTTTCTTAGTCTTGTGTATTTTATCAAACAATATATTTCTAATTTTTTTCTGATTTTTTGTAACGCTGGTCACCTTCAAATATCCAAAAAACTGTTTTTTAAGGGGGTTTTGGGGGGTTTGAACGTGTTTTTCTGATTTTTAAATATTCTAAAGGACTCAGTTACTTCAAGTTACATATAACCTATAAAAACAAAATTGATTTGATATATTATGAAGTCTATAAAATAGGGAAAATCCCCCAAAACCCCCCAAAAAACAGTTTTTTTGGATTTTTGAAGGTGGGGAGCCTTACGGAAAAAGCTGAAAAAAATTTAAAATATAGTGTTTGATAAAACACATAAGATTAAGAAAAAATTAGACCTGAAAAATTCCTTAAAAAAAGTTATACGCTTTTTTGAAAAAAAAAAATTTTCTTTTAATTTTTTGAGGTTATGTACAGTCTACCTACGGGTCTATAAAAAATAGGCACATTTTATAAAAGCCTCAGCTATGCGTGTGAATTTTTTGAAATTTAATAGTTGATTGCATCCAACCAAAAAAAAATAAAAACCAAAAATGAAGTTTTTGATGGCGGTGACAGGGGGAAGGGGGTGGTGGGTTAAAATTACGCTGAATCCTATGTGTTAATCACATTGAACTTAAAAAAAATAAAAAAAATTAATTCTGTTAGTAAGGGAGGGTAAATTTTAATTTATTTATCCCGTCCGTAAGTGGAAAGTTTGATGCACCACTGTCGACGCATGTGCCACTGAAAAGTGACGGCACAGTGTTCAAACGTTTTCTTTTAGGTTCTACTATTTAAGTTATAGGGTCCTATCGTGCCTAAAATGATATAAGAAATTTCACCTATAGCGGCTCTTAGTCTACTATACATAATTTCACTTTTTACGTTAATTGTTTACGTTATGCGTCATAAATAAGCAATAAAGTTTTAAATTTTGAACACTCATATATTTGTTTATACAGTACGATGCAAGTGAAAGGAATAAATTCGTTATTTCGTAAAAAGGCGACTTGAACCCTAGAATGCTACCTGGGGTACACTTGTACCCCAACCTTGTTTGTAAGTTACACCAATTTGCAGTAGTGGGTGTAGAAAATATGAAAATAAACTTGTGAATAATAATATAATAAAATATTTTTGTATACAAAATAAATTCTTAGCATGTTATCTTAAGATTGTTTTTGTCATAAGTTCTTAAAACATACATATATAAATATTTAAGGTCGATTTTATTTGGGGTACCACTGTACCTCGATGTAGCAGATTAAGTTTAGAAAATAAGTGTAGCAATCCAGGGTTAAGGAAAAATCCCGAAAGAGGTCGATTTTATTTTTAAATTACGATATTTTGGCATATATGTCATACTAGTGACGTCATCCTTCTGGGCGCGATGACGTAATCGATGATTTTTAAACGCTTTTATTTAGTTCAATAGATTGCGTCAAATCTTTGGATGTTAATTTGACTACCTTTTCTTCCATTCAAATGATGAAAATTTGCAGACATATGCATTCGCGGGAACAATACACGAATAGACAACAAAAAATTTTTGTTTATGTTTATTAATTGTTTAAATAAAAAAAAACGATTTTAATGGAAAAATGCCTAAATTCTCTTGTTTTTTACAATGTAGAAACTTGAAACTTTTACGGATTGTAGATAATGATATAACCTATACATAATTTCACTTTTTACGTTAATTTTTTACGTTATGCGTCATAAATAAACAATACAGTTTTAAATTTTGAACACTCATATGTTTGTTTATACAGTATGATGCAAATGAAAGGAATAAATTCGTTATTTCGTAAAAAGGCGACTTTAAGGAAAAATCTCGAAAGAGGTCGATTTTTATTTTGAAATTGCGATATTTTGGCATATATGTCATACTAGTGACGTCATCCATCTGGGCGCGATGTCGTAATCGATGATTTTTTTAAATGAGAATAGGTGACATGCGATAGCTCATTTGAAAGGCAATTCAATTCTTTATTCAGTAATGTAAAAATTTATACAATTATTTGTACAGGGTGCCCAAAAATAATTTTTTAATTAAATTATTTGACAAAAAGAAGAATGTATGTAATTTATTTAACTCAGAATACATTTTACAGTTGCCCGTAAACAGAAAAAATGTGTATTACAGAAATAAACATTGCTTTTCGATTAAATTAAATATTCAAGCCAGCTCCTGCCAGCCACCTGCCTCTTGGAAGTTTTAACATTCAATTTAAGCGAAAGGCAATGATTATTTGTGATATAAACATTTTTGTCTGGTTTATGACAGCAGTAAACTGTATTTTAATTTAAATTTAATAAGTTACACACATTCTTCTTTTTTTTAAACGCTTTTCTTTAGTTCAATAGTTTGCGTCATATCTTTAGAGGTCAATTTGCCTGCCTTTTCATCAATGCAAATGAATGAAAATTTGCAGACATATGCATTCGCGGGAACAATACACGAATAGTCAATAAAAAAAATTTGTTTATGTTTAATAATTGTTAAAAAAACGATTTTAATGGAAAATGCTTAAATTCTCTCGTTTTTTCAATCTAGAAATTTGAAATTTTTACGGATTGTAGCTAATGATATGAACTATACATAATTTCACTTTTTACGTTAATTGTTTACGTTATGCTTTACAAATAAACAATGAAGTTTCAAATTTTTTGCCGATTCCGACTACTTTTTATGTTTGTATATCATATGTTTCTATACATATTTTAATAAACATGACGATATATTTTAATGTTTGAAAAGTGTAAGACTAAAAAGTAAAAAATAAAAAAATATGAAAAAAAAGTTTTTAGGAAACGCTTTTCTTTAGTTCCGGGTGACTAAAATTATAAATATTAAAAAATCAACTAAAAAGCAAAAAATAAAAAAAATTGAAAAAATCCAACACATTCGTTAAAGAAAAGCGTGGGGCGAAAACCGTTTATTCGATGAAGACGCCCCCCGCTTTTCTTTGACGAATTAACGGATTAATTCTTCATCGAATAAACGGTTTTCGCCCCACGCTTTTCTTTAACGAATGTGTTGGATTTTTTCAATTTTTTTTATTTTTTGCTTTTTAGTTGATTTTTTAATATTTATAATTTTAGTCACCCGGAACTAAAGAAAAGCGTTTCCTAAAAATTTTTTTTCATATTTTTTTATTATAGTTCCAGTTGCTTTTTTACCATTACTGCACACAACCTTTTGACGATACCTTCGGTTCTAATCATCGTAGAAACATTTTTTTATTTTAATATGTAGGATCTTTTATTGTCTACAACCTACAACATATAATCTTTTAGAAAATTTTGATGCGAAATTCAAATTATGCAATACTTTTGAAATTTTTAATTTTTATACAGGGTGTTTCTAAATAAGTGTGTCAAACTTTAAGGAGTAATTCTGCATAAAAAATAATGACAGTTTGCTTAAAATATTAATATAAAAGTATGTCCTTGAATGCTTTGTATCCGAGATACAGGGTATTGAAATTTCTTTCAAACTGACGATTTATTTATCACTCTAAATCTGGTTGCGGTTGAAATCTGGAAATGAAATTTCGTGGGTTTTAAGAGGTAGTTATTGCGCATTTTTTGACATACAGGTATTAAGAACTTTATATTCATCATTGGCGCACATACGGGCAATAAGCTGAATTAAAAAAAATACTGCGCCACAGATATTTCAAATCAGACATCATTCATATGATGAATAATAGTTTTCATGCAAAGATAAAACATGTTAACGCTTACCAAGTATTCGACATACTATATGAATGTTAGTCCGTTCTTTAACGGTAAAATATTGCAAAACCTCTAAATTTTAAAGAACCGCTTGGATTGACATGAAATTTGGCATACACATGGCTAACAAGTCAAAGATAAAAAGTGATATTGTGCCGATATGTGCTTTTGCCCTGGGGGTGATTGTCACCCCCTCTTGGGGGTGAAAAAATATTCGTCCAAATAAAGTCAGGAAATGGATAAACTGGCTAATTTTAAGTAACTTTTGTTCTATAGAGTTTTTTCATTAAGTCAATACTTTTCGAGTTATTTGGCAGTGAATATGTTCATTTTTTCAACAAAATAACCACGCTTTTAGACGGTTTTTCGCAAATAACTCAAATAGTAAGTATTTTGTCGAAAAAAAATTCTTAGCAAAAATATAGCCTGTAAAAAATTAAAAAAAAAAATGGTGTATACATCACGTCTCTACACCTAGTAGAAGCAGAGTTATAGCTAATGGACAATAGGTTCATATTCGTTAAATTCCAAATGGAATATTTTAACGTGAAATAACCAAAAATTAAGCACATTTCGGGGAAAACTCATTACAACTTATTTAAAGTGTTTAAAAAAGCTTCATTTTTGTTTTATAAAAAAATTTCTAGCATCAAAATTAAACAAGTTACGCTCAAAATAAAGTTAGCCCCTTTTGGTTTTGGTAAAAAAATCGAGAAAATCACCCCCTAATTAGTATCTTAAATGAACTTAATCGTTACGACTTCACAAGTTTCTTGACTCGTGTATATATTGTTTATATGATCTGTAAGTTTCATCGGTTCAAAGTCCTTACTATTGAAAGGGCTGTAGTTAAAAGGGGTTGAACGAGTCACTGATCACGAATGTATGCAAATTTAGAAACACCAAATCTTAATGAATTTTTGTCTAACAGAAAAACAAAAAAATACATGATATTCAGAAAAGCAAATCTGACTTTTTTTGTTTTTCGAGATTTTTGGTATCTCTAACAATTTTCAAGTTATTTTGAAAAAAAGCATATTTTCAAAATTTAAATTTTTAAAAATTTTACTTTGAAACCAAATTTTTTCAGAAATAAGCACTTTGAATCGATGAAACTTACAGTTCATATAAACACAACATAAGTAAAATAATTTGTGGAGCGGTAACGATTAATTTCATTTAAGTTGCTAATTAGGGGTTGGTCTTCCTGATTTTTTTTTTGCAAAAACAAAAGGGACCAACTTTATTTTGAGCGTAACTTGCTTAAATTTAATGCTAGAAACTTTTTGTAAAAACAGAAATAAAGCTTTTTTTAAACACTTTAAAAAAGTTATAATGGGTTTTCCCCAAAAAGTGCTTAATTTTTTCGATATTTCACGTCGAAATATTCTATTTGAAATTTGGTGAATATGAATCTATTTTTCATTGGCTATAACTCTAGTTCTACGAGATCCAGAGACCTAAGGCGTACACCATTTTTTTACTTTTTTATAGGCTATATTTTGGCTAAAAACGTTTTTTCGACAAAATACTTACTTTTTGAGTTATTTGCGAAAAACCGTCTAAAAATGTGGTCATTTTGTTGAAAAATGAACATATTCACTCGCAAATAACTCGAAAAGTGTTGACTTGGCGAAAAAGCTCTATAGAACAAAAGTTACTTAAAATTAGTTAGTTTACCCATTTCCGGACTTATTTTGGACATATATTTTTTCACCCCCAAGAGGGGGTGAAAGTCACCCCCAGGACAAAAGCACACATCAGCACAATATCACTTTTTTTCTTTGACATGTAAGCTATACGCATGCCAAATTTCATGTCAATCCAAGCGGTTCTTTAAAATTTAGAGCAAAACCGTGAAAGAATGGACTATGTATAGGTATTTTGTTTCGAATACTTTATAAGCGTTAATATGTTTAATTTTTTGCACAAACAATGTTTAAAAATTTCAAAAGCTAAAATCGCGACAGTTTTATATTTGAATATCGCGCCAAAAATTTTGGAAAAAATACGATGCTGTAGGCTATAAAAAAATCCTACAAACTAAAAGAAAAATGATCAAAAAACGAAAAAACACGTTTTAATTTTTTGGGGTTATGGGTGCGGCTAGAGATCTAAAAAAATTTTTGGTCGAATACTTTATGATGTAGAACAGCATATTTTAATTTGTGGAATATCGCTGGCTGCATTTTTCAGTATCTTAACCGGCTAGCCTTTGTACCGGCTCCTTTGTTCAGTACTTCTGGTCCATGGTCCATGAGACTAATATGAGATTCTTAGTTATTATAATCAATTCTTGTTTAATCCCGTATAAATACAATATTTAACTCGTGTATATTGTGCCATATGAATCGTGTCAGGTCATGTCCAACCCTATTCAATTTTCGATATTTTCGCTGTATTTTTTCTATTGTTGTTGTGAAATACATTGTATTAACACTATTCACAAACAATAGGTTGATTGTATACGTACAAACCGAATCTGGCTGGTACATAAAAAACAAAAATCTGGTGTTTTAAATGCAAAAAAATGTGTATTATTTTATTGATTGTAAACAATGGCCGAATCAGAAAAATCCGAAATTAAATGTAGATATGATGTTTGTTCGGGAAAAAGCTATCAAGAGCTTAGTATAAATTTTTACGAATATTAATTCTTCTTCTTAACGTGCCCTATCAAGTCCCCTTGAAGTTGGTGATTAACATGGCGAAACTGTCTCTGTCTCGAGCTATTTTAAATAGTTGTTCTGCTTTCTTTATTCCTGACCACTCCCGGATATTCTTCAACCAAGAGGCTTGCTTTCTACCAATTCCTCTGCGTCCTTCGATTTTACTTATCATAATAAGTTGAAGAATATTATACCGGTCTCCCCTTACTACGTGTCCAAAATAGGCCATCTTTCTATATTTGATGGTATTAAGCAGCTCGCGGGCAGCATTTGCTCTCTTAAGGACTGCCACATTTGTCAGCATAGCCGCCCATGGTATTTTCAGTGTACGTATGTGCAGCCACATTTCAAAGGCCTCCAAACGATTAATGGTGGATATTTTTAATGTCCATGCTTCGACACCATACAAGAGAACGAATATTAATATTTGCAATAAATTTACTTGTATAGGAACTCTGGTTTACTTTGCTAATGTCCCTTGTTCTCCACATAAGACGAGAATCAAGTGGTTGATTATAAAGACACTGATTAATAAATCTTTGTCGAAGCAAGGTGCAATTCGGTGTTGATATAATAGGCGAGCGGCACGCACCCCCAAAATGACCAGGTACTGACCACAGTGACCACGGTGCGTGGGGAACGGCTAATTTTGGTCATTCTTGATGTTTTTAATGGTGTTGAAAACGAAAATGAGGTTTATTTTGAATTTTATGTGAGGGAACATTGTCAAAATCGCAATTTTACCATAAATTATATCACGCTAACAATAAAAAAATGAAATCACGTTTTTTTTTGTATTTAACTCGCTACAACTCTGTTCCAATTTAACATTTTTTTCTGAAATTTTTATAGTATATATTTCTCACCTTTCTGAAGACGATGGGACCTGCTTCAAGCTTTCAGTGTTATTCTAATAAAAGTTATGAATTTTTTAAAGTAAAAGGTGCAGATTCCTGAATTGCAAAGTTTAATCGCAAAAGTTGAGTGACGAAATTTGAAATTTAGCTTTTTAATCACGTTTCTGTTAAAATATAGAGTACAAAGAAGTTTTCTAAAAAGTATTAGATCAAAATGTTTTAGAAAAAAAAATGGTGCAACTTTTAATATTGACGTTATACATCCCCAAAATTACGCTTATTTTCGAGATACTGACCATGAGTGGTGAATTGCTAATTTTGGCGCTTACTATATGTTTTTGAGGGTGCTGAAAACAAAAATGAAGTTTATTTTGAATTTTAAGTGCGGGAACAATGTCAAAACCCAATTTTACCCTAAAAATAAAAAAAGATGACGCTACAGCTCTGTTTTATTTTGGAACATTTTGGAAAATTTAAAACTAGGTTGAAGAAAATAGTTTCAAAGTTCAAAATCGGTATAGGTTAAAAAAATATATTTTACCTACTCTATCCCATATTATGTATAAGATTTTAGTTTGTGAAAACTGTCATTATAGATAGCAGTGCGTGAAGGATTTAAAGTGTGCGTGAAGTAACAATGTATTTTAAACGAGATTTACTTTTTCGCACTGTTTTTTTGGCACACATATATTCAAATATCCTTAACTTTCGCGTTGTCATGGTGATGACATGTGAGCAATAAATTACAAAAAAAGTTTTCACAGTTTTGTGGTTTGACCGATTCAAACATTATACTATGTTTGAATATTTTTAACATTGGTTTGGAGAATGGTTGGAATAATAAATCAAATTAGGTGAATTATTAAAGGAAATCCGGTCAACCGACTGTCGAAACTGTATGAAACTGTTTTCTGTTTTTTATCGAATATTGGCGATCATTCTGGCTATAATTATTTTATTACCTGATACTCCTCAGGTTCTTTCAAAATGAACATCAGATCGAAAAACTGCAAAATACACTTTCAAAATGTTTTTGAAAAATAAACCGAATGGTACCAAACACGACTCCCCACGGAGGTGGGGTGGGGGGTTACTTTAAAATCTTAAATAGGACCCCCAAATTTTTATTGCAGATTTGGATTCTTTACGTAAAAATAACCAACTTTTATTCGAGACATTTTTGTGCTGGGAAATTTTTCCCTGGTCACTATTACAATATCGTCTCTGCGAAACCCTGGAACCAGATTCCTTGGGCGCTTAGCTCATAAATCAGGTCATCGACAACTATGTTCCATAAAGACAGTGACAATGCACCCCCTTGTATATAAAAAGAATGTGTGTGTACTTTGTACGCACGTAAGAAGTTATACTTCTATTATATGATTTAAACGAAATTAATATACTTTTTATTTATATTTTATTTAAATATTAAATTAATTTATACTTACTACTTCTCAAACATTTTTATTAAAACAGTGCCAAAAATTAAAATAATAAAAGAATAAAACACACACAAACACATTAAAAATGCCACAAATGATTTCTGAACATTAATTGTCGGAAATTTTTTTAACTAAATACGTATTTTCTGAAAATAAAATTATATAATAAATATACTTACAATCATAAAATGTATAAAAAAAATAAAAGTTTTTATTGGGATTCGAACCAGCTATCAGTGCTGTTGGTATATTGGGGTTCATTCGCCTTAAACGCTTCTAGGTCTGGATCCCGCGTATGAAAAAAAAGTTGATTAATAGCATGCTGAAAATTTGTTAATAGCTTAAGGGTGTCTAGTCGGATAAACTTTGATATATGGGAACACTGGAACAGGGGCAGTTTTAATTGTGGAGCAGGTTAAAAATTTGGAACGGTCACACTACGAAAACGGCATATTTATTTCGTCCGACAGAACAGACTTAAACTCTTCGAACAGAGATTAAACTCTCATGCAAAAATCAGACTGCTATTTATCACCAAATGGGCGTTTTAATAAGTGGAACATGTAGAATATGTCAAATGACAGGAATTATGACAGGTGATAAATAGCAGTCTGATTTTTGCATGAGAGTTTAATCTCTGTTCGGAGAGTTTAAGTCTGTTCTGTCGGACAAAATAAATATGCCGTTTTCGTGGTGTGACCGTTCCAAATTTTTAACCTGTTCCACAATTAAAATTGCCGCTGTTCCAGTGTTCCCATATATCAAAGTTTATCCGACTAGACACCCTTAAACTATTAACAAATTTTCAGCTTGCTATTAATCAACTTTTTTTTCATACGCGGGATCCAGACCTATTCGCCACGGAGGCAATGTGTCATTATGTGCGAAGATCGACTAACTAAACGGATTAAGCTTTTGTCATTTTTGAATTAAATTAAATTATTTTGATTTTGAATTGAAATGATTTAGAATTGAAAATATACAACAAAACATAGAGTAAGAAAACAATATATTAGGTGAACATTGGTAGAAATTTTGATGGTAATCAAATTATGTAAATAAAAGTATTACATAATACTATGTATTTTGGTAGGTTCAAATAGGTAGGTACCTATGATACATTTACAATTATTACGTACCTGTTGCTTTTAAAAACTATTTAAATGTCACTACAATTATACACTTTTTTGTTTCTGTCCTCACAACAATAGAACTAATATATTATACATTTGTTTACCTTTATATTGAACAATTATTTATTATTGACAGGTCATTTCAACACCCAATCAGAGCCCGTATAACGACTAATACCATACTGTCGGTGTGCGCATGCGCGCAGATCAATATAAACTCACCCTCAATCTCAATCGCGCCTAAAGTAGTATAACTTCAAAAAAATGTAATTTTCATTACACCAATAATAATCGTGACTCATTTATAAACATAAAACTTAAATTAGACGAGCAACAAGAAAATAGTGTAGCGGAAGAGAAATCTTGGCCGATCCCCGTATAACAGTAAACACCTCGAGAATGACGTAATCGGATGTGCTAGGCCTCGCCGGAGAATTCTGGAAGGTACGTCACGTAGGCGGAACAAGCCGATAGCTCGAGATGGGAGTCGATTGTTCCAGAATAACAACTGGGTATAAATACGGGCATATTTTGTGAATAAGTTTAGTGTATAAGATAAATTCGTCTGTAACTTATATAAATAAAGTCGTATATAAATTACGAACCGCTAGTTTTATTGTAATTAGAAGTAATTACACTAATCACGCTACAGTTGGTGTCGGTGTTCGGTAAACTTAATGCGATATAAATAAGTGAATTCGGAAAGACTTTAAAAGACTTTTGGACTTTATTCGTCGGGAATAGTTAAAGTGCGTTGATTGTTCGGTATTCGGAAAGACTTTTAAAAGACATTTTGGAAAGTACGTGTGTGCCGACCAAAGATGTTGCTACGAGAACTTACAGTAAAACAGCTCCGTGAACAGCTAGAGGAACGGGATCTGGACAGCAGTGGGCTCAAGATAGTCCTACAAGCACGACTCGAGGAAGTCCTAACGAAGAACGGAGATGATCCAGAGACGTTCCACTTCCAGTCAGCAGAACAAGCAATCTTATCGAAATTAAAAACTGTTTCTGAAACGATTGATGATACTTCTAAGATAAGCAACGAGAAATTTGAAAGTGTTTCTCAAAAGATCGATGAAACTTCTAGACAGAACAACGAGAAATTTGAAAGTGTTTCTCAAAAGATCGATGAAACTTCTAGAAAAAGCGACGAGAAACTTGAAGAAGTTTGTAAACAGAACAACGAAAAACTTGAAGAAGTTAGTAAAAAAAAACAATGAGAAATTCGAAACCATTTCTCAAAAGATCGATGAAACTTCTAGAAAAAGCGATGAGAAATTTGAAAGTGTTTCTCAAGTAATAAAAGACGTTTGTAGACAGACCGACGAGAAATTTGAAGAAGTTTCCAGAACATTCGATAAGATACAGAAAAGTGTAGACGACAATAAAGAAATGCTAGAAGAGAAGATCAAACAACTAGAGAGCATGATAACTGATACAAAAGTACAACCATCAGTTAATGCAGTAGCTTTAGATCTTGTAGTGAAGGATGAAACACCGAGAGACGAAACATCGCATCATATGAGATCTAAATTACCACCATTCGATGGGAAGTCCTCTTGGTCCATATACCTTAGACAATTCGAAGCTATTGCGACCGCCAACCATTGGACCGAACAAGAAAAGGCTGTTTCCTTGACTGCTGCTTTGCGAGGTGATGCTGCAGATATATTAAGATCAATTCCTAAGGGTCAAGAAAAATGTTACCAGACCTTGTTCACTCGTCTAGAAAAACGCTATGGAGATGCCCATCTACAACAAGTATACAAAGCACAACTGAGAAATAGAAGTCAACGAGCAAGTGAGAATCTGCAAGAATTTGAAGCAGATGTGGCTCGTGTGGTGCGGTTGGCTTATCCAGAGGTGCCAGACAGCGTTTTAGAAGAAATTGCGGTAGATACCTTCGTCAATGGGCTGAAAGATAGTGAACTACAGAAAGCTTTACGACTAGCAAGACCGAAAGTTTTAGATGAAGCACTTGCTATTGCCTTGGAACACGAAGCAGCTAGCCAAGCTTCACGAAACAATCGAGTAATAACCGTGGAAAAAGGCGATAAGAGAATAGATGAACGTTTGGTGGAAATGGTACGGAGGGTGATTCGTGACACGATCCCGAAGAGACGCGTGAAGAGGGCTGGAAGAGTTGGTTCAAATACAGATGCTTCCTCAATACGGCCATGCGGTGAAAGTTGTAATCACCGGCTTAAAGTAGAGGAGCAGCTTTGCCCTGTGAGACGAACCACCGTCGTTAATGAGCAATGGCAGCCCGAACAGTTACAAGACGCCCAAGAAGATGACCCATGTATAAAAAGAGTATTGGATTGGATGCGGCAAGGTGAGAGACCTAGTTGGCAGAACATTAGTGCATGTAGTCCAGAAGTCAAGGCCTACTGGAGCCAATGGAATTGCCTGGTACTAAAAGATAATCTTCTGTACAGAACCTTTGAGAACGATGATGGTACAGAATCAAAGCTTCAGTTGATTGTACCTAAAAGTAAAGTGTCAGAAGTATTGCGTCAGTTGCATGACGGTACATCAGGTGGACACTTTGGTGTTACGAAGACTCTGCAAAAGGTTCGAGAACGGTTCTATTGGGTGAACTGTAAAGATGATGTAAGAAGATGGTGCCGGAAATGTGAACTGTGTGCATCCGGTAATGGTCCAGTTGGTAAAAAGAGAGCACCCATGAGACAGTACAATGTTGGAAGTCCTATGGAAAGAGTAGCAATCGACATTGCAGGTCCATTTCCAGAAACCGATGCTGGAAATAAATACATTCTGGTAGCCATGGACTATTTTACGAAATGGACCGAGGCCTATGCATTACCGAATCAAGAAGCTGCTACCGTTGCAGAGGTACTTGTTAAAGAATTCTTCAGCCGATTTGGTGTTCCCTTGGAGATCCACTCCGACCAAGGGCGAAACTTTGAGTCAGCTCTTTTCCAAAACGTTTGTAAATTGATTGGTGCCAATAAGACCAGAACAACACCCCTGCATCCTCAATCAGATGGAATGGTCGAGAGGATGAACCGAACGATGGGTAAACACTTGTCCAAAGTTGTATCTGAACATCAGCGAGATTGGGATCAACACATTCATTTATTCCTGATGGCCTACCGCTCGGCCGTGAATGAAACTACAGGTCAAACACCAACCTGCCTGATGTTGGGTCGTGAAGTTCGTTTGCCCTGCGACCTAGAGTTTGGCTGCAGACCTTCCGAGGAATATGTTGCAGGCGAAGAATACGTAGACCGCCTGAAGTTACGAATGAACAACATTCATGAACTTGCCCGACAACACATCCAGATAGCCAGTGACAGAATGAAAGATCAATATGATTCTCGCTGCAAGAATGAAAGCTTCGAAGTAGGTGATCTTGTCTGGCTTTATAATCCACAACGTCGTCGAGGCCTGTGTCCTAAACTGCAAAGACAATGGGAAGGTCCGTATGAAGTTAAGAAGAAAATAAATGACGTAATATACAGAATTAAGAAGTTGCCAAACGGTAAACCAAAAGTTATTCACATAAATCGTCTTGCACCATATGCTGGCTCAAATGAAACAGAAGAAGCACGAGTCCTCCAACAGGAGATGAAAGATGTCGCACAGCCAAGTTTTAATCAATTTATGTCAAATTACGCAGCGAGAAAGAGTGCTAGATTCGGCGTGACCACAGAAGTTCAGCAAGATCTGTTTGGTGTTCCAGAAAACGTCTCTCTGGCCCACTGTGTTGCCCAAGACCTCGAGATGACTAAAGGAATATCGTCCGTATTCAATAGAAAGTTCGGCCGCCTGGACGAGTTAAGAAATCAGCAGCCTAAAATTGGAAGAGTACTGCGATTGGAAGATGGTCCTCGATCTTTGCTGTATATGGTGACCAGAAAGTCTTATACGGACACGCCAAGCTACGAGAACATATGGCGTGCTCTAACTAATTTGAAGAAAATCGTGTGTAATTATGACATCAAAAATTTGGCTTTACCAAAAATAGGCCATGCAGTAGAAAATCTGGATTGGAAGATTGTGAGAAGCATGCTTGAAGTGGTCTTCAGAGGAACTGGTGTACAAATCACTGTGTGTTGCATGAACCCGAAGATGTCGTACCCTTCAAAGACAGTAGACTGTTATTTCTTCTTGAAGGGTGTATGCAGAGCTGGAGAGTCGTGTAGATTCCGCCATCCTGTGAGCACCTGCATCCTGGGAGCAGTGCAGCGGAAGAGAAATCTTGGCCGATCCCCGTATAACAGTAAACACCTCGAGAATGACGTAATCGGATGTGCTAGGCCTCGCCGGAGAATTCTGGAAGGTACGTCACGTAGGCGGAACAAGCCGATAGCTCGAGATGGGAGTCGATTGTTCCAGAATAACAACTGGGTATAAATACGGGCATATTTTGTGAATAAGTTTAGTGTATAAGATAAATTCGTCTGTAACTTATATAAATAAAGTCGTATATAAATTACGAACCGCTAGTTTTATTGTAATTAGAAGTAATTACACTAATCACGCTACAATAGTTTCAGAATCTTGTTAATGTTAAAAATTATTCAAATATATAGTGTAATGACCCGTAGAAATCCACTGTAAATCTTTTAATGTTCCTTGACAGGACTTAGTCAGGCCAACTGACATTAATATCCTGTCCCGGAAGCCGCTAACTCTCGATATCCCGAACGAGGCCAAACAATGTTTATGAACTCTGCAAGCGTCTCTATATTATGTCTGTATGTTTATTTGTATGTATGTTTGTAGGATAACCCAGTTCAAATAAACCCTCCTAATTCAGTATTTATGGTGCATCGAGGCCCTAAGGGCTGGATGGATATGGTTACATGCGCCGGCCTATTTGCTGTTGTCAGTCGAGTTGTTTCAGTGCCGTGTTGGCGAGGATCAACAGATTTAGATGTGTAGTGTGCCACATCAGAGAAATATCAATTTGCTACCTGTGGAGTGATTCTTGTAATAAAAGAAAACATACAAAAAAAGATTCTGGCAACAAGTTGCTATTTTTTTAATAAATAAACGTAGAACTATGAAATTGTGGAATACGATATCGCCAGTCCGGAATAAAAATGACGTAACTGCAAAAAGCTAAATTTCTCAGAAGAGCAAAAAAACGATTTTTAAATATTTAAAATAGGGATTAAATTAATGAGGAGTAATCGTCTAGGAGCATCGGTATGGCATTGATTTTTACAATGATGGCTTTTATTTTTATGCCTTTTGGTTCGAATTTCATTATATTAATTTAATCCCCCCATTTTCAACCCTTTTTACAGCTACGTCATTCTTCATCTAAAAATTTTTCTTCTTCTTCTTTCTCGAAACTCCTTATGCCCCTCAGGGGCGTCGGAGGTTTTATTCATCTTCTATCCATCTCTTCCATTTCTTGCGGTCCTTTGCTAACTCTTTCATTTGTTGATGTGTTTTTCCTTTTTCCTGTCCAATTTCTATAATCTGATCGATCCATCTCTTCCTTGGCCTCCCTTTCCTTCTTTTACCATATCTTTTCGATTCCATCACCTGCTTTGGTAGTCTTCCCTGGTCCATTCTGTTAATGTGTCCATACCATTTTAATTTTCTTTTTTGTATCTTGGTTATTATCGATTCCTGTTTCAGTCTTTGTCTAATATCTTCATTTCTTATTCTGTCCAATTGCCTTTTTCCTGCTATTTTTCTTAGCTGCTTCATCGCCGCTGCGTTTATTGTACTGTCTATTTTTGCATTGTTTAACCATGTCTCCCTTGCATAATATATTAAAGTTGGTACAGAGACTGAAAATTTTTAAATATCTAAAATAGTGATTAAATAAAGAGTAACCGTCTAGAGACCATCGGTATGGCGTTTATTCTTACAATGATGGCTTTTAGTTTCATCCCTATTGGTTCGAATTTCATTATCTTAATTTAATCCCTCCGTTTTCAACCCTATCTACAGTTGCGTCATTCTTGATCTTAAAATTTTTCTGTACAAAAAACTATTTTTAAATATTTAGTATAGCGTTATTTAAGAAAGGTGATAGGGCAGACCCCAGTATCTATAGAGTAGAGGGATAAATTTACTGAGCACTATACAGAAATTCACAACAAAAATACTTATGGAGAAAATAATGGCGTGCATAAATATATCGGATGAACAACGAGGATTTAGAAGTGGAAGATCATATAACGATGCAGTTTTTGTGATAAGTCAAATAGCGGAGAAATTATTAGAATATAACAAGCCAGATGGGCAGGAGCTTAACGCAAAAGAAATGAATATGAAAATATCAGCCCAAAAAACAAAAAGCTTAGTAATTGCCAAAGAACCAATAAGATGCAAATTGGCAGGGCACCCGTAAGGGCTACTGGCGCCTGTGTGCAAAAAAGGATTTTGGCGCCCCTTAAGGCATTTTGGTTCATGTCTATTTATTTATTTATTTGAAGGTAGGTAGGTATTTTAGGTAGGTGCTTGAAATAAGGAAAAAAATGAATTTTAGAAGTTTAATGATTTTTCCCAAAAAGTGCTTCATTTTATTTTTAGTATTTTATTTTATTTTTATTTTATTTAATCAATTAAATCCATTTGTACCTTTCGGTGTTGAGCTATTTACCTACATACATTTACATTTCAGTATCTACAATTCAATACATTTTAATTTTTTTTGTGTTATTTCAGGTTGAAATATTTGATTTGGAATTTAACGAATAAGAACGTATTTTTCATGAGCTTCAATTTTGCTTTTCCTAGGTCTATAGACTTCGTGAATATACCATTTTTTTCGTTTTTTTTTATTAGCTACATTTTTGATAACAATATAATTTCGATAAAATACTTAATTTTTTAGTTGTTTGGGAAAAATCGCCTAAAACGAGTTTTTTTGTTGAAAAGTAAACATTTTCACTCGCGAAGAACTCAAAAAGTATTGATTTAGTTACCAAACTGTATAGAACAAAAGTTGTTTAGTTATTTTAAACCTATATTTTTTCACCTCCGGGAAGGGGTAACTTTCACCCCCTCAAGCAAAAGCAATCAACGGCACAAGTCCAACTTTGAAGTGAAGGGAAGTAGAACCTAAATCCAAATTTTCATACAATTCGGTGGTGACCCTGAAAATTACACGGTATCGCCATATTTCACGTTCATTTACTGGGCTATGTATATGTACAATAATTAAGAAAAATAAAAATTAGCTATCGTAGTGGCGATATTTTCCGAGACTTTGCTGTTGAAAATTCATTAATTACATGGCTAAAATTTATACATTATATAAACAAAAATTTCTTGTTCAATTGCTAATATTCTTGAAGCATTGTCCTTAAATGATTTTTAATGGTTTTTAACTTTGAAAAAGATCGTTCGCCAAAAGCTACAGATACATACAAGCAATGTCAAAAGAATTCTTAGTGAAATGCTTATGTTTGGAAGGGTGGAGATTAAATTGTTTTTAAATATATATTTTAAAATACATAAGGGGTCAGTATCATAAGTAATGAAAATAACTTTAACGCTTTCATTTTATTAAACAAATGATTAGGGTCTATATCCTTATTATCCTGATCCGTCAGTCGTTCTTCAAGAACAAAACAACGTTTTAAAAGATTGCTGTCACCTAATTTAAATATGTATACAGTCGGAAAAATGAAAGAATACCCATGAGCGATCACATAAATCACTTATTTTTCATTTGCTGTCTTTTTCTGTAACAAAAGTTTGTCATTTATAGAAAAAGACAGCAAATAAAAAATACGTGATTGATGTGATCGTTCATGGGTATTCTTTCATTTTTCGGACTGTATGTGTATTTATTCCTCAACTTTTATTTCATTTCTCAACTTTTGTTTTAAAATTAATTTTTTTTGCAATTTTTTTTTTCAAGTTTTCACCCTGGGCTTTGGCCAGAGACATGTAAAGAGGATAGACTTGGCTAGGGATATGCCACTCAATGCATCGGGGTGTAACGTCGACATAGGATTGAGTGGTCTAGACATCTTTGTCAGTCACATGCGCGGGATCGTTTGGTTAAAAGAGATAGATAGACCACCGATCGACTGTTTCGTGAGAATGCCGAGTCTAGGCTTAATATGTCAATGGTTTTGGCGCCCCTAAAGGATGGCGCCCGTGTGTATTGCACACTTTGCACATATGGTAGTGGGGGCCCTGCAAATTGGAGTTAGACAATCAAATTATACAACAAATAATGACTTTCAAATATCTGGGAATTAATCTATCAGTCGACAACAATATCGAAGAAGAGGTAAAAGACCAAATAATTAAAGCCAGTAAAAGGGCCGAATGCCTAAACGACACAATTTGTAAAAAGAAACACCCAAGATTGGAAACAAAGGCCCGAATATATAAGTCAGATATTAGGCCAGTTATGACTTACACGGCCGAGACAAGACCAGATACAAGCAAAACACGAAGACATCTGGAAACCAACGAAATGAAGATCTTAAGAAGGATTTCTGGAAAAAGACTACAACTACAGGATAGGGTAAGAAGTGAGGAAATCAGACGCATATGTGGGGTAGACAACATAAATACCTGGGTAAAGAACAGAAAAGAAGAGTGGAATGAGCACATAAGCAGGATGTCTGAATCAAGGATAGTAAGAATAGCCAGGGACAAGTCACCGTTAGGCAGGAGAAGTATAGAACGCCCAAGGAAAAGATGGAATGACAACTTAGGGGCAGAATGAAAGACACCGTAGAAGAAAAACAGGTAGTACTGCCTATATAAAAGAAAAAGAGAAGAAGAAGAAGAAATATTTAGTATGCCGTTTATTCTTACAGCAATGGCTTTTATTTTCATCCCTATTGGTCCGAATTTCATTATCTTACATCATTCGTATTCCGGACCGGCGATATGAACTTGTGTTCGGCATTTTTGAAGCTATACTTCTTTAGGCGCAATTGAGAGTAAAATCTCATAATACTGAGCGCATGCGCACACAGACAGTATGGCGTTTAGTTGCTGAATCTATCAAGTTATGTATAAATATATCAGTGCAAGAAAACGTGTGAAAAGAATATATTAGTGTTTTTAGTAAATATATTTATTATAATTTTTGTGTTTTTGGATTTGTCTTCCTCAGGAGTAAGATGAGTATTATTAAAACACTTTATTGTATACTTATTATACTTTTCTGCTTGTTACCGTGAATTGTCATTACGTCCGAACCGATACAGACACAGTCCTCGTAGCGTATTTGGTATAGCATTCGGCCAGAGATCGAGAGGTCTTGAGTTCGAGTCCGGAGCAACTCTATACTTATTTTTATTTTTTTTGAAAGCGGTAAGCACAACATCAGTTTGGTATTTAGAAAAATTAAAACGAACTGTTTAAAGTATATTTATTTTTAAGAAATCATATAATAGAAGTATAACTTCTTACGTGCGTACAAAGTACACACACATTGTTTTTTAGATTTTAGAGGATTTTTTAACTTTGGACGACGACGTCAAAGATTCCTCTATCACCGCCTATACGACCTGTTTCAACGACGAATAGTTGTATGTTCAATGAATAACGTTAATCGACCAATATAACTGATATATCTAGTAAAGTCAAGTCATTTATTCGTGTATAAGCAAGTGTTGTGACACTATATGTATTTTGCAAAGTAGAATAGGGGAAATGCAACGTCTATAGACGCTGTGTCACATTACATCAATCGAAATTAGACGTCTATAGACGTTCTGTCCGTCAACGTGTTAATATAAAAAAAGTACTTACATACGTCAAACAATAGTGTACAACTTTGGTTCACAAATATGAAATACAAGTATAAAAACACAAGGCATAATATGAAATATTACATGCATTAAGAAAAATACACTCTGGGTTCCTAAGTAAAAACATAGTACAATTCAACAATTCACAACCCAGTTCCAAACATTAAAGTTAAAATTTAAAAATTCATCACTGTTGTAAAATGCCTGACAAATCAAAAAATTCTTTAATGTTTTCTTAAAATTGTAAAATTGGCATTTTACTAATTTCAGTAGGCAGCTTTTTGTAAAATGTTACACCATAAGAGTTTGGTACGTCTCCTACTTCTTTGGTGTACATCCTGGTTTCATATTGGTGTACATCCTCATGTCTTTGATAACAATATATATTTTGTTTTACATGCACAATAGGTACTCTCTAGAATAAATAGCGCCAGGACTGCTAGGTCGTAACCTAAATCGATTGCCACGTCCTTCAGCTAACTTAGAAATTCTTTTGTATGCCATCAGAAGAGTATGGATGAGTATTTCGCAATATAATATAGACCACTGACCACTTAATTCGATCAATGCCCCTTAGATTAACTGAATGTATAGAAAATCAAGGAGGGGCCACTGATTATTATTAGTTTATCGAAAACTGACTTTGCAAGTTATTTGTTCATGTTATCAAACAATAAGAATATTGTAATGTATACTTCTATAAATAAATATTTAAAAAAAAATTGTGCTTCGAGGTGCCCACATAACAATTTCATGTTCTTAGTAGATTCACAGAACATACTTTTCAGAAAAAGTATATACTAAGAATATGCGTAATTACTATTGCGAATGTGCAGAGCACATACTGAGTATATACATACTGAGCACATACTGAGTATATACTACATTACAGTACTTAAACGTTCTATGTATATTCTTAGAATGTACTACCGCACTTCTTTTCAGTATATACTAAGAATATACTTTTTAGAACATTCCAAGGACGTGCGATAAACCTTCTATTTATATACTTAGAACGTACTACCGCACATCTTTTTAGTTTATACTAAGAACGTACTTTTTAGAATATTCCAAGGAAGTGCTATAAACCTTCTATTTATATACTTAGAACGTACTACTGCACATCTTTGTATTAGAAGAATATATTTTTAAGGATATTCTAAGAAAGTGCTATCAAGTGCTATATTGCTCAGAAGTATGTTTTCAGCATCACCTAATCTCATCTTAGGTTCTACTGGTTCTACCAAATACCTATTATATTTACATATTTTAATGGCAAATAAGAATGTAGTTAGTACCTACATTCTGCCATATTACTTAAAAAGTAAGTATGTACATATTTATAAATTTTAGTTATCTATATAAACTATTATATTATAATATTTAGCTAAACTAAACTATGTATGAGTAACTAAAATTTATATACTTATATGTACTTACTTATATGTATTTATTAAATAATATTGAGTTACCAAAATAGATTATTACTAGTACTTTTTCATTCGTCTTCATCCTTAACACTGCCACACTGCATAGATACATATTTTCGATTTCATATTTTACCGTTGTTTCCTACCCTGATCCATTCAGGTAAGAAATGGTCAGAATAAGACAAGACGGGGTTAGGGGGATATGTATTGTGGAAGTGGAATCACAACATCCGTGCACCGGTGAGTGTTGCCAAACGGAGGGAAATTTCACTTTTTGCGGGAATTTTTAACATAAAAGGTGATAAAGGGAAAAATTAACTCAAAAGGGAATTTGTGTTCCAGTCCAAATTATTAAATATTAAAAAAAATCAAAATATTTGAAAATAATTAAGCATATCTTCTCAGATTTTGTAAACAGGAGGGAATTTTTAAGGTTGACGGAAAAAGCTTACTCGATGGTTGGCAACACCAAAGCCTTTGGTTGTGGGTTTTGGCATGCTTTGGTTCTGGAATGGCCCGTATCACAGCCTCCCGTATTGAATTGAATGTACCTAAATTCAAATTCCAACGATGTAAAAATACTCGTGATAAACTCGAAATAGTAAAGTTATTTCGATTATGAAAACGAATTTTTAATAATAAACGTTAATACAATAATTAATGTTTAAACTTTTTTAATACCATACAACAATTTTGAAATGAAATTCGTCCAATACTACCTACATACATAAATTTTATTAATTATTCTAAAATATAACGAAGTTGATAATCTATAAGGCTAATATTATACTTCCTATACATACATTATTTTTAAGATATTTTAAAAGTATCTACTTATAAGTATGTGTTAAGAATGTACTTATAAGTATGTGCTAAGAATATTCGATAAAGGTATATTACTAAGAATAAACTTTTACGAATATTCCGAGTTACTACGTAGACGAATGTACTCAGTATATTCGGTACGAGAATATACTTTAAAGTATATGCAAAGAACATGAAATTTAGAATGTTTTTAAGGTACATGCTATGCTTGTACTAAAAAGAATATACTCCGACGAATGTTGATAGTATATGCTTAGAACATGATACGAACATCATTGTTATGTGGGTGTTACAGTTTTTTTTGCCATCAGTATATTGTAATCCAACTAAAATTCTTGTCATTATATTAACAATCTAAATTTTATTTTCAGCGCTACTGGCAGCGCCATCTATCGAAGCCTGCCCTCCCGATAGCGTCATTTCCGAAGATGTCTGTAAATGCGACGCCTCGACTTGCAGGAAACCTCCCTGTCCGACAGAACTTCAAGTGGCGCAGAACGGCACTGATCTCCCCGGACAGTGCTGCCCCATGTACGAGTGCGTCGGTTGTAAGGACGAGGATAAAATCAATGGAACGTGCCCTTGTGGAAAGGGGGCTGTTATAAATGGGTACAAATGTGAATGTCTCGATAAAGAAAAGCATTTGGTAAGTATTTTAGTTTCTAATAGATGGCGCGACAGATTATAAGCTAAAGGAATATCTTTCAACTATTTTCCAAAAAATGATTATTATAATAATAAAAAGCCGTGTAATACCACAACAAACGGAGCTTTTAAAAATTAAAAAATTACTGGCCGCTATTTTTAACTGGAATATTTGGGGGAATTCAATAAAAAAAGAATACAAAAAAAAGAATACCAATTTTTACTACCTGGCGGTACTCGGTACTAACATTTAAACAAAAAAGCTACAAATTTCAATATTCATATAAAAAATAACGGTGTATTTTACCGACTTAAAACAAGAGTAACTTTTAGCACTTAAATACTTAATCATTTAACACGTTGACGGACAGAACGTCTATAGTCGTCTAATTTCCTTGATGTAATGTGACACAACGTCTATAGACGTTGCATTTTCCCCTATTCTGCTTTGCAAAATACATATACGCTATGAGTTCGTAGGTAGAGGGGATAATTTTAAGAATTCGCGAGCGCCAGTAGTGACAAGTCTGTAAGCTTTTACCGAAAATTTGAAATAAATGTCAAAGTGATTAATTTAACACATTGAAATTAAAAACATTAATAGGAAATAATATTAGGTGGTCAAAGCTGTGGTGTATTTTTTACCTTAAATACACTTACGTTTTAAGTACTGAATTTAAGTTTTTTTAATATTTCATAATATGTAATTATAAATTAATCTAAGCGCCATCTACTCGATAATTGTGAAAGTATCCTAAGTAAGAAATTAACATTTCATTAATAGAACGTTAAAATCATTAGCAAAATCTTTAAAAAATCGATTACAATTTAATTACTTTTTTGCGTTGTAAATATTAAGCGATAACAATTAAATAATAAATTTAAAAATTACTGGTGAAAGGTGCATTAGTAATCCGCTAGGAGCGACACCAGCGAAGCTCAGAGCGTATAGTGTCACAACACTTGCTGATACATTTGACGCACTGTCCGTCAACGTGTTAATAATCTAGTGTCAAAATGCTTAAAAATTAAAGACAAAAAAGCCACCTATACCCACGGTTCTTAGACATTACTACGGTTGCCCAGATCGACTAACCAATGAACATTAAGGGTGAGATTTCGTCACGAGAGTGTACTGTCATGTGAATCGTAATATGATTTTTTTAATCCTGAGAAAACTAATAAGTATTTTAGAAAAATTTAAAGGCAGAATGAAAGATTACATTATTACCGAGGGCGGAAAGCCCCATAGAATAAACAAGCACTTTCTTTTGAATGAAATATTTGAAATTAAATATCACACTTCTCTTTTATTTTCAGCCCTGTAACTTATTAAAATAAACATTATAGAAGTTTTCAGGGACTTTCGGCCCTCGGTAATAATGTAATCTTTTATTCTGAGTTTAAATTTTTCAAAAATATTTATTAGTTTTCTCAGGATTCGAAAAAAATGAATACGATTAAAACATATTGAGAATTTTGACATGCGTCAAAATGATGTATGGAAAATAGTCAAGATAGTTAAAAAATAAAGATGTTTAGTGGATTATACAGGGTGTAACAAAAATACAGGTCATAAATTTAATAACATATTCTGGGACTAAAAATAGTTCGAATGAACCTACCTCACCTTAGTACAAATGTGCACATAAAAAAAGTTACAGCCCTTTGAAGTTACAAAATGAAAATCGATTTTTTCCAATATATCGAAAACTATTGGAGATTTTTTTATTGAAAATGGGCATGTGTCATTCTTATGGCAGTAGTATCTTAAGAAAAAATTATAGTTAAATTTGGACACCCCATAAAAATTTTATGGGGGTTTGGTTCCTTTAAACCCCCCAAACTTTTGTATACGTTCCAATTTAATTAATATTATTATTGTAGTACTATTAGTTAATCACCATATTTTAAAAACTTTTTTGCCTCTTAGTACTTTTACGAAAAGTCAGTTTTTATCGAGATATTTAGAATATTTGTCAAATCCACCACATATTTTTATACGGTTAAGTACGATTATGGAGACTTGGTAATAACATTGTTTTTCTACGACCGTTTAATAACATGCTAATTATTCGCTATTTTTTCATAGATAATAGCACCCATTACTATACCCGTGAGTAATAATTCATTACTCACGGGCTGAAGTTATTCACGGGTCATTACTCACGGGCTGAAGTTAGATTTAAGTGGCGAATGCCACTTTTAATATTAATCGTATATAAACTGCAAATAAAATTACTTAAACTTGTTTATTTAATACAATAATTATTGTAATTTATACCAATAATTAACTTCGAAAAATTTTTAAAGGAATTTTAACTGTAACAATGTCAGTATATTTTTTACGTTTATATCTTGTTTACTAAAAATTTTGACGTTTATCATTCAATTTAGTGACAGTGACATTAGCGCATTTTGTTTATGTTAAATGGAATTTATAACTAAAATTGTGTTTGTTTTTCAAGTTATATCGTGTTAAATATGTTATAACATATTATGTATAGGTATATTATTATATTAAATATAGTTAAATGTAAATATACATTATAAATATATATTATGAAATACGTCCACCGACAACAGTCATTTCCTATTTATTAGATTCACTGACAGTAGGTACAAATTAAAGCTTTTAATTTTTTGGAAACGAATAGAACTTATATTGACTATCTCTAGTTGTATTTTTACAATAAATAAGAATTTAGTAATAGTAGGCAATCAATTATTCAGCCACGTACTAGGGGTAAATAGCATTTAGGTATTTTTGTAAATTATTTTAATTTAAATCTCGGGTAGTTGATAATTAATTTTTTACTAATTAAAATAAAAAAAGGTCGTAGAAAAAGTATAGTATTCTACTCGCATGTAATGGCTATTACTCACTCTGATGAATTACGACACTCGCCTACGGCTGGTGTCGCAAACTTCATCATCGTGAGTAATAGCCATCATTACATGCTCGTTGAATAATATACTATTATCTACACAATTGGTCTAGTTATACAATGGTAATAATATGAAAATTTATTTATGATTTATATTTTTAGGTAGATTTTGAACCATATTAAAAAAGAAGCCACATCTCGATAAAAGGTGCCTTATCAAAAAAATACAAAGAGGCAAAAAAGTTTTACAAACACTGTGTTTAACTAACGGTACCGTAGTAATAGTTGAATTAGAACGTACACAAACATTTGGGGTGTTTAAAGGAACAAAACCCCCATAAATTTTTTATGTAGACATAATAAAAAAGAAGCCGCAACTCGATAAAAACTGCCTTATCGAAAAAATACTAAGAGGCAAAAAAGTTTTAATGATACTGGATGTAACTAATGGTACCACAATAATAATTTAATTGGAACGTACAAAAAATTTTGGGGGGTTTAAGGGAACAAAACCCATATAAAATTTTTATGGGGTGCACAAATTTCACTATATTTTTTCTTTAAGATGTTCCTGCCATAAGAATACCACATGTCCATTTTCAATAAAAAATCTCTAATAGTTTCCGATATATTCGAAAAAATCGATTTTCATTTTGTAATTTCAAAGGGCTGTAACTTTTTTTGTGTGCATATTTGTACTAAGGTAAGTTAGGTTTATTCGAACTATTTTTGGTCTCAGAATATTTGATTTAATTTATGACCTGTATTTTTGTTACATCCTGTAATACCTAATTATGGAAAACTGTTGACATTTATCCATATAATATTTTACGGAAATCTAGGACTTCAATCTCCATTCTACACTGAAAATTTGTCGATGATTTTCCATTAATACTGGATTAACTATTGAATACATACTATCCTTCTAGAGGTCAGCTAGGATTATGTGAATTAGAATTACTTGTATAATTTAGGTATACTTAATAAATTTGGCCACAGCCTGTACCTGGCATTCTAAAATGTCATCAACATTATTATTACCTTAATACTTAATGAACTTTTAACGTTTTAACCTATGGTCCGTTCGTATATTATTGAGAGCACAAAATTTGCCTCAAAGTCATGAAACGGTCGTAAAAGTTGTAAAATCATAGGCGGAGGTTCCGAAAGTGTTTATTCATTAAAATTATTGGAGATTTACATTTATGTGTGTGTGGTTGAAAAAAAAAAATGACTGCGGATTACTGGATCCATTCGCCTAACCGATTTTTATATTTTGAGCTCATGAATTGCTGCACTTTATAATTTCTTTTTCATTTTTTTTATTGTGGTTAACAAAAGTGTTTGGTTTTATATATTATATTTTTTCTTATGTATATATTTTTTCTTAATCAATTGGCGCCAAAAGTATCCACAAGTCAACCTTGCAGATGGAAAACTTCTACCTATTGATATAATAAAATTTTTTTTAATTCTATTTTTTTATCCTTTTTTTTTCAATTTTTTTTTTATTTTCTTTATTTTTTTATTTTTTTTTATTTTTCTATTTTTTTATTATTTTTTTTTTATTTTTTTTTTATTTTTTTTTCTATTTTTTTTTCTTTTTTTATTCTATTTTTTTATTATTTTTTTTCCAAATATATACATATAATTTACAATTTTAAACTTATATTACAAATGTGTTTATACAGTGTTTTATATACTTTTATATCTTTAGATATAAGTAATTGGGCAAGATTGTATGGATTTTTAATACATTTGAATTTATTCAATTCATAATTTAAATGTTGTACCTTATCCTGTATGGTGTTACAATTTAAGATCATATGTTCCGTTGTTCCTATTTCACCGCAATCACATAAGGGATCTTGCCTTAATTTAATTTTAAAAAGATGTGATGGAACCAAAGTGTGATTAAATCTTAATCTACAAATCGTTTTGACGAATGCTTTTTCGAAAATGCCCTCTTTGAACCAAGTAGAAGAAGGAATAGAACTTTGTAAGTTTTTATAAAATTTTCCCTTTTGACTTTCACTATACCAACTTTCCCATTCCTGCTTCACTTGGTTTTTTGAAAATATATTTAAATCTGATGGGGTACATTTATAATTACTAATGTAATTTACATTTAGGGCCCCTTTTGCTAAGTTGTCGACTATTTCATTATGTTTCAAACCGCAGTGGGCTTTAATCCATGCTAGTTTTATGCTTTTTCCACTGTTCGTTAATTCCATAGTTTTTTTGGCTATATTTAGTTCAATATAATTTAAATTGGTTTTATTGTGGAGTTTATTTAATTTTTCTAGGGCGCTTCTGCTGTCAGAAAAAATATTGAAATTTTCTTGATGGCAGTTAGTTTCTATATATAATAATGCCTCAAAAATAGCTGTCAATTCTGCGGAGTATATTGAGAAATGTTCATTTAATCTTTTTGTTACTTTATATTCGATATTTGGATCCCAAACTGCACACGCTACTCTATTATCTTTTTTTGAGGCATCAGTATATAACTGATAACTGTTAAGTACTTGATCATTAACATCTGATACAAATAATTGGTTTCGAATGAGTTGAGGAAATTGAGAATAATCCCTAAAGAAAATTGGTTCAATGTTAATAATATCTTTTGAATTTAGTTCAAAATATGGTAATATATCAGTAGTATGTACTAATTCTTTAATACTCAAATATTGGTTGTAAGCTTCTGCTATTAATAAAGATTTTTTACTTTTCCAGTATGTACTGGTAAGATCTGATATAAAAAGTTGATGAATTTTTTTTTATTAAATTACTGTTTCTAGAAACAATTTTCCATAGAAATTTTTCGGTTAAGTATTTTCTTCTAAACTCCAGAGGTGGTTCGCAGCATTCAATCATTAAATTAGAATTTGGTGTACTCATCATGGCTCCAATGCACTTTTTTAAACTTTTAGTTACTATACAGTCGAGTTTGTGAAAATGGCATTTCGCAGCTTGTGAATAGAATATAGAACCGTAGTCTAATATGGATCTAATGTATGATTTATATAAGAGAAGAGCAATGTTAGGGTCTGCTCCCCAGTTACAACCATTTACTGCTCTTAATACGTTTACGCCCTTTTATTATATATACGAGATTTACATTTAACTTCCTTTCCAAAACGTTTATTGATATTCTATTTTGAATAAAATACGGCAGTAATTAGCGTCTCGAATATTTGTTTTGCGAATTTTGTGCAGTGCCGGAGTAGATTTTTTTCCATATTCCTACGAACATATACGCACATCATCATCAACATCATCAATTTTTACACCGGTACTGTTGCGTACAGTCAGTAAGTCTGTATATTCACCAAGAGAGAGGACTATTATGCTGAACGTTCACCATGCTCTAGTTTCTCAGAATCCCAGAAACACTGCTCGGAACATAATCGAGAGTTGTGCCAACATGACGAGCGTAGGGGAGTCAACAATGTAGTTACAGGTTCCTATCAGAAAGAAAAAAGCAAGGTATAGCTAACCCAAATACAAACGAACAATTAAAGAGGTAAAAAAGCCTATTAAAATTGATGAATTTGTCAAAAAGGGTATTCGAAGGAAAATTCACGGATTTTTTTTTAAGAAATACTTACCCAACTTAAACAAAATTAACAACTTAAACAAGATGTTATAGATGACCCGGATTTGTCTCATATCGGACGAACCAAATTGTGGCAAGTTTTAAAAGAATTAAATTTCTTGTGGGATAAATCAGACCAAAAATCACTTTTGATCGATCTGGAAGAGATAATTTGGACAAGAAATTATCTAAGATTTATACGAAAATTCCGGGATAAAGGAAGGCCAATCTACTATCAGGAACAAACGTGGGTAAACTCAGGTCATAGTCTAACAAAAATGTGGTCAGATTAAAATATATCAAGCTCCAGGCAAGCCTTTATGGAAGGTTGGTCTACTGGTATTTTCCCCGCCTTCTGGTAAAGATAATAGATTAATTGTTTCTCACATTAGCAGTGAAAAAGGATTTGTTAAACATGGTTTGTTGGAATTTCAATCCAAAAGAAAAAAAAAAGACTATCGCAAGGAAATGACAACTGATGTTTTCGAAGAGTATTTTGAGCAGATGATTGAACATATAGCATCAAATTCAATTATAGTATTAGATAATGCACCTTATCATTCACGACTACTAGAAAGACTTCCGACGACTGCGTGGAAGGAACAGGATATCCTTGACTGGCTGCGGTATAAGTCTCTGCCTTACGAAGATGGAATGGTTAAAACCTTTAAATGGAACTTTAAAAATTGCCTGGCACCACAAATGTTAGTTCAAGAAATACGTAGTTGACAAAATGGCGAAACATCATAGTTCTTAGACTCCCACCCTACCACTGCGAATTAAATCCAAGTGAACTCATTTGGGAACAAATGAAAAGTTCTGTGGCTAGAAAAAATACGTTATATAAAATACAAGCTGTACGTGTACGTGAATTGTTGAGTCTTTTCAACATATTCAACAGAACAAAACTAGTGAGATGCAGAAGACATGTAATAGAAGAAGAACCAAAAATAATGTGGGATTTTGATAACGTAATTTACACGACGGTAGAGACACACCCGCTAATTATTAACCTGCAAGACGACTCGGATTCCGAAGATGATTTTGTTTATTTTGAATTTGACTAGTTTTGTAATCGTAATTTGTATAATTTAAAAATAGGTATTAATCATAGACTTATATATTATCATAGACATATTGTCATTCAGAGCGAAGTGACGACACCATCTATTTTATTTGGCTCAGTGCTGTTTCACTTTTACGGATAGTAAAGCTGCGACGGTAGTCCTCCCTTTCCGTGCCTATACTCACACCTAATGTCATTTTAGTTTCTCGATACAGCTAGAAAGAGATAGCACCAAACCAGTCGATGAGATCTTGTCAGGAAGCGCGGAGCGTAGGCTCACTCTATGTTAATATATACCTTTCGTATTGTATATACTTGTATATACACCCTATATACAATTCACGTCCCATCTTGTAAATTGTAGAATTCCCTCATCTTCCTTAGTCTCAGCATCCGTATGGCTTGCAAATTGTAGAAGCCTCGGAGGTGTAACCAGAGAAGGTTCCCATTATTTTCATTCTGGTGGGATGTGGAATAGCAGTATGTTGTTTTACATGCCATTAGAGTGAAAACTTCGTCTTTTTGCTAGCAGTTGCCGCTAGGGCATCTATGCCATTTCGTTCGTTGCAATCCGGGACTGCACGCTGGGGTTTGTTTTGGTTGGATCAGAGAGAGCAGCATATGTGCCTCCTGATGAGAGACTAATAAGTTTCGAAACCGGTAGGGGTGCTTGCTGCATTCTCTGATTGGACTGGGATATGGTCCGGCTGTATTTTCGTTTTGCAACGAAATTGAAAATGGTTACTCATTTTTGATTTACATTTACTTTGATTGGAGTACGTAGCGAACCATTCTCGTTGGAGCTTTACCGCGCTGAGCAGATGGGAAGTGAATTGTAAATTGTAGAATTCTCTCATCTTCCTTAGTCTCAGCATCCGTATGGTTTGCAAATTGTAGAAGCCTCGGGGGTGTAACCAGAGAAGGTTCCCATCGTTTTCATTCTGGTGGGATGTGGAATAGCATTATGTTGTTTTACATGCCATTAGAGTGAAAACTTAGTCTTTTTACAAAAATATAAAGTAAACTAGGATATACCGGGTTGTGAATTGGAAAAGGGGCCACAGGAAACTCAATGTAAAATTCTAATGTTGAATTCCAGCTTCCCTAATTTACATCAAAAGACATTAGAAACTATTATAAACATATTCCAAAATATTGTAAAAATGTAATTAATACATTTCAGTTTTTCAGACCAAAATTAGGCCACACACAGTGCTATAATGTGTACAATGAAGTTAATTATTTTCACATTTTTGAACTGTCAATATTTTTATTTTATCATTTATTGTTTAAAAGCAATACAGTTGATAAGATACCCTCAGTTGTGGAGAAAGTATTAATAATAAAGATTTTTTATTCAGACAATGGTGTGAGCACTGCCAGTTGAATAGTAACGTGTGGCGTGTGGCCTTACTTTTACACGCATACCTATTGTGGCAAATGTATCATATTATTCAAAATTTTGGAATGCATTTAAATCCTAGAACAATTTTAACTTTTGATTTTAATACAGATTTTAATTCTTTACAAGTATTCTCTTATGACTTTTGATGTAAAATAATTAGGGAAGCAGGAATTCAACAGTTTAGAATTTTACATTGAGTTTCCTATGGCCCGTTTTCCGATTCACCACCCGGTATAAGATAAAATGTGTATTATTTGTCTTATTATTTAATAATAACACAAATAATACACATATATACACAATAACACACATTCAATTATAGAAAATCATTTAAAAATATAAGATTGTGTACTCTTGTGACGTAAAGTCAAAAATATAAGTCTCCCCACCACCATCGGTCAAGACAACCGTAATAAAGTCTAATAACCGTGACCTATGCCATAAAATAACCGTCGACGTACCAAAAACGGACGCATATGACCTGTATGTACTAGAAATTCGGAATAAATGAAATCGATTCATCGATTTTTTTTTGAAAATTATTTTCAAAGTAAAAAACGAAAACTTTTCAAATCGATTTTTTTTAGAAAATGGTGTATCCTACCGACTTAAAGGAAGACGAAGAGTACTTTGTAGTACTGTAACACCTCAAAATTTAATAATCCAGTGTCAAAGATGATTAAAAGTTAAAGACAAGAAAGTTATGCGATAAAATAATCGTTGCTCTACCCAAAACGGACGTCTCTATAACTTAATAAGAAAATTACTTGTTTAGTCTTGAAAAATAATGGGAAGTTGTAGCTTGTTTTTTTGTTACATAAAATACTAGTCACTTTTGTTGCTCTGAATTATAAAAATTAGAAAAATTTACAATGGTTTGGCCATCCCGAAAACGTTTTATGACTTTACAAGCGATTAGGATGGGCGAACTGTTTCTTAAAAATTCTATATAGTCCATTCTTTAACGGTAAAATATTGCAAAACCTCTAAATTTTAAAGAACCGCTTAGATTGACATGAAATTTGGCATACACATAGCTAACAAGTCAAAGAAAACAAGTGATATTGTGCCGATATGTGCTTTTGCCCCGGGGGTGCTTTTCACCCCCTCTTGGGGGTGAAAAAGTATTCGTCCAAAGTAAGTCTGGAAATCGATAAACTGACTAATTTTAAGTAACTTTTGTTCTATAGAGTTTTTCCACTAAGTCAATACTTTTCGAGTTATTTGTCAGTGAATATGTTTATTTTTTCGACAAAATAACCACACTTTTAGACGGTTTTTTGCAAATAACTCAAATAGTACGTATTTTGTCGAAAAAACATTCGTATCAAAAATATAGCCTGTAAAAAATTTAAAAAAATGGTGTATATATCACGTTTCTATACCTAGTAGAAGCAGAGTTATAGCTAATTAAAAATAGGTTCATATTCGTCAAATTTCAAATTGAATACTTTAACGTGAAATAACCAAAAATGAAGCACATTTCGGGGAAAACTCATTACAACTTATTTAAAATGTTTAAAAAAAGCTTCATTTTTGTTTTATAAAAAAAATTACTAGCATCAAAAGTAAACAAGTTACGCTCAAAATAAAGTTAGTTTGGTAAAAAAATCGGGAAAATCACCCCCTAATTAGTATCTCAAATGAACTTAATCGTTACGACTTCACAAGTTTCTTGACCCGTGTATGTATTGTTTATATGGTCTGTAAGTTTCATCGGTTTAAAGTCCTTATTTTTGAAAGGGCTGTAGTTAAAAGGGATTGAACGAGTCACTCATCACGAATGTATGCAAATTTAGAAAAACCAAATCTCAATCAATTTTTGTCTAACAGAAAAACAAAAAAATACATGATATTAAGAAAAGCAATGCTGACATTTTTGTTTTTTGAGATTTTTGGTATCTCTGACAATTTTTAAGTTAATTTGAAAAAAAGCATATTTTTCAAAATTAAAATTTTTTAAAATTTTACTTTAAAACCAAATTTTTTTCAAAATAAGCACTTTGAATCGATGAAAGTTCATAGATCATATAAACACAACATAAGTAAAATAATTTGTGGAACGGTAACGATTAATTTCGTTGCTAATTAGGGGGTGGTCTTTCCCGATTTTTTTTGCCAAAACAAAAGCGACCAACTTTATTTTGAGCGTAACTTGCTTAAATTTAATGCTACAAGCTTTTTATAAAAACAGAAATAAAGCTTTTCTAAAACACCTTAAAAAAGTTATAATGGGTTTTCCCCAAAAAGTGCTTAATTTTTTGGATATTTCAATTCGAATTATTCTATTTGAAATTTGGTGAATATGAATCTATTTTTCATTGGCTATAACTCTGGTTTTACGAGGTCCAGAAAAATAACGCATACACTATTTTTTTTACTTTTTTACAGGCTATATTTTTGCTAAGAGCGTTTTTTTCGACAAAATACTTACCTTTTGAGTTATTTGCGAAAAACCGTCTAAAAATGTAGTTATTTTGTTGGAAAATGAACATATTCACTCGCAAATAACTCGAAAAGTGTTGACTTGGCGAAAAGGCTCTATAGAACAAAAGTTACAAAAGAGGCCTGTGAGAACGTTTCCCACAGGTCCAGTTTACTCCCAAACCATCGAACTGATAGGATGGTCGTTTGCATCTGTGGCACGAACTTCGCTACGCAAGCCGGGTTGGATACTCACCTGCGCAGGCTGCGATGTCGAGGGCCAAAAACAGGTAACGACAATGTCTGCAACCTATGTGCTGGCACCTTCAAGTCTTACATGGGGGTTCGCCAGCACATGCGCTTGGCGCACCCAGACCAGTACAACGAGGATCTCGAGCGGAAGTACGAAGATCCTGGTAGACTGACGAGGCTTGAAGATGAGGACCTGATCCGCATGGGTCAGTTGGAATTCAAGTACGACGGTCGTAAGATCCGACTATACTTGAGGGAGCAATTCCCCCAGTTTACGTTGGATCAGATTCGACGTGCTCGGGCTAAGCCCGAATATCAGGAATTCCTCGAAAGTCTCAGGAGGGAAAGTGAGCGGACCCCGCCAGGGAGTCCAGTTCCTGGACCTTCGAACAACGAGACTTTCGCAAACTACTCATCGGAGACGGATTCCTCGTCTGAGAGTACGACAGTTGAAGGTGAATCGGAGCACCTCTCGCAGACCTCGGAGCTTTCAGCCAGTCAGCACGGTGATGCGTCATCTTCGCATTCGTTGGAAGTGCTAGACCTCGATGCCGAGGAGCTCGTTCCGGTGGGAGACCGTGAGGCGATAGCCTCGTATGTAGGTCAATACTTTCGCTCTAAAGGCAATTGGAGTAATATAGCCAAAGAAATCTTTAGATTATCGCAGCTAACACATGCTGAGAGGCAACGTGAGAGTGTCAGGGAACTCCTATCAGAATATATATCATCTGAAATAATATCGGTAAAAGCAGGGAAGCGTCGTCCGACTAAATCTAACCAGTCAAATGCTGTTAACGCCCCGGCTATAGAAATAGAGAACAGACGTCATAAACGTGCTCTTGAATACCGTCTGACACAAAGACGATATCATACTGATAGATCAGCTCTGGCTCATGCTGTCCTTGACGACAAGCCGCTCTGGGAGAAAGATGTTCACCCTAAGATCAAGACGATAGAGAAAGAATACCGCAAAATCTTCTCCGCTAGGTCGCCAGAAGATGATGAACCGATTTCTGATCAAAAGGATCCCACGACCGTGAGTTACGCGGTCACGGAAGCGGAAATCCTTGGAGCCTTACGAACCACGAAATCTCAAGCAGCCGGTCCTGACTTTTTTAAGATCAAACAGCTGCGTAGGGTTCCAGTGCAGAAATTGGTTCTCATCTATAATACCATGCTCCAGTTTGGTACTACCCCGGAGGTGTTGAAGGAGTGCAGGACCACTTTGATACCAAAGGGTGGTGATCCGCTGGAGGTAGGTAATTGGAGACCTATCACAATATCATCGATCTTGATCCGGGTGTTTCATCGGATCCTAGGTAAGCGCCTTGCCGTGTTGGGCTACCATGATAACCAGAGAGGATTTAGGCAGTTAGATGGCGTTCTGTTGAACAACCTGACACTTCAGACGGTTATCAAAGAAAGACGTAAAGCCCTTCGTCCATACAACATATTAGCGATAGATCTACGTAAAGCATTTGACACGGTCTCTCAACGATCCATTGAACGAGCAATGACACGGTTCGGGCTCGATGCTACTTTCAAACGTTATGTGATGGACTCGTACACGAACTGTCGTACGTATATCACCGCCGGCAGCGAGTCGACGAACAACATGACGATGAGTAGAGGTGTTAAGCAGGGCGACCCGCTGTCACCCTACTTATTTAATATGGTGGTCGATGAGCTGATATGCAGGCTCGAAGAAGGTGTGCTTGGTTTGTCGATTGCGGATGACAGAACAAATGTCTCAGTGTTGGGTTACGCTGATGACTTGGTTCTGTTATCGGAATCAGCCCGTGACGGGAACAAACAACTCCGGACAGCTGTCGATTTCTTCGAGAAGAGAGGAATGTCGCTGAACGCTGGTAAGAGTGCCGCTATTACGGTTAGCGTAAACCGTGGTAATAAGCACTCTTATTGCGTAACGCGTTCGCTCTTCTCTGTCGGCAACGACAGAATTAGGCAGTTGAAACCGAGCGAGTTGTTTGGGTACCTAGGTAGGAAATATAACGCACTCGGTCAGACCAAGGTGGCCTTCCAAGATCTGCAGACCCAGCTCGATCGAATTCAACGATCCGGTTTAAAACCCGCTCAGAAATTGAACGTGGTTAAAACATACTTGCTGCCGCGATACATCGATATGCTTCAATCACCGACGATCACAATGAAAGCTCTGAAGGGTTTTGACAGGACTGTGCGTATAGCCGTGCGTAAGATCTGTCGTCTCAATCGAACGTGCGCCGACGCTTATATTCACACGCCGATCAAAGAAGGTGGTCTGGGCGTGCTGGCTATGGCCTTACACGTCCCAGCCATCATGAGAAGGAGGATGACTAAACTGATCATCTCAGCACAAGGCATGAATGCCGCGATCATGTCCACAAACTATGTTAGTCACCTCTGGGAAAAAGTTTTGAAGTGGACACAGAACAACGGAGGCAGTTCGGCGTTGATCGCACGTGAGTTGAGCGAGAGACTAGGCACTGGCTATTGCGGTAACGGTCTTGCTCAAGGGTCCAGCCACAGTGAGAGCTCAGCCTGGATACATAATCCACCCCCCTACTGGTCGGGGCGTGATTACGTTAAAGCAATACAGCTGCGAGGAAACCTTCTACCAACGAAGGGCATCCCATCAAATCCACCACACCTACGGCGATGTAGAATGGGATGTGACAGAAACGAGTCTCTTAGTCACGTCTTGCAAAAGTGCTCTCGGGCACATTGGCAAAGATGTAAGAGACATGACCAGCTCGTTTCTTATCTGCGAAAGACAACCGAAAAGAAAGGGTGGATATGTGAGGTTGAGCCTCGGATTACAATGCCGAGTGGCGAGTTAAAAATACCTGACTTTGTCGCTGTAATGGGTGACAGAGTACTGGTTGCAGACGTTGGCGTTCACTGGGAAGGCCCAGATCCGTTAAGTGTCGCCGCCGCACATAAGACGGCGAAATATACGGAGCCTTTATTCCTTCAGACCATGCAAGCCCGGTATCCTGGGAAAATCATCTGCATGGCACCTCTCATAATAGGGGCAAGAGGTACTTGGTGTCAATCGAATTCGAAGATTCAGCGAATTCTTAGTCTATCACGGCTAGACATTAGGAATCTCATTCTTAAGACCATTCAAGGCAGCCTGTTCATTCATAGTCACTTCATGAAATCCTAATGAGTGCACTTATGAAACTTTCTTCGAGTAATCCCCCCGGCTTTTCCTAAGAGGGGATATACGTTTCGTCAGGGTTTTATTTTAAACTTTACCCACTAAGACCATTTAATGTTAGTGAATGTCTTTATGTTAATGTGCATGTCGGCGCTTCACGCCATTTTTTGACTGGTACCGTAAGGGGGCCATTAATTATTTTTATATATTTACTTCGTTAATTTTTACAATGTCAGAGATTTCTCTTGGGAGTGGCGCAGCTACGCAGCGGGTGCGAGCGATTATACTAACACGCCGATAATGTCTGCTGAAACATCACAGCAAAAAGAGCCGAACGTCACTGGTTGATCGGGTCTGCGTGTCGGAGCGCGGGCGCGACCAACCAGTGAAAGAGTGCTAGATCGATGACGAGGGGGGCTGATGATGAATTTGCCCCTCGACCGGCATGCCTAGGCACGCCTACTGAGGTTTGGCTCCACTCTGACTAGTCAGTTTATCCATTTCCGGACTTATTTTACACTTATATTTTTTCACCCCCAAGAGGGGGTGAAAGTCACCCCCAGGGCAAAAGCACACACCGGCACAATATCACTTTTTTTCTTTGACATGTAAGCTATGCGTATGCCAATTTCATGTCAATCCAAGCGGTTCTTTAAAATTTAGAGCAAAAACCGTGAAAGAATGGACTAATAACAGGCAAGTGAATGGCAATATGTATTGTTTGTAGACAAAGGAAATTATTTTACGACTGAAATTGTCGGTAAACGATTGAATTGGTACTCATAACAACGCAATAAAATATTTATTACCTATCTGACAAACCCAAATAATATAAATAAAACAGCACTACAGGCCTTCGAAGCCCTTGGCGAGAAACCATAATACAAGACATAATTTAAATTTTTGGGAAATTCGAAATTGTAGGTAAAAGTTATTCGTTGATCTGAAAAATACCTATTCTAATAAGCGCTATTGTTTTATTAATACGTATTCCAATAAACGGATAAATTTATTAAGGAGTAAATGGAAACGTTTCGGAACCTCGAATTTATATTCCATAAACCGGGATATTCCTATAACCGGTACTTTAATAAGCGGGTTCGACTGTATTGTTTTTAAGATTTTTTCGAATAGCAATAGAGACTCCTCTCTTAGCTCTGTTATCATTGCTCACTCCACTGAAGATATGTATATATTCTCCTATCTCTTCATTTCCTCTTCCCTTTTTCTTGGTTTCGGTGAGGACACATACATCTATTTTCCTTTCCGCCAATAATTCTTTGAATACTTCTGCTTGTTTGGTTTTAAGTCCTTGCACATTCCATGTAGCCAATATCATTTTCCTTTTCCGTTGCATTAGTCTTCTTTGTTTTGATCCGTCGTAGTTCTTCAGACAAGGGACGAGTTCCTAGCCCATCGCCTCAACCCTCCTACTTTATCCGGGCTTGGGACCGGCACCGGCATTTACTGAGCTACTCAATCCACTCAGCACTTACTGGAGGCGAAGTTTAAAATTAGCTAAATAACGACATTAATTTTGTAAATAGTCCTAGTAATGAAGATTAAAATAGGACAATAGCTCGCAATTTTTACAGAATAGTTCGATTTACATGAAAATTTGGAATTATTGAAAATTTAAAAACGGTGAAATTTGTTCAGATGCATTACATGATGATTGTCTAACACTCTAAGTATTTATTGACTATTTCGACCCTTTAAAAGTTCATTTTTAAAGGTGCAAACTACCTCTAATTGCTCAAATAGGAATTTAAAAAAACTTTACACACGTAAAAAATACTTTTCTTTCCCATTCTTTCACGATTATAATTATAATATACATATTATTGTACATATATAATTTTTGGTTTCATTATAGGTTGATGGAGAATGCGTATGTGACACAAAATTATGTCCTATCCTTGCACTTTGTGACAAAAAGTCTGTGGCAGTGACAGTAACTGAAGGATGCTGTAAGAAAAATATTTGCAAACCATGTCCATTTGATAGCGAATCCACTACAGTCGAAGGTGATGAAATTGAAGATCATTGTGTCTGCCTTCCATGTAAAGCAGAATGTGGATTTAATAAACGAGTAAGTTTTCTTATGTTATATCTAAAGTTTCACAATTTGAGATGTGATGTAAAGCGGTATATAGTCAGCTCGGAAATCCATTAGAAAATTTAAACTGAATATAACAAAAGTCAGTTTAGAAACATTGTGTAAATATCAAGTCCTCTGATCTCAATAGAAACAGACGAAATAATATCTGTAGCTTGGTTCTAAAAGGGCCATTGTCAATTTTTTACTTTTTTGTACAGCTTTTTTTTAATTTAATATTGACGAAACACAAAAAATTGATATTGGCCCTGTTAGCATCAAGCCACAGTATGTGGCTCCCCCCACTACTTCTAAATCAAGATATAGAATCGATCTTTTTGAGTTATTAGATATCAAATACTTTAATTCATCGTGAAAAGAGAATATTAGTAGAAAAAAACTAAATGTGTAATGATAAGTAAAGAGCCGCGTAGATGCAAGTTAGAAATATACGGCAAAATTGTAGCAAGTAATGAAATTCAATTACCTAGGAGTAGAGATCACTAGTGACAGGAATATGAACAGAGACCACAACACAACTAACACAAGCAACAAAAGCGGCAAGAGTAAGTGGTTGCCTCCGAGAAACCATATGGAGAAACAAATATCTGACAACGGAAAGCAAAATAAAAGTATACAAGACAACAGTAAGACATATCCTAACATATGCAGCGCAGACAAGGACCGATATAAGAAAGACGAAACAACAAATCAACAATATCGAAATGAAAGTATTAAGATCAATAGCTGGCATATCATTAAGAGACAGACAAAGCAACAGGTATACGAGAACGATGCAAAATTCAAAATATTAACAGGTGGATAAAAACAACAAAGAAAAACTGGAAGGAACATGTAAACCGAATGGAGCCAGATAGATTAGCGAACATCTGTAAAAACAACAAGCCGTATAGCGGAAGACCCGTTGGAAGGCCGCCGAAAAGGTGGAAAGACAATGTACAGTCAACAACAACTGAAACAGAATAAAAGGCAGACAAACAGGAGTAATTCTAGTCGCACGAAGAAGAAGAAGAAGAAGAAGAAGAAGAAGAAATGCATGTTTTAAAACGGATTTTAATAAATAATTCAAAAACTAAGTTTTTACAAAAAAGCTAATAAAAAACATTGAATAAACTCCTTACTTGAAAAACCTGTTAATATCGATAATTCAAAGTGAATTACAGGTAATTAAATGTTGATTTTTACCTTCAGTGACTGCACTATACAAGAGAAATTGCAATTTAATAGTCGAAATACGCTGATTTTGTGAGCTCATAAATTAGTAAACGATATGTAATCATAAAATACATAATTCATTTCATTCATTTTAAGTACAAGTACAATTATTCTCTCTTAAGCCGGGAAGATGGGGAGGTTTTCTTGCGAAGTGATTGTAGCTCAATAATCGAAATGCGCGTATTTTATAAGAGTTTATTCTTAGAATTTATACGCTACAAGAATTATACCCGCCATACGATGTATTTTAATTTGTGTCAACATTTTTTTCTAGAGTTGAATCAATGAAAGGGTTGTTTGGGGTTAAGGGGATGAGCTCAAAAATCGAAACTATATCACTTCGAAATCTCATAAATAGCTCGTAATTCTGCCGCAAAGATCGATTGAATATCTCTATTTTTAAGTATTGGGGGGGGGGGGGGCTGACTTGTTTTTTAATTTTTGCAAGGGGGCAGCTCAACAGACGTTCCATAATGCACACCCACGTGTACGCCATGCACCCAGTGGTTACAACATTTATTTTGTAGACGTATATCAGTATTGGGAATTTTACACAGTTCTCGTTTTTAAGATTTTTGACATTTGCAAGCTTTTCATATTTTGTTGGACATCTTCCCCGTAGCGTTTTTTGCTAGATCACGATCATCACGTTCATATGGGTAGCGGATAGGAACTCCTTTGGACAGTCCTATCAGGGAAAATGAATCAATCCCTCCCCTTCGTAGATTCCAGGGGTTTCTTGGCCCGGGAAACTAGTCCCTGTTTAGGGTCCCTTGTCCAGGGTTACGGATGAAGACCACAACGGCAGTCATGGCGGAGAAGAACACCTTCGGTACGGTATGGATGGCGGACGTGGCAACCCCTTGATCTTAGGGTTTGTATGGGATCGAAGGGCACTCTTTTATCCAGAAGCTGAGAAATTGGCTTCAAAGGCGGAGGAACTATGATATTAGTGAATGGCATAAGGATGCAGAAGGCAAGGAGAAACCACTGCATTAAAGACTTCTTGCAAGTATCTCTAGTACAATTATCATGGTAATAAAAAACTTAAAGATTTTGACTACTGACCATGAAAATCGGAATTCAAGATCCGGCAGAGAAGGTAAATCCAGTTCAGACCGTGAGGCCTTCCAGGTCGTCAACAAGAAAAATCCTCACGAACCAGAATACATTCTAGATGATAGATCTCTAAGAGTTTTACGAGAAGCCGTGAAGATAGGTACATGGAACGTTAGAACAATGTACGAAGAGGGAAAAATCTATAATGCCATTCAAGAAATGGAAAGACTCTCGATTGGTAGTATGGGAATAAGCGAAATGCGTTGGACAGATACGGGACACCGAGTTATCAAAGACCACAAAATATTCTACTCCGGAAATCTTAAAAACGAACATGTAAATGGAGTGGGCCTAATTATTAATACTACAATCGCCAACTATGTCAATCACTTTGTACCTGTGTCAGAAAGAATGCACTTAGTTCAGCTAAACACAACTCCCATAAAAACAAATATTATTCAAGTGTACGCTCCTAGAAGAAGCGGACGCCCCAGAAGAAATTATAGAAGAATTTTACAGTGACCTTACTAATATTGTCAAAAGGATTCGGAAAAACGAAATACTACTAATAATGGGCGACTTTAATGCCAAAGTTGGCAAAGGACAAAGTGGAAATTTAGTATGATCCTTTGGGCTAGGGGAACGTAGCGAACGTGGAGACCGTTTGATTGAATTTGCAACTGAAGAACAGCTCGTAGTCACAAACACCTTTTATGATCTTCCTCCAAGACGACTGTATACGTGGAAATCTCCTCAGGATACGCCAGATCACACAGTAAGAAATCAAATAGACTATATCCTTATCAACAAATGATTTCGAAACTCTAACATCTGTAAAAACGTACCCAGGATCTGACATAAAATCGGATCACAATCCACTTGTCGCCAAAATGAAACTTAGTTTAAAGAAAATTCAAAGACCAAAAATTCGGAAATACGATATTAATCAACTGAAAAATAAAACAGTAAAAGAAAAGGTACAAAAACGCCTAAAAGAAGAAACGTGGGTTCATACAGAAATATATAACACAGAGTTAGAACTAGAAAAGATACACAAGCTAAGTCAAGAAATATCAGAGAAATACTAAGACCTGAAAGAACAAAGAAAAAAGAATGGATGACAGAGGAGATTATATGTATGATGGAAGACAGAAGAAAGGCTAAAGATAATAAGAATAACTATAACAAAATAAATAACGAAATTAAAAGGGCTATTAAAATAGTAAAAGAAAATTGGCTAAGCTAGAAATGTACAGAGATAGAGTTATTACAACAAAAACATGATTCGTTTAACCTCCATAAAAAGATCAAAGAAGCTGCAGGCTTATATAAACACAAGAACACTGGACTTCTGACAGATAATCAGGGAAACATAGTATTGGAAATAGAACAGAAAAGGGATATTTGGATTAAATACGTGGAAAAAACTTTTCAAGATATACGAAGTAACACTGGCATCACAACAAACACCAATTGAGAATCTGGACCTCCACTTACAGTTGAAGAAGTAACGTATGCCATCAAAAGTAACAAAGATGGTAAAGCAGTAGGCCCTGATCATTTTCATTCCGAATTCTTAAAACTTATGGACTACGACGGCATAAAATGGTTGACAAAAATATTTAACAATATATATGACACAGGCATAATTCCCCAAAAATGGCTAGAATCAACTTTTATAAATCTTCCAAAAAAAAACCCAATGCGAGAAAGTGCGAAGACTATAGAATTATAAGCCTTATGAGCCATTTACTTAAAACATTTCTAAAGGTCATTCACAAACGAATATATACAAAGTGCGAGGAACAACTAACAAGAACACAATTCGGATTTCGTGATGCTCTGGGAATACGAGAGGCCCTTTTTGCTGTGCAAGTGCTATTTCAGAGATGCAGGGGTGTAAATTGTGATATATACGTATGCTTTATAGATTACCAGACAGCATTTGACAGAGTAAAACATGACAAATTAATAACTCTAATGCAAGAAATTGGAATTAACAACAAAGATCTAAGAATTATTAGAAACATTTATTACAATCAAACGGCCAAAATCAAAATAGAAGACCAGTTAACTGATAAAATTGCAATAGAACGAGGAGTACGACAGGGTTGTATTTTATCTCCACTACTATTCAATATTTACTCTGAATGGGTATTTAAGGAAGCTTTAGACGGTTGTGCCAAAGGAGTATTAATAAATGGTGAATGGTTGAATAACATTAGATATGCAGATGACACCATAGTTTTTGCCGATAATCTCAATGATTTACAGATATTAACAAATCGTTAACAAAGAAGACCAAATTTATGACAATTAGTAAGAAACCAATACTAAACGCTCAACTTACAATCAACCAACAGAATATCGAAAGACTTGAGCAATATACATATCTGGGTACAAATTTAAATAGCCAATGGGACCACTCAACAGAAATTAAACAGCGAATAATAAGGGCGAAAGCATCATACGTTAGAATGAGACCCATTTTCAACAGTCGAGACATAGCATTAAAAACAAAATACCGTCTGTTGAAATGCTACATATTCTCAGTTCTGCTCTACGGAATGGAAGCATGGACACTAACTGTTGCATCTATGAATCGGCTCGAGGCTTTCGAAATGTGGTGTTATAGGCGCATCTTACGTATATCCTGGGTTGACCGAATTACCAATGTGGAAGTCCTGCGTAGAATGGGGAAAGAGTGTGAAATTCTCATAACCATAAAAACAAAAAAATTAGAATATCTAGGACATGTAATGAGAAATCAAGAACGTTACGGCCTTCTCCAGCTGATTCTCCAAGGGAAGGTAAATGGTAAAAGAGGACCGGGAAGATGACGCATTTCCTGGCTTCAAAATTTACGTAAGTGGTATAACACGACTACCACTGAACTGTTCCGCGCTGCGGTAAACAAAGTCAAGATAGCCATGATGATCGCCAACATCCGGAACGGATAGGCACTTTAAGAAGAAGACGTTCATTTCCTCCTGCGTGTTTGTGATCAACACATTGTTTTTCCTGTGTTTGAGGTCATTGATCCCTGATACAAGTATGAGTTTACAACGTCAATGCGGTCGATTTTGGTTATTTGAGAATATTTTTTGTTGTGTTGTTTATCCATTATCATGATTTTGTCTTCCATGTGTATAATTTTGTCTCTTAATGTATAGGTGGTCATCAAGAGACACGGCAGCGGATTCCCAGGTAACTGCTGCGATCTTTACGAATGCAAAAAGCCTGAAGAAACTAAAGATAAAGAATGCACCTACAACGGTCAAGTTTATCAACACGACGTGGAATGGATTACGGATGACTCGCAGAAATGTAAGTGTGACAATGGATTGGCCCTTTGCTCGAAGGAGAAGGAGAAAGAAGGGCGGCCTTGTTTTGTAGACAACCAACTTTATAGCCATTCCGCTACTTGGTACAAGGACGACGGATGCACAGCTTGTGAATGCCAGTAAGTATCACAACGTACTTATTCTAAATTTGTAGGTATGTTTTTGAAACAAAATTGCGGTAAGTGGAAGATTTTCAACAAATTAGGATGGCGATCTTACTGCCATTTAGACCGTAATAAGCAATTTAATTAATTACAATAATTCGAAGGACCAGCCGCTCACGTGGGAAATAATATCACAAGAATTAGCAAATAGGTAATTTAATGATTAACTATTTTACTATAACGAAGTTAAGATCTGATCAAAGTTTTAGCGTTAAGTTTCTTCTTACATTTAAACCGCCGTTTTAGTGTCCAATTTTCACTAGACCGCGACACACCACACGAGAGCACTGTTAGAGTTTACATATTTTCGATGGACATGAACTAAGGATGTTTTCTTTACTATTAATTAATGTACTTGATTAAAAATATGCGTTTGATGCACATGTAGCTTTTAAACTATTAGGTATACACACAATAACTGTATAAAACACGCTGCAGTTGAAACCCTAAACAAGAGCGTTCCTCTTTATGGATTACAATTCGACTCTATATAAACTAATACGCGAAAGTTTTGCAAGCTCTAAACTAGAAGCGACTACCCTACCGGTCTGTTACTAACTTGATACTAACTCACTACAAATACGCGAGGGTTGAAAAACTCTAACCGAGAGCGTCCAGATAGGCTGGCTTGCGATTCAGTTTCAGTACTGACTACGTAAATTATAATTGCAATCCCTAGCCAAGCCCAAGAGGTTAGCGGTGGGACAATTTCAAAATTTCTATAAGGTAGGTAAAAACCACATTTTAAATGCGTTCTACCAGGAATTTCCTGCTTACAAGTTTTACGTGGGCAATTTTGAATACATTCTACCAGCGATTTCTTTGAAATTTGCTGGAGAAAGTTAATCCGTAGGTTTTAAAAAGAAATTATTTACTACCAGTGGCGTAGCAACCCTTGGATAAATTTCTTACAGACATTTATTCAGTAAGCTTACGATGCTTTGTTTTTAAACCAAGAGGAGTAAACTAAAAAGACAGATTCACACCCAAGAAGTCACTAGAAATATCACCAAATACATCTTTTTTTTTTGGTTGATCATATCGGCCTTTGACGGTAATCCATAAATATTATATTATACTAATACGTCCCCAAAGCGTTCTAAAAACAAATGTTTCTTTATATAAAAACAGACTAAAATTCTAAAAATTAAAGGAATAACGCAAAAAATACAAAATATAACTTAATTAACCTATGAAATGCCTTAATGTCAAAATTTTATAAATGTCATTAGTGTCAAAATTTAATAACAGTGGAGTAAACTTGCCTGAAGTTGGACCAATTACAAACAATCTTTATGACGCGGGAAAATACTCCTGGTTGGTTTAAAAACAGACTATAGGCTTTTATAAATTAGTAACATATAAGGAGTTATATAAGACGTGCAGAGGCGTAGCTAGCGCCGTATCAGCCGTATCAATTATACGGGGCGGCATTCAAGGCCCTCGCCATGCCAAAACAAAAATTTCATTTAAAAGAATTGAATAAAATATTCTACAATTTCACTAGTAGGTCGTTTTGAAACAGTGTGCATGATTTCGGCAGTGTTGTGCAATGTTAGAGGTATTTTCGTGTAATAAGATATTTTATACCTATACAGGGTGTTTGGTAGATCGATGGAAATTTTTTAAGAGATAATAGGGGACGCCATTTGCAACATTTTTTGCTAATAATGTATCGCTCAAACTGTTGAGGTTTCCGAAGTAAAGTTAAATTTTTCAATATTCGACAACCGTCTATTTCACGTTTAAAAATTATCTAGGCGTAGTACCTCCCTGTTTTACGAATGGAATAAAAATGTAAACCTACAACACTGACTCTTCGCATACAATTTCCATCGGCTATCGTTATTCTCCGAACGCATAACAAACAAAAACAATCTACCTGCTATGCTAACAAACAATCTACCTGCTATGAAGTGGTTTATTTTGGTTTATAAACATGGTTATTGTATGCGTATGAAAGGTGCGTTTTGCTGTTTAGACATCCGAATTGTGTTAATTGTGTTGTCCGAGTTGCATTAACAACGAAGGGTTTTTGCAATCTGAGCAAGTAATACGTGAGGCATTTTGTATGTCAGGGAAGTATCTCGCTTAGATAATTATTTTTAAAAATAAAATTTACGAGCAACCTTATTTTCGAATATTGACAAATTTAACTTTATTACGGAAACCTTAACAGTTTGAGCGATACATTATTAGCAAAAACTTTTGCAAATGGCGTGCAAAAACTTTTGCAAATGGCGTCCCCTATTATCCCTTAAAAAATTTCCAGCTCCATGCAGCTCAAAGGGCGATGTTGGGCGTTTCACTGCGAGACAAGATCCTAATCCGCCAGCTACGGCAAAGATCAAGAGTTGCTTATGCTGTAGAGAGTGTTATGTTGATAGATTGCCATGATACGTTGCAGGGTTGGTATGTCGAGTTGAAACACTGACTCTAACTTATAACTTTATTTTTGATTTACAACATCCGTCAACATAAGGTTACTAAGACGTTGTTTCGCTTGGTAGTCCTTCAGGACACCCTTCTCGCAGGACGGCTCACTAGCATAGTAACGATCTTAATCTTACTATGAATAATGACAATACTATAATGCTCAATTTAATCCCTCTGGGGGCTATTTATCTCTTCTTCCAACTCGGACTTTGGAAGTAAGCTATACGTGAGTCCCTGCGAGGTTACACAAACAAACTTCATCAATCAACCTTCGTTTTGTTTGTGTATGTAGAAACAATATCTTTTGTAACAACCTAAATTACTTAAAATTATACACATTGTTTTAGATACATATTATATTATACAGTAAGGGTTTTTTCCTTACTGTACAAGAGAATAGCAATACTGAGGTGGAACTGAGCAGGTGACGTGGCTCGAATGTCAGATAACAGATTGAAAAAGCGGATACTAGAACGGAGACCACAGGATGATGCTTACCGAAGCAGAGGTCGTCCACTAACACGTTGGACTTACGATCTAAAACGTTGCCATAGTATTTGGATGCAACAGGCACAACATCGAAGCACATGGAAAACTTATGAGGGAGATCTATGTCCAGCAGTAAACAAGCGAAGATTGATAGATGAATAATTATGTATACTATAAAATGCTTTGAAGTTATATTGTAACACATTATGTGTATTAGATTATCCTGTACGTTAACATATTATAATACATTCTTTCACGGTTTTTGCTTTATATTTTATAGAACCCCTTGGATTGACAAGAAATTTGGCATACGCCTAGCTAACATGTCAAAGAAAAAAAGTGATATGGTGCCGATGTGTGCTTTTGCCCTGGGGGTGAGTTTCACCCCATCTCGGGGGTGAAAAAATATATCTCCAAGATAAGTCCCGAAATGGATAAACTGACTAATTTTAAGCCACTTTTGTTCTATAGAGTTTTTTCACCAAATAAATACTTTTTGAGTTATTTATAAGTGAATATGTTCATTTTTCAACAAAATAACCACGTTTTTAGACGGGTTTTCGCAAATAACTCAAAACGTAAGCATTTTGTCGAAAAAAATACTTTTATCAAAACTATAAAAAAGTGAAAAAACGGTGTATATATTAGGTTATTAGCAAAAGCAGAGTTATAGCTAATAAAAAATAAGTTCATATTCGAAAAATTACAAATAGAATAATTCAATGTGAAATATCCAAATAATGAAGCATTCTTGGGGAAAACACATTACAACTTTTTTAAAGTGATTAAAAAAGCTTTATTTCTGTTTTTATAAAAAAAAATTTCTAGCATCAAATGTAAGCAAGTTACGCTCAAAATAAAGTTGGTCCCTTTTGTTGTGGCAAAAAAAATCAGGAAAATCACGTGCCCAATTAGCAACTTAAATGAAATTAATCGTTATTGCTTCACAAGTTACTTTACTTATGTTGTGTTTATTTGATCTGTAAGTTTCATCGATTCAAGGTAAGTACTTATTTTTGAAAAAAATTGGTTTTTAAGTAAATTTTTTTAAAAATTATTTAAAAAAAATGCTTTTTTTTCAAAATAACTTAAAAATTGTTAGAGATACCACAAATCTTAAACAATAAAAAAGTCAGCTTTACTTTTCTGAATATTTTGAATTTTTTTTTGTTTTTCTGGAAGACAAAAATTGGTTAAGATTCGGTGTTTCTAAATTTGCATACACTCGTGATAAGTGACTCGTTCAAGCACTTTTAACTACATATCTTTCAAAAATAAGGACTTTGAACCGATGAAACTTACAGATATATGACCAATACGTACGTGAGTAAAAAACTTATGAAGTGGTAACAATTAAGTTCATTTGAAATGCTAATTAGGGGGTGCTTTTATCGATTTCTTACCAAAAAAAGGGACCAACTTTATTTTGAGCGTAACTTGTTTACTTTTGATCCTAAAAAATAAAAAAAAAACAAAAATAAGCATTGTTTTAAACACTTTAAAAAAGTTAAAATGAGTTTTTCCCAAAAAACTGCTTCGTCTTTTGGTTATGGCACGTTAAAATATTCGATTTGGAATTTGACGAATATGAACCTATTTTTCATTACCTATAACTCTGCTTCTACTAGGTATAGTGATCTAATATACAGAGAGAGTCTGTAAAGTGGAATAAATTCAATATCTCAAATACTAATTGTTTTTTTGGAAAATGCTCAGACCCGTCGATTAGTATTTCAAATTGTCCTTTTTGACATTCAATAATAATGTATACAGGGTGTCCCAATTTAGAGATATGACGTCATCGTCGATTTTCTTAAATGGCAACACTGTCATTTTAATAGCTAATTTGATAGGGTTTGTAAAGTTATACATAACTGCAAAATATCAAATTTTTATTCTCTACCATTTACAAGATAATAGAAAATAACAAAGTTATATCTGTAATTTGGAATATATTCAATAATTAAAATACTAACTGTTTTTTTGAAAAATGCTCAGACCCGTCGATTAGTATATCAAATTGTCCTTTTTGACATATAATAATAATGTATACAGGGTGTCCCAATTTAGAGATATGACGTCATCGTTGATTTTCTTAAATGGCAACACTGTCATTTTGATAGCTATTTTGATAGGGTGTGTAAAGTTATACACAACTGCAAAATTTCAAATTTGTATTCTCTACCATTTAGATGATAATAAAAAATAACAAAGTTATGAAAAAGAAGTAATCAACTAATAATTGAATTTAATTATTTCAATAAATTAAGCAAAAACTCATAATGTTTCCCTCAATTATTGTCAAATTGTCAATGGGCAACGTTATGAGCATTTGCTTAATTGAAATAAATAAATTCAATTATTATTTGATTACTTCTTGTTCTTCATAACTTTGTTATTTTTTATTATCTTGTAAATGGTAGGGAATAAGGTTTTGAAATTTTTCAGATGTGTATAACTTTACACACGCTATCAAAATAGCTATCAAAATGATAGTGTTGCCATTTAAGAAAATCAACGATGACGTCATATCTCTAAATTGGGACACCCTGTATACATTATTATTATATGTCAAAAATGACAATTTGATATATTAATCGACGGGTCTGAGCATTTTTCAAAAAAACAGTTAGTATTTTAATTATTGAATATATTCCAAATTACAGATATAACTTTGTTATTTTCTATTATCTTGTAAATGGTAGAGAATAAAAATTTGATATTTTGCAGTTATGTATAACTTTACAAACCCTATCAAATTAGCTATCAAAATGACAGTGTTGCCATTTAAGAAAATCGACGATGACGTCATATCTCTAAATTGGGACACCCTGTATACATTTTTATTGAATGTCAAAAAGGACAATTTGAAATACTAATCGACGGGTCTGAGCATTTTCCAAAAAAACAATTAGTATTTGAGATATTGAATTTATTCCACTTTACAGACTCTCTCTGTATACACCATGTTTTTCACTTTTTTACGTGCTAAATTTTTGATAGGAATTTTTTTCTCGACCACATACTTACTTTTTTAGTTATTTGCGAAAAACCGTCTGAAAACGTGGTTATTTTGTAGAAAAATTAACATATTCACACGCAAATAACTCGAAAAGTATTATTTTGGTGAAAAAACTTTATAGAACACAAGTTGCTTAGAATTAGTCATTTTATCCATTTCCGGACTTATTTCGAACATATATTTTTCACACCCAAAAGGGGGGTGAAACTCACCCCTAGGGCAAAAGCACACATCGGCACAATATCACTTTTTTTCTTTGACTTGTTAGCTATGTGTATGCCAACTTTCATGTCAATCCAAGCGGTTCTTTAAAATTTAGAGGTTTTGCAATATTTTACCTTTAAAGAACGTACCTACTATTAGGAAATTTACTGCTTTTACTCGTAAGGTCCTTTAAAATTCGCTTGAATTTTCGGACTTATTTTATAATCATCTGCATTTGTGTGTTATTACTGTTAAAATGTTATTTTATGTTTTTAGGAACGGCACACCTAGGTGTATTGCTCATTACTGCGACTCTGTGCAAGAAAATGTCGTGCACACGAACGAAACCTGTACCCAAGACGGCAACATCCACCATCATACAGATGTATGGTGGGAACGAGATGGTTGCACCAATTGTACTTGCATCAGTGGCCACGTAGAATGCAATTCAGACCAGTGCGAACAGGAAACCACCACAGTGCGAATCAACAAATGTCCCGTGTTAGAAAACTGCAACAAAACATGCCTTAACGGTTTTAAACTAAATAGAAAAGGATGCGAAATATGCAAATGCAACAGTATAAGACTTGGCCAGGACATTTTGGGCCGATATAATATATCGATGAATGATTTGATTAAGATTTTAGACGATTATAAAAACAAACGACATTCGACGACTCCTGCGACGACTTTAACTACCAGTGGTACTACATCTGGTGCTCCTTCCAGTACTACCAGCAGTGTCAGTACTAGCACTAGAACTGTTCCAAGCACAATTTCAGATAAGACACTTGAAATAGTGGATAATCATTTGCCAGTAGTTATTATGAATAGAAATGCAGAATTCCTTCAGGAACGACCCACTTCCACCACCACTGAACCATCTGTAAGACCAACAGATAAGGAAACTGGTAAGCATTTTTAATCAGAATATTAAAAATCTAGATAATATCTATATACATATTATGTTTAATTTTTTATAGAACGACTTTTCATTTTCATTTTTATATAAACTGAATATATCTGTCAAAGTGTTGCATAAAAATTTGTTTCATTCTTAGTATGTATCATAAAAATACTGTCCTAGCATTTTATTAAAAAATTCGAACCAGAGACGAAGTTATAGCGGTATTTATAACGGTACCTACCTGAGTTAAAAGTCGTTTGTATAGAACAACGCGCGCGTCGCCTTACTTGTGCAGTTGCAGCTCGAGAGTTGGGTTCTAAAAGATATAAGTAACAGGAATACCTGTTTTATATTATTGAAATTTATCGAAAATTGCTGTTATGGATGTTAAGGATGTTAAGGATACGCATTGAAATAAGCATATTATTAAAAGAAAATTGAAAGGTAATCAATTTACAGCAAAAAACAATTCTGAATTACCCAGTGATTCGACAAAAAAATAAAATCTAGTGATTCATTGCATGCACCTCATGGGAATAAAAGCTGAAGAAATAGCAACGAGTTTGTTGCAACAGTTTACTGAAACAGCTGGAATAAAGGTGAACGGAGTTCCCATTAACAACATTAGATATGCGGATGACACTGTCGTCTTAGCCGAAAATATTGAAGATCTTCAATAGAGATCTTCTTTACATTATTTGCATCTATAGATCACCTGACTCCCCTGTGGAACTATTTTTTCAGAACCTGCTAAATTTGTTAGATGACTTGCCTCATAGAAGCAGAAAAATTCTATGCGGGGACTTCAACATTAATTATGATGCTGCTTGTGCTACCCAAATGTCCTTGGTCAACATATTTGAATCATATGGTCTCTCAATGCACGTTAATTCTCCTACAAGGATTACAAAAACTTCATCTACCATAATTGACTATATTGTCTCAGATTTCTCACCCCTTGATGTCTGCTCTACAATTATTAATGCGGGATTATCAGATCATGAAGCAGTATTTACGAAGTTTAACATCTTCAGCAAACCCTCCTCGAAAACCCGACGTTTAGGTAGGATTTTTTCCGCTGGGAATTTTCATAAATTTCAAAATTTATGCTTAACTTCTGAGTGGCATTTTCCTTCTGCGGACGTGGACTATAATTTCAACGATTTTATAGAAAAGCTTGTCTCTATCTTCAATAAGGCATTTCCTTTAATTTCAATTAAGCCAAAACATCACAAACCCTCGGCTACAAAAGGTATTCGCATATCAGCCAAAAATATGCGCTCACTATTGTATATCAAGAAATTTGCTACCAACGTCTCTGTCACTCAATATATCACCAAGTACAGGGTAACCTATCTAAAACTCATCAAATCAGCTAAAAAAGCCTACTATCAAAATCGTATGAAAAGCTCTAAAAGTGTTGCAAAAGAAACTTGGTCCATAATAAACGATCTTCGAAATAGAACTCACGCAGTTCAAACATTTGCCCTTCCAGACCCGGAAAATCTAAACGAATATTTCGTTAATGTGAGTAAAAAATATAACTTCTACTATTTTGCCACAAAAAGATCCCATTTCCTATCTCCCCAATTCAGGAGTGTTCTCGAATTCATTCTTTTTAAGACCAATCGATATAACTGAACTGATCCAAACTATCAATAGTATCAAAAGCAAATCATCCTGTAGTACTGATGGACTATCCATAAAAATCTTCTCAAATCTCACAGAAAATGTGTTGGAAAACCTCGTCTCACTAATTAATGATTCCTTTGAAAGAGGCAAATTCCCAGAGTGCCTAAAGATAGCGATTATTGTTCCCCTTCATAAGGGTGGTGAAAAATCTAATGCTTGCAACTATAGACCTATTGCCTTACTACCGGTACTTTCAAAAATTATTGAGAGACTCTTTCTCATTGATAACAACATCTTATCCCAAAATCAGTTCGGCTTTTTAACTAATAAATGTACCACTGATGCTTTGTTTTCTGTGTTTCATGAGGTTTACCAAGCACTAAACAATAATCTTTATACTGCCACTGTTTTCTGTGACTATGCCAAAGCTTTTGATTGTGTAAATCACGACATTTTGATTAAAAAACTAAATTTCTATGGGATTCGAGGTATTTCTTTGAATTGGTTCCAATCTTACTTGAATAATAGGAAACAAATAGTTAGAGCAAATGATACTGACTCTAGTCTCAAAAACATTGTATGTGGAGTACCACAAGGTTCAGTATTGGGTCCTCTACTGTTCCTTATCTTTATAAATGACATCACTAACTTAAAAATCGATGGAAAAATTTTTCTTTTTGCTGATGATACCAGTATCACTTGGAGCAACTCAACTATTGCATCTCTTCATGCAGCTATAACTTCTGATTTGCTTACGATAAAAACCTGGTCTGACTCTAATTTACTCTCTTTTAACGTGGATAAGACAGTAGCATTATCCTATAAAAGTGCTCTTCAACCCCTGCTTGTTAATAACAGCCAGATCTCTACCGTTGATTCTGTAAAATTTCTTGGTATTTTTTTAGACAGCAACCTCAAATGGTCCCTTCATATCGATGTGTTAAGTAAGAAACTCGCCTCAGCCTGCTATGCTATAAGATCTGTTTCGAAAGAACTCAATTTAGCATCTTCTAAACTAACATATTTTTCTTTGTTCGAGTCTCATCTTCGATATGGTCTTCCTTTTTGGGGTTCTAGTACAGCTGCCCAGTTAGATGTTATTTTCAAATTACAAAAAAGAGCAATAAGGTATCTGTTTGGCCTCAGAAGAACAACACATTGCAGAAGTTACTTCAAAGATCACGGCATTTTAACCCTTACATCTTTATATATTTTAGAAACTGTTTGCTTAATTCGTAAACACATGCATGTCTTTCCAGCAAGGCCTCGTCATGACTACTCCACCAGAAATTCAAATTTTGATGTCTATTTACCGATCCCGTCATCTGAGTTAGTAAAGAAATCTATATTATATTCCGCAAAAAAACTATACAACCATCTTCCTTTACAACTCAAATCTGCAACATCTTTCCCCAAGTTCCGTAAAATGACAAAAGCTCATCTATCTAAAAGACCATATTATTCAGTACAAGAGTTTCTGAATGACTAACTAAGAAATTACAGTAATGTACAAGTAACCAAACTTATCTATATTTGGGTGTCACATGCAGCAGCTTAAACTTATTAGTTCCTATGTCTATAAATAGTTTACTTTGTTGTATATTCACTTTGCAATTTCTATAAATTGTTGCAAATATATCGATTTTGTTTTCTTTTCTTTACTTTATTAACCCTTAAGTACTAACACACCGTCTATCAGACGGCATCGTTTGTTGAAAGTAGGATATTTCCCTTCCTACAAAAATTTGAAGGTCATCCGTTTATGACTTTTCAAGTTGGGTTGTTATTTACTAGTATTGAATTCGGGAATTTGCTGCAGGTTGTTATTCGAAAGATATTTAGACTCAAAGTGTGATTTCCGTCTAATAGACGGGGTGTTAGTGTTTGTGCCCAGTTCGTCATTAAACATAATGTGCCCCAGTTCGTCAAAAAGTTCAAATAAGGGGACAAAGACTATGAGGAAACTCTTTTGAAATTACTTGATGAGGTAGAAGATGACATAAGTGAAGTGGGATCAATTTGTGATGAAAATGTTGCCACTGACTACCATTGCTACACTGTACAAACTTTAGTGCCTGTCAGTTTTTTTCTGTTTTAATATTTTTTAAAATTTTATTTATTTTCATGTTTACTACTCTTTGTTTAACTCGATTATAAATTTTTATCAAGATTCTTTAATTTGTTTCATTTTTATCACACTTTTTTTCAGGAATAAAAAGTCACGCAAACAATCCTTCCATTCATGTTATAATGTTTTGTATTTTAATAAATACAGAAAAACTAGATCAATTACTATGTTTTTTAGATAAGTAATACTTTCAGTAAGTCATCAAAATATTTTTTTGCATTATAATATTTAACAAAAGAAAAATAACCAGTAAAATGTGAAACCCGTCTGTCAGGCGGTTAGTTAGTGTTTGCGCCATTGATTTAAGATGTTAGTACTTAAGGGTTAACTTATATTTTGTATTTATGTATATTTTTTTTTATATTGACGATTTATCAAATTTCAGAAAATTGTATTTGTTATTGTTAAATATTATTTATTTATTTTTTCTGACTTTAATTAAGCTTTGTCCATAAAATTTGTATTTTCAGTGACAATAAAGCATACTTCTATTCTATTCTATTCTATTCAGAGACTGGTTAACAGAAACACGATATATAGCCAAGAATACGGTCTAAAAATGAAAATCAAGAAGACAAAATGTATGAGAATATCTAAAACTCAAAAAAATAACAAGAATCTCCTCATAAATGCAACCATTGTCGAACGAGTATACCAATATGCATATCTTGGAACAATGATCAACTCCACAAATGATTACTTCCAAGAGATTAAAATTAGAATAGAAAAGGCTAGAGCCAGTGGCGGCTCGTGGCTTTAGGGACAGGGTCGGCAAGGTTTTGTCTCCTCAGATAGGTATGCCATCTAATTAAAAGGCTTCAATTTCATAGAAGATTTTTAGTTTTTGTTTTTTTTTTATTTTATTTTATTTTTTTTTTGTTTTTTTTGTAAACCTGTTTATAAATTAACTCTAGTCTATGTTGTTTCGAAGTAGCAAAATTTTTGGAGAGGTTTTAAAAGTTTTTTTCTATTGACATTTGAGACAAGTTTGACATTTTCTCTCTTGTTTCCTGGTATTTCGACAATGTTTTGACTCTTTTGAGACAAGAGAAATCCCGTTCATTTGAGGCAGAATTTTCCCACATTTGAGCACAATAATTTATTAAATTTGGGAACAGTTTGTTATAGCTAACGAATTGCAGTATATAAAATTAAACATATTTTGTAACTTATCCCACCTTCCGAAAATATTTAGATCAGCACATAAAACTGTTTCCCATTTTCCATTTTCTTATTTTATTTGATTAAAGAATGATGGATAATTTTTAATGAACTTGTCTAATAGATATTTTGAAAATTCTTTGGAAATAATAATTGAGTTATCCTTCCACTCAAAAAGGTCCGGAACATTGTTTAAATAATCAAAATGTCAAAAAATGAAGAAAAACTTTGATTTTTTTCTTCGTTTTTTGATTTTAACTTTCAAATTATTCACTTCTGAGAAAAGTTACACTGACATAAAAGTTGGGTACCTAATTAAATTTCCTTTAATATATAATTGGTTAAGAATTTTAAAAAGTGTCATCCTTGTTGCAAAACAGCAATAATTGCGAAAAAAACATAAAAAATAATTATTCGCATTTTACGTTTTTCAACCATTTATGCTACACTTACGACCTTCATATTTTAACCAGAAAACCTTTATGATATAATAAAACAATACAGTAAATTTCATTAAGATCAATTCAATACATTTTGCAAAATAAATTTTGCAATCCAGCTTTTGCAAAAAAAATTAATTTTTTCAAAATGTTGCAAAACTGACAGTAAAGCAGATAGCAAGTTGAATTTTTTTTACATATAGAAGAAAGGTACAGTATTCTTCTATACGTAAAAATAAATTCAACTTGCTGTCTGCTTTATTTTCAGTTCTGCAACATTTTGAAAAAATTAATTTTTTTGCGAAAGTTGGATTGCAAAATTTATCTTGCAAAATCTATTGAACCGATCTTAATGAAATTCACAGTATTGTTTTATTATATGATATAGTTTTTCTGGGTAAAATTAAGAAGGTCCTAAGTGTAGCATAAACGGTTGAAAAACGTAAAATGCGAATACTTGTTTTTTATGATTTTTTCGCAAGGGTGACAATTTTTAAAATTACGCAACAGGAAATTTAATTACGCAACTTTTATGTCAGTGCAAGTTTCTCAAAAATGAATACTTTTAAAGTTATAATAAAAAAATGAAGAAAAAATCGATTTTTTCCTTAATTTTTTGACATTTTGATTATTTAAACAATGTTCCGGACCTTTTTGAGTGGGAGGATAACTGAAATAATATTATTATGAGTCATTTTCAAGCAATTTCTGCAAACAAATATGAGTCACCTCTCATCGTCCAAATTAATGTTACTAATATTTTTACAGATGCGCCGTCTATAAGTACGTGTCTTGTTGCCGTTTGCAGATCACCGCTGCGCTCGGCAGATTGTTTTTCTGTCGTACTTGTCATTCAAATAAATACGGGGAATGTATAATTGGTTGCCAAATCGGCTAATATTCCATAGCGTCTTATTACAAGCAAATAGTCAATCTGGGTACGGCTTGCCGAAGCGAGCCTTCTTGAATTCACACAATCGCAGTCGGGTGTAGGCTGGCTAGGATCATTAATTTGAAAAGTCTCTTACTTCTTTCTTTTAAATTCTTTTAAAAACAATGAATAAAATTTATAGTCTGTATTATCTCACAGATATTTTTTTTATTTCACAGAAACGAATATCATAAACTCTGATTAACTTATATATTTAAAAAAATCTATAATGTGTAAATAAATGTGGGGTCGGCACTGCCGACCCTGCCGACCCTGACAAGCCGCCACTGGCTAGAGCGAATTTTAACAAAATGAGAAAAGTGCTCTGCACAAGATATCTAAAGTTAGAGCTAAGAGTAAGGTTGCCTAGGTGCCCTGTTTTACGGAATGTAAGCTTGGACCTTGAATGCGGCATCAATGCAAAAACTGGAATCATTCGAGTTGTGGGTATATAGAAGAATTCTGAAAATCTCATGGACACAATACGTCTCAAACGAAGAGGTTCTAAAAAAGATGAATAAAGAAATGGAAGTCTTAAATACAATCAAAACCAGAAAATGGGAATATCTCGGACATATTACACGTGGAGAGAGATACAACTTGCTCCAACTCATTAGGCAGGGAAAGATTCAAGGAAAAAGTAGCATAGGGAGACGCAGAATATCGTGGCTGCGCAACCTGAGATAATGGTACGGATGTACATCAAACGAACTTTTCAGAGCAGCCGTCTCGAAAGTCTCAATAGCTATGATAATTACCAACCTCCGTCCCGGAGATGGCACTTGAAGAAGAAGATTGGACAAGGTCCCAATTGACGTGTTCTCGGGTAAACTGAATTCGAGCTTGTTTCTGACGTGCGTTCAATTTGGGCCTTGTGTAAACTTGCCTGGGTGTCAAATTGACAGCCTTGAGTCTTCTCCTAACTATCCACTGAGTGACAGTGACATTCCGAACATTTCCAGCGACATCCTGGACATTCCTCAAGGATTTTTGAAGCCCAGCAACTGTCGCGTGCTGATTCCGCAAGGCACTCAGGACAATAAATCGATCATCCCTGTCTGGCTTACACATCGTCGACCCGAACCTGATCATCGACTATAGCAACAACCGGTCTCCTGGTATCAACAGTAAGCCCTTAAGACTGCACACTGCGTCATATGGAGGCGACGGGCGACAGTCCGCCGACTATAGCGCTCTCGTAATTATGCAATAATTACCTGGGCCGCCTGCATTGATGAAGTATCCATTTATAAAATACTCACTTACTGCACTTCGATGTGTACACACACGTCAACGTTTAAAAAGCGGCTGAGACGACCACCGGCAAATACATAGATGTTTAAATTGCGTAGAATATGCCCATTATAATGTTTGCTGCATTCACTACAGAAGTAGGTAACTTTTACAACACGTTGCCAATTTGCATCTTCTTCTTTCTGCTTCCTTCTTGTATGTGGGATTTAAAACCTGTTTCTTCTTCAATATTAGTCTCCTAACCTGTTTAAGTTATCGCCCTATCTTTTTCTTGGTCTGCCAATACTTATTCGTCCATTTGGTGACTTATTTCGTGCTATTCGTACTATCCTATCCTCTGCCATTTTACTAATGTGTTCGTTCCACTCCTGTTTCCGTTTTGTCACCCATCCATTTATGTCTTCTACATTGCACGATCTTCTTATGTTTTCGTTTCTCTCCCTATCCAACAGACTTTTCCCTGATATTCGTCGGATTATTTTCATTTCTGTTGTTTCTAGTAGTCGTCTCGTTTTAGATGTGTCAGGTCTTGTCTTCGCCGTGTATGTCAATATAGGTCTAATTGCTGCTTTTGTGTCTTATCCTAGGTGTTTGTTCTTCCAGATTGTGTCATTAAGAGATCCCACTGCTTTACTTGCTTTTAAGCTTTGTTGTTATACTTTCTCTTCAACATCTCCGTAACTAGTTATATCTATTCCCAGGTATCTAAACCTTTTTTCCTGCTTTATTATTTTCCCATCAATTTCGATTTTACGTCGTAGTGGGTAATTAGATGTCATACATTTGGTTTTTTCTGCTGAAATTATCATATTGTATTTCTTGGCTGTTGTATTGAAGATGTGTGTTAATCTTTGGAGATCGTCTTCTGTCTCGGCGATTAATGCGGCGTCGTCTGCATAACATAATATTTGGATTTCTTTGTTCCCCATTGTATAACCATGACCTTTACGTAGGTACTGCTTCTATTATTTCGTCCATTATTATATTAAAGAGCAGTGGGCTTAACCTTGTCTGACTCCGCTTTGTACTGGTATGTTAGTTTTCCATTTATCTTTGCCTGTATTCGATTATCAAAGTAGATGTTTTCGATGGTTTGTATAATATTGATTGGTATGTTTCTTCTATACAGTAAATGTAAGACGTCTTCGACTTGGATGCGATCGAAAGTCTTTGTTAGGTCTATAAAGCATAGATATGCTGGTTTATTGTACTCAATGGCCATTTCTGTGATTTGTCTCAGTACAAATACGGCGTCTACGCAGGATCTTCCGGATATGAAGCCTTGTTGTTCATCTGATAAAGTTGTTAGTTTATTGATTTTGTTGGTTAGGACTTTTGTGGTTAGTTAAAATGCGGTGTTCAGTAGATTTATATCTCTATAATTGTTGGGGTCTTCTTTGTCTGCTTTCTCGAACATTGGTATCATTATGCTGTTTCTCCATGCGTCTGGTATCTTGCAGTGCAATATTAGTTTTTGTATTTGTCATCTCTCGGGTTATACTGTCTCCTCCGTATTTTAGAAGCTCGTTAGTTATTCCGTCTGGTCCTGGTGACTTTCTATTTTTGAGTGAATTTATGGCTATCTATACTTCCTGAAAACTGATTTCTATTTCGTGTCTTAATTCAGGTAGGTTATTGTTTTGATTATGGACACGACGGCATAAAATGGTTGACAAATATATTTAACAAAATATATATGACACAGGCATAATTCCCAAAAAAATGGCTAGAATCAACTTTTATAAATCTTCCAAAAGAACACAATGCAAGAAAGTGCGAAGACTATAGAATTATAAGCCTTATGAGCCATTTACTTAAAACATTTCTAAAGGTCATTCACAAACGAATACATATATACAAAGTGCGAGGAACAACTAACAAGAACACAATTCGGATTTCGTGATGCTCTGGGAACACGGGAGGCCCTTTTTGCTGTGCAAGTGCTATTTCAGAGATGCAGGGATGTAAATTGTGATATATTCGTATGCTTTATAGATTACCAGAAAGCATTTGACAGAGTAAAACATGACAAATTATTAACTCTAATGCAAGAAATTGGAATTGACAACAAAGATCTAAGAATTATCAGAAACATTTATTACAATCAAACGGCAAAAATCAAAATAGAAGACCAGTTAACTTATAAAACTGCAATAGAACGAGGAGTACGACAGGGCTGTATTTTATCTCCACTACTATTCAATATTTACTTTGAATGGATATTTAAGGAAGCTTTAGACCAGCGATACTCAACCTTTTTCTTTCCTGGGCCACATAGTAGCTATTGCCACAGCTTGCGGGCCGCAATCAAGATGTAGTAGTATACAGGGTGTTTCATTGGGAAACGGAAATACTTTAATGGTGAATAGAGGTAAATGAGGCGGTTCTAGACATACTAAATTTATTGCTCCACCGACTTTATAACGAGTTACAGGGTGTTTTATCGATTTTGCCCATTTCTTTCTGGACCCATAACTTTAAAACCACCTTGTATATTTTTTTGATATTTGATACACATATGTCACATTTAGAACCCAAACCACCCAACTACTAATCACAAGAAAAATCCAGGTAGAGATTAAACAAAATTATAAATCCTTTGTGACCTTGAAACAACATCCTGTATATTGAAATTTTCAAAACCCGTTTGCACATTTGAAAAGAGCTTTAATGGAGCTTCCATTTTTTGCGCAGACAATTCAATGACTTTAATTTTGAAATTATGCCGAAATTTTTAAGAACTCGGAACTTTTAAAACAAAAATTTCGATATAATTTCAAAATTAATGTCATTAAATTATCTGAGCAAAAAATTGAAGCTAACAATTAAATTTAGTTTTTTGTGCTCTTTTTTAATGTCCAGACGAATTTTGAAAATTTTAATATACATGGTGTTGTTTCAAGGTCACAATTATTTTAATCACTGCTTTAGACGGTTGTGCGAAGGGAGTATTAATAAATGGTGAATGGTTGAATAACATTAGATATGCAGATGACACCGTAGTTTTTGCCGATAATCTGAAAGATTTACAGATATTAACAAATCGTATAACAGAAGTCAGCAACAGATATGGACTAGCTCTTAACATAAAGAAGACCAAATTTATGACAATTAGTAAAAAAACAATATTAAACGCTCAACTTACAGTCAACCAACAGAATATCGAAAGAGTTGAGCAATATACATATCTGGGTACAAATTTAAATAGCCAATGGGACCACTCGACAGAAATTAAACAGCGAATAATAAAAGCGAAAGCAGCATACGTTAAAATGAGACACATTTTCAACAGTCGAGACATATCATTAAAAACAAAATAGCGTCTGTTGAAAAGCTACATATTCACAGTTCTGCTCTACGGAATGGAAGCGTGGACACTAACTGTTGCATCTATGAATCGGCTCGAAGCTTTTGAAATGTGGTGTTATAGGCGCATCTTACGTATATCCTGGGTTGACCGAATTACTAATGTGGAAGTCCTGCGTAGAATGGGGAAAGAGTGTGAAATTCTCATAACCATCAAAACAAAAAAATTAGAATATCTAGGACATGTAATGAGAAATCAAGAACGTTACGGCCTTCTCCAACTGATTCTCCAAGGGAAGGTAAATGGTAAAAGAGGACCGGGAAGAAGACGCATTTCCTGGCTTCAAAATTTACGAAAGTGGTATAACACCACTACCACTGAATTGTTCCGCGCTGCGGTAAACAAAGTCAAGATAGCCATGATGATCGTCAACATCCGGAACGGATAGGCACTTTAAGAAGAAGATTGTTTTGATTATTATTTTCCTTTCCTTTAAACAGTTCCGTCAAGTATCTTTCCCATTAGTTTGTTGGTATGTTATTGTATTCCTTCAATTCTGCCATTTCTTTCCGTTGGTTTCTTATGAATCTCCATATTTGTTTTTGGTTCCGTAGAAGTCGCTTTCCATCCTTTTTGTAAACTATTCCCAGTGTTCATTTTTTGTTCTTCTTACCAATTGCTTTGTTTCATTTCGTATTCTTCTATAGGTATCTCTGGATTCTGAAGTGTTTGATGTTTTATACTTCATGTAGGCCTCTCGCTTCTCTTTACATTTCTCTTTTATTTCTTTTCTGAACCATCGTGTATTGTTGTTGTTTCTTGTGTTCAGTATGACTTTGCGTTTTCCTAGAGCATCTGTTGCTGCCTCTTCAATGTTGTTTTTAATTTTCTCCCAGCTCGCGTTTATATCTTCGATGTCGTCCATTTGTTTCAGCTGTATCTTCTGTGCTAGCCCCCTTGTTCATTTCTCTTGTAGAATCGTTCCACAGTGATTCTACATTGAATTTTTCCTCGGTGATTTGCTGTAGAAAATGTTTTGGTGTTAGTTTCATTCTTATTTTTGCTAGGACTAGTTTGTGTTCACTCCCTGCGTCTGCTGAGTTTAAAGTTCGAATATCTAGAATCTGCTTTGGGTTAATTTTTCTATTAGTGACTAGTAGATTTGTGCCCCTGGAGTTTTCAAACGTATATTTATACTGAAGCTTATGGTCGAAAAATGTATTATTGATTCTCAGTTCGTTAAAAGAACAGAGATTAGCCATGAGTTCTCCATTTGCGTTGACATGATTTTCATTGAATCTTTGTTTTACTCCTGGAACTATTTCATTTGTGATTCGTGCATTAAAATCATCCATAAGAATTAAGTGTTCTTCCTGAGGTATGCCATCCAGGATGGTTTGCAACTGTTCGTAGAATGCCTCTCGTTCCTCCTCAGGTTTGCAGTCATCGGGGCTATAGATAGAGATGACATTTATTTTTGGTAGTCCATTGTGATATTCATATGTATTATTCTTTCGGAGATGTAACGGTAGTTACTTATGTTGTCTTTACATTTTTATGGACAAGTATACCTACGCCTGCTCGTGCTCGTTCTTCTTTCTTCACTCCACTTTATGCTAAAATATAGTGGTTATAGTGCCAATTTGCATAAATCAATTATTTTTAGGAGCTGTATAATAGACAATATTTGTTTGCGTCAGTTGTTTTAATTCCAAGAAGAAAACATGACATTGCTAAGCATACTACAATACATCCATTGATTCGATTTTTTTGTCGCAGGTATATAATTTTAGTGAATATATTGTAATATTGCGTTGCGTTAGTTTGTTTTTTATTTAGTTGTTTACAAACTAAACTAGTTTTAATATTACAAACATTAAATGATAAAATTTTTCCATCGATTTTCAGATTGGTTGATCTACGTCCTCATTGTCGGACTGGCCGGATTCCTCTTGTTCGTCGCTTTGGTAATTCTTTGCGTCTACAAGGGCAGACGAAAAAGCAGCATAGACTTGTCTCATTGCCAGTACCAAACCGTGAGCAATCATAACAACAACAACACGATCAGAAAAACTGATCAACTCCTCTGAAGGGTAACTTCTGAATAAACTTGTGATATATATAATACATGTATTAGTGAAAAAACGAAAGTAGGGTGATAACGGGACTATTTTATTTTCAATCAGATGAAAAGTTTTGGTGAGAAATGTATACCCGCGGGAGAATATTCTTTCGCATACATTGTTAAAGGCTTTTTTTAAGTAAAGGTTACTTTTATTTTCAGAATGCAATATATTATGTTTTTGACGCAATATCCAGTAAAATATATAGCATATTTTTACATTAAAAACTGTTCATTTGATTCGAAACACACTAAAACCATTTCTTCAATATATATTGACTGACGAAAGTAGGGTGATAACGGGACTATTTTATTTTCAATCAGATGAAAAGTTTTGGTGAGAAATGTATACCCGCGGGAGAATATTCTTTCGCATACATTGTTAAAGGCTTTTTTTAAGTAAAAGTTACTTTTATTTTCAGAATGCAATATATTATGTTTTTGACGCAATATCCAGTAAAATATATAGCATATTTTTACATTAAAAACTGTTCATTTGATTCGAAACACACTAAAACCATTTCTTCAATATATATTGACTGGTACATAAGTAAATTCCAGGATTGTTAGTGGTTAATACAAACAGACAGGAGTACATCATCATCATCATCATCATCAATGGCTTTACGACTATTCGTGAGTCTTTACCGCGTTTACTATTGCTTTCCATGTTTGTCGGTCCTGTGCCACTAATTCCCATTGTCTCACTCCCATTTTCTCCAGATTTTCTTTGACTGCATCTTTCCACCTTTTTCTAGGCCGTCCCACAGATCTTCTTCCATCTGGTCGTTGCCAAAACACATTGTTTATAAGGTGATTGTCGTTACTGCGTATCAAATGAGGTCCATCTGAGTCTATTGGCCTTTACGTTTCTGACTATATTTTCCTTTCCGAATAGAGACTCTTAACTCGTTATTGTATCTGCGCCTCCATTCGTTTGTCACGCTCTGTCTCTGCAAGGGCATTATATCATTCGAAGGATTTTACGTTCCCACAGTAGCAATTTATTTACTTCTCTTTTTGTTAGCGTCCATGTTTCGCTTCCATATGCGACTGCTGGTCGTATTACGGTCTTATATATCTAGATTTTTGCAGCTTGTGAAAGAAGTTTTGACTTCATTAGATGTTGCATTTCAAAAAAGATTTGTTTTCTGCCATTATTCGCGTTTTACCTTCTTGCTCTATTTTGTTGTCATTTGTGATTGTTGCTCCTAGATATTTAAATTCTTTAACCACTTCTAAGTTATGATCGTTTATAACAATAGACGGAGAGGCAGCGCTGAAAAATCTATTTGAATTTACTAAAGCTAGATTTTTCACAGTTGATTACTGTGAGTGTGTAGAGAAACATACTGCGGTCGGTCAAGCGAAACGTAGAACAGGGGTTACTGAGAGGGTATTTGCTTTCCTACAAAGGTAATTATTTCCATTTACTAAGGCTGAAAATCAGGACACACATTCTAAATTAAATATAAATAAAAGTTATTATAGTCGGTCAGCTGTATGACGGGACAGAGCCGGTCGGTCGGCCCCAATAGTCGATTGAGGAAATGAAGCATTTTGGCTCGCAATTTTTTCCTCCAGCATGGATTTACTTGCAATTTTCACAGAAGGTAGGGAATACTCTAAGGATCATTTTTTATATCATGCCGCTATCATACGCTAAAATCTTGGGAGTGGTTGCCCCCCATCACGGGGGTGGGAATTTTTTATTACATTTTAACTATGTATTTCGATGGAAAAAGTGATTCTAAGAAAAAAATGTTTTTAAATTTTCTTCGTAAAACTAATATTTTTCGAGTTATTCGCGCTTGAAAATAACAGTTTTTCGACGAAAAAATCGACTTTTTTAGAGAGTTTTTTGAGAATACCTCGAAAAATATGCATTTAATCAAAAAAACTGTAGATGTCAAAATTGTATCTGTTAGTAATACAAACCAAATTATTTTCCAATAATATCTTTAAGACCAATATAAACCGAGATACGGCATGTTAAAGGTTAGCTTTTTTGGTCTAATGCATAATTTGAAATATTCAAAGCCAAATAATGGGAAAATTTGCATTTTTCGAGGAAAACTTAGATAATATTTTTTCAAATATACAATTAGACCTTTTAAAAAGTAATAATAAAAAGTTTCTTGCATGAAAATTAAGCGACTTCATTCAAAAAAATGTCGGTACCTGCTTTTCTCTACGAAAAAATCAGTGAAAACAACCCCCTAACTACCTTCCTAATTCAAAATTGGTCTTCACCTTTCTGTAGTTCCTTTTATATTTATATTATCAATACACTCATGGAGTTTGACCTATTTAAAATGCCTAATTTTGGAAAAATATTATATCTCACTGTGTACTGATTTTCAGCCTTAGTAAATGGATTTAATTACCTTCGTAGGAAAGCAACTTTGATACCCTCTCAGTAATGAGACCCCTCAAAAATGATTTTGTAGGATTTTTAAAGAGCTATAAGACTGTGTAAATTAAACTCCTAAGATGCCTTAGATTTTAATTGGGGCGGGTTTAAAGGGCTCGAATAAGGGGTGTTTGCTGGTAAATAGAAGTTTTAAACAGCTATATCTGGCTAACTATTCACTGTAATGAAAACCTATGCACAGAGTAAATTTAGTCATTAAAAAAGCTACAATTTAGTGGTATATAATTTTTTTCATATCTTCAGTATTTTAGGAGATATTTTGAAGTAAACGGTAAAAAATACCAAATTGCAAAAAATCAATTTTTCTTTAAACTCCAATTTTTCCAAAATTAGGCTTTTTAAATAGGTCAAACTCCTTGAGTGTATTGATAATATAAATATAAAAGGAACTACAGAAAGGTGATAACCAATTTTGAATTAGGAAGGTAGTTAGGGTGTTGTTTTCACTGATTTTTTCATAGAGAAAAGCAGGTACTGACATTTTTTTGTAAGTCGCTTAATTTTCATGCCAGAAACTTTTTATTATTATTTTTTGAAAGGTCCAATTATATGCTTGAAAAAAGATTAGTTAAGTTTTCCTCGAAAAATGCAAATTTTTCCCATTATTTGGCTTTGAATATTTCAAATTGTGCATTTGACGAAAAAAGCTAACCTTTAACATGCCGTATCTCGGTTTGTATTGGTCTTAAAGATATTATAGGAAAAGAATTTGATTTGTGTTACTAAAAGATACAATTTCGATATTTACAGTTTTTTTGATTAAATGCATATTTTTCGAGGTATTCTCATAAAACCCTCTAAAAAAGTCGATTTTTTCGTCGAAAAACTGTTATTTTCAAGCGCGAATAACTCGAAAAATATTAGTTTTACGAAGAAAATCTAAAAAAACATTTTTTTCTTAGAATAACTTTTTCCATCGAAATACATGGTTAAAATGTAATAAAAAATTACCACCCCCGAGATGGGGTGGTAACCATCCCAAGGTTTTAGCGTATGATAGCGGCATAATATATAAAATGATTCTTGGACTATTCTCTACCTTCTGTGAAAATTTCAAGTAAATCCATGCTGGACGAAAAAATTGCGAGCCAAAATACTTTATTTCCTCAATCGACTATTGGGGCCGACCGACCGGCTCTGTCCCCTCATACAGCTGACCGACTATAATAACTTTTATTTATATTTAATTTAGAATGTGTGTACTGTTCAGCCTTAGTAAATGGAAATAATTACCTTCGTAGGAAAGCAACTTTGATACCCTCTCAGTAACCCCTGTTCTACGTTTCGCTTGACCGACCGCAGTATGTTTCTCTACACACTCACAGTAATCAGCTGTGAAAAATCTAGCTTTAGTAAATTCAAAGAGATTTTCAAACGCTGCCTCTTGGTCTACAATGTTTGGCCTTATTCGCCGTCGTTCTTACTTTGATACGACCATGGATTTTGTTTTGTTTTCATTTATTTTTAGACAGATGTTTTAGATGAACCAACCAATCATTTAATAACCAACTCGAGAGTAGATGATACAAGTCTTATGCAACATTTTAGCTGGTCTAAACGTTTCCGTTGAATGGCCACTAACACTCCTGGTTCTTATTGTAAGAGGATCTAAATGTATTATTTTTAATAAGGAATGTTAAAAATGAAATTGTATTTTTTTAAAGGACTATATTTGTTAATTTGTTATTGATTAGTTCAAAACACTAACAATCTATGTACATTTGTAAATTTGTGGAATGGTTTATTTTTTTACGATGATGTTTACTTGGATTTTGGTAGTTGGATAGGAAGCGTTCGAGTGGAGGTGGCATTAGTTGCAAGAATTTTTTGAAAGAGTGTAACAATATATCTGCTTTTGATTTATACACAAAATTTTATTTCTGTACACTATGTTTTCGTACATTTTACATAAAATGAGATCATTTTGGTGTAATTTATCTCATTCCTTTTTACCACGAATGTCAAAGCATAATTTTGGCCCAATCTTTAGAGCTCATTGTTAGACTTGAAGCTCTCTAAAACGTTACTTGCAACTAAATTCTACCATCCAAATATTTACTAACTTTGTTCTATTACGTTTTTTAAACTATGACTCGGTTCGCAGGGTATTGAAGATAATATATTGAATGAGGAAGAACTTAAAGTAGGATGTAAAGTTTTACCGAAGCATTGTATAAGTTTTATACGTACTTTTGTTGAAATTTTGAAAATGCTTGTTTTTATCGCGAAGATGATAGTTAAACATATGCAAAATAAGGTGATTTCTACAACAGTATGTCAATGAACATTATGAGCATGTGCTTATAGAAAGAGGTTGAAGTAGAAAATAGTACATATACTTTGAATTTGTTTTTGATATAATAACAAGAAGAGTCATGTTGTGGTTAGCCAATATCTTGCTTTTTAACTTTTTATTTTTAGGGCTCTGTATATTCTTGGCTAAGATCAAGATAATAGTATCACCGAGACGTGAGCCCCTATCTCCCAGCGTACTACTGGTCCATATCGCGAGTTTTAAAGTGAGCTCCGTTGGTCGTGTGGGTAAGAAAATTCAGGAGCGACCTCTACTGGTAAAAGCCGAAAACAGAGGAATGTGTACCTAAGCGGTACCAAAGCCAAAAATAATAGCAAACAATTGAATTTTGAACATATTTGGGTAAACATATGCCCTGTAACACCTATTTGGCTTAGTGATGATAAGCCCCGTATATAAACTTGTCATATATTTCCATAACTTTCTTCTTCTTTAGGTGCCGTGTCGAATTCAGTCGTTGGCCGTCATCATATTTACAATTTCCTGAAACCAATCTCTATCGGCTGCTGCGTGAAATAAATCTTCTACTGTCGAACAACACCATTATCTGGATAATATTACGCAGACATGAAAGATTCTTTCGACCAATCCATCTCTTTCCCTCCACTTTCCTTTAGTGCAGTCACTGAAGGTTTTCACCTCCGATTTCGTTGAACCTTCATCAATTTTCATGAAAATTGGTGAGTAGTTAGATGATACCTCAAGGAACAAAGGTGACATGATGCCAATTTGCGCTTTTACCCTGGGGGTGGATGACACCCCATCTCGGGGTGAAAATTATTATATTAAACATAATACCACAAGTCGATAGAAGGACAAATTCTAAGCAAAATTTGATATATAAAGTTATTAACATACGTTGGCATCCATCCCCAGGGTAAAAGCGCAAGTTGGCACCATGTCACCTTTGTTATTTGAGGTATTCTCTAACAACTCACCAATTTTCATGCAAATCGATGGAGGTTCAACGAAATCTGGGGTAATAGCTCATATCCACCATCAGTAGGGGAAAGGCGGGCAAAACGGGGTAGCTGCCTAAAACGGGGTACCCCCTTTTTTTTCAATATCACTCGCTCCATCTATACGACGTTAATGAAATTATATTATAGACGCCTGTTTACGCCTTCTGTCATAAAGCAGATATAATTAACTGTTAGTCGATTGTTGTGAAGAGTACATGTGCGTTTTTAGTTAACCAAGTTATAATATCGGCCGAAAAATAATCCATCGTTAGTATTACTAAAACAATTTTTTATTTAATATCATTAATTCCAACTAACAGTGAATGTGTTCTAGAGTATTCGTTTGTCATTATGTTAAAAAATAAAAACTTGTGTAATAATTTAAACAGGTCATAATCTCAAAATCTGCTCTTTGGGCAAAATGGGGTACCAATAGGTAGGGTAAAATGGGGTATCCTTTTTACCATACCTATTGGTAGTCTTTATCCTTTTACCATACCAAGTAAGATAGCCGATGATCAAACCAAATCACAGACGAGTAAGAAATCGCAATTGAATAAAACTAAAAAAGTAGAGTCAGATTCAGAAGGCGAAGATAGTGACACTGACTGGTGCTGCGGAAACTTTTATTCAAGTTCCACAGAGGGATGGATAAGCTGATCCAGTTGCCTTAAATGGGCTAAGAAAAATTCATGTGCAGGTGTAGAAGATGAGGATGATGAAGTAGTACTTGTATGCGAATTTTGTCAATAGGCTTTTATTGGTTTCAATTTGGTACCCCATTTTACCCTATACAACGGGCATAATGGGGCAATTTACATTAGTTTCTGTATTTTCATATAATAAAAAAAACTTTGACTTCTTTTAAATTTAAATTTTATTAATAAATAGTTACTACTATAACAATGATATTTGTCTTATTTTAAGACCTTAAAAGTTACAGATTTTTTTTAAATCCCAATTTAAACCTTAAGTACCCCATTTTGCCCGCCCTTCCCCTAATTCTATTATAAGGCGAAGTAGATGGTATTTAGGTTCTCTAATACGACATGGTCGAAATATTTTGTTGTTCTCCTCTTTATGAAGTTTATGAGCAGAAAATGTATAAACATTTTCAATTTCTTTGCAACACGAAAATGCAGCAGCTGCATAATGCTCTGGTTAAATCGGTGAGTGCAGGAAGAGTCTATACCGGTTTCGGAGGTCTTTTCCCCTCATCAGTAGTCCCATATCCTCTTCTCTCCGACTTTTCCAGGCATCACACTTTGGGCCTTTCCGAATTGCAAAGAAAGAAATGTCACGGATGAACTAGAGCCATCTACCGAAAAACAAAGTGAGTTATCAATCGAAGTAGCACAGAAAACGACAATAAATATCGTTCCCATACCACCAGATTGACAACAGGTGGAATACTTTCTTTGGTTCCCAGATAGCACATGACATCCCGAGGACGTCCGTTTCAGGTCCCAATTAAGTCCGAATGTACGGAGACTTCAATCGGACGTTCCCAGGAATTACAAATCCAAACGTCCCCAGGAAGTACGATTACGGACGTCCCCAGGACGTCTATTTCAGGTCCCGCTAAGTCAGAATGTAATGGGACCTTAATCGGACGTCCCCAGGAAGTACGATTACGGACGTCCCTAGGAATTACGAATCCAGACCAGTTCAGGAATGGATCTAATAACCTTCAGTTATTTGCCATTTGCAGTGTTGCCATACTTTAATTGTTTGATTCTTGTATAATTCCAATCAATGGTATAATATACAAGAATAGTAAGATTAATATATAGAGATAGATTTGTAATCTAAACAAAACTTATACAGTTTATCTTCATTTATCAGTTGATCTTCCTTTTTATAACAGTGTTGGTTAACTTTGAATATAATCTATACTGAATAATTTAAATTTCAATTATTGTCTTAATAGTAAACATTAATAAAAAGAATTTAAATTATCTTTTGATTTAAAAACATTTATACAGTTGATCTTTATTTATCTTTTTTTGTAACAATTTTAATGAACTTTGATTTAAAATGCCTCTTTTGAGTTTTCTCTATCCAGTATTTACACTGATATTGTACTATTTACTTTTCCAAACTTTATTTTTTTGGTGCTTCAAAACTATTGAAGCAGCTATTTTTAAATGTAACTTTATGTGACGTGGTTATGTTTGTGAAAAAATTGAGGATACGGCAACGGTGTCATATTATGTCAAGCTAGAACCCTGCCTGGCCAATCATAAGATAGGGATTAGATTAACCGTTATAGAAGGAATGAAGGAAATGTTAGGTTCTATTCATTCTACAAAAGATTAACAACTTTCTAATGCAAACAGAGACAGAGGAACAATTTGTACGGCTAGATACAATACTTCAGCAAAAACCCGATTTTAATCATGGCATAAGTGTTTTTATATAAGGTAGGAACTTAGGTATATTCTTTTATCTACGATTGTAGGTAAAAGAATTATCAAAATTTGGAGGAGAAGGAACATAAAAAGACGTCTTATTTTTTGTTAAATTTTAATAAAAAATTGTTTGATATATAGGTAATAGGTATCCGTTTTTTCATTTTAAATGCAGATTTCATCTTTAAAAATTATGAGTAAATTTATATAAAATAATTTTAGACTTTTTTAACATTGTTTAATAGTAATTAAACGCCATGTTTAAAATTTCTGAAAACATTTTACATAATGCCCTAAAAAGGTTTGGTCGAAGGTTCCAAGGAGGTTTTGAACGACCGTCCCAAGGAGGTTTTAGTCGGACGTCCCCAGGAGAGTTCGGTCGGACGTCCTGGGCACGGATGATTTTGTAACATCGGACGTTCTCGGTACGTATCGAGGATTTCCCAGGACCTGAAACGTAAGTCCTCAGGAGGTACGAATGTCCCAGTGGTACATTCCGGGTACGTCCCAGGGATGTACTTGTGCTGTTTGGGTTAAGATGAGAGAATTTTAAATAATTCACAACTCATCTGCTCAGCGTGGTAAAAGTTCCAACAAAAAAGATCCCTTAATGTTGGAACTTTTACCACGCTGAGCAGATGAGTTGTGAATTATTTAAAATTCTCTCATCTTAATTTCCTCGGCATCCTGTATGATTTATAAATTTTGAAAATCTCAGGAGGTGTAACCAAAGAAAGTATTCCACCTGTTGTCAATCTGGTGGTATGGGAACGATATTTAATGTCGTTTTCTGTGCTACTTCGATTGATAACTTACTTTGTTTACGAGCAGAATTCATCATTTTAAGATCATCTTCATTGGCAGTATGAGAAACCCATAATATTTTTAGGATCCGTCGATAGTACCACAATTCGAATGCTTCTAATTTGTTAAGTATTGTGGTTTTCAATGTTTATGTCTCACAACCATATAATGAGAAAGCCATGTACATGGCATTTCAGGACCTTCTTGCGAATATGCACCGACAGGTTTCTGTTATATACAATTGATATCCAGATCATAAAATCCTTACGTGATATTTCTATCCTGGTTATTATTTCCTCATCAGAGTCACAATTTACATTTAACCAGCTGGTATTTAAAATGTTTTACACGTTCTATCTTCCCTCCATTAAGATAAAGCAGACACTGAAATATATTAATCTTTCGTACTGCCATCCACTTCTGGAGATGTCTGGAGATTAGATTTACTAACGTCTGGAGATCTTGTAAATTTTATGCAAGAACGGCTGTATCATCAGCGTATCTGATATTTAGGCCAATCAAGTTAGGTTTTTACTAGACATAACGGAAAAGACGAGGTTTGACAGTTGAAATGTGTAGTATGAGATATTACAAAAAGACTACCATCTTTGGATTCATCAATTTTTTAGTGGAACATTTTTTAAATAAACAATCAAAACGTCAAACTTAGTTTTTTACTCATAACTTAAAAACTTGTTTATTTAGAAATTTGATGTCCACAGGTGTCTCAGAAAAAAAAAAGATACATCGAATGAGATATGCTAAATAAAAATCAGTTAATAAACAAAAAAGTTATTGCAAAACGGATGACAAAATCACTGTTTTTGAATATAGTTAATAACAATTTTATTGTTTGTTAAAATACGTTTTAATATACCCAAAATTGAGGGCACTATGGTGTTTGAATGGTGTGCAAAAAATGGTTCGGATCTGTTAAATAGTTTTCGTAAAATTTAATTTGTTTATAAATTTTTTTGAAAAACGAGCTAATTTCTGAGGCTGGTCCAGTTAATATGGCTGAATGTATCTCAATAATCCGGGGCTCATTTCCTTTGTTAAGATGTATACTAACAGCTCATGAAAAAAAAAGTAAAAAAAAATTACATATACGTACACAAAATTATTTGTTAATAAATAGCAGTTTTTAAGCTTATAAACAATTACAATAATTTCGTAGAAATTAGATCAAATTAAATGGCAATAAAAAATACGGAAAGCTGGTTAAAATACACAACTTTCAAAAAAAAATTTTGGGTCCTACGACCCTTGGGGTCTGAGATAGCCCCTTTTTTTTTTGAAAAAATCACTGTTACGTTAATTAACAACACTAAAAGCTGAAATTAACCAATGTTTAATAAGAAAAGTCAAAGTTTTTAACAAAGTTTTTAGTAAGAAAAAATGTTAAAAATTGTTTAAATAGGAGTGTTATAAACACAGAGTATTTTGCGTTCCGACTAAAGTAAAAAATAGCGGGCGTAGTCGACTGACTGAATAGTGGGCGCGGTTGGCGACCAGCATGCGGCAGCAACTATTAAAATTACGTTATCCCGACCACAAAAATCCACTTTAAGGTGAATGACAAATTTTCGTCATTCCTTATGTTTTCGAGGTCTCTGAATCCGAATATGGAGTTAATTTTTTTCTAGAATTAGTGGAAGATGTTCAAAAATCAAATTTTACTCAAAAATGCGAAAAATTAATTTTGATGATTTTTAAATTTTAACTCACTGTATTTTTGGTCGCTGTAAATATTTCCTTTTGAAAATTTTACTGTGTTATCTTTGAAGCATTTAGATAACAATGAGATTTGTCCAAAATGACTCAACACGTTAAAAGAGAAGTTGTTAATTTTTAAACATTTTGTCGTCAGATTTCGTTAGTTTCATGTTTACTTAAAAAAGTTGAGTGACAAACTTTTTAGTTTATAATTTTAATTAACACAGAAATAAAATGTAACTTATGAAGAAGTTTTCCAAAAAAATTTAATTTAAAATATGCAATAGGAAAAATGTTATGTGACTTTATAGACGAGCGGCACACCCCAAAAAAGCTTATTTCTCGAGATACTGATACTAATTTTGGTCATACTTTATATTTTTGATGGTGCTCAAAACTAAAATTAGGGTTGTTTTGAATTTTACGTGGGGGAACATTATCAAAATCGCAACTTTACCCTAAAAATAAAAAAAAAATCACGTTTTTCGAGTTTAATTTGCTACAACTCTGTTCCATTGTAATATTTTTTTCTGATATTTTTATAGTATATATTTCTCACCTTTCTGAAGAAAATGGGACCTGCTTCAATATTTCTGTCTTGCCATAAAGAAAGTTATAAATTGTTTGAAGTAAAAGGTGCAGATTCTTGAATTGCAAAGTTTAATCGCAAAAGTTGAGTAACAAAATTTGAAATTTAGCTGTTTAATTAATTTTAAGTTAAAATCTAGAGTACAGAGAACAAAATGTTTTATAGAAAAAAAGTGGTGTAACTTTTAATTTTAAGAAAAACGTGATTTCATTTTTTTTTATTTTGTAGGGTAAAATTGAGATTTTGACAATGTTTCCCCATCTAAAATTCAAAATAAAACTCATTTTCGTTTTCAGCACCATAAAAAGTATAAAGTAAGACCAAAATTAGCCATTCACCACACCGTGGTTGATATCTCGAGAAATGAGCGTTTTTTTTGGGGGGAGTACCACGTACCACTCGTCTATAAGGTCGCGTAACTTTTTTTCTGTTGCATGTTTTGACTTTGTGGCCTTTTTATTGTTATTTTTTAAATTTATTTATTTAAAATATAATTTTACTAAATAAATGTGCAACATAATAATATTCATAAAATTCAAGTTTCTACCAAAATATATAAATATAATATTAAGCTTCAAATCCGGTAAACTGTCAATGTTAAAAATGGGCTGCAACGGTCTAGCGCTAGCGAATGCTAGTCCGCGAATTTATTCTCATTCGGCTGCGCCTATCATTTTTTTTTTACTTTAGTCGGAACGCAAAATACTCTTTCTTTATAACAATACTGTTTAAACAATTTTTAACATTTTTTCTTGCAAAAAACTTTGTTAAAATCTTTGACTTTTCTTATAAAAGATTGGTTAATTTCAGATCTTAGTGTTGTTAATTAACGTAACAGTGATTTTTTCAAAAAAAGGGGCTATCTCAGACCCCAAGGGTCGTAGGACCTAAAAATTTTTTTTAGAAGTTGTGTATTTTAACCAGCTTTCAGTATTTTTTATTGCCATTTAATTTGATCTAATTTCTACGAAATTATTGTAATTGTTTATAAGCTTAAAAACTGCTATTTATTAACAAATAATTTTGTGTACGTACATGTAATTTTTTTTACTTTTTTTTTTTCATTGGGTATTAGTATACATCTTAACGAAGGAAATGAGTCCCTGATTATTGAGATACATTCAGCCATATTAACTGGACCAGCCTCAGAACTTAGCTCGTTTTTCAAAAAATTTTATAAACAAATTAAATTTTGCAAAAACTATTTAACAGATCTGGACCATTTTTTGCACACCATTCAAACACCATACTGGCCTGAAGTTTAGGTATATTTAAACATATTTTAATAAACAATAAGATTGTTATTAACAATATTCAAAAACAGTGGTTTTGTCGTCCATTTTGCAATAACTTTTTTGTTTATTAACCGATTTTAATTTGGTGTATCTCATTCGATGTATCTTTTTTTTCTGAAAAAGTTACCTGTGGACGTCGAATTTCTAAATAAACAAGATTTTAAGTTATGAGCAAAAAACTAAGTTTGACGTTTTGATTGTTTATTTAAAAAATGTTCCACTAAAAAATTGATGAATCCCAAGATGGTAGCCTTTTTGTAATATCTCATACTACACATTTCAACTGTCAAACCTCGTCTTTTCAATTATGTCGAAAAACGGCTTATTTTTTACTAACTTGATTGGTCTAATTGTTGATTACTTCTCCGCCTAGTCTTACTCCCTCTTGTCTGTTATCAAAAGCGTCCCTAAAGTTCTTTAGAGTATAGACTAAAAAGACTGGATGACAAAATTCAACCCTGTCGTACTCTAAATTCTGATGTGTAGTTGGGTAGCGACAACTTAACTCTTACACAAAGTTAAACTTAAATATAACATTTCAATCTCTTTCGACTCTTTGACTTTTAGTTATGAATAAGATCTCGAAAATTACAAAAAAATATTGTAGTATTATAGTTAGTTATGTAAGTAAACTATTATTATCAATAAAATTGATGTTAACTGTAATTTTAGAAAAAAAGTGTTTGGTGTCTACGGATAATTCACCTTTGACGTAAAAAAACTGAAGAAAAAATAATAATATGTTAATAGATATATAAGATGAACAAATATTGCGACTAAAGAATCATCGAAAATGAACTAATTGTAGAAATAAATGGTTTTAATACACACATAATAAGTTTTTGAAAATAAATTCAGACCGTGTTTACTTCTATTCATCAATTCTAAAAATGCAAAGTTAATGTTTATAATAATTGACAAAAAACTAATTATTTTAAAAAATATTTTATAGTTTTATCAACGAAAATGAATAACCATTTAGTTTTTTTTATATTTAGTTTTTTTTTTATCAACGAATATAGATTCGCGTCTTTATATTCTACAATCTTTCACTACAGTGGTCAGTTCAGTATAGTGACTGATCATCAATTTCTATTTCTTCTTTCTTATTAGTTACGAAATAAGTCCTGGGCAGTTCGGTTAGAAGTGCAGATTTACAAATACATACACGACGGAGATGCAAGGTGGAGAACATAAAGGACTAAGTAAAAAAGAGAAGAGTAAAGTGGAATGATCACATAAGCAGAATGACAACAAATACAGTACAGCAGCGAGAGACGGTTCCACAATAGGAAGAAGTAAACACTTTGTGTTGCAGTTATCATACCGACTCACTACAAATAATTAAAATCTTTCTCTTTATCAGTAGTATATAATATAATATAAATCAGTATTTCAACAGATCTAATTTTCTGGTAAGCATTTTAGTCGATCGGCAATTTAAAATGTTAAAATTAAGTTTCACTGTATTGTTACTAGTACTCATTCTGTTAGCCTGCTAACAATTCAATATTCATTTAAAGATGTTTTAAATTGAATGCCAATATTTTAGTAGAAATTTTATATTCGGCGTCGTTATTATATTATAATCGGTAGAAATATCGGGATTGCTGAGTCGAATATTTTATTGGGAAAGCTGCATTGATTTTAAAATATGTTTAAAAAATTTAATTATACATTTTATGAAAATTTGGAAAATTGGACTTCTAAACATTTGTTTGCATAATAAATTGGCATAAGATATTTTTAAGTTGCGTATATTCATATTTATAGCGTCATCAAATGACTTGCTGTTTTGAAATAAAAAACCAAATATATGCATTATTATTGATATATTAAACCATTTATTTCTTATAAACAATTGGAATACTGGTAAAAGTAAATGTTAACCCAGTTAAAATATAAATATTTACAGAGTGATGTGTTTAAAAAGTACAAATCGGTAGGTAACGGCAAATTTAAATATTTCTGTAAAATTTATGTACGAGATCAAAAAATGACAAAGTGGATAGTAATTATTTGTCGCATTCGGGAGACGAGAAAGTGACGTAGCGGTTCCGCAACTGTTGGGAATTCGTTCTCTGATTCTGATCTCTGAATGTGGCGCTACTTGCGGAACGTGGTACGGAACGGTCACCATGACATTGAGCTTATTTTAATTTCGCTACCTCCGTCTCAGGTATGTGTGGGGGCGTCCAAAAATCTACCCGATCTTAACAAACCCCCGAGATTCGAAATTAAATAAAAGACTTTATACTTCTATTTTCTATAATCAGCTTTAAGTCAAAAGTGTTAACAGCTTGCAAAAATATTAAAGAGTGAAAAATAACCAGTATATCTCTAATATGGATAATTATAAAACCCCGCGTATAATTAAAATGTTTGTACCGTTATTCCGGAATGTCTACGCACATTACAGTATCTTGTGGAGCTTAAAATAGTACCGCTCACGACGATATCTAAACAGTTCTCTTCTGAAAATATTACCACTACACTACGGTATCTTAAGCAGTTCTCCAAATATTACCGGCGAGGCGAAAACCACGCACATCCAACCGATATCTCAGTAATACTCTGAATACAAAATCTATTACTACAGTTAAATTTATCAAAGATCTGCAAACTTGCATGACCTGATTTCTTGAAAGTAGATAATTAAATTGTTGTCGTCCACACGTGGGAAGAATTTGTGTGTTTATATTATGAAAATATTCGTTACTCAGTGCTTTAACACTTCTCAATAAACTAACGGTTTTGCATACAGGCAAGCAACAATTAATACGATATTTAAATGGCTCGAACAGTATGCTACTTTTGTGAATTTGTCAATAGACTTGTTTAAAGATGGCGTCAAGAACTAATTATCAATTGGAAAAAAGCGCAGGCGGTAAACAATTCATGGTCTTTGACCATTATTATGAAATAAATAATAATTTATTGCGCAGAGGCAAGTATATAACCTCAGATATAACAGAAAGTAATAGGCTGTCCCGAATTTAGGGAGCAAAGCGTTCACAAGACGAAACACACCTGTTACAGCTCCATCGGAAACTGCTCCCTCACTTTTTCGTCTCTTGATCGCGACCATTGTTAGGTATGAGGTCTTGTGGAAAAGGGAACGTCGCATGTCCTGTCGAATGTCACATTTATGTCACCTTTCACTAAATGTTTTTGGACTCTTAGCTACAATAAACGTATACCTACTCAACGTACACTTCGCGTCAAAAAAAACTGGTACACTTTTTTTCCCAATGTAAACCTGTGTTCAGACTGGACACAATGGCTCGTGAATCACGGCGTTGTTGCCAGCACAGATAATGGAATTGCACTAAATCTAAATACAAAAAATAACGTTCAAAAATCATGATGGTGAATCGTAATCTCAATGTAAAATTCTAAACTATTAAATTCCTGCTTCCCTAATCATTTTACAACAAAAATCATGAGAAGCTATTTGTATGGGATTAAAATCTGTATTAAAAACAAAAGCTAAAATTGTTCTAGGATTTAAACACATTCCAACATTTTGAAAAATACTTACATTTGCCACAGTAGGCATGTGTGTAAAAGTTAGGCCCACGTTATTATTTACCTTATTGTTCGCACACTATTGACTGAATAAAACATCTTTATTATTATTACTTTCTCCTCAACTGAGGCTATCTTATCAATTTTATTATTTTTTTAAACAAGAAATGATAAAATAAAAATTTTGACAGTTCAAATTGTCAATATTTATTGACTTTGGCGTATTTCTGTGAAAAATTCTTATTATATTTCTCATGATTCGGAAAACAAATGAATGCATAATAAAACACATTTAACATTTTGACAGGCGACATTTTCCACCTATGTGCTTAATATTTCAGCAGTTTCGAATTTTATTGTAATACATAATATTTAAGTTTCACAATTGTTCACTGTAAAAGTGATTCATTTTGTATTAATTTCAAATTTTAATTTTTCCAGTGTGTTTTATTTATTAGTATCCCACAACTTTACGAGAAACCCTTCACATTTCTCGATTTTAAATTAAACATAATAATTGAATGTTATGTCTAGAGCATAGAGGTATATATTAACATAGAGGGAGCCTACCTTCCGCGCTTCCTGACGACAAAATCTCATGGACTGGTTTGCTGCATCTCTTTCTAACACATTGTATCGCAAATCTATGATGACATTCAGTGTGAATATAGGCACGGAAGAGGAGGACAACTGACTGTAGCAGCTTTACTATGCGTAAGAGTGAAACAGCACTAATCCAAATAAAAAAGATGGTGTCGTCACTTCGCTCTGAATGACACTCTCTCTATGCTAATATATAACTCTATGGTCTAGAGTTATTATCTGTCATTCATATTATATCTGTCATAAATTATAATAGAACACGAATTAATTTATGGGTACTTAATTGAGATGATGGAACATTACAAAATTAATAAGAGAATTTTTTAGGATGCATGTTTAAATAAATTTGACAAAATCGAGAATGCTCGATGTTGTTTTAATTTTTAGTAAACCTACTAAAAACTTGCGGTCTGCCGCACAGCCCTGCTTTTACCTGGTTTGATATAATATTTTAGTTGAACTGGCAACGTTGCCTAGAAATAAGAAAGACATATGTGACAAGACCAATTTACACAACTAGAAAAACACGATTTTCGGTTATAAGACTTGTACCAGTTTTTTTTGACGCGAAGTGTACCTATATGTCATATTTCACGTGAGGTGCTGATTCCTCATTGACTGAGTGTTGATTTGTCGCTAACTTAATGCTTACAGGAGGGTGAAGTGTAAATTAAGGCTCTAACACATATAGTTATATATTCGCATAGAGAGAGTGTCATTCAGAGCGAAGTGACGACACCATCTTTTTTATTTGGATTAGTGCTGTTTCACTCTTATCCATAGTAAAGCTGCCACAGTTGTCCTCCCCTTCCGTACCTATACTCACACTCAATGTCATCTTAGCTTCTCGATACAATGTGTTAGAAAGAGATGCCGCAAACCAGTCCATGAGATCTTGTCGTCAGGAAGCGCGGAAGGTAGGCTCACTCTATGTTAATATATACCTATATGCTCTAAAAATGGTATATTTAACTGAAAATGCGACTTAGAATATGACATTTGACAAGAAATTCGACGTTTCCTGCCAAATGTCAAAGATTTTGTTTTCTGTCAAAGGTCAAGATTTAATTTTTAGTTTTGACATTTGCTCACTATAGGTTTTCTCATCGATTGTCATTTGTTTCGAGCTTTTGTCATATGTTGAATAATCTGTGTATGATATTAATATACACGGATTATACGAGATATGACAGAAGCTCGAAACAAACTACTGTGAATGAAAAGCCCTATGTCCCAGTTTACAAAAAAAATTAGTAAATTATTAACACTTTTCTAACACATCAATCAAGTTCATAATTATATGCACCATGTGAAAATACATTTCTATAAACTTTGACGTTGCTATAGACGATTGTGTCTGCACCAATTGCTTTAACAATTAGTGTGATACACGAAGTACTACTGTTACTTGTCACCTTAAAACTTCAAAAATGTACACAAATTAGGAAGGTTATAATTATAATATTGTTAATGTATGTATCTGCCAATAACAGTTGCAAGTGTAAATAGCTTAGAATAGTATTTAGCATAATTTTTGTTTCATTTGATTGTGATAAGTCTATTTTCCATGTTTCTATACTAATATCCCATATTTATGTAGATTGTTCCTATTTTCAGTGGGTGCTTGTCGATGAAGTCATAATGGGGCTAAAAAAGTCTTTTTAGTTGTTTCGTCACGAGATCCAAAATAGTGTAAGTCTATCTTTTACGCTTCCGTAAAATAAGGCTACTTTGTGACACTGTTTTAGTTTTTGTGATGATATAGTACATAGAATTTCGGTTTATTATAATTTTAAAAATACCACCTGAAAGCCCAATCTTTCCTCTATGTTCAGTAAAAACTATAGTGCGTTACCTATATGTTACAGAAATCAAGAAAATGTCAAAAAAAGGTTATGAACAATATAAATAATATGGAGAATTATTGTGGATATAAAATTTTTTTTTCGATCTCATTTGATAAACTTGTTATCTCAAATATGGCTTCATATAATCACCACTGCTATGCATAGACTTGTAGTAATTGATATATAATATTTAAGTTAATTTATGTGTATAAGATCTAATATGCAGATTTAGTGTTTTTAATGAAGAGTTTATTTACAGTATTCGAAAAGTATTTCTTACGAAAACGGCTAGCTGAATGGCGTAGCCTTTTCTCTTTTTATTTTATTTTGTTTATTATATATGAGATGTTTCAAAAATTCACTAATTTTTATACACTTCTCTAAAAAATTAACGCACCACCACCTTCAAAATGGTAATTTCTGATGTCTCGAATTTCCTAGACCTGTTGTCCGAATTAAGTGATTGTTTGAATATGTTATAGCTTTCTTCCTTAACAATATCGCTGTAATAATATTGTGTTCAATCTGTAACAATAGTGTGTTCAATCGCTGTAACAATCAAACTGTATTTTTTTCTCAAAGTTCGCATCACACTATGAAATATTCTAGCATCTATAAAATACTGAAATTGAAACCCAATTATAGCCCCATGTTTTCTTAATATTCTGTTTTTAATTCATTCGCTTATGTTGGATAATAAAAATTTTAGGTACATACTTTAACAACTAGCCAAGTTTTTCATCATTACAGGGTGTTTTTAAATAAGTATGGAAAACTTTAAGGGGTAATTCTGCATGAAAAATAATGACAGTTTGCTTTATAAACGTATGTCTGCAAATGCTTCGTTTCCGAGATATGGGGTGTTGAAACTTTTCTTACAAACTGACGTTTTATTTATTGCTCTAAAACCGGTTGAGATATGCAAATGAAATTTGGTGGGTTTTAAGAGGTATTATTGCGCATTTTTCTTACATACAATTAAGGATGTAATATTCCCCATTGGCGCGCATACAGGTAATATGACCCGTATGCGCGCCAATGGCGAATATAAAAGTCTTAATTGTATGTCAAAAAATGCGCAATAACTACCTGTTAAATCCAACCAAATTTCATTTGCATACCTCAACCAGTTTTAGAGCAATTAGTAAATCGTTAGTTTTAAGAAAAGTTTAAACACCCCCTATCTCGGAAACGAAGCATTTGCAGACATACGTTTATAAAGCAAACTGTCATTATTTTTTCATGCAGAATTACCCCTTAAAGTTTTCCATACTTATTTAAAAACACCCTGTATTAATGAAAAACTTGACTAATTGTTAAAGTGCCTAACTTTTTTATTGTAGGTACAACATAAGCGAATGAATTAAAAACAGGATATTAAGAAAACATTGGGCTATAGTCGGGTTTCAATTTCAGTATTTTATAAATGCAAGAATATTCCACAGGGTGTGGTGAACTTTGAGAAAAAAACACAGTTTGATTAATAGTTGGTACACCCGTTATACAATGACAATTTACCTATCTAGCAACAATATTATTACAGAGATAATGTTAAGCAATAAGGCTATAACATATTAAAAAAATGACTTAATTCGGACAACATGTTTAGGAAATTCGAGACATCAAAAATTACCTATTTTAAGGTGGTGGTGCGTTAATTTCTTTGAGAAGTGTATTTCAACTGACGCTGTCTATTACCATGGCACAACCCGTATATTTTCTTTAACACAGAAAAGTTTTTATAGCTATATTTACCCTTTTTTTAATAATTCCGGTTTGGATTTTTGTAACATCTTTTATAAGGAATTTTGTGCATTTGTTTGCGGTTACTTACGATATGCTTGTTTTTTAATACAAAAATACGCTTACGTCATTCGAGTTCTCTGACGTCAGAACCTCACAGCGTTGTCAAAACATTAGCATACTACAGAGCACTGATTCTAAAGGTGCCGGTGGGGGATGGCGTCTATGCGCAGTATTATAATCGGTGTATGAGAGAGAAAGTATTCGAAATAATGAACTAACAAATGATATAAAATTTGTTATTTCATTATTTCGATTACTCCCGTTGCGATCCGTTGCAAGATAATCAAGATGGAATTATCCAGATTAAGAGACTGGGCCGATATCAAGCACAAAATACTCTGGGGAATTCCATCCGCATTATCTTGCAACTAATCTTACATAAATGTGAGGTATTTTTAAATGTTGACTTGAAATTTGGAAAATAACTCAATTTATTTACTATTATAATGTTCTGGAAATGGTGTGGGGTTCTGACATTAGAAATCTTGAATAACGTAAGCGTATTTTTGTAGAAAAATACTATACACATACACATTTTTGTAAGGAATTTTGTAGTAACTAAATTTCTGATGTATTGGTTATTTTCTTGTATATCCATTACACGTCATTCACTTTGACGTTTCTATTTTCCTACAACGTTGCCGTGTTAACAAGTTAATAGCAAATATAGAAAATTTTTAAATACATCAAATCCAGTGTTATAGGGCTTTTCAATTACAGTCATTTGTTTCGAGCTTCTGTCATGTGTCACATAATATTAATATACAGGGTGTCCCAAAAGTAGTGGAACGGTCGAATATTTCGCGAACTAAACATCGGATCGAAAAACTGAAAAATACGTGTTCAATCATTTTCAAAAATCTATCCAATGACACCAAACACCAACCCCCACTACACCCCCTGGAGGTGGGGTGGAGGGTAACTTTAAAATCTTAAATGGAAACCCCTAGTTTTTCTTGCAGATTTGGATTTGCTACGTAAAAGTAAGCAACTTTTATTCAAGACATTTTTTCGAACTGTGGATAGATGGCGCTATAATTGAGAAAAACGATTTATCCTGATACCATAGGTAAATTATCGAAACGGTCTAATATCTCGAGAAATGCTCTTCCAAATGAGAAACCAAAAAAAAAGGTTTTTAATACTTTTCGAAAACCTATCGAATAATACTAAACATGAGCCTCCAACCCACCCCCTGGAGGTGGGGTGGGGGGTAACTTTAAAATCTTAAATAGCAACCCCCACTTTTTATTACAGATTCGGATTCGTCATAAAAAATTAATCAACATTTATTCGAAACATTTTTTAGAATTGTTGATAGATGGCGCTTTAATTGAAAAAATAAGATTTATTAGCGCCATCTATCAGTAATTTTAAAAAATGTTTCGAATAAATGTTGCTTAATTTTTCATGACGAATTTGAGCCTGGAATAAAAAGTGGGGGTTGCTATTTAAGATTTTAAATTTACCCACCACCCCGTCTCCGGGGGGTGGGTTGGAGGGTCATTTTTGGCGTTTGTCGATAGGTTTTCGAAAAATATTAAAAACCTGTTTTTTGGTTTTTCATTTGGAAGTGTATTTCTCGAGATATTAGACCGTTTCTATAATTTACCTATGGTATCAGGATATATCGTTTTTCCCAATTATAGCGCCATCTATCCACAGTTCGAAAAAATATCTTGAATAAAAGTTGCTTACTTTTACGTAACGAATCCAAATCTGAAAGAAAAACTAGGGGTTTCCATTTGAGATTTTAAAGTTATCCCCCACCCCACCTCCAGGGGGTGTAGTGGGGGTTGGTGTTTGGTGTCATTGGATAGATTTTTGAAAATGATTGAACACGTATTTTTCAGTTTTTCGATCCGATGTTTAGTTCGCGAAATATTCGACCGTTCCACTACTTTTGGGACACCCTATATCTACGTCTACGTCGTACGTTATTGGTATATACCAATGATACAAACCAAAGACGTATGACGTAGATACATTAATATTGTGTGACACATGACGGAAGCTCGAAACAAATGACAATCGATGAAAAGCCCTATTGATAATTTATGTGTTCAGAGGTATACAGGGTGATTCATTAAGAATGTCCAGTGTCTGAGTTGTAGATTCTAGACCTCAAAATATTAAGATTTAACCCAAATCACTTAAGTAAAATGTGGCTCGTTACTGAGTTACATGCTGTTTTATTTAAAAATTTAATAACTATTTTTACCCAGTCCTCTAAACCAATTTGGCATATCCTTATCATACTTGTCAGAAAGTGTAGATACTGTACACCTTATTATTCTATGATAAATAAACGTTTCTGGCTACTACCAGAGGCGTGCAACAGGGGACAGTGAATGGTCGACCCTTTCCAAATTCTACACCACTGGCGGAATGCTATTTTTGCGCAATATTTCGATACTCCAATAGTTTCTGTGTACATAATATGCTGTTTCTTCGGAACGATAAAGTCATTAGTTTTCGAGATGATTAAAGTTGAAAATTAAACGGCACAGCTACTTTGATTGTATTGTGCCCCTTTATTTTTAACTTCAAATATCTCGAAAACTAATGATTTTATCGTTACGAATGAAGAGTATATTATTCACATGGAAAGTGTTGGGGAATCTAAAAATAATGCTAAAATAGCGATTCCGTTAGTGGCGTAAAATTTGGGAAGGGAAACCATTCACTTTCCCCAGTCAGACGCCTCTGGTAGTAGCCAGAAACGTTTAGTTAACACAGTTTAATAAGGTATGACAAGTATGATAAGGATTTGTCAAATAATTTTTAAATTTTTAAATCAAATATTGTGTGACTCAGTAAGGAGCCACATTTTATTTGTGATTTCCCACATTCTACATCACTAGTGGAATTACTATTTTAGCGCAATTTTTCGATTCTCCAATTCTTCTATGTAAATAGTATACTCTTCATTCGTAACGATAAAATCATTAATTTTCGAGATATTTGAAATTAAATATGAAGGAGCACAATACATTAATCACAATAACTGTGCCGTCTCATTTTTAACTTCAAATATCTCAAAAACTAACGACTTTACCGTTACGAATGAAGAGTGTTTAATTTACGTAGAAAGTATTGGAAAATCGAAATATTACTCTAAAATAGAAATTTCGCCAGTGGCGTAGAATTTGGGAAGGTTCAAGCCTCCTCTGTCCCCTGTCGTACGCCTCCGGTAATAGCCATAAACGTTTGTATTTCATAATTTAGTAGCTACACTCTTGCTAAGTATGACCAGGATAATGTCAAATAGTTTAAAGTACGGGGTAAAAATAATTATTAAATTTTGAAATAAAACACCTTGTAACTCAGTAAGGAGTCACATTTTATTTAAGTGATTTGGGTTAAATCCTAATATTTTGAGGTCTACAATCTACAACTCAGAAATTGGACATTCTTAATGAATCGCCTTGTATAATTGCAAATTGTAACAATAAATACATTGAATAATAATAATCCGCTGGTCATGGATACAGAATTAATAGCGATAGTATCCAGACTAAGCAGAAGAATAAGCACAAAAAATAAATAATTAGTAACATCATTTGACGTAGTATGGAAAGGGAAATTTGTAACTACATACACACTGAGCATGTATAGCATGAGGTTAGCTCTAGTAGAGTTGGAAAAAATCATCCTCTAGAGTCTAGAGTCTAGATGTACCAAAATGCTATAATAAAAAACTATACTAAATTTACAATCAAGATGCAGTAGAAATAAACACACCAAGACACGTTAAATGCTACTAGGAGCACCCGCGAATCATAATTTACAATGTATATACGTTATACAATGTAAATCCCAAATCATTATTTCCAAAGTTTATACATTGTAAACTATGATTCGGGAGTACTCCTAGTAGCATTTAACGTGTCTTGGTTTGTTTATTTCTACTGCATCTTGATTGTAAATTTAGTATAGAATATTTTTTCCAATTTAAGAATGCTTATAAAGAGTTAAATTATTTCTTCTCCCGTTTCTCTAGTTCCTTCGTGAATCTTATAAAACTTTTTATTTCTCCTAAAGCGTTCTTCGATTTGAAAAAAAAAATTATACGTTAAAGGTAACTCAAATAAATGCCACAAAATTGTATCAATCATTTTGTACTATTATATCTTTAGTGTAACACTTAGAATGTATCTAGATGTAATATTTATTCTATAATTGTACAAGAATAATAATGTACATACAATAAAATATAATAACTGCATTTATTTTTATTACTTATCTCTCCTTAAGAGGCAGCGCTGAAAAATCTCTTTGAATTTAGTAAAGCTAGATTTTTCACAGTTAATTACTGTGAGTGTGTAGAGAAACATACTGCGGTCGGTCAAGCGAAACTTAGAACAGGGGTTACTGAGAGGGTATTTGCTTTCCTACGAAGGTAATTCAATCCATTTACTAAGGCTGAAAATCAGTACACACATTCTAAATTAAATAGAAATAAAAGTTATTATAGTCGGTCAGCTGGATGACGGGACAGAGCCGGTAGGTCGCCCCCAGTGAATGTACTGGGTTATTCACTATATTTTGACCCCCTTGTAAACTGCTTTATTTACAGAATTAGAAAAAATGTAAAATACAAAAGTTATTCGATTTTTAAATTATGATTTTTTGACATATATATCGTACTAGTGACGTCATCCATTTGGGTGTGATGACGTAATCGACTATTTTTTTAAAATGGTAATATGGGTCGGGAGCTAGCTCATTTGAAAGGTTATTCAATTCCCTATTTAGTAATATAAACATTAAGATCATTATTTATACAGGGTATCCAAAAAACATTTTTAATTAAATTAATTGCTTAGTAGCAAATTGATTTTCAGCCCTAGTAAATGGATTTAATTACCTTCGTAGGAAAGCAACTTTGACACCCTCTCAGCAACCCCTGTTCTACGTTTCGCTTGACCGACCGCAGTATGTTTCTCTACACAATCACAATAATCAACTGTGAAAAATTTAGCTTTAGTAAATTCAAAGAGATTTTTCAGCGCTGTCTCTCCGTCTATTAGTGTCTTTCATCTTTTAGGTATATTGGCGGTCATCACGGCTCATATTACTCTACCTGCAGTAGTTCTAAAAAGCAGGGGCGGCCCGTCGGGGTAAGCAAGGTAGGCGCCGCCTACCCTCTTCAAATGTAGTACAATAATATAAATTATTAATATAAATTACTTATTTCAAAATTGTAATTTATAAATTTTGACACAATACCTACAATAAAATAGTAAAAATTATCCAAATTATTTGTAAAAATATCCAAAAAATTTTCTCCGTAGTTATAATTATTGTACGCTCCTTGTAGTATCAGTAGTACTGTATAAGATTCTATATTCTTCCTGGGTCAGGCACTTGAAAACGTAGCCTGAAATAGAACGACGCCAACACCGAATTGACGTGCGATCTCTCTCTGTTTACGCGAGCAGACCTGCTGCAGGTCTCGCGTATTCTACGATTTTGAAAGGGCGCATAGGCACTGAGTCTTATAGCCGGACCTCCAAAATTTTATCAGTTGCTTCTCTTGTGTCTTGTGAAACTGTTTAAAATAATTTTGTTTTTTGATTTTGGCTGTTATTAGTAGGTTAAGTATTGAATAAAACTAGGTAGGACAAATTAAATTTGTTTATGAAAACTGAATAATAAACAGGTAAATTTGAGATCGGTCTATTGAAGGGCATTTTAATTTTATATTAATTTAGTAATAATTCACTAACGACAAATAAATCTGTGAATAGTTATTTGTCAGTCGTCCATTATATTTTATAGATATAGATAGAAGTGTTATTAGAATTTATAGATAATTAAAAATTTAAAGCGAGGTTAATTGTTAACTTATCAATTTATTCGAAGAGTAAATTATTATTTGATACAAAAATAAAATAAGTAATATTTGACGTTGTTGAAACGTAGGTGTGTTAGTTTTATTGGTGGAAAAACTTTAGTCATCGAATATGAATATTTTAAACGATGTAATATGCAGTTTGATCGAGACGCCTTATTCAAGGCGCCAAAATCAAGAAAGGTCAGAAATTATTTCAATGGGCCGACCTTTACCAAATTTAACAATTTTATCCACAGATAAGACAAAAGACAATCGACCATTTTCGAGATCATTTAAAACAATATGGTATGAAAATCATAAATGGTTAAGCGGAAGTTATTTTAAAAATTCACTTTTCTGTTGGCCTTGTCTGTTGCTCTCAAATTTGAAGCAAAATGTTTGGGTGAGTCAGGGATATTCAGATTTGAAAAATTTATCAGCTAGTGTAAAAAAACATGAATCTTCGAAAGAACATTTAAACAATTGCTTAGGTTTAAAACGGTTAGAAAAAAATAAACAAACTATTGACAGTGCTTTAGCTGGACAAATTTCTCTATCTAGTAAGATATATAATGAAGAAGTTGAAAAAGATTGAAGAAGTTGAAGAAATTGATGTTACAATTCTGTTAGTAAAACAAAAACCTGCATTTCGCGGTCGTGATGAGAGCCATACTTCTTCAAACATGGGTAATTTTAAAGAAATTTTTAATTTAGTAGTTAAACGCGATCAGGAAATCCAGGATCATGTTAAAAAATAGAAGGGGTGTTCACGGGTTTGTCAAAAACAATACAAAATGATTTAATAGATTGCCTTGCCGATTACGTAAAAAATGAAATTTCAACAGAAATTAATGAAAGTCAATTTTTTTCTATACTAGCGGACGATACTACTGATATAACCGAAAAATCACAGTGTACTTTAACAATCCGTTTTTTTTTTAAAGTTGGTCAGGTAACAGAAAGATTTTTAGGGTTTTTTGATGTTAGCGAGAATAGATCTGCAGACGCTCTTTATAGTTTAATTTCAAACGTGCTTGAGCCATATGATTACAAAAATAAATTATTTGCTCAATTTTACGATGGTGCAAGTGTAATGGCTGGCTCTTTAAACGGATTACAATCAAAAATTAAAGTAGATGCTCCAAAAGCAATTTTTACACATTGTTGCGCTCATAGATTACATTTAGTATTGCAAAACGGCTCAAAATGTATTACAAATTGTAGGATATTTTTTGTCGCCTACCCGAAGTAGGTATATGTGTAGCCTACCCGCATACTGAGGTCGCGAGCCGCCACTGCTAAAAAGTTCTATTGTTATTTTATTATTACACTGCGTTTAATTTTTAAAAAAGGAGGTGCGTCATTTCCTCATTTCTCATGTTCCTTTCACCTTTCCTTTGTCCACACCAAGAGAACAAATGCTCCGTTGCTCAGAATCGGAGGAGATGTGAGATGTGGTGGTGATTCTTTTGATCTTTGTTACTAGCTCAGAAATAAAAATAGAATCGGAGAAAAGAAAAATTGGAGATAAGAGCTATTACAACTAAACTAGAAATGTTGGATAAATAGATTAAAATAAAATATGTAGAAGTTATTGGTTCAACGACCACTCGTACGAAATCAATCAAATGAAATAGAGAATGTGGAGAAATCCCCTTACGAATAATTCACACATCCACCATTTTAGATTGGGAAAATTTTTTGAATAGAATTAAAGATCCAAACACTAGTTCTTAGAAATGTGTTTCGCCCTCTTCAACCTCTCTGGGCTCATCAGTAAAGATGAGAGGTTGAATATCTTTAGACACATTCCACTCAAAAACAACATTCGAGACCTAGACATAGCAGAATTACTTTAAGTAATTAGGGAATTAAAACTTGAGACTGTCGTTGTCAGATTTGGCGTAGATCTACGCTTCTGCTATGTCTAGGTCTCGAATGTTGTTTTTGAGTGGAATGTGTCTAAAGATATTCAACCTCTCATCTTTACTGATGAGCCCAGAGAGGTTGAAGAGGGCGAAACACATTTCTAAGAACTAGTGTTTGGATCTTTAATTCTATTCAAAAAAATTTCCCAACCTAAAATGGTGGATGTGTGAATTATTCGTAAGGGGATTTCTCCACATTCTCTATTTCATTTGATAGATTAAAATAAAATAGCCAAACAGAGAGCAAAGAAATCAAGAGATTTTAATCAGATTAGATGTATCCGAGATGAAAATAATAAAATACTCATTCACGAAAAGGATGTCAAAAAGAGATGGAGAAAGTATTTTGACAGTTTATTAAATGAAGAATTTGACAAACAGCCTGTGGAGTTAACGGAGACAGTATCAGAATAACAAACGAGGAAGTGGCTCTAGCGCTTCAAAAAATAAAGAAAGGAAAAGCAGTCGGACCAGATGATATTCCTGGTGAAGAGCATTTGGGGAGACAGGAATAAGTTGGCTAGCAGGTATATTTAATAGAATTATGGAAGTTGGAGAAATGCCAGACGAATGGAGAAGCAGTATATTAGTACCTGTCTACAAAAACAAGAGAGACCACACAACAATGTACAAACTACAGGGCTATAAAACTACTTAGCCACACCATGAAAATGTGGAAGAGAGTAATAATTGATAGACGGATACGTGAAGAAACCGAAATATCCGATAATCAATTTGGCTTTATGCAGGGCAGATCAACAATAGATGCAATTTTTGTTGTAAGGCAACTGATGGAAAAATACAGGAATAAAGAGACCAACGCTCATATGGTATTCATTGATCTTGAGAAAGCATATGATAGAGTTCCTCGAGATATTCTGTGGTGGGCACTCAATAAGAAAGGAGTCCCTGGCGAATATGTAAAGATTGTGAGAGATATGTATGAGGGAGTAACGACTAGTGTTAGGACAGGTGTGGGAGAGACTGATAAATTTCAGGTGAAAGTAGGATTGCATCAAGGCTCGGTGCTTAGTCCTTATTTATTCTCAATAGTTTTGGACCAGATAACAGCGAAACTACAGGGTAACATTCCATGGTGCCTAATGTATGCTGATGATTTAGTGTTAATAGGAAATAGTGAAAGAGACTTAGAACGAAAACTTGAACAGTGGAGACAAGCTCTGGAGGAAAAAGGTTTAAAATTTAGTAGGACAAAAACAGAGTATTTGGAATGTTCATTTAAAGATGGAGTTACTACAAATAAAATGGTATCTTTGGATGGTGAAAAGCAATTGTTTTAAGTACCTAGGATCGGTATTACAGAGTAATGGAGAAATAGATGGAGATGCATGCAGTAGAATTAGGGCTGGATGGATGAAGTGGAAAGAAGCGAGTGGTGTGTTGTGTGACAGAAAAATTCCAATGAAGCTGAAGGGAAAATTCTATAAAACAGCCATAAGACCGGCTATGATGTACGGAACTGAATGTTGGGGAGTATAAAAGAAAAAGGAACAACGAATGCATGTGGCGGAAATGAGAATGCTTAGATGAATGAGTGGAGTGACAAATAAGGATAAAATTAGAAATGAGTATATTAGGGGAAGTCTAGGTGTGGCACCAATTGATGTCAAAATGAGAGAGCATAGGTTGTGATGGTTTGGTCATGTTCAACGTCGAGACGTTAATCACTCAATACGAAGAATAGCTGAAGTGCGTATTCTTGGAAGGAGTAGGAGAGGAAGACCAAAGAAGACCTGGGGAGACGATAAGGCAGGACATGTTGGTAAAGGGGATTAACATTGATATGACCCAAGATAGAATTGTGTGGAGAAATGCAATTAGGGAAGCCGACCACGCATAGGGATAAGGCAAAGAGAATGATGAAAATATGAAAACAAGATAAAAACAATTTGCCAAAAAGAGCGCCAGGTTGTCTTTTCTCAGAGAGATAAAGAGAACTCTCAAAATAAAAACACAAATATAAGCAAGTAACAAATAAAAAATAATAGATAATACTATTAGCCCCAGTGCCGGATTAACTATTAGACAAATTGAGCAGTTGCCTAAGGACTCGGCTCCAAAGGGGGCCTCGTATCGCGCAATACCATAAACTCGGTCTCACACGGAAATCCACAGCTAGTGAAGCAACCAATGAAAATGCACGTGATGAAATAGAAATAGCCGAGGGAAACATAGCTTCCGTAACTGAAGAAGATAAAAAAACATACAATGACAGTTATATTCCAGTTCAAGAATATAAACAGAAACCGAAACTGAGTTAGATATTGAAGTTAAAGGTAAATTGAGTCCAGAATTCGGAAACAACATAGGATTATATAATATATGTTATAACTGAAGAAATATGGAAATTTTGGATTGGAAAATGTTTTTCAGAATGAAAAAATCTTGATGGAAGTTTTTAAGCATCAAAAAGAATTTTTTTTTTATTTACAATAACGTGCTCGGCAACTATGGCCACTCGCACGGGACGATTACAAACAAGATTACAAGAGGTATAATTAAAGCGCATTAACAAGTTATGTCATAAAAAAAATTTAAAGTTTATGATACAATGATATTTTTTTTTAAACTGAAGAACTCTGTCTAACTGGTTGGTATCACTTAGAATGTCACATAGCTGCGGTTTGAGTTTGAGCTGTTTTCTTACTACATTGAACTGATGACATTCGGTAATAATGTGGTTCACGGTAAGTTGGCACTGGCATGTTAAACAGATAGGCCGGATATCTGATGACATCAGGAAGCCGTGAGTAAGTTTGGTGTGGTCTATACGGATTCTTCTTATAATTCTAAGGTCTTGTCTAGAGAGTCCTGTGGGACCAGTGTAAAGTGGCTTACATATATATTAAGGGCTGGATTGCACGTAAAGATGTATTTAAGGAGCTCCAGTGGATTTGCCAAAATCTCCATGTGAATCTGTACGCTTCTGTTGTCAAATCTTTACAAATTTGGATGTGGGTTGTTGACGTGGTATCTGTTGAAGCCGTTTTAGCATGCTGATCTGCGAGTTCATTGCCAGGTATACCAATGTAAGACGGAATCCATATAAATGTAATCTTAGTGTTTAAGGTAGAAAGGTGGTCGTAACAATGATGGATATTTTGGACAAGAGGATGATAGGTAAATAATTCCTGAATGCATAAAATGGAAGCTAGAGAGTCTGTACAAATGGCAACATTTATGTTCGGGAGGTTAATATTCTTAACAGCCTGTAAGATACTATATAATTCTCCAGTATGTACGCTGTACAGAAGAGGAATAAAAGAAGCACAAATGAGATTGTTTTGAGAGGTGACTGAACAGCCAACCCTCAAATCACTTTTGGAAGCATCGGTGTATATTTCTTGATCAAAGTGGTTATTGTGTATAATTTCAAAAAAAGCTTTTATCATGAGTTCTTTAGGTGTTTCATATTTATTGAATTTTGTTAAATTTGTGTTAGCTTGAGGGATCTGCATAATCCAAGGAGGAATTCGATGAAAGGGGATGGGATTTGTCAGTCTAAAATTGATGTCGCTTGTTATTGTGGACAATATAGAAAATAAGGTTTTATTATTGGTGAGGGGGTGGTATAGGTTGTTGTGAATAAACGGTATATAGGATTAAGGGGGTTAGAAGAGACAGATGCAGCATAGAAAAGAAGAATATATTGCCGTCTAATCCAGAGGGGAGGCTCACCGGCTTCACAGTAGACACTTTCAGATGGACTGGAACGAAATGCACCTAGACAGAGTCGAAGGGCTGTGTTATGGATAGAGTTTAAGGAATCCAGATCTCTCTTGGAAGCAGACATATAAGCAATACTACCATAATCTAAATTAGAGCGAATTAGTGCTTTATATACTTTAAGGAGCAACTTTTCATCCGCACCCCAGCGATAGTGAGACAGTGTTTTAAGAATGTTTATTCTTTTGTGGCATGCACTTTTTAAATTGAGAATATGTTGCTTCCAAGAGAGGCGAGAGTATAACGTCAATCCCAGTATTTTATAATGATCAACTACGGGAAGAAGTGAATCATTTGTAAATAGATGTGCAGGGGGCATTGGAGGCCGTCTACTAAATTGAATAACTTTGGATTTTGTGAGGGATAAAGTTAGTCCCAAAGAGTGGGTCCGAGAGATTACTATGTTTATGGCCGCTTGCAAAATTTTAGAACTAGTGGATGCTGAACGACCGTGACAGTATAATATTAAATCATTTGCATAAGCTACTAGTCCATGTGGTGAGACCGCTCCCGTCTGAAAAAAATTTCTGATTCGGTTTCTTTGTAGATTCCTATTCAAAAATGTCCCCTTTAAACAAATCAGAAGGGTGCCGGGCGGAATTTTTGGGCAGAAATTGTTTAAACAATTTTTTTAAACAAATACAAAAGATTATGTTTTTTTGCTTTGGAACATATATTTTTAGATTTTTTGGGTCAATCTAAACAAGAAAAGTATCTTGTAATTTTTCCCAGAAATTGATAGTTTTGGAGTTATAGGCGATTTAAAATCTGAAAAATGCGAAAATACGCATTTTCGAGGCTTAAAAACTCATATTTATATTAATATTATTGAGGTTTCCAGATACTTAGATTGAAGACTAAAAATTCAGCTTCAAGATTCTGAAGAGTGATCGCGTCTATATAAAATTTTAATTAATACCGTTGTTTTTTAATTGTTAAATATGCGTATTTATCCGATTTTTTTGCCGGTGCGGCAAGTTCCATTTCAAAAATCTCCTATTTTCCTCCGAAAAATATTTTTTCTAGATTCTTTGTGATATTCTAAATAAAATAAGTTTCTTGTCATTTTTCTCAAAAGATAATAGTTTTTAAGTTATAAAACTATTAACTTTTGAAAAAAATTTGAGCCAAATCCGCCCTAGAAATAGGCGAAGAACTTCCCATGAACTTACTACCCATTTCGGATATTGATATTATTAGTAGACGACACCAAAAAGAAAATTGGCAAAGGTATTATCGAAACACGAGAACTGGTAGTAATTACAAACAAATGCGACCTGAAATTCCCATTAAAAGATGGTTTCATTCTGTATCAAATCGCCATTTCATAAGAGTTATAAATAGATTGAGATGTAATCATGCTCTTACCCCCCTTCATATGTACAGTCTGGGTCTCACAGAGTCACCTAACTGTGAGTGTGGAAAAGAAGGTAATCTACTACATATTCTCCTCGAATGTTCACATCAATCAGTAAATATAAACAAATTTTATGATAATCTTAATATATTAAAAATTCCACTTCCCGTCTACCTGAACAATTTGATTTTTTCTGAAGAGATTAATATATTAAAAACAATTTACGAACATATCAAAAATTGTAAATATAGATTGTAGCAATAAAATTTACCCTGTATTTAAGAAATTTTGTTAAAACAAAGCAGGCATGTTTGTTAAAACAAAACAAACATGTTTGTTTTGTTGTTATTTTGTTTTAAATCCTGTAGATTTAAGTAATTATTGTATATTATAATTGAAAAAAGAAAAGAACAAAAAAAAAAAGAGAAAAAGAAAAGAAAAAAAAAAACAAAAAAAAATAAAAAATGCAAAAAAAAAAAAAATAAAAAAATGAAAAAAAAAAAACTAAGAAGATGTAAACCTCCGCGAGGATGAATCGGGTTTACGTCTTAGCGTAGTAAAAAAAAACAATTTATAAAAAATAACAATTAAAAAATTAGTAAAAAAAACAAATTAACAATATAAAAAAAAATCCAAAAAAAAATACAAAAAAAAATAAAAATTTACAAAAAAAAATGAACAACCAAAACAGAGTATTATTTAGATAATAATTGTAGATAATAATGTTAGTTTGTTATGTATTTAGAGTTAGAAATACAGAAAAAATTCCTCTGATTGAAAAATCAAATTTGTTTGTTTTTAAAATAACAAAATGTCTGGCTAATTGGCTCGGCCAAGGCCATCAAATTCACTCAAAAAAAAAAAAACCCTCTGTATCTTTACACCCTCAAAGAACTACAAATATAATTAATGTTTGTATAAATCTCTTTGTATTTAGAATTGCGATAATTTGTCAATGTTCGAATCTGCCCTTATTAACAGTACACTTAATAAATAAAATATCGAAGGAATTCTCTCTAATTGTGTTATTATTGTTTCAGTGATCCTTAATAAATATTTTGGACCAATTGTGACTGGAGCACTCCTCTTAAAAAGCTGGAAAGTTTGGTAATAAATGCCCTCCCACGATTTCTGGTTCTTCGACCCGCATATTGGATTTATCGCAATTTCTACTCTGATTTATCTTTATAAATCAATTCTCTTCTTGTTTAAATTAAACAACCTCAACAAAGTGATAAGTGCTTCAAACAAGTAGTGCAAATGAACAGGATTTTTTGGTAAGATCGTTACAAATCTTTTCTCTTACTCTCGCGTCATTGTAGACAAAACTTTGCGCTATTATTCTCGCTACGCATCGGGCGATTTATGTTTCGCCGGTATTATCGAGGACTCTTCAAAATCAAAAAGTTCGGACTCAAAGTTTTGGTATACCGGACGAGTTTATATTGCGCTGGACTCATACCGGGCGATTAAAGTTGGGACAATATTTTCCGAGACTCTTAGTTATTATACAGAGTTAACTAAATTGTGTTTTAGACTCTTAAGTTTTTATTTCTCGTATATTCTCGCAGAACGTTAAACTGTGTTTTAGACTCTCAAATTTTTATGTCTCGTGTATTCTCTCAGAACTTTTATTATCTCGAAAGCTTACGATACACCTCTATCCTCAATGGATGAATTGAAGAAACAACGTACACCGCTTAAGTCAAAGATCTCTCGCATCTCGAATTGGTTGAAGCTTAAATCTGAACAAGAGACGGATCTTTTGAAATTCTAACTCCATCATACTGAACTAAATAATTGTGTGACAAGTATGATGATATTATGGACCAGATTGAGGAACTGGACGAAACAGGCACAGAAGAACGCGATAGGGAAAAAGTCGAAGAAAAATACTTCTCAACTCTGGCAGGTTTTCAACATAGAATGGAGGCGCTGCAGTCTCTTGCACACCAGCCCAGTTCCACTTCTCCACGTCTAGCTAGTGCTAGAGTTTCTCTTACAGAAATCAGAATCCAAACCTTCTCTGGATCATTCTCAGAACGGAGTGCATTCTATCAGCTCTTCGAGACTCTCATCTTCAACAACCGGGACCTCAACGACGTCCAACGTTTTGTGTACCTCAAATCGTTTTTACGCAACGAACCTCTCCAGATGGTGGAAAATTTTGAAGCTTTTTCAATGTTCTAAAACATCAAATTTTGTGATTTTATGTTAACTATTTAGATTTTTAATAGGGTGCAAAAATCTCGTTTTTTGCACGAATTTGTTAATAATTACAAAACGGCCCCGAACTCTAGGGAGGAAGCAGGTAGGTTTTCTTCCTATAAGTCTACAATAACTAAAAAAGTTGTCACCTACCTGGATAATTCAGTGTCCTGAGAAGATCCATATTTCCCTGGACTATAATGTTTGTCATACTTATCAAAGCACCCAGTTATTACTCGACCCATAACAATTTCAATTAGGCCAGGAAATAAAACATTTTGGCTCGCCATTTTTTCGTCCAACATGGAATTACATGAAATTTTCACAGAAGGTAGGGAATAGCCCAACGATCATTCTATATATCATGCAGCTGTACGCTAAAACCTTGGGGGTGGGTGCCACCCCATCTCGGTGGTGGGAATTTTTCATTACATTTAATCATGGAAATTGATGGAATAAGAAATTCTAAGAAAAAAATGTTCTTCAGGTTTTTGTAAAACTAATATTTTTCGAGTTATTCGTGGTTAAAAGTACACAGTTTTTCGACGAAAAAATCGACATTTTTTATAGGGTTTTTTGAGAGTAACTCAAAAAACATGCATTTAATTAAAACACCGTACATATCAAAATTGCATCTTTTAGAATCACAAGCAAAATCCTTTTTTTACAATTTTTCTACGACCAATACAAACCAAGATACTGCATGTTAAGGGTTAGTTTTTTTCTTCAAACGCATAATTTGAAATATTCAAAGTCAAATAACGGAAAAACGTTGTATTTTTCAAGGAAAACTTGAACTTCAGGAAACCTGCAAGAAACATTTTTCAAGTAAACAATTAGACCTTTTAAATAAAAAAATATCTAACTTAGAAATTGAGCGAATGATCAAAATAAGGTAGATTTTCTACGAAACATCAGTGAAAACAACCCACTAACCAGTGGCGGCTCGTGATTTTAACAATAGGGGAGGCTATATCTAACTGTAAAATATCTAGACAAATTTTCACTAGCAAAAAAAATCCGCCAAAAAAATCTAATTTAATGCCCCATTTTTTTGACCATTTTTTATTTACATTTTATAATATCATCATAATTCATAATTTTATACTATCATAGCATTTTAAAAATAGTTAGTCTAATTGTAAAAGTGTATTACCAAACTTTGCGTCGTTTATCTGTTAACAATTCTATCTCTGTAAGTAGATATGCATATCAAAATAAATACAGATTTGAAGCTTTGCAGTCCATTCAGGTTGAAGGTTCACATTTTTTAAGATACTCAACTGAATTTTTTTAATTCTAAAAGCGGCCTACTGCGAATTTAAAAACACGGTAAATTTCTACCGATATTTTGCTTTGCATTACAGATATCGGAAAAAGTTATTTGAACAAGTTGTTCCAAATATTATTCTAATCCCACATACCAAATTTCATCACAAAATTCGCACTGTTAGTTTTTTCATTATTTGTAGTCAGGATCCTAAAATCGCAGAGGAGGCTGCTGGCCGATTAGCCGCCCTTACCCAATCTCCGGGCAGCGTGTGCGTTAAGCGATAATGCAGCTCTAAGGAGACCGGGTCTCCTTAAACTACCATGCTTAAATGCTGCTGGGCTGCGCGGAGCATGAGCAAGTGAGATTTTCCTGCCAGCAGCCTCCTCTGCGATTTTAGGATCCTGACTACAAATAATGAAAAAACTAAAAGTGCGAATTTTGTGATGAAATTTGGTATGTGAGGTCAGAATATTATTTGGAATAACTTGTTCAAATAACTTTTTCCGATATCTCTAACGCGAAGCAAAATACCAAAGTAAACAAAACAGTGTAGCACGTTTAAAAAATTTATGAGGAGGCTAAGCCTCCCTTGCCTCCTCTGACCAGCTGCCACTGCCCCTAACTACCCTTCTAATTTAAAATTGATCTTCACCCTTCTATAATTAGTTTTATATAATATGTATTATCAATACATCCACGAAATTTGACCCATTTAAAAGGCCTAATTTTAAAAAGATTGGAGTTTAAAAAAAATTGATTTTTTTCAATTTCGTATTTTTCACCTTTTTCTTCAAAATATCTCCGAATATATTGGAGATGCGAAAAAAAAAAGATAGAGTACTAAATTGTAGCCTTGTTAATAATAACTAAAATTTACCTGCACATTGATTTTCTTTACAGTGAAAATTTAGCGAAGTATAGCTATTTAAAACCTCGATTTACGAGCAAATACCCCTTTATTCGAGCCCTTTAAACTCATCCGACTTAAAAACTAAGCGATCTTACGAAATTTAATTTATATAGTCTTATAGATCGTTATACAACGCTACAAAATTATTTTTAAAAAACTTTTCGTCGCCAAAAGTGAAGAAGCTGTATTTATAAAACGATTTTTTTTCGAAAAATTCGAATAGCCCGCTTGTGAGTGCAATAGAGCATATTCATATATACAGGGTGAGTGGGGAGGAATGTGCCAAACTTCAAGACTGTATAATATACGTAAAAATATTCAAAAATAACTCATATGTTGTTATTCGATTTTCATTTGTTTCCAAGATATGGGGTGTTAAAATTTTTCTTATAAACTGACGATTTATTTATTGCTCTTAATCCGGTTGAGGTGTGCAAATGAAATTTGGTGGGTTTTAAGACATAGTTGTTGCGCATGTTTTGACATATAATTAAGAATTTTATATTTACCATTGGCGCGCATACGGGTAATAGTCTGTAATTTTTAAAGATAAAAATGGTACGCCACTGAAATATTTCAAATTAAAAATCTTTCTTGAATTCCTCGTTCAATTTTTGACAAAAAATCTATCTTCCTTTTTTTCATGCAACGCTTCGTTTTCATGCAAAAAATAAAACATCTTAATGCTTACAAAGTTTTCGACGAAGTTTCTGTATGAATGTGTAGAAACTTATTCCAAATACGTTGTAAGCGTTAAGATATTTTATTTTTTGCATGAAAACGAAGCATCGTATGAACAAACATGAAGATAGATTGTTTGTCAGAAATTGAACAGGGAATTCAAAAATAATTTTTAATTTGAAATATCTCAGTGGCGTACTATTTATTTTCTTTAAAAATTTCAGACTATTACCCGTACGCGCGCCAATGGTGAATATAAAATTCTTAATTGTATGTCAAAACATGCGCAACAACTATGTCTTAAACACCACCAAATTTCATTTGCACACCTCAATCGGTTTTAGAGCAATAAATAGATCGTCAGTTTGCAAGAAAAATTTTAACACCCCATAGCTCGGAAACAGATGAAAATAGAATAAAAACGTATGAGTTATTTTTGATTATTTTTACGTATATTATACAGTCTTGAAGTTTGGCACATTCCTCCCCACTCACCCTGTATAGTGTTTCGGCACAGAACCAGTTTTTCGGCAGTAATACGTTATAATATGTTCCACTTTTTCCATTCAAATCGAAATACAGAAAAGAAGAAACATCTGCTCATGTGTCTGTGTGTGTCTGTATAGTATCTTCTTAACGTGCCCTATCAAGTCCCCTTGACGTTGGTGAGTAGCAGTGGCGGCTGGTCAGAGGAGGCAAGGAAAGCTTAGCCTCCCCATAAATTTTTTACACGTGCTACACTGTTTTGTTTACTTTGCTATTTTGCTTCGCGTTAGAGATATCGGAAAAAGTTATTTGAAGAAGTTATTCCAAATAATATTCTAACCCCACATACCAAATTTCATCACAAAATTCGCACTTTTAGTTTTTTCATTATTTGTAGTCAGGATCCTAAAATCGCAGAGGAGGCTGCTGGCCGGAAAATCTCACTTGCTAATACTCCGCGTAGCCCAGCAGCGTTTAAGCATGGTAGTTTAATAGCCCAGTAAATGAACGGGAAATTCGGCGATACCGTGTAATTTTCAGGGGCAACTCCGAATTGCATGAAAATTTGGATTTAGGTTCTACTTGAAATCACCGAAAAATTAAGCACTTTTCGGGAAAAACCCATTTAAACTTTTTTGAAGTGTTTATAAAAAGCTTTGCTTTAATTGTTAACAAAAGTTTTAGCATTAAAAATAAGCGAGTTACGCTCAAAATAAAGTTGGCCCTCTTTTTTTTTTGTAAAAAATCATGAAAATCTCGCCGTGTTTAGCTCCCCAAATGAAATTAATCGCTACCGCTTTAGTCCAGGGCGGATCTGTTTTGAGATGGACGTTGAGAGGTGACTCAAATTTTTTTGCAGAAATTGCTTGAAAATAAGTCAAATAATAATATTTGAGTTATCCTCCCTCTCAAAAAGGTCCGGAACATTGTTTAAATAATCAAAATGTCAAGAATTGAAGGAAAAATTCGATTTTTTTCTTGGTTTTTTGATTATAACTTTAAAACTATTCATTTCCGAGAAAAGTTGTACTAATATAAAAGTTGCGTAATTCAATTTACTACAATATAGAATTGGTAAAAAATTTAAAAAATAGTCACCCTAGTTGCAAAATAGCAATAATTGCGAAAAAAACCATACAAAAACAAGTATTCGCATTTTACGTTTTTCAACCATTTATGCTACACTTAGGACCTTCATATTTCACCCAGAAAAACTTTATGATACAGTAAAACAATACTGGAAATTTCATTAAGATCGGTTTAACAGATTTTGCAAAATAAATTTTGCAATACAGATTTCGCAAAAAAAATTCATTTTTTCAAAATGTTACAGGACTGAAAATAAAGCAGATAGCAAGTTGAATTTTTTTTGCTTATAGAAGTCTACTGTACCTTTCATTTACAATTTTCAAAATTAAAATCGATTAATTACCACGGCGTCAGAAAATTTTTGAAATAAACAATAATTTTTGGTGCTACGCGCAGGACAGCGGTGTTCGATTCACACAGGTTGATTTCCACCAAAATTTCTTCCAATCTTTATCTAATATATTATTTTCTTACTGTATATTTTGTTGTATTTTAATTTTTTAATTCCACAAAAATCAAACTAATTTTATTATTGTTTGTGAAATATTGTTTAAACAATTGCATATGTTTAAAAATAATAAACTTTTATTATTTAAGTTAAAATATATGAACAAAGAAAGTTTTTGCTAATAAAAGTGTTATTTCAAAGGATAGAGTATGTGTTTTGATTTTGCAATAAACAAATTTATTTATTTATATCGAAATGTCATAAAAATTAAAATGTATCAATCATTATCAAAGGTCATTGGAATGCCCAATCAGAGCAACCTATCCGCTGTCCTGCGCGTAGCACCAATAATTAATGTTTATTTAAAAAAATTCCTGACGCCGTGGTGTTAAGCGATTTTAATTTTGCAAAATTGCAAATGAAAGGTACAGTACACTTCTATATGCAAAAAAATTTTCAACTTGCTATTTTCAAAGCTGGATTGCAAAATTTATTTTGCAAAATCTATTGAACCGATCTTAATGAAATTTACAGTATTGTTTTACTGTCTCAAAAAATTTTTCAGGGTGAAATATGAAGGTCCTAAGTATAGCATAAATGGTTGAAAAACGTAAAATGCGAATACTTGTTTTTGTATGTTTTTTTCACAATTATTGCTATTTTGCAACAAGCGTGACTATTTCTTAAATTTTTAATCAATTCTATATTGTAGGAAATTTAATTATGCAACTTTTATTTCAGTACAACTTTTCTCGGAAATGAATACTTTTAAAGTTATAATCAAAAAACCAAAAAAAAATCGAATTTTTCCTTAATTTTTTGACATTTTGATTATTTAAACAATGTTCCGGACCTTTTTGAGAGGGAGGATAACTCAAATATTATTACTTGATTTATTTTCAAGCAATTTCTGCAAAAAAATTTGAGTCACCTCTCAACGTCCAAATGTACTAATATTTTTACAGATGCGCCCTGGTCTACTTTACAAACAATTTACTTACCTATCTATTTTTTATATGATCTGCCAGTCTCACCGGTTTAAAGTGTTTATTTTTGAAAGAATTATAATTGAAAAAGCTTGAATGGGTCACTAATCACGAGTGTATGCAAATTTTGAACAGCCATATCTTAACCAATTTTTGTCTTACGGAGAAACAAAATGAAACTAGCATATTTATAATAGCAAAACCGACATTTTTTTACTTTTTAAGATTTTTCTTATCACTAATACTTTTTAAGTTATTTTGAAAAACTGAAATTTTTCAAAAATTTTTACAAAATTTATTTTTAATATAAAACCAAATGTTTTCAAACATAAGGACTTCAAACCAATCAAACTTACAGATCATATAAACAATACACATACAGTTAAAATAGATGGTAAAGCCAAACGATTAATTTTATTGTAACGGTATAATATTTTGCTAAGAAACTTAAGACATTCTCCTCGAGTGTAGACAACCAGTTCTACCTTCTATACGTCAATGATAAAGCCAACAATTAAATAATATTGTTGAATGATGTGTACGTACTTGACATATTCGAAACACGGCCTTTTTGATGGATGGCGCATGTGTTTCGTTGTGATTTTCTATTTCTCTCTAAGACGATGGTGCTGGATTTTTGGACAAACGAGTCGTTGTTGGGTGTGGTTCTTTGTTGAAACTAGTCATTGGAGCTGTTACAAAAAGTGTATGGTGTAAAATTGCCGATGAAGGCGATCAAAAATATATGTTTTGGATACGACCATATTTTTGGTGAAATTTTTCCTACGAATTGGTGATGGCTGTGGTAAGATTCTTAAGGAAGTGCTGAGAATCTTTTATAATAGTGAATAGGAAAAGCCGAATTATTTTCGGATAAATTTGCTCCAAACCGGACCAGTTAAAAAAAGGATTGCATTGAAGGAGAGATAAAACTGAGTGGAGAAATTAATTTTAACCCTGTGTTTGAAAGAAAACAGGTATGTCGTTGTTCTTTTGTTTTTTTTTTAATAGCTGTAGGTTAGTAATAAATAGAGTCAAATTCATTTTGCTTGTCAACTGTTTTACTGTGGGTGTAAAAAAGTTGATTGGATAAAAAAGTAGCTACATTTAAAGGAATAACTTTAAAACGTATTTTAAATTTAAGCGGCAGATTTTGATAATGTAATATATATTCTGGGATGGGTTTAGCAGCATTTGAATATATTCTTTTTGTTTCATTACATGGGGTGGGATAACTTGGTAAAAGTTAGGCTATATTGCCATAGAGGATTTAAATGTAATCAACTATACAGATGTAGTTTTATGAAGGCATTTATTTATTGAAGTGCTGTTCAAAGTAGTTCTATTTAATTTTTTTGTAGAGAAATAAAATACTTAATCGAAACAGCTACTTGTTATTATGGAGATATTTAAATCTTGTAAATTAAAGTACATAATTCGGGTACTTAATGGGACTATTTTTATTTAAGGGTTTTAGTACGGGACATTTTAGTACTGGACGTTTTAGTACGGGACATTTTAGTACTGGACGTTTTAGTACGGGACGTTTTTTTGAAGTCACACGCTTTCAACAGAGAGGCCATTTGAGCGTCATGGCATGTCAGGGAATGGACTGATGGACCCGATGGTAGAATCTTAAGCCCCTACATAATCCGTTGTAGATAATATGGTAATCTGTGGAGAAGATTCAGAATTAAGGTCTTTTTTTACACTTCATTATATTAATTAAGTTATATTCATGCTTTGTTTGGACTTAATTTTTTTGGATATTATTAAGAGGATGAACTTTATTATTTGTACATTTTTAATTTAAACTTCATTAAGAGGATAGATCATCTAGGATCATTAGGAGTATCTATTGATTTTTTTTTCTTTTGCCGATGTTAGTAACTTATTTTTCATGAACAGAAACATATAACTTTAGGGTGTAATAGCCAGTTATTAATTTTTCTTTTTTTTACTGCTACCATTTATTTAAAGTAAACAATATCTAAAGTTTTTAAAATACCTACATCACAGTATAAATTGTAATGGGACAAAGGCAGGGATTTTATTGGAATCTATCGTTTAAAACTTTTCAAATATTACCTACGGTGTGTTTCATTCTGCGCTTGCGTACGCTATGGGCCCATTGCTAACCGCCGCGTTACCCGAAGTTCGTTCGCCTTAGTCTTTGTTACCAAGCTTTGTTGTTATTTTTTTTAATTGAATTTAATGTACGGGGGAAATATATATTTAAAATAGTGGATTTTAAATTTTAATAGTTATATTGCGGTAAGATAATTTTGTCACCTTTATTGTTTTTTTACATTATTTAGATAATTTGTCACTAAAAAAAAGACTTGTAGTCACTCTTTGAATATTTCAGATAGTTAATGTCACCTAATCACTTGTATAGTGTGTTTGTAAGAGACAACCTCGTAACCGACGTTAGTATTACATCATAGGGTAATAAAAGTTGTATATGGGTTACTCGTGTCTTATTATTATTCCTTTGCTTCATTTGGGGAATAAGTTATAGTTATCTATCTGTACTGGCTGGCAATAAAGGAAGCTGGCGCCCAAGTATATTTTATCGTTCTATTTGAATCCACCCCGCCACCGGTGAGTTAGTTCGGAGCCAGTACCGTTGAAGAACGACAACGGCCTACATATAACTGCAAGGTGAGTAGCATTAGTGCTGTGGTGTTTGTCTTAGTAGTTATCTACGTGCTAACCCGTCTTGCGCGTTATAATTTGGCGCCCAACGTGGGGCACCATATGGTGACATTGGTGGTGACACATGGTGACATATGGTGACAGTAGTGGCGACACATGGTGACGTAAGTGGTGACATATGGTGACAGTAGTGGCGACACATGGTGACATAAATGGCGACATATGGTGATACTTGGTGACATTAGTGGCGACCTTTGGTGACATTAGTAACGGTTGGATTGTTTGTGATATTAGTAACATAATATTTGAGTTTACATTTTTAAAAAAGTACCTATTCAGCAGACTTGATCACCTGGAGATGACAAATATATAGTGCTCAAACATTGGATATTGGAACTACTACAACTGGCTTAGGAGTCCTGAAGTTTAGTAGAAGATAGGTCCACTGGGTGTGGAGTCAAAATTTTTGAGGAATTTGGTGACTTGAGCTGACAGTGAATATTTTATTGAAGGTGACATTTTATGTAGTTTATGATTAATAAATGTAACTCTTCATCCTTGTCATTGGTATCCAATTTGTAATCCCTCTTCCTTACTGTAACTAAGTAAAAAAGTAAATTATTTTGAAGTAACACGCTTAGTATTACTTAGCGAACTTTGAGTTGGTTACTTAATAAATCTTATATATTTGACATATACCTACGAATTATTGCCCATTGGTCTAAACTAGGAAGCAATTATCGATTTATGAGTTGTATTGATATAGAGTTAATTTTTGTTATTGAGAAAATATTTGGGAATCATGTCTCGAAAATTAGTTGTTAACCGGTTGGATAAAGAGGCTCTTGAGTATGAATTAAGGATTCGAGGAGTCCAATCTGTATCGGTGGAAGATGATAGGAAAGCTTTAGCTCCTCTACTTCGGATGGAACGTGATGGTGATAAAACAATTCAATATCCAGCGCATCCTTATACATTTACGGAGGACAAAAATGCAGTGGATAAGAATCTTGTAGAAGTGGATACAGCTCTTCAGGGTATAATTGGAATACCTACTACATCTGAATATACAAAATGGGAGACGAAGTTAAATCACTTGTTAGGAAGAGTAGATTTGATGGAACATGGAAATGATGACGAGATGAAGACTACTAGATCAGCACTACTTGCTCGAGTGTTGTCGTTACTGAATTTACTTCATGAGAAGGTACATCCAGCTAACCCAGTACCCCCCATAGTTGATGTTATAGCTGGACTTAGCCAAACTTTCCATGCTAATTTAGGAACTGCTGTTAGTTCTTCCCCAAGTAGACCTGCAGTTGCTGTAGGTCAGGTTGGATCGAGTGCTGTTGCTTCTAGAATGGTACTACCACATAAGTGGGGCATACAAAAATTTTCAGGATGTAGCAAGTCCATGTCAATATCAGCTTTCTTTGAGTTGGTAGAAGAATTCAGTGCGGCCCGTCATGTTCCAAAGCATATTTTGTTAGAATCTGGTGTTGATCTATTCTGTGATAAAGCGTACCAATTTTACAAAGATGCCCGTCTGAGAGTTAACACATGGGAAGAACTCGAAGAAGAATTTCGTAAGGAGTACTTGTCTGCCCATCACAGTGAAGCTGTATTTGAAGAATTAAGGAGACGTACTCAACATTCCTCTGAGACGATAGGAGTCTATTTAGCCGTCATGTCCAGTTACTTTAAAAGATTGCGTTGTCACTTAAGCGAAGAGGCTCAACTGTCTATAATCATTAGGAACTTACATCCGTTTTATCAGGATCGACTTCGAGATCCACTACCAACGACTTTGGAAGAACTTCGCGTGGTTTGTAGAAGGATGGAGGAAAGGAGGGATACTATTCGAAATTATGTCGAACCCTCAGTTAGACGCGGAAACATACTGGAAAAGGATTTAGCATATGTTGATGTTGAAGTAGAGAGGGAAGCGAATGTTATAGATGCTGCTTCAACCTCCAATGCTTCAGGCAATCATGAACGGATGGTTACTTGTTTTAGATGTAAGCAACCTGGACATAAGGCTATTGGATGTCTTATGCCGAAGAAAATTTACTGTTTTGGATGCAAAAAAGGAAGGAGTAACTGTGAGGAATTGTCCGAAATGCAAGAAACAGGGAAACGGATCACAGCCCCTTTAACTGGTCGAAATAAGGAAGCTGATGTACTTTCGACTAATGTACAACCAATACTAGATTTTATTTTAGACCATGCACAGAATGATGAGCGACCTTATCTGCGAGTAAGTGTTCTATGGACGGAAATGCTTGGCTTATTGGACTCAGGTGCTTCTAGAACCATTGTTGGTAGTACTGGATGGAAGTTATTGAGAAGTTTAGGTTTAGAAATCGATAGTTCCAAACCGACTACTTGTAGTGTAGCCAATGGACAATCCTGTGAAGTACAAGGTGAATGTTCAGTACCCTTTATGGTTAGGGATCGATTACGTGTTATATCTGTTTTGGTCGTAATGGGAGTTCCACATACTCTGATATTGGGAAGCGATTTTTGGCGTCTTATGGGAATAGTTCCAGATCTTAGGCATAACGAGTGGCATTTTTCTGAATCACCAGTTATGTTATCTGCAGTTGATCATCTTAGAGGTCAAACTGTCTTATCGGATATGCAGAAAACTCGACTTAAGGCTGTTGTCAGTAGGAATCGTGAGCTTATGGGAGATACCCTCGGATGCACAGATGTTACTGAACACACTATAGTTTGTAAAGCTGTACCTATTAAACAGCGATACTATCCTGTCTCTCCGATCATACAAGCTCAGATTGACAAAGAACTGGATCAGATGTTGGCTCAAGGAATCGTAGAAAAATCTACCAGCCCATGGGCTTCGCCGATTCTGTTGGTGAAAAAGAAGGACGGGTCTTACAGATTTTGCGTTGACTACAGGAAGCTTAATGCTGTAACTGAAAGGGATAGTTATCCTCTTCCTTACATGTCAAACATCCTTGATAAGCTACGTAATGCGCATTATCTGTCAACTCTTGATATCAAGTAGTGTTGCCCAAATGCAAGACCAAGACGAGACTTGGAAAGTCTTGGTCTTGGTCTTGCACCAATACACCTAGTCTTGGTCTTGGTATTGCACTCCCAGTCTTGGTCTTGGTCTTGGTCTTGCAGCAAGAGTCTTGCAAGTCTCGCAGTTACCCACTAGCATATTGCTATTTATTAAATATTACTTTAGATCTTAGAACAACGTAAACGTATAGGTACATTTTCAGCTTGACTTAACATGGACATAGTAAAAACCAACCAAATTAATAAATGTCTAAACAACTCACATTGGGTGGGTTTGAACCCACGATCTAAACTATCCCTGCCTATAGTCTAACGTCTAACTAACTGAGCTATCTACCATGTCCCACGGGAGTCAGTCTGTTTCTTAATAAAACTTTGCATTTTGTGTTTGGTGTCCTTCGATAGATTTTTCAAAAATATTGAACGTACTTTTTAATTTTTCGATCTGACATTCATTTCGTGAAATATTCGCTTTTTTGTGAAACTTTGTGACTCACCCATTTCCTTACGCCCCGCTCAAATCGTCAGATTTTTTAAATATACACTGTTTTGCATGTACACCTGGTTCCAAAAAAAACTGATACGACTCTTGAAGCGTATTTTGTAGAAAATTGAGCAGTGTATTTTGAAGGATAAATACTAAATATTTACATACTGTCAATGTCACTGCCAAATCTTAAAATTTGTCAGATAGCTTATTCTGTTCCACGGTTATTAGACTTTATTATAAATCTTTATTATTAGGAATACTTTCTCCGCAGCTGAGGGTATCTTATCAACTGTATTGTTTTTAAACAATAGATGATAAAATAAAAATATTGACAGTTCAAAAATGTGAACATTATTGCATTGTGTGTGGCCTAAGTTTGGGCTGAAAACTGAAATGTATTACATTTTTACAAAATTTTGGAATATGTTTAATTATGTAGACCAATTTTAACAGTTGTTTTCAATACTCTACAAATAGTTTCTAATGTCTTTTGATGTCAAATAATTAGGGAAGCTGGAATTCAACAGTTTAGAATTTTACATTGAGTTAATGCAAAATTGTGACGCATGTCAAAATTCTCAATGTATTTTAATTGTAGGTATTCATTTTTTCGAATCCTGAGAAAACTAATAAATATTTATGAAAAATTTAAGCTCCGAATGAAAGACTATATTATTACCGAGGGCTGAAAGTCCCTGAAAACTTCTATAATATTTATTTTAATAAGTTACAGGGCTGAAAATAAAAGAGAAGTGTGATATTTAATTTCAAATATTTCATTCAATAGAAACTGATTGTTTATTCTAAGGGGCTTTCCGCCCTCGGTAATAATGTAATCTTTCATCCTGCGTTTAAATTTTTCTAAAATACTTATTAGTTTTTTCATGATTCGAAAAAAATCATATTACGATTCAAATGACAGTACTCTCGTAACGTAATCCACGTTTGTTGTGTATTTGTTGTATAATTTGTTGTATAATCCACGTTTACAATAATTATGTGATCTATTTGATGTAAAAACTATCATTTATAATATACTCTTTATAAAATACAGGAATTCAAAATAATATAAACATTTAGACCTTAATAATTAGTACAATTTATGAATTAACATAATATGTAATCAGTTGCTTATTGTTTGTTTATTTTATTATTTGTCTGTCATAATAAATATAATGTCAGATCAATCAAATACACTGCTCAACATGATCAAATCTTACTAAGAGTCGTATCAGTTTTTTTAGGAACCGGCTGTACATACTAAACTTACCTTATCTTAATCTGACGATTTCGAGTTTTTCTAAGGATATATATTTTTTTCGGGCCTCCCTTAACGAATTCTCCTGTATTAAAAGCCAATATAGGTATAGTAGAGGTACATTTACAGGGTTACAAGGTTTCTCCCCATATGATAATCTGACGCGCTCCAGTAACTGTAAAAATCCCCACTTAGGTTCCCCTACCATTAAATGCATCATTTTATTTCAATTTTTTATAAGATATATTTTTGCTTAGAATATTTTTTTCGATAAAATACTTACTTTTTGAGTCATTTGCGCAAAAACCGTCGAAAAACGTGTGTTTTTTTTTGTTGAAAACTGAACATATTCAGTCGCAAACAGCTCGAAAAGTATCGACTTGGTTTATTTGTAGATGAATAAAATAGAACAAAAGTTACTTAGAATTAGTCAGTTTATTCAAACTTGACTTATTTTGAACCTTTGTTTTTTAACCCCCCAAGAAGGGGTGAAAGGTGAAACTCATCCCCAGGGCAAAATCACACATGCCATCGGCCAGTATCTCTTTTTTGGCGTGTTAGCTATGTGTACGCAAACATGTCAATCCAAAATCCAAGCGCTTCTTAAAAATTTCAAGTTTTTGTAACATTTTACCGTGAGTGAATGGACTATACAGGGTAGCCGGGCATTATCTTATCTAGTGCTTTTTCAGCAAAAAATTTTGTTTGGCCTATTGATCTAATATCTAATTGCACACTCTGCAAAAAGTTTATAAGTAGGACGTTTAGTCTTTACGATATGGTATTATTCCCACTAACTGATACGGAGAAACAATTGACTGGGTGTCGTTAACAGTGGATATGCTATTCGTATTATATTTTTATCAACAAAGGGGACATTATTTTAAAAGTTTCAATGCGAAATGCGATATTGTATACACAAGAAGATTATTGTATGAAAGGTATTCTCAAAATCTAGTATTTTTTTAATACAATTACTTTCGGAGCGAAGGCGTTGTCTGATATTAGGAAAGAATGAAAATAAATATTTTATTTTTACATTGTAATAATAAACCTCTGAGTGTTTTTATATGGATATTTAATTCGCTATACATATATGTTTATCGTATTGTCCATAATGAGCATACATCCAATTTGCGTCTCATTGTCTTTAAGCATATTAGGTCTGGATCCCGCGTATGAAAAAAAAGTTGATTAATAGCAAGCCGAAAATTTGTTAATAGCTTAAGGGTGTCTAGTCGGACAAACTTTGATATATGGGAACACTGGAACAGGGGAAGTTTTAACCGCGGAACAGATCAAAAATTTGGAACGTCAGACCCCGAAAACGTCACATGTATTTTGTCCGAGAGAACTTCCAGTTGATTTGTTACCCTTTCATTAAACTCTCATGCAAAAATCAGACTGCTATTTATCACCAAATGGGCATTCTAATGAGTGGAACACGTAGAACATGTCAAATGACAGCGTTTAATGAAAGGGTAACAAATCAATTGGAAGTTCTGTCGGACAAAATACATGTAACGCTCCAAATTTTTAACCTGTTCCACAATTAAAACTTTCCTTGTTCCAGTGTTCCCATACATCAAAGTTTGTCCGACTAGACAGCCTTAAGCTATTAACAAATTTTCAGCATGCTATTAATCAACTTTTTTTCATACGCGGGATCCAGACCTATATTCCCGAACTAATATATTCCATAAAACGACACTCAATCCTAACTGCAAGACGCAAGAGTCTCGCAGGCTTAGTCTTGTTCTTGCTCAAGTCTTGCACGGTTAGTCTTGGTCTTGGTCTTGCTAAAATAAGGCGGTCTTGGTCTTGGTCTTGGTCTTGCTAAAACGCAAGAACAAGACCAAGACTGCAAGACCAAGACCGATTTTGGGCAACACTAATATCAAGTCTGCTTATTGGCAGATACCGGTAGCAGAATCATCCCGACCATTCACTGCTTTTACAGTGCCTAGGCGTGGGTTATTCCAATTTAAACGCTTACCTTTTGGTCTTCATAACGCACCTGCGCGTTGGCAACGACTTATAGATACTGTTCTAGGACCAGATTTGGAGCCTTACGTCTTCTGCTATTTAGATGATGTGGTAATATTAACCGAGAGTTTCGAGGAACACTTAAGGATATTAGAGGAAGTGTTCAGACGTTTAAGAGAGGCTAAACTGACTGTCAGTTGGGACAAGTGTCAATTTTGTCGGCCTGAATTAAAATATCTTGGTCATGTTGTGGATAGAAACGGGATACATGTCGATTTAGACAAAGTTAAAGCAATGCTTACCTTACCAACTCCCAAAAACGTTAAGGATGTTCGTTCTGTAGTGGGCACATTTTCTTGGTACCGGAAATTCATACCAGATTTTGCGACTTTGATTTTCTCAATTACCGCTTTATTAAAGAAGGGGAGGAATTTTAATTGGACATCGGAATGTAATGCTTCATTCCAGAAGATTAAGGAATATTTAGTATCGGCACCAGTGTTGAATTGCCCTGATTACTCGTTGCCTTTTGTCGTCCAATGTGATAGCTCTGGTTATGGCATTGGAGCGGTGTTGACTCAGACGCATCCCGATGGAGATCGAGTTATTTGCTATCTAAGTAGATCTCTAACTAGACAAGAACGTAACTTCTCAACCACAGAAAGAGAATGTCTAGCAGTGTTATACAGTATTGAGAAGCTACGGCCATTTTTGGAAGGAATACAGTTCACCGTTGTAACAGATCACGCTTCGCTAGTGTGGTTACAGAATTTAAAAGACCCGTCAGGTCGTCTTGCGCGTTGGGCAGTAAGGTTACAACAATACGATTTTAAAATAGTTCATAGGAAAGGAAAGGACCATGTCGTTCCTGATATGCTTTTCAGATCTGTACCAGTGATAGATTCCGTAGAGACTGAGATCAGAGATCGTTGGTACACTAAAGTTAAGGATAAAGTGGAAAATAAGCATTTGAAATATTCTCAATGGAGAATTGTTGATGGGAAGCTATGGAAGTACGTTAAACCTAGGTTGGGATTTTTAGTGGACGAAGTTGATAATTGGAAAGAGGTAATACCCAAACAAGATCGGGGGAAAATTCTTCAACAATCGCATGACTCACCATTATCTGGTCATGCGGGAGTTTTAAAAACTTATAAGCGAGTTTGTGAACGCTACTATTGGCCGAAACTTAAAAGTGACGTGGCACGCTATGTGAGAGGTTGTCGGATTTGCGCCGTACATAAGGTGGATCATACAGGGCCGAAGGGTTTGATGACTGCTCAACCGCGAGCCACACAACCGTGGGAATGTCTAAGCTCAGATTTAATTGGACCATTGCCAAGGTCAACACAAGGCCATCGTTTCATATTAGTTGTAATGGACCTGTTTACTAAGTTTCCACTTGTCTTTCCACTACGGTCTTCTACAACCGGCCACATTGTGAAGAAATTGGAGGAGAGAGTATTTTTACTCTTCGGAGCTCCTAGGTTGTTGCTTTGCGATAATGGACCACAATACACCTCACGCGTGTTTACTAATCTCATGAAAACTTATGGAGTGCAGGTTAGGTACAATGCTCTTTACCACCCTCAAGCAAACCCTACCGAGAGGTATAATCGGACACTGAAGACTATGCTCTCTTCGTATGTGTCGGACAATCATAGGAAATGGGATGTTAATTTGGCCAAGGTGGCATGTGCCACAAGGACTGCTTATCATGAATCAATTGGGCAGAATCCTTATTTCGTGAATTTTGGACGAAACATGATACTAGATGGTGACGAGTTCCGTAAAAAGGAACAACTTAGAGATGTGGATGACGATCAGAATCAGGAGAAAACTGTAGTTGAGAGGACTCAAGTTTTAAAGGAGTTGTTTGCAGACGTTCGAAGAAGATTAGATAAGGCTTCCCAGAAGAGCGAGAGGGTATATAACCTCCGAAGGACACCAGAGGAATTCAGTCTTAATCAAGCCGTATGGAGGAAGAACTTCGTTTTATCAGATGCTACTGCTTACTTCTCGAAGAAGCTTGCTCCTCGTTGGGTTGGACCATTCTTTATCAAGAAGAAGGTATCAAAATGGACATATAATTTGGTTGATGAGTTAGGGAACGATCAGGGTACCTATAGTATTAAGGATCTTAAAGCAGCTAGCGCTGCAGAAAATTTCCCTGGGTAAATTTTCTTTAAGTAAGGGGGGTCTGTAACGGTATAATATTTTGCTAAGAAACTTAAGACATTCTCCTCGAGTGTAGACAACCAGTTCTACCTTCTATACGTCAATGATAAAGCCAACAATTAAATAATATTGTTGAATGATGTGTACGTACTTGACATATTCGAAACACGGCCTTTTTGATGGATGGCGCATGTGTTTCGTTGTGATTTTCTATTTCTCTCTAAGACGATGGTGCTGGATTTTTGGACAAACGAGTCGTTGTTGGGTGTGGTTCTTTGTTGAAACTAGTCATTGGAGTTGTTACAAAAAGTGTATGGTGTAAAATTGCCGATGAAGGCGATCCAAAATATATGTTTTGGATACGACCATATTTTTGGTGAAATTTTTCCTACGAATTGGTGATGGCTGTGGTAAGATTCTTAAGGAAGTATCTTTTGTAATAGTGAATAGGAAAAGCCGAATTATTTTCGGATTTTGCTCCAAACCGGACCAGTTAAAAAAAGGATTGCATTGAAGGAGAGATAAAACTGAGTGGAGAAATTAATTTTAACCCTGTGTTTGAAAGAAAACAGGTATGTCGTTGTTCTTTTGTTTTTTTTTAATAGCTGTAGGTTAGTAATAAATAGAGTCAAATTCATTTTGCTTGTCAACTGTTTTACTGTGGGTGTAAAAAAGTTGATTGGATAAAAAAGTAGCTACATTTAAAGGAATAACTTTAAAACGTATTTTAAATTTAAGCGGCAGATTTTGGTAATGTAATATATATTCTGGGATGGGTTTAGCAGCATTTGAATATATTCTTTTTGTTTCATTACATGGGGTGGGATAACTTGGTAAAAGTTAGGCTATATTGCCATAGAGGATTTAAATGTAATCAACTATACAGATGTAGTTTTATGAAGGCATTTATTTATTGAAGTGCTCTTCAAAGTAGTTCTATTTAATTTTTTTGTAGAGAAATAAAATACTTAATCGAAACAGCTACTTGTTATTATGGGGATATTTAAATCTTGTAAATTAAAGTACATAATTCGGGTACTTAATGGGACTATTTTTATTTAAGGGTTTTAGTACGGGACATTTTAGTACTGGACGTTTTAGTACGGGACATTTTAGTACTGGACGTTTTAGTACGGGACGTTTTAGTACGGGACGTTTTTTTGAAGTCACACGCTTTCAACAGAGAGGCCATTTGAGCGTCATGGCATGTCAGGGAATGGACTGATGGACCCGATGGTAGAATCTTAAGCCCCTACATAATCCGTTGTAGATAATATGGTAATCTGTGGAGAAGATTCAGAATTAAGGTCTTTTTTTACACTTCATTATATTAATTAAGTTATATTCATGCTTTGTTTGGACTTAATTTTTTTGGATATTATTAAGAGGATGAACTTTATTATTTGTACATTTTTAATTTAAACTTCATTAAGAGGATAGATCATCTAGGATCATTAGGAGTATCTATTGATTTTTTTTTCTTTTGCCGATGTTAGTAACTTATTTTTCATGAACAGAAACATATAACTTTAGGGTGTAATAGCCAGTTATTAATTTTTCTTTTTTTTACTGCTACCATTTATTTAAAGTAAACAATATCTAAAGTTTTTAAAATACCTACATCACAGTATAAATTGTAATGGGACAAAGGCAGGGATTTTATTGGAATCTATCGTTTAAAACTTTTCAAATATTACCTACGGTGTGTTTCATTCTGCGCTTGCGTACGCTATGGGCCCATTGCTAACCGCCGCGTTAGCCGAAGTTCGTTCGCCTTAGACTTTGTTACCAAGCTTTGTTGTTATTTTTTTTTAATTGAATTTAATGTACGGGGGAAATATATATTTAAAATAGTGGATTTTAAATTTTAATAGTTATATTGCGGTAAGATAATTTTGTCACCTTTATTGTTTTTTTACATTATTTAGATAATTTGTCACTAAAAAAAAAGACTTGTAGTCACTCTTTGAATATTTCAGATAGTTAATGTCACCTAATCACTTGTATAGTGTGTTTGTAAGAGACAACCTCGTAACCGACGTTAGTATTACATCATAGGGTAATAAAAGTTGTATATGGGTTACTCGTGTCTTATTATTATTCCTTTGCTTCATTTGGGGAATAAGTTATAGTTATCTATCTGTACTGGCTGGCAATAAAGGAAGCTGGCGCCCAAGTATATTTTATCGTTCTATTTGAATCCACCCCGCCACCGGTGAGTTAGTTCGGAGCCAGTACCGTTGAAGAACGACAACGGCCTACATATAACTGCAAGGTGAGTAGCATTAGTGCTGTGGTGTTTGTCTTAGTAGTTATCTACGTGCTAACCCGTCTTGCGCGTTATATTATTTAGGGTGCTAAATAGAGGGAGGTTTTCACGATTTTTTTTACCAAAAAAAAGGGGCCAACTTTTTTTTTCAGTGTTACTCGTTTATTTTTGGTGCTGCAAACTTTTGTAAAAAGCAAATAATAAGCTTTTCTTCGATACATTAAAAATGTTAATAAGGTTTTCTTGAAAAACGCTAATTTCTTCGTTGATTTCGCGTTGAAATATTCGATTTGCAATTAGACGAATAAGAACGTATTTTTCATCAGCTACAACTTTGCTTCTACTCAATTTGTATACTTTACTGGTACACCGTTTTTATAAATTTTTTTATAGGCTACACTTTTGCTAAAAATATTTTTTTCGATAAAATATTTAATTTTTGAGTTATTTGGGGAAAACTGTCTGAAAACGTAGTTTTTTGGCGAAAAATCTACATTTTAAATCGCGAATAACTCGAAAAGTATTGACTTACGTAAAAAACTTTATAGAACAAAAAGTGCTTAAAATAAGTCAATTTATCCATTTCCGGCCTTATTTTAAACACGCGTTTTTCACCCCCCGAGAAGGGGTAAATGTCACCCTCCAAGTAAAAGCAACCAACAGCACAAATTCAACTTTGAAGTGGAGGGTAAGTAGAACCTAAATCCAAATTTTCATGCAATTCGGAGTTGCCCCTGGAAATTACACTCCAAACCGGTCATTTATTGGGCTATAAGGAGACCCGGTCTCCTTAGGCAGGCCGCACATCAAAGAAATATGAAACGTAAATTACGTTTCATGGAAATAAACCACTGCTAAACAAATATACGTCCGGCCATTTATGAAACTCTCCGAAAATAAAAATGTGTCATGAGCATGAATCACACTCGTTTCATTGGTAGGCGGACTTTGAGATTTGTTTAGCAGCGTTTTATTTTCATGAAACATGTTTTTCGTTTCATGTTTCATGTTTTTCGTTTCATGTTTCTTTGGTGTGCGGCTTGGCTTAGAGTACAAATAATGAAAAAACTAAAAGTGCGAATTTTGTGATGAAATTTGGTATGTGGGATTAGAATAATATTTGGGACAACTTGTTCAAATAACTTTTTACGATATCTGTAATGCAAAGCAAAATATCGGTAGAAATTTACTGTGTTTTTGGATTCGCAGTAGGCCGCTTTTAGAATTAAAGAATTCAGTTGAGTATCTTAAAAAATGTGAACCTTCAACCTGAATGGACTACAAAACTTCAAATCTGTATTTATTTTGATATGCATATCTACTTACAGAGATTGAATTGTTAACAAATAAACGACATAAACTTTGAATATACACTTTTACAATTAGACTAACTATTTTTAAAATGATATGATATTATGAAATTGTGAATTATGATGATATTATAAAATGTAAATAAAAAATGGTCAAAAAAATGGGGCCTTAAATTAGATTTTTTTGGCGGATTTTTTTTGCTAGTGCAAATTTGTCTAGATATTTTACAGTTAGGTATAGCCTCCCCTATTGTAAAAATCACGAGCCGCCACTGGTGAGTAGCATGTCGAAACTGTCTCTGTCTCGAACTATTCTAAATTTTGTCACTTGGTAGTCAACGTTGGGCTAAGATGGTTGTTAAAGTTTCCTGGTAGGGTTTCACCATGTTCCCGGAGTTATATCTTTTAACATCGGCGTTTAGCCTGTTCAATATTACTTTGACATAATGTAGATCGAATTATAAATTCAACCATTGTTGGGTTCTGGGGCTATTTAGCAAGTATTCAAGTAAGTAATTATAACCACATTTTTTAACTTTCAAAATTTCAACCATCTTTCAATTTTAATAGTGGGATTACTTATTTTATTGTAGATTCACTGATGATGGACTGATAGGTCTGAAAACGTTCTGAATTGGACACATTTTATTCAATCCATTGGGATTTTAAATTTTAATAAATAAACCAATTACATAGTAGTGGTTTTTACTTCATGTTAGAGTTTTTTAACCAGTGGCGGCTCGTATAACTTTAGGAAGGTAGTGCCAGAATCCGGGCAGCTGCCTAAATTTTTTGTGGCGGTTTTACGATATGGTCAAAAAGGATATAAAATATAAATAGAGTATCACGATAAGCTGAATTTAATTGGGTTTTTATATTTAACTTACCAAGCATTGAAAAGCTAAAAACGTTATTCATGTGCACTTTAGATTTTTCATGGGATTTCAATTTCTCCCATATATGTACAAGATCATCGGAGCCTTTGTTTGACCAAGTCTCGTCACCTCCAAACAAAACGCATACAAAACAGAAGAGTTTATTAGTTTGTTCGCAACCACACAACCAGCTATTTTTATCATAAATAATTTTATTAAACTTACGACAGCGAAGTTTTTGTCCATTTCCACTTTGTTTTTCAATTTTTAAATCGGGTAAAGGCCGACCGAGTTCTTTAATTTGTAGTTTTTTTTTCTAACGAAAAACCACCAAAAGAGTTTTTTAATATACTAATTTGATTCATTGTCAATAAATAAATTAAACGTAAAAAATAATCAAAATATTATTTTTATACCTACGACACCCACGATCACAACGCACTAACTAATAATTACAAATTAAAAAATATAGTAGAGTATAAACACAAATATACAATACAGTAGTAGACAATAAACACAATAGCGTCAAGCGAACGCGTAAAGAAACTAGAAATATGTAGATCTAAAACATTGTATCTTAAGATCCACTAACTTCCTTTTCGAGATTTCGAGCCTGGCACGGAGACTCCAATTTAAACGTATGTTAAAAGTGCAATACCGCTCTCTCTCTGTCACTTACACAGGATGCTCATACAATCTTTCTCTTTTCTCACGAGCCACTATGCCGTTCGGCACTGGGATTTTTATGATTTTCATCCTTTATCCGGTCAGCTGTGGGTGGCCAGAGTCGGTAGATTTGCATTACGCTACACAGTTGCCAGATTTGATATAATTTATAAAAATAAAGAGAAATATTCACAAAAAAAATAAACAGGCATTAAAATGTTTTTAAGATAAAAAATATGTTTCTGCATAGTTAGCAAGGTAGTGCCATGGCTCTATGGCACTACCTCAGGGGCCGCCACTGTTTTTAACTATATGGTATACAGCCAACCTAGGGAACTTCCCTTTTTAGTTTATTCTAAATAGTTCCTCTGCTTTCTTTATACCTGCCCACTCCCTGATATTCTTCAACCAAGAGGCCTGTTTTCTACCAATTCCTCTGCGTTCTTCGATTTTACCCATCATAATAAGTTGTAGAATATTATATAGGTCTCCCCTTACCACGTGTCCAAAATAGACCATCTTTCTACATTTGATATTATCAAGCAGCTCGCGAGTAGCATTTGCTCTCTTAAGGAGTGCCACATTTGTCAGCATAGCCGTCCATGATATTTTTTATGTACGTCTGTGCAGCCACATTTCAAAGGCCTCCAAACGATTAATGGTGGATATTTTTAATGTCCGTGCTTCGACACCGTATAAGAGGACTGACCAAATGAAATTTAATCATACGCTTTCGAAGTTGAAGTTGCAAGTTATCATTACAGAAGAATGACCTCATTTTTAAAAATGTTGTGCGGGCTATCTCGATTCTACATCTTTATCTTGATCTAGTTGTTCAGTAATATGGCAACCAAGATATTTAAAACTGGGTACTCTTTGAATTATATGACCATCAACATAAAACCGTGAATCTTGATGTGCTAAACGACTAAACACCATGTTTTTTGTTTTTGAACAGTTTATGTTTAGACCAAACTCTCTTCCCACTGTGCCAGGGGCATTTAAAATACATTGCAATCCATTGATGTCATTACTTAAAATAACTGTATCATCTGCATATCTGATTGTATTTATCAGGATTCCATTAATTTTCACGTCATATTCCAAATTATGCAGCGCTTTTTAAATAGTCTATCTGACTGTAAATTGAATAACAATGGGACAGTATACAACCCTGTCTAACACATCTTTGAATTTTACATGTTTCTGTTGATTGTCGTCATTAGTACGTCTTGATCATCAACTCCTTTATCCTTTAATATCTTAATTAATTTGTGATGCTGTACACGATCAAAGGCCTGTATAGTATAGATATAGATCTATTAAATTACTTATAAACATTGCAATGTTATTAGGGGAAAAATAAAGAAGCTATGTTTTTAGAGAGTAAATAGAGCATTTTCATATATATATATATATATATATATATATATATATATATATATATATATATATATATATATATATATATATATATATATATTATATATATATATATATATATATATATATATATATATATATATATATATATATATATATATATCAAGCAGTGATTCTTGAGGATGCAGTCTATTTTGGCCCACAAGACAAAGAAAACTCTTTGACTTACTGTCAAGCTTTCGAATTTATTTTAATTCTTTTTCAAGACATCTGTTGACAAAAATATACAAATATAAAAATTATGTAGGTATTTACAATTTTCTTAATTACTTACTAGTCATGAGATTACATTGAAAAAATTTGAAACTTTACCAAAAGGACAATTATGCACATAGGTATGAAAAATTATTTTTAAAAACTTCAGTTATGTTGTCATGTTTGAAATATGTCATGAAATATGTAAAGTGTATACACTTTATATAGGAGGAAAGTAAAACTAGTAACAATATATTTTTTATTTTTTATTAGATTTTATTAGATTGATCTATGAAAAAAAAATTAATAACATCAAACCCAATTAGTCCAGTCATTTTTTAAAGCATGTATATAAATTTTAATGTTGGATTATATGATAGAAAATCAGATTATGATGTACTAATTTTTTTGATGATATGCTAATATGTAACAATAAATGTTACTTAATTTGTCTATATCTGATTTTCTATTTATACATTTTTTATTTTTCTGTATATGTGTCATTTCTATAAATAACCTTTTCTGTTCATTTTTTACCCTCTGTAGGATTGACGCTTGTGAAAAATTAAATGTATGATTTAAATTAATCGAGTGGTCGGCTAATGCACAAGCTTGTGATTTATTTGTGTTAATATCACTTCTGTGAGATATTATTCTACTGTGCAATGTACGAGAAGTTTCTCCTATATAAACTTTATCACAGTCTGAGCAAGGAATTTGATAAACAACTTTTGAACTTTCTTTGGTCGTTAGAGGATCCTTAGTTTTAGTGTATAAATTTGCTATAGTTTTAACATTTCTAGTAGCAATTTGTATGTTTTCTAATCCTTTAAATAATTTTAGAAGTTTTGGTGTTAAGAATGGAATATAAGGTAAAGATCCAAATGTTTGTGATGTTGCTGGTACTAAGGTGTCAACTGGAGGGTTATTGTTTTGGCTATTATTTATTTCTTGGCTTGCCGTGATGGAAGGTGGAGAGGTTGCAGTACTAAAAATTAATTTATTAAGTAGGCCTACCGGATAAGAGTTTTCCATTAATATGGTTTTTAGTCTCTTCAAACTCTGTTCTCTATATGTTGGATGAGATATTTTTATTACTCTACTTTTTAGTCCCAAAATTAAGTTTATTTTCATTCTTGTAGGATGTTCTGAATAATAATTTATGAATCTATTGCTAGAAATCGGTTTTCGATACCATTCTGTTTTGAGACTATTATCTTCAGTGCGATGGATTATCATATCCAGAAAAGGGAGACTGTTATTTTGTTCTCTTTCAGCAGTGAACTGCAATAGAAGATAATAATCGCACTGAAGATAATAGTCTCAAAACAGAATGGTATCGAAAACCGATTTCTAGCAATAGATTCATAAATTATTATTCAGAACATCCTACAAGAATGAAAATAAACTTAATTTTGGGACTAAAAAGTAGAGTAATAAAAATATCTCATCCAACATATAGAGAACAGAGTTTGAAGAGACTAAAAACCATATTAATGGAAAACTCTTATCCGGTAGGCCTACTTAATAAATTAATTTTTAGTACTGCAAC